>NC_046289.1:80091323-81545073 GCF_004115265.2 Rhinolophus ferrumequinum | reverse complement strand
CATATAAGTGAGATCATATGGTATTTGTCTGACTTATTTATTTCACTTAGCATAGTACCCTCTAGGTCCATCCATGTTGTCACAAATGGTAAGACTGCATTCCTTTTTTTGTGGCTGAGTAATATTCCATCAGATTTATCCAATCATCCATCAAAAGGTACCTAGGTTGCTTCCATATCTTGGCTGCTGTAAATAATGCTACAATTAACAGAGGGTTGCATATACTTTTTGAATTAGTATTTTGGATTTCTTCAGATAAGTACCCAGAAGTGGAATTGCTGAGTCATGAAGTAGTTTTATTTTTAATTTTTTGAGGAACCTCCATACTATTTTCCATAGTGGCTGCACCAATTTGCAATCCCACCAACAGTGTGTGGGTGGGTACCCTTTTCTCCACAGCCTCACCAACACTTGTTTGTTGCTTTACTGAAGATAGCCATTCTGAGAGCTGAGAGGTGATAGCTGATTGTGGTTTTAACTTGCATTTCTCTGATGACTAGTGACGTTGAGTGTCTTTTCATATGTCTATTGTACTGAGCCATCATTGAAAAACATTTCTAAGGATAGCAGTGATCTTTTGCCACTCTCTTGCAGATTCTATTTTTTAACACAGGTGTCAGAACTGCACGTTTTATGACAATTACATACTGAGAAATTCATTCAAAAACTTATCATTTTGAACTATTTTACTGAATTCAAGTTAAAATTTAATTGTTTTATTTGTTCCCTTAAATTAGCATGTTAAATAACCATGTTGCCTACAATTTTACTTTTCGACTCTGAAAGTTTAAGAATAGAGTCTTTCCACCAAGGAATCTGTACTCTGGGTCCCCACACCAGGGCCAAGGGCTCCGTGAGTGACAGTGACTAGTATTCTGGTGTCTCTTGTGCTTATGGAGATGGAAAGCTGCCATCAACCACACCAAACAAAATTCTTGCCCCGTGAAGTTCTGATAGGGTTAGTAATTATTACATATACAAGGAAACAGTGATGCTTTTAAAATAGAAAGATAGTTGTTTAGAGAGAGAGACAAAATAGTAAGGATACTAATATGCTACACCATATGGGATTAGGATTAAGAATTCCAGTTCTACAGAGTTTGGTGAATCTTCGCTCCACCACCTAGTAAGTGGTATGTGGGCAAATTACTTAATTTCTTTAAACCTCAGTTTCCTCAGGTGAAAATGAGAAAAATAAAAATATGTACTTCACAGTCTGCTTAGTGGAATTAAAAGAGATAATTGTATGAAGTGCTTAATCAAGAACTTGCATAATAAGAAAACACAATAAATACTAGCTTTTGATAACAATATTTATCCTCTAAATGCCAAAGTTAGCAAACCCATTCTAGGATCAAATATTTTTATAAAGTACAGGCTGAAAATGGAAAACTGCAGATTTCATTCTCAATGTCTCTTACACAGGGAGCTTTTAAGATTTATACTCTGATGCTTTAATTCTTGTAATAGGCTTGTTCTTGACAGACTTCTGTTTCATGATAATCTATCAGCTCTAATGGTGATTTAATTAGCATAACATTTATCGAAATACATTTGCTTAATAAATGAATTTTTATCATTAGCAATAATATGTTAAGTTCTAGAGCCTCTCCTTTAAGAGGTATATCAAAAAGATGGAACAGAGTTAATGAAGAAAACACAGGGAGAGTACAGGAGCCAGGGCAGATGGTGAGGCCTTTAGGGGACGAGGTCCTCCAGAGAGAAAACCCAGGGAAGATCGCTGGGCTTCAAACATTTGAAATGTTGGACTGGACAAGTTACCTGCTTGTTAGGAGCCCACAGAGAGAGCTTGGGTGGGCTGGACAGAAGCCGTAAGAAGACAGATTCCAGCTTAAAATAGGAAAAATTCTGAATGGTCAAATCTACTCAGGGATAAATGAGGTGTGTTCAGGACTGGTTAATTCCCTGTCACTGGTACTCTTCTGAGCCAGTTTTGACACCTCTTCGCCATGGTCTGGAACACAGGGCTCAAGCACCAAATGGCCAAATGGGTGACTGGAATAGTTGATTTTTAACAAAAACTGAGAGTCTCTGTCTCCAATTAAACTTACTCCCTAGATCTTAAGATATTTTCAGAAGTCTCTTGGTACTAACTGAAGTATTCCTGCACTTCCTATTAATTCTGGAAAGCTAACAAGTTTTTACCTTAAGGTAAAACAAACAAAAAACCTAAGAGGGTAACTTGAAAAGTATTTGAACATCTAGTACAATTACACTCCAGTGCATCAGACACAGGGGAAGTAATTAAATGGGCTCCTGTTTCTATTCATCTGTCTCTTACCTCCCTGATGTTTGAGCATTCCCACATCTGTCCTTATGTTGGGAGACAAGTCTAAGTAATGTTTAAGTGCCCAAGCTTTGGAAAAGACCTGAATGGAAATTCGAGCTCTGCCAAATACTAGCTATGTGACACTGAATAAGCATTTTCAGATCAAAAGACACACACTGACTGAAAGTAAAGAGATGGAGAAACATATGTCATGCAAATGGAACTGAAAAAATGACTAGGGTAGCAATACTTGTGTCAGACAAAATAGACTTTAAAACAAAGGCTATAACAAGAGTCAAAGAAGGACCCGGCAATTCCACTTCTGGATATTTATCCAAAGAAACTCAAAATACTAATTTGAAAAGATACATGCATCCATATGTACATTTCAGCATTATTTATAATAGCCAAGATACAGAAGCAAACTAAGGGTCCATCAATAGACAAATGGATAAAGAAGTGGTACATATATACAATGGAGAATTATCAGCCATAAAAAAAGAGTGAAATCTTTGGTCCATGGATGGACCTAGAGGGTATTATGCTAAGTGGAACAAGTCAGACTGAGAAAGACAAATACCATATAATGTCACTTATATGTGGAATCTAAAAACAAACAAACAGAAACAAACTCATAGATACAAAGAACATTTTGATGGCTGTCAGATGGGTGTGGATTGGGGAGTGGGTGTAAAAGGGGAAGGGATTAAGATATGCAAATTGCCAGTTATAAAAACAGTCACAGGGATGTAAAGTACAGTATAGGGATATAGTCAATAATATTGTGATAACTATGTATGTTGTCAGATGGGTACTAGACTTATCGGAGTGATCACTTCGTAAGTTGTATGAATCTGTAATCACTATGTTGTACACCTGAAATTAATATAATATTGTACATCAACTATAATTGAAAAATTATTTTTTAAAAAGAAAAGAAAAAGGAGCATTTCCTCTCTGAGCCTCACTTCCCTCACCTGTAATGAAGATAAATTTTATTTCATGAGGATTAGAGGTGATGATGTAAAGCCTGAAAAAAAATTAAGGAAAGTAACCATTATAACTATTACTCCGCTCATTCGACAAACATTTACTGAGTTATCTATGTCAGTCACTGTGCAAGTGTATCAGAGGTGCTTTCTAGATCTCTAGGTGACCTCTAAACCAGCTTTGACCTACATTTTGTAGATCAGTGCCTTGAAAGTAGCTGAAATTCCTCCATGGAAAGCCTCCCTCCCACATATGTAAACACACATCACCTTCCATCACACTGAGTGCTATGTCCCCTCCGGGCAATAAAAGCAGCGGTACTAGTCTGTACTTTGAACTTTCATTCAGTAAGTGTTAGAGCGCCATGCTGCAAAACCTCTTAGCCACTGAGCATTCTCCGTCCCTTTCAGAGATAAGTGTCCCCAGCAGAGTGGGCTATTTACCACTGTGACCTCTCTGTCTCCATTAATTTTGGGTTCTGGGAAATAGTTCTGAACCATCATGCCTGAGAAAATTAAGCCAGTACCATACCTGGAACTAGACAAAGAAATAAAAGACATTAAAATGCAAGTTCTACATGGCTTGAGGCACTGTCTTATTAATGATGCTGAAAGGGTGGGTGGAGTCAGCAGCCAGTTGGGGATTGGGGGAGTCCTCTCGAGGTCAAGGCAGCTCAGGACGCTGGGCCAACTATTGCAGAAACAATGGTTGGAGGAAAACAGCTCTGCCTGAGGCACAGCCTGACTTCAGGGATCTGAACGAAGGGAAGAGCAATTTGCAATGTGCAGGCCCATCATTTGTCCTTAAGAGCTATGCCACCGTGCGTCCCTGCAGTGCTGAGCCCACTAAGGGTCCATTTCCCGCAACCAGTCTCCAACAGCAAAAGAATTCCGTGTGTATGTATTAGGTTAAGATGACCAGTTTTCTTTGAGCAAGAATAACTTACATTTATGTACAGTTGACCCTTGAACAACATGGGGATTGGGGTGATGACCTCCACATAGTTAAAAATCCACAAATAACTTTTGACTCCCCCAAAACTTAATTGTCCCTCGGTATCCACAGGGATTGATTCTAAGACCCCTTTGGATACCAAAAATATGTAAGTGTTCAAGTCCCTTATATAAAATGATATAAATCAATACTTAACCGTTGGTCCCCCCATATCCACAGACTCCCAACCACAGACAGAAAAGAGTAGAGATATTTATTTAAAAAAAAAAACTGCACATAAGTAGACCTTCAGAGTTCAAACCCATGTTGTTCAAAGTTCAACTTTAATACCTTACAGCCTTCAACATGATCTATACAATAGCCATGTGTTTGCATTAATATTTAAATTTTAAAATGAAGAAACTGAGACTTACAGCATTTAAGTCACACAACTAATAAATCGGTAGAGCTGGTTTCCCAGGCAGCTCTTCTGACCCCAAGTCCATTACTTCTTTCTCCAAACAGCCAATTTTCTGAAAAGGATGATTCCCACTGGCAAATTGTGCTGTAAGTAGGACAATCCATCCGCAGTGCAAATGATCATCTCTAAATTATCTATTCAGATTTCATAAACCCTTTTTTTTTTTTTAATTAAAGAAGAGTAGTCTATACAGTGAATGCCAGGTGGACAGCTTCCAGAGCTAGAAGAAACACTTACAAGAAACCTGTCCTTTCATTGAGGAAACGGGCTCAGAAAGATCAACAGGCATGCCAGGTGCACCCAGAGAAGAAATTACAGAGCTGGATCAAGACTCGGATACTGTATGCCTCCAGGACAATATTCTTTACATTTGATGGCACTGCCCAAAAGCCTTCCAACAACAAAACACTTTTCTGTGCTTAAGTCACCTCAGCATGCATGTTGCGAGGTTTTCCCGATCACCTTTAATTGGGCCTATCTACATTTTCAGGATCTGTTTTGAAATGACTGGCAACTTTGGTTCCTATCTCCCAATGTTTTACTTTCTGCTCTTCACCTTATTTTAAAAACAGTCATGTGCCCAAGGCTTGTTAGAAATAGGTGTAAATCATTAAACCGTTCCAAAGGCATAAGTTAAGAATCACGCACTTTCTATCCCCAGAGATTAGGGCCTCTGGTTCCCACCTGCTTTCTTTACTGCTCTGGTCCGTCCGGGTTGTGAACGGCAGGCACAATGGGGGTTTGAGATTCGAGGAGGTGGCTGTCACATTGCAGTTAGTCTTACTGATGACCAAGCAATGTAAGGTTGTTGATTAACTTTGCATATTGAAGAAATATTTTAGGCAATGAAATTGTCTCACTTATTAGAATTACTAAAATATCAGTGGAAAGATAATACATTAGAAGAGTTACTTAAGAATCGTTACAACTACTGTGTTTCCCCAAAAATGAGACCTAACCGGAAAATAAGCCCTGCATGATTTTTCAGGATGACCTCCCTTGAATATAAGCCCTAATGCGTCTTTTGGAGCAAACCTTAACATAAGACCCGGTCTTATTTTCGGTGAAACATGGTTGTAACTACTTTACCCTTTCTCAGGCTAATTTTAACCTACATTTAGCTTCAACTTTTACTTATATGACTCTCAAGTCTCTATCCTCAGCTTTCACCTTAATCCCAAACCTAAGGCCTGTAGATTCGTCTATTTATTTGACTTTTCTACTGGGAGTTTCCACTTGATCTTTTCAAAACAGAACCCATCACCTTTTCTCCTTAAATGGCTCCTACACCCCCCACTGGAATTTCCTCAGGGATCAGCCCCATACCTTCTCCCAGGCACCACATCCAGAACTGGCCCTTTATTTTTCCCTTCCCACATCCTCCATTTAGAGTCAACAAGCCCCTTCACATTTGTCTCCTACGTATCTCTGCAAAGTCACTTCTCCATTCCCAGTGCCCTAGTCTTACTTTAGGAAGGATTACCTTAACTGGATCACTGCAATCTCCTCCTCCAAGTTCTCCTATCTTAGACCCACCTTCCTTCAGGTCATCTGCCATACTGTAAGAAAGGGGCTTTCTACACACAAGTCTGATTAGATCAGTGCCCTGAAGAGTTCCTCCAGCATCACAGCTTGGCATACAAGGCTAACCTGGATCTGGCCCCTGCCTACCTCTGCAGCTTCACTCTTCACCATTCTCCTCTGCCTATCCTTCACTTATCACCACCCCACACCATTTGAGCTTCCACATGCCACCCTACATGCCTTCTCATGTGCCATTTTGTCCCCTCCAACGGCTTTCCCTCTTACTTCCCTGGCCGACTTGCATGGATCTTTCAGGACTTACCTAGCTCATGACTTTAACTTGACCAGCATCAAAATGCAGAGCATATCTTTCATCTGCTACAAAATTTCCTCTAGTAAAGCTTTTGTTGTTTTGTTTTGTTCTGTTAAATTGTGAACTCCAATTAAGAATCTGCTTTACATTTTAGAATTCCAATTCTAAAAATTGTTGTAAAGCCAAAAGGCCAGTGAGTATGTATTAGGTGGCAGTTCTGTGCTAGTATTCTTATAGTCCAGTCTATATCTAAAAACACCTCAGGAAAGACTCATAAGAGAGTTAAGACCAAATATGTCTACAGGCTATGAACATCCATCCCCAACGCTGCCCACTTTCCGTCTTGTATAGTCTAAAGGCTCTGGAAATAAATGTTTCTTCTTTATAAGGTAATCACTCTAATCTTTTTCTATATAGCCTTAAGATCTAATTAGCGACTCTTTGTTCAGCCTTACCCCAAACTATTTTAGCTGGAAAAAAAATCCATCAACTCAGATAGGAACTACTCATGGGACCCTTATTGGTAGCCCTCTGGCCCAACTGAACTAAGCTTAACAACTTTCTCGACTAGAACAAAAATTAAAACCTGATAATACAGTGAACCAGCCTCATATACAAGATGTCAACAAAACCTGGGGTGATGGTATATATCGTACCATTGGCAGGAATATTTGTTCGCTATCTGGCATGGTTAAAAGGCTCATGATATCTAGGTTCTTTTGGTCACTGGTACAATGAATGAAATCAATTTGTGGTGACCAAAACTAAAGTCAGAAATGTACTCTTAACTTAGAGTTTAAGATTTAAAAGGTATTAAATACTAAGATTTCTCCAGCAAATATCAGAAGTAAAGATTCACATGGAAAACAAAAACAAAAACAAAAAAACTTACAAAATCCTTTTCCTAGGTCAGGATGACAAAGAGCCCGGTAATCTAGCCTCTGTCTTCTAATGGTGAGAGATCTATAACTATTAATAGATAGCCAGCCTCTTTTGCAGCTGGGTATGGTCATATGACTGTATTCTCTCCAAGGAATGGGAGCGAAAGTGATGAGCACCACTTCCAGATCTGGGCCTTAAGATAGTGGACATGTGCTTCTCCGTACCTTTCCCTTCCCTCAAGCTGGACTGAAGTAACTAAAATCTAGCTTCAACTATGCAGACAAGAATAAAGCTGGTGGTAGCTCAACAAAAGAGAAGGTCCCTGGGACCATGGATGAGCCTGTGGAGCTGAGCTACCCCTTCAACTGGGCCACTCACTTTGGGCTAGTAAATGAAAGAGAAATAAACTTCAAAGTTCTTCCAGCTACTGCATTTTATAGTCTTTTTCTTACAACCTCTTAGCTTTTATCTAACTAATAAAACCTCCACATTTTTTCTACTTTTCCTCATCCTTCAAAAACTAGCTCTTCTGTGGAGTCTTTCTGAGACACCCATAGCATATCTACCCCTCTTCTGACTCACCACAGTCCTCTGTTCTCATCTTTATTACAGCTCTCATCACAGTTCATGTCAATGGTTTGTTTGCCCTTCTGCCTCCCCTGTAGAACTCTCAGAATTCTGAAGGCAAGAATTCATTGTATCCTACATTTTGCACAACACTTGGCTTAATAAATCCTACATGAATACATCACGTGAGAACCACACAGACTTTCCTAGATCGGTTGAAAGTAAAGAATAGTCATTGATACACACATTTGTCTGCTCCCACTCAACAGTAATCATGCTGCTAAGCTTTAGAAGAAATGCTGAAGTCTTCCAATGCACGTGACCTTTCTCTCTAGTGGAAATATGAGTGAAATATAATGGTTGCCTTGTCTAAAAATCATGGTTCAAATATATAGGAGATTCAAATATAATGAAGATTTTTAAGTAACTATAATTAAATGGAGGAAAGAAATGGCCAAAAATAACCTCTGACAAGTTACTCTACATTAGCAACAGTTATTTAATATTGATCATTTTTGTTATCAAAATTAATATAATTATCCATGGTAAAGACACCATGAATATGGTATCTTTGGCCTCCTTTCCAATCAATTACCTTTCCAGTTTTTAAAATAAATGGCAAAAAGAAGTAATACGAACTTTACCTCTGACTTCCGGCATGAATGCCAATGATACCAACATTGGTTTGATACAAATACTACACTGGATTTCATTGTCTATGAAAAAATATTACACAAAAGTCAAATATAAAAAATATATGTTTGCAGACATGATAGAGAGGAAACTGAAGATGAAGCAATGTGACTAAATACTGTGAAGTACAGTATTGGAAGAAATTTCTTTGCACATGCAAGTATTTTATCTGAGTATTTTGTGCCTTATAGATAAATATTTGTGGAGTTTTTAACTTCCATCAGTCTACTTTATTGTGATATTACAATAGATTTTTAAAGTTGAACTGTTCTTAAATTAACTGGAATTGGACCCTTAAAATTAGTTTATGTTTAATTACCATGTGCTATGTTAAGCACTTTTTTTTTTTTTCAAATTCCAGCAAGAGTTAACAGCCTTTGTCATGTTACTCTTTTAGTCTTAGGATGAGAAGTAAATAGGTAAAATCACAAGTAATCTTGACACATGTATTCTATTCATTATAACAATTAAATTTACAGAGTTAGGGAAATGCTCTGGAGAATCTGCTTCCTCAAGTTTGATTTGGGTTGAAGCCAAAACAGTTCAGCTTTGGTACTCAAGAGAATTATTTAGAAGATAAATTGCCTGATATCAGATTTTGGAAAAGGTAGAATTACCATCAAGTCTTGTTACACAACAATTCATTGGAGGGAACCTACCCTGTATTATTCAGTTTGCTTATCATAAAAAAGGATTACGACTAAGGAGAATTTAATTGGAATAAAATATCACTGAATTACAGTTTAGTGTAGCATTTCAATAATAAATAGACCACCTCCTTCTCCTGAAAAAAGAAAAAGGTTTTATTTTGAAATTTTACTGTACCACTGGTATGTAATATATATTTAGAAATGTGTTCTTATCATAAATCTTGTAGCACTAAAGTAGACTGTACCAACTAATAGGAGAGGTTCAGTATTGATCTTCCACTTCTTTTGAATGACAAAAATGGTTTCAACTTTCAGTGTGGCAATTTCTCAAAAATAAATTTGAGTGGAGGAGATTACATTCAACTAAAACTACATTATGAAGCAGCAGTAGCGAGGTAATATAAAGTACTTTTCTTGGGTATATTTGAGATCTGTACATATTTTTCAGTTTCTTTCAAGGTCTTGATTCAACAAGATTTATTAGCACTGTCTCCTTTAAAGGAAAAAAATGGCTCTGTATAAAAGTTTGTATTTTTCTGTCTCTAGAACCCACATTTCTGTACTCAACTGTCTCAAAATAACCACTGTGAATAAAAGGCTTTTCTTAACTTGGTTAAGCTGAATTACCACTGATTTCTAGCCAAGATTTACTCTTTTCATGGAAAAAGTCTTAATAGAAATAGCAGGCCTTCAAACTGGAACTTTAAAATTGAAATGCTAAAGTGTAATCAAGGATAATATTAATGCTGAGGCCAGGTTCACCAAGGTTGAGTGAAGTGGCATGCTGAAGAGTAAAGAAAATAATGCACATCATTCAACAGGATGGGGTGAAGAACAAGAAATAAGTCTCAATTCTATTACTATTTTGGCAAATGGTGGTTTTATTTTGGCAGGGTGTTTCTACATCACTTTGAATACTTTTATGTTAATAAGATTCCACAAATGACCTGAAAATTCCTTATATGCCTGGTAGGGGGGGCAAGTCTTCATTGAACACATTCTTCCATCTCCTGATGAAACACATCTGTGCATGGTCAGCACAGGTGCTCTGAAATAGAGAATTCTGCACCCAGGATACAAACATCCATTTCAGCACTACTCTCTTCTGGCCATGTCTGATTTCTAATGACTGAGGCAGTCCACCTAGTAGAAATGTCCCCACAGGTGCCATGAAAAGCCCTAGGACAACAGGAATTGCCCTGCGTGGAAGAATAATGGGACGTTCCCTTTGTCAAAAGATGTCCAGGACACAGGACCCCAACTTTTCCTTTTAAAGATGTGGGAATATATAATAGTACCTGTTCTATGTTTCGTATTTCCTTCTTTGGGGCTGAAATATGGCCTCCGGTATCCTGCCATTTTTTATTTCCACTTTAAAGAGCACTTTTTAATATGCCCATAAAAAGAAAATGTGACATATTTGGAAAGAAAACATGACAGCTTCTTGAGGACTTTCAATTTGCTAATTTAAATGACTGAAGTTATATCCCAGTTTGAAGAAATAATCATCATCTTAAAATCACTGGATCTTAGAAGAATCTTAGTCATGCTTTGATTGTATGTCACTACATTCATAAATATCTCCCTGCGTTCAGTACTGGTGCATTGACGTATATATGTTCATAAATTTATAAACATAATTTGTCTTATAAATAACTGGCCTGGAGCTGTCCCAACACAGCACATTATTATCATGAGATATTTAGAGAGAACAGCGAACAAATCATTAGAGATTGCCTTGTTAATATGAATTAAATTTTAAAGGAATTACTTCATTTGAACAATTAAAAACTATGGCAAGTCTATGATAGCAAATCTCTACCTTTCAAGCACTAATAGTAATAAAACATCCTCAACCCCTCTCTCACACCGACAAGCTCTGGACTAGCAGTCAGCTGACTCCCTTCTAGTTTTAGTTCTGCCACTTACTACCATGGCAGCCTTGACAAACTCAAACTATTCTGCGTCTCGGTTTCCTGTTCAAGAACTGGGAATAGTAACAAGCCCTGGCTGCTTCCCAGGATGCTTGAGAGGGTCAGATGCATGGAAGAAATCACTGGTCTGTGCAAAGGTGAAGGGTCATTATTAATGTTATAATTACCTAAATCTGATTACTGGAAAGGATTTGTTCAAGATAATCTCATCCACTAACCACACTTTACATGTAAGAAAACCGAAATCACATGAGGTTAGAAAACAGGAAAAGCAGATTATGTCGGAAGCAGACTGTGTTTAGAACACCACCTTAGGATTTTATGTTCCTTCCATGATTTCACTCAACTCACAGGAAAAAGTAATAAACAAAATCATATATGTGTTAATGCCTCTGCCTCTTCATATGTAAGGGTGTGTGTGTGTGTGTGTGTGTGTGTGTGTGTGTGTGTGCTGTTAAAGTATCAACGACGATGCAACTGACATTATATGGAATATTTTGTGGAAAGGATATGCCATTCATTATTAAACAAATTTCATTTCAATAGCACTAACCAAATGCACATAAGAATGATTCATTTTATATACAATTGTTTTTCAAAGCACCCCCAAATCCTGGATTATCCTATTTCATACCAAGATTTTTGGGAAAACTCTACTTCTACCCAGCACTTCACTCATCCATTTGATTTCTACTCTGGCAAAGCCAAGTAAAGCAATTCAGTTAATGACACATTCATTTTCTCAGTATATGTAAAAATGCCTAGTATTTCCTTGATACAATAAACTCCTCCATTCGATAGCCTCCTGGACATGGCTAAAATGCCACCATAAGGTATTTCTACTTCCCCCAATAAAGTTGTAGAGTGATCAAAAAGAGAAACATCCCTGCAAGGTACTGCAACTCCTAGTAAGTCAGAATTCTAACAGCTTAAACCTGGAATTTCATTAGTAAAATCCACTTTATCAAAAACCAACTGTTTCTCAACTAGTCATTTCTTCTGCAAGATCTTATTATCTAGTATTCAAAAATGTTTCCTTAAGAAAAAAAAAAAGCCTCATGGGAAAAAAAAAATTAATTAATGTGTCACCAAACAGAATTTTACCAAGAAAATGACCAAAATGTGTAAATATACTTTGTGTCTCCTCCCCCTTCTCTATAAATCCAAACTTAGCTAGAGAAATGTAAAGGCTCGATTCCCAGGCCCCAGGCCCCCGTGTGTAGCCTGCACATGTACTGTGCCTGCTATTGAAAGTGCTTAATAATAGAGGAGCCTGCACTTTCATGTAATTCATAATTAGAAGACGACTACAACTGCATTATTTAAAATCAAGCCTTTGTTATCAGCACCAGTTTTAGACAGAAGCTGAGAATCATTTGTGAGCTGTGGCAGACCCAGACTGTTCAAAGCAATTGCTGTTCAGCATGAAAGCTGCAATGGAGGTCACGGAACAGGTCAGGAGGAAAGATAGTGTATCGATTTCACACCAGGAATAGAGGCAAAGCGAGGGCCCACTGTTGCTGCATGTGATGTATTTCACTTCAGTTTAAGGCACATTTCATTCCAGTCCGAGAGGGGGTGGGGAGCAAAGGGCAGTGGATTTCACACTGAATCATGATGAATTCTGGACTCGTGGATTCCAGTAAATATCTCCTTCCTGGCATTAAGTATTTTTGCAGCAGAGTGAATATAACGGAAATTAGGCTTCCACCAGTATCAAGAATGTACCTGAAAAAAAGGTAACCGTGTTGTGGCAAGTTCATTTCCTCCACTTTTTAAAACGCAATAAAAGCAGACATGAATGTAAAAGTATAAAAGGTATACACGTGACAAGCTGTGAAAAATGACCTCATAATGGGCATCTTTTATGCAGTCACAATGATGCTAGAGATTACTCAGTGTAAGAAGTACATTAATAGAAGTAAACCTCTCAGAAAAGAATTCTTGGTCATGGCCTCAAGGGTCAATCTTTGAAATCACACATGGGATACTGATGGAATCCAAAAGATGTCATTTTGTTTTCCCACACTGCACATGGACTTTTCTTCTTCCTCGTCTCTGAAAAGTCCTTCATACTCAATAAAATGTAGGAATCAATTTATACCAAACTTCATCCTGCCGCAAGCTGTCCTAAGATAACTGGGAAACTCTTAACGTTTGTTTCCAGTATAAATGCCATTAATTTACAACCACCTCATTTGCGGACCACGACCGTCAGCATTTTTCCACTTGCAAACTTTAGATCATCAGTTGGGTGGGCTTAGGAAAATAAAGCAGCTACAGGGTGATTCATGATTCGAAACAATTGGAAACAGGGCATCCTTGTTACCTGTCTTCCATTGGAGAAAACTGGTTTTCTCCTATGTGAACTCAACACACAGTACAGCTAACCCTAAATGCTACCCAGCTAGTGTGGAAAACAATTTGTTTGTGATGATAATAGCATTATCCCTTTTAAAACATACCAATTCCACTATACACAGTATATATGCTTTAAACTTTAGATATAAACTTTAGATATAAACTTTAGATATAAGCACAGTATATATATATACTGTAGAACATTAATTTTTCCAGTTTAGAAACACAAATGTTTTCTCTCTTCAGAGAACCAAGATTAAAAAGAGCATAGGGACACCCTCTGAAATTATGCACAACATTTCTCTACCTAATCATTATTTCTGTTGAACTGATCCCAGGCACCCATGTAGGCCTTTTCACTGCCCTTCTTTCTGCATGCCTCTTGTTTGTTATTTTATAAGTGAGAATCAATTTGCTATCTACCACAGAAATAAAGATATGGCAATTAAGGCACGTATCTTGATAGGTTTTTTAAAAATCATTTCTTTCATTCCCAAGCCTCCTTCCCTAAGGAGTTTAAAAACGGAGAGGGAATTAGCACATTTCCTTTTTATCCTACAAAGTAAAATAAAAAAGCTCAGACTGGGAGAAGTACTAAAATAGAGAAGAGGAAGATATAGATTTTTTTTTCCCCACAAGCGAGGCTGACAAATAAGAAACTACACAAGGTTGGGAGAACGTTAGATGGACATCAAGTGACGATTCCTCTATAGACCAAACTGCCTCTAATTTAAATCTAAAGTATCAAAAAAGTCCAAATATCCACAGGAACCTATACGAATAATCAATCTAATAGTCTTGTAGAAGGACAATTTAATAGAGTAAAATAATTGAAGTAAAGAGTAACATAGAAACTTCCTGTTATACTGTACACGCAATGTGGCATACATGTCACCATTCCTTCAAATGATTTCAAGGTTATCAATCTAACGTCTAAAGGCATTTCATAAAAATGTTTGTTATTGGAAATCTATCTTTTGAAAATCTCAAATCTATAGAGTAGGAACATAAAAAGCAGGACTTATTAATATGCAATATGAATTCAGAAAGGATTAATGGTACTCCAATATCTATTTGAACTCCCAAATACAGGAAGTCCTCACCTAACATCGTGGATAGATTCTGTGACTTTAAGTGAAACAATGTATACCAAAACCAGTAAGTTCCTACAGTTATTTGAGGACCTGCTGCATATTGCTAATGTTTTTAAAACCTAATTAAGGTAGCCAATTCTCATATTTATTCCTGAGATGCTCATTCCTGGCTTCTGTTTTGATAGTCTCCCCACTCTATACAGACTTTCAATCAAGAGCCATGGTTATCGCAGCACATTCTAAGCCAACGCACAGCAGTTCAATCTCCATCCAAAAACGGCAAAGCTAAAAAGATGATGCTTCGTCAGAAGTGCAGCTTCAAACTTCACCTCCAGCCCATAAGCTGGCTGTGGCCTTTCTGCAACAGAAGTAACAATGACGACTTGAGTAACATGCCTAGATGTGTGTGCAAGTAACCCCTTGATGGGTCTGAAACAGAGCAAGTCAGTAGTACATCCCCATATAATTTGTTCAACTCAGGTACCTTGGAAACATCCATTCTTTCTACAGCCTTCAAAGAGTCTCTTCTGGTTTCTCAATAAAGGTTTGATTTTTTTTTTTTTCTGCTTTCCATCTGGAAATAGACAAAATGATTTCCTTCCATGCTAAATGACAATTAATCCTCGGAGTAAATTTGGTGTGGAGTGAATTTTTATTTCACTTAATATTACGTCCTATTTCAGAAAACATCGGCTTCAGGTGTTATGTACCAGAGTAATAAATACTATAACACCACATTGTCATATGCTTTATTCTGGCCCTGGCAAAATTACAATCAAGTCCAGGAATCTTGTTTCCTGGACTACTCCCACTGGCTTTTGGTCCTTCTACCCCCTGTAGGCATCCAGTACCTCTTTATGGCCAGGGGTCTCTATAGAATCAACCCTGTAGTGTCCCATGGAGCAATACCGTCCTTCCCTTCTGGTGGACCTCCTCCTCCATTACCTTGATCACCGCTCTCTGTGCCCATCTTGTTCTTATCAAGCTGCCACCAGGGAAGCTTGCAATTCTCCCTCCTCAGAGAACTGGCGCAGAGCTCATGGACCCCGGGCTCCCCGTCATTGCTGAAGCCATCGCTAGAAACTTAAATTAGGATCATAGCGCCCTGCCCTTCCCCATCCTCACCCTTACCCCCAAATTCTCACACCTCTGCTCCCGAGCTCTTTGCCTTAGAAGCAGACGTGGGAAAAGATGAAGAATATGGCTGTGGCACAGCACAGGGATCTTTCCTCCCAAACATCAGGAAAACCAACCGAAGGGCTACAGGTTGTACATGAACTCCGATTAAAAAGGAAGTGGCTCCCAGGGCAGTTTCAAAATAAATCAGAAGAGCACAAGGTGCTTTTGCTTTTGTTATCCTATGCCTTTGTTCTCCTTCATACAATGAAATTAGCCTCCCATATGGCAGTTCTACAAAACCCAGATAGCTACGAGGAAGTGACCAGAGAGAGCCTGGTGTGCCGGGGGGTGGGGGGGGGGAACTTCCATAGAGGTAAAAGTGCCCCCCTTACCTGAAGCTCACGAGTGTACGGATGCTGCTAAGAGGGGTAAAATCCAACTGGTACGAACAGAAGAGCATGTCAATGAAAAGTCTGTTTATCCTTAAAGCCATATTGGTACCGGTAGCCCAGACAATTCTAAAACGTCCCTTGGCAGTCTCTTTTGCAAAGTAATTGGAAAATGCTGCACCAACTGATAAAAAGCATTTCAAGTTTCTGCCTAATGTCTGTTATATATTTTCAAAGCCCTGAATAGCAACGAAGATTAAAACTAGCTCTGAAATAAACAACAAATATTTATTGAGCAGCAACTATGAGGTACTCTGCTGGGACTTGAGGGGATTTGAAGATGTATAAGACTGAGCTTACAATTTAGTTGGAGAGATCAGACATGTGGACGGTAGATGTTAAGCTCTAACACAACAGGAAAATACTTGAAATGTCAAAAAATACCAGCAAGTCTTTCCATCTCGGGGTGTGAGGCTGTTGTTCTCTCAATGCAACCCTTAGCCCCATCAAAAAAAAAAAAATCTGCCTTCAAGTCATAACAATAATGCGGATAAAAATAGGCCAAAGAGATCACTGACACTTTACAAAACGTCCTCTAAAAGCCCCTTGATTTTTGCTTGCCCATTTAGCGAATATTTTGTACGTATTAAATAAATAGTTTGCTAGGCTTAATTTATATGCAAAATTCACGAAACACATTCAGAATAACTTTTTAAATGATGCTCTTTCATTAGGTGTCTGCAAACTATCAAAATAACTGATCAGTTTAGTCATTAAGTAAAAAAACCTCATCCGATCAGTGTGATTGGCATTGATTAAACAAAGCAACTAGCCTGACTAATTTTTTTCACTTTTCTATGAAATTGGCTTTGTATAAACTGACAGACGATCTTTAAAAAAATAACTATGTCTTAACAAAACTTTTCCAAGGAATCATAATTGCTGAGCCAAGTTCAGAAGACAATGAGCAAAGTGTCCCAAGGTGGAATCTATCACTGGTCCTGTACCTCCTTAGTTAAGCCAGGGACCTCTCCTTGCCTTAGTTCTTTCCTTCATGAGATGAGATCACTGAGTAAAATGGTTCCTGAGGGCCGAGCAATCTGCAATCACTCCAGGAAAGGAATATCTGTAGTGACCCAATTCAATACACTTTAATATTTATAGTCAAAAACTTTTTCAAATATCCATACCATGACCTATTGTGCTTTATACTTGATGAAAAATGTGTGTGTGTGTGTGTGTGTGTATGTGTTCTGTAGGCAAACACATTCAAACACAGTTACATTTTAAATACCTAAAGCAACAGCTATATAGTAACACCTTGATTAATTTATAGTTTTACATATGAAAATACCATCTTTAATCTTATTTTCCAGCTGAGTATTTACCAAGCATAGATGAAGTTAATCGCATTTTAACAGGTATGAACATAGAAGACTCAAGGTTTTTTTTACAATATTATATAACCTTTTTTGCAATATTTTAAGATAAAATGTTTTTAAAATTCACTGTTAATTCTACTTTAGAAATACTATTGTAATTTGACTCCTGATTTCATGTAATGATGCAAAATTTCATAGCTAAATTCTATGACATCCTTGAAGTGAAAAAAGCAAATCAGAAATAGACCTGATCCCCACATAAATAAAACAACCCTCATTCAAATTAGAAGAAAAACTTCCATTTACCCAGCACAAAAAGTACAGCAATTTAAAAACATTATATTTATTTATCCTGAGTGACTGATTATCTGATTCGTCTAATCATCATTACTTCAATGTATAATGAATTATCGGTGCTATTTTGTTTTTAAATAAGTTCTCTAAATATAATTAAATACCTGGAGATGTACAGTATGCATAAGGTACAATTGTGCCTACAATGGTAACTTGGTTTTAATTTAACAATTGACTACATGTTCTCAACACACGAAAGGAATGTCAGTATACCAACTATGAGGACAAAGCAGGAAATGTAAGCAATGCTTGACATTTGGCCAATGCTAGAATGTGACTGAGGGGTAACTGGTGTCGCTGTGGACTGCAAATATGGAAGGTATCATTATTATATGATGTATGATCGCCCTTAATGGGAGAGAGTGGTCATCAGTTAAGCAAATGAACCATTGGGCAGAGAATAGATGTGACACCATGGGCATGATCTACTAATTTTCTAATAAGCAATGGACATTAACTGGTTCACAGATTTTAACGAGGACATATACAATATGTAGTACAGATGCATGTACAAATAGGACTACATATCTGAACGAAATTAAGATATTAATATAACAAACCTGAAGACTTAATTTTATTTCTACTTTCCACGAAAATGTTTTCAATCTACATCTGTCTGTCTGCACAAAAAGATTGGGCCAAATCGCTGCTTAGAGTTCCTTTTTTACTTGATAACCTGGCTTGGGTATCAAGAGATACACTGAAACTAGTTTTAGATCACAAATGAAACAAATTATAATTTCTAGTACGATCCCCCAGAAGCAGACTATGAGACAGATATTTGAGCATTAAGTAATTTATTTGGAGGTGAAGGAAATACTGAACGTATTTAGGGGACGTGACAGAGGGAATAAGCATACGAAATCAATAATGAGCACTAAGGGCCACTGGACCTTAACTACACCAAGGAACTCTGGGAGCCAGTGTAAACTGTACCTCAGCATTCTCCCATGCAAGGAATGAAGAAACTGGAGTACTTCTACATTATCTCCATCAGGCATTGGGGACTATGTTAATTCCCTCGCAGGGGCTTCAGCAGCCAGAGAAATCTCTGACACAAGGCTGCTAGACGTTGGAAGTCAAAGTGTGAGAGAAAACATGTGTGCTATGGTGTTCTAATGTACTCAGAAGCTCCACACAGAAACCCACAGACATGCTGCCACCCTGGTCGAGGCCTTCGTTTTCTTCTCTACGGAATGTTCTAAGCATCCTCTAACTGGTCTTCTCATGTACCTGCTCTCTCCATTTCAACCTCTCCTGTGCACCACTGCCAAACTAATCTTCCTTAAACATGGTTCTACTGTCTTGCTCAGAACCTTCCAGTGGTTCCCCTTTGTCTGCAGAATTAAGTCAAATCAAACGTTTCAGTCTCTCCTTTTCCGGTCACATTATGTACTATTCTCCTGAACTTGTCTTGTAATCTGGCTAACGTGAGCAGTCACTATTCACTTGGATGCACTTTTGTCCTTGCTTACATTTTATGCTTCTGCTGGGACTATCTAGACTTTCTCTATTTCAAAGGGTGCCTCCAGTCCTCTGAGGAAATGAGTCTCCTCTGTGTGGGCTTTCCTTACACATCCCCTTTCTGTACTGTCACCGCATCTGATTTCTTTCTCTTACTCTGGCATTTATGAGATTGAATTATGCCTGTTTGTATGTGATAGTAAGTGCCTTCACTTTTCTGTATTCTCAGCTCCATAAGGTCAAAATCTTTATTTTACTCCCTTTGTATCACCTACAATATCTAGAACAATGCTTGGCATGCAATAGATGCTCACAAAACGTGTGTTCTGTTGAAACCATGAAGGGAGGAAGGTGCCACTGTGTCATAAAAAGGGAGTTGAACTTGGGAGTCTGCCATCTGACATCTACGCTGCAGTTACGACTAGCCTGTGACATTCACTTCATCATGCGGCATCTCAGTTGCCTCCCCCACAAAACTGGAAAATCAACTGCCCTCTGCTACACATTCCACATAACTCACTCGAGAATTAAATTAATATCAATGAGGTTACTTTGAAATTTTTAGTGACAGAACATCACAAGTTATTGGTGTTATCAGAGTGAGGTGCTGTCCTTCAGGTGACGATGGAGATGACACCAATCCAGGGCTGTGATGTTGGGAGTAGTTTTGCCAATAATTGTCCTGATTGTGCTTGCTTCAATTTCGGCTCTCCTCAAAATCGGGGCCTGTACAGATAGCCGACTAGCTGGGCAGAGGGATGAGCATTTGAATTTAGTTCAGAACAGGGTTAACTAGCCTCATATGGAAACTGAATGGAGGACTTTGACCTTATACTTCACCAACAGTCAAAGAGGCGCACGTGTGTGTGTGTGTGTGCGCGTGTGTGTGTGTCAGTATTGTTGTAGGTATCTAATAAACAAAAAGGTCTATTAAAAGGAAGAAGAAATTTATAAGGCTCTCCTGCTTTTCCATAATACATACATATACGATTTTCAGAGGATGCACTTGAATAAGTGTACAGATAAAAGACACGCAAGTCCTTACCCTTCTCTTTCCTTAATGGCACACGCCCACGTTCTGGTACACTGGCATTGACACACCTTTTAAATATTGCTAAAAGGCTGCCTTTCTACAGTGTGTTAAGCAGCTGCTTGCATATGAGTATCGTGTTGTCCAGAGTGACAGCTGTATTTTCGCCTGTTTTGACATTGAGTCTGATCTGGGTGAATAGCTCATATCCATTAAAGTGCTATTACAACACTGAATGACTGCCAGAATACTTCCTGATCAATTTTAAAAGCCAGCTAGCTGTCATCATCTAATCGCAACAGCAAAAAACAAATCTTGGGGGAATAAAATGAGATTTTTAAACATTTTTAAGACAGTGTATTAAATATAATCCCTGAAAACTGTTTGACTTAGAATAATAAGTCACAGAAATGGGAAGGTGGAAATAATATTTTCCCTGAAACCCCTTGCACTTGCATATTGGCAGGCAATCTCAAATACTCCTTAAATTTACCATTTCGACAATCACTGAATTTGAACTCCTGCCATTACGTAACTTAATAAAGCAGTACTGAAAACAATCACCACACAGTGCAACTGCGCTCACCATTAAATTTACTTCTATAAAATTTAAGACTAAATTCAATCATCTTTCTGTCTTTGCTTCAATGGTTGAAATCCAAGTGTTCAGGTTTACTTTTGCCTTTTCCCAACAGCCAGAAAATATGCATATTTTTAGAGCTACAATGCGGCATTTTAGATTTACATTTATGAAGCACTGCTGAAGGAAGGCAGAACTCACCGATACGGGTAAGACCACTTGAGTTATCAGTTTAATTGGGGAAGTCTGGTTCAAAGTTGTAATTTCACCACCATTATACTGACAATATCAACAAATACATAATGTATAAATTGGCATAATCCCTTTGCAAGACGAATATTTAAAGGACGTCATTTTTTCAGCACAATTCATGATCTGGAATGGTTTCTTCATGAGCAGTGCTCAGTTCTTCGCATTTGGGTTTTGGCAGTTAGTATTTTCAGGCCATGAGGATCCCAGTAACATTCACTCACAATTTGGAGGGGGCTTTCCCAACTGCAAAAATAAAATGACCCAACTCCTCTTCATCGGAATGTTCAGTGGCCCTCAATTCCTTCCAGGACCCCAAAGTTAGAGAATCTGAACAAAAGCCTAGACATGCTGTATTTTCAAATAATATTTTGTAAATTGGGATAGAGAATAACATATCATGCTTTTAAAATCCTCCAGAATACAAGTCTCTCAATAAAAGAGAACCACTAATGGAAACAGTGGGCTGATACAAGTCATTACTCTTTTTGGAGATTTCAAACACTCTCCTAAGACACTGGAAGCTATCTAGGCAACAAATAGTTTTCTCCAGCATACTGTATTACGTGCCTCCGTCCATTTGATCAAGGTCTCCCTTCATTTTTACTTAAAAAGACTCTACCTTTCAATTCATTTTTAAATATTAAAATTGGTATTATTCTAAGAAACTTCCTCTACCGTCTTCCTTCTCTGTTTAAAGCCAGTGTTCCCCATTACACATCAGAGAAAGTCCCAGTTATTTCACCTGGCATGCCAGTATTTCAAGTGCTGCTTTGACAAACTTCTGTCTGACCCCTCAGTTTTGAGGACCCCTCTCTCTAGCCTCACCAAGGAGCTCCCAGTTCTTCCATCACTGCAGACCCTTCCTCAATTCAGTTTTTCCATGTGTTGTGCTCCCAGGCTAAGTGATTTTCTGATTTCTTCCACCAAGTCCAACTCTTATTTCCTCAAAATATTTCCCCCATCACCTCTTCTGTGAAGCCTTCTTGGATTTCCCCAGATAAATGTATCTATTCTTCCCTTGGCTTTCCCTTAGTACCTATACACAACTCCATGCCAGATCGTAAAGATGACTATTTCAGTTATTTCTCTATCAATCTGCCTAAGTTAACAGCCATAGATGCTAGGTTCTGATGGGAACAAAATTCAATTCCAGAGTCCAAACGTAACCCAAATGACTATTTATTTTACACTGGGACTCCAGCATGAAAAGAAAAAAAGTAGCCGCTGAATGGCTGTTTCTAGTATGAAGTTCACTTCTGTGTTTATTTTGTGGTGGTCTTCTCTCACTTGTTCTTTTTAATTTAATCATCCCCAGCATTGTGCAAGCTTTTCCCTTGTAATGTAGATTATGAAATTACACCTATCGTAGTTTAAAAATAGGGAATAGCTGGGATCTAGTCACAAAGCACATCCCCAAAATGGCAAAGTAAAACTGTCAATGAATTTGAGGTTGAACTGCAGAAAATATCACAATTTTTTTCCAAACTGCATGTGATTCTTAAAGGTAATGCTCATGTTTACGAGATACCAAATTATTTTCCCCCCTTGGAGGTAACAATCAACTGTTCAAAAAACAGAGAGCAACTAAGATTCACTGCAGAGACTGAAGTGTGACCTACGAGATGATCCAAGCTGTGAGCCACTGACATTTACCCCCAATAAACTTCTCAAATTTGTACAAGAACAAGTGACATTTTATGAGCAACTCTGCACTGAGTGAAAGTAGCCTAGGTTAGACAAGACTGAAAACTCATTAATATATATGTGATTTTTTTTTTCTTTTCTAGATTTGGCTAGATTTTGGACATAGTAACATGTGGCATAGAAGAGAAGGTGAAGGAACACGTAACTGAGGTCAGCTATTTGTGCCAATCCCCATTTCCTTCACATTCAGTCCATTACTCTCAGCACAAGTTAGTCCAGCGTCCCCATGTACTGTTAAAAATATGCATATTGCTTCTGGGAGATCTACTGCCCCTTGTAAATTCACATATTAAAGGGTAGCATAGAAGGGAAAGGAATCTGTAATAGAGTCATTTATAGCCAAGCACTAAATCATATAATACAGAAAACAAATGTAGATGGCTTAGACGGGGGTGTGGGGGGCATATATATTACCTCTCCTCAATGAACATTCATAAAATAAAATGAGATCTCCAAGCTGCCAAAATTAAGTGGATCCTGGGCTACTAGAATATCAAAGACAAAGAAATAAAATGAGAAAGAGAGAATGAGCTAGAGAGAAACCAACTCAACCTAATCTGAATAAGTGGTTAACCAGGTGTTAAGTATTTGCAAGTTTAAAATCAAAAATTTTTTTAACAATCCTGAAATTCATTACACCAATACCTATCTCCAGAAAGAAAGCAGCGTAAAAAAAAAAAAAATCTGTAAAATCAGGGGAAAAATGAATAGACTACAGCTTTTCCAGCTTTTCCGATGATTCCTATTCCTTCTGACTCACTGCCCAAACACGTCTTTCTCTGAAATGCCTTGCTATTTGGCCAAACGAAAAAAAAAAAAAAACTTATTTTCCATCTATGTAAACTCCTAGAAGAAGAGGGAGCAGGAAGACTACTCAATTCAGCCCAAGAAAAATAGAGCCTTGTGCATATCTCCAAGTGTCTGGCAGTGACCCAAACCCCTGCCAACGTTGGTGGTCCAGACTGGAGGCTATGATCTGACCTAGGAATTAGAAGCGTTTTGTTAACTGTCCTTCACTGGGCCAACTAGAGAAAATGATAGACTTAACAGGTAGGAAGTAAGGGCATGAAGCACATCACATTTAACACCAGCCCTTCCTCTGAGCTGGCAGGTCCTAGAGAGTCCCTGGAATTTAGCTGCAAAGGATTAAGCCTTGCTAGACGAGGTAATGAGAGAAACACTTCAGTGGTACACGGTGGGGGAAAAGGAAGAAGAGAGTCACAGGGAAAGGATGACGAACTCTGAGTTGTGGATTCAAGAAGCCAAATCTATTTTTATTTACATGAAATGCTAATGAGCAGAATCAATCAAAAAGGTATAAAAGACAAACTACAAATATATTTAAACTAGCTGTCGGATGAATTTGTATACTACAGCTAAGAAGATTATAAAGTAAAAGAGAGTGATCTGGAAGCAAAGGTATAATGAACGATAAATCCATTGTGAGGAAGAACTAAAATGGGGACAGATAAGATTATAGATTAAATATCTCCCTAGCTCTTCAGAAAAAAGTGAAGAAAAAAAAAGATAGCAAGAAGAGCATGGTGAGCAGAGAGAAACCAACAAAAGAAAAAAACATTTAGACCATTGTTGGTATACAGCCTGCATTAACATGCAAGTGAATTCTGCCCAAACAAGTCACATGAACAGATGTTAGCTGAATAGCTACTATGAGTCAAAACTGCACGCAAAACTGAGGCCACAATAAACATCCACATAGAGTCCTTGCCCTCCGAAAGCTTATATGCTGGTGGGGAAGGAAGACAGTTAACTAACATATACTAACATCTAAGCAAGATAAGAGGCACACAAAAGGGTCACAGCCAAGCTTGAGGTATCTGAGAAGATGTCCCAGAAAGCATCGCCCGAGGTGGAGACCTGACAACGGAATAGGAGCCAGCCAGAGGACTACGAGGGAGGAAGTGCTCTGCGTTTCACTATTATGAGGTAGTTGTCAGCTGATATAAATTATTTCTATTTGACATATACATCTTTTTACCTAAAATCAAGGTGATCTGGAATGCTGTTCCTTTTGGAATGGACAAGAGTCTAGTCTGATATTAACAGAGAAAGCCTTCAACGACAACAGGACTAAAGGTTGAAGTATCTTCTTTTAAATAATGAAATTCCAAATATCTTTTTTCTTTTTTTTTCTTTTTTTGCAGTATTTTGTTACTTCCTTGTGGAACCCACTTGAAAACTGAGTCTGCAAAGAGTTCACTCATGTCTCCCAGCCTGGCAGACTTGCTCTAACCCAGTTTTCTTGCAGGGGATACCACTCAGTCAATGCTTAAAGTGGTTCTGTGATACCAGGTAGAGGAGGTTAGGCAGAAGAACTAATATTCATTGATCACCTACTATGTGCTTCGTGCCTGGTGTACTACAAGGCATGAAGCACATTCAATTATATGTTGAAACCTTGCAACAACCCAGCCAGGTACATCTTGATATTCTCATTTTCTCAGATGAGAAAATAAGACTCAGAACCCGCAAGTGCTTTACTTAAGGTCGCATAGCCAGTAATGGGCAAAGCCAAGATCCAAACCCAGCTTTGTCTAATCACAAAAGCCTATGTTCCAAACCAGTTAAGCTAGCTGCCCTCTACTTTCCAAAATCTCAGTGATCTCTCTGGAGGTAGCAGCCTCTTGTGTTAGTCTCTTTTTCTGCTAAGCTTCTTATTTTAAAATCTATGAAGACACATACGGTATTTTTATTAGTGGGCATGGAGACCCATATCAAGAATGCCTTGGCATTTCTTAATACCTTGACCTTCTCCACCCTGCCCCCAACCCCATTCCCACCTAGAAATACAAATTGGTGGTTACAAAATAGTCATGGGGATGTAAAGTATAGGGAATGTAACAATAATATGGTAAAAACAATGTATAGTGCTATGTGGTACTAGTTAGAGGGATCACCTCCTAAATTATATAAAGGTCTAACCACTATGCTATACACGTGAAACTAATAATACAAAATAATATCAAATGTCAACTCTAATTGGGAATTTTAAAAGACGGGGGGAAACATCAATAATATTGTGATAGCATGGTACAGTGTCAGATGGTTGCTGGACTTATCACGGTGATCACTTCTTTAGCACAGGGAATATAATCAATAATGTGGTGATAACACTGTATAGTGCTAGGTGCGTACTGTTGAATAACTATGATGTACACCTGAAACTAATGTAATATTGTTGTTAGCCGTATTTTAATAAAAAATCTGTAAAAAAGAAAAAAAAACAAGAATGCCTTAGCAAATTTAGAAATGCACCAATAGGTTAAGAATAAACTCGTCTGGGGAGCATAGCTATAAGGGTGTGTTTTAATGATAAACCTATATCTGATTTACAATTTAAAAAATTGTAAATTTTGAAAAATTTGTTAGAAGGGTATCGTGTTCTATAAAATTGAAAGGATTCATTTTCTCCATGTTTGGTGTTTGCTGCTTACAAAAGTAATAAATGTTCATCATAAAGAGTTTGAAAACTAAAGATAAATATAAACGTGGAAAGATCATACTAATCTCAACATGCAAAAGTAGTCCATGTGAACATTTTGGTAGATTCTTATATTCTTATGTGTGTGTATCAATATATGTATATGTAATTTTTAACTAAGATCAAAATTATGGATAATGTTTTATAACTGGCTTTTCCATTTAACATTTGGTATTTCCCTACAACCTCATAGGGTCCAAGAAGAAGGTTTTCAATGAACGAAAGGTACTCTTATGCTATAGACCTGTGCTGCCCAGTACGTGACTACAAAAAACTACAAGAACTCGGATGTGTATTACTCACTCTACTGTCCTGTCCAAAAGACATACCAAGCTAACTCTCCTTCCAAAAATATAGTAAAGGATCTGTTTTTCCTTCAATTTATCCACATTGTGAACATCTAAGAGCAAAACCAGTGTCTTCATTTTTTCACCCCTGCTTTAGTGTCTGACACATGGTAAATGTTTGCTGAATTGATCTGAATGTATGCTTATTTGAGATTTACTAGGTAATGAAGGCAAGGCTACACCTGGTGGATTTCTGTATACAGTACTCCATAAGTATATGCATAATAAACAAATCTAACCTCTCGACTTTGATACCAGGGGTGCCAAAAAAAGGTAGACAAGTGGATACTTTGGTCAACATTGTTCAAGCAGTAGTTTGCTGTAATCGTAAGTGTCTAGATGCTGATGGTAACCACTTTGAGCACCTCTTGTATTGCAGAAGTCAAACGTGACTTGTATTCATCTTTTGTTATCGGTATATATTGAGTATTACAATTTTAATACAGTTTTCCTTTCTTAAAATGTGTATACGTTTTTGGCACCCTCTGTACAAATATTGTAAATAAACAGAAGATAGTATTCAAGACAAAAGCTCGTATTTGTCAATATTTTATATCAAAACTAGGAAAAGATGTTTCCCTATAACCTCAAAACTACTGAAGGATTTAAATGTCTAATGCGAAAAGGATATATTCTGAATACTCTTCCATCCACTTTCCCAGTGCCACATCCAGGTTATTACACAACTACAGAATCAATTCACCTTTACAATGCATTTTTAGAATGTATTAGGAATGACAATAATTGTTAACAGCCTACAGATCTATTTCCAGCAGCAGAAAGCATCAACACATGTATGAAAAAAGGTGATTCTGACTCAAAGTCAAATTAGGAAATAAGATACATAGAAGAAATATGGAGATTAGGTCACACCTTCCAATGAAAAGAAATATTCATTCCAAAAGTGATGTCATGGGTCAGCTTTGAATCCAAGTGTAAGGTTAACATTTTGTCTCACTGGAAAAAAATGAATTTGACCTTGTAATATTTATATCACACAAAAACTACCACAGATAGATTTCTTTTTGAAAGCCTTCAGATTGCATCTTCTCAGACATCTGTGTCAGAGATGCGAAATGTGATCTTAACTGGTGGCCATATTTGATAGTGACAACCCAGAACACAGGGCTGAAAAGGGTTTCTCATGTGGCCTCTTTTTTTTTTTTTTTTAAACTTGTGTTTGACACTATTTTTGTTATGTCTGCCTGTTAAGAGTACAGATGTCATTGAGGGCAGCCCGCAGATAGTGTGGCTTCTTTTTTATAAAACTGTTAACAGTATTGGATTAAAAATTCAAAGGCAACAGATTCTGTCAGCAAGCAGAAAGACACAGTCACATATTCCAACTTTTGACCAAATCATGGTAAATCAAGGCAAAGCGGCCTCGGGACAAAAGATTCTGAACATGACACCGGCAAATAAAATAAGCTACCATAATAAGTCTACTTTGATGAATATTAATACTAGTAAAATATTTTATCTCTTCAAAAATTTATAATTAATTAAGAAAAGAAAGCAATGCAGAATTTATAGATGTGCACTGAATAGGGTTTTTCATACAAAACCAGGAACGCGGTTTTCTTATACAAAATCAATACTTCTCAAATCTCTGAAAATGTGTATTTTCTAACAATGTTAGTGGAAATGCCTTGTAGAACGATATTTAGATGGCTTATATATACTTTAGTTTCATCTTCAAAGCATATGCTACAAGGTAATGTTATTTTGTACTGACTCATAAAACTCTATCTTCACTCTTTCCATAGACATTAGAAAACTTATACCTTGTATTTTGTAAACTAATGTAAATATACCTATGAAAGGCTAAACACATGATTCTTCTGACATGTTTAAAATTTGGTAAGTGATCAGAAAAGAGGCATTCTGGTGAGTGTGGTGGAAAAAGTATGGGGTTTGAAATCAGTCCAGCCTTCTGTGACTTTGGGCACATTAACCTAACCTCTGAGAGTCCTCATCGGTGCACTGGGGATGATGACAGCTACGTTGACATGTGGTTCAGAGATAGTCTTCATATGCGTAAAATATGTGTACTTAGTAAGTAGTCACCATTATTGTGTATTACCACTCCTACTGCTATTATTATATTGATCCTTACTACAAGAACCTAAGTGGATAAAGCAAGTGACACAGTCCTTATCACAAAATATTACATGTTTTATTATATTTATCACATAATTTAATGTTAACATGTGCATAAAAACTAAATGTACTGAAGGATCTTAGAGGAGAAAAGGTAACGCTAGGATGCAAATAATTAGGGTGGTCTTCAGTGAAAAGGGACTTGACCTTTGCTTTAAAAAATAGGTAGGATTTGGGAAGATTAGAAAAGTGAGAGGGTGGGGGCAGATGTGTGAAAGGCATTTTTAATTGACAATTTTATTTTTATGTTCCTAAAACCCAGTACCTATGTCTGGAGGCTGGTTTTGACCCTTGGGCCATAATTTGTGAGTCGTACCCTGTAAGAAATGTACATATTTGGAGGAAAACAGACACTTAGATGAGGGTAATAGGAAAAATAACCACACCTTTCTGAGAAGGTGCTATGTGCCTATTTCCTCTGTGTCTCGACAGCCTCTTCTATAAAAAGGGGATAATAGTTCTTAATTCAGGGGAAGCACGTAGAACACTACCTCGGACTAGTAAGCACTCAAACGCTGGCTTGGATTCTGGCAATGAAGATGATGATGATGCAGGACTGGGCCCTGGTGACGTACTTTTCCTTCATGGCATCATCTCCTCCTCACAAGCCCTGCTACCCACAGGGCAGCACACTGCAAATGCAGGTTGAATAGAGTTGAATAGAAAATGTTTGACCTGTTATAGTAAAAGTAATCACTTCGAACACTTCTGGGCGGACCAATATTTAAAAAGGATTGGTCTGGCAGGAGCGGGTCAGCAGGGAAGCAAAATGTGCACAAAAATTCTTGTTGTTCAAGCAGGGAAGGGCTAATGGGCACTTTCAAGGTGGTAGAAATAGGGTGGAAAGGAATTCCGACCCCACCCTCCCAAAAGTGGGCATGATTCACTGTCCTTATAGTTCACTAACATTTATCAAGTACCTAAAATGTGCCAAGTAATGTGTTATGCTTTTATGCTAATTATTTCATTTAATTATCCCAGTGTTACTCTGGGGTAGCTGTGGATATCATTATTAGCATTTTGCAGATGAGCAAACGGATGCTAAAGTTTATATCACTGGCTCAAGGTCATACAGGAGGTCAACAGTGGGGTCAGGATTTGACCTGATTTGTCTGACCCCAAAACTGGTACTCTTGGCCTCTAAACTATGCCAGCTCTCACATGGCTATAGTTACGATGATAAGTATGCTATCTGAATTTAAGAATTAATTGATATTGATTTCTTTATTCTTTAGGATGCATCTCTCTGGTTATCAGAAGTTTACTAGAAATCGTCAAGGCACATCCATTTTTAACAAACAATGCAAATCCACTTGCCAATCATCAATATTTTGAAAGGGATATGACTACACACAGGAGATTTTATAAATCTGTCAGGATATGTAAATAACACCTAGGGCTTAATCATGAAAATCAACTTGTTTATGAAAATCATTATTACTCCTTCTCCCCATTGGGTCCAGGTTTGTGATCAGAGAGAAGACAGATTCCTACAAAGGAAAAGCAAAAGAAGTTTCTATACAGCAAAATCAAACAGTTAATTTCATGAAACAGCTGTTTTAAATGGGGTTGTTTTGAAGACATTGTTCATATCTATTCAAATAGACCCCAGCACGACCAAAACGATAATCTGTCACTTCTAACTGATCCTTTACAAAGCCTTAGACCACTGCTTACAAAAGGAATGTAGTTTATTACAGTTGTTGCACTCCAAATGAATATTGATTTCAATCTCAGAATGCTATGAAAGGACTTGCATCAATTACACAGTACAGCAGAGTCATAATGCAAGTTACCTAGTCCCAATGATGCACACAGCAAATCAATCATTCACTTTCACACACCTTTGACGGGACACCAGCCACCATGAGCTTCCTTTATCTAAACCTTAAAATAAGCCATACAGTACAAAGTGGTGATAGAAAAGGAAACCATCCCATTTTTCAAAAGGATAGGCTACCACCAGAAAGCCATTATAATTACTCCTTTTCAAGTGGGTTGCCTGTTAATACAAATACAAATGAGGGGGTGAAAAAAAAAATGAAGCCTTAATGGCAGCATTATGAGGGGAGGACTCTCCTTTACATTATTTATTTATTCAATGGAAAATTATTTGGCAATTACAATAAAGCAACTAGACGACAATGACTTTCCTTTGAATCACGAATTAAAATGCTGATTGCCTGTGGAGTGAGACCCAGCAGTTATGGTCAAACGAGAACTCTCCCTGTGCTACATGACCTGGGCTGGCCTGCCACCTGGATGGGGGGGACGGGGGTGAATCAAGCACACTTCACTACTAAAGTCACACTCGTTTTTATTCAGCAAAATTCTAACATAACGTTGTGAATCTGGGCAAGGCAATACCACAGCCATAATCTTAAGAAATTTTTCTTAAGGAAAAAAGAAAATCTAGGTTCTAAAATGAATGACCTTAGGAAGTCTAAAAGTTTATCTGATACGTATCAAATGGATTTTCATGTGCAAGCTACTTTTTATGAGTTTTAACTTCTTGTATTCTTAAATTTCTCTACAAGCTACATTTATGTACACACGGACGTCAGAGAAATGTCACTTTCTTAACATAAATGCTCTTTAAACACAGATGATTTCTGTTCAATAATGGAAGAAAGGTCTTATAATTAATCATGGAGAGGAAACTGCCTTTCTTGTAATGGAATGAATTCAGTGCTTTGAATTTTACTAACTAAAATTATGGTTTTCCCAATAACACTGAAACAGTCATCATTTTCCAAATGAAAAAAAAATGTATTTCTTCTATTGGCAATTTGTTTATGATCTAAAAATCAATTACATTCATAAGTTTAAAACAGAAGAGGTGCCTTAAGCCAGTGACAAGCATCATTATAAAATGCATTCTTTCAAAAACTTCAGCCTCTCACAAAATGATAAATTCTTAGATTTGGAAGAAAATTGAGAGGTCATCTTCCTTTATCCAATATGGAAATTTCCTCCACAGTGTCGAGAGAATCCTGCCTTTGCCACAACTTAGAGAATATGATTTTTACCACATTGAAAGGCAGACGGTCCCACTTCTGAATGTTTCTGACGGTCAGCAAAAATCTAAAGGTCAAACTGGCCTTCCCATAACTTCTACCCCTGAAGCACATTCTGGATTATCACAGAATAAATCAGTCCCTCTTCCAAATGACCCCTTCCAAATATCTTAAGACAGCTATCATGCTGCCTTCAAAGTTGCCCCCTTTTTAAACTTATTCACTTTGCTTCTTCCAGCTGGTCCTGATGTGCTTTTGTTTCCATCCTCCACAATCTGTCCCTCTTAACAAATGCTTGGAGGAAAAAAAAGAAAAGATAGTCTAGATGCGGTCAAATTATCCAACTGTAGTAGAACCATTCTTTTTTCTGCTTGTAATTTCTAAAGCCGTGACATAACAATGGATCATATTCATTTCACTGTCAACTAAAACCAAGATCAATTTCATCCAAATGATTTTAACAAAAGTGCAAATTTTATGAACTTTACAGTTATTGCTCTTAGATTGCATTTTCTTAGTCCATCATTAACCTCGAGGAAATTTTTTCCTGCCCGTTTGATGCTGTTTCATCTCCCTAAGCCTCAGTTTCCTGTATATAAGATGCTTAATACAATAAATTCTAAACAGGCACTGGCTACCATTTAGGAAGGACTTTTCCAGTGCCAGGCAGTGTGCTAGGGGCCCTACGTGCGCCACACAATGTAGGTACTATTATATCCATGTCACAAGGTCACTCAGCTAGTGACAGGGCCAGGGTTTAAGTTCAGACCACCTTTAACCACCTTACTATCAATGACCATTCTTAATTTTCTAATTTATACAACATTAATAAATGGGTCTGTGATAAAATTGTGGACTAGAACCAGATGAAAGCAGTGTCTCTTTCAAGATTAGCCTTCAGTTTATCTTTTGAGTCCCATTTACTCAAAATCCCACAAATCCCTCACCACACAATGCCCCCAACTATGACATAAGAAGCTTTCTCAAATGACTTACACAAACTAAGGTATACTGTGCCCGGGAAATTTCCCTCATCTACAGGTTTAGTCATCGTATTTTGTGAAAAGGAAATGAACTTGGCACTCTGGCTGCTACCTAATGACTACTCTTCCCCCGTGTGCTATCAATTCACCCATTTAATAGTCCCATCCCAGAACAAGTATAAGTGCAGGCACCCACTTGATTTAGAATATCAAGATATTGGCTCTTCTCTTCTCTTTCCTGGCTTTTCCAAAGATTTCCAAAAGTAGTTAGTAGCTCCACAACCCCAACTGCAAATTCCTGTAGTGCACTGGCTGAATCTGTGCCAATTTAAAGAGCCTAGGAGCTAATTTAGAATCTTTACACCTGCTTGAGGCTTTCAGGGTCTTTTAGCTATAGTTGTGCTACCCTTTACAATTTGAAAAATCTTGCTTTACCGAGAAAACAGCAGTTAAATAAAATTTAGTAGTGTTTCTCCTTCGTCATCTTTTCACATTATACTATCTGATCCAAATAATGCAAATCAGCAACTATTTACGGAACACCCAGAAGTTGCAAGTATTTTTTATGAGAATGATGGAAACACAAAGATAACAGTGTGCTTAAAAACCCAGGAGAGTCACAGAGACAGTGATTGGCCAAGTGTGATGCAAAAGAGAACTGAACACATAGGAGAGCAAATAAGCTGCTACAGAATCCCCCTAAAAGAGCAACCAATTAAACAATGAGCTAGAGGTTTATTTTCTTTCTTTTTATGATTCCAAACATAACTTTAAATCTACTTCCATAGTTCCATATTTTACAGGTGTACTTTGAAAACTTGTGTTTTATGGACAGCCTCTCTTCTTTGCTGAGGTCATCTATTATTGTCACAATTTTATTAGTAGAGCCTCCTGTATCAATGATCCGTCTTTGCTAAACCACCCTTCCATTCATTCATTTCTTCATTTATTACACAAATATTACTCTGTCTACTAAATGCCAGGCATTCTTTTCTAGTCTCAAATCACTGAATCACACCTATCATGTTTTTAGATTATCTACGATGGGCCAACTGCTTTAGAAACACTGGCCCTGAATTTAAACAGCTAAAATCTATTTTATTGGGATATTTAAAAATTTGCTTCCTAAAGTCTCAGGCTATAGTCCTAACTAGGCACAATCTAAACTGGATCAACAAATTTTCCCTTAATTTAGAATTAAATCGAAGTCGCGAATGACTCCATTATTTCCTCAGTTATTGGAGAGATTTTTTTTTAAGACAAATCATAAATTTTTCAGAATCTTGGCAGATGATCTGCAGAGATGAAACTCCCCGGCATTACAGTGCCCACCTCAGTGCCGGGTTTAGAATCTCAATAATTAAAGCACCATCCCTAGCATCCATTTCCAAAGGCGGCCAACAACTACCTCTGATTATTTCATCCACACCCGAATGCTTTCTACTCAAATATGTGTTTTGCTATTTTGGGTATTTATAAATATCACTTAAATTCTATTTTAGTTGTCAAAGAAATAGATGCTTATTGTTGAAACATTTGAAAATTTAGAAAAGCAGAAAAACAAAACAATTATTCAAACGATTACTGCCTGGAGGTAATTTCTATAACATTTTCAGTGTATTTCCTTCCTGAATCTATGTGTGAATACACACATTTGTCTATATGCATATATATCCAGGGTGTGTCTATGCTATACCTACGTAATATACAGTGAGTTCTATCTGTATTATATCTTTATATCTGTTTCTTGCAGAAAGTCCTTCCATTGTAAATCTTTCTCCTTAGTCCTTGGGCCAAGGTTTGCTGAGACCCCTTACACCACAATTAAGTGTTCTTCTTAAAATCCCTAATTTATACCTGGCATACAGATATCTGACCACAGTGACCTCATCCCCGTTATTATGCCTTGCTATGGTTTCCAGAGAATGTCCAGGGTCTTCAGTCACTCTTCTTCTTCATTAGTCAAATATTAATTCTATGTTTGGCTTACTTTGTTTCGTTTTCTCTTTCCCTTCACCAGCCCCAAATTTCAATACAAAGCCCTCTTGGCCTAATCATGACACCCCTGTCAAGCCCATTCTTCCCAGTCCTGAAAACTGGAAAAACAGATAAAGACACTACCTGTATCTCAAGCCATATACGTTTCCATCCAGAACTTTAGAGACACCTTCTCAAGTTCTTCTAGCCATCTCCCCTCTTTTTCAACATGCACTGAAAAGCCCCTGGGTTTAATGAGATTTAATACACCAGCCATAAATTCTAATATTCTCACTCCAAGAATCTGGTGTCTCTCTCATGATACCATTTCAGGTCTGCATACAGCCTCCTTCCACTTCTCAAGACAGAACCTGGAGCTACTGTCTGAGATTCCTCTGTGAACAATGCTCACTCTCCAGCTCCGCATGGAACAGTGCTTCCTCAGATATCCCGGCCTCATGTTCCAGGGGAATATCTCAAATCTGCCGTGTAGCTCCGGAGTGGCAGAACGGCCTCTTCTTGTGCTATGTGGAATCAAGTTCCTACACTCACCAACCTCTTGATATTGGTTTATAATTGCCCTCTCACATTCTTTTCTCCTCTGAATATTTGCTTCATTCAGTTTGCCATGATCAAAAAATAATCTACTAATAAGTGTTATCACCCAGATAGCTAAAACAAGTGAACCTTCTCCCCACAATTCAAGTTTCCTTACTAGAAAGAACAGATATGATTTTTATGTTAATATACTAAGCTTTGACTACAAGTGATTTAGTCACTTAAGATACGTTATATCAGATTACAGAGACTATATTAACAAAGATTTTCTTATCAGTATGTGTTCATCAATTTAAGATTAGTAAAAAAGAATGGTATATAACATTGGATTACAACTGTGGTATTTGAGAAGTTTTTTTTTTTTTTTTTAATTGAGGACACTAATTACAAACATATCAACTTTAACAGGAACAAAAACCAAATGTGTATTTCTCTACAACTATTCCTACATTTTTTTAATACTAAAATCATGATGTTATGAAATACAGTCCTTAAGTGAATAATTTATTAATAGAAATAAGCAACACAATTCCCTCTGCCCCTATCTGTGCCTCTGCCATATTTTTCACATCCTCCCCAAAACAGCATAACTGTGTACATCTTAATGTTACCCTGAAATTAACATTTTTCTATTTACCTATTCTAAACAAAATTATAAGAATTTTTTTTTAATATTTGCTTTTCTGATTTGAGTAATGACTTACAGAAAGTAAGCAATAAGATCAACTCTACTGATCCTGCACTGAAGACATTTCAGAATTTTTGTGTGTGTTCTTCACTTGAGCATACGTAGCAAAGTGAAAATAATTTTATTTCTTATTTCAGCTTATTCTCACATCTCCATGTTACTACTAACATGAAAGAAACATTACAAAAATTCTGGAGGACAGCTTAACTATTTATCAAAATTTAAATGCATATTCTACTGCTTTGAATTTATCCTACGCAAATCTAGTAATTGAACAAAGACATGCACAAATGCAAAAAGGTATCTACAGAATTGTTTATTAAAAAACAAAACATTGAAATCGGGTTAAACATCCATTAATAAGGAAGTGCTTACATGAAATACTATGCAACTGAATACTATGTAACTATAGATAGAATTATATTATAAAGATTTCCACAATATATTAATTTAAAAAGCAGTAAGATCAATGTGTAATAGCAAAATACAATGTTTTAGAATATATACATATAAATGCAGTAAAAGCCTACAAAATTATCACCAAAAATTTTTTCAATGGTTATATTTCCATTAGGCGGGATCACAGGTAACTTTGTCTTTATATGTCTGTGCATTGTGTCACATACAATGAGCATGTGTTACATTAACATAAAAAAAGACAATAAACTACCCGGAATATAAAATTTACTTTTAAACTCATTATTTTAAATCTAAACTAGTTTAATGAGCCAAAACACATGATTCTGAATTTCATTTGAAACATTTTTTCTCTCCATAAGAATGTCAGGTCTGGCTAATTTTGAAACATTTCTTGGGAACCTACTGTAAACATTTACTACCTAGAGAAATGCACAATGCAACTATAAGGGATAAATAGGTCTGAGTGTTTATAATGTAACAGCAAACCAACAATTTCATTAGTTGTAGGAAGAAACCACCTAATCCGGTCTGTATGTATTCTTTAGATATGGAGAATCTGAAGAACACATGCTTTCTTTGATTTCTTTTCCTCAGTGTAACTTATCAGCAAGGGACTAGAAATTCAGCGGAGTAGACTGTTAGAATTTACTACCTCTCAAAGGTATTGAACATTTTGAGTCACAAAACCCATTCATCCCCACTGCTTTCTCGGTCTCCAAGAACACTTAGACGGATACATCAATGATGATACTAACCAACAAATTTGGACTGAGTTCTATCATACTTTGCCAATGTTCATATATAAACATGTTGATCAAAAGATATGGCTTTAAGGCTGAAAATATCATGTTTTTCCTGACAGTTTAGATTGAAGATTCTCATAGGGTCTATATCTGAAAAGTGAAACTCTTGCTTAAAAAGACAGATTTATATTATCTTCTAAGAAATATGATTCCTAGTATTTAGTGAGTTATCAGTTCTCATTAGACTTTAGTTGCTTTCTGCCAATACAGCATGTCTGTATTGAAATAATGATGCAATATTAGAAATTAAATATTTAGAATGGATAGCAATTGAAGATTTGTTTTGTACAAGAAGGGATCTTGATTCTCTTCCACTCTACACCACTACTGAAGTTACTATTAAGAAGAGAAAAATATGAAGTCCTACATCAGGTCTTAAAACTCACAGTGTCCCTACATCATTGATAAAACAGCAAAAGACAGGACAAGGTTCTATATAATTGTCCTCTGCAGAGACCAGGATGCTGGATGGAGGACCGTGGGATGGAGAGGAAAGGGGAGGGAAAGGCAGGCATGGCCCCAGGCCCCCTCAGCCTGAGCAGTGTCACTCCCATCTGTTCTGTTATACACACTGGGTTCTTATATAAGAATTCACTTGGAGAAATCAGCCTACTGCTTGGGGAGCTGGGGGTGAACAGAACAAAAAAAAAATATTTCTCAGGGGAAAAATAAGCACATGATCTCAGGCCTTTCTAACCTAGAAACCTGAATTCTTGATTCATCCCTGTCATGAACCAGGAATGAACTTTGGGCAGGCTGTCTCACTCTGACACCCTGCAATAAAAGTAGCATTAAAGTGAAGAAAAGATACCAAAAACAAAAAAAGAATGAAAAGAACATAATTGGTTTATAATTCCATTATTTTCCATGCATAAATAAGACACAAAGATTTAAAGCTACAGCAACAACAAGTAGAAAAGACAGAATTCTGGTTTCTTGTAATTCATAAACATACACCTTCTTACATAAATTGGCTCCAAGTCAGTCTGAAGGAGAACTGGCTGGTTCACTTCTCACTTTGACTCCTGAAACCCTATGGATGTTATTGCTTTTATAAAACCACTGCCACTTAGCCAAATACAATTTATGTGCAGTTACATTTCAACGAAGTTAAGAGGGTGTCACACAAGACTTCTCCCTGGTTTTGATCCACATCTTTAGAGCAGTTCTTCACCCTGAACATAAATACGTAGAGAGGTTCACGCTAAGCCTGCATCATCTCCTTCATCCACAGTTCAGGACATATCCAGTAGAACAAATGCAAAGCAATTATCTCAACTAACTGACGATAAGATGATGATAACAACGTTTTATTTATTGGACTCTAAAATTTTACTGAGTGTCTACTAGTTGCCTGACACTGTACCATGTATTCTCTCATTGTCTTAATCTAATCTGCACAGAGCAATTATTAGCCCCATTTTCTAATGAGGTAACTAAATCACAGGCTGAGTGTAAAGAATCTTAGAGATTGTGCTGTCCAGTCCTTTTATTTTACTATGGAGGAAATGAGTCAGGGGGTTACTTAGTGTTAGAATCAGCAGTCGGCTATGGCTGCCCTCCGGGTCCGCTTGGCCTTGGGAGGGTCAGATCTTGGGAGTCAGGCAGGCAGTAGTGACATATGGACTTTGGCACTCACCAGCTAAATGTTCTTGGGAAGTTGTATTTCCTCTCTAAACCCCTGATTCCTCATCTGTGTCACGGGGGGAAAGAGTTGTATTAGGGGGGCTTAGTGAGGCTTGAAAAAGTGAAACAGTACCTTGCCTGGTATAAAACTCTTGGTCAAAAAATGTGACCCTAGTATTATCACTACTGCTATGAATGCTACTACTGACCCTTCCGTTCGCAGCAGCAACAGCAGCAGCGTTAGCACCATTACTGCTGCCATCACCATCGTCACTACACCGTCGTTACTACAAACTGCTCCTCTTCAGAAGAGACGCCTCGGGTTGCTCTCGGCTGTCACTGATCACAAGCTCCCTCCTTAAAACCTGCCGTTCCTTCTCCCGAGGTATGCAAACTTCACACCGAGGTCCGAATCCAGACACAACTCTCTTCAGAAGCTGACCCTCCCTGTTTCAGGCCACGTCAGTCCCCTGATCTGCTACATGGATTATTGGATTCCCACGTTGGCGTTTAAAATGTGGTGCCTGTTGATATTATCTGACTTTTTCTTATCCCTCCCCCTCCCCCCCTGGTTTGCTTTATCAGGAAACAAGCTGTGGTTCCCATTTTTTTTAAAATAATAATGTAAAGATTATGTGGGGTGCCAGATGGGAACCGGACTTATCAGGGAGATCACTTCATGGACTGTGTAGATGCCTGACCACTGCACTATACACCTGAAGCTGAAGTAGAATAATACTGAGTGTCAATTATAATTTTATATATACACACACACACATATACGTGTATATACACAATTCTATACAGTTCATATATATGTATGTATACACACACACACACACACACACACACAGTTCTATTGACTATATTTCTTCTGTGTCATGGCATATGGAGTACAACATAAGAAATATAGTCAATAGAACTGTAACGGCTATATTCCATGTCAGAGGGGTAGTAGAGTAGGGGGGTTATCACTTTGTGAGGGGTGTAAATGTCTAACGATTACATTGTTTTGTACACCTGAATCTAAAAAAGGAAGAAAAAAAAAGTTCCTATCTTTTTGATATCACCTTCTTTTCCAATACAGTGAGAAGTTCATAGTAGGTCTGAAAAAATACTTGCTACACTGAAAATACAGCCTCTTCTCAACCATAAATAAGACTCTTTTCGCTTTATATCATCCCTCCTATGTCTGGACTCACATACTATATTGGTTTATAACAGCCACCTTTTAAAACTGTGTGACTGTGGTAAAATAAGGTACACTGGTATCAAATCCTCACAGATTTCACTTGAGAAGGTAGCATGTCACAAAATAAGGCTCCCGATCCAAGTGTGGCAGAAGAACAGGTGTGAAATCCTAAAGCCAAAATGACCATACCATCAGCACACAGCTCATAAATTACTGACCACTGCGGTCAGTCTGCTGTCTTTGGAAAGTTATTGAGTTTCTCAACTTTCATAATGTCCAAAGATTTTCTGTAAATCCAAGGCCTATGTCACAAATAAATCATATGCCCATTCTATTGGAAGTGGAATTCTTACCTAACATTCACTTCCCAAAGAACCCTCAAAATTATAAGGACTATAAATTTCATGCCTATAGTTTGAAACTTAAAAATTAAAAGGCCTCATTTTTTTCCATAGTTTCAGAACGTGTATGTCTGTCCAGCTTCTTCTTTCTTTTGCCTGCCATTCTCTCATGTCTTTTGTGGTTTCACATTCTCTTTGACCTCTAACACCCCTAACCCAGTCCCGCCCCCGAGTTACCCCCGTTGTTATCAGGTTAGGATTTATTCCCCTAGAAATGTGTTCTATAAATTTACAAACATACATCTGTATCCACAGAAAATATGCAGTATTCTTTTGTGACTTGTTTAGCATAAACGGTGTCATATTGTATATATCGTTCTATAACTTGCATTTTTTTTTTAATCCTTCATGATAATGGCAGTGGGGAGAAATTTCCTTGTCAGTAAAAACCCTTGTAGCTCATTCTTTTAACTGTGCAGATTTCCAAAATTTGTTTAACCAGCTCTTTATCCAACAACCTTTAAGTTGTTTCCCTTTTTTGCTATTACATATAATGTTGCAGTACTAACCCTGCTAGTGCTTCTCTATTGTTCTCTGTGACATTTATTAGAAATGATTTTAATTAGGCCTATATCCTAATCATACATAATTCCTCAATAAATGATATTATACATGTGTTTCTCTCTATTGCTTAATGAGAATAAACTGAACGTATAGCTTTCATCTAAATTAAATTTGGGCACCTATCATCACAAAGAACAGGAGATGACAGGCTGTGGCCCACAGGCTGATGCCATCACTGCCTGTTTGTGTAAATAAAGTTTGAATGGAACACAGCCATGCTTTCTTTTATGTACAAGGTCTGACAATTAAGTTCAGGAACTTGTCGCAACTATGTTGCTAACCTTTTTTGCTATTAGAGCGATTATTCATTATGAATTTGTACCAACTGGACAAACAATTGACCAAGTTTACTATTCGGAAGTGCTGAAAAGGCTGCATGGAAAAGTTAGACAAAAACGACCTGAACTTTTTGCCAACAATTCATGGTTCTTGCATCACAATAATGCACCAGCTCACATGGCACTGTCTGTGAGGGAGTTTTTAGCCAGTAACAAATCACTGTATTGGAACACCCCCCTACTTACTTGATATGGCCCCCAATGACTTCTTTCTTTACCCGAAGATAAAGGAAATACTGAAAAGAAGACATTTTTGTGACATTCAGGACGTCAAGGAAAATACGATGACAGCTCTGATAGCCATTCCAGAAAAAGAGTTCCAAAATTTCTTTGAAGGGTGGACTAGACACTGGTGTTGATACATACCGTGTTTCCCTGAAAATAAGACCAAACTGGAAAATAAGCTCTAGCATAATTTTTCAGAATGATGTCCCCTGAACATATGCCCTAATGCTTATTTTGGAGCAAAAATTAACATAAGACCCGGTCTTATTTTCGGGGAAACACAGTAGCCTCCCAAGGAGAGCACCTCCAAGGTGACTGTGGTGATATTCAGCAATGAGTTATGCAGCACTTTTTCTAGGACAAGTTCACGAACATCATTGTCAGACCTCGTATTGTCCATGACTGCTCTTGTGCTCCACCAGCAGAGCTGAGGAACTGTCACAGAAACCACGTGGCCCACAAACCAGAAATATTTACTACCTGTCCCTTTACCAAAAAACTTTATTGAGTCCTACACTAGAATATAATATATTCTTCCTTGGGGGAGCTTTCCCTATTTTTACAAAGTGCAAGTTAAAGGGTCAGTATCTTTATGTTTTAAGTGTAAGACATCTATAGTAGCACTTGCTACAAAAAAAAAAAAAAAATCCAAATCTGCTGAACAAAACAATATCTCTTTTGAATTCCACAACTGAAAATATGCAATATAAAACTTATCTGCTTCAGGTCCTTCATAACTTTTGAAGATATTGAGTGAATTAATTAAATTAGGGATTCCACTTAGAATTGCAGGCGATATTCCTAAGCCCAAGTGGTGATTTAAGTTGCCATTTTCAAACTGCAAAAATTTTAAATGATTTATCTAGTATAGCCCATAAGCATTTACTAATATTCAGGACATGGAACACGATTACAGGATGAGGCGAGTAGTGATTCAAACCACATAACGAACTCATATGTTTCTGGGATTACCTGAACCCTTTGGTGTCTGAGATGGTTGCACCAGGAAATGTCAAAGATTTTTCCCAGTTCTCACATTCTGTGGCACCTAAAATTCACACTTAAAAGGAGGTACTTATAATAGAAACTCCATTTGTTTAAAGGAGCATATATTTAAAATTACTACAACATTCACTGACACACTCTATTATTTTACATTGTTGCTGACTAAATTTTAGGTTACAGTTGGCAAAAACCTCTTTACAGTTGGAAAATAGGTTCTAACAGACAACAAAAAAAGTGATAACGTGTGATTATTTACTCCGTGCTTGTGTACAATGAATTGGTATTTACAGAGTTAATTGCTAATAGAATCTCCACTTATTTAAACAACATAAGGAGACCCAAAGCATACACAGATTAATCTGCTCTTACTAGAAATAGAAATGTCTTCATTAATTTCAATTCATCTTTCTAGGTTGTGTCCCATTTGTAGAAAAAGGAAACTGTGCTTCCAACCATTGTCCTATGCTATAAATGTTAAAGGTTTTTTCAGCATTTCTCATTATGAAACTATATAAAAGATATAAAGAGGGCCAACAATTGTACAAAGGACTGAATTCCCATTTTGTTCTCCCCTACAGAGAGAAAAATTATGTCTACTGGTTTTATTTGATAGAAAATAATAGTAATAATAATTACACCATTATTTGCTGTTGATGGTTAGCAGACATTTTAGAGATCTCTACTGGTGACCTGATTGCTTAGTCTTTTAGACGACCATGCTGTCATAAGGTGGAATTGACACTCTCTCAGCAACTACTTAAGAAAGAAAAAAAGTGCATTAGTTTGTTTGTGGTACTGTTGTGTACAAAGAAAAGGAAAGAGGATGGAGAAATAATTGCATTTCCCTACACTCTTAGGCCTAAGGTAGACCCAGAACCCAGTTTGCCCATGACACCCAGCTTTATAACAGGTTGTCCTTGTATAATTATTAATAGCTCCACTTTCCCTTCAAAATGATCCAGGTGGACCATAAATTACGTGGTTACCCTCTTTAGACCCAGGCTTTCTCCCTTCATCCTCGCCTCCCCCAGGGTCTCTCTTCCATCTCTTTTTTTGAGGCTTGATTAGGAAAGTTCTGAAGGAAGAAAGATGAAGAAGCACTTGCTTGGAAAAAGCAATGGGAAGGGTTAGAGACAATTAGAGCTCCTGAAATCCAGAGGGAAGGGGTCAATGACACCGAGTCAAGGAAGAATCCGAGGTCAAAGTCAATGACTCCCTGCCTTCTGGTTAGTCAACCAGGTGTGTGTGGGGCAGCGGGGGGCAGGAAGAAGGGGAGGGTTACTACTGCTTAGACTAAAGATTATGTGTTAGGGGCAAGGATTCTGTGGGAAGACTCTTGTTAGGGATATAGATTAGTATCATGAGAAGAGGTTATAGGAAAAAATTGAAAGGACTTTTTCAAAGGACTGAAGTGACCGTGAAGACTCTTCAGTGTTATGAAAGCTGATGTTTGAAAAAATGGGGAAAGCTCTCTAAATCCTGAAGAACCTACAACCAAGTAATATCCAAGGAGAAGTTGCTTTAACAATTTTCAGATTTTCAATGTCTTCAAAGCTAGAACAACGCCCCGTTCAACTCGAGTCTGCTGTTCCTCTCTTCTAGATTAAACAGTTCTATTTTCTGACATAGATGATTTCAGAATGAGTTTCCTCTTTACGAGTGCCTTCCCCAGGTGGAAAACATTGTCTGGTAGGGGTTCCAACTTTCTCAGGGGCCAGGGACCCAACTCTCAAGCATACCTTTCATATTGCTATCAGCTGAGTACCAGCCACCTGAAGGACTGTGACACTACATGATTCGTGCTCCCGAGAAACGTCAATAGATGTACTGAATGATTACAGAATAACAATACTAAAAATTATTATTATACTCATTGTTTCAGTATAGCTACACTTACTGAGTGCTATGTGTCAAGCTCTATTCTAAATGCTTCACATTTATTAATTCATTTAATTTTCACACAACCCTAAGACCAATGATATTATTCCCATTTTACAGATTAGAAAACTGAGATTAACTCATTTGCCCTGAATCACATGTTCATAGGTGGTGTAACTGGGATTCAAACCAAGGTAAGCAGGCTCCAGACCCAAACCACTCAATCACTTGACTATAGTAACTTTCTTATACCAACTGTTCTGAAATTCTGGGGTGAGTGCAATGCTCAATTTTAAGAGGCCACAAAATCAAATTGCCACAACCAAAGTAATTGCAGTAAAAACATGCATTATTCTTGAATTCTCTCCTTGAAAATTAAAATGTAAGTCAAAAATGCTTTGTATTTCCCCATATTCCTATGAAGTAAATCATAATCTTAAATCTTTCAACTGTTACAAAGCTTACCCTGTGTAAATCTTACTTGGATTTCTTCTAAACCAAAATAACCCACCAAAATATTCATGGAGGAGAGTTCATGATGGTGTTATATTCCTTTCTGAAAGCTTCATTTAGATACCTACCAGAGATCCCTTCATGGACAGAGAAAAATCTTAAACTGTCTCTATTTGATTGTGCTTGCGTAAGGCATTAAGTCCAATCCACCATGTCGCACCTCAGTAACTCGACACAGACTAGAAAATTCTTACAGTCAGCTTCCCCAAGGGATTTGTTAAGTTTCACATGCATTTAGTTGTGCAGTTGGCCTGCTCAAATTGATAAACTTGTAGCTAAATTCTTTCTGCAGCAATGGGCTGTTGGGCTTATTTTTTTTATCACTAAGAGAATAAATATTGCAAAGGAAGCTGTTACTACGTGTTAGTGTTACCCATTAGTTTTTAACATAACTGAGCTTACATTCCAATTTCTCAGTAACTGATAAGTACTTATTTTGTGGATGTGGTTAAAAGGTGAGAGGGATTTAAATGGCTAATACTGAAATATATTTATAGCAAAAAAAAAAAAGAAGCAAATTTTGATGTCTTAAATTGAGCAAAGAAATGAAACAATAATTGTGAATAAAATTATTTTTGTTCGAATTTTCAAGTTGCTATGATACATGCCTATAAGGGAAACTCTTGCATCTATGCTCAATACATGAATGCAAAATGGCTTCTCTTAAAAAACCATACTAAGACTACTTGGAACTCAAATTATCATTTACTGACTTAGAAAAATATGGTTTTATTTTCCCAGATTTTAATCCTCTTCTTATTGTACTTCTCAACTCCTACACTTGAGCATCAATTCACCTCATATCAGCTTTCACCAGCATGTGATTTTCTATCACACATGAACAAGGTTTGTCCCACACCAGCTTCTTCCTCACAGATGAATGCAAATGGGAAAAAGGCCATGGACAACTTCAGTACCATTTTACAAATCACTCTCATGTCATACCTGGGGAATCTATTATTTTAAACAACATCAATGTATGTTATAAACTCAGCAAGCTTACTTGTATAAATGTTGAAAGTCACTACATCAATGCAGTATTTGTTATTTATCTTCTATACCTTCTATGGTATTTATGTACAATTCATCTACATAGTCAACAAATACTCATCTATATTAAGTATCTACTATGGGCCAAGCAGTGTTCTATATATCCCTTGAATATATAGTGGTCATATCTCCCTCCATGGAGGAAAAAAAGGAACAAATAAATGTGTTTTATAATCTAGGTAGTGAGCATGCCAGGCAAGTGTAAAGGCCCTGAGATAGGAACATGCAGACACAGTTGAATAAGCAACAGAAAGGGTGGTAGAAAATGCCATTAAAGTGTGGGCAAAGGAACAAATCATACATGGCCTAGTAGGCCACACTAATGTGACTGGAAGATTTTTAGCAAAAGAGTGACTTGTTCTGATTTTTATTTTGAAAGGAAAATCCTGATTTCCCTGTGGAAAAGAAACTATGGATGACCAAAAGTATAAGTAGGGGACTAGGTATCCGGCGAGGGAAAATGGTGGCTTGGCACAGGGTAGTAGTGAGGATGGTGAGAAATAAACAGATTAGGGATATATTTTGAAAGTAGAGTTGGAGAGATGAACTGAATGTGGAGTATAACATAGATGATTCAAGAATGAAGCTGTGGACTAGATGTGGGATATAAGACCAAGTTTCAAGATGATATCAGGGATTCAAATCTAAGCACTCTAAATTCTTTACAAGTACGAGCACATCTATAATCCTTTACTTCATTACTACTATGCTTTGTCTTCTTGACCTACGTTATAAATAACAATAATAATAATGAGGAGGAGGAGGATATAAAATGACTAGATAAAGGACTGGCCAGATGGATAGATATACAATAAAGCAAGTATTGCTCATTGTTGAATCTAAGTGATGGGTATATGGGGGTTTACTGCAAAAGTCTTTCAAGTATTCTGTATGTTTGAAATCATCATTAACAAAAAGGCACCCTACTGACTGGGAGAAGATATTTGCCAATGATACATCTGATAAGGGGTTAATATACAAAATTTATAAAAAACTCATACAACTAAATACCAAAAAAACAAACAACCCAATTTAAAAATGGGCAGAGGACATGAAGAGACATTTTTCTAAAAAGGACATATAGATGGCCAACAGACACATGAAAAAATGTTCAACATCACTGATCATTAGAGAAATGCAAATAAAAACCACAGTGAGATACCACTTCACTCCTGTCAGAATGGCTAACATCAATAAATCAACAAACAACAAGCGCTGGCGCTGATGTGGAGAAAAGGGAACCCTTGTGCACTGTTGGTGGGATGGCAAATTGGTGCAGCCACTATGAAAAACAGTATGGAGGTTCCTCAAAAAACAGAAAATGGAACTACCTTATGACCCAGCAATTCCACTCCTGGTTATCTATCCAAAGGCATCCAAAACACTAATTCGAAAAAAATATATGCACTTCTATGTTTACTGCAGTGCTATTCATAATAGCCAAGATATGGAAACAACCGAAATGCCCATTGATAGATGATTGGATAAAGAAACTGTGGTACATTTATACAGTGGAGTATTACACGGCCACAAAAACGAATGAAATCTTACCATTTCATTGGATGGACCTAGAGGATATTATGCTAAGTGAGACAAGTCACACTGAGAAAGACAAGTACTGTTGATCTCACTTATGTGTGGAATCTAAAGAACAGAAGAAGTGAACAAACAAAATAGAAATAGTCTCAATATAGGAGAAAAACTGATGGTTGCTAGATAGGAGGGGGATGGGGATGCGGGACCGTGTGAAGGGATTAGAAAGGACAAATTGGTAGTCACAGTATAGTCACCGGGATATGAAACACAGTGTGCAGAATAAAATCAATAATGTAAAGATCATGTAAGGTTCCAGATGGGCACTGGACTTGTCAGAGGGATCACTTCATAGACTGTGTTGATGCCTGACCACTGCGCTGTACAACTGAAGCTGAAATATAATAATAATATATAGAATGTCAACTATAAATACACACACACACACACACACACACCCCGGGGGTGCCAAAAAATGTATACAAGTGGCCACTTTGAGCAACATTGCTCAAGCAGTAGTCTGCCATAATCACAAGTGTCTGGACGCTGATGGTAACCACTTTGAGCACTCCTGTAATTGCAGAAGTTTTTCTTTCTTAAAATGTGTATACATTTTTTTGGCACCCCCGGTATATACATTTTCATGGGATGTGGAGTACATAGGGAATACAGTCAATGGTATAGTAACAGATATATACAATGTCAGAGGGGTAGAAGATTTGGGGGAGATTATCACTTTGTGAGGGATGTAAATGTCTAACTACTACATCGCTTTGTACACCTGAAACTAATAAAAATAAAATAAATAATGTTGAACAATATACAGCATTTCTAAAATTTATTAACTATGGAATCCTTTTTCAGTGGGCCCACCCCATGAAAATGCTCTCACCTAACCAACTATTATTATACAAAAAGTCTGAATGACTAGCACAAGGTCACAAACCCCAATGACAACAAAGCCAGAATTAGATAACTGGTCTCCTAATTCTGCTGTCAGAATTCTTTCAAGCATAATGTCCTGCCAATGTTTGTAGAATATATGCATCTGAAAGTCCTTCTGCAACTTGACACTGAACTTGCATTAAATCAACACATCACATTCATTCAAATCATCACTCATTCCCAGTTGGTTACCATCAATATTGCACTGCTATCGGGTTTTATGGGAGCCATCTCTCTGCTTTGCTTTCGGGTGTCAGTAAGTCCTATCGTTTACTTTTATGTCTTAGGTTTCACAACTCAAAAGCCTACCAGGAATCTTCTCTGGCTGCGGGCCTCCGCCTTCTCCAATCCTGTTGGGAACAGGGCCCCTACATTGTTTCTGTGCACAGAACAGGTTGCTTTAACGCCATCTCTCACATTTTGTATATGTCTATTTTCAACTCGATCGGAGCCTACACACAACCCTAAGAATCCTCTTTCATGGGTCAGTTTTGATTCCTGTTCCCAGAAGCCATCAATGGCTCCCAACTGCCTCTTGAATCAAATGAAAAGTCCTATCCTAATGATTATCTTCACACCTAAGTGCCTTCATCTCCACTCAATACGTTTACTCGGCAAGGAGTTGTTGAGTAATCACTTGGTGCCTAGTTGTATACTAGGCCCGGTGGGAAATTATAAGTTACCTCACATAATCCCTGCCCTTATGTCTTTCCAATCAATGCGGACAGACAAAGCATACACACATTAGACATTCTTAGAACAGAAAGGGGCTGTATATGACCAAGTGCCCACAGGAGTGAGTGGAACATGTCCATCAAAGATTTCTGGGAGCTACGGTGTTTGTGTGAGGTTTCACGAGTGATACATGCCATGGGCTGGGCCTTGCTCCAGAAAGGTGCAGAATTGCAGGTTCTCCCGGGGAAGCTCACGTCTCCAGGATTAGAATCAGCATCCTCTAAATTCAGCGACCAATGGGACCAGCCTGCCTGGGGCTGAAGTAGAGCCTCCTTAGGCTCAGTAGTCAGAAACGAGGCTGGAAAGGAGGTGGAGGCAGGGTAAGAGTGATTCTTTAATTACAAGTGAGGAATTTGGAATTCGTCCTCACACAAAAGGGAAGGAAAAGGATTACTGAGGTGAGGATGCAGCAAGACGAAAGCATTTATCTAGCAGCAATATGCAGGGTAGGATACGAGGTAGGAAATTATGATACCAGCCAATCCTTAGCAGATGAGGTCACTGAGAAGAATGTGCAGAAGACAGCTGAAGGGGGGAGAAAAGAACAGATCGAACAGGCATTCTGAAGGAACGCTGTTAAGTACATAAGGAGCAGAAAGAGACTAACAGTGAGCCCAAGGTATCACAGTAAGGCAATCACCACGAGGAAATTGTTGATTAAAACATGATGCATCTAGGACATGAAGGGGTGGTGAGTTTGCACTGACAGCAGGGCATCTAAGCTCACTAGTCAAACTGAAGAGCACAAACTAAATGCAGGTGAAAAATAAGGATGTGATCTAGATTCAGAAGATACGAGCGTAAAAGTGGTAGCCAGAGACTACTATCCTCTGTGTTTCCCAAAACATATACCGTTTTCCTCCTGGGCAGTTTCCCAGCCTCTTCCCACAGAGGTGTGGTCATGTGCCTGCGTGTGTAGGGTTACTTCAAGTCAGGACCACATACCTACCCAGAGACTATCCTCCACTTTCTGTCCCTTTCACCAATGGAATGAAAGACTCGGAGCCCAGAAACTCCTAGAACAGAGAACTGAAAGGAGCCTGGGACCCTCAATAACTATACAGAAGAGAGACCCCAAACACAGAGATTCCCTTGGGGTCTAATATAAAAAGTAGCCCGTGGTTGTATTAAGTCACTGATATTTAGGACTGTTTGTTACAGCAGTTGGCCTACTCTAAGGTTTCCCAAAATAAATCTGTCCTGCAAAACCTCAGCTGTTCAAGCAAACCTCACTGCCATCTACAAATAGCCCATCTACTCCCTCGGTTTTCATTCATCTTATTCATTTTCAGTCATACTTCCTAGGATGACTTCGCCCCACACTAATCCTCGTCTTTCCTGTCCTTAATATTTTTATCGAAGTCTCACATCCTGTATTAAAACAATTCCTGACTTACCCCTGCTGACAACAGTCACTGCAATCATTTTCCCAACCCCACAGCACTTGTGCAAGTAGCTCTAGCCATGTATAACTGGTTATGACTATGTTTTTATGTTTATTTTATCTGTTATCATGTACCTCGATTTCTATTTGTTCCATTAGATTATAAACTCAAAATGAACAAAGATTGTGTTTCCTATTTTCTTTGTAATTTCCTACATGCCTCATATATTGCCCTACACTGTCAGTGCTTCATAAACTCAACTAATTGAAGTTCGAACTTCACTCATATACTTGTACCAGATGTGTAACAACTCACAAAATCTGCACCTATAACAAATACACGCACCGTCTTGCAGCAGCACCCTCGTTTATCCAGCACCATCGGGGAATGAGCTGGCCCACAGCGTTAATCTTGGCAATCAAATGTAATGCAGCATGGAGGAACACGGAGGCTAAACAGTCTGGCACATTTAGCGGCATCAGAGCTGAAATGCTCTCTAGTAAATCACATTTTGGCAACAGTCATTCAAATAGGTCTCAACTAGACATTTGGTAGCAAACAACTTCAAAATGATCCAAACTGGTTTACACATGTCCGACCTGGGCAACAACTGGTAAAAATATTTTAAAGTTAGAGGCTTTTGACACTCTCCACATATCACCAGACCCTGCAGGAACCAACTCTTTCTTTAAGACTCAACTCTGTAACATGGCATCTGTGACACCTCCTTGATTTTCCACAGCAGGTTGAGGGGCTCCCTCCTTTGAGAGCCTAGGTCTTTTGTATAAACGCCAATTATAGCATTCATCATACTAGGTGGTAATCACAGGCTGTACTGTCAGCTTCACCCCACCCCACTGCAAACACCTCGGGTTGTTCTCTTTGGACCTAATCTTACTACTGGTCAAAGCCCCACAGCTGATATAGCACTTGCAGCATGCTAAGTGACATTATTTAGAGCATTTTTTACTACAAGCAACAAAACCCAATCTAAAGTTTAAAGGAAAAAAAAAAGGAACTAAGAAACAGTAAGAATAACTGGGCCTGGGAAAATACGTCATTAACAGATTTTTTCCCCCAAAAGTATCTAATTTGCGGGGGGCGGGGAGGGTGGGAGAGAAGCAGCTTTACGAAAGTAAGAAACTGAAGTGAAAATTGTTTCTTCAAAATGTCAAAGGAAATAAAATTTTAACTATATCTGTAATTAATAGAAGTAAAAACACTTCAGGGTGGAAATATGTATATGCTGATCCTCACTTACAAAATGCACCTGAGTTTGACAAGAAATACGCGTATAACGTTTATAATAATCTCCATCAAATTCCTCACAGTACTGCTCTTATAAATCAAGGGATAGAAAAGACAGTCAACTGCATTTTTTTTTTTTTTTACCACAGTCAACGATTGAAATTGAAGAAGCGAAAATGTATCGTTACAAAATAAAACCTGAGACAACTTTAAGCACCCAAGGTGTTCTTCGCATTGTACTCAGCACAGGAATACAAACATGAATCGCGGGAAGTGCCAGCTTCATGATGGAAAGAGGTGGAGACACCACTAACCTCAATACAGCGCGATGCAAGCTGTGATGAGGTCCTCTGAGAACAAGGAGAGGGAGGAGGACTTGCTCTCTCCTGGGTAGAAGGAAAGAGTAGGGAATATTTCTGAGAGGAAATGCTGGTGTTTCTCATCTTCCTCAAAAGCTCAAGTGGGGCTTTACCAAAAAATGAGACGGGGAGAATACACAGCCAAAGTAGAGAATGATGAAAGAATACAAGGTGTTTCGGGAACAGCACCTATTCCTGGGTGGGTGGGAAAGAGAGCTTCATTCTGGACACAAGGGGGTGCCACTGAAAGTTTGTTGAGTTTTTTAAGTTGAGGTAAAATGCACATAATAAAAAAGTCATCATTTTAAAGCGAACAATGCAATGGCGTTTACTGAATGAGGCATGCAACCAGCACCTTTATTTAGTTCCACAATATTTTATGACCTCAAAAGGAAAACCCATACCCGTTAACCAGTTGCTTTCCATTCCCTGTTCCCCCCGTGCCCTGGAAACCATCAATCTGTGTTCTATATTTTATGGATTTACCTCTTCATATAAATGGAATCATACAATACGAGACCTCTTGTGTGGCTTCTTTCATTTAGCACAACATTTTTGAGATTCATCCACATTTGTGTATATATATATCACTACTTCATTCCTTTTAATGGCTGGATAATATTCCATTTTGTGTGTATACCCCAGTTTCTTTACCCCTTCATCTATGGATGGGCATTTGGGCTGTTTCCACCTTTTGGCCATTGTAAATAGTGCCTCTATGAAGATGTGCGTGCCTGTAGTTGAGTACCCGCTTTCAAATCTTTCAGGTAGACACCTAAGAGTGGAATTAGTGGGTAACATTGTGATGAACAACCAAACCGTTTCCACAGAAACTGATACATTTTTATCAGGGCAAGTTTTTAAACAGGCCATGACACGGACAGAACCAAGGCAGTCAAAAGGCTATTTCAGTTTTCTAAATGAAAGATGGCAATGCCTGAGCTAGGACCACAGTGATGTGAACCAAAAGAATCTGGCAGAACGAACTGCAAATAGGAGGCAGAAATACCACATAAGGAACAGTCAACTGTGACTCCAAGATTTCTAGCTTGAGTAACTGGATGGATAGTTCAACCATTAACTAGATTACAGAACAAGAAGAATAAAGCCCTCGGTGAAGGGAAAGAGTTAGAAGGGCAGATTCAGGAGAGCTGAACATTTAGTGAAGTGTACAGTGGTCATCAGAAATTCCGGTTAAATGAGGCGGCGTTTCCCTGTAAGTTTGGCAATGATTAAGACAGGAGGACAGTCGACGGAGATACAGAAGAACAAGGGAGCTCAAGGAGAAATTCAGAACAAGAAAAGAAAAGGCCCAAGGAAAGCAGTTTGGAAAATGCTCCCATTTGAATGCAAGGTGAACCAAGACCATGAAAGTGAAAAGGAAGCAAACAAAGAGGGAAAAAATGAACTGTGGCTGACATTTACAAGAGCCAAAAACAAGATTTGAAAGTTCCTTATTGGTAGCTCTTCCAGAAAGGTTGGTTCCTAACTCATGGCTGCTTTCTCCATAAGCAAAAGTTCTCAGCAGGATTCCTCTTATTCAGAATCATCATATACTGAACTCCTCCTTCTTTGTTCCAAAAAAGCCCTGTATGGGTATTATTTCCAATTTTCAAATGGTAACCGGAGGCTTAGATGAGTTCAATAATCTACCCCAAACCACAAAGCTAGTGTCAGAACGAAGATTTGAACCTACACTCCTACTGTGCTGAGCTGCCTCCAGCTTCAGTTTCCTACTAGTGAAACAGTCCTCTTTATTTTCTGTCTTCTTTATAACATTTCCCCAAGGGTTACTTGCTTCCTTAATAAACGATGATTGTTCTAAGTAGAGAATCTTGATTCAACAAACTCAAAGTGCTTACATATCTAAAACATAAATACTAAAATGGCTATCCAATTTTTTTAAATTTAAGATCCCAATAACAAATAGTAATCTTGCAAACTTTATCAACAGTTAGCTCCTCTTTATATGAAATCATTTTTATTCATTTAAGGTAACATTTCTCATGAAGGGAAAATACTACATGCTGCAATCTGCAATTTGCAAGTAGTTATTGTAGTTCTGATCTTATATATGTATGATGTTTTTATTTGTGAAAGAAAGGTATAGGCAGTATTAACCTAACTTAACTCTCACTTAATAGGATATTAATTTAATATCCCAGGAGTCAGTTTGCAAGTATCTATTCTAACAGAAGAGTAAAGTATCATGGAATCCCACATGTATTTACATTTTTCCTCGAGTGTGCACTTAAGTACAAATATAAGTACTTGCATATTTGTGGTATTCATGGAACTCATAATATCATATTTCAAATAAAATAATAAGAAGTATCTCAACCCATCATCCATATCTCCTTCCCTCCATCCCCCAGGCAGCACCCATCCTCTCAACTTGGAAAACTCAAAGGAGAATATCTCTGCAAACTGGCTGGTTCTCTTTCCCTGGGGCAGAAGGTAATTAATTTGACTTAAAAATTTTCCTCTTCAAATTTCTTCTGAGCTATAAGCTGAGATCCTGTTTATGTAAACAAAAGTGCTTAATTTAACAAAGTATCTGATAATATCAGAAAGAACTGGAAAGATTCTCATGCCACGATTTTATTAATCAAAATCTGATTATATCTATGAAGCTATGCAGATACATCAGTCTTTTAAAAGATAACAATATTTCTTTATTTACTAATGCTTTTTTTTTTACTAACCTCATCTTCATTCAAAGTTTAAGTCAAGTTAATTAAAAATTAATTGGAGAGAATGATTAATTTACAGTGGGAAATTAATTTACAGTGGGACATTCTGCTGGTGAAGTCCACTTGGCAAAAAAAAAATAACCTATAGTTGAACTAATAATAAAAAAAAAGAATGGCTAATAAATGGATCTTTTGTCATATATAACACTGTTATCAAATTCAATGGCCATTTCTAGGTCCAAAATCTTCTTTCCCCTTTGTGCATTTGTTTATAATTTCCTCTTCAGTTTCTCACCTCCTAGATCTCTTGACCCACCAAGGAGGGAATATGATTGCCTCCGATTATATTTTCCTCTCACCTCCTTGCATTTCCTGATTCTACTCTTCAGCGACCTCCTTGAAAGTTGGTTTATTTCCTTTGGAGTGTCTTTGTTCTTCCCACTCTCAAACCTGTAAAACGGTCCTTCACAAAGCTGTATCTGCATTCCTGTCCTTTCACACAAGCCTTTCTTTAAGGGCCAATGGGCACTTTTACTCTAATACAGCAATATGAATTCATACGCAGCAGAGTCCCAAGAGAATTCTTTCTTTGCAAAACCAGCTCCATAGCTCAATCTTCCTCTTTTGATTACTGATATCACCATTCTCCTGGTCATGTAAAACTTCACAATCATCTTTGACTCATTCCTCTTCTTCATCCTGGACTTAATCATGATACTACATATATTTCATACAATTTTTTTCAGTAGGATAATTCATTAATGTTTAGTGCTTTCACATGAAGGCATACACTACGTAGCTTGTCCCTTGATATTGAGCTTAGAGAATGTGATCACTGCACTCCCTAGCTCCCTGTTTTCTCCTCTACTTCTAAAACACCAATAACTATGCAGCACACCTTCCAGACAGCCTTGTGTCAGCCTCTATGACAGATGTCAGCCAAGACCAGGAACAGGCAAGGCGGCAGCCCTTGCTGGTCATCTCCCACTGCCTCAGTCCTAGACCCTGCCTGTGCCTGGGGCTAAACAGTGGCATCCTCCAAACATCTGGAAGTTAACCTGACCTATGAAATTTCTACCATAACAACAACAAAAAGCAATGTCATCGTAAAGAGACAGAATGACTTCGGAGCCACATTAAGATTTGACTCTTACTTTATGACCTAAAGAAAGAATCTGACATTCAGAAAGGGATTCCTTAACCACAGTTAGTTCTTTGAAAATAAGAGTCAGAGACAAATGTTGGATGTGCCCTTCCACACACCAAACACGGAGGAGCAACCTTGGTTAACAGACGGAGGAATCCTATCCTACTGACTGGTCCCCAGTCCACATACAGGTGGCGGCACCAGGCTATGAGTCTGATTCATCCTACTCCTCCATTCTGATTCCATGTTCCCGGGCCACTTCTGAGTGTGATCTCTCCATGTGAGAAGACTGTTAGCATCTAAGACAAACATTCCATGTGTGTGACTGTGTTTCTCATCGCAAAGAAATAATCTGACATTCCGGCTTTATTAGCCTCGTGAATGTGCTCAATGAGAGTCCACCTGAAAGAGATGGATCTGCCCTCTGAGTACTGACAACATCAGACTTCTATCAGGCTGAGCTGTGGCAGACCCTGTGCCAGACACAGTCAAAGAACCAAAGCAATGAATGCCTTACTGTGAAGCCCAAAAGGGGATGCAATTGTAAGTACTTTGTAAACTAACCCTGCATGGTATTTTGCAATGTCAAAGATAGGGGATAGCATTTACAATCCAATGAAACTGCTTTTAACTAGTCACGGGTTACAATCTGATGTAAATTAAGAGATGGAAACTATTATTGAAATTTTTCTTATCTAGTCATTAAATGAATGGTATGTGTTATTTTAATAGCTTTGAACAGCCAATGGGAAGAATTCTACCTACTTCCGTCTCCACTGCCTTTGAAAGGAGATAAACCATCAGTGGAAGATGCCACTACCGTTGTTGGCGAAACTATGGCAGATGGACAGAAAGCTACACACCAAAGCTTGGTTTTGCCAAAGGGTCAAGTATCCTTCAACCTGCAAATCTTGATTCTGCCAGAAGACCTCCAAGGCAATCTCAGAAGGAGACATTGCCCCTTGTGTTGAGATTACCTCTCACAGGGGATTTGATTCTTCTGGAAGTATAGCCCCATTAACCAGGCTGGCTTTCCAGGGAGAACATCAAGAATATCACTCCTTATCACAAAATGATCATAAATATACCACTATAGGGCCATTTATAATCATCGTGTACCTTTCTTGCTGACGCTCACAAGCCTCCAGTAATAGATTTCACCAAGAACAAACGTTGAATCCAAATGGATTCATCCGCCACTAACCTTTAAAAAACTACACTCACTCCTAGTTTTTGTGGTATTTTTATTGGTCACTTCTCTTTAAGTTTATTCCTCTTTCTCCTGGATTTGCCCACTCATAGCCTTCAACTGTTGCTAAGAAATTCCAAAACTAGGCAATCAGGGAAGGGAAAAATGGTGACACTCTGACTAATCAACTTTCAGTTCAGCGTTATGTATAGTCACATTAACCTATTTGGAAATATGTATGCAGCAAAAAGAATGGTTTCTGCTACTTATTATTTTGCTTTTATAATAATTAGAATGCTTCCTATTGTGCTATCTGGTTTTAAAATAATTACAAGTCAATAATAGTCTCTCAAAATGTAATGAATTGATGACTAATCTACACATCCATTCAATCATCCCACAAGCATTCACCTAACAAATACATTCCATTATTTTCATACTCTTAATTAGTCTACAAATATTTGAGTTTCTGCCATGTCACTTCTTAATGGAAGTCCTCAGTCTCAATATATCAAAAATGGGACGCATCTTCTGGCACAATCTCCTCCTTTTCCTATATTCTCCATTACAGGGAATAAAATCACAATCCAGTAAGTCAGAAACTTTTACTTATCATGACTCTCTCCTTCTGCCTAACCCCTCATATCCATTCACTTATTAATGTCTGTCGATTTGCCTCTGATAATTTGCCAAGCCCATCCCTGTTCACACTGCTTTTGATCAGGGTGCCATCTCCTGCTTGGAAGATGCCAGCCGTACACTGGCATCTCCTTCCTCTGATCTCACCTCCCTCCTCTCTCCACAACACCACCAGAGTCTGCCTTCTAAAATTCAAATCTCACCACTCCCAAACGAATCCTTTGTAGTTCTTTCAGTTGAATTCAGTTCACAAACACTGTGATAGGAAGTATAAAATAAGGTTCAAAACCCATTGCACAAAATGCAAGTTTTAATGATTTCCCAAACTACAGCTTTCCAGCCGATTCCATCACATGACTACATGTGTGTAACTGCAATAGCCTACATACATTTCCTTGTGGCTTTTCTGCCTCTGTGCCTAGAATGTCCTTCTCCACTTTATCTACCTGCCCAGTTCTTTCTCATCTTCCAAAATTTAAAGGTTTCCCATGCTCTTGACATCCACTCCTGAGCTTCTACAATGAGTCTGGTGTCCCAACTCTATGGTACGACAACATTATATGCCTGCCTCTCCCACAGCGTGTCCCACTAGTTGCAACTGCTGCTTTGTACTTCTGTCTGTCTCCACTCCTGCCCCTCCCCACACTCGGACTGGGAGACCCTAGAGGGTAGTGATCGTGAGAAATGCCATCTGTGATCTCTAGCACCCTGTTCAGTAACAGTTATATAGTAGACACCCAATAAATAGGTGTTCAGTGACGAGATGCAACAGTTTTCTATTGTTGTGCCAATTGTGTCACAATTGGGAATATAGAAAAAATAAATCTAGAGGAAAATGTAAATTGAAAGGTTTTCTTGAGGGCTACCGATGAGGTATTTAAGAAATTAAATAAACCCTAGAGAAGTGTGAGAGAACACAAGTCGAGTGGTATCAGTGGTACAGCAATGAAGACAACCAAAGAGACGTGTGTCCAGTCTACTTAGTTACCGGTGCTGTTGTTGTAGTTGGTGGTATCTCCAAAGATGACAGACCCATGACTGGTATAAAACCAAATTCAACCTGCAGGGTCCTCGTAAGAAAGATTTTATATAAATACAAGATTTTCTCATACAATAATAGACCAGCCAAAAGCTTGAAACCTAAACATGTTTATGGAGTAGTCACATTGTTACCCATCATTATATCTCAATTAATCACTGTTAACATATGGGATGTGCCTGTTTCTGTATCACTGATATAAACCAGAAGGAATTACCTTTTATAATTTTTAACTGAAAAAAAGTGAATGATTAAGGAACACTGTCCTATTGAGTCTTTTCTTTCACAAAGGTCTGCTATGAACATGCAGAAAAGGCAGTCTTACAGAGTAAAAATAATTTTTTTTCAGTTAAGTGATCTCCATACTAACTATGCCAAATGCTCAACAAGAAAATTTTTTCTGTTGTTCCCAAAGGATCCTGAATGCTATCAACAGCTATAAAATCCCCAAATGTTTTATAATATATCTACAAAAAAATACAAGTGCATGTGGACTACAGAGAAATTAATTACTAGAAAAATCTATTAGAAGAAGTCAAAGAAACAGCAACTACTGAGGAGTAAATGTCTTCAATCCATAGTTCAACTGGAAAAAGACTCCAGAAATATATCAAAGTTATTTGCTTTATCTTCTATATGTATAAACTTTCCCCCATTTTGTTCTAATGTGAAGGCAGCTATGTTCTTACCTCCAAGAAAAAAGACATTAGTTAGCATCTGACCAAGAAATGAAGCAACAAGTGAAGTCTGTACAGTCCCATAATTTTCTTGTCATTTCTAATGACTCAACCTCTAGAAAGCACATATAAAAAGTAGACGGAGGTGCCTTTCGCCGGCCTCAGTCAACTCTGAGACCTCAAGGCCTACTTCAGGGAGCAAACTCCCCCTTCCCACAAACCCCTTTCCTGCTCAAGAGGCACACGCGCTTTGAACGGCTACTGGATAGAGTCCAAGCGCTCACTGGCTTTGCCATGGCGAGCCTACATGGCACAGTCATCACCTTCCTCGGTTCTTCCTTTCCTTAATGTTTGTTTTTCCTTTCCGCGAAGGCAGAAATCATTTGATGCCTGAATACTTTTCTTGGGGTAAACAGCCTTAGCATCTACTACACAATGATTGTCAAAGTAATTAAACAAGGAGACCATTAGCCTGGGGTGGCTTTTATGCCTTGAGAGCTACATAAGCAAACCAAAACCTAAGCCAGAGTCCATGGGTTTGAATCTGAGGAAGTGAAACTTACGAATAACCAATTGCAAACAGCCAAACAGGCTTTCCCAAATAAGGCAACCGCTGAAGCTACAGCCAATCAAATAATTTCCCTGTTTCAGTGTCTTCTCCATAAAAGCCGAGTCCCTAGCTCCTGAGGTGGCAAGGAGAGTGTGCCTCAGCATCTATAGTCTGGCACTGCCCAATTAGAATCAACGTATGCTTAATAACCTCTTAAAAAGTTTAATGTGATTCAGCTTACCTTTTAACATGACTACCACTTTAAGCCATAATTTAACAGAGAATTCCAATACTTGGAGATTATAACTCTTACATGTATAGGCAATAAATCTCCAAACTAATGACTCCTTCAATTTGATTTGAATACTTTACACACGAGCATTTTGATATATTTTATTGAAGTTGTACTTGTCAAAATTTTTTCTAGAACTTTCATTCTCTTCTACTGATGTAGACAGAACCAAGAAGTGGAAATTAATAACAATAATGAACTTTATCTAAAACGATATTGATAGGTTTTAAAAAAGTGTCATATGTTTATGACAATGTTTAGTTGTTACTTTAATTAACAAGCACTTTACTCGAGTGTAGGAAATTTCATGAACGTGTTCCCAATTAAGTCATGGCAATACCTAAGAAAAATTTTTTAAATTAAAATTATTTTTGACGTATATTGTGTTTCCCTGAAAACAGGACCTAGCTGGACCATCAGCTCTAATGCGTCTCTTGGAGCAAAAATTAACATAAGACCCAGTCTTATATAATATAATTAATATAATATAACATAACATTATAATATAATATAATGTAATATAATAATACATAATATATAATATAATATATAATACTGGGTCTTATATAAATTTGTGCTCCAAAAGACGCATTGGAGCTGATGGCCCAGCTAGGTTTTACATTCAGGGAAACACGGTAATCATTTAATAATTAGTCTTACAAATTCATGAAACTAAAAATATTCAGTACTTAAAATTTACAATATTAAGTACTCAAATTTTTACAATGTTTACAACCTTATGCTGTCCTATTGTTGTTGTTGTTATCAATTGTTTTATAAAGACCATAGGCCATCTCTGTTTGAGGAAAAACACTACATTACTAATGTTCAAAATCCAATTCCAATTTTAGTATGTCTATGATCACTGGAAATAATTTTTTAAAACTCTGCAAAAGTCTGCACCTAACTCCCCTTTCTCAAGGAACACCATAATTTTTAATCCATCCTGGAAAATGTAACATTTTTTCAAGCAGCTGATGCTTTTAAACATGCTGGACTAGCTGAGCATTCCTTCGTCCTGATGTCATGCACCAGCATTTGTCTCCGAAGACATCTTTTGTAGTTGTAACCAAAAGGCAAAAGAAATCAGAGCTGTGAACAGGGAGAGAAGCGGAGAGGAGGGAAACTGCTTAGACCAATTCACTAAAAAGAATGCTGACACAAACCTGTATATTTTTAGTCCCTCAACATGTGTCCTTTAAAATAAAGCCTTCTGACTTTTATAAGGTATTGTGCTTATTTTCCCACTATTGGTTTTAAAAATACTGTCTGCTTAATGGTAATGTGTCACAGGGAAGTTAGCTATAGTTTCATGAAAGACGTTTTCATCCCTGACTGGCATCTTCTCAATAGCTGGGGCCCAGGCCCACCGCTCTCTTCCCGGCAAGGCCCTCTGCGCTGAAACAGTGCAGCATTCATAACTTATTCTCAGCACTGCGGGGCAACTCCACAGAAAAGCTTCTCCAACCTAATGGGTGACATCACTGAAAAGTCTCCCATTTGGCCTAGGTGAAAAACACGAATGCATGCCTCATTCATTTCTCCACCTTAAAAAACATCATGTAAAACCATGTCCACCCTACGCCCAAGATCTGCATGCCCACAGCCCAGCTCAATCAAAGCTGCTCTTACTGGATCGTATGCTAACTTTTTTAAACTACCACTGACCTTCAAAATGTTTTTCACAACTTTTGCCACTATTAAAAACGCCCAACAAAATACCAAAACTAACAAAATTATAATGAAAATGTCTCTGATTGGTGGTGCTAGCACTGCCTTTAGGTTTAGGTCACATTTTAAAAATATACCTGACATATAGTTATGGAACCAAAAACCTCACCATCCCCACTGACATCAACACACATAAACCAACGCACACAGAGGTTTTCCTTTCTCCTTTCTACATACTTTCCCTGATGGTCAAAGGAAATCAGTGGCATCCAACTCTTTATCAGAGTGGGTCAAATATCTGTGCCTATTTGGAAGACAGGCACCCCGTAGTCTACCTAAAATATTTTAAGTTGAAGAGAGTTCATTTTCCTGTCTCTTCATTGGAGTATACCTTTGAAGGCTAAACCATAAGAAATGGCATGAGAACGTTTCCATCTTATTCTCAAAACACAGGTATATATTCACATTTGACGGAGGGGGGAAAAAAAACACATTGCTCATATTCTCTTCTCTAAATCATACAAGTGAGAGAGGGCAGTGTAAAGCTGGTGCTCCAGCCATGCTTTTCCAAATGACGTAACACATCCAAAACCACCGCTGCACAAAGAGGCATGCAGTGTTCTCCCGTACAGAGTTCAGAATCCTCACGGCGGCATCCATGTGGGCTCTGAGGGCTGCTGTGACAATAGCACATCCTTACTGCTGTCTGTCTGAATGACAAGGCAAAGCCATGTCAATTCTGAAGAATCGTGGACCTTATGACTAACGACTCACTCAAAGCCATTTATATCCTTGATCGTGTAAATCCATCCTCGCTCACCAACCCATGACATGATAGAACTTTATAGCTTCTTCTAGGCTATTTCTGTGCCATCCATGTTCAGAATCTGAATTCTAAACATCCTTGGGACATGCTCGCAGACGTGGGCTGTTTGCACTCTTACAAGCCTCAGATCTTTTCCTGTGCCTTCTTTTCCCTTCCATGACGTGTACTTTCTTAGGAGTTTGTTGAGTTTATGTTTTGTTTGTTTTTCAAACATAATCCCTAACTGACATACATGGGAAAAAAGATACCTTCCCGCAGAAAGTCTACATTGAGAATTCCAAAAGAGGCTCAATTCCTTTACTAAATATAACATATGTTTTAGGCATTAGATAAATTATTTATTTAAAAAAAGCATAAACACTAAATCTTGAAACACTAAAATTCCCAACTTGTATAGAAACAGCCAACATAGACGCTTTTAATAATCAAATATCCCGTCACTGTGTTATTTGCGTAATGTCTCTTTTGGGGTACTATACATTTCTAACTTTTCAAAAATGTTCAACAGCCTCTAGACTGCATAGCAAACTGTACCTGTCTTCGCTAAGACATATCACTGAAGCATTCACTAAACTAAGTGAAAATGAGACAGTGGTATATATAAAAACCGCTATGACCAAGCCTATCTATAGAATTTTCTTTTTTCCTCATTTTATTTATCAATGTATATTACTGACTTGTTTATCTGACTATCAGCCTATCTTGCTGAGACAGTATGCTGGCATGTCATGTCCAGGTGGCCCTCATAAAAATCCAGTAATAATCATTATCATAATTTAAAGAATTCCCTTTTGAGAGAACAGATATAATTTGGCCCTCAAATTCTTTACATCTTTATGCACATTACACCCAGGACTTATTTAATTGGTTGGCAAGGTACATCTCAAGTCAGGAAACCTCCCTTGATGCAACTGTCCTTAACAATTAAATCAGATACTGTGCCTTTAGAACATAGCAATGACTCATGGGAACTGTAGACTTGGTGGCTATTCCTCCAGAAAGGCTTTTGGAAGACAGGGCAAAAATTCACAGAATATTCACATGACTAAGGATAATTAACGTCAACCATTTCCACCCTACAAAAGAAAATAGAGCTTCTGTTAAGAATGAACAATAAAGACATTATTTTGGTTCCATTGTGTTTTTTTGAAGCGGTTCCCATCTCTAAAATATACATAAAAACACAGCAGTATTGCAGCTATCTCAATGCTATCCAATATGCCTGATGATGTTGTTGGGAAAAATTCTGTAAATACTAGGTGAGAATTTAAGACTGCTTTCAATATTATTTCTATGCAAAATGCTGCACAAGAAAGGCTTATAGAGAACTGAAACATAAGTATTTAGGTAGTTATTCAACTTACATGGCCTCATCTTCAGATAGATAAAAACAAACGTTGATGAAAGAACACCAGTTCTCTGTTACAGTTCATCTCTTTCCTTTTTCATATTTACCTAACCCTTTGTGAACGTTTTCATCTTACATAAGCACTAAAAAAGTGGCAAGATTTATATAAAGATATCACTCAATCCAAGTGGAAGATCTCTGAACAGCAGTGTGAAAAAGAATCCTCAGTCTGCTTCTAACTCCATACAAAATTCTAAGACATAGCAGAGATTAAAATTAAACAAAACTAAGATTGTGCCATTATAATCCAGGTCAGGCTTACATCTAAACAATAAGCAACTCACTTGCAGGACATGGGACAACATATAATGGGTTGTATATACTGAATCTAGTCAATTAATCTTCATTTTAAACTGCACGGCATCAAACAATTTTTTTTTCTGAATGAGTACTTCTGTATAACACTTAGTAATTCTGTTTCATTCAATAAGTTCCGACAAATTACATAAATATAGCACAGCAGCACTAATTCACAGCCATTACTGAAGGAGGAGGAAACCCAAAACATATCATACAGTTTCAGCCAAAAATTTAAATTTATCATGTTTGGTGAAGACTTTTGGAATGAATACTGGGGTATATTATTTTTTTTCATTTATAAAGGGAAATTTTGCATTTAACATTATTATTGAAAGACCAAAATTAAGTGAAAACCTACAATGCCAGATGAAACTGTGCATTGTCTCAAAAATGAATGATTCAATATAAATGAGTGCCCCGCCCCCTGACTTTTGGGAATGTAAACAGATCATTTAATCTCATAAATCATTCCATCAATATAAAGCATACACACACACATACACAATATTGGTGAAGTAAGGAGTGGGAGAATTTCCATAGTCTAAAAAAAATTACGAAATTTCACAAGTAAAAGTTTTTCAGGTACGTTAACCCGTCAAAATATTCTAAGAAAGACAAAACTTGAGGAATTGCTTTGTCTTTGATGGAGGATGCATCCACTAGAATTACTAGTTGAAGACAATGAAAATCTTCCTCAGTGCCTTTGTAATGGCAATATGTGATCCAAGCATCTACAGTTCTGTATGTTGACATGTGTTTCTCCTCTCTAATTACACCTGAAAAAAAGTCTGTCCTTTCACCATCACTTAACTTATAATCGCATACCATGCAACAGTTACAAATGGCCAAACCAGACACACAGCATTTCTGGTACAGCCTTAAATTTTTTAATTATTCCTGTCACTACAGAATAATAAAGTAAAGCTGCAAGGTACCCACAAGCTTTATCTTATTCAATAGTTTTACTCTGCCTCCACCATCTGCGTGACATTAGCAGGTGGGAAATTGAGTGATTTTGGTTTCACTTTCTTTCCCGTTATCCTATGATTAGCAGTAAAATGCCTATTAACTGGTTCATGTAATATAGAGGACAGATGCAAGAGAACATGCGGAAGGTAGGTGTATAGATTTAGGAAGTAACCGGATTGAGAAGGAGGACGTTATCTTAAACACTGCTAAATCTTGAGCATATATACCAGAAGAAAAAGCACGAAGTGGGAGGTTAATTATTTAAGGAGTGCGTATAGGTAAATAGAGTCAGGCGTAATTTTAAGAGGTGTCCTATTTTGGAAACTGAGGTGCTGGGCTGATACCTTGAGAGAGGAGAAAGTTAGAAAAATAAAGTAGAAACTGAGGTGAGACATGGGAAGCGGAGATAAAATGTAATGTGCCATCAGCAGAGAGCTGCTATTTGACACCCTATGAATGGATGAGATCATCTAGGGAGAAAGTGTGAACGGAAGAGAAACTGGCCTGGGGTTATTTGCATTTGTGCAATTAACAGTTGAGTGTGCTTTGGTTGCGCCCAGACACAGTGTGCTGCTGGAGCTCTTACTACCACCCCACCAAGATGGTGCAATAAGATGCGCGCTGCTGTAAGAACACCTGAGAAACGTCTTTGTCATACCTTAAGGGAATCCTTTACGGTTAAAAAAAAAAAGAGCTCAACAGACATTTATTTTTAAATAGTCAACTTCTGAGGAGTTTTCTAATCAAAAGAACATTGTTATTTTTCAGTAAAAACAAAGTCTGAAAAAATTAATGTAATGTATACTTTATACAGTTTCTCAGCAAAACACTGCATAGAGACACAAGTGTGCTTAATATGGACCCTGTTAAAAATAATTAAATGGCTGCCACATTTCACCTCCGAGGTGGATTCATTTCCATATTGGACTCAAAGATCACTTTCTATAAAGTAGTCTCAAGATGCTTGTTCCGTTTACAAAAGCTCTTCAGATGAAAGATGTTTTTGCAAATGCAAAATATGAATTATTGTCATCATCATCATTTTTATTGTGCTAGGCATGTGAATGGATTTTGCATCTGGTGGCTCTAAGGTTTTACCACAGCAGGGCGGCTGGGTTAAAATCTAAATTCCTAAAGCAATACTGTAATACTTTGAACCATAGTAACATCCAAGAGGGATAATGACTTTCTGATGAAGTGAGCAGCTCCTCCGTGGTAAGAGGAGAAACGCCAAACCTGGAACCTGGTGCAAACTCACTGCTAACTCCTGGCTGAAAGTGGATAATAAATGGCTGCAGGAATTTCTTAGTTCTCCTGTGTGAACCTCTAACAGCAAGAATCACTTTAGGCCTTGCTGAGAGGTCCAACAATTTGAAAGGGGGTGTGTGTGTGTGTGTGTGTGTGTGTGTGTGTGTGTGTGTAATTAATATATATACACATATATATATGTATGTATATATTATTAAATTGAAATACTATTTTCTAAATACCTTCCACAACCTAAGTGGCCTGTATCTTCTTTCAAGGCAGAGTATCAGTTTATTTCAAATTTAGAGATACTGGCCTCGATTCAAATTCATGGCAGTTATAGAAACCAATGTTCCGTGCCTTGATTCAGGTGGCAAGCATTAAATCTTTTTCCGGCTGTCATGCAACAACAACTTCAATACAAATTAGCACTGCCAAACTCAGTTTCCTGGGCTCAGAGGTCCTTGATGCTACTCTGTGAATTTTATTCAGACTTTCACATGAACTGTGCTCTTTTGAAATGGTAACATCCGAGAGGAGAAACCTAAACAAAAATGTGATTTAATTCTTTCCAATTCAGTATTCTAACTTACAACTCACCACAAAAAAACTGTAGTACCCCCCTTTTTGTTATTTTTGTCTGCTGTGAAACGTAATCATTATGTCATACAGGAGAATGTCCTTAAATGCAAATTCCATTTCTGTAACTGCCATTCTCCCTTTGAGCCGTTTACATTGAATAGAGACCTGTCAATCAATACAAATTCAAAAATATCGTGCTTCTGTTAGTATCTCCTGGTTTCGGAGTAAAACCTTTCCAAAGCTCACAACTATGGGAACAACAGACCAAACTAAAAGAGCCACCTCTTCTCACTAAATAGGAAAACTCAATGAACTCTGAACCTGATACTCCAAACAACTTTGGAATGACTTCCAGCAAGGAGAGATCTGTCAGAAAAACAGTATTTCAGGCTAGGAACTGATTCTTCTTGTGTCTCAAATTGGTTTTTAATTAAGAGACCCCAGAGAAAAACAGTGATAAAGGAGTCAGTTTTAGCTTCCAGGACTCTGCATATGTGATGTGTTCAAAATCGTGATCCTCTGGCAAAATTTTAACACTCAACAGAAACTCCATTTAGCTGCTTTAGGATTGACATAACAATATGTCATGTCTTTACTTTAGAAAAAGTTTCCGGCAAGTCAACTGGCATGATTCTAACACTACACTGACCTCCTAGTTTAGTAAGCTGCTTTTACTCAGTAACTGCTGCAAAGCCCACAAATGGGCAATGGAACACAAAAAGGACCTCATTCCAAATGTTGGTTATGCAGTATTACTCTTTCCTGACCTGAGAAATCTGGGATCCAGTATTTTTAGATTGGAGGGGGAAAAAAATCTAAAAAATTTAAAAATAAAGAGAATTTTGGGGAAAACGTGATTCCCTCAAGTGGTCATTCTACCATAATGTACTGAAATACCTAAACAGAGCAAATTATGCTGGGCACCTTGCTGTATTGCAGCCGTCAGGCCCACAGCAAGAGGTGTCACACACAATGGCCCACAAACGTGTACGGTCCTTTTAAATGGCCTTCAAGATCGTAGAGTACAGGAGAGTGGCACCAGATAGACACGGGCGACTAACAACTTATGTGACCTTCCACTGCAACCTTTACTCTCTGAGCGCTAATGTTCTAGATTGTAAAATGAAAACAATGGTATTATTTACCTCGAAATTTCTGCAAGGATTGAATCAGAAAACATGTCTAATTCAGTGATGCACATAAAATGCACTAAATAACTGTGAGTTCTGAATTGCCTTTAAACTTCACAGCAATCAGCGAAGTGGGCAGTAGTATGCCCATTCTACAGACAGCTCAACTAGTTTGTTCCAAGGCACACAGGTCTTCACTGGCAGAACCAGGAGTGATTTTTTTTAGAGACAAGCAGTAATAAGCAGAATAATAATAGCATGAATAGCAAATATTTATCTTGTGCCTGCAACATGGAACACACTATACTAACCTCTTTAAGATGTTATCCAATGTAATAATCTTAAGGACCCTATGTGATTCACACTATTGTCCCCATTTTATACATAGAGAAAACCGAGGCTCAGAAAAGTTGAGCAATTTTAACTCACCCAGCAAACATTTACTGAGTTCTTATCATATTGCAGGAATGGGGGTTGTACAAACACGAGAGGGCAGATAGGATTCCTGACCTCTCAACTTTACAAAAATCACACCTACGCAGAACAATCTTGAATGGTTATCACCTTAGACGCTGAGGAAAATATCAATCTAAAACTGGACATCGTCATTACCTGACACTTTTGTTTTGGGAGAAAAAGAGCAATCAACCACTTGAAAACCTTTTCTCACTAATTCATCCAACATTTCTCTAGTACGCAAAACAATTATTTCCATTTTACAAGCGGGTAAACTAAAATACAGAAATACAAACAGTCTTGAATCTATGGATTAAAAACGGGTTTTTAGTGAAAATAGAACGTTCCTGAGGGATTGGAACCGAGACCCCCAGAGAGCCCCTCCAGTACCCAAGGCCCAGTTTCCTCCAGGAAGAATCTGGGAAGCCCTCCTTCTACCCAGTGCCCTGGCACCCAGATCTACACACAGCTGTTAAGATTTATATACACACAAACTGCATGACCCCCTTCCAACTTCCTGTGCCTGAGACAGAGCTCCCAGCCAGTACACCCACTTTGCCAACGCCAGGGGCACCATTCATGACGAATACAAGGAAATCAAGCTCTGTGGGTTGTACAAGGCTCAGCACTGCTCCCAGCTGTGTATTTGGGATGTGTTTTGTTTTCCCCGAAGTGATCTGTCCTCACCCCCACTCCCAACTCTCAAATCCCAATCTTACAAAAGAGTCAAAAGCAGAGTATATACACCCTGCTGAAGAACAGAGCCTTGCACATCTGGAATCCAGCCTCTTCTTCATCTTACGAGCTAAGTGATTCTTGGCAAGTTTTAACACCTCTCCAAGTCTCCATTTCCTCATCTATAAACGGGATAATAACAATAGCACCCAACTCATGTGGTTATTGTAAAGATTAAATGGGATAAGAAAGTACCAAGCACAGTGCCTGGCACATGTGGGCTCAATAAATATCATTAGTGGTTACATTTATTATCACTTTAACTCTAATTTTGCCATTCTTCCCCAATTTACCCAGACGCACCCAATAATAATTCTAAGAAATACCAGGAAAAAATGACACTAAAAGAAAAAATAAGTTTTTTAATGAGACCCCAAAATAGATTTCAGATCATCAGATACCGCCTGTGACGTGTGGCTACTAAAAGAGTGACAATATTGACAGAAACCACTCAAATTTTTCAAGCCAGCAATTTTTTCCTCCTATATTGGTTTTCCTCCTATATTGACAATTCAACTGAATAAATAGATTAGGTAGGTGTGTAAGAGTGTGTGTGTGTGTGTGTGTGTGTGACAAAACTCATAAAAATGTAATAATGGTCTTATGTCCATTGGTAGAAATACCAACTAGAAGAACCTGGGATAGAAAATGATGGCATCTTTGGATCTTACAGTCTGTTTTAAAGGATAGGAAAACATGGGGAGGCAAAAATGTTAATGGCATTTCCAGATAAGGAAAATGAAAAGTTTACCCAATGGACTATATTCATAATTATGGTGACAATAGGTATTTGTAGCTGTTGTAATCTAAAAAATCTTTAAAAACATAATTTTATGCAGTGAAAACAGTGCCATTTTTTCAACCTTAAAGAGACACACTTGATAGGAAAGAATCCTTTGGGAACAGAAGCAAAGGGGCTAACAAACGGTTAAAAATTTTTTTAAATGACTCGAATCTCGAAAAACTCCATTTTTCACACACTCTCTCTCGTCTCTGAGTATCCTGTGATGAGCCAGCAACCTCTACAAAGGGGTGAAGTGATGTCCGAAACCTAGTAGACTGAAGTGACCTTGACCCTTTCCTTCTGATTCCTTAGTAGGAGGGTGCTTAAATAAAGATGTCAGATCAGATAATTAACCTTAGTACAGATGCTTCTACCTGACATCAAGTGCAAAACCCTTTCTTCCTCTCAATCTTCAGCTAGGCTCTGTGTATATGTATATACTAATAAAAGAAGCACTGACTAATGTCGATACCTAAATGAAAAACAATTAAAGAACAATAAACTCTTGCAAAGAACAAAGAAGAGGTATGGATTTTGGCCTTGTAAATCATTTAAAGCAGCGATTTCTAAGCTTCTTTGATCATACACCACTATCAGTAAAAGATTTTCTAGAATAGGCCTTTAAATGCATGTACCTATCTCTAAATTATAAATATGTACAACTGTACTAATACAGCATGGACTTTATAAAACACAAACAAGAAATAAGTATGAAAAGGCAAAGTTAAAAAAATGAACATAAATGGAAGTTTCATTATTTCTCTCCTAAACCAAAATGGGTCTTCCTGCAAACCACCTGGAGTACACAGCTCCCTTTTTGGAGACCTCTGATTTTAGAGGTCAGGAGCAAGTGAGACATACAAAGACCTACTGTAAGAGCTGTCTTCTTAACTGCCCTGACCACTTCACTTACTGTCTGCCTGAAGTGGAATCCAGGGGCCACTTACCTCAGAATTATCTGGCGTATCTGCAGATTCCCAGTCTCCATTCCCACCTGACTTAATCAGTAGGCCTGTAAGTTCTCATGTTTCTCACGCTCCACGAAGGATTTTCATGCACACTGTTTGAAAGCTACTGATGTACCAATCACCAGGAGCTGATTGCCTCTGCTCCTTCTTGGCTGTGGCCCCCAAGAAGGCCAGACGAAAAAGTCTAAGGTTAGAGTGGTTCTGGCAAAACACACCCACACACACACACACACACACACACACACACGCATGCGCACACACACGCCCCAAAACAACAGCAACAAAAAAACCTCCAGAGAAGAAAATCACCTTTAAGAGGTGTTAAAAATGCAGACCTATTAGTTGTTGTTTTGTTCTATTAACTAAAGGTGCTATCTATCCCCCATGAGCTGTTGCATTTTTAGTCTTCCTTTGCCACAAAGGATTTCACATTCCTCTACAAAAAAAATTACAACAATATAAAAAATGGAAACTGATATGATAACCAGGATAAGAAATGTGAACACCTTTTGCTCCATCACACTATTCCAGTGATTTTTAAGGAACAGCAGAGATGCTTCTTTATAAATCTCCTTTGTTGACAACTTCAACAGAGGTGACCACAACCATTTGTGAGAAATAAAGGCAACAAGTCCCTTCTAGAAATAAACACACACACACACACACACACACACACACACACACACACAATTTCTCAAACAAAGACAAGGAATCACCCAACAGTTAATACAAGTTCCCTAGGCTGGTGGTATTAAAAGACTTTGTCTGGAAACGAAAGGTTCTTTATTCAAATACAGTAAATACTCACTTAACATCATTGATAGGCTCTTAGAATCTGCCAGTTTAATTAAATGACATATAGAAACCAATTTTACCATAGACTAATTGATATAAACAAGAGTTAAGTTCCTACAGCATATTTCTGGTCACAGAAACACCAAACTTCTCAAGAAAAACCCAAATACTTCTAATATTACATATTGAAATAAATCTGATATACATACATTTTAAAAAGATGGATGAAAACAATTAATACCATGATTATCCAAGGGTCTGGGTGGCTGGAGCCTCTCCCAGCAACTTAGGGTACCACGTGGGCACCCAGCCTGGACAGGACGCCCTACCATCACAGCGCCACACACACACACTCAGACTGGGACCATTTAGGCACACCGACTCAGGCACACCCTGAGTTGCTGGGAGAGGCTCCGCCACCCCAGACCCTTGGATAATCATGATATTACTTGTTTTCGTTCATCTTTTTAAAACGTATGTATACCTCAGATTTATTTCAATATGTAGTATTAGAAGTATGTGGGCTTTTCTTGAGAAGTTTGCTGTTTCTGTGACCAGAAATATGCTGTAGGAACTTAACTCTTGTTTATATCTAACTGCACATCTTTGGGATGTGGAAGGATACCGGAGACCCTGGAGAAAACCCACACAGACATGGGGAGAACGAGCGCGTTCCACACAGTGGCCCCGGCCGGAATCGATCCTATTTTCTCATCAGTATTGTAACAAAACATTGAACAAAACAACGTCATTGGAGGATCTGCTGTACTTCATCTATTAGACATCTTTAATCATTCAAGTGCCTGTTGCAGAATATTATGTCAAATATTTGCTAGTACAGCACAACAGACAACTATTCTACCAATATCATCCTTTAACTGGAGACGAAACTAGGGCTCATGATTGACTACCTACTAGTTTTTGACAGATTACCTTATTGATCAGTCAACTTCCTGTGTTTTTTCTCATTCGTAACACTAAAGAAAACCTTCTTTAGTTCGTTTTTTGTGTTTGTTTTTGTTTGGTTTTGACCTTTTTTAAAGACTGTTCTACTATACAGTCTGGATGGTACTGTGATAATTAAGGGTGGTCACGTGGCACTGACCTGACCAATCAGATGGAAGCATTAGTCAACTTGGGGCTTCTGGAAAAGCCTTTGCTTTTCTGATAAAAAGCAGGAAAGTGGCTGTACCTCCACATGCCCTCACCCTTTCTTGAGAGCAGACACGACAAAGCAGGAGTACCAGCCTTCTAACCATAGAGAAGAAGTCAAAAGAACCAAGGGATACACCAGCTCCGTCTTTGGTTGTTAAACCCACAGCAACCGCCACCTATCTCTGTACTTCTAATTCTTTTTTTTTTTTTTTTAAGTTAATCTTCGCGTAAACCACTTTTAACCGGTATTTCTGTTATCTGCAGTGGAAAACATCCCTGATATGTACCTTCTTTTTTCTTCATCACATTTCCAAATTCAAATTCAAATGTCACCCAGCACCTGAATTATTCTTACTCTCCTGAGCTAGTAAAGCACTTTATCTGTATCTTAGTTCTGGCCCTCATCATGTTTTTATGCGTCATTACTGTGACTGTTTTACCACTGGAAAGTAACCTCCCCGAGGGCAGAGGTCCTGTTTCGTTCATCTTGGCTCCGCATAAAGCACTTAGCACAGTGACTAGCAATCATAAATGTTCAGTTTAATATTTATTGAATAAATTTATTGATAATAAAATATAACCTCCCTTGTCACTTAGACGACAATAATCAAACTCACCAATCTCCTCATGTAAATGACTCCTATGTACATTCTATCTCTATAAAACCATTCACTCATTCGTCAACATTAATCTATTAATCTATGTGCAAAGCAACAAACTACATGCCAAAGGAGCAGAAATCCATTTGATAAAGTTCTTGACTTCAAATAAAGTAATTTATTGTAGAAAATAAAAATATATTCACTTAGGTCCTATGGCTTATTTCAGGTGACAATACTTAAAAGGGTTACTAAATCTAGATATCCGTGTTATAGAAATGACATTCAAAATTCAAAATACACTTGCAGAACTATAAACAGATTTTCATTTACAAGCAATTCCAAACTTGCACACAAATGAAATTATAAAAGTGCTTTATAGGAAACTTGGAACACTTTTTCAAACATCAAGTAACTTTTTAGATTGTGGTTAGGTGTCTGATCAGCCCCAGATGCCTGGTTAACCTTAATGTGGCGGAATTATGAACCAAATATTCTCAACGTGAACAGTAAGGTGGTGAAAAAGGAAATTTAAAAAATATAAAAAGGGACTTCTACCCCACTCTCTCTACCTCACTCCTTGTTTGGGTTTGGAGTTACTCAAGGCAAAAACTTCAAACAGATGAATGTGTTCTTAGAATCTTTTCTTTCTGTAGTTTTCTCTTTCCTAGACTAACCTGAAAGTGTCTTTATTCAAATCTTAACCACTCCCCTTCCTACAGCCCAGAAGGATCCCCCACCACTGCCACCAAAACCACTTCTCTTTCTACCCTAACACCCCAAGCAAAACACCCTTTACCTCAGATATAAGACAGAAGGCAATGTGATCAAAATAAAACTGCAAGGGTGTTTTCTGGAAGTATCTACCTTGTAAAAAAGAGACCGCGGGCTAACCCAGATGTATCTAACTGCAGAGCTCAGGTCCCACCAATGTGACATGAGCATTTCAAGTTAAGGAGAGCCCCAGTTTTCCATTGTGTTAGGGAGGCTCACAAAGTCTGAAATGAGTTGAGTTCGCGGGTAAGCGACTATATCCTAACCCTTCTATCACGTCTTCTAACCATTTGCCATTCCTGAACTGCCAGTTGTCAAGGATCCTTCTAAAAATGTATTTTGCTCAACAAAGAAATATGAAGGACCTACTATAGCGAAAAGCGTTGCTTTCTACCCCTTTTCCTACAGTAGACACAGCAGGGATTTCAATAAAGGAGAGAGCAATGGGTGAACAGGGGCAACCTGTTGGATTGACTCTGGGTCATTTAAAATTTGGCAACCATCTGTACTTATGGGGTTGGAGACTTTAATTAAAACAAAAATGTGATTACAAGGAATTTAACTGTTCTTTCATGCTGCGAATTTCAGCGAAGACTGCGTGTGTGTGTGTGTGTGTGTGTGTGATCAAAACCTTGATCTTTAGGAATCTTCAAAGGTAGTAAAGAGCATAAAATATTTTCAACATTTTTTTTAAAAGCTAGGAAAACTCTTGCATTTGTTCCTAAATAAGGCTTAACAAGATAATTAAAACATTAAGTTTCTTTGGTTTGAACTAGTACTATACTGGCAGGTTTCACTACACAGGATACCTCAGGCAGAGCAAGTGTCCCACTAGTAGACATCTATCACTAACGAATAAAGAACAGCAAGACCTGAATATATCTTAATAAGTGCTGTTTATAAAATTAAGATATTTCAAAATGGGTTTAGAAAGGACACAATAATTTGAGTCCTTAATAATGAAAAGTTTGGAAACCATGATCATGGATTTCATTAGCATACGAACAAATTGGGAAAATAAAGTACAATCCAGTAAAGTTTAGACAAATATTAGTCATCAACTGAGGAGGCAGTCTGTGTAAAAAATTAAAATGTGATCAGAAATGGAACTCACAAAACATTACCTCTGTTTTTTCCACTGAAAGTTGTAAGTATTATGTGAAGTTATTTTCTTTTACCTTTAAAAGTAGGAATTTTTAATAAATATTGTCACCAGGGAATGGGTAACATTATACCTGGCATATTATTTCCAGTCCTACTTTTAAAACTTATCCATTTCATAAAAGAAATCTTAAACAAAAGCTTTATTTTTTTGTTAGAGATGATGCACAAATGTTAAGACTATAAATAAAAACATGGAAATCATTTTCACAAAAGTTCAAGTTGTGATTACCACAGGGAGGAGGGCAGTGCCCACTTCCAGGGATGTTAATAACATCTTCTTAACCTGGGGAGGTGTTGGTTGAAGTCCTAACCTCCAGTACCCCACAATGTAACCTTATTTGGAAACAGGGTCTTTGCAGAGATAGCCATGGTCATTAGGTTGGGCCCTAACCCAATATGACTAGGTATTTATAAAAAGTAAACATTGGGGAGACCACCATATGAAGATGAATGCAGAGGCTGGGGTGATACAATGACAAACTAAGGAATGCCTAAGATTTCCAGCAAAGCACCAAAAGCTAAGAGAGAGGCATGGAACAGATTCTCCTTCAGAGTCCTCAGAAGGAACCAACCCTGCTGACACCGGGAACTTGGACGGCTATCCTTAAGAATGGTGAAACAATAAAACTGTTGTTTATGCCGGAGCTTTGTTAACAACAGCCCTAGAAAACTAATACAGTGGGTAGTTTTTTATATAATTGTTTTTAAACCATATATATACACACACACACCAGGGGTGCCAAAAAAATGTACGCAAGTGGACACTTTGGTCAGTGTTGCTCAAGCAGTAGTTCACCATAATCCAAAGTGTCTGGTTGCTGAGAGTAACCACTTTGAGCACCTCTTGTAATTGCGGAAGTCAAACATGACTTGTATTCATCTTTTGTTATCAGTATATATTGAGTATTACAATTTTTAATACAGTTTTTCTTTCTTAAAATGTGCAAACATTTTTTGGCACCGTGTGTGTGTGTGTGTGTGTGTGTGTGTGTGTGTGTACTTTTCTGAATATGTGTTTTAATTACATTAAAAAGTAAAAGGAAAACCCATTCCTTTTGCAGAGGTAAGAAAAAACCATGAACCTCGGCACAAAAATCAAAATGGACATAGTAGGTTAGGTCTCTGCATTGGAAAATCACTGTAAGTCACAGAAGCAACTGAACGTAGCAACCAGCAAAGAGTGAGGACCGACATTTTGCCTTTCCTCAAAAACTGAGAATTCTAAGTTGTTAATGTAACCTATCTCTAACCTAGGATAAATTAATAGAAAAGAATCAAAATCAAGTTCAGTGGCTTTACCATTAACAACTTTTGAATCTTTTTATCCTGTTTTGAAACTTTCTTCCTAGGTTTATAGACTCATTTTTATTAATGCCCAGGTATCTGTGTTTTAAAATTTTAGTCCCCATTATCGCAAATGCGTTTAAAAACAGTTTTAATTTAATCTCTTTCAATCTATGTCCTGGTGTCTGTCTTGTCTTTTCAATTAGCTTCATTATATTATTAGTAACTTGGATTTATTTTTACTTATTTAGTTATAAGAGGCAATCCACCTGGCATTTTTTTCTGAATTATGGCATGGCACTAAAAATTGATTAATTTTTTAATGCATCTTTTCTTCAAAAATGTTTCTAAAAATAAACATTTCTGTCTCCTCACCTACTAATTCCACTGCCTACCACTTATTTTTCATCACCAGACTAGTATTTTGATAAGTAGAACCTGCAAGTCTACAAGGCTAATGATAATCTTACTTTACAGATAAAAAGCTAAGATTTAGAAATGGCACAGTGGGAAACAAGAAAGCAGACATTCAAACCCAGCACCTATAGTTCTGGCTATTTTATAATGATTCCATTAAAGAAAAATGGCTTTTTAGTCTGATTTAACAAATTTTTCCTACAACTACAAATTCAATTCAACAAAATCACCAAGTGTTATATAAGGCAGGAAGAGGATTTGGTTCAGCCATATTTTTTTTTAACTACAATTCTTTTGACACAATATGGGCAAAACAGCCTCATAAAACATTGGGACATTTTGGGGACATTTTTTTCCTAATGAAATGTTTGCAGTCATCAGCCCCTAAGAGAGTTTGCAGTAATGTCCCACCTCCTAGTATTTCACACCCTTGGGTAGTTCCCATCCATATTGTACCAGGGTTAGTCTCTGGGACCAAGAGAATATGTTATGACAGTTTCAAGGTTAGGTTCTAAAAGACTGCAGCTTCCATCTAGGGTTCTCTCTCTCTCTCTCTCTCTCTCTCTCTCTCTCTCTCTCTCTCTCTCTCTCTCTCTCTTATCACTCACTCAGATGTAAGCCAGCTCCATTGTAAGGACATTCAAGCAGCCTCTGAAGAGGTCTAGGAGGTGAGAAAATGAGACTTCCAGCCAACATCCAGTGAGGAACTGCCAGCAACCATGTGAGCTGAGCCATCTTGGAAGCAATACTCCAGCTTCAGCATTTGACTGCAATCTCATAAGACCCTGAGCCAGAACCACCCAGGTAGACACTCCAAGATTCATGCCCCTCAGAAACTGTTAGACAATAAATGTTTTGTTGTTGATTATGAAAATGGATGTGATTTGAAACTCTAAAATGTACCACTATTAAACCCTGGAAAAATGTAATCCATAATTATATCCCAAGTATAAACCTGGTAAATTCATTGACATAATACATTTTATACACATATAAGACACCAACCTGGGTCATCTTGAGAATTTTGATACCAGTGGTTCAAACCAAAATATTTAATGTACATTTATATTATATGGTACGTGTACTAAGAATTTTTTTAAATACTCTGTTTTCTTTCACAACTTTCACAACTGCCATTTTTTTATGCTTCTCTAGCTACACCTTTTAAAACATGCAAACTGTTTCTCCGGCAGAGTAAATAGGCCACCTGATTTACAATAGATGCTTCCATTTCAGAATTTTCATCTACTCATATGGAATTTTAAATTTCTTCACTGAGTACTGTCTTCTCTTCTATTTATAGAACACCATATGTACATATGTAACAATTGGTCGGATGTTTTTAACTTAAAAAAAGCATCAAAATAATGGAGGAAATTTTTAGTACATTTGTCATGAAATATATGGTATATCAAACAGGAACCTGGGATCTAAAGTCCAGGAGACCTCGGTTGGAACCCTCGCTGTAAAATTTACTAGCTGTGTGAACTTAGGCAATTTACTTAACTTCTCTGTACCGCTGCATCCTCATTTATAAAATTGCCACAATAACACCTATCCCATAGGGTTGAATAAGGAATGAATAATACATAAAATATTCTTGGCACAGAGTCTAGCATGTAGCAAACACTAAATCAAGAATGTTTGTCATTTTTAGTGTAGTAAAAAGTGAAACAAAGAATGGCAGAAAATTTCCCAGTGGGGGACAATATTGTTTTGGATATTATCAGTCATTTTTCCATATTTGATCATTATTTTTATACGTGTGATCACTTTGGAACTTACATTTTAGTGAAGGCCAAATAATTATTCTTCGAATATATTTTCAGGTATACTGAGGAAGGAGAAGACAATGAAAAACTGAATGTTCCATTCATTAGTGGCATCTCCGACTTCCCAAACCATAGCTTCTCCTCAGTCTATTTTTCTTTTTCCGCAACAATAACAAAAGCCCTAAATACTGAGCATCAGGATTATTTATGCCACGCAATTGTCATATTACTTAGTATTTATAGAGAACTTTAGAATCTATAAGGCATTTTCCCATGCATTATATCACTGAATCATGTACTAAGTTCTAGCTGGATCCTGAATATTAATTGCAAATGGGAAAATAATTTAAACATTAAAATGGGGAGCCCAATTCTGTCTAAGTCCAAAGTTAATCATTGCACTAATGACTGCTTCTGTCTCTTGAGTGATTCTTCCAAGGGGAAGAGGAGATGGGCAGACTGGAAGGTGGTGGGCACCGTCAACAAGTACGGGTGAGATTCAGTACACCCTTCTCAGGGTCAGCTGTACAAGACACTCCCATTCCACACCTCCCGTTGCAGCCAGCACTTCACTGAGGTAAAAGGAGACCATTCTCTGAAAAAGCTGGAGAACCCAGTTTCAAAGTTTCCCTCTTCCTCCCCCCTCCAAATTGCTTTGGAACAGTCCGATCTGTTAGCTTTTTTTTTAGGAGCTCATTATTTCAATTTAATATGCTTATCTGCTGTCTTCTCTTCACTTGGCAAGTCTCTTATCGAAGGTGACTCTGTACTTAAATTCTGAAAGGTAGCTAATTTGGGACTTATTGCAGCGTACACCGAAATGGCCTGTTTCACCGTTATTTTTTCGCATTCAGACCTGCTTGCATTTTTCAACTTCTTTAGTCCCAGAAAGAATCATTTTTATCATTCAAGTTTATCTAGACTTCTTTCAGGATCATCACCTAACACCAATAACAAGGAGAAAAGCCACTGGATAGCACCCATTTAAACAATAAATAGTTTTCAGAAGGGAAGCAGATGAAGGGATCTTGAATTAGAAGAAAATATGTACTTTTAAATTGTGGCATAAATTCCTAAATTTAGTATAGTCTTAGATTACATAAAATGTTAGTAATCTATCTTGTTAATGTTTTTACTTAAAACGTTTCCATTCATAAGCAAAAACTCTTCTTATTAAGATTACATTTTTCATCATTTATTAATGATTTATTAAAAGGTTTGTCTACTCTACCTTCATACTGATGGTATTACTTGCAGTTTGAAATAAATCAGTAGTGCTTAATAGTTTCAAATTCATTTTTAATAACTCAAATAATAAAAACCCAGTCTTTATACTTTTCAATTCAAATGAATATTAATCAACCAACTCATGTTTTCTTGGCATCCTCCTTTACAGGTAGGAGGACGTTCTTCAACATATCTCACCACCATCGTGTCCTCTCCCTCCCGTTAATACACTAAGGCCCTAAACTTAAATAGAGACACACAGTGTCTCACTGATATCCAGAAGCAACACCCCACTGTACCAAATATTTGTTTAACAAACAAAAAGCTTCCTTTTTTTCCTAATTGCTTCTTTCGACTCTCCAACTGCAAATGAAGATTATTTGAGGGATTTTATATTTGTATTTGATTATTTACTTCAGAGGATTATAACTTATGTTACACTTAGGTAACTGCATATTATAGGCTGCTCTGTATTTGAACATCTGAGCCACTCTCTTTACTCTTCCATTTTTTTATTTACCACTAAAATGTAGCTTTCAAAAAGGATTTCAGTAAGACCATGGCTGATGAACAGAGAAGACTTACTTCTTCACCTGTAAAATAGGTGTACAAGCTCCTCCTCAGAGGGTTTTCTGTGGGAATTAAATGAGATACTGTGTGTGAAGCTCTCAGCCCACTGCCCAAGGCACAGAAAGAGTCCAACACACAATGGCCTTCATGAGGATGATGATGATGGGATGATGAAGACGGAGGGGGTGACCATAAAGGATATCAGACAATACGCACACTATGAATAACCAAGAGGCATCCCCAGTTTGAGACACAGAGCAATTTATCACAACATGCTATACAGATTAAGTGTGAAAGAGAGCAGAACCAATATAAGATGGCAGCACCACAATCAGATATGAATTCGCATTTTTCAGAGAAATGTTATTAGCTTTCAAATTACTGGTAAAATATTACTTTGAGTTTTAAATATTTGTTTCTGTAATGGGAATAGTCACAAAATGTTTTCAAGTTTAAAAATGTTTATTTCAAGAACTGCCATGAAATTACCATTTACGTGGGGAATTAAGCAGCACAAACATTTCTCTAAATGCTTCCAGAGGTGGGTGAACACATTTAAACACATATGCTGGGGAAAACATAACAAACCAAAACACAAGACACTGCTGTTCAGGTTCTTATGATTAAATGGAGCTGTCTTATTGCAGGTTTTCATCTCCTACTATTTCTGAAAGGATCGTTATTAAGTTTTATGTAAGTCCTTTGCTTTCTCTTAATTCCACATTAAACACATAAGTTTATATGTTGTATGAATAAAATTCGTGGATAAGAAAATATTCTATTGCAAAGGACCCAAATAATGTTTAAAAAAAAAAGTATGACTATATTTGACTAAGGGAGTAATGAGGAATATCCATTTTTAATATTTCTGAATTAATAAAAGCTCTAATAGTGTATAGAATAACTGCCCCCCTCCACAAAAAAGTATATATTATGAAATTCCATTGTGGTGTTCTTGGTAATTCCTCTGAGAAGCTCTCTCAGATATCTATCGTTAGGGCATAGGAAGAGATATGTGTCTATAGTTTCCATTTGCATTTGAACTGATTCTTTTCTATTAATGTAGGATTTTACTTGTACTTTTCTTCTGTTCCAAGAAATATTCAAGGAAATACACATATAATAAGGCATGGCTACTTTAATAAATATTGCCTCTCTTGCTTCTCTCCCAAACTCAACAATTAACCATTATTCACAACAAAAGTAAATGGGAACTCACTATAAAACATTAGACAGTGTGGCCCTTCTGTAATGTTCATAAAATGTTTGTGTGAGTTTACACAAGCTGACTTCTGTCAGTACGTTCTCTTTTTTTGCAGAGTATACATAAGCAGACAAAACTATAGATAATAGCTCTACAGACTTACTACTTGAAAAATTCAGAAAATAGCGTTTTCTCCTCAAGAAACCTGAAAATACTCAGCAATTTCAACCCAAAGTGGTGATGCCGTTACTGAGAAAATGAAGCAGGCCCCACACTTCTACACCCAGCACTTTGTGCATATTCATGGGGCTCTCACTGAAAAGTTTCACCCCTTCATTATTACGGTCATGGGGAAGCCTGTGTCTACCAGAAACTTGAACACAATTCATGCAAACTGAAGATTTCATGAAAGAAAAGGGGTCTAAAAATGGCGAAACGACAACAGAATCAAAGTACATGAAGCACTTACTCATGTAAGTGTAAGCACAGTTTTCTGAAGAGTAAGCTCATTTCAATTGTCCGACTGTAACTCTACTAGACTCAAGGTCATTACTCATCTTTGGAGTCTCTGAACTACAGCTAAAGTGTGTGTGTACATACACACATACACACGTGTGTGCTCACACCCCTATTAAATACCAGGCAGGCATCCCCTGTCCAAAAGCAGGCCAGGTTGAGGAATAAAAGATTTGTGGTTTATGGGGCATAAGAAGCAAAGCAAAAATGTTCAGGAACAAAAACATCAAGGCACAAGTACAGGAGTTCAAGAATCAGTCAAAATAAGTACTGTGTCTGGAAAGCAGGAAGTCAAAAGAGAGATCAGAAAGATAGGACAAATTTCAATGGTCTCAGCAGACAGGAGTTTATGTGTCAGTAGTTTGACAGAAAAAGATAACAGTCTCACCATCCACAGGTTGGTGTGAGCCTGTGCTGGAGCGACATGTCCTGCCTAGGTATTTATGTATGACTCACTTATTTGACATATAAACTACCGAGCACATACCATTAAGTTTTGGGTCCCTCTGAGGTGCCCAAGGGACATCTGAATGGCTATGGCCAATACACAACTGTGTCTATATGTTTAGAGATAAGAGAGAAGAGATCTCCAAAGGAACAACTGTGGTGTTGTCAGTATCTTTATTATTTCCTTTTATGAAGCCATGAGAAGGACAGATTCCTGCAGGGAGCAGAAAAGATGAGTAGAGAGCCAGGCCAGAACGCTGAACCACAGAGATCTGGGAGGAATACCAGAAAAGCATGGCCCCACGGAAGTCAAGGGAACAGTGTCTCAAAAAGGAAGGTGTGATCAACAGCGTCAAACGCAGCCAAGATTATAAAGACTACAAGTGTCTTGGCAGCAGCAGGTCACTTCTGGTTTGGAGGTATACAAGGAAGCTGAATGCAGGTGGCTAAGAAACACTGAAGATAATGGTATGTTCATGGGATGAGGGAGAGGGTATTACATTTCTGGAAGCATTTGGTTATTTTACGGAAAGAGAGCTTTCATTTTACAGGATGTAGAAAATAACACAAAATAAAAACCAAAGTAGAGAACAGGGGTCACAGATTATTTCAAATAGAGAAACCTTTAGGTGGCACTTCAAAATGGAAAGGGCCAACTTTAAGGGAATTGATGAAGTATATTTAAGGAAATGCTGAGTGAGTCTGAGATAAAGACACGAGTAGAAGAACCGTCAAGATGTGAAAGCCAAACTGAAGCTTTCCTGTACTGACTTAAGGTGGGGACCAGAGAATGTAACTGCAGTGATTCAAAAGCTAGAGTTTCTACATTTAAGCTACAAAATGTCCTAATTTATAAAACTCAGAGAAAATGAGAACTTCCATAACAAATTTGGGATTAAGAAGCGCACATTCCCCAAGCTGAGAGACAGAAGTCAGTCCAAAGGATAAGTGAGTGACTCGGTTAAACAAAACTGAAATTTTGGCAACTTTCAAAATTCCTAAGTGAAGACACAAATGCAACATAAATGCCTGGAACAGAAAATAAATGTTTATAATGAGCAATACTTAACGATATCAAATAGGAGTTACAAAGTAACAAATTCAAATGTTTAGGAAGTTAAAATATGTTAAAGAGCTTATCACTGTGTCTGACATATACAAATTATGCAAAAAGTAGTAATTGTTAGTTAAAATATAATTATTTAAACTGTAAGACGTGTATTTGCTCAAATTTTCCAGATAGAAAGCACAGTCCAGAGGTCTGTGTTTTTCAGAAATAGAGCAATCTTCCTAAATAGATATTAGATGCAGAAGACCATTTTCATCGGGAGTTGGGAAGCTAGAGCGGATCTAGACAAAATAAATAAAATCGTCATCATACTAAGGCGCCACACCGAATAGCCATGCATGGTTATACTCGTTTCTGGAACGCAGTGCTCTCATTAGGCAAATAGAAAGCTTTTGCCCATTGGATTGTGTTTTCATAATTAACACTGAATAGAATTTCTAACTGTGTTATGGGGGAGAGAGCCCTGTTTCTATTTACATAGGCTCTGTGTGTGTGGGGTGGGGTTGGACATATTTAGTTATATACTAAATGTTATTTTGGCTTCAGAGAATGAGATGTGTTTCTTTACCTGTACATGAATAAATGTGTAGCCAAATTTTATTCCAAAAATTATTCAAGATACATCAAATATCTGAATGTGGCTAATATGCACTGAAGACAAAATTTAGTGACTAAAGATAGTAAACGTTGGAGAAAGGGAGCAATGCTCAGAGTAAAGAGAGAAAGGAATAAGTATATTTGAACTACTGATCCATTTTTCCCCTAGAGTCATTATTTCTTTTCTTTACATATATTAAGTTCAAGCAAGTTTATCAAGTTTTAACCCTTTCCTGGTCTATATGAAACTAACAATGTTCACCACTATTAATCAATCATGGCAAAGAGCTAAATTAATCACAGTTATTCAATGTATCCTTACATGATATTTTCTGTGCAAAGATTTTTGCTATAGGTATTATGTACGCCAAAACGTGATGGCTGAACTGTACTACTAGAGGAGAGATCCCTAGAAAGATGTCAGCTCTCTTTGTAACCTGCTCTATTTTACCTGATTCAATTTTTTTTTTTTTTGGTCTACTCAATTTAAATTATTATAGGTGCAATTTTGTGAAATATAGAATTAATGGAATTCATATTTTATGGAAGTATAATTGACTATATAACACGGGTTAAACATAATTCTAATTGAAAATATTCCATTGTTCTAGAATTCATCTATTTGGTGGTATCATTTGGAGGTAAAGAAACTAACAATTGTATATTTGGTTTTAACTGATTTTCTTGGTTCTTTGCTTAATAGAGAGTTGTGACACATCTTGAACCTAAAACTACTCTCTATAAAGTTCCAGGAGTATAATCTCCAGAACAAACAATGTAAATAATTCAGCTTTGAAACCCAGAATACACTAGAAATTTCTAAGCACTGGTAAAATATTTACAATTACAAAATGCTTATTGTTCATGTTAATTTATTTTCTTAGATCACAGGTTCTGGAATATGCAAAAGGTGGTTGTAGATTTTTTGACAGATATGGGAAATTCGTGGGATGAAACATAAACATGCAATAGGCATAATTAGGACTGGAATTCATTCATTTCTTCATTCACTAACTCTTCCAGGAATGTATTCCACCACTAGGCATGCAAAATAAAGGAAACTGATTTCTTCCCTCCCAAAGAGGTCACAGTATGTGTAGAAAGACAAGTACAAAAAAAAAAAGTATAATTTCTTTCTTCATCATCCATCATTTTGGTTAGTGATTCTCTATGCTGGTTATGGATGTTTAAAATTTTAATGATAGATTCTGATGATGAACTATGATCTGCTTTTCAACAGATAGACAGTTTCTATACTCAACTGTCACCTCAAGGGCATCTTCCAGTTTGATATTTTAACATGATTTCCAGATATGTGATTGACATTTATGTAAACATCCCCATTGCAGAGAATAATTGTGGAATGTACCCAATAGAGAATATTTAGGCTGAGTGGTCTCATTAGTTATTAGACCATGTTTTGATCATTAATTTGTATTAAATTACATTATTATGGTATTTTTAAATCCTATTGGGATAAAAATGGGGCTAACAGACTGAAAAGGGAGAAAGCATGGTGCCAAGTCATTGGGCATTGATTGGAGGTGAATTTATAATTGGATCTGAATTGAGCAGAAGCAGTGGGTTATTTTCACCCAACTGTTTAAGTGAGTTACCTCAATGAATTATGGTACATACAAAAGTGCGATGCTATGCAAAAGACAGGGATATATTATGACCTGTGCCACCATAACTGACAGAATGTAAATCTATTCACAATCAAATGTTATAAAAACTGTGTAGGAAATAGACCTGCAGATTATAACCTGCTAACCAAGATCACAATCTCCTCACGACAATCTGTAATACACTACCTTAGCATAATATGAGGTTGATCTGCAAACTTTTGGTTGACCTGTTTATGTTGGGATTGTAATCATTCACTTTATAAGACATAGTGACTATGACATCAGAAGATAAGAACAATGATGATTTAGTATAATTTTGGAGTGCAGAAAGACTCAACACCTACAAGTCTACAGAAATTATTAAAAGGCAATATATAAAAAGGGACCTATACCATCAGCTGAGCCCTTATGAGGTACGGAGCAGGGTACAGGAAAGGAAAAAAATAACATTATGATGCAGGAAGGTGATGTGGGAAAATGGAGAAGCCCCACAAGAAAGAATGAAAATGGAAAATAAATCTACAAAAGTCAAAAAGAAGCTGGGATGGTAAAAGGATGTCATCTCTTTTATACAGTAAGTCAATAAAGACTGAGGCTTGAGCCCTGTTTCAAATCCTTACTAACTGTACCTTATCTATAAAGTGGAGATATTGACAGAACTATCTATTGAATTATGGAGAATCTTAAATGATATAATGCAAAGATACAAAGGGAATTGTCAACAAGTCAAAATTTATGGATAAATAGAGCAAACCAGGAAGAGAGCACGCTTACAAAATAGGACAAACATCTACTGCGATAAAATATAAGTTATGAGAATGTGAATACATTAACATCATAAGGACCATCCACTAACTGAGTCAGCTAAAACTATGTACGTTTGATGTACTACATCATATACAATTTTGGCAACATTACATATTTGGAACCTTGGCTATTTTCTTTCCAAATAGTTGACTTCATGTTGCATTAAGCTCAAAGAAGCTTTAAACTATAGGACTATTTCAGCACTAGTTCCTCTCATCTTTTCTATAATAACCTCCTTAAAAGTGGCTCAGTCTGTCGAGAGACAAGTCTCTATGGGTCTCTTGCATTTCCGTACATCTTGCAGGCAAGGCACCAACTGTCCTTTGCTCTTCACTATCTATTCAAGTTTGTATGGAGAACAGCCTCAGAGGATAGAGCTAGTGTTTCTCCTTCACAGGAAGGGGAAGACAAATTTATTGTCCATTCTAAAAGATTTAGGCTCCCTAAGCTCAGAGTTCCTCTTGTAACACAATCCGCATGTGGAGGTATTAGCTGGCCCTTTTTGCATCGCCCTGTACGAACTGGGGCTCAGAGAACTGCCTTACATGCAGATACTCTGGCTACTGCTGATGTCATATTGTATTAAACTTTTCTTCATCTGTGATCCAAGGGCTTTGCATCTTTTACCAGTATTCATTAAACTGTGGCAGGGTCTAACACACAAGCTTGCAAGAAGGATATGATCTCAGATTCTTCACAATTCTTGACACATATTTTTGGAGAAAATATACTCCATTGAGGAACCGATAAAAATGTATGAATATGTCATCTCAGGAGATTCTCATATTCCCTGAAACCCATTGCTATAACACTGATGGACCGTGGGTTAAAAATCCCTGTTTAAGTCAGAACAGGCCACACTCAATCAGGGCCTATCAAAAGTCTTTGTGACCATGTATGGAACAGATGCTGCTGACAAATAAATAACAGCAAAATATAGCTAGACGGTAATGTCTGCCCTTGGAACAAGACTTGTAAATGAACCTGATTGCAGAAGAAGCGGGAAATGTGCCAGACTGACGCCTACTGTGAAGTCTACCGTGCTTTGGTTCAACCCAAGTCTAAACATCTGCTGTGGATTCCTTTCTACAAAGAACATTATAGCCATCTATAAATTCCACATTTAAATTCTACTTCAGCACCGAGTAGACACATCCAAGCTTGGTGTCACGACATTCCACCCAATTCTAAATTTCTTTACTTGATGATAGCTCTTTACCACTATGAGAGACTTTTAACTAGATAGGAAAAAAAATGGTGAATAATGAAAGTATGTACAATGCATGTATGTAACCCAGCTGATGCTACATGCCCATTATTATGTTCCATAATGTGAGGAAATTAGCACATCACCTCTAAAACAATGTCACTATGAGACGTTAAATTTTCAGAAGAGTTATTGACTGATTGATGTATCTCTGGGGAAGGGACACATACAGTACATGTGACACAGAGACACACTGAAGATTCTCCACGTTCTCCTAGCTGAAGTTTTGTGTCTTATTATTGACGCCTTTTAAAAAATGAAAATAAGCTTCACGCCTAACTGTAAATTGTTCTAATCAGATTATCTCCTAACACCTAGCCAACATTAGCTTGGAGAAAATAGGGTTTTAATGAGTGAAGAGGGAAAGAAAGGAGTTACAGAAGTCCGATCTATACTATATCATGCTTTCTTATTTCATTAAGTGTTTTTATAATAGAAAAATGGAACATTACCTTTTGAGGAACACACTGTTTTTAGGAAAAAATATTTTTATCAGTGGTGTGAAATTATCACTGACAATTAAGCATAAAATAGGTTTAGGGGACAAAATACTCTTAATCTACCAATAATATACAGACTATAGGCACAGATAATCTACATATATAGAAATTAAGCAAAAAAAATTAATCATTTTTCATAATAACATATGTGCAACATCTATTCGTATCATTAATTGGAAATTATCAAAGAAAACAATACATAAGTGAATAAATGATACATCTTTGAAAAAGTCATTAATTTATTAGAAGCAAGATATCTTATCCAATCATAAATATTTAAATCTGTCTACACTATAAGCACTAAGTCAGTTCACCTTTATACGTAAAGGAGAGGAATTAGAAGAAAGCTCCTTTGAAAAACAAAGTTAAAAAGAAATAATTGTTGTAGTTTGGACAAATATCTCACCACAGAAATTTATTCCTTTACAAATGTTTTAGGAACACACACAATTTTTAGAGATTAGTTATTCCCCTAAGCTCTCACTTGTCCATCAAATTATTACATTGTTAACTTCCTTCTTTATGGTACATCATCTGATTTTCAAATATTTCCGGAGTTGTTCTACTGTCTCAATTGAATTTAACCAACAAATGTATTTATCGCTAAACACTTTTAGTGTTTTTCTTTAGGGCTACATTGAGTCATGTGTATAATATGTCACTTTAACAAATAACTTAATACAGCCTATTGCTTCCACTGCAATGTACCTCTGGACCTTCTTGCAATAAGAAGTTTCCTTTCCAAGATGGTTTCACAGAAGAAAAGTATTTAAATATCCTATATTTTATTGATTGAAACCTGCATGACAAGCATCACATTTGATCTAAAAACTTGAGTTTATTTAATAGTTTGACAGTAAGGAACATTTGTAAACGTTAATACCATTAGGAAGAAAAATCCACCATATACTTAAATTCATTATTTTGTATCACATAATCCACATAATTCACACCGTGCAGTCAGCATTTTGTAGCTGGAAGGAAACAGTAGAAACTCAGTACTATACAAATGAAGAAACGGAGGCTCTAAATGGTTAAAGGATCTGTGTAGAGTATACCTTCCTATAAAGATAATGGAAGACTGACACTGGTGACCAGGATTTATGCCAATACCCGCTGTTCTACTAGTACCCAAAGAGCAAGTTACCAACGGTAACTCCTAGTGTATTGCCCTGCCAATCTCCATATCCATAGTCTTAAGTACACATCTATTTCTGAGTAATGGAACACTTCTTGCTTTTTGCCTGCCCTTTGCTGTACACAAAAATTGACACCCTTTGGTACAGCGTGATGATAGGGCTCTCTACTGACTTCCACCCTAGTGTATTTCAGTAGCACTTGAAACACCCTCTGATCCAGGGATGACACAGTGGTACTACTACCGTTATCTTTTATAACATACAAAACCACATGAGCTAGAACATGATACAACTGTCATTAAAAGGGGCTGCGCCCCAATCATTTGTTTAAGCTGCTCTGCAGCCACATTCAGTACTGCACAGAAACAGGCCTTGGGAGATTCTTGACATTCGGAAGACAAATAGAAAGACGTGGAACAGTTCTTTCTTTTTGCTAAGAACGGTCTATCTTGTTAGTAGTTGTTTGTATCAAATCTGAAATGACTGCTAAAAACATACCTAACTTTTTCTAGCTATAAGCTTCCCCACATTCATGGGAAGGAACCATTGTGTTTTTTAAATGATCCTGATTTTCTGATCCTAAATACAAAAAATAACCTAGGAGACTAAACCCTATGGATGAAACCATGTGCAAGAGTAGTATAGGTTATGGAAAAATATGCCTTCAGAATGTCTTCCAATATCTGTATTGCTAACTATAACTCTTGCATATATAATTCCATTATACTTTTGTAATTCAGGGTTTTGAAAATGCTTTTGAACCATTAATATATTTTCCTGGTTAAAATTCTTTGAGATGTTCTTAACAAGAGTCTTAGATAATGAATTTGGGCAAACTCTGGAACAGTCTTTACAGTATTATCATTCTCATTAATTTTCAGAACTACCCACTGTGCTGAGATGATTGTCATGGGCCTAAGACTTCAATTTGGCTAAATATTTTTGCATATATTTCAACATATAAGTAACTAACAGATGTTTAAATGTTAAGTTCATATGGAAGAAATGGTTAAATGTGTTTATTCTCATGATTTCTTTGCAACGCTAATTCTTATTTTACTATTTCTTTACGTATTTCACAATTTCTTCTATGCTTTGGTCTACAGTGGACAATAATTCCAAAATCTCTTCAAAGATAACAAAACAATCCTTTAAAACATGCCAGAATTTAAGCTTTGAGCATTTATAATATTTAACGCTAGTCTTTTAAAAGTGAAAACCTTATATAGCAACTCAAACATCATTTTTATAAAATATACAGAGTTCATATGAAGCATAGGACTGACGATACTGTTTCTGTAGATTTTTTTTTCACATATAAGAGTTTATACTCTTATTTGGCTTTAGCAACCTGATATGATACTGTTCTAACCTGCCAGAAAAAGATGGGTCGGAGGCTAAAAACAGTATTACTTTTAAGAGAGTTAATGTACCATACTTTCATACAGTTCCATACTTTCATCCAGTTTATTCTTTTTTCTTTGCCTTTTTGGTTATCTCTGAAGACTGCTTCTGTTTCCATTGTTTCATCCTTTAGCATTCACATATCAGAGCAATAAGTATTTCATTACTGGTTTATCTGTCCAGAGGCTTGAGAAGCGGTAACAATTAACCCTCCCTTCACAGTGATTGATACAGGCTTTGCTTTCAATTTGTTCCACTACACAGATCATGAAATTCTGAATGCAATCATCCTCATTGACCTACACTTTCAAACACACGGCTACAATGAGACGAAAGCAATTATTAAAAGGAACACAGGACTACTGAGATCTGAAACAAAGTCTTTTAAAAATCTGTCAGATGACCTTCTGGTAAAATTGGCAAATTTTGATGTTAAGGAAAATGATACTTTGTGTCCCTGTCTAGAAATATGCAATGCAATCTGATCAATGTATATTATGGTGGCTGCACTGGCTATAGTATGTACTTGGCAAATGACTGAAAGCCATTTTAGAATTGTCATAAACAAGAGTTCAACTGTTAACATTGTACCTTAATCTGTGTAAAATGTTTTTCCAGGAAACTAAACTATCTGATTTGTGTATAAAAGACAAACCTTAACCACAGCAAAGAATGAAGGCTGGAAATGCCATAGCTTTACTCTGTAAGAAGAGATGCATACCTGAGCCCCTCACTGCCCACCTCTCCCTCCCTCTGGATGAAGATTCACAGTAAGAAATGAATACATTTTTCCCAAAGTCTGAAAAATAGCTTCAAATAAATATTAATCTACTGCAATCGATATATATGAGGAATGGAGAGGGGCTAGTAGGCAAGTGGTGACTACAGGACTATATTAAAACAAGGGTTGCAGTTAAAGAAAATCAGGCGGAAAGCAAGGCAGCAGGCCTGAGGCTCTAATCACAGAACAGAGTGATGGAGATGAACCAATACTGCATGGATTAGCAATGAATTATTTTGAACCGTAATCATATGCCTGCACAGAAGAAAGGCAAAAACTAGCCATTACTCAAAAACTGATCTGCTGATTGAGGGAGAGAGAGAGAGAGAGAGAGAGAGAGAGAGAGAGAGAGAGAGAGAGAGAGAGAGAGAGAGAATAAATGCATATGATAAACTAATTCAAAATAATGAAAACCTGAAAATGTGGTTACACTTCCAGTAACATGCTATTTTTAATGTCTGCCACACACTATATAATATGGGGTATTTAGAGTATAAACTGTAAAGTGCTTGGTTTCAAGGATTAAAGCAACCATTTATTCTAAGATTAGGATACTTAGATAGTTACTCTTCTCTCCATTCTTCCTTGCCCAATAAAACCATTTCTGGGTAACTTTAAAACCCCCAAATATAAAAATGTTAAGTATTTAGTTATAAAGAAGACACAATATTCAAAGAATTAACTTCCTTTGGATAATCTGAAAATTCACACCAAATGAAGATTCAATTGTTAGCACTAATTTTGTTAGGAAGAAAAAAAAAATCAAAACTGCTAGTAGCAAGAGATTCCTAAGATCCTTATGAACAGACTGTTTAAATGAAGAGCACTTTAATCAGTGGAGGAATCCTCACGTTTCTAATGTCTTGCTGTGCATTCTGCAGGTTATAGTAGCAGCTGGTAGAGGTCATATATCTTTTGTGAGCATCCCAAAAAGGCTCACTGCCAGACTGTTAAATTATGAATAAGCAATGAACAAAAGAATGCAGATACGGTGGTGACAAGATAATCCAAGCAAATTTATCTATGACAAATTTCACAGGATTAACAAATTACATTTACACAGAACAATAAAAATGTGCAAAAAAAAAAAATGATGAGCCTACTTTTCCTTACAGCATTAGGAAAACAAAAAAGTCACCAATCCACAGCATATATTTAGATTTAACTTGATCTAAAGTAAGACATTTATAGTATGTTGAAGATACCTTTGTAACATCTTCCTATTTTAGGTAGACATAGATAAAGGTGGTATATATGGTTTATATTTTATATATAAATTATGTTTAAACTATATATGGCTTATATATAAACTATGTACACCATACACAGAAATTTTGTGCAATAGAAAATCATCCCATGCATTCATATGAATAGGATGTGTGTTTTCCGAAATAGATCCTGAGAAATAAACTATTTTTGCAGGACAAAATGTTCCTTCAATCAGTGCAATATATTAGTTACTAAAATATCCTTGTTCATTGAGATCTCCATTTTCCAGGACCAGAGAGATAGGTTCTGCAGTTTCAATCATTCCATTTGCCCCTACCAAAATACTGCAATCTTTCTAAGTAAAGTGCTTCTGAATGAAGTTCAGAACTGGTATCCTTTTCTGTAGTGTTGCAATAGAGAAAGGAAAATTCAGACTGGGGGGCAGGGCAGGGAGGAAGGTGTTAATTTCAGTTATATTCACATAAAGATGACCCTCAATCCAATACTAAATTTTTCTTCATACTAAAATTCTTTTTATAAATCTTGCAAATAAAAAAGTCCCAGCCAACCATAAGTTATACGATATTACTGAAATGACCTACGATTCCATAAAGAGGTCTTAAAATGCTATGTGGTACTACTTTCCAAAATATCTGGTAAGGATTTGGTAAGTTTAACATTATATACAAGCTAGGTACCCAAGTCGGAGCCCGTTAATGCTGCATTAGCATACTGATAATAAAGTACTATACTCAGATGTAATTTCTTTTAAGATGATCTGAATGCTGTTCTAAATTTTGTAGCCTATTTTTCACTTACACTTCCCACTGACTATTGTTTTTAATCTTCAGTATTTTAGCAGAACATCTCTCTAAATGAGTCCTTTCCAACATGTTAGAAGGCAACCTATTTTTACGTAAAGAAAAAATTTTCTGAATGTAAAAATATTTCATTAAGATATATAAACAAGCAAAATACTCAGCTCATCCAACCACAAATACTCAAGAACTGCTCATTCAGTGCTTTCAAACCTGAAATTCCTACTACATATTTTTTTTTTTAAGAAGCTAGTTGGTTGACAGTATTACACCCAAAACCATAAAGATAAATGCGGCAGCCTGGTCTCAAATCTAGCCTTTGTTCTATGAGCAGTGCTGGAGTCAGATGCTACAAAGTTTCCTAACGCATAGTTTTTGTCAAGGAACTGCTACATACCAGGCCATCTTCTATGACTCCTGGCATTAAAGCAATAATAATGTTACCAAAAACTTTCCCTCTTTAGAGACGCCACAAGTGTGTGTGGGGGGGCGGGTGGGAGGAGGAAACTAAATAATGATAACTTACCATTTATGTATGTATTGTCCATTTTTAACACATTGTATCTTTAATTAAATGAGTTAATATACGCAAAGTCCTTAGAAGAGTGCCTGTCACTTCGTGCTATATGTATGCTTACTGTCATTTTTATAATGCCAGATAAGTTGGTAAGAGGCCAACTTGTATGAGTCCTTATATATTTTAAAAGATAATACCCAAAAACGCAGTTAGGCACTAACGTATGTTATTCAGAAAGCTCTATGAGGCTGTTTCTACTCACTCCATGGAAAACCTATCACAATAAAAAAAACGCTTCAACTGTAATCTTCAGACAAACTGTTGCACACTCTGAAGCATGGATCACATGAGCAGAAGCGGTCCTTGCGTACTTCAGAGTCTAGGACCAAAGAGGCTCATGTACACAGCAAACTGATTCTTCTCTAACCATTCAGTAAAAAACTCTGCCCTACAGCGTATATAACTATGGAGCCTGCCCACAAATCTACTGAAATGTTAAAGGATGGAGTACAAATAAATTAAATATTGATTCTTCCTCTAACTTTATAAATACTGTATTTCTGAAGTTCTCCAAACATCTAGTGAAGGACCAAGAAGCAGAGATCTAGTTCACGATCCATAGCGCACAAGGTCTTTCTGCCATAGGAACGCTCTGGCACCAGCTCATAAATCCCTGACTTCAAAAATCCAAAAATGCAGGCCCGTCCACACTGCTGTTAAGGCACATTTCTACAGAGACAAACTTGAATTCAATGTCTCACTCTACCACCTTCCTTGAAAACAGTAAGCCTCTATTTTCTCATCCATAAATGGGATACCAGCACTCCCCTCAGAGGGCAGTCGGGAAACTAGTAAGAAAATCACTGTGGAAGTATTTAATACAGGGCCTGATATATAGTAGTGTTGTGTCCAATAAATGTTTATTATCATCATGTGTGAGCTCTTTTCATTTTTAAATCCCATCAAACATCTTTCCTAATTTTGCTATAATTTATATGGAGCACTTTTCTTTCCTCCCCTTCTAATCATTCTATAATCACTAATTTAAATATTTTGCTAGTTCAGTGCCTGCCTCCCACCCCAGAACACCAAGCTAACAGATATCAAAAGCGATAGAGAGCCTTATCTATACTTCTATGAATTCTGCACTTCCTCCTCTTTCAGAAACTGTGTTGGCAGGATCTCTGTAACATTTTGCGTGCCCAATATAAGGATAAGTCTCTGACCAGAGCCACGCTCGTACATGGTGTATTACGCACTACCATCCCTGTTGCAAGTCACCATGGTCCAATAGTAGAGGTTCAGTAAATAAAGCTGAGGGAATGAACCAATCAATAATTACAGTCGAGGGCCAGGAGCATTCTGGGCCATCGTAATACAGGATGTTCATCGTGCATCTCATGATTTTGTACCCAAGACCACGAGTGTTCCAATTAATTCACGGAAACATTACGCTTTAGCAATGTGTGCAGAGAACAACTTCAAGTATTGTTTAATCTTGTCACTGCCCTAGTCATTTGAGCTATGGGAGTAGTGACTTCACTCTTACTAAGCCATGTCCTGCTAATGCCCTGTAGTATTACTAACATTACTACGAATTAGTCTAACTATGTAAGGTTCTATCAAACTTAATAGTGCAAACATCCTATTCACACTAATGGGGCCCATGCTGTAAAAATACCATTTGGTTACAGTTGGTTTATTACACTGCCCAAGAAGGGGAAGGGGGGAAGGGCACTCTTTACTGTGAAAATACTAACATCATTAAATGCAAGCAAACATAACTGAATTTTCCCATAAATTCGGGAAGTTCTAACCTAATCAGAGAACAGATTTAAATATTTAAAGTTTCACATATTCCATTATGGGCAACTACAGTAGCATTTAAATTTTTAAATTAGTATTTAATCAACTAATCAACTAAAATATTCAACACACTAACTCTTCCACTAAGTTTCAGCTTTATCCATTGTAAGCAATTAAGGAATGTCTATAAAACACCTGAAGTTAGATTCTAAGTCAATGTCAATGCAGAATTTATAAAAAAAAAATTAATTCAAGGGATGCAATGCTACAATGTAAAAAAAGCGGCGTTGTGACTACCACAGGGGAGGGGCTAGTTGTGCTCTCACGTGTGCTTAATTTTCTTTCAATGTAATGCATTCTGCATAGGAAAAAGGATCATGAGAATTGCAGGAAAAATAAGAAAAATCGGCGAAGGTTTATGTTGGGGTCATTATTACTAGTAAGGCACTAAAGGAAGTTTATAGGGGAAAACATCATTACTAGGAGTGACTTGGAATTCTTCATGACATATGCTCCACAAATATCCCACAAAATATAAAGCTCTGCAGCTTAAAAAATAGCTAAATAAAAGCCACATGGCCTACATCCTCTCCCCAAAAATGTTGCTTTACAAAAGTGCACGCATGCACACACCCACAACCTATCACAGAAAATCTCTCCACAGAGCAGGGGATTCTGGACATCACGTCCTTTTTCAAAGAGATGTAATATGGACATGTCAACGGACTCCAGACTAAGATCTGGGACAGAGCGAAAAAGTCGAGGGGTTCATGGAACCTGACATCCCCATAAAATAGCTCTATTACAGGGACAACTGTCTCGCAAAAGAATTTCAGGGGAAAATCAAATTTCACATCACTAAAAAATCTAGTCTAGATTCTGTTGAAGCTGCAATACGATTGTTACCAATTCATTGCTGAGAGGGATGTTATTTTCACAGAACTTTCAGTGAAAAATAAAAGTTACACTTTTTAAGAATATGGAAAGACATGGGGACCAAAACTACTCATGATACCACTTGGTGCTAAAAATACGTCATGCAACTTTTGTTTGACCAAAGCATCAAATAATGTTGAATTCAAGTATGCTCGTTGTAACAAATCAAACCTAGTGTTACAGATTTGGAGCAGCTATATGTTTCTCAATTCATAACTTAGAAACTGGAAATATGAAAGGATGCTGTAATGTGGGAGGATCCTACATAAAAAAGGTCATTGTAACCCCTGGCTCCGTAGCCATAGGATCTAATATCTTCTCTGGTGCTTCTATGATATGCCCATGCATTACAGTTCTTGTTGACAGTCTGTTGCCTTGGAAATATTTCATTATTTCAGTTTTTTCCATTTGTAGACCCTTGGCCTTGTGATATGAAGGCCATCCTATTTCATATTTCCTATTATCATTTAAGCAATCTAGTGGAGCTATTTATATATAAGCAAGTGTTATACAGCGCATATCATTTATCACTCTGTATTTAAGCTTACACTGTAGAAAGAAATACCTCCAAAAAATTCTTCATCACCACCTTTGCTTTTTAAACCAAAAGCCCTGTGCTACTGGCAGAGGCTTTGCAAACCAACATAGGCATATCACATGCTTGACACTTCTGTCAGTCTAACTTTCTTGGTTATACATCCACACAGTGGAAAAACTCTGTGGTAGTGCTATATAATATACAGACTATTGGAGTTTAAAGAAAAATCACACAAGTTTAAATATACAAGGATTTCAAGTTGTTTTTTTCAGACTCTAAAGAGGATTTTTCTGTGTGTACAAATGACGGAAATTTCAGGAGTACAAAATAGTAATCAAAGACATTATCAAGAAAAACCTTTTTTCCAAAATTTACTCAGTAAACATCATTAGAAGGAAATGAACTTTGTACTGTATTATTATACTCAGGTCAGGTGTTCCATAAATAAACAACAAGACAATTGGAAGATATTTTTTCTATATAAGTTTTTGATTACTTTGGTGTATTTGAAAAGCAGTAAACAACAGATTTATGTCCATAAAAGCCTCTATGAAATCAATAATTAGGAAACAGTTTTTTAAATGCCTTTCCCTTTGGGTTAAATGAATGAGAGGATATCGTTTAAAGCATGTCCAAAGAAAGCCATTTTTTATAAACTTATCTGTGTTCAGTCATTACTGAGAACTACTACTATTAACTAACAAGTTCCAGGCACAAAGTGTACATCAAGGTGAAATGACTCTATTTTAGCAAGTAACCTTGAAAAACAACCGCCTCCTGAAAAACTGTCTGATTTCCCATTTCTCATTACAAAACCAAAACAACTGACAAGCTTAATGTTTACACTTAAAGTGTTGAGTATTTAAAACCCTAAAAACAAAGTGAACCCTCGGGGCATAAAACAACTGTTTGGATAACGGGCCAAGTTTGTGGTTATTACTGTTTAAAACATTCAGTTTATAACTCCTTCCTTCCTTTCCTTTCCTTTCCTTTATATAGCTCCTTCTGCCCACCTCCTTATTACTCCTCCCTTTCCCTACAGGTTAAACCTTCTCAGATCCAACCTTTAAAATGACAGTATCCGAGCTGAACAAGAAGATGCTATTAAAGGGCATTAAATTAAATACAGTATATCCTCCTACAACTTCAATCAGAATTTCAGACCAAGTGTTATTTAGTTCAGCTCTCAAGTGGAGCGGAATAACAAATCGCGCACTTTGATTTACCTTCTTCGAATGCCAAACGGAGACAGGTGATAAAGAATGCGCTCAGGCACAGGCTGTGAAGTTTCCTCTGGAAATTAATTCTATCTTCAAGATTCCTATCTCAGAGAAATTCCCAAAATGGCACACAATTGGCGTCTGCTGGAGAGATTACTGGGGCCATCCTAGTAAATACATTTACTACCCACAGAACTGGGGGGGAAGGGAAGGGAAGGGAAGGGAAGGAAGGAAGGAAGGAAGGAAGGAAGGAAGGAAGGAAGGAAATTATAAACTTTTAATTTCAAAAATACTGTTATGTTGATGAAAATAATTAACAGCCATGCACAATGCTCCATGTAAACAGCAAACTATTTAATACGTGAATTCTTCATAAAACAGTAATACTAAATGTTCGTTTTAGCTACTATGTGAGTTGTCAGTTAATGCTACACACATTTAACATCTCTAAAAACTGGATTATGTATGATTCACTCTCAGGTATCTGATTTATATAGAAATTATCTACAGTTTAGAATTAATCAATTACCTAACTACTTAACAAAATTATTTCCTTAATCCTGACAATTCTGCAGTCCTTATTGTATGAAGGAAACAAGCAATAGAGCAACTGGAGCTTTTTAAATGAACAGTATAAGTACCTCTACTTTCTTTTGATGTAAGCTACAGGTTAAATGCTATGTTGTAACAAAAATTAAACTGCCCATGTATTAATAATTAAATCTTGCACCTACGGACTTCCCCCATCGTCAAGTTTACAGAAGCCTGTGAGTAAAGAAAACATCTCTGCTGAGGGGAGGGGTGGGGTACAGCTTATATCTAACTGCATTTGCTTTCCTCATGAATCAATGAGTAACATTTCATACTTCCCACTGAGAATTTCGTCTTCGGAGACAGAAAGAGATATTCACTTTGCTCAAACCAATATGCTATATGCAATTAATGTCATTGACGCGGCCAATTAATAGCAAATAGGATTCCAAACAAAGTAGGCTGCGTGGACAGCAGGAGGGAAAACCACGTGGGGGGGGTGCTTAGTTACTCTGAAACCTAACAATGCTATTCACGTAGGACAGTTAAGGATATTTTGAATACAAACTGCCTTTCCCTTTGGGTTTAGTTTAACTAACTTCAAACAGACAGCTTGGCTGAGCCCCTAGCCTGGATATGCAATTCTCACCAGGAACTTTTTAAACACAGATCCCCAAACAGTAAGTAACGGGGCATAGGGATGCTCCAACTGTTGGCACATTTTAAATCTCGCTGTTGGTTGCTTGTTTGAATGTGGGGGTTTTCTTTATCCTTTTGCTGTGAGGGGGGCGGGGAAGTGGAGAGGAGGGCAAAGCAGGAGACCCACAAGTTGCCGAGGCTGAGGGCGCAGCCTGGGCGGCGGGGAGGCGACGGCCGCTCCTCGGCCCGGCCTAGCAGCTCGGCGCGGAGACAGCCCCTCCGAGACGCAATCGGGGCCTGGCGCGAGCTCGCGCTCCCCGCCCCCGGCCTCCTCCTCCTCCTCTCCTCCTCCCCCTGCTCGCCTGCCTTCCCTCCCCCTCCCCACCCTTACTCCTTCCTAGAGAGCAGCTGCCAAGGGACCTGCGGCGGCCCTGGGGATCCCCCGGCCCCCCCACCCTCACCGCTGCTCTCGTCACACAGCAGCCCCTTCTTTTTTTTGTTTGTTTCTCTTTTCTTTCTTTTTCTTTTTCTTTCTTTTTTCTTTTTTTTTTTCTTTTCTTTTTTTTTTTTGGTCTTTTTTTTTTTTTTTTCTGTTAGGGAGTCACTCTATTCGCCGAGCCCAGGAGGTGCGACTGCTCGGAGAGCCGGGCGCCGCCGCCGCCGCGGGAGCCCGCTCGTGCCGCTGCCGCAGCCGCCGCCGGGCGGACAATGCGCGCGGGGACGGCGGGCGAGCGCGGAGCCGCAAGCCGGCAGCCGGGGTGCCCGCGGGCTCGCGGCCCAGGAGGCGGCGGCGGCGGCGGCGCGAGCAGCCTCCCGGCGGCAGGTTCAATAAACAGAAAAGTGTTACCGTTCTCGCCTGGAAGGATCCTGCTGAAAGCTGGGCTTGGTGGGCGCCATCTTCCTGCTATTTTTTTTCCTCTCTTACTTTTTGCCTCTCTCCCCCCTCCCCGGGTGGGGGGCGTGGGGAGGGCGGGGGGTGTGCGTGTGCGTGGGGTGGCGGGAGTGAGTGCGGGCGTGCGCGGCGTTCGGCGGCCGTGGCCGTGGCCGTGGCGGCGGCGGCGGCGGCGGCCGTGCAGCTGAGGCTGGGAGGCTACGGGAAAGTCGTGCGGCCGGAGCCTCGCCGGCGGCCGGCCGTCCCCTCGCGCCGCCGGTGCCTCTCGCCGCAGGTCGCCGCCTCCTCCGCCGCCTGCGCCTTCTCCTCCCCCTGCTCGCCCGGCGCCGCCGCCGTCCATGCGCCGCAGAGCCCCCGCGGCCCGGGCCGCTCCGGCTCCCGAGACATGCCCAGCGCGGAGACAGGCGAGCGGCAGAGGAGGAGGGGGAGGCGGCGGCGGCGGCGGCGGCGGGGGGAGGCTGCCGCGCGGCCCCGCGGACAGCCCGGCCCAGGGCCCCGCCGCCTGCGGGTTCTCACCCCGCGCGCCGCCGCCTCCCACAGGCCCCGCACCGCGGCCACCCGGCGCTGGCCCTCTGGCAGGTGGGGCACACACCCTCGCTGCGGGGGGCGGTCGGGGCCTAGGCCAGGAGGGGCGGGGAGGGGACGACACGCAGGGGGTTCCCAGCTTGACCGCTGTGAAAGTATTTCTGGGCATTTTCCAGCTGCTTTGCTCCAAAGCGCTCTCGCAAGCAAACACACACCCCCCTTCTCTCTCTCTCTCTCTCTCTCTCTCTCTCTCTCTCTCTCTCTCTCTCTCTCTCTCTCTCTCTCTCCCTCACTCCCTCTCTCTCCCTCCTCCCCCCACCTCTCTCTCTCTCTCTCTCTCTCTCTCTCTCTCTCTCTCTCTCTCTCTCTCTCTCTCTCTCGTTGGGGGACTGGGAAGCTCGGCTGCTGGCGCAACAACGCCACTCAGTTGCAGTTTTGAACACTTCCCTTCTCTGGAGTATCACTGCCAGGGGGAAAGAAACAGGAACCGGGAGGCCATGGGAGCCAGCTACGGCAGGACACCGGCCCAGACGCGCCTTCGCGGACAGCGGAATTAAACGCAGTGGGGAGTGCGTTGGCCAAGCCAGCGGCCCCAGAGCCCAGTAGGCGGGTACAGCGGCAGCACGGGCACCTTGTGGTCCCGGCGTTCACAGCCGCATTTCCCAAGCTGGAGCATCTGCGTTATTCACGCATATGCATATCTGCAGTCCCTAGGGTTCACTGGTGAATCCCCAGGAGTTTAAACGCATTTACATACAAACGCCACTTCCAACTCGACTCCTGGTACCTGGGACAGGACCTATGGGCCTCCGGGATCCAGCCCAGCTGTCTACCCATTTTGCAGCCCAGCGAGGCCTAGAGAAAGTGCCACTCGGGGCAGGGCCATTGCTGGAATCCTGTTACCTGAGTAGACCCTGATCAGAGCCATCTTTCCACCAAACCGCTCTGTCGGGTATGAGCAGCTTTGGGGGCAGAGACTTGGGTCAGTCATGTGTCAACCAGGAAAGTGAAAGGACTCCCAAAGCACTTCCACTCTGAATAAATAAAAGAGCCAGGCGGAAACCATCAGTCCTATGTGAGGCTTTGCATTTTACTTTAAACTTAAAACCTGAAAAGGGATTCCACTCGGTCCTACTATTCCTGTAAAGTGAGGTTGAGAGTTGGAAACTGAAACCATGTGTTTTTCATAGCAGAGGTGTTTAATCTGCATGATGGTGTTTGAATTCTATTTGGAGTACACTCTACAGGTAGAAGATGAGAGTGATTGAAAAATGAACTTGAGAGTATTGAGTGCAAGATACATGGGATGGTAGGGAGGGGGGTGAAACTTGCCAGTTGGAAGTTTTAGCACCACGACGGGAAGCCTAGGGTGTTTCTGCCCAAAAATGACAAGTGAGAAAAGCTTGTGTTCTCCTGAAATGCCACCCTTTGCTTGCACCGACCCCACCACAGTAAAATGATGTGTCACAATTCCCTTTAGCAATCATATCCAGGTCTTGAGGTGGAAATTAAGTCTGCCCCTCAAAGCTCCTAAAGCATAACATGTTGGCCTACATTCCCAATGAAGTGTCAGAGGACAGGGGACTGGACTCCTGACTCAGACCCTCCCTTAAACACCTGCCAATAATCTTCTTGCCCCACATGACTCACACTTCTGTCCCCAAATTAACTAAAACTAAAGGCAGTAACAGGTGTTCATCATATTTGAGTAACGAAACCAAAAAAGACTACATTTTTCACACATAGCACCTTCTCTTCCATCAATATGACAGAACATAGAAGGGAAAAATACATCCCAAAGGCTAAATTTTGCAGTTGAATGTTATCCTTAGGAGTAGTGGTAGGATTAAGTGACTAGATAAAGTGGCCCTAATTCAAAGATGAACGTGACAGGCATTGGTGCGTCTTTCAGTGTTGGAATAGGGGACTATGGAGGGTTACCCCTGGATACTCCTGACTCGCAGGACAATTGGACCTGGGAAGATCTTTATGGTGAAGGACAGAATCTGAGAGCAAACCTGCAGGCTGAATTCGCGACCTCCCCTAATGCCCAATTTATATCTTACGGGTTAGTTGAAGGTCCCCGGAATGCCCTGAAATCGGCCAAAGGCCATCTGACATTTCTGACCCTTGATCCCTACTTCACAGACCATACCATTGTGACTATTGCCTGTACTTCCAAGTTAAAGTGACCGCCAGAGTCTATTGTCATTTAAATGTTTTATAAGTGACAAAAAACCATACCTGAACCATGAAAAGGAAAAATCTGATTCTTTTCTAAGTCCTTTATGTTTAAAAGATTCCCAGATCTTTTGTATTAAAGGTTCTTGTAATCACTGAAGTAAAACAAGACTAGCATAATTTAAATTAAAAAATCTCTTTGACAAGGAATAGCCTCTTTTTGAGTTATTTTCAAGACTCTCTTTTTTAAACTTCCGACAGTTCTCAGAGCATATAATGAAGTCTTCTACAGAATATTTGCAATATTGGGCATCAACTTGGAAAACTGTGTGTTATGCAAAAATCTGCTCTGGTCACTGGGCCATTGGTGAGAAGGCACAAAATATGGCAGTGATAGATTATCTTAACCTTTTCAGTTTAAACACTGTTGGTTCAAATCAAAGGTTCTCAAATCAATGAAGTTTGAAATACAAGGTAAAAATAGGAACTGTTATTTGAATTATGCATTGTGTATATTTTAAGTTAAATGCCATTGGCAAATCTCTCAGATGTTTAATCGTGTACAATCTGGGAAACACAAATATTTAATTTCACACTTTTATGTGTTCTTTTTTCCTTCCTTCTTCTAAAACTGAGCCCCAAAATTGAGAAGCTTACCTTTCATACTACATTGTTAGTTTTTCTCAGCACATTTTTGTGGATTACATTTTCAATAAAATCTTGGAACATCACAAATTGTCCTCAAGGAAAAACTTTGGGGTTCTAGGGCTGTTGGTGGTGGTAAATTGTTTCCCTTTCTTTCCTAATTGAATCAAAGGATGTTCACTATTTCAACGTCACAACCATAATTGTCTTTTTTAAAAGTCTAGAAATATTTAGGGAAAATGCAAACAAGTAATGCTTTTAAACTTCCTTCTGACCACCTAGCCTAACTTTGTAAAATTTGCTTCCTAACTCGCATCTCTGAATCTTAGGCATTTGCATTATAATGCGTTTAAGATGAATATTTAACTGCGCCGAGGAGACTCGGATTTCATGCTGTATTTCCCTGTAGTAACAGGTGACATGATAACACTATTATGTAGAATTGCAAGTCTACAGCTACACGTGAAAATCGTCCCTATTCTGTTTGGAAACAAGTGATCAATCAGCCTCCGGTGATCAATTGCCGCCCTGACTGCCCGTCAGCGCGGGTCCGCACCCGGCAGAGGCTTAGAGAGAATTCCGCTGAAGGGGACCGGGATCCCAAACTTTGCAAAAGCACCTTGTGCGGTGTCTCAGACTTCGCTGCAACTCCTTGGCTACGCTGGGCTGAGGCTCTGGATTTGGGGCCAGGCAGAGGGCAAAGGATGATTTCACTTTGCCAGTACACTAGAGTGCCTTTCAATCCGAATTGTGAATTATTTTTTTTCTCATCTGTAGAACGAGGGGCAAGCAAAGTGAGCCCTGGCGATGTGCATGTGTGTTGTAACGCATAAAACAGGAGGCAAAGTGAGTCCCACCCCAGCACCCCGGGGCGAGGGCACTACCCCAGCCCAGGCGGGACTACTCACCGCTGCTGGTAGGAGGTGATGCCCTGGACGTTCTGCGGGGTGCCGTTGGCCGCGGCTCCGGCCCTCCCCATTCCCGCGCCGGCCGGCACCCCCGCGGCTGCCCCGCCGGCTGCCGCGGCCGTCACCTGCACGCTGAAATCCGGAAAGATTCGGATCATCGCCGCGGCTTCGTCCCCTAGGCACGGCGGCTCTGAGCGAGGACTGGCGGGGGCTTGGGCTGGGGCTCGGGCGGCGGCGGCAGCAGCAGCAGAGCGAGCAGCGGCGGCGGCAGCAGCGGAGCCAGGCACCAGCCTGCAATCCCATTAGTGAGCCGCGGCCACTGTGCGCGGCAGAGAGGCGCTTTGATGTGCGCGCAGCGGGCTGGGGGGGCCGGGAGCGCGAGGAGGAGGTGGGGGGGCGTGCGAGGGACTTGCAAACAGCAAAACGTGTCAGGGTGGGGCCTTTTTTCCCCTTTTGGGGGGGCGGTGGTGCTCCCCCCTCTTTCCAGGATGTTGCTCTCACTGGCTGCTCCGGCTGCGCCGCGCGAGCCCAGCTGAGGGAAGAAGAGGAGGGGGTGGCGGAGGAAGGATGCACCACCGGGAGGCTTGTCGAGGACTTGGCCGGTGCAAGGGAATGACGGGCAGCGGAGGGTGCCTTTCTTTCCCGCCCCCTCTACACACACACACACACACACACACACACACACACACACACACCGCGCACTTCCGACCCAACGTGCAAGAACGGGCGCTCTCTATCCCCTTTTCTCCAGGGAAATAGCCACCACCATCCAGGCAAGCTCGAGCCTCCCGCGGCTTCCAGCAACCTGGATTCCAGTTCGCGTGTGCAGGAATGGGGGCGCAGAGCCTCCCCTCCCAAGCGGGACCCCTCTCTGCCCGTCTTCTGCACACCAGGCAGCGCTAGGGTTGCCAACTGCAAGTTGGACTGCTGGAGAACTTGATGCTTATCGAGAAGGGATGGTGTGCAAAAGAGAAGGGTGGGGGGAGCCGCTTTTGTGCAATGGAGAGTTTGCTCTCTTTAGAAGAAGGGACTCTCCTCTCTCCTGGTGGGCGGGCGGGCTGGTCTTGGACAAACTTGCAAGGTGGGGACTGCAGGTCCAGCTAGGGGGAGCCGGATGTGCCCCCCATGATCCATCTCTATACGCCCCTTTCGAACGATGAAACGAATAAATTAGCAGCCACAACTGAAGTGAACTCTGCGAATTCCAACCACCAGGGAAACAAAAAGAGAAAGCACGTGCGTTTATTTCCTCGTGTCTCCCAGTTACTTCTCCACATTGTTACATCGGTGTTTCTTTAGGGGGAGAGGACCGATGCTTGTGGTGTGGGCCCGCCGTTTTAATGACAACTTGCACTTCTCGCCTAATAGGTGGGGGCGGTGAGAGTGGATGGTTTCCCCCACCCCCTGCCCAGGACCCCTGTTGTCCCACTTCCTTCCTCTTTCTTCCCGATCTTGAGCCGGGACTGTAGTTGCTAGGCAGAGGGTGCAGCCCCTGCGCGCTGCGGGGTGCAAGTTCCGTTCCTCCTGCGCGCCCCCACCCCCGACCTGCTTTTCTGGTGCTGTTTTAGGTTTCCCCATCTGGTTCTGTCTTCCTTCCCTCTTGCGCGCCGAGGCCCTGGCCCTGCTGCCAAGGGACCAGTGGCCGCCGCGCCCGGCGCGCGAACCCAAGTTGATCTGGCGGAGCGTGGTGGCCGCGGCACCGCCGCCCCGGCCCTCGGCCAATAGCGCCTCGCGGGGCGAGGCACCTGCTTAACCCTTTGAGCCTGGGGCGCAGCCGGCCGGCTGGGAATCACAGGGGCAGGGACGTTTGGCCAGAAGTTGCCAAGGCCAAGAGCGGCAGAGACCGCCCAGCCCAGCATCCCCGCACACGGTCTAGGGGACAGACGCCTGCTCTCGCCGCGGACCTGGGCGTCCCCTTCCATCCTCATGGCTCTCGGGAACAGCCATCCGCACAAAGGCGGGTCCGCGCCCCGGCGGCGTCCCGCGCCAGCCGAGGCCACCTCTGTGCTCCCCTAACCCGAGTCAGTTTCCGGAGGAGCCTACCGCGCCCGGCAGCCGAGGGAAGACAGAGGGAGGGAGCCCCGGCTCTGGCTGGCCGGGCCCACGGCGCAGCTGCGTTTCCATTTTCCTCTCAAAGAAAATGCTTTGGACGGCAGATAATACCAGGAGATATGAAACTGCTTCGTCCCCCACATGTTGCACGTAAAAAGAATCGTAATGAGCATCTGTGGCGTCTGCTACGGATCCCACGAGTTAGTTGAAGACCTCATCGAGGTCCTGACTCCCTCCTTCCTGGAAAGGGGTCATTTTCTAGCTTAACGGCATTTCATCGGGGGATATAGCTTGTTCAGAGGCCAAATGCAAGGTCATGGAACTGAGGGTTGAGGGGTAGGGAGGTGAGAGAATTGGAAGGCCGGGGTATATGGAAAGCCTCCTTTAAGGATCTGGTCGCAGTTGTGGGTCCTGGTCCCACTCTGAGGACTGCGGCCAAAGGATGAGGGTTAATTTAGGTCTCTGTGCTCTCCCCTCCTCACCCGTCATCCTCAGGGCCTGTCTGAAGAGGAGATCTCAACCGCCCCTTGGTTCAGGGCAGGCTTTCCTGTTGAAAGGAATGCAAGTTCATGCCAATTCCAGAGAGGTCAGGAATGTTTTAGAGGTTGGAAAAAGTTCTCCTTCTCTGACTAGACAGGTCAAGGCCGGCACTGTAGGCTGAAGGGAGACTAGTAAATGGCTGATGAGTGAGGGTAAAACTGAACATAGGTGCAGGCAGTGGCTTTCTGTAACATAGCATGTGTCTGAACTACTGGACCATCGTGTGTGGGGGTGGGAGTTTGGGGTTATTGTGCCTGCCACCTAGTCTTTAGGTCAACCTAGATGGAGGCTTGATGGAGGCGTGATGGGGAAACCTAAAACAAGTGGTTCCTGCTCGAAATCTCAAGTGAGAGAGTCAAACATCAGGGTAGTTCAGAGGCCACTCTAGAAACGTAGCTTCCCTGCTATTGTTGACTGCACGCACTGATGACCCAGTCCTAGGAACAGATTCTTGAACAGGTTCAGGAAAGACTCATGTGCAGTGTGTTTGGTATGGTCCTTTTTCATTAAAAGAAAAATAGCAGAATCAATGCAAATGTGTACTTGGGACTCCAGTAGTGTAATGCAACATTCCAAGCTGGATCCCCTTGATTCCAAGGCAGTCCCCACATGCCAAATGATCCCAAAGTGGGGAAAACCTTCTTTGGCCTAAAAGAGCAGAATTTTTAGAAAATTACTGTCCCTTTTAAAGTCTTTCTGCACAATCAACAATGAGTTATAGTATTTATAGATAATGTCACCCATTCTTCTTTAATTGTTTCAGTATCGATTCTGTAACACGAAAAAACCAGTGATTATATCTTTGACTACTTATTTTACAGAATAGAAATATGTAGCACTGCTTCCCTCCCGTTATGGAAGGTGTTTGTCTTGGAAGCTCCAAGGGTAAAATTGTCCCAATTCAAAGAATATGTGAGAGCTGTTGTTAGACATTCAAAACTAGATATGCTGAAGCTACTTCAATTATACTTTATACCATTAAAATAGAGTTTAATAAGCACATTCAACTTAAAAGTTCCAAGCTTTCAACTACTCACATTTAAGATAATTAATATGGTTCTTGCCCTCCAGAAACTTTCTTTTCTAAAATAGAAACACACAGAATACTCAAAGAAGATTTGCACAGTAGGTTACCTTAAAATGCATATGATAAGTCTGTTTCAGTATTTTGTCCTTACATATATAGTTTCAGAACTTTGGTCTGCATGCATGAGAGACAAATTCTTTATTGGATCTGCTTATCTCCATGTTCATTAAGGACCTTAAGCAAAATATAAGTATATTCGCTCATTAGTAATTCAGATTTCATTACTCTGCTCCTTCAGTTAAAATCTTTACATGCTGGCAGCTGTTTTGAAATATTTTGAAAGTTGCTCTGGCACTCATCCAACCACAAGGGCTCCAGTTAGTATTAAAAGGTATACTTTTTCATTTTATATTCTCCCCCTACTAAAATCTACATATTATTGTAAGTAGAGATATAGAGAAAGACTTTATGATGTTTTAACCCGGAATACATGCATATGATAAATACACAGCTATCACAATTACGTATTTACATCTTCATCCTTGCTGTCAGTGTACAAGTGTGCCTTTTGCTCATGTGATAAAAATATCTATTCATTTCCACTTAGAGTTAAATGGTTTGACTTTGACTTTTTACTATTGGCTGTCAGAAGCTGCCAATGACAGGTAGGAGAGAGGAGCTACAAAGCTTGAGTGTATCCAAGTTTTGCTTTGCTTTGGTCAAATATTTAAAAGGAAAATAAAATAATACACAGAGATCAGGATAAGATAAAGTGAAACAAAATAAATAGAATTAAAATACTATATGTATTGAGTAAGGTAAGAAACGCCTTTTACTGAAATGCTGTGTTTTTGAAGTAATCATGCTGCAGTGAGAGATTTTTTTCCTACTAAAAAGAAAAATGTGATGATTTAGAACAATCTGAGAGATGAGTCTCCAGTCTAGGAAGAGCCGTGAGCTAACATGGAGGTCCCTCCGTATCCTGAGAAGGAAATTTTACATTCTGTAAGGGGTTAAATATTGGATTTAAACAATTTTCCATCTTTGCCCTTCAATTCAAGTTGAACTCAAGCTCTTACTGATAAATTTGCCATAATATTAATATGTCCTGTAGTCCATTGAAAAGCAAAGCTATACTGTCAGGGGAGGGGAAAAAATAATATAAACTTAGCAATATAGTCTTTCTTGATATTCCAGAAGAGAAACTAAGGAATGAAGAGAGAATATCTAATAAATCAGTATTTATAATATATGTATGTCCATATATAATATATAAGGAGAGTACTGAGAATTTTTTCATATTAATACTACCTATATCAAACACTGAATATATCAAGCTATTATGCTAAACTGATTCTCAGAGGACTTTATAAATATATAGCTAGAAAGAGAACAGGTTTAGTTAAAAGAGAGGCAAATCTGTCAGCTATTTTTTTTTTTTTTAAATTCAGCAGTAGGCAGTAGGAGAGGAGAAATTGGGTTTTTGTTTTGTTTTGTTTTGTTTTGTTTTAAACTTGGTGAGTGGGAAAGGGTCTCAAATCCATGCTAAACCTTGGGGTTTTGCTGTTGTTGTTGTTGTTGTTTTTTCATGGCACATATTATTCCAAAACATGTGCAAATAGAATCTAACTAAAGCTAAACTTAGACTTAATGCAAACTAACTAAATACTCTCAACATTTTCAAAAGACTAATTTGTTTTTAAACATCAACCTTAAAATTGTTTTGTGCTTATTTTTTCATGCCCATGAATTTGTTTTGGAGTTGAAATAGTTCTTGTGTTTAGGAGAAGTTACCTGTAATTATAAAGGAGTCCCAAATCTTGGTTCTAGTTTGCTTCTCTTATTACTGTCAGCACAATTAGAACCTTCACAGAGTTACTAAGATGTGGGTTGGGATTTGCTCCACAGATCCAGTATCCCATGCTACTTTTTGTTTCAATGAAAATTAGACCTAGTGCTAAAGGGAAATTTTATTTCTCTTTGACTTGGTTCTTCCAGGGACGCATACTTATATAGCCAATGGACTCTTTTCTTCACTGAATTTTATCACTTGTAAAATTATTAATTCTGTGCCTGGTTGATTGAAGGAGTGACTAATTACTTTGAATTGATTTTGTTTTTTTCAAAATGAAAACAACCATACTACATGAGCTTTTTCTTGATTTTCGCATTTGCAGTAGGATAGGACAGTGTATAAACCTAATCACACAACAAATCAAACAAATGGTTTTATTATGCTACACGCTGAGTCAACCATTCTGTTTTTTATTTAACGGTTGTGTCTCTTCATCTAGAGGAGTGATTCTCCAACTTTAACATGCATCAGAATCACAGAAAGAGCTTATTAAAACACAGACTTCTAGGCCTTACCTTTACAGGATCTTACTGAGGAGGTCTGAGGTGGCCCTGATAGTTTGCGTTTCTAACAAGTTTGTGTTTCTAACAAGTTTCTAGTCATACAGTTGGCGTCGGCACCATATTTGAGAACCACTGACCTGCAGTGTTTATGATAGAGGGTAGGGATGGGAGGTCTAGATTAGGATTCTGAGTTGGCTGGAAACTGGTTGAGTGGTCAAGGGCAAGTTATTAATTGTGGATATTCTTCTTTGCTATTAGATCAACACTCACCAAGAAGTAGTTTCTTAAAAGGTCACTGTCGTTTGCAATCTGGCTAGTTCAGCTTGCAACTCAAACAATGGCACAAGTATTGTTTTTTTTCAGATACTTACAGATAGGCAGCAAAAACACTTTATGTGGACTTCCCATTTCGTCACAAAGGATTTTTAAAAGATATATGTTCAAGGGTCCTGATTTCATAAAGTTAATAATTCTCCCTGCTTCACGAACAAGGACATTGTGAAATGAAACTGGTAGCTTGTTTACTTTGAAATGTGGCAGGGCGAATACACTGACTTCCAGTACAGTTGAGTGCCACTGCCTGATTCATGCTAATGCCCGAGCAGTTTTACTCACTGCTTGGGCGTTAGTATGAAATTTTACTCACAGTTTTACTCACTGCTTTGGCACTATCAGCTCAACCACCCACAATCAAAAAGGTAAACAGTGTCATAGTCTTATTATAAAATAGTTTTGACCTCAAGAACACCCTGAAAAGATTCTCAACCCACACACACTTTGAAAACTGCTCTCTTAATAGTATGCAAGTCTGAAGTTGTCGACCAATCCATAAAAGGAAAAGTTTCAACGGTCTTTTTGCTGTATTTTTTGAAGAGTAAAAATGCTTTTATGCAATTATGCATTGCTTATTATAAAATCATGAGTTATTATAAATGTTGTACTTAGGATTTTTATTTCATGTACAACACTTTGTTTTCTTATATGGTCCTCCAGGAAGTGGGTATAGTTTTAAGCAAAGCAATTTAAATATTTAATGTTGAAGATCTGGGGCCAGAAACTTAATTTCCCCTCTATTCTCCAAGAAAGTGATGGGAATACCAAAATCAGAATGATACTCCAGAAGGGGTGGAAAGACAAAACACATAAGGAGCTAAGTTAAGTCCCATAGCAGAAAGAGGTTTTCCATTATTCAGAATCTGAAGAAGGCACCTCTGGAAGTTCTGAGCCTCCCTTAATTGGGACATAATTTAACAGGACAAGATGACCCACCTAGGAATTCAGATAAAGAAATTTTTCACTGGGAGTCTATTGGAGTCAATGTACTTTAAGTTCCTAATTTATATAGACATGATCTTTGATCATATTATCTTTATAACATACACAAAGTATCATAATGCTGTTTTCAAAGTATTGTACAATCTTTCTAACATGGTTTACACAGGCAACCACAAATATTTTTCTTATTGTTTATCATTATGCTCAGGCTGGAGGATTTCAAACTCTTGTTCAACACGGAAATACTGACTGAATTATTCTGCAAAGCACCTTCACTTTCCCCAAACCCAGAATCCAAAAGAAAAAGGGAAAGATCTGTAATTGAAGTATTTACAGTAATTAATTTTATTTAAGTACCCTGGACAGCTGCTCAAGATACAGACCAAATAAGAGTAACTCAACCTTTTGAAGTTTAATCACTACTTGTTATTAGTGATTTGTAATCAAAGACATATCTCACAGAGATAAACTACTGAAAAATTAATCATTTCACATAAAATTTAAAATAATCTTGTTCAAGAATTATATCCTAACTGTCAGATATACGGTTGATGAAACTTCTAAAAGCACCAGCTTCTTGGCTGACTTATTTACAGCAACATCTTTTCAGTGTTCGTGTCTCAGGGGAATTAAGAAAGGATGTGTATCAGAGAAATGTGTGTACCTTTGCAAAAAGCTAAGACACTAGCATGACTGTTTTAATTTTATTTATTTTGACTGAGAACTAATCCCTCCTAAAAAGTGGTCTGTGTGGTCATAGCCAAAGAAATCTATAAACTTGAGGAGAATTCATTGAGAATTATAACTTGTTATATATGAGGGAAAACATCTAAAGTGATTGTTCAAATTTCAAAGTTTTGTCAGTCTTATTTTGTTTCAGTTTGTAGAGTGATAGAAAATATTTCCACTTGGAAATGTCCTTGTTGCCAAAAATCTTGGCGTATTATGATTTTGTCATGTTTAACTCTTTCTGAAAAGAAAAATTGAACATCATAGAAGTAAACTACACTGTATATGAAGTCAGTTCAGCTTTGTGTAACAAAAACTCAAGTTAATAACTGCTTATATAAGATAGGAGTTTATTTCTCTCTCATGTAAATGTTTCAAAGTAGAAGGTCCAAGACAGATGTACTCTATATTATCATGCAGGACCCGGCTCCTTCTATCTTGCTGCTTCACCAAAGGTGTTGAACTAATACAGTTGAAGATGACCAGCTACCACATTTAAATTGTAGACAGCAAGATAGAAGTACCAGGAGTGAGAGAGATAAGGGCATAAATCTTTTCCTTAAGAATTCTTTTTTTGTATTACTGTTAGTTCTAGGTATGCAACAAAACGACGTAGTGATTAAACATTTACAAACCTTACAAAGTGATAACACCAACAAGTCTACTACCCACCCGACACTAAACATAGTTATTACTACAATACCATCCACTATATTCCCTATGTTGTACCCTACATCCCGTGACTATATATTTTTTAATTATAGTTGACATTCAATATTATTTTACATTAGTTTCAGATGTACAGCGTAGTGGTTAGACATTTGTATAATTTATGAAGTGATTCCTCTGAGAAGTCTAGTACCCATCTGACACCACATATAGTTTTTATGATACCAGGGGTGCCAAAAAAATGTATACAGGGGGACACTTTGGTCAGTGTTGCTCAAACAGTAGTTCACCGTAATCAGAAGTGGACGCTGATGGTAACCACTTTGAGCATCTCTTGTAAATGCAGAAGTGAAATGTGACTTGTATTCATCTTTTGTTATCGGTATATATTATTACAATTTTAATAGTGTTTTTCTTTCTTAAAATGTGTAAACATTTTTTGGCACCCTCTGTATTATTGACTATACTCCCCATACTGCATTTCACATCCCCATGACTATTTTGTGACTACCAATTTGTACTTCCTAATCTCTTCACCTTTCTCATCCCATCCATCTACCCACCTCCCGTCTGGCAACCATCATTTTGCTCTCTGTATTTATGAGTCTGTTTCTGTTTTGTTTATTTATTTGTTCTGTTCTTTAGATTCCACATGTAAGTGAGATCATATGGTATTTGTCTTTCTCAGTCTGACTTATTTCACTTAACGTAATACCCGCTAAGTCCATCCATGTTGTTGCAAATTGTAAGCTTTCATTCTTTTTTTATGGCAGAGTAATATTCCATTGTATAAATGTACCACAATTTCTTCATCCAATAGTCTGTTGAAGGGCATTTCAGTTGTTTCCATATTTTGGCTAGTGTGAATATTGCTGCAGTAAACACGTGGTTTTTGAATTAGTATTTTGGATTTCTCTGGATGAATACCCAGGAGTGGAATTGCTGGATTGAATGGCAGTTCTATTTTCAATTTTTTTGAGGAAAACCTCCAACCCATTTCCCACAGTGACGGCACCAATTTGCAAGCCTACCACGAGTGCATAACGGTTCCCTTTTCTCCACATCCTCACCAAAACTTGCTGTTTGTTGATTTATTGGTGATGGTCAATCTGACAGGTGTGAGGTGGTATCTCATTGTGGTTTTGATTTGCATTTCTCTGATGCTTAGTGACGTTGAACATCTTTTCATATGCCTACAGGCCGTCTATATGTCCTCTTTGGAGAAATGTCTATTCAGGTTGACTGTCCATTTGTTAACTGAATTGTTTGTTTTTTTGGTGTTGAGTTATATGAGTGTTTTATAAATTTTGGATATCAATCCCTTATCAGATGTATCATTGGCAAATATCTTCTCCCACTCAGTAGGATGTCTTTTCATTTTGTTGATGGTTTCCTTGGCTGTGCAAAATCTTTTTAGTTTCATGTAGTCCCATGTGTTTATTTTTTCTTTTGTTTCCCTTGCCCGAGGAGATATATCAGTATAAATATTACGAAGGGCAATGTCTGAGAGCTTATTTCCTCTATTTTCTTCTAAGAGATTTATGGTGTTGGGTCTTACATTTTAAGCCTTTAATTTAGAAGTAACCTGGACTCTAGAAAGCCTCAATCACACCTTTTATTGAGGAAATGACTGCAGGTATTTGACAGTTTAAGAATTAGAGAATCTCTTGTTGGTGATCTCAGATGTCTTACCATTTATAATCTGGTTCTGCACAAAGGTAAGGTATACCTGTAAAATAACTTCCTCCACCCAACCACTCTCTACCAAACATCCTCAACCTTCAACTTGAGATTATTTTAAACTTCTATCTAAACTCCAGGTTTCTTTTCAAGCACACTTCAATATTACACATACTGTTGTTACTATTTGAAAGTTATAGAGAAACGTAGATATTATAATAATAGTTTTAAAAGGCCTATATTCTGTGGTGTATGTTAGGGGTCAGGAGAGGGAAAACTTGTCAGAGGACCTGGATTTTCACCATGCCAGGGACTTGAGGCAAATTACTTAAGCTCTCAGAGAAGAAGAGTTCCTTTCATTGATGCATGAATTTATTTTTTTAAAAGTACTCCTTGAGTACTTACCATGTGCCAAGTATCCTTTTAAGCTACGTGTCTACAGCAGAACATAAAACATAACCTCTGCTCACATGGACTTTTCACTCTAGGCAAGAGGAGGAGGTAGCATCAAACTAATATCTGTAAAAATCAGAAAAGACCACTTCATAGGGTTCTGATAGGGGTTCTGAAATAAGGTAAATGATATAAAGTGTTTCGCCCAGTGCCTGACATGCGAACACTCTTCTGCGTGGAAGCTATTGTGTTGGTGCAAAAGTAATTGCGGTTTAAAAGGTTAAAAACAACTGCAAAAAACACAGTTACTTTGCACAAAGCTAATATTATGGATGCTATTACATGGATTTGAGAATAATATGAATCAAAACATTTGAGTTTACAATAATAGTCTACCACAACATGCCTGGTCTGCATTGAAGGTGTTATTTCTATTTTCTAATTCCCACTTTATACAAAAAAATCCCTAATTCCTTTAATACCTAATGAAAAATAATTCCACCTCTCCTCTCTTATTTCTAAGATTTTTCAGAGTAAAATATATATTTTTAGTGGGGGGTGGGAGATGAGGGTAAGGGGGGTCAAATATATGGTGATGGAAGGAGAACTGACTCTGGGTGGTGAACACACAATGGGATTTATAAATGATGTAATACAGAATTGTACACCTGAAATCTATGTAATTTCACTAACAATTGTCACCCCAATAAATTAAATATATATATATATATATATATATATATATATATATATATATATATATATTAAATACCCACGAATGAATGGCATGAAGATGGGTAAAGAAATGAAAGTGAAAAATTAATATTTCTTGATAATATGTTACTAGTCAGGCACTATGTTAGGTATTCTATACATACTCTCTCTTTAATTCTCATAACAACCCTATAAAGTACACATTATTAGCCCCATGTTTACAGATAGAAAAACTTTATAAATTGCAACAGACTCCAGTAAATATTCGGGACAACTGAAGAAAAATTAAGACAACTAAAATAGCTTACATTTTCAGTTGCCAATTATTGTTGCACAAATAATTGGCCACATGTATTTTTCCCGTAAGAAACAAAGAAATGTAATACCACCAATCAGACTGAGAAGTAACAGTGTTTATATCTTAATAATTATTTGTCCTAAAATAAATCAGGTATTTTTACTTTCCCGATGAAGTTCATTCAGTTTTCATATTAAATGTTCATGACACTCTAGTTCAAGGAATACTCATAGAAATTTTAGGGTGCTTTTTTTCCTATTGGGTAATGATAGGAATGGTGTAGCTCAATGGTTCTCAAAGGGTAGTACCACAGACCCATCATCATCACCAACGGAAGGACTTCTTAGAAATACCAATTCTTCACCCCCCGGGTTGAATAAACAACTCTGAGAGTAGATCCCAGAAATCTGAGTTTCAACATGCCCTTCACATGATTACAAGTATGATGGACCCCAAAGTTTGAGAGTCACTAACATGGATAATTTTTGGTAACCAACAAACGATGTTACAGATAATTCTAGTGCTATTTTTTTCTGAGACCAGAGTCTCCCCTCCTTAGCCTAAAAAATGTGTCATTGGTTTCTTCCTATGAAAAGAGAAAACCGAAAAACAAGAAATTCCTTTAAAGGCTTAACATTTCCAAATATCACCAATTTGGATGCTGTGCAGATAGTAAAAGTGGAGCGACTATTTCAAAGGAAACCAAAGTCTGATTCCCTTTCTAAATTCTTCTGCTTCTAAAAAAGTAGGGAATATATTGCAAAGACTCGAGGTCCTGAAAGTACAGAAGAGAAAACCATAAGAAATAGAGAACACAGAGCCCTCCCAAATGTGCTTTAGAGGCTGACTTTTCTACCTGGAGGGGCCAGAAGGCAGGTCCTGTTCAATATGTAGGAGGCCAGAGAGCAGGACTGGTTTGTTAAAGCTGTCACTGAGATTAGAGTTTCCTGAAGCTCCTGTCCTTACATCAAGTCAAGTTCTTGCTAAACTCTTTCTCATTTTAAATGGGAAAAAGATTAGACTGGTAAGTGCTTGGGGAAAAATATAAAACTGGCTGGTAGGCAAGCTTTCTTTTTTAAAAGAAAAATTCTCTCAGCCTTCTGAACTCAAAGATAGCTTAATAAAAGTTAAGGAAAAGACTAATAACAGGAGAAAAAAGTAAAACGGTCAGAAAAAGGAAACCAGATTCCTCTCTTAAAATCAGTGTTTCTTAAAAATCAGTGATAGAAGACATCTTCAGAGTTCTGACAGAGGTACTGTTGAGACCAAGGACGAGACGAACAAATAATACAAAATAGTATTTGGAGACTCTAACTTCAGAATTATATGGGAAACACATGACGTAAGGATGCAAAACTATGTTTAACATTCAAAGTAGCCATATTTCTCACGTGTACCTAATTTTGTGGTATGGATGCCATTATCACCATCTAATCGGAAACTCTTTTGATAGAGACTTGTTGCAAGATAAAACAGGAAGGGAGTAAAGAAGACTAAATTTTATTTTCGTACAAATATAAAAAGTAGTGAAGAAGGACTCCTGAAGGTTAAATTATCGCCCCAGTCTGGTCACCACAGAGCTACGGCTTACACTACAGTTTTCAGAAATGAGACTAAAATCAAAGTCATTGATGCAAACTTTCTTGTGTTACTGATTATTTGAATGGGGCTTTGGGGGACAAGCTCCATGAACCAAGGTGGAGGAAAGTTCAAGTGCTCTTGAACCAGGCGGGCAATACAGACTTCAGCCAAAATCAGAATTTTTCTCAACTTAGGTAGTTACTGTGACAGGGAATTAAATGCTAGGGTGAAGGAGGGAGTGCAGGAGGTGTTAGGTGTATGTGGGATGGTGACAGGTAGTGATGCCTGCAAAACATAAAGAGAGAGGAAGCAGGATTGGGCAAGTAATCCCTTTAGGCCAGGCTATAAATCTGAGATGTGTGAAAGGAAGCAGAATTGGGCAGGGAGAGTCTCGAACTGTGAAACACTGGGGGTTTTAGCTGGTGTGTCAGAGGAATTCCATATTGGGTAGTTGTGTTCAGGCCCTCGTAGCCCCACCATGCTCAGTCACTTTATTTGAGGACCACCAGGGAAGAAAGGTCTTGGTTCGCAAGTTGTGACGTTCCGAAGGCACTGCCCCTGGAGGCTGTCAGCTACCGGCATTCCTCACAGCTGAATGGCAAGTTCTTTCCAGAAGGGAGATCTAAGAAGCCCTCCAAGATTCCAGTGGGTCTTTCTCTCTCACACAACTACAGTCCTTCTTGGAACTGGTATTCATCATTGTCCTCCTCTACTCTCCATTCTACACTCTCCTTGCCCTCAGTCATCACCTCTGCTGGTCTTGGTTTGTCAAAAGTGTGTATTTCTCCGCTGTAGATGGTCTGGCCTCCTTTCAGAAACCCAGGGGCCTGCACTGAGCTCCTCCTCCTGAGATGTGCCATAAACTCCTCTGTATCTTTTCCACCTCTGACACCTTCAAAACGATAGAGCCTGCCTGATCATACGGGAGCAGCAGGGCTGCTTGCAAATGCAGTCTGGACCTGCTCCAGAGCCCTGCCCTCCAGTATTTGGGCTGAAGCAGTATTTCTAAGGATGAAATGTGCTGTCTCCAGAACCCACAGAAACTTACCAGACATCGTGCTTCTTTCTTCTTTGTTGTATACAGAATGCAGCCATTTTTTTTTTTTTTTTTTTTTAATTTTAGTGGGGATATCACAGCGTATCTCTGACTGCTGGGCCCTTAAAACTTTACTGATGTGACAGGCCCCTAAATCTTCATATGGTTTATTTCCTGTCCTTTGGTGTATGTGTCTGAACAAGGCTTTCACTATGCTAGCTGCTTCTTACTCAACCTGACTGAGATCTACATAATATCTTCATTGCAATGGATAAATGTGGTATTCTGAAGGATATCGGATGATCCAGATCTCTTAGGACTCTATTATGATATAATTATATAGCCCTGGGGCAAAGCTGTGAATGTGTATTGTCCACACCATGTGGGTGTAAACTGTTTCTGTTCACCTTTCTTGATTAGGTCAGAAAGGAACAAACACATTTACCAAATCAAAGGCTGCATATCATGTCCTGAGGCTCCAGCTAATGTGCAATCCTATATTCCAAAAGAGTACCCCAAAATCAATAAATCTCTTTTATCCAGTCTGTTCTGGCCACCTCAGTCAAGCACCCTCAAAATCTAATCTCGGGGGTGCTTCCCCAGCTTCTGCTGAATATACTGGCTAATTCTTGTAGCAAATTTAGGATTTGACTGCTTTCTGTTACCATGCTCAGCCCATCTGCTCCAGCTGGGCTAGCAGGAGACTTCATCCTAGTTATCAGCATGGCAGCCAGAAGTGGTGGGGGCAGAAGATGAAGGGAAGCCCTGATTGCCTTGCTGGGAAGAAACCCCCGCAGTGTCTTCCCAACTGGGGAGAACTCTGGCTCTTAAGGGGGATGAGCAGCCCCTCCATAGGCTCTGAAGGTTCAAAGGAGTCTGAGGAGCCAAATACCTTAGGGGTATCTACCCCGCCCCATATGTCAAGCTTCCTGATTTCCCCAGCCAGTGTCCTGATCATTACACCTGCCTCCACTCAGCCTTCAGTCATCTGGAGATCCGTGATTCTAAGTCTTTGGCTTTTTCTGCTTTCTCACTGTAGAAGATAAAGACTGCTTGTTACGCTACCAAAGAGGTCCCCTCGATTTTTCAGTTTCCAATTTGTCAATTGCCCTTCGTTTTTCATGATTCTTCTCTCCTGTTGCAGTTCAATCTAGTAACAACGAATAGGAAATGCATTGTCTTGGTGTGCGTTATTCCTCACCCCTTTTCCTGCTCGGCACTTTCAAAGCCCTGAATTACTGTAGCAATCCGGGTGCTCCCCTCCACTGCAACACTGTCCTAGGTGACTCCCTGTGATGTTAGCAATGTAGTCACCACTGTGGGCGCCACTACGTGCCCTGCTTACCACCCGAGATGGGGGTCCTCAAAGCAGGCCACATGAGTGCTGAATAATCCAGGCCCAAGGCCTGTCTTACAAGTGTGGGTCTCCTAAGAGGAAGATGTGGAGACAGAGGTAGGAATGCAATGGATTATTGGGAGAGGCAACACCCGTGAAAAGTAAAGGGGAAGGAAGAAAGATTGGACAGGGAAAGCTTTCAGGATCAGAAAATGTGGAAGGAAAGTGGAAGGAAGCAAACTGGGAAAGCCTCAGACTGCCATGCAAGCCTAACAAAGTGTTGACCAACCCAATGGGAAGCTCCCAATCCAAAATTGCCCATAGTGGACAAAAGATGGAGAAACAGCAATCTCAGGCTTCTTCCTCATGCCAGCCATTCAGATGGAGGAGAATAGCTTTTTGTATTTCCCTGAGTCTGTTCTTTTCCGGAATCAATACTCTTAAGTTCAGTTATTCCCCCATGGTGTGGCTTCTATGCCATCCATTCAGCAGGTATTTAATAAGGGCCTAATATGTGCCAGGCATTCTGTACAGCATTGGGCAGAAATGGCCGGGTCCTAGAACCCCACCATGCTATGTCATTGGCCCAGTGCCTGGCCTGGGCTCAAATGCTGTGGTGGTTCCCAAAGTCACTGCAACGGGAGGCTGACTGAAACATCGACCAGTGATAGGTCTGACAGAAGATACAGAGTAAATAAATATGGTTCTTGCTATCCAAGGAGCTGGCAGTATAGAAAGACGAAAAGACATGCACATCACAAAGAAGTCACCCAAATCGCATAGTTGCAGGGGACATCTGTCATTTTTGTCTGTTCTGTATCCATTTTCCTTATTATGCAAGCTGTAACTCAGTTTCCCTTGGGGAACCACCCCTCTCTGTTCTAGTGGAAATGCACCACCATCCCTATCTTCGCTCATGTCCATCAGTACCAGGAGAGGACATGGCTCAGATCTGGCCACTCAGGACTTCGTTGGAAATATGCGTGCACTGGTGTTGCTTGTTGTAAAGATGACAAGTCTGGAGTTACCAGAGAATACCACATGAAAAGAACCTGCCTCAGAATGAAGACAAATCAAAGGAAAGCAGTGCTGAGGAAAAAAATTTTAGAAACTGGATTTTGATGTCACATTTGCAGCCCTTGGATCCCTCCAGACTTTGAGACCTAATTCTATTCCTAGACTTTTCAGCTTTGTGAGCCAACAAAGTATTTCTTTGGCTTCGGGTTTTTTGAGATAGGTTTAGTCACTTTCAAGAGCCTTAATACAAAAAATGGTAGCGAAAGGACTGGATCTAGAATAGCAGTATCTTATAAGCATAATCCTCTTTAATATGGGCCCAAGAAGAGTCATTTACTTTTAGAATTAGAAAAGACCTCACACATCATCTAGTTCCAATCCAACGACTTTAAAAGAGAGTCAGCAAAAGTTAAGTGACTCATCCAAGGTCACAGAGCCACTTAGTGGCAAATCACATTTTCTTTCTAAGTCTTCAGTTTCTGGGCCACAATTATTTTCACTGTAACACCCTATGTCCCTTAAGAGCAGGGAGATTATACAATGTAATTCACAGAACACACAGAAACAGAAAAAAATTAATTTATAAACAATAGCAGTCAGCTAATGCTAATTTAGTGTTTAATGCCAGTAATCCTGGATAATGTGGCTATTGAAAGGAGTTGCTAACATGGGCTTCATACTATAATTTAGCACTACTTAAGTGAGAACAAAATCAAAATATGCATGTTTGAACAAAGTGCAAAAAATGTTTAACCCTTATTAGTTTTTCTTTTTGTGATTTGCCTGAAAATGTTCCTTTCCTTTGTTCTGCACATTTCTATTCTTTAGAAATTATTTGTAAAATCTGTAGTATTTTAAGAGGAAAACCATTTTGGAAAATTTAAATGAACTTTTCCTAGTGCATTGTTATTTACCCTAATTATTTTAAAGAACTTCAAGGCTTTTCTGTTGTGAGAGAGCCACTACCTTGTTTTTATAATGTATTCTTAATGCAGTATTTAAAAAAAATGTCAGCATTCTTAGGTTTTTAAAGCTTAAATTAAAGGCAAATTTTTTGAATGATGACTCTGTCCACGTAAAATACCTTAAGGAAAATGTGAAGCATTTATACATTTATGAGTAGTCGATTTTTATATATATATGTATGTATACATATATGTGTATACATACATATATATATACACACATACATATATATATATATACACATACATACATACATATATATTCCCCCCCCCCTAAAAAAGTGCTTATAAACCATCTGGGACTTTGTATTTCAGAGAAGATTTATTTGTGGAGTTTTGTTTGTTTTACCTAGGCATTGTATTATTTCTAATTTTAAAATGTATTTGGATATTTTTTCATATGTCAGATTTGGGAGATATTTTTCAGATTTTTTCTAAAAGCAAAATTATGATCAATCTATGCTCACCATTACATAATTAGCTTAGTGAATCAGTTTTACACACTGCAAAATGGAAACAGAGGGTGCAGACCAAATTTGAAGAGGGTAACAAAGAGAATATACTCCATTACACTATACACACTACATTTGGCAACTCTTGGGGCGTCTACTTTTTAGGATAAATTTTCTTACAGGATAGTCATCTAATAATAGTCAATTTAAAGCCTCAAGGGGTCCCACACAAATCTTCAGATTTACGACATCATAATTACAAAGAGATGACATGATGTGTATACAAAAATACCATTATTGCAAACACCTAGTTAAAACAAATAATTGATGACAAGAAAAGCAAAGAAACAAAATGAGCATATTAATAACAAATGAGGAAAGTAGTATCTTGGTACTTTACTAGTAAGGATAGCCTGGGTTTTCACCTCTTCAATGAATTCAATTAATTCATTTGTACATTCAAAGAACTAGTCCCTGAGCATCTATGTTCATTTAGCACAGAAGCTATGACAATGGATGGACCCAATCCTGATCCCTGAGGAGCTTAAAGAGGCAGGGAAGATAGATGCACACACAAATGAGGAGGGCACCGTGTGAGAAATGTTGCAGTAGAACTTGCAATGACTGACGTGAAAGCAGAGATGACACAGTAAAGATGATCTGGGCAAACGGGAGGAAGGGTAAAAGGAGTTTTCCAGGGTCAGGAAATCAGTAGGAATTTAACAATATCCTTTTTGTAGACAAAAAGGATATTCTGGATCTGCAGTTTCTTAAGTGCATGGGAGCCTGTATGTCTCACGCAGGGAATGCAGTGTGATCAGAGAGCAGACAGGGTCTGTGGTGGGACACGGAGGTGAAGCAGCAAAGCAAAACGAACAGCAGGAAATTCAACTCAGGTGTGCAAGACAGGTAGTGCCCGATTTTAAAGACCTTGAATGCCAAAGCATGGAATTTGGATTTCGTCTCATTTTCCATAGAGAATTATCAAATATGTTTTCATGTATTTTACCAAGATTAGGGTGCGGTCATATGAGAATATGGAAAGATAAAGTGTTCAAGATAGCAGAGGATAGATAACAGAGACAGAGTGGGAAAAGAGACTGGAGCTACGGACCCTGTTAGAAAATGATTCCAATAGAAAGTGGCATGGTGATGAGTAGTAATGTAATGATGTATGTGGTAATGTGGTGGAAAAATGGAAAAAAAGGAATGCAGGTAGAGGTCAGCGATAAAAACTAAGACAGGAAACAGGGAAGAGGAACAGATTTCCAAGTAGGATTGGGGAGGGGAGTTGCTGAAATGGAGAGGAAGGGCACATTGTGCGTGGAATATGTTAGTTTGGGGTGTCTGTGGGTATCCAGGTGGAGCTACTTGATAGACCATTGGAATATGAGTCAAAAAATAAGGACAGCATCCAGCTGCTGAAGACCGGCATTCATGGCACAGGGGGAATACTGGCAATTGAAGACCACTCAAATCTGTGTCAGCTATAAACCACAGAAAGTTGCACTTTTTATCGTAATTGTCTTCTATGAGGCTATAAACACACAAGAAAACATTTTTCAGCTCATATAGCTCTCATTAAAGAATAGATGCCCCAGAGAAAGCAGATGACTTGACTTGACTCAGCCACACAGCTGGTAGGTGGTAGAACCCAGAATCAAATCCAGATGTCTAAGCCAGTGTGTCCCACCAGACAGAACCAAAGGAAATGTAATCTAATGCCTGATGTGATTAACACAGCCAACTCTCTGGGTCTCAGCTTCTTTATCCGTGCGAAACTTTTGGATGGCATGATCTCAAAACTCCCTTCTGACTCTAACATTGTATCATTATGGGCCTCATTAATGAGCAAAACCTCCATGTCTAATCCTTGTTTACCACAACAAAGCTGAGTGAATTTGAGTAAATCACAAATCCAGTAATGCCCAGTTTCCTCCCCAGTACAAATCATCAAGAGGATACGATTATTGTGGCAGTGTGCTTTTACTCTTATCACAGTGGTCATCAGGAAAATGAGAATTAAAACAGCTCAATGCTGCTACCATGTTTCCCCGAAAACAAGACCTAGCCAGACAATCAGTTCTAATGCGTCTTTTGGAAGAAAAATTACTATAAGACCCGGTCTTTATAGTATAGTATAACTTTATATAATATAAAATAATACCAAGTCTTATATTAATTTTTGCTCTAAAAGACACATTAGAGCTGATTGTCATGCTAGGTCTTATTTTCGGGGAAACATGGTACATATTTTCTAGAATGGCTAAAATGAAAAGGACAGAAAAGATGGAGTGTCAGCAGCTATGAGGAGCAACTCCACTTGCTGCCAATGGGAATGGAGATTGGTACTACATAGGACCATGTGGGAAACCCGCACCGTCCAGTAAATCCGAACGACGAGCATACCTGTGATCCAGCATCTCCTCCTTAGGGAAGCAGCCAATAGAAACATATGCATCATTAACCCAGAGCCCTGCTCAAGCATGTTCATACAACACTTATATGAACCTCAAACTAGAAATTTTCCCCGAACCCATCAACAACAGAATGGATAAATAAATCGAGGCATAGTCAAGATAGGATGAGAATGAAAGAACTACAACTACATACAATGTGGCTAAATCTCGCCAACAAAATGTTTAGGGAAAGAAGTCAGACAGAAAATAGTATGTACAGAATGCTTCAATTTATGTAAAGTTCCAAAACAGGAAGAGCTACTCCATGCTGTTGGAAGACAGCAAGGCGTTACACTCCAGGTGGAAGAAGAAGTGTCTTTGGGAGTGCTGATAATATTCTGTTTCTTGGTCTGGGTGCTGATTATACAAGTATAGTTTGTAAAAATTCATGGAGTTCTATACCTACAATTTTTGAATGGACATTATACTTCAATAAAATTTTGAAAATCTTCCCAGTGTCTAACAATTACTAGCATTCTCTATATGTAAATGTTTATTTCTAGATATACCTACGTAATTACCATTTAAATATCCACTTACCTCTCTATGGAAGCACGTCTTTCTGATTAGATCAGTCCTTTCTGCACAGTAAATGGTTTGTTGTAATGTGGAAAAGAAGCATCTGGGTTTCCCCCCACTGGTTGTGACTGGCAGCATTTCCTCGTAGACAAGGGCTGAACCCCATACAGCATTTCCAGTAAACTATCTGAAAACACCACTCAGGGTTTTGCATGTGGAACTTGCTTAATAAAGACCAGCTAAGGGGACATCAAAGATTTGTCCCTGAACACAAAAACCATAATCAACTAGGTTCTTGAATAAATTGGGAAGTAAACCATTTTTTTAAAAGTGTTGATTTGAATGCACCATGTAAAAACGTTCCATGCTCTGATCTCCTTGTATACTGTATTCTATTTTTATCACAATTTATTACATTATAAAAAAATTAATGGTGATTCTACTATAAATGATGTTTTCTAATTATTGTAATCTGGTAGAAGCATGTCCTATTGATTAGATTACCATGCTAAAAATGACACACTGTTTTATTAATTAAAATATTGAGGCAGGGAAACCAATCCTTAGAATTAGATAATTCTTAAATGTAACACTGTCAGAGGTTTAAAGCTATGGAAACTAGGGGGGAAAGGTTGAAACAATTATGTTAGTTTCAAATAATGGATATCTGTGATAGCACTTAAAAATTCTGATTTTTAATTGAAATTTTCAGAGATATTTAACATGCTTTCTTTCAACTGTTGTTTGTGTAAAAATAGAGAACTAAGATTGGAACTATTATTTGTCAGGCTTGAAGGAATGCTTAAAACTTGTTAAGTAAATTAAGATGTGTACACTAAATACGATAGCACCTAAATCTAATTCTGTAGCCCATTTTCTTTCTCCAAATTAAAATAGAAAAGGATTTAGGTTTGAAATTCCATATGATTTATTTCCTTACACTGCTTTAGATTTACAAACCACCTCTAGGTAAGGGGAACCTTCCTCAAAAGTTTCTTTTTTTTTAATTTCTTGCTGGAGATAAACAATTTATTACAATACATTCAAAAAAGCCAACAATTAATGTTGATAAAATTAGCTGTAGTGTAGCCACTGAGAGGGAAACCAGCGAAAGATAAAAAATGTGAATACGTACTGGTTTGTCTAAGAAAAAGGGTTTTAATATGGTCACTTTCCCTTAGCTGTGGGTTTTCCTCTTGAATGTGTAGCATACATGTGTTGAAGGAAAAATTCTGTTACTTAGCTGTCTTCATGTTCAGTGGCCAGTGGGCTGGTCTGGGGCAGGGGTGGGAGGGGCAACTTGGACATGGCTTTATATTTAAGTTTGAAGAAACCCTGTGGTTGCCTGCTTCTAAATCGGCCTTTAATTTCTGAATTGATGAGGACGTTCCAGTGCTACTCTTGCTCCCTCCCTTACTTCTCCCTCTTCCCTTTCTCCTTCTCTTTTCTTCTTATTCACACCACTGTCAGAGGTCTTAAGGAGTACTTTCATTTCAAGCCTTTCTTTCACAACAGCTCCACTGAAGCAGGATTCTCTAAATAAATAACACCCATTATCAGCCCCCTACCATTGTCTGACAGGAAAACACCAATTAGAAGAAGAAACAAGGTTAATGTCAAAATTACAGCTTTTAGAAAAAACGACCACTAATATTCAGTTTTAGAGGAAACAAGGGGGGAATGCAAGTCTTGGTGAATAGGAAATTGCAGTGTTACAGAAGAAAATGAGTAGCAATTTAAAGTTGCCAGTCAAATAACAACCAGCACCAGAAAGTAATGGCAAAAAAAGGTTAAAAAAGAGGTGACAGATATGCTGATTAAAAACAATCTTAAAAATGAGCTTCCTTTGAACATTAAATGGAAAAATCCAGAGTTTGGATTGCCAACTGTTTACAAAGAAAAGATTATTCAAAAGAACTATGTGACTTAAACAATAACATCTTTCAGATTCTTCTGGGAAGATCGGCAGATAACATGAAATTTAAACTAACATTTGGACTTTGTCCATTTTGTGCACAGTGAAGACATTTTTGGCATGTAATTTAAAATATTTTCATATCAGTTTATCATTCCAAAATATAGTGAAAACACACACATCTGCAGTTGCACCCTGTGGTAAGAAAAAGAAAAAAATGGAAAAGGCTGAGGCCACATTACCTTATATAGAAATAGATAATTCCCTGTATCCATTCTGCACTTATTCTCACCCTTTAATGTATGTAAGATACACTTTTAAGAAATTCTTTGTAAGAGGAAAATCGTCGTGAAAACTTGGGCAAAGGACTTAACCCTCGCTATGCTTCGGTTTCCCCAATGTAAAATACAGACAACTGTAGAACTTATGTCCCTGGATTAGTGTGAAGATCTAATAAGTTGATACCTAACTACCCAGGACAGTGCGTGCACATAGTACCAAAAATAAAGAGAAAAAAAACACAATAAAATAAAGCAGCGAGACAATACGTACTGTTTATTATTGGAACTATTATTTGTCAGGCTTACCACTATTAGCTTACCACTATTACAACATTCGTAATGGCTAGAAAAGAAAAATTAAAAGACGGTGTGAGAAAGACCATATGTGGCCTGCAAATCCTAAAATATTTACTATCTGGCCCTTCCAAAGGTAGTCATCAATCTGCTCTCTAATAGATAACCTTGACAGCAATAGCTATAATATATGTGGAATGCCAGGGATATTTAGATTTTACTCTGGGGTTAAATAGCATTTACTAAGATTAAAAATCGATCATATAACCAAATTAGAATTTCTTGAATAAGTTCAAATGTTACCAAAATATGTATCAAAGGAGAGTATTCTGAAGTGTGTCTGATGTCTGCTGCCAGCAAATTGTCAATCAGGTTTTTTTGTTTTTGTTTTTGTTTTGTTAGCCTGGCCTAAGAACATGATCACCAGGAGCTAACTAACATACAGGCATAGATGCCTCAAGGGTACTACTGCCAAATTAACCTCATTCAGGGCTGTGGGGATGCACAACTCCAGCGGGCAGCAGCCACATTGTACTCTGTGAGTACGAGTTATGCTTTGAGGTTGCCTTTTGAGTAAAAGACAATAGGAATGAAGCCCCCCTGAGCTGCGCAGCACAATGGTACTGACCTAAGCCTCTCTTTTCAGTTGGTAAATAAGGAAAATAATTTACACAATGTATTTTTATTTTGACAGAATATTTGACAAACTCTACCTTGATATCTTCTTGTGAAGAAAGGGAACTGTAGTTTAGATGCTGACATAACTTTAAAAAGTTGAATTTTTTTTCCAAAGATTAAAAAGCGTAACGATGGATGCCAGCTAGTTGGGGGTCAGGGCAGCCGGACGGGTGGCTTAACATAAGATAGCTGTCTTGGTCCAGAAAAGCTCAACTTAGTTTTAATTCATGATCCAAATGAGAACGTAGAAGCTATGCTTATCAAATTTGCTTATGACATAAAGTTGGGAGACCTACAGGATACTAGACATGGTCTCCAAATGAAAATTTTAACAATGAACCCAAACTAAGTAAAACAATCATAACAGAAATCAGTCTTTTGCATTAAGCAACCCTCTAAATCATGAGTCCCTCAATATTGATACATGTCATTGATTTTTGAACCAAATACATTTTTCATTGAAAAGACTCAAGGGATTTTAAAAAGATTGGGTTAAGTATGGAGAACAATCATTATCCTTAAATAATTGACTTATTATTTTTTTCCTTTTTTAAGTAAAAGAGGGTAAGTTTAATACATTCTTTTCCAGAGGTAAAAATGTAAGGCAGGATTTAACTCAGAAGTTAAAAAAAGCTGAAGGGGCTTCAATCCAGATTTAGCCCAACGATGTATTTGTTTTATTTACCACCCTCTTCCCTAGTGTTTCATTTAACATTTTGAATGAGTTAGTTGCTTACAAGATTGCGAAAAGACAAGATATCACTTAAATATTTGGATTTTCAGCTTCTCCTGAGTCACAGGAAGATCTGGCAACACCAGGCCATCACTAGTCTGCGGTATTCAGCTGGAGCAGAGTAACAACCTCCTGTCACCAAAGTCCCCACCGGTCCTTACAGTATCACACTTAGGTGCCTGGCCCGTAGGTATTTGAATTTGTGTGACCCCTATAAAAAAAGCACTGAAGAAATTCTGAAAAACTGGAATCTGTCTCCAAATGTAGTGGGTGTGCCTTAAGAAATGTTAAGCTTCCTATCAGGGATGGCCCCTTTGCTGAGGCACAGGTTGTCATGGATGCCACCGAGAAGATGCTCGCATGAGGCTAGAAGTTAGGCTAGGTCGATGTTTATGAATTTCTTTTTCTGAAAGAGCCTTGTAGTGCTGTTTGCTTTGATTATTTTTATTCTACCGACTCTTAAACATCCATGAACATAACACTTGTGAGTGAAATTCTCATGTTTTAGCTCTGATTTGTATAAATTCCAAAGAAATTATAAAATGAAATCCCCAAATGATTGCTGTCAGCATCTCTATAAAAATAACAGTCAAATCTTGGTTTTTATATTTTTGTATTCCAATTTGAGTGTTTATGATGTGTAGACACAGGCTATATTTATATTTCATCATCTACACAGTTTGGGATCAACATTTAGGCACTGTGCTTTGTTGGAACAGTACATTTAGGGATGATCCATTCCCAGGGTCCAAGATTCCCATGAAGCTAGGTCATTCACAACCAACATTCAGAGAAAAATAAGATGATCCTAATTGTGCCAATTCTTCCTAATTATGAATTTTGAAGAGCTGGTACAGACTGTTTGAGATTCAGGTACACACGTGTAGATTTCTTCTTTCAAATGAAAAGCTCTGACTCATCAATGAAGTCAGTGCGTATTTCTACTAAGTGCTTAATGAGTGGCCACTATTGTCAGACAAAAGACGTACAAGATAAAGTCCTTGGGAGTGTACTCCCTCATTGAAGACAAGTCCTAAACAGAAGAAATAATGAACAATAATAAAAGAGTATATAAGCAAATATACTACAGACTACACATACAAAAGACATTTGGAGAAGGGAAAGATTAACGCCCACTGAGGTCATTGGTGGAGAACGAGTAGAATGTGGATCATCCAACTGGGAGGAAAAGATATAAGAAACAGACACTGTATGTGCTAAGAAATGTACTTCTCCTCCATTAGTGTGGGTATGTGAGAAGCTTGATTAGAGGTCCTGAACACTCCTAAGGTTGAAACCTTAAGCACTCTGTTAGTTATTGATGAAAAGGATGGTATGAAGTCATGAGTCTGACAGCATCCTGAAGACCAGCCAGGAGACTACTGCTCTGATCCAGGCGGGGTGTGAAGAGGAGGCAACCGGTAGGAAAACATGATTCGTTTCAAAAGATGAATGCATTGCAGTTGGCCTTGGATTGGTGTAGCAGCATGATGACAAATGAAAGAGAAATGCCATTCAAAATCTGCAGGACTTCGAGCACACTGGTGTGCTGACAGAAATAGTTTAGTATTAAGCTCAGGTTAGAGCCTGTTGCATTTCTTTTGACATTATAGTCTTAAAAGGTGGAATGAGCCATATAGGGAGGTGGGTGAGTTTTCCACAGAGACAGAAGCAACGATCGGGTAAGGACACAAATTTGGAGGTGGAAATAAGAGACGTTGAAGGGGTTTATGTTGTAATGTTTCTCTCTCTCTCTCTCTCTCTCTCTCTCTCTCTCTCTCTCTCTTTCTTTTCAGTGAAGTGGGAAGCAAGGGCATCTACTGAGAATGAGCACATAAGGTTAGGAATAGAAGCACGGGGAATGGGGAAAAGCATGTAAGGAATGTGCTAGTCTAGTGATTCAAAAAAATACATCAATAAGATTGCTATTTAAGCAGAGATGAAACAGTATGAATTTGTAGCTGAGTCTGGTATCATGACTTTGAGAATTTTCTCCAGCAACCTCTGGTAAGGACTAAGGATACAGAACCAAGAAAGTAGACAGTAGGTAAAAGAGGCACAGAATTTTAAGGTGGTGTCTCACATTATTGACGTGAGAAGTCCAGCCTAGATAAGGAGCAAATAAGATCAGAATTGCTTGAATATGGGTTGGGAAGTGAAGCACTAGAGGCCACAGAAGAGAGCAGAGGGAATGAGGAAGCGAATAGGTTGCGTATTGGGAAAAAAGTTCCTGTGCTCAAGATGTGTAAGTGCGGAAGGCCTATGTGATGGTGCAGCTGCAGGTGTGGCTATGCTGGGGGTAAGTGAGGTTACGTGACACCTGAAGATGAGGAGTTGTCAGGCCAGATAGTGAAGGGGTCATCACCATGTGTACTGAAACCATGGAAAATAATGACAGACACAGATCATAGAGATAGATGGAGGTTTTAGTGCTACCATCATTGAGAAGGTTGGAACAGCGTCCGGGTGGCGGGAAGTTGAGGTGAGGGAGAGAGGGTTTAAGGGAGACGTCAGTGATTCCAGAAGAGGATTGTTGACAAGGTAAAGTTAGGAGAATCATGGACTAGATGAAGCAATAATTAAGGAACTGCCTGTCCCTTGTATGAAACACTTCATGAGTCTCCCTTCATATCCCCTTGGGCCACTGCTTACTTCAGGAATTGCTGCGGCAACCAGCTTCCACATAGATGTAATGTGACAGCACCTCCGCTGAACTATACCTCTCATCTCTTGCCTCCTGCCCAAGGGCCTTTCCGACAATAAAACGTGGCACTCACTTATGTGTAATCTAAAAATGGAGGGAGTTGACACTGATTGGGACAAAACTTGACCAACACTTAGCTGGTGGATACATGTTCCCCTCTTCCAACCTTTGGGCAAACAATTCTGAGGTGCTTTCTCTACAGGGCTCCTCAGACTATCCCAGATGGATTGATCGCCAGTTGTCCATAGCACTGATCAATTTGATAACACACCTTTGTATTGGTTTCCCTGCTTCCTGGGTTCACTCTTTCCATTCCCTGGTATTGCTTGTTCACTAACTGAATGCAAGCCTTACAGCAGACCTGTTTTCTTGAAGAAATCTAAGACTCTGGTCGGTAAGTAGAAACCATTAAGTGAGCAATAAAGAAAGTTTCATGGTCAAGTAAAAAGTCAAGTTTTAGATAGGCTGAGGAAGAACAAACCCTGAAAGATATTGGAGGAGTTTATTACAGAACAAGTTTCAAAAGAATCTTCTTGGAGTGGGTAGCCAGTCAGAGTTAGAGCAGGGTTGATAGATGAAAGCATGGGAGGGAAAAAGAGGGAGGTGAAATATGAATTATATATGTTAAATAACATCCCCTACACTAGAAAATAAATATACTAATAACCATGAAGGGCACACTTGAGACAGTTGTATTTATTGCTGCAGCTTTGCATTGCCTTCATCTTCATTTGTTCCACCCTGAACAGATCATCAGACAGTCTAGCCTTGCTGTAGATCTCTATTTCTTGCCAACATGCTGATGTCATCCTATATCCAATCCTTAAAGTCACTTCCATTTACATTCATGTCTTTTGCCTTTTTCTTGGTGTCTAATTTACTATAGTTTCACTGAACTTACTTTTCCCTAAGTAGGATACATGATCAATTCATCTAAGAGAAAACGTCAAGAAACAAGCTATACGTATACAGAATAATACCAAGCAGTGTGAATCGGGGAAAGTTTTTAAAGTACACAGGAATCTATAATTATATAATTAAAAATATATACATGTCTATAAACATGTATATATTTTTAAGTACATGATTCTGACAGATTGCTAGATTCCTGGGGGGAAAAATTTGTAATATCACCACCAAACTTTGCCATATTTCTTGAACTTTTGAAATTTGAACCAATAAATCATGAAATATTTTGAGTCTATTCTGAGCTGAACTTTGTTATTTTTAGACATTCCCTTTCAAATTTTAGACATTTAGAAATTTTTTAGACATTTTGGTTTAAAATTTTAAGTTATAAGAGGTATTGGTCATGAGTTTTAACAAACAGAGAAAAGACATCTGTTGATACTTCCTGAACCTGCTGAGTCATAAGCCATTAAGATTCACCAGACCAGTATGAGACAGCCGGGGAGAGGGGCAGACATGTTTGACATTCAGCTGAACCTGGAATTGTTATTGCTTAGAAAGAATTCACAAAGGAGACACATTTGTTTTGGAATCATAGAACACTGAGATCAAAAGAGACCTTTCAAGTCACGGGCTCCCCATTTCCTGCCTGTTTTGATGCTACTGTTTTGTTTTGTTTTCTCTTTCGTGTACTGCTCTTCCTAGCCTTAGATTTATTCACAGACAACTGTTTATGAAATTATTTCACAGTTAATATTACTGTTGACATTGCTTTACATTCACAGGTCTCTTGCCCATATCAGTTCTAGGTCTGGTCTTTCTTAACACAGAGCAGTTTCCAATAGCCAATTCCCTCACCCTTCTCATCTTACCTGCCCACATTTGTACACATCAGCATCATCTCATTCTTATACTTAGGGCTTAATTTGTATACACAGCTTTTAAAATTCATAATCTTTACCCAGGCTCTTTCAATTATTTCTGCTATTTGTTTTCTAATTCCTCCTATGTCACCTCTCACCTCTCAATGATGAGCTAGTTTTAACAGACATTTTCTTTTCTTAAATATAATTCATCACCCATCATCATAGTTAGTGATGGCAATTTAAGTCATAGATTTCAAAGTGCAATTCAAGAAAACGTAATCCTAACCATCCAACAGACTCTAATCCACAGAAACAGTCTTATTAGGTACCCTCCCTCCTTGAATAGCTAAACTGTCCAAAAGCTACTTGGTCATAGCAATGCTAGTGATCAGAATTAAAAATGTATTTACTAAGCATGAATTGGCAGGTGCTTACTAAGCCCCATAGAAAACAAGATCGTTTCAATGCTCTGTCACTAGGAGTCTGAAATATAAGATTATCCATTTGTACAGGTAGTCAGAGGAAGACATAGTATTTTACTAGCATCTATTTATGTGAAATGTGTAATGTCATGGACTTCAGCTGCTTTCCACTACTAACAGATTATTTTTGTTGGGGAGGAGGAAATCACCCCTAACTTATGGTCAATTCACAGGGTTCAATTGGAGCTGATCCATGCCCTCCATCACCCAACAAATACCAACATATGCTTATACACACTTACACATACACTCACTCACTCTTGAGGGAGAAGGGAGCACCTGCTTCTGGCCTGGCCATTCACAGCATCCGGAATGTTTTTGGAGCGGGAATATGATGAAACTCAGTACAATGAGGCTCAATCATGGGACTTTTATCAACCCAGTGAAGTTGCTGAGAAGATGGCATAAAAGCATAGCATTGTCGGTGGCCACCTTGCCAATTCTTACAAAGAGTTTTCCAGAAAGAAACAACATAGAGGGAAAGAAATCCAAAGGATGGAGAGAGAAATCAAGTCCTGATGACATCATTTGAAATCCGGAAGATGGTCAGATCAATACTGAAACCAGCTCTGCTCGCATACTTTCCAGTTATATGAGTCAATATCTGTCTCGTGTAAGCCAACTCGACTTGGGTTCCTGTCACTTACAACGGAGAGAGTCCTTATTAATGTATGTAGTTCGCCAAATAACCAGTTAGACCAGTTTTTTTGTATCAGATCTTTTGCATTCCAAAGCACTTGTCAAAGTGAGATCTGTATACCACTTGTTTCAGAATCACATGGAATGCTCACAAAATGCAGATTCTAAGACTGTACTCCAAACTTCTTAATCAGAACTATCAAGACGAGGTTTGGGAACCTCATGTTTGTCAAGCTACTTCTGGTGATTTTATGCACATTAAATTTTGAAAAATATTACTGAAGTCATAACTTTAGATTGTATCAATTCAGATCAACCAGTTTTTTTTTTGTTTGTTTGTTTTGTTTTGTTTTTAATCAAATTGACTGGCGAGTTCTGTCAAATAGCAATTATTTTCAAATAATTGATCATAAAATTTTAAATGTCAGTATCGATATAGATAGAAAGAAACTACTTAGGGCACATGTGAAGGAACTGTCATGGGACTTACATTTTTAAGTAACTGCAGGAAGGTAGGAGGGGAAAATTAAGTAACTTTACCTTAAAGAGGTACAGGAATCAAAACAGACCACATGGAGACATATGACTATTTAGTATCTTTGTTCTTTCAGATGTGGAATCAACTTTCAACTTCTCCAATATGGCATTAATTTCCCACACTTGAATAATTCCTCATTTCCCAGAGAGCATTGGTACAATGAAATATTATTCATTTGTGACGACCCGAAGGATCCCTCTGCATCTTTGGACCTTTTCTTTTACATTTAAATGCACATGTGTTTAATTAGTTACGTTTTTAGAGCAGACACCTGGAAACTCAAGGAATTCACGTCCAAATCAGTATGAGACGGGATGGAATATATGGAGCAAAACCAATATGAATCTGCCGGTTGGCCAATAGATAAACATATTGTGGTATACACACAGCAAAAAATGGAAAGAAATATTAACACGCTCAACTCTATTGATAAATCTAAAACTCCTTAGGCTGAGTGAAATAATTCAAACACAATAGAGTGTAATTCTGATATGAAATTGTGGAGGAAAATAAGCTACAATGAGAGAATGTAGATCAGTAGTTGTCAAGGTCTGGCAATGAGAAGGCATCTGCTACAAGGAGGTACAAGAAAACTTTTTAAGTTGATGGAATTGTTCTGTATCTTGCTTGTTGTGGTGGAGGTTGCGTGACTGTACCTAATTACCAAATTTTATCAAGCTGTACACATTAAACGAGTGAATTGTATTGTATATAAATTATACCTCAATAAAACCATTATTAAAAAGTGAACTTGACATGGAGTGGGAACAGATTTTATCAGAGCAGGGGAAGTAGGACCCAAACAACAGTTCTATAGAGGCATGGGCTGAAGTCCCAAGAAACCGCCCTTGACCTGGAGATGCAGGCATTTCCCAGCAAAGGAAGGACCTTGGCGGTCTAACGGGGAGGAGAGGGAAACTCTTATTCTAGAGTGGCGGCTTCCTCACTGGCCCATATGTTGCTGGTTGGTTTCAGTGCCACAAGTTATCAGAGATAGAGGAGACTCAAAGCTCTACCTGAGGGGACTATGGGAGGAATGAAGCCTTTTGAATGAGCTCACTGATAGGAACATAGCAACATAGGAGGTAGGGACCAGGAAAGGGCTTCAAAAGATAAGAGGAACACACAGAGACATCCAGTGTGGGCATCGGTGGTGTGCAGCTAAGTGATATACTGGGAAGGAAAAGGACACCTGAGTCTAGAGAACATTTGTCTAGAGACCAGTGACCTTTTGTTGTAAGCTAGTCTCCTTAAAATTATTTCTAAGATGTCACCAGGTTATTTACCCTAGAAACAAGTTCTAAACCATCCACAGGTGAAAAACTGAAGGATACTAGTAAATATCCATTGAATTAAAATGTTATCCTCTGTGGGGGAAAAAATACTTTGTAAAATATAGGGAAAATTGCTTCTGAAAGATTGAGGGCATTTAGTAAGCAAGCTTGATTACAGCAGCTTTACCCCAGACCTTCCCAATGAGAATGAAAGGATTTTTTGTTTTGCTTTGTTCTGTTTTTTGAGAGTACTATCCCATAAATATCCTGTTTGCATGCTGAGAGAACAATTGAATTCTGTCCATTTCATGAACCCCTTAAAAATAATAGGGTGCCCCCATCAGGAGTATTTTATGAGCCAAAGGATGGATTTAGGCTGCCAACAAGGATAACTTTTTATTTAAACCTTAATTTTCTCTTTTACTCGTTTGCTGTCATAAAGCAAATGAAATTTGGCTTTTAAAAAAAGTGGTAATTCATGTAAAGAAACAATTAGAAGGATTATTAAAAATCCATAAATTATATTGAATTTATAAAAAGCTCTTAGTGCCAATAAATAAGTCATGTCCTTATCTAGACACATTCAAACGGGGCATCCATAAAAAAAGCACAAGGAAATGAAAAGTTCAAATGGAAGAAGAATCACTAGATGAATTACTTCATCCTAAATGTTGCAATTGGCTTCTTTTACAGGAACAATTTTTTTTCCAGAGGTGATAAACGCAGAACCTCATCAATCTAGCTCTTTACCCTTGGCGGATACTTGTCTTTCTATATGCATTTTTTTTTTCCTCTTTGGCTCCAGACACAAAACAGAGTATCTTTGTGATCCAGGATTTGTTTGAAGAGATTTCATCTGGAAAGAAGTCAAGCAGGGTACTAGCAGGGGAGCTTTTACAGATTATGACCTGTAATCTGGTTAATACTGTGAAACACAAAAATCCGAATGTTGGGATAAGACGACTTCATATGTGGCCATGTGGCCTACCTCCCCCGGCCCCTGAGAAGTCATCCCAGACACTGTGAAGAACTCGGCTTGCACATGCAGGCAGGCTAAAAGGGAAGATAACATAGGTGTAATGGTGTATGGTCCAAAACTGGCATGGGGTAATCATCTAATAACAGGATTCACTTATTCTGCCATTATTGCCATAGGAATCAATTTCTTTTTAAGTCTGGGATATCATATCCATGGTCTTTGATAAAGAGAGGGTGTTGGGATTGAATGTAAGGCTTTATTTTCACCCAGATATTTGAGTTAGTCCTTAAAGTTTTAGTTTTTTACTACAAGGTTACGTAAAACCAGTATTTAACTTTACATATCCATTTGGAGATCCGTAAATTTTAATTTGGCCTCTTTTAGGAACCATCTGCTGGAAGTAAATCTTCATAGCATCTAAATTAAATTGTGAACATGTTTTCCCTTCTTTAAACACAAAGAAGTTTCTAGGAAATACTAAATGATGCACTTTTTCTATTCAAAATGATAGATTAAAGTTTGTTTCCCAACTCAAATTTGGTGCTTTTTAGGTTTTATGGCTTAAAGTTTTTGTTTTTTTTTAATGGCCATGTTCAAGTCCTAAGACATTATTTTTGTTTTGAAAATGATTGTTTGAACTATAAACAGGTTTTGCACAGACAAGAGACGTGTGAGAAGTCTCAGTGCTTATTGCTACTCAAATAACATTAAAGTTCCTGATTCTCTATGAGCAAACTTTTTGTAGACTAGTTGGGGAACAAAATTTCATTTTTAAAAATACTGCCGGGGAAAAAGTAAATTTCAGACAATTGACTTATACACTAACTCTTAGAAGTAATCCACTTATCAGTTGAGAGCTTCTGCGATTATTCTTCCAAGGTCAATTATTTGCCATATTGGTTGAGAAACTGAAGTTAGGTTAAATAATTTCCTCAAAAGTTTCAGAGACCAAAATGACTAGAAATTCCAAGACACATCCACTCTACAGATTTTTCATCTCATTCACCTTGCACGTTGTTATCTTGTTCATACATAAACTCACTTGTCAGAAAATGAGCCAAAGCATTGTTCCAAGTGAATTTTTAAATGTAAACATTTTTAAAAAAATCCTTTTGGGTAGGCAAGACAGTAGAGTTTAACTCTCAATTCTTCAATGACTTAGTGGAAACGATCAGGTCTAATACCACCTTCACCAACCCCCCGTATTCATATTAAACCTCATTAAAAAACCTATTTTGCACATTTTATATGTGTAGAGTAGAGAAGAAAAAGAAAACGAATAAAGGACGCTTTCAACCTGAAAATGTATGGCTGACTTAGGAAGTTTCTCTATCCTATTTTCTCTATGTATTAACCCTGCTTCTCAATGCATTTTTACAATGAGATTTTCAAAAACAGATTTATTTTAATAGGAAACACCCAATAAAATGTAAGATACAGTTAATACCATTCTGGGTTAGAGCAAAGTGTTAATGCAAAAAGAGCATACATTAGAGGACATGTAACCTTTCCCAGAATGAACTTCCCACATAAATCCTTTCCTTTCTGTGGAGGCTGTGAAACAAATATATCTAGGCTGTCAAAATCGAAAAGCTTTTGATTCCAAGTAATAAGGGGCCTGGGGCAAGTGACATAATTTTTATACCATTGTCCTCATTTGTAAAATGACAATACTTTCCCATTCTACAACACTTTGAAAAACTAAAAAATATTTTTAAAAGTTTCAATTTTGTAGAGGTACCCTCTAAAGTATCAGTCTTTAAATTCAAAAACCACTGGACCATTTGACTGTGGCTTTTAAATGCCTGAGCAAGTGAATTCTAGTTCTTTTGCATAACCAAACATCCCCCCTCTTCTTTTAATCAACAAGATTTCTAAGTTTGAACATTTATAGTGTGATACAAGTTTATATAATACCCTTCCACATGCATCATTCCATTTGATCCTACGGCAGCTCTGTGAGGCAGATGTGATGTTTCCAGTATGGAACCTGAAAGCCAAAGAAGCTGATATCTTGCCTGAACTTTGTAACCTGGAAGCAGTGGAGTTCAGCCTTGAACCTAGATCTGCTGGGTCACATTGTCATGTAGCCCGCGCAGGATTATGGTGGGGGACCCAATCAGTTTCTCATCAGGGAGGAGAAGGCCAGGCTTTTCTTTATCCCTCTTGTTTTCAGAGTTCCCTTAAAACCCACCAGAATAACGGGATGAGTTCTCAGGAAGGGATGTGTACATACAGCCCACAGAACACAGATTCTGTCTAAGCTCCACGGAGTTTTGTATAGTTCAACTAAGAATGGCTAATCGTTAGTCCTTTACCTTATTTGTTCCAAATACTTTTTTCGAAGGATCAAATGGGAGATGGGAGTAGGAGGGAAGGAGCAAGAAAGAAATGCCAGTAATCACGGTGAATAACAGTCTCAGGGGTAAAGTGACAGCTCAAGGCTTTACTGTCGTCATAAAAGTGGTGCCGTTTTAGAGCTTTGAGATGAGCAAATCTCTGGGGTCTATGTCCACCGTGATTCTAATAGCATTAGAAAGGGTGAGTTGGTATAAACAATAACAAGATTTATGTTAGCGCAAACTGCTGACTATTGACTCTAATTTTGAAGAGGAGAAAAGAGAAAGTGAAACTAGACCGGGTTCTTGTTAGGTCCCTATTTATGGGAAAAGTGAGAAACTTGAACGATTCTAGTGGATAGTAACACTGAGGAGGCAAGCAACTGATTCGGATGCCTTAAGATTATTGTCAATAGAAGTAAAATGGAAAAAGAGGCAATTTAAAAAAAAAGCTGTAGTGTGGCTGTTTTGCACTGAAGGTTTCTAACTCCCGAAGGCACTGACACAGCTGGATGGGACAATTGCATACGCAGAGGAACGGAGATTTTGAAATCCTATTTTGTGGAACAAAACATCTAACCTAAAGTGGCTACCAGTGGAAAAATAAAACTCGCTCTTTCATTTAGGATTTGTCTTTCAGCTGGTAAAATGTACCTGAAGAAAAAAACCCCAGTATTTGACTCTTCTACTAGGACTTAACTTTTATACCGTATTGTGTAAATAAGGAATCTCATCTCCCTTAACTTCTCCCCTTGTTTGTCAATAAAAGACTGAACCAGACTCTTCTCTTTTTAGTTTATTATCAGTCAGAAGAGGTACTTTTCTACACTGTGAAAACTTCCCATTGGCTTTATGATTATTTTTGAGCTTCCACACACATTTTGGCTTCATTGGTTTATATTAACAATCTCATTAACTCAGCTAGATCTTTTCATCAACAAAAGAATGTCCCTTATTATATTCTTATAGATGGAAAGTTCATCTTCTTAAACATCACATGATTATAAAAACAAATATGTAGGAAAGGAGTCTCTGGCCATGGAGGGGACTTAACCAAAGTGTCATTGACAGATCTTAATAAAAGAAAAATCAAGCTTAAAATAAGGAATCGAATAGTTGAGCACAAGATCTGCTTCCATAATCTGGGAATTTTATGGCCTCCCTAAAGGAAAGAGTATGTGGTCTGTTAAATCTGATCATAAAATATCTCTTTGAAACCTTAAAATGTAATGTGTTAGATGTTCAATCCATTCAGTATGGGCCAGATGTATCGCTAAGATGTCAACCCCCTAATTTCAAGACAGTTCTGGTGTTACTGACACAGTCTATAGCCTTCAAAAAAAGGATGGAAACTATATAGCTGAGCATAGATTACATGTATTCTGATAGAAATGCACTGTTGTAGTATATTTATTAAATATATTTGAATATCATATGTACACATCTACTTTTCTATAAAAGACATGGAAGGGCATAAATTAAACTCTTAAGTGGTTATCTATGGAGACTGAGAATGGTTAGAAGCAGTTTTTACTTTTCATTTTATACATTATTGAATTTGATTTTTTTACAAGAATTTATTAGTTTGGTAATTTAAAATAATTGTCAATAGTTTTTTTCCTAAAGTATGTATGAAGTGATAGGAGACATTTAAAAAATATATCTGGAGGTCTCAGATGAGTTCAGTGTACAGTTAAAACCAAATATTTTGGGGTGATCTTAAAGCTAAAACAGAAACCATGATGTTGGAAGGGTTATGTTTATATTTACTAGAGTGACTCAATAAATTCACTAATTCATCCTAACTTTTTGTGGCCTTCGAGATGCATTTAGAATCAACTAGTCAGCAGTTACTTCTGCTTCAAGAGAATGAATGATTATCCCAGGTTAGCAACTGATCGAATACCAAAAGTTCATCCCAACAAAAGAATATTTTAGAGTACCAATTCTAAGGGTGCATGTTATAAAAAGACATACTCTGACAGTCTGGAATGGAGAACTCATGCTCCAGAAGTAGAATAATAGCAAGATTTTAGGTTTTCCTTGCTTGTTTGTTTGTTTGTTTTTTATGAGGCCAACATTAGCCTGATACCAAAACCTGGTAAGGCTAACACAAAAAAAGAAAATTACAGACCAATATCTCTGATGAATACAGATGCAAATATCCTAACCAAATTCTAACAAATCGAGTACAACAGTGCATTAAAAAGATTATACATCACGACCAAGTGAAGATTTTAGCTTTTGAGCAGGATTGTTGACAAGCCTATGCTACTTAGCAAGTTGGAATGCTCTGGACATAGAGCTCTGTATCCTGACATGTGCAGTCTCAAACTGAACAAAGCATGTGTTTAAAGGGACATGTTTCTTGTGAGCAGGGAGGTTAGTAAGCAGACTGCAGTTAGGTTTGTTTGCCTGCAAATATTAAAAAAATATGTAATAGAAACTAATGACCTGGAGCTGAGGTGCTCAAGTGAGGGAAAAAGGGGCAGGGGAAAGGGACAGTCATGAGAAGCTGGTGGGGGCTGGGAGCTTAGAGTTGTTTCAACCAATAAATCAAGTCACTGATAAAGGTATAAGAAGACCGAGTTCACAAAAGTCCAGAAATAGTGGCTTTGCAGAAGATACATCCTCTCTAAAGCAATTGAACAAGGAGAAAAAGGGCAAGAAAAAGACACTTCATAAAGCCAGGCCTAAACTAATGCTTTTTGCCCTACACCTTCACATTTATACTTAACCTAAAAAGATTAAAATATCATAATAATTCTGAGATTTCTGGCTCTCAAGATTTCCATTATGACACATCAATAAAGCAAGGCAAGGTGACTGAGGAAGAACGGCCGGTTTTCATTTCCTGCTCATTTGAAGGTCACTTTTGGAGATAAAGATTATATTTTTGCAGAACCAGAGGATACACGAACATTTCTAGAAACTTGTAACATCAGATGTTCAGAATGAGCGCAGGAAAATGAATGATCCTATTAAGATACTTCTGACCATAAATCAGAGGTGTTAAGCTCTGACTTGCTAACTGCAGCTTCCCATTTGACTCATTTGAAAATGGAACTGATGTGAATATAGATTGATCAGAAACACTCAGTATCATTAGAGGTGCCTCGTCAGCTACCACTCACGGGTCTTAGATTGAAACACAGTGTGCCTACTACCCCGAGACAAATATTTGCCTTGTTTCTTTGTTAAGTGACTCTGTACGAGTAGCAGAAAAATGGGTGTCACGCATGTAATACAAAAGAACTGCTTGTGTTAAAACTTACAGGGTCACGGGGAAGAGTGGTGAGCAATTTAGCAACGTCGAACACTGGGGAAGGGTGATCTCGTTTTCAAGGTAACCCCTCTGCCATTTGCAAAAGCATCTATTTCTCCCCTTGTCCCGCTGTTACAGCCTCCCTCCCTCTAATATTCTTTATATTTTGCTTTGATCCTCTCTAATGAGCAATCCTTCAGCAAGAAAAATGTGGACCCATCTTCTGCCATTTCTTCTGAGTTCTTAGTTTCCAGAGACTTTTTCCGATATAGCTTAGTGACATTCTGCCACTCACTCATGGACAAGTGATTCAAGCCTTCTGAGCCTCAGTTTTCCCATCTGCAAAATGAAGCTAAAATAATTCTTCTCCCAGAGGGTTGATGCATAGAATATAGAATGAGATTTCTTAACGTATATGAAATACGTGGCATTTTAATAGGTGACCAACAAATGGTATTATCTTCCTTCTACTAAAAAGGTGCCAGTGGTAAAGACAAACTCTTTGACAACAAAAAGCCCAACCCTTAAGGGGTGTAAATAACTTTTTTTTTTTTTTAATGAAAACATCGATTACAATTACCTTTGTGTCTCTAGAGCTCCACACGATGCTGGACACAATAGATACTCAACAATGTTTGCATAATACATCTCGCTCAAAATGTCCTCTATAAATGCAAGCAGGTCAACCATTTAGATGGTCGACTGAGGGGAGGAAAAGCCATCAGAGTAATGTAAGAAATGTCATCACTAAGCATCCATGATTGAGGCAGGTGTTCCTGAGCTCGGGGAAAGCCTCTGACTGCTTCCTTTCAGAACAGGCCATGCTTGCCATGCCTCATGCCACTAACCAACACAATTCACAGAACAGAACATTAGAAACAACAATCGAAGAACTTTGTAAGTATTACTTATCCTTAAATGTGAAATAGCAACATGTATACTTATATCTGCAAAGTAGACAGCAGAGACACCAGACATGATTTCTAAAAGAAATAAAATTAGTATATTATATATTCCCATAAAACTACCACAGGCATTACTATTAGGGAGGTCACATATGAAGATAATTATATGTCTAATTATAAAAAAGCACCCTAAGAGCAAAATAAAGACTCCACCTATAAATTATAATTTTATCATGCAGGCAGTGTTTTAAGCTTCGAGTTATTGAGAAATATTAATAGAACTACGTATTTTCATAGTTAGAGTTTGAATAATAAGCTATCGCCCTTTAATGATAACATGCTATTAAAAACAGAAAAATGATATTGGAGAAAAATTTTATAAAAGTTTTTTTGGACAAGTCTATAAAATTCTAAAGGAAATACAGTACTTCAAATTAAGCAGACTTCACTGAAAACTCACAGTGCATGTGAACTGAGATTTTTTTTCTAGTAAATAAATGATCAAAACACTGTGTTATAGAATCCAGAATCTTTTCTATCTCCTAAAAAATTCCTGGACAGAATACGCTACTTTTGTTTTTGACATGGTTTTGGTGCTTGTAGGGATGACTTTTGCGCCTAGGTACAAATATTGTAGTTTGTAAGGCTTTGGAAGTTATTTGTTTGTTCATTCAGTGACATGCCAAGATTTTATTCTTCTGTTTTATTTTTTTCACAAGACTCAGTTTTCTTTATTCAAGTTGGAAAATTTAATTAAAATAATTAAAATATCAAATATTTCCCAGAAATTCTGAAACTGTTTGGTGTAGATGTTAAAATCACAAGCAAAACATTTGAAAACTAGGCTGTCAACTAACCACCTATGAAAGTATTTTCAAGGTCTTCCAAATGTCATCAAAAAAAAAAGAAAAAAAGAAAGAAGAGTATAATGTCTTATCTTTATTATATATTATATATTTGATCATATACTACACGTATAATGCTCACATTTTCCTTCCTTCTTTCCTTCCTTCCTTCTTTCCTTCCTTCCTTCCTTCCTTCCTTCCTTCCTTCTTTCCTTCCTTCCTTCCTTCCTTCCTTCTCTCCTTCCTTCATCTGTTCATTTAGATCAGGGGTGTCCAAACTTTTTCAACGTTTGTCACCAAGGCCCATATGCGGTAAAATATACAAACGTCCGGGCCACTCACTTGAGGTGATGTACGTATTTCCTCAACTGGTTTATTTAAGTGAACTAAATATATTTTTGGAATTTGCTGCGGGCCAATTAACAATGGATTGTGGACCGCAGTTGACCCGCGGGCCGCAGTTTGGACACCCCTGATTTAGATGCTCATTCTACAATTTTTTTATAGTTCTCCATAATGCCCTAAGCTTTGGATATAATTATGAAAGAATTCCATGATACTCCCTGCCCTTATGGGCCTTAAAATCTAACATGGGAGACATACATTAATTATTTTTAAAAGTCACACAAGAGAATAATTACAAGTCATGACAAGTACTTAAAAGAAAATGTATTGGGTGTTATAAAAGCATAGACTAGGGGACCTGACCAGGTTTGGTGGCTCGGAAGACTTCCCTAAGGAGGACAGCTGGATTGAGGCATAAAGATTACTGGCTAGGTATTCATTACGGAAACAGCTAGAAATGAATGCCAGTTTGTGGACCTCGTTCAAAAAGTTGGAAAAAAATCATTCTACTTTTCAATAAGTAGAAAAAAAGGCCAGAGTAGCTAGAGACTTTGAAGGAATGATTCCCAACCCTGGCTACACTTGCAGAGCTTTAAAAAACACCGGGTCTTGGGCTCAATCCCCAGAGATGTAGAATCATTCTGGGATAAGCTGGTATGGGTTTTTTTGTTGTTGTTGTTGTTTGTTTATTTGTTTGTTTGTTTTAATTTCCCAGGTGATTTTAATGCATAGCCCAAATCCAGATCTACTGCCTTAGATTTAGGGGACTTATAGCTGGAATACAAGCTTGGGATTAGATCATATAGCACCTTTCATGCCTTCTTAAGGTGTTTGGTCTTTATACTAAGAGCAATGGCAGGCTGTTGAAAGATCACATAAAAAGTGGATATGTAAATGTAATGGCACCTGAAACATCCAACGGTTACAATAACAGCAAATCATTAGTTTTAGTGACCTGAATACACTCATTTATTCATTTAGTCATTTCTTTTCCCCTGTAGAAAAACTGTTTATTGAGATGTTTATTGAGATTTGTGTTCTTCCCTCCTACATTTCTTTCTCCTTCAGGTAACCTCCTTTGCCTCAGGGGAGAATTTGAAGTAAATGCTCTTGCCATATTTTGCAAAAATTTCTTACCATTGGAGATATTATTTCATGTGACCTAGAGTAGAAGGGAAAAGATAGTAGTGCCTGCAAATATCAGTGTTGATTGGGGCCAGAGGATATAGAAGAGCTCACGCAAGAGTGGAGTGGGGTCACAAGTGGTGATATTGGGAGTCCTTCGACTCACGATTTCAAGGGATGGTGAAGAGCTGGTGAGCACACCTTCCCCCATCATTCCAAGTGTCAGTTTATTAATGTTGCCTTTTCTACCATCCTTGAAGGATTGGGGCTTACGATTGAGTTTAAGTTGATTTAAAGAAAATAAAGATATGTGACATATCTAAGATACCAAAGTTATGGTTGCAGATTCACAATCTTTATATTACATTGGACTATGTAAGTGAGCACATATATATGACAGTCATTGTGCTAGAGACTTGGAATGGAGTAGCACGTAAGCTAGTCCCTGGCTAGAGCTCATGGCACAGTGAGGAAGAGAGATGAGAAATAAAATTAAAATCATTGTGTAAGAGAAGTACTGGAAAGAAATTTGCAGGGATGGTGAATGTGCAGGAAGATTACTGACACAGTGGTAAGTGATGGGTGCACTAAGATGACATTTAAGCTGAAAACTGAAAGAGCTAGAAGTGTCCAGGAAAGAGGGAGACTCAGGGAACCTGAGTTCAAAAAATATGGCCAAACAGTGTGGCTGTTTTTTCAGAAGCATAAAGGAGAACAACATAAGATGTGGTTTTAGTGGTAAGAGTCAGATTATATAGGGCCTGAGGTAGGGAATCTGAATTTTATTAAGTACAGTTGGAAGCCATTGAAAAGTCTTAAGCAAAGGGGTAACATGATCCAGTTCTAAATTAATTATAAAATATTTCTAATATACATAAAGGTACAGAGAATAAGATACTTGTATCTTATCTACTGCTTTTATTTAATAAATGTTACAAGTATCTTTTTAAAGATCTAAACTTCTACCAATGCATTTGAATCTTTCATTCCTCTTCTTATTTTTCCAGAGGAAACAAGTATCCTGAAGATTTTAAGACTTTAAGAGACGAGCATTAGCTTGATACCAAAACCAGACAAAAACATCCTAAGAAAACTGTAGACCAACATCCTTTATGAATATAGAAATTCCTCAACAAAATACCAGCAAACTGAACCTAGCAGCATATTAAAATGATTACACACCAAGATCAAGTGGGATTTATCCCAGAAGTGCAAGGTTGGTTTAACATATGAAAATCGATCAATATAATACATCATATTAATAGAATCAAGGGCAAAACAATATGATCATCTCAATAAACTCAGAATAGGTATTTGAAAAAATCCAACTCCCTTTCATGATGAAAGCATTCAGCAAACTAGGAATAGGAGGGAACTTCCTCAGCCTTACAAAAGGCATCTATAAAAATCCACAAATAACATCATATTTAATGGTAAAAGAGAGAATACTTTTTCCCAAGATCAGGAACAAGGTAAGAATGTCTGTTCTTGCCACTTCTATTCAACATTATACTGGTGGTTCCAGCCAGGATAATTAGGAGAGAGAGAGAGAGAGGGAGGGAGAGAGAGAGGGAGAGAGAGAGAGAGAGAGGAAGGGAAGAGAAGGGAGGGAGGGAAAGAGGAAGGAAGGGAGGAAAGAAGTAATAAGGAAAGAAAAGAAGGGAGAGAAAGGGAGGGAGGGAGGAAAGGAGGAAGATCATCTCAATTGAAAAAGGAAGAAGTAAAACAATCTCTCTTCAGAGATGACATGATTTTGTATATAGAAATTCCTAAGGAATACACACACACACACACACACACACACACACACACTCACTCACTTACACAAACAACTATTAGAGCTAATAAAAGAGTTCAGCAAAGGTGCAGAATATAAGATCATTATATTAAAAAAAATAAACATTTCTATGTATCAGCAATGAAAGTTTTGAAAACTAAATTGAGAAAATAATTCAATTTACAATAGCATCAAAACTGTTAAAATACTTAGGAATAAATTTAAACAAAAGAAGTGCAAAATGTATACATTAAAAACCATGGGGAATGACGTCATAGGAATGGCGGCAGCGGGGCGCACTTTTTGAGTTCTCCTCCAGATCTTATCATAAAAGGGACATCTATAACCCATCAAAGGACTCTCTGCTCATCACGCAGAACAGCTAAGAGACTCGTGCAAGGATTACTTGAAGGTGGGCAAATTGGGAGAGCAGGGGAAGAGGGAAAGGAGTGGAGTGGAAACACGGTCCGTATCTGCAGTGGTGGAAATGCGGCTGGTATCCACAGCTGCAGAGACACAGGGTACCCCAGGACTGAACAGAGAACACAAAAGCCAGGAGGTGGGCTCTTTCCCTGCGTCCCACAGCTGATCTCTCCCGCCGAGGGGGCAGCATATCCAGCATTTGAGGCAATAACCTCAGCCGAGACCTCCAGTTGGGCCCTAGGCCGGACAAAGGACACAAACTCCATACCTGGGCCTCTCACCCCCCTCTTCCAATCCTACCCCCCCTTCCAGAGACTTAAACTGACCCCTGAACTGAGGAATAGTGTCAGATTACAGAGGAGCCTTAGTGCTCAGGCTCTGGGAAGACTGGCGTGCAGCTCTGACCCAGGGAAGAGGCTGGGAAGAGTGTGATTTTTGCTGGGCTAGGAGAGAAGAGACTCCTCCACCCTCAGCCACCACCTTTTCTGGCCTGCGGGAAGAGTGTGACACAGCTGGGCTGTGAGAGAGAAGACCCCGCCATCCCCAGCCCCCACCCTTTCTGGCCTGCCTAGGGTGGGGCAAATACAACTGCAGAGGCACTCCCAGGGATCAGCAGTAAGAGGCAGACACAGCTCTGGGCTTTCAGCAGCTCAGAAATCTCCCGCCCGCCACACACACACACACACACACACACACACACACACACACACACGGAAGATGTGCCCTAAACTCAGGAGTACTGGACACGGGGCTGGTGGTGCTACTCTCAGTGCGCATATGTGCAGGCAAGGGCAGAAACTGCACTGACTTTGTAAAAACTATCATCCAGACCCCTCAGGCCCACGCATTTAAATCTACAGTCCCAAAGTCACTCTGGGCACCAGGTGACCGGCTCTGCCTGCGCAATAAGCAGGGGGCTCTTTGGTACAGCAGAGGACAACCTGGAGATTACTTGGTGGGCTTAAGCCAAGACTGGCGCTGCTTTTTGTTTTGTTTTGTCCTTATATCTTTGATATCTTTGCCTGTGTTGAATGGGGGTTGTCAGTTGTTTTTACATGTGAATGGATTTGATTTTTATTTTGTTGTTGTTGTTGTGCTTGGTGATTTGCTTTGTTCTGAAATTGCCCTACACAAGGGCGCAGCTTAAGAGGCACAAGATTCAACATACCCAGAGGCCAACTCCAGACCAAACCAGAGTACTACTGGGTTTGACCTGCAAGTGACACACCCAGAGGGAATTCTCTACAGGCACAAGAGCCCATAAAGGCCAAACCACATTTAAGTGGTCAACTCTCACGCAGCAGAACACCCTGCTGTGGGCAGAGCCAAGTCTCACAACTAGTCAGCCTAGGAGTTAACCCCACCTACTCACAAGCGAAAAGCAATTAAAGATCTTCTTTAACCGGACAATATACACAACACAAGAGTCACCTTTGGAGCACACGCAGAAGAAAAGAACAAAGTAGTGCAAGTCAAATATAAAGGACACATACTACATAAGATAACCCAGCAAGAACTAAGAACTCTAGGGGATCTACCTAACACATTGAAGCAAACACAGAGAGTCAGCCAGAAAGGGGAAACAAAGAAACATGTCCCAAATAAAAGAATAGAAGAAACCTCTAGAAATGGAACCAAATGAAACAAAGGTAACCAACCTATCAGCGACAGAGTTCAGAACACTGATGATAAGAATGTTTAAGGAACTTAGAAACGACATAAAGAAGGATGTAGACATCATAATGAACAACCAGTTAGAACTAAAGAACACAATTACTGAAATAAAGAACTTACTTGAAGGAATTAACAGCAGGTTAGATGAAGCAGAGGATTGAATCAGCGACTTAGAAGACAAGTTAGCAGAGATCACCCAAACAGAAAAACAGAAAGAAAAAAAAGAATAAAAAAACAATGAAGATGGTTTAAGAGACCTCTGGGATAACATCAAGTGCAACAACATGTGCATCATAGGAATACCAGAAGGTGAAGAGAGGAAGCAAGGGATTGAGAACATATTTGAAGTAATAATGTCCGAAAACTTCCCCAACCTGATGAAGGAAACCAACATACAAGCCCAGGAAGTGCAGAGAGTTCCAACCAGGATAAACCCAAACAGGCCCACACCAAGACACATTATAGTTAAAATGGCAAAGGAAAAGTCAGAGAGAATCCTAAAAGCAGCAAGAGAAAGACAGAGGGTTACATAGAAGGGAACTCCCATAAGACTATCAAATGACTTTTCTACAGAAACATTGATGGCCAGGAGGGAGTGGCAGGAGATACTCAAAGTGATGGAAAACAAAGGCCTACAACCTAGATTGCTTTATCCAGCAAGGCTATCATTTAAAGTTGATGGAGAGATAAAGAGCTGCCCAGAAAAGAATAAGCTAAAGGAATTTATTACCACCAAGCCAGCATTGCAAGAAATACTAAAAGGGCTTCTGTAAACAGAAGAAAGATGAAAACAATCTAACTACAAATTTAAAAATGGCAATAACTATGTACCTATCAATAATCACTTTAAATGTAAATGGATTAAATGCTGCAATCAAGAGACATAGGGTGGCTGAGTGGATAAGAAAGCAAGACCCTTGTATATGCTGTATAAAAGAGACTCACCTCAGATCAAAAGACACACACAGGCTGAAAGTGAAGGGTTGGAGTAAGATATTTCATGCAAATGGAAACGAGAAAAAAGCTGGAGTTGCAATACTTATGTCTCACAAAATAGACTTTAAAATGAAGAACATATTAAAAGACAAAGATGGGCACTATATAATAATGAAGGGATCGATCCGACAAGAGGACATAACCCTAGTAAACATCTATGCACCCAACATAGGAGCACCTAAATACATAAAACAGATATTGACTGACATAAAGACAAAGATCAAAAGTAACACTATCATAATAGGGGAATTCAACACACCTCTGACAACAAGGGACAGGTCTTCCAGACAGAAAATCAATGTGGAAACAACAGCCTTAAATGACACATTGGACCACTTGGATTTAGTCAATATTTTCAGAGCATTTCACCCCAAAGCTGCAGAATACACGTTCTTCTCAAGCGCACATGGAACATTTTCCAAGATAGACCATATGTTAAGCCACAAAACAAGTACTGATAAATTTAAGAAAATTGAAATCATACCAATTGTCTTCTCTGACCACAGTGCTTTGAAACTAGAAATGAACTACAGGAAAAAAACTGGAAGACACACCAATTCATGGAGGCTGAATAACGTGTTATTAAATAATGAATGGGTCAACCAGGAGATCAAGGAAGAAATCAAAAGATATCTCGAGACAAACAAAAACGAAAACATGACGACCCAAAATCTATGGGATGTGTGACAGCAGTCCTAGGAGGGTAATTCATAGCATTGAAGGCCTACCTAAAGAAACAAGAAACATCACTAATCAACAGTTTATCTTCACACTTAAGGGATCTGGAAAAAAAAAACACAGCAAAATAAGCCCAAAGGAAGTACAAGGAAGGAGATAATAAAGATCAGAGTGGAAATAAATGAAATAGAAACCAGAAAAGCAATACAAAAGATCAATGAATCCAAGAGTTGGTTCTTAGAGAAGATAAACAAAATTGACAAACCTTTAGCTAGACTCATTAAAAAAGAAAGAGAGGGGACCGAAATTAATAAAATCAGAAATGAAAGAGGAGAAGTGACAACAGACACTGCAGAAATACAAAAAATTTTAAGAAATTACTATGAGCAACTATATGCCAACAAATTTGACAATCTGGAAGAAATGGACAATTTTCTAGAGGCGTACAACCTTCCAAGGTTAACTCAAGAAGAAACAGAAAACCTGAATAGACTGATCACCACCAGGGAAATTGAATCAGTGATCAACAATCTCCCAAAAAACAAAAGCCCTGGACCAGATGGCTTTACAGGTAAATTTTACAAAACGTTCAAAAAAGAAGTATCACCTATTCTCCGCAAGCTCTTCCAAAAACTCCAGAAGGAAGGAAGACTCCCAAACACTTTTTACAAAGCCACTATCACCCTGATCCCAAAATCAGACAAAGACACCACAAAAAAAGAAAACTACAGGCCGATATCTCTAATGAATATAGATGCAAAAATCCTCAACAAAATATTAGCGAACAGAATTCAGCAATACATTAAAAAGATCATACACCATGATCAAGTGGGATTCATCCCTGGTATGCAAGGGTGGTTCAACATCCGCAAATCAATTAATGCGATACACCACATTAACAAAATGAAAAATAAAAATCACATGATCATATCAATAGATGCAGGAAAAAAGCATTTGATAAAATCCAGCAGCCATTTATGATAAAAACCCTTAAGAAAATGGGAATAGAGGGATCATATCTCAATATAATAAAGGCCATATATGATAACCTACAGCTAACATCATACTCAATGGGGAAAAGCTAAAACCATTCCCCTTAAGATCAGGAACAAGGCAAGGTTGCCCACTTTCTCCACTTCTATTCAACATAGTGCTGGAAGTTCTAGCCACAGCAATCAGACAAGACAAAGAAATAAAAGGCATCCAAATCAGTAAGGAGGAAGTAAAATTGTCATAACATGCAGATGACATGATACTATATAGAGAGAACCCTAAAGACTCCACCAAGAAGCTATTAGAGCTGATAGATGAAATTAGTAAAGTAGCAGGATACAAAATTAATATTCAGAAATCAGTTGCATTTGTATATACCAATAATAAAACATCAGAAGGAGAAATTTAAAAAACAATCCCATTTACAATTGCTCCAAAGACTATAAAATACCTGGGAATAAATTTAACCAAAGAAGTAAAAGATCTGTACTCAGAAAATTATAAGACACTGAAGAAAGAAATGAAAGAAGATACAAATAGATGGAAACACATACCATGTTCATGGATAGGATGAATTAATATAGTTAAAATGTCCATACTGCCTCAGGCAACATACATATTCAACGCAATTCCTATCAAACTACCAACGACATTTTTCACAGAAATAGAACATATAATCCTAAAATTTATATGGGACCATAAAAGACCCCAGATAGCTCAGCAATCTTGAGAAATAAGAACCAAGTTGGAAGTATAACAATACCTGACATCAAATTATACTACAAGGCTACAGTAATCAAAACAGCATGGTACTGGCATAAAAACAGATACATAGATCAATGGAACATAATAGAGAGTCCAGAAATAAATCCATGCCTATATGGCCTTTTGATCTACGATAATGGAAGCAAGAATGTACGGTGGGGTAAAGACAGTCTATTCAATAAATGGTGCTGGGAAACCTGGATAGACACATGCAAAAAAATGAAGCTGGACCACCTCCTTACACCATATACAAAAATAAATTCAAAATGGCTTAAAAACTTAAATGTAAGATCTGAAACCATAAAATTCCTAGAAGAAAATATAGGAAGAAACTTCACAGACATTACCCAGAGTAAGATTTTTATTGATAAATCCCCTCATGCAAGGGAAGTAAGAGAAAAAATAAACATGAGGGATTACATCAAACTAAAAAGCTTTTTCACAGCAAAGGAAACCATCAATAAAACAAAAAGGGATCCTACTAAATGGGAAAAGATATTTGCCAATGATATATCTGATAAGGGGTTAATATCACAAATTTATAAAAAACTCACTCAACTCCAAAAAGACAAACAACCCAATTAAAAAATGGGCAGAGGACATGAAGAGACATTTTTCTAAAAAGGACATACAGATGGCAAACAGACATATGAAGAAATGCTCAACCTCACTAATCATCAGAGAAATGCAAATAAAAACCACAGTGAGATACCACCTCACCCTAGTCAAAATGGCTATCATCAATAAATCAACAAACAACAAGTGCTGGCGCAAATGTGGAGAAAAGGGAACGCTTGTGCACTGTTGGTGGGATTGCAGATTGGTGCAGCCACTATGGAAAACAGTATGGAGGTATCTCAAAATTCTGAAAATGGAACTACCTTATGATCCACTCCTAGGTATCTATCTGGAAAAATACAAAACTCTAATTCAAAAATCTTTATGAACTCCTTTATTTATTACAGCACTATACACAATAGCCAAGACATGGAAACAACGAAAATGCCCTTCGGTAGATGACGGGATTAAGAAACTGTGGTACCTTTATGCAATGGAGTGTTACGCAGCCATAAAGAAGAAAGAAATCTTACCATTTGCAACAACATGGATGGACCTAGAGAACATTATGTTAAGTGAAATAAGTCAGACAGAGAAAGACAAATACCATATGATCTCACTTATATGTGGAATTTAAAGAAAAGAATAAGTGAATGAACTAATCAGAAACAGTTTTGGAGACATAGAGGAAAAACTGAGGGTTGCTAGATGGGCGGGGGGCTGGGGATAAGGGGGAAGTTGAGGGGATTAGAAAACAGTCGGTAAGCACAAGATGGCCACAGGGTTTTGAAAATTAACTTGGGGAATGTAATCAATAATGTTGTAAAGATTTTGTAGGGTATCCGATGGACACTTGTCCCATTTGGGAGACCACCTCAGGGATGATGTAGATGCCTGAACACTGCACTGTACACCAGAAGCTGAACAATAATGAATGCCAACTATAATTTTATATATATATATATATATATATATGTATATATGTATGTATATACTTACAAGCAGCAGAGTACAGCATTAGGAATAGAGACAGTGGAAATGTAATGGCTCTGTGCGATGTCAGAGGGATAGTGGATGGGGGGAGGGGAGTTCACACAGTGTGAGGGATATGAATGATAAACGTCTAAGTATTACTTTGTCTCGTGTATTTGAAACTAATAAAAAAAAAAAGAAAAAAAGAAAAAAAATGGACCAAAAAAAAAAAAGAATGCAACATTGCAAATTATATTCTGTTAAAGATTTAAGCTGTGAAGTTTAATCGGCACTACTCTCTTTGAGCCATTTTGCCTATTTTATAATATTCCCCCAAATTCTGAGTCCATTGCCTATACATTGTAACTATTGAATACAAATAAAATGAACCCACATGATAAAAAAAAAAAAAAACTACTATGAAATGGGGGTGGCCAGGTGGCTCAGTTGGTTAGAGTGCGAGCTGAACAACAGGGTTGCAGGTTCTATTCCTGCATGGGCCAGTGAGCTGCACCCTCCACAACTAAATAGAAGATAATGAGCTACCGCTGAGCTGCCAGTGGGGCGGCCAGATGGCTCAGTTTGTTAGAGCGTGAGCTCTTAACAACAAAGTTACCGGTTCAATTCCACATGGGATGGTGGGCTGCGACCCTGCAACTAAGATTGAAAACAGCGACAGGATTTGGAGCTGAGCCGCGCCCTCTACAATTAGATTGAAGGACAACAACTTGATTTGGAGCCCCTGGAGAAACACACTGTTCCCCAATATTCCCTAATAAAAAAAAAAATTAAAAAAAAAACCCTAAATAAGTGGAAAAACATCTATGTTCACAAATTGAGACTTAATACTGTTAAAATGTCAATATTCCCAACATTGATCTACAGATTCAGTGTAATCCCTATCTAAATCTCAACTACCTTTATTATTTTTTGAGAAAGTGACAATATTAAAATTCATGTAAAAGTGCAAGAGACTAATAGGCAAAAACATTTTTGAAAAAGAAAGAAAAAGCATTAACAAACTCACAGTGATTTCAAACCTTACTACAAAACTGCCATAATCAAAACAGTATAGTACAGATCCAAGATGGTGGAGTAGATAATCACTACCTGCTTCCTTCCATGAACACATTAAAATTACAACTAAATTATAGAACAATCAACCTGGAGAACCATCTGAAATCTGGCTGAACAGAAGTTTTGTAACTAAGGATATAAAGAAGCCACTTCGAGACTGGAAGGAGGGCAGAGATACGAAATGGGCTGGCACCAAACCTGTGTGTGGCAGTTGAAAATCGGAGTGTTATCTCAACTTCAGAGGTTCCCTCTCGAGGAAAGAGAGATTCCAACCCCACACTGGCCTCCCCAGAGCAGAATACTGGTGCCAGGTAGAGGACCCCCCACAATATCTGGCTGTGAAAAACAGTGGGGATTCCAAACATCCAGGTGAGATGGAAAGCTGCAGGAAACCCAGACATGCTCTTAAAGGGCCCGTGCACAGACATTCTTACTCCCAGGTACTCACCTTTGGCTCCAAGGGAGGGACGGTGACTTGAGGGTATTGGAGGCAAACCAGGAACAGACTGCGGTGTATGGCTTACAAGCAACAGCTGGAAGGCAGTCGCCACTTTCCCTGTGTGGGGTCCTGTTACCGTGCAGCCTACAGGCAGCCACCATCTTTTCTGTGTTGAGTCCATCCCCAAACGGCCAAATCTGAATTTGATTGGCCTGGTGAGCTTTGCTGAGACCCCACCCCACAATCCTCCCCTGATCCTGGAGGCACTTTCTTCTCAAGCATCCAGCCTCGCCCCCATTGTACTCTTTCTTGGAAAACTGTCCAACAGATCCCAGGTGAGCGGCGACTAGCCTTAGTGTGCTCTGAGATTTTTGCTAAGTAACTCCATCCTCAGCACTGGCACGAAACCAGGCTCTATATTAACCTGGTGACCATAACTCTTCCCACTCAGGGACTCCCTGAAACCCTGCCTCACGCAACCCTCATACCGCATGAGGCTTTATCAGGGGCTGAACCTTAAAGGAGCCAGCAGGTAGCAGCATGTCTCAGGGTGTCCTGGCTTTTGCGGAGCTACCCCAGACCCAGTACTGGTGAAAGGTGCTCTTGGTTTTCAACATGTCCTCTCCCACATGCCTCCAGGTTTAGCACAGGTAGTGAACAATCATGGCTCACATTGTAGCTCCTACCAGGTAGTCCCCAGCCGGTCACAGGCAGTGGGTGACCTGGGCCTCCATCAGAGTCCCTCGCAAGAGGCCACAGAACCAATATATTTGGAGGTTGGCTTCAGACCACAGCAGAGCACTGACCAATTAGCCCCACAAACGGCATATACATAGGGCAGACAATCAGCTCTAATGCATCTTTTGGAGCAAAAATTAATATAAGACCTGGTCTTATTTTACCATAATATAAGACTGGGTCCTTATAATATAATATAATAATATATAATAATAATATAATATAATATAATATAATATAATATATACTGGGTCTTATATTAATTTTTGCTCCACAAGATGCCTTAGAGCTGATTGTCTGGCTAGATCCTGTTTTCCAGGAAACACGGTTTATAAATGTTGAATAACTATGGTGTACCCCTGAACCCAATATAATATAGTATGTTAGCTATATTTTAATAAAAATCTCTTTAAAAAGCAATATAGCACTGGAATGATAGATATATAGATCAATGGAATATAACTGAGAGTCCAAAAATGAACTCTTATGTTTACAGTCAATTGATTGTGACAGGGTATCAAGACAATTTAACAGGGACAGAATAGTCTTTTCAACAAATAGTGGAATAGTGCTGTACTGTTTTGCTGCTGCACAGCAGGCCCAACAACCTCAGCTTACCCCATGGAGAGCTCTGAAGCTGGGATGGCCCAAAGGAGTTTTTCCATGTTGGGCCACAAGCGCCAGGCCTTTAACTTCTGTTTTGATTGGATGTGGGTCATCCCCAGAGGGAATGGCGTTTGATGAGGTGGGTCTCTGGATGAAGCAATCCTGAAAGGGGTAACAGCTGAACACTATTCACTAACAACACTCCCAACCGCCGATGCAACAAGGCCTTTCCTGAATGGCCAGCATAGCTCCATGTCCATCAGAAGAATACTTCCATCATCTTGAGAAAGTTCCCTTATGCCTCTCACCAGTCAGTTCTCCACCCCAACAGAGAGAATGGCTCATTTAGATATTTATCACCATGAATTAGTTTGGGTTAATCTTGAACTTCCCATAAATGAAATCATAAAATCTGTTCTAAGTCTGACCTCTTTCTCTAAACATAATATTTTTGAGTTTCATCCCTGTTGTGTCTGTGAGTAGTTCTTTTCTTTGTAACGTGTACTAGTCTATGATATTGATATACTACAACTTACTTTTCCATATTCCTGTAGAACAGCTAGATTGTTTTCAGATTTGGCTAGTCTGAATAAAGCTGCTACAAACAAGTCTTTTTGTAGACAAATATTTTCATTTATCTTGAGTAAATACCAAGAAGTAGAAATACTGGCTCATTGGGTAGGTGACTATTTAAGAAATAGCCAAACATATTACATTTTCACCGGTAATGTATGAGAGTTACAGTTATTCAACATCTTTACCATTATTTAGTATTGTCAGACCTTTTAGTTTCAGTCATTGTAGTGGTTATAAAGTGGTATCACATGATGGTTTTAAGTTACATTTTCCTGATGCCTAATAAACCTTTGTTTGTACTTATTTTGTCAATCATACTTGTATGTCTTCGCTTGTGAAGTATTTATTTAAATGTTTTCCACTACCACCACCATCTCCTTTTAAAATTAGGTCATCTGTTTTCTTATTTTTGAGCTGTCAGAGTTCTTTATAGATTCTAAATGTAAGTCTTTTATCAGATATATATCACAAATATATTCTCCCGGTTTATGACTTTTAATTTTCTTAACTATATTTTGAAGAGAAAGTTTTTAATTTTATTGAAGTTCGTTTTATCAATTTTTTTCTTTTACAGTTTCTGCTCTATATGTCTTATTTAAGAAATCTTTGCATAAGCCCAGGTAAATAATATTTTTCTCTTGTTTTCTTATAGAAGTTTTATAGTTAGCACTTACATTGGGTTCAGGGATTAATTTGAAATATGATTTTTTTTTTTTTGAAGCAGTTACAAGCCCACTCACATTTGAGTGAAAGGCATAGACCCCTCCACCTTAAAATGGGATTATACTATAATATTTACCATTGTGTATGTATAGCTATGTGACATATTTGTGCACCAAGTAGTTAAATGGAAATATCTGTTACATGTCTAATTATTTTAGGTTAGTGATTTCACTTTATATTACAAGTAAAAAAAATTATATATATATGTATACATATATATATGTGTGTGTATATATATATATATGTATATATATATATATATAGCCTCTTGAAATTTTGATGGAAAGCAAATTAGGACATCCAAATTTGCAAGAGAGGAAATTTTCCTATAGAAGTGTATAAGGAAACTTTTATAGAATTCCAAAATAATATATTTTGTCTTGAACAGAGGTAACCTAATAAAAGATATAAAGCACAGTCGAAGAATATGAAAAAAATGTCTATTTCTTCAGCAAATAGTTACTGAGCACATGCAACACGCGCTCTGCTGGGTTGAGCTCGATACTCAACATTCACAGCTGGCAATTCCTGCCCTCAATTAACTTACGGTCTAGTAGGGAAGATCATCATGCAAACAAACAAAACCCCAAAGGATGACGGCTGTAATGGAGACATATGCTAGTTGGTGTGTAAGATCCCCTACAGACTACCTAGGGGCGATAGGATGAACTGTGGCTTGCCATGGAAACAGCCCTCTGTGTTGTAGGCAAGGGAAAGGTTCCATGTGCAAAGGAAAATATTAGAAAGTTGGGAGGCCATGTGGAGAGAAGTACAGGGGTTCTTTCGGTGTAGTCTGATTTAGGCATATTTTCCGGTCCAGAGGTGAGAGAGCAAATTGTTTCTGACAGGTTTAGTTGCTCTTTGTTTTGGCATTTCATCCTGAGGACATCAAGAAACTGCCTCCCTCCTCTTGTCCTAATAGCCAAGGGCCAGAAGGTATCAGACGCCTATAATTACTGTGGAATGTGGAATTATTTCCGAGAATGTGGAATTATCTTTTTAACCAGTTTACAGAATATCAGTGGCTAAATGTTGGGTGAAAAAAACAACAACAAAACTTTCAAAGGAGAGTAGATTTGATAATCTACATTTATTATTGTCTACCCTGCCATTTTCCAAAGGTAGTTCTAGAGACATTGCTGAAATTATGCAATGGTAGCAGTGAAACATTGCTATAGCCCAGTTAGTCAAGGGAATATAAGTCTTAATATTAAATTTGAGAAGGAACCTAATGTCTTAAAATTTGGCTTTGTTTACCATCTGCTAAATACATTTTAGAGATAAAAATTTGATTATATATCAAAATTTTCATATATTTATATATGAACAATGCTAGGGAATTTTGAAGAAGTATTGTTTGAATTATATTCACTTAGAAATGGCCAGTAAAGTAAATTGTGCAGGAGATAAGCACAAAAGAAAAGAAACTGGAGCCTTCAGAAAACATCATTCCTACATATGGAGGAAAGGTTATGATGAAGACAGTCTTCTCAACAATAATCCTAAATTCAAAAGGGAAACCTGAGTATTTTCACTCAATGTGTCCTTTGAAGAAGCAACAACTTTAAGTTGATCCTGATTCGATGAATATTTTTCTTCTTATCAGCAAAAAAAATCAATGAAAATCTGAGCTTCTCTTTAGGCAGCTTCCATTTTGTGAAGCCACAGAGCCCTCCGAGAAAAGCATCCCTTTCCACGCTGAACATTCATCACTGTCATGTTGCATAATCATCACTTACAGTTTCAGAAAAGTTTCAAGAACATCCTTTTTTTTTCTACCCAAGCTATATAAATAATACTGATAGTATTTTCCACTGTGAAAAAGGTATTATGGCAATGATAGTAACTTGCCCCTATCTATTGTCTGAATGACTCCCCAAAGATATTCATGTCCATATTCATGTTCAGAAAGGATCAGAAAAGCCAGTTTCCAGGCCTCAGTGGCCTGCTTGGCGGCTGAACCTGTCAGGTATGACGTTCTAGTGGTTTCTCCCATTATCCATGCTTTGTTTATCAAGGATAACTTTTTACACAGAATTACGCTTTTATAGCTTCATTTTACTGAATTCTGGGACACACTGTGCTGCTATAGCAGACTAATTGGTGGAAGGAAGATAAAAATTCTTCCTTCTTCATTAAAGTATCCAGGAACCACTGGTTTCATAGCACTGGTTTCATAGCACTCTAATACATAACGTGATTATGTATAGGTCAAAATATAAAAGTTTCCAGGATTTAAAAAAATAGTTTCCAAGCATCCAAAATTTCAGAAAGTTCAAGTTATCAGCTACAAATTAGTATTATGCATAAAGTTGGGGTTTTGTTTGTTTGTTTGTTTGTTTTTTCAAACTGTTTTTGAGCTTGCTTGTGACTGGACACATTCTATATGGTACTAGATTCAGGGTTACCGCGACTGGGCACCATGCCAATGCTGGAACTTTCTTATTCTTAGTTAACCATTCTATATGCAAGCATAACAAACACTACACACAACAGTAACCATGTTACTAGTAAATCTAGCTCCTGATCACAGCCAGGGTAAACCAGGTTCCTGAGGTGTCAGTTTTCTTCTTAGAAATGCCAGATTATTCACGATAAAAAAGTCCAGGAAGAATACAGGAAGATGAAGCCTGCTCTCTATTTCCTATATTTCTTATATTAAGTTCTTAATAGCTATGGGGATGATAAGGAGAAAGAATGCTGGGAATTACAAATACGAGGCTTCCACATTAAACTCTAAGAAATGTGTTCCTGGGCAGGTGGTCAAGGACAGAGGGGAGAGCTACGAGGCTGGAGTGATTTCGCTGGAGGGTGAGAAGGAGAACTTAAAACAGAGCAAGGAAACCTTTCCTGATGTTTACTTCAAAGATTGTTGGGTGATTTGTTTCAGGTGTTGATTCATGCCCAAGAAAGGTGAATATACAGGCTTTGAATCAAAATGACATAGTCTGCTTTCAGTGTGTGTAGCAAATTTATACATTTCATCAATGAGGGGCTAATTAATAGATAGAACAATTGATTGTTCATTAGTTCAAGTTGATCAATGAAACCTTTGGTTGCCAGCCTCTAAGATGGCTCCCTATAATTGTTGCTTCCTGGTATTCATGCCTTTATGTTGTATCCTCCCACATTTAATCATGGCTGGTCTGTGTGACCAATAGAAACCAATAAAATATGGCAGAGGTGACTTCCTAGGCTAGGTCATAAAGGGCAATTAAGTTTCCACCTTATTCTCTTAGATCATTCTTTCTGGAAGAAGCCTGTGACGATGTCATGAAGACACTCAAGAGGCCCTATGGAGAGGCCCATATGAAGAGACCTCCCACCAACAGCCAGCACCAACTTGTCAGCCATGTGAGTGAGCCACCTTGGAAGTGGCTGAGATCCTCCAATCTCAGTCAAGCCTTCAGGTGACTACAGCTCCAGTCAATATCTGATTGAACCTCATGGGAAACCCTGAGCCAGTACTGCCTAACCAAGCAGGTCCAGAATTCCTGATCCAGAGAAATAATAAACACGTTTTATTATTGGTTTAAGGCACTGTGTTTTGTAGTGATTTGTTACAGACCATAGATAGCTAATACTGAACCTCTTCTCCCATACTTTCCATCTGATTTCTCCAAGTTACTCTAGTTGCCTCAAAAATACCTAACCATGGAAAACAAGCCCCCTGCTCAAGCCTTGTCTCCTTGTGGATTATTAATTGTTTACTAAAATCTATTTCCTTGACTTTCTGAGCATATAGCTACACTGCATTGTCCAGATTCCCTGGACGTTAGGTGGGGCAACGTGATTAGGTTCTGGTCAGTGGAGTATCGTGTAACTTAAAACCTGGCTCATGAAACCTCCCAAGTGTGCTCCCCTGTGCTATTTTCACTTTCTGCCTGATTGAGATGCCACCCTCAGGGGTGACCTTTGAAGCCATGTGTTGAAAATGGCATTGCCACCAGGTCCCTACAAGACTGTGTAGAGCAACACGGGCTATTTTGTAAGCAAGAAATGATCTTTGTTTTGATGTTGTTCAGTTTTGGGGGTCTATTCATCATGCTAACCTAGCCTATCCTAATCTACTTAGTACCCTCCCATTTTCTAGATCCTTTGTGGAATCTTTATCAAATCTTCCCAGGAAATTTTCCTTTTCTATGTACTATTTCTTTAAAGATAAGTTCTTTCAGAGACTGGTAAATAAATCTATTCTAGAATGCTCAACAAGTGGGCCTGGATTAAGGTCTGCACACTGTAAGATAACATATTACAATTTAACAATGTCTGCTGACGGATCTATATTAAACTGAAGAAGCAACTCCAGAGAATTTTAAGAAACGTATCAAGCTAGTGAAATAGATTTTGGAGGACAGATTTTGAGTGTCTCTAGTCACAGCATGTAGGAAGCTTCCACTGTTTGTAGTATGTTGGTAATGAACTATAATCTGTTCTCAGAGTTTTCCTCTGGCTGACTCAAGGAAGATGAGGTTTGTCTCTAATCTTGGTGTGACACCACGCCATTAGATTTGTTGCTTCTGAAAACTGGCATTTGTGCTCATTTCTCATATACAGTGGAGGCTGAGCATTTTAAATCCTCAAATGTTTTCCATGTCCTTTAGTCATCAGCAGGAGAGGAGACCAAATACAGGAATCTGAGGATTAGTGACATACTGAGACATTGAGCAAGATTCCACTGGGTCCTGATGAAAACATTTTAGTTATTTAGTTTAGTTTTTTGTTTGTTTGATGGAAAGGAGATAAGAAAGAAGAAAGGAAGGACAAAACATCCACACAGTGTTGACCACACCTGGAAGGTTATGCCAACTAAGAAAAGATTATGCCAGCATCAGATTTTACCTTGGTATTTTCCCTCCCGCCATCTTCTGCATACTTCCCACCACTTCTCCAAGTAGCCAGAAAAGGGTGACTGAAGAGTGTGTCACGTTCGTGCTTATTAACAGCTGCCAAGTGGTAAAAGAGCAGTTTAAGAATGTCATTATGTGCATCATCATAATATGAAAACATTTTCTTTATTATACTGTCTTCGCCTGGGTTTCCCCGAAAGCAGAGCCACTGGCAGAAAGCCTACGTGTGATTCCTTTATTAAGAAATACAATCCTGGGGAGCAGAGGTGAGGGATGAGTAGAGAGATGCAAGGTAAAGGAGAGGTCCATTTATCCGATGGTTCCAACACCTGTTGGCCAAAGAGTATCCCCTCAAGGTGTTAAGTCCCCTGAATTTCCAGTTTGTATGTGGGGAGGGATACATCACTATAGATTAGTTTGCATTTTCAATAATTCATGTAAATGAATCAAAGTATGTGTCTTTTTTTGTCTATTTTTTTCCACTCAGCATAATGATTTGGAGATTCATCTGTGTCGTGGCTGCATCAGTAGTTACTGTAGACACACCCTAATGTGACCTCCACTGCATCACTCCATTTTTAACCCCTTTCTTCTGCATGTGGCTGAGACCTGTGACTTGTTTCTCTAACCAGCAGAACATAGCAAAGGTAATGGGATGCCCTGCTCCTGTTTATTTTACTTTTCCCTCATGTTCATTTTAGATCTTGAATTAACCTAGAATTTATTTTGAATTATGATGTGACATAATGTTCTAAATTTTAAAATACCCTATAAGTCATCCCTAAATAATTTATTGAGCTCTTTTTCCCATCATTTTGTGGTGCCAGTTATATCACATATGAAATTCTTATACCTAGAACAGATTTTTGGATGAGCAAAGACTTTCCCACACTTAAAAACAATGGGGGGAACCACAGAGGAAATATATTTAGAAAAATTGAAAAGATAAAAAAACTACCATAAGAATAATAATTTGACAATTTAAATGGGGGGTGGGAGTTTGTTTCCTGAGTATAAAGTTCTTAAAATTATATATGTGAAAGAATTTATAAAAAAAGAACTATAAATTTCTGATAAACATAATCATAATAAAACTTGGCATGTGTTGAACATTAGTATGCTCAGTCACCAGACTAATTGCTTTACATAGATCTCATTTAATCCTCACGACAGCCCTAAGAAGTAATAGAGTCTGAGTACATTTTAATCTCAGAAAAATACCAAGATATTATTCATTTTCATTTAGTAAGTTAGCAAAGTTTATTGCAACGCTGTTGGTAAGAAAATTTCTTGGATAGAACAGAAAAAGCATGAGTCATAAAGGAAAAACATTATAAATTCAACTTCATCAAATTTGAAAGTTTTGATACTCAAAATATACCATTAAGAAATGAAAAGACTAGTCACAAATTAGAAGAAAATATTTGCATTAAATATACCTGTTAAAAGGACTTTTATCCAGGATATATAAAGAAGTCTCAAAACTCAATAAGAAGAATACAAACAATTCATTTAAAAACAGTCCAAAGGTTGGAAGAGACTCTTTACCAAAGAAGATATATAGATGGCAATTAAGCATATAAAAAAGCTCGAAATCATGAATCACTAGGAAAATACAAATTAAAACCACAATGAGATTCTACATATGTAATATGGCTAATATTAAAAAGATTAGCCATACCAAGTGTTGGCAAGGATTTGAAGCAAGTAGAATTCGGATACACTGTTGATGAGAATATTTAATAGGATACCACTTTGGAAAAACAGTTTGGTGCTTTCTTTAAAAGTTAAATACTTACTTACCATATAACCCAAAAATCTCACTCCTAAGTGGGATTTGCCCAAGAGAAATGAAAGCATCTTCACAGGAGCACTTGTACACAAATGTTCATAGCAACTTTCTTCAAAATAGCCCAAACAAACAACCCAAGTGTCTCAACGGGAGAAAGAATAAATTATAGTAAATCCATACAATAGAATACTCCTCAGCAATAAATAGCAATGGGTTTCTGTCACACATAACAAACAGCATGGATGGATAGCAAAAACATTATGCTGAGTGAAAAAAAGCCCAGTGAAAAGGCATGATACTGTGTGACTCTATTTATATGAAAGTCTAGAATAGGCCCAACTTATATATACCGGGGTGCCAAAAAAAAAAAAATGTATACACATGACTTGTATTCATCTTTTGTTATCGGTATACATTGAGTATTAACATTTTAATATAGTTTTTTCCCTTTCTTAAAATGTGTATACGTGAGGACCCAACCAAGATGGCACAGTAGGTAAACGCTGTGTTTACCTTCTTTCATCAAAATTACAACTAATCTGCAAAACAACCATTATTGAGAATTGCCTAAAATCAAGCTGGACTGAAGCCTTTCAATTAGGACTTGCAGAAGAAGCCACCTCCAGATGGATAGAAAGATCAGAGATGTGGAATGGGCTGGTCCCACACCCGTGTGTGACCATTAAAGATCAGGAGGACTATTTCAGCTGTGGGGGTCCCCCCATCTCTTGGAGTGGGAGATCCCAGTCCCTCCCCAGCCCAGGGTTCCTGTGTCGGGGAGACAGGTCCCCATGATTTTTGGTTGTGAAAACCAGTGGAGATTGTAAGTACGTGAGACCGAATTCAGCTGTACTCACAGGCGCTCCTCTTAGAGGGACCTCGCAGACTTACCCACCAATGGATTCACTGCCTCTGAGGTCCAGTGATGGGGCAGCAGCTAGAAAGGCGGCAGGGACAAATGGTGGGGAATTGAGTTGTCTGGCTTGGGACGGGGGCTGGAGGCGGCTTTCTCCTGGACGGGGAGCTGGTGGAGACCATTGTTTCTTTGCTGAGCCCTCCCCCTTCCCAGCAGGCCTACACAGGTGGCCGCCATATCTGAGTCTCCTCCGTTCGTTTGCCCCCCCCCCCCAGTAATTGAGACCTGGCCCCACCCAATTTTCGGCCACACCCAGGCCACTTCCAGTAGCTTTTTCATACAGACTGCCTTCCTTGGCTCAAACTGCAGACTTTTCTAGGGTCTCTCAAAGGTTCGCGGAACCCAAAAAAGCAGCATCTGGCTTGAGCAGGTCCTGTATCTCTGGCTGAGCAGCCCTAAGCCTGCACTAGTGGCAGCTGGCCTTTGTTTATGGCTTGGGCTCTCAAGGTGCTTCCAAGCACAGCATGGGTGACAGCCATCTGCGGATTTTTTTCTGGCTCCCGCTAAGTGGCAGGTTGGGTAATGGGCTGTGGCTGAAGTAGACGTACAGAGGATCCCCTTCAAGGTGGTCGTGGGGCTGGTGCCCCAGTGGCCAGCTTCAAAATGAGCTGGAGCATCACCTAACTGTCTCCAAGTACAACACACCAAAGGGTTGGATTAGGCAGGCACCAGAGTCCTGTTCAGGCAGATGCTGCTCTATAGGATCAGCCCTGCACAACAACTCTGCCACTGTAGTCAAGGCCAGTCCTTATAACCAGTGAGCCCAACGGTCAGTCCCTCACATTGATGTGCAATTATCAACCAAGGCTCAACTACAAGAGGAGGGCACACACAATCCCCACAAGGGATGCACCTGGAGCGCGTGGCTCAGGTGAGCAGAAAGGCTGTGCCACTGAACCCCACAGCACACCTACTACATAAGGCCACTTTACTAAGACCGGAAGACATAGCAGCCCTACCTAATACATAGAAGCAAACATAGGGAGGCAGCCAAAATGGGGAGACAAAGAAACATGTCCCAAATAAGAGAACAGAACAAAGCTCTAGAAAAAGAACTAAGCAAAATGGAGACAAGCAAACAATCAGATGCAGAGATCTGAACACTGGTTACAAGGATGCTCAGTGATCTCAGGGAGAACTTCAACAGAGAGATTGGAAGCATAAAAATGAAGATGGACACCATAAAAAAGAACCAGTCAGAAATAAAGGATACAATAATGAAAATGAAGCATATATTACAGGGAACCAACAGTAAATTAGATGAAGCAGAGGATCCAAGCAGCGATGTAGAAGGTAAGATAGCAGAAAACACCCAACCAGAACAGCAAAAAGAAAAAAATATCCAAAAATTAAAGAGACTTTAAGGGGCCTCTGGGACAATATCAAGTCCCAGATTATAGTCCCAACATTCACATTATAGGGTACCAGAAAGTGCAAGGAATTGAAAACCTATTTGAAGAAATAATGACAGAAAACTTCCCTAACCTGGTAAAAAAAATAGACATACAAACCCAGGAAGCACAAAAGAGTCCCAAACAAGACAAACCCAAAGAGGCCAACACCAAGACACATCATAATTAAAATGCCAAAGGTTAAAGACAAAGAGAGAATCTTAAAAGCAGCCAGAGAAAAGCAGTTAGTTACCTACAAGGGAGCTCCCCTAAGACTGTCAGCTGATTTCTCAACAGAAACTTTGCAGGCAAGAAGGGAGTGGCAGGAAATATTCCAAGTGATGAAAAACAACAACATACAACCAAGATTGCTCTACTTAGCAAGGCTGCCATTTAGAATTGAAGGACAGATAAGGAGCTTCTCAGACAAGAAAAAGCTAAAGGACTTCATCACCACCAAATCAGTATTACAAGGAATCTTAGAGGGACTTCTTTAAGATGGGAGAGAGGTTAAGGATGGGTGAAAGGGGAAAGGATTAAGAAGTACAAGTTGGTTGTTATACAGTAGTCATGAGGATGTAGGGTATAGCATAAGAAATATAGTCAACAATATTGTAATAACTAGGTGTGGTGCCAGATGGGTACTAGATCTATCAGGTGATAGATGGGAATGGGGTTGGGGGCAGGGTGAAAAAGATGAAGTCATTAAGAAATACAAATTGATAGTTAATAGAGTATGGGGAATATAATCAACAATGTTGTAAAGGTCATGTAAGGTGCCAGATGGGCACTGGACTTATTAGGGGGATCACGTCATAGACTGTGTAGGTGCCTGACCAATGTGCTATACACCTGAAGCTGAAGTAGAATAATATTGAATGTCAACTCTAACTAAATATATAGGTATATGTAGTCATGGGATGTGGAGTACAACATAGGGAAGGTAGTGGATGGTATTATAACAGCTACATAAGATGTCAGAGGGATAGTAGCTTGGAGGTGGGTAATCACTTTATGAGGAGTTTAAATGTCTAACTTTTACATTGCTTTGTACGCTTGAAACTAATTTAAAAAAATGTGTATATGTTTTTGTGGTACCCTCCTTTTAGTGACAGATAAGTGGTTTCCCAGGTCTGGAAAGTGGGAGACGCAAAGGAACACTCCCTTTGATTGAAATATCCTATATCTTAATTGCAAGTGGTTGCATGGATATATATGTTTTTCAGAACTCCTGGAAAATATAAACTTAAAATAGATGTATTTTATTGTAAGTAAATTAGGCTTTAATGAAGCTGATTATTAGAAAGATTTTCATCCCAGTAGGACTTTTTTTTTTACATTATTGAAACTGGAAAACTGAAAAAAAAATCTTGAAAAATGTTTTGCTACTCAAAAGGAAGCTTTGTTAAAGAAATAATGACATAGCTTCACGTTGAAGAATTATACATTTATTATACAAAATGTGAAGAATATTTAATGATGTGAAAATGATCCAAATGGATTTTTAAGAGAATAAAAGTCACATAACTGTATGTGAATTGTACCTCTCTAAAATTTTCAGCTCTTACAGCTTAAAATTTAATTTCTTTTGTACTCGCATGCTCCCTTGTTTTTTTAAGACTTAGCAAAATGCTTATTTAACTGCAAATTATTGTGTTGCCCAAGGATACATTTTTTTTTTGTCCTGAACTTTATATTCATAATTGAGAAGAAAGAAGAACATAAGTACATAATCTGTTTCTTCACAACCTGGAATTATATCCAGCCACATGGAGAAATTCATTTTGCAGGGTGTTTTTTTTTCGTTTGTTTGTTTGTATAACAAGATTGAACCAAAGCAGGCACACTAAAAATACTTCACATTAAAAATTTGGTATAACTAATAATGTGTTTAAAAACACATTTATGTAGGGTTTATTGTGATTGTGCTATTTTCTTTCTTGAAAATTAGAGTTCATGAATTTTTGCACAGTACATGATTTTATGTCTAAAAATAATCATCAACACTGAGAAGAAATTATATTTGACTTTATTTCGCATTTTGTCTAAGATTTTATCATTTTAATTGTCCTTGTGGTTATTTGTGTGTTTGAGGAGCATTTCACATTCTAAGAGTTAACCAGTTCTCTTTAATTGAGGGAATGGAATCAGAAATGAAGTCCTCGGGCAAAGCTGCCTGGGAGTGAAATTGAATATCAGCTCCATTTAGGTTTCACAGAGTTAAAAATACAAATGATCTATTATAATTCTGGCAATGAATACTCCTAAGTGTTTTAAAAATTATTTTACTTTGCTCAGAATATCTGCCATGCCTCCCAGAAGTCAACTAAATAAAGTCTTCATTCTGCGTGTGGAATTCAAGGCTTCCTGCGACCAACTCCTGGTTCTACCACTTACCACGATGACTTTGGGCAAGATAATTTCTCTGCCTGAGCTCCTAGTTTCTCCATTGTTTTTAAAAATACACAGAGAGAGTGTCTTGCTCATAGATGCGTTGTGGGCAATAAATAAAATAAAACACTGAGCACACGCTATAGAGTGAACAGTTAGCATAGAGTGAACAGTTAGTGGGAGCTATTCATTTCCTGTTACTATTATTTTATTTGTTTATTCCTCTACTGGGCTGTAACTTAAAGAACTGCTGTTGTTTTTATTTTTACTTTTCTATGTCTACTCAATGAGTATTTATTGAAGGCTCACCATTGCCCGGCATCATGCTGGGTGTTAAGGCAACAACGATAAAGAAAATGAACTTGGCACCAGCCCCAAAGTAGTTTTTAGTCTAATAGGGAAAGATAATTAATACGCAAGAAAAGAAATTCAAGGGGAAAAATAGCTGATGTGGGATATTAGCATGGAGTAGAGGGAAGGGAGATTCAATTTTGGTCAGTGTTGTCAGAGAAGACATCCAAAAGGTGAGATTGAAACCTGAGAAGAGTTGGACACCATGCAAAGAGCTGAGGGGAAGGGATCCTAGTAAAGGGAATAGTATGGGCAACAGACGAGATTTCACAGAGCTTGATGTGTAAATGAGCAGAGAGAAGGGGCTGGAAATGAGTCAGTGAAGGGAAGACAGTGGTGAGGTGTGCCTAGAGAATCTGCAGGGGTCAGGTCTTGGAGGCTTGGCGAGGAGTTTGGGTAGCATTCTATGTATGCACTGTAGGAAACCAGAGAATGCTAAGCAGAGGAGTGGTAACATGCTGTACAAAGACCATTCTGCAGGACGCTGAGGGTCATGAATGGAGCCTGGGAGGAGGGGTGGTAGAGGATGGAGACAAGAGTGGAAGTCTAGCGTTTGGCTCCTGCCTGCCTCTTCAGTCCTCATCTGGGATCCTTTCCCTATTACCTCCTGTTTTCCAGCCACATCTTCCTTCTTCTCAAGTGTGAGATAAGCTACTTGCTCCCTGGGGACCTTTGCACTACTTATTTTTTCTACCTGGAATGCTCTGCCCCAAATCACAACCTGAATGGCCCATTCTTTAGTTCAGGTCGCAGCTTAAAGTCACCTTCTGTGAGAAGGCTTTCTTGCTTCTTGCTAGATACACCCCTAATACCTTTTAGGGATCAATGCTGAATTGCTAGTTGCTAAATTCAATATTTAGTTCATGATAAAAAGAACATCTGCATTGAAAAAAACAAACCTACTATTTGAATAAGTACATTTAATTATTTCTACAGTTTCATCGTGGACAATGCTGGTAGTTGATTTTGGAAGTTTGAAACCACACTGCAGAAACAATTTCTCAGCACCGTCAGCCACTAGACAACTCCTGCAGTCGCTATAATGCTACTGCCCATTACCTTCAATAGAGGAGCAAGATAGTTTGAGGTTACCTGATTTTTTTCTGATAGCCTCTTGTCTTCATGCTCTTTGTAGTCTGCAGTACAATCGGACTAAGAGTTGCTTTTCACGGGCATTATTTAACAGGTTTTTTGATGTTTCGCCTCATTAGGAAATTCTGAGGTATGAAATTTAGCATTCTGTTTTTAATGTATCTTAACAAGATGCAAAGAATTCCAAAATAGGATATTTCCTCAATAATTTTCCTCAACCTAAATGGGGTTTAACTAAAACTTAAATACACATCTTAAAGGTGGTTTGTTTATCTGCCAGTCTTTACTTATTTAACTGGTTGAAAGTTCTTCACAATTGCATGTGTACATAAATAAAATTAACAGCTTTCATAATCATCACATAGTACAGCAGTTATTCTTATGATGATATGTAAATATATTATATATATATATCATGTTTTCCCGAAAATAAGACCGCGTCTTATATTAAGGTTTGCTCCAAAAGACGCATTAGGGCTTATGTTCAGGGGATGTCATCCTGAAAAATTATGCTAAGGCTTATTTTCCGGTTAGGTCTTATTTGGGGGGAAACATGGTATATATTATACAGAGGGTGCCACAAAAATGTATGCACAAAATTTTAAGAAAAGCTGTATTAAAATTGTAATACTTAATATATACCAATAACAAAAGATGCATACAAGTCACGTTTGACTTCTGCAATTACAAGAGGTGCTCAAAGTGGTTGCCATCAGCATCCAGACACTTCTGATTATGGCAAACTACTGCTTGAGCAATGTTGACCAAAGTGTCCACTTGTATACATTTTTTGGCACCCCCAGGGTGTGTGTGTGTGTGTGTGTGTGTATTTAAACTGACTTTTTATAGAATATAAAGCATGAAGTAGATTTTTACCCCCAGAATCATCTAGAATGCTTACCTATGGTTGAAAATGAATACTTAGATATTAACAATCAATCTTAATGATATATTTTGTTTGTATCACAAATGTTACTTTGACTAGTAACGCTAGAAAGCTACATGATTGCCTGGCTATTAATTATTGACAGTTTAGGGATGACGAAAATGACCTTGCAGCAGGCATTCAGCTATTTTTGCCTTCCAAAGGCTGAGGTCAAAGACAAGTAGCAGATTTTTGCCTGAATATGAAAACCCAAACAAAAATTGAATGCATATCTACTTCCCGCCCTTGCCTCCAACAACAGAACCCTGTTTTATTAGTAGTGTACTAATCACTAACTTGTTTTTCCTGGTTTTTAAAAATTTCCTGTATTCCTTCTTTAGCATGCTGCTCCACAGGAAGAGGGTCCCTGCTTTCTTGTTCAACAGCGTTCGACTCATCCCAGGAAAGTCCCTGGCACATACTGGGTGTCCAATAAATGTTCACTGAGAGAATGGTAGATGTATAGATGGATAAATATGAAGTAGTACAGGCAAGAGATGGTGGTGGCTTGGACTCTTACAAAAGAAATGACGATAGTAATATGTTATTTGTTTACAGAATCAACACCATTAACTAGAGGATTGAATTTGGGAGAGGAGAGCAAATTATCGATCAGGGTTGATTTCTCAGTTTCTGGATTGAGAAACATCTGTATCTTCAATGTGTAGCATCCAGCCTCACACCTAGCAGGTGCGTCCACCCCAAAACGTTAAATTAGTGAATTGACTTGAGCTTGGACTTTTGATAGATTGAACTCATAGTTACGAAAGTGAGAAGTAGCTATGAGTACCTGGACACGTTTTTCCCAGTGCACACTGGTGACACTTGATGCCCATATTCTCTTCTCAGTGGCTGAACTATGCAGGCAGAGTCTGCTGAGCGGCAACATGTTAAACCTTACTGGCCTGGAGAGAGACACAGGGAAGTGTGACTTGCCATCATTTAGCTTGTGGTTTCAACCAGGTTGCTCTAAAGGCAAATAGTTTGCTGTCCCTCACCCTCTCCCCTGGAGAAAAACGAAGAACGCTAATTAAGAAAAATATGGCAAATTTTCAAATTCATTATTGGAACAGTATCTGAACCATGAACAATTGAGTTTCCAAAAGAGAGTTAAAAAAAGAGCAGAGGCACTAATTTTCATGGAGTCCTTGTTAGGTTGGACAGATATTTTATTTTTTCAAACTGACTCATTTAAAAGAAAAAAGTTCAACAGCAATTTCAGAGAAAAGTTAAATTAATACAGACATTAGCTCAGACTGTACATGTGTAATGCTGGCAGGCTCCACAAAGCTCTCGCTTCCATGAACACCACACATGAGAAGAGAACCCCCCGATTTCTTTGCTACTAATGTCATTTACTACAATGTGAACCCTGATGTGTCCTTGACCCTGGAATTCATTATGTGGGCTTCATGGGCCTGCTGGCCCTCCAATTAGCCAGTTTTCCGGCCTGATTTCTTAAGAAGGGGACAAAGCTATTTGAGTGCAGCCGTATCTGGCACAATATGGAGTCTTTATCATTTTTCTCCTCTCAATGATTTCACATATAATGATGTAGAGAGCAGAGGGAACATAACCATTTCGTCATGTGGCCACCAATCATCTCTTATTGTTTTCAAAGAATGGGCAAGTGTTATTATTCTCCACTTTGGGTTAAAAGAATTTTTTTTTAATGGGCTAGAGTCATATGCACACATATGTAGAAAAGTTTCATTTTTAGAATCAACGAAATCATAATATCCTCTCCTAACTGACCTCACTACATCAAATCTTCATTGCTTGTAATGAATGTGAAATGCTATAAGCCTGATATCCTTTCCCCACTCTCCCTGTCCCCTACTTCCATTGGATCTATGGACTTCAGGCAACAAGCTGGGTAGCAAAGGGTGGTGGGCAAATAACAGGCTTTGGAAGGGATAGGCCTGACTTCCAATCTTGGCTCGGCCCCGTCATCGCAATTGACCTCAGAAAAGCTGCTTATTTTCAATCTGTGGAATGGGTTTCATTATAGACATCTTGCAAGGTATTAGAGATAGTACATGCATTATATATATTCGTATATATACAGTTCCTGCCATGTCACGAGTGATAATAACTGTCATTGTTGCTGCCTAAATCCACAGAGCATACTGATTTGTTCATTTATCAATAGGATCATCCTCCCTTGAGTTCTATATTGTGAAACTGCCTCATGCTCCATGTATTAAACATCTCCCCGTCATTCCTCATTTATTCATTTAACAAATATGAACTATGAAATTATTATATGCTAGTTCTGACATAAATCAAGCTGCTCTAGAAATCTCCCTGCCTTCTGGAAGACTCTGTCAAACTGCCTTTTGGTATTAAAAAAAATGAAGGGTAAATCCTTTATTTAAATATTTATATTCATTTCAATAGTAACCAATTTGTTGAGTGCTACTATTTTGGAAGCCATGGTGTTAGCATTAGAAGAACAAGACACAGATCACTAGGAATTTGTAATAGAATAGTTGATGCAAAGCATTTCTAACAAGTAACCTAACAAACACTTTCATAATTTAGATCTGTCTGAAATATAATAGTTTATTATTTCTATCATGGGAGGCCATATGAGATCTGAGGGATCATAGAGAAGAAACTATGTATATAGCATGTCCTTCACATATGTAGGATTACAACTTCCTAGACATACAAAACATACAATTTTTATGTTCAGTAAAGCACCTAAAACCATTATGTCTAGACTTAGTTTTTATGTTGTGTCTTAATCTCTAAACTCTTTGAGTCATAAGTTGATTCTGTAATTACAAATAGTTATGGGAAGAGATTACAGCCCATGCTCGACCCTCTGGGGAGTTCTGAAACAAAGAGCATGGATAACTGGAACATGCAAATAGTATATCCAATTTCTTTTTAGTCAAAAGTTTAAACTTTTTTCCCCACAGAACTTGTAGCCAGAGCTACTAACAAATAGCAAAATAGATGTAGAAGGCCAGTAAGCCGCAGCCCACGGGCTTTAAACACAATTGCTAGAACAGTGAGAATCTAGGAATGTAGGAATGTAGAAGATCTGATGGTTGGCCACCCCAGAGGGAAGCGAGGCATTTGCACATGAGCCAGTGAGGGAGCCTGTTCACCAGGCAGGATTATAGGGCATCAGAGGGAGCCAAGGATGTCTGCAAGGCCAGGCAACTCATGGCAGAGAAAATCCCAGCCTGCACTGGGAGGTTAGTTAGAACCCTACCCTGAGAGGAATGGCCCACTCTTCGGAATGCTGAAAATATTCTGTGGAAAATTCCCAGAAGTGGTTATTCATTTAATAATAACTGAATGCCTACTATGTACAAAAGTGCTGTGCCTGTGGCTGTACTCTGGTGTTTCACACAACCATGACTCTGTTTTTATTCTCTTTAAGAAAGTCCACCAGCAAAATCTTGCTAAGGAGAGAAACGTGCTCTCTGTGTCATTTCTGAATTCCAATGCTTCCATCAACCTTGAATAACAGGAAAAGTCTCCTATACTTAGCTATTGTTTGTATCATCATGGTCGTCGTTATTCCAGGCTCCTAAAAGAGAGCTGAGAGTGCTTCTTTTAATGCCAACTGTGATTTGCACATTCATAGATGGTTTGAAGTTTCAGAAATTAAATGTCGGGGTGTAAAATTTTCTTGAAGGAAGAAAGTATGATTGCATCGAACTTTCCAAGTAAAATCAAAGTCTAAAGGAAATATAATTATTATTGTCGGTTTATCACCTCAAACATGTTGTTGTAAATGTCATTATATCAGATGAGTTTGGTAACAGGTTTTCCATTTTGCACTTTATTTGACAAGGTGATTCATTGTTTAGTGCAGTTTAAGATGTCAGTCCTTCTGGAAGGAATTGAGCTGAGCTGATGTGCATAAGAACATTCTTCCATCAAAGTATATGATTAAAGAAGGGTTAGAAATATTGTTTCCAAACTTGCTTTAAACAAGAATAGTTTCTTTGTCAAGATATAATTTATCACAGTTTGCTGCATCTGGGAGAGTGTACACAGACAATGCACGCTGCCTAGGACACTTTGTACCACTCTGAGCCTGTACAAGAAGATCCTACTTTGGATAAGTTTGTCTGCATCATGGAAACCCAGTTAGTAATTGAAGTTGTGTGTTTTTCTTTTTGTTTCAAATAAAATACCTCACACTGAATCAGGGTGATAGAGCAAACATTTGGCCCAACATTATTGCATGCGGTGTTGGATTAGTATGTGTTGCTCACCCACCATTAGGTACTTCGCAACAGAGCACCCCACCTGTGAGCACATAGTGGGAGCCAGAGCCTTCTTCTTACCATTTTGATGATGCCAAAAGCATTTCCTTTTTCTCTTTGTTAACTTCCCATATCAAAATTGTAAATAAGACATAGATCTTCATAAAAAAGAATGCCATTTTTATATACTGGGGGTGCCAAAAAAATGTATACACAGGACTTGTATTCATCTTTTGTTATCCATGTATATTGAGTATTACAATTTTAAATACAGTTTTTCCTTTCTTAAAATGTATATACATTTTTAGGCACCCTCTGTATACTTACAAAGAACCAAGAACTGGACTAGTTAATTCGTTCTCTCTCATATTTAAAGCAACCTTGCAAATTATTTGCATCCCTATTATACAACTGAGGGACCGGAGAATAAGTAATTTGCCTAAAGACATACAGATAGTGAGCAGTAGAGCTGGGATTCAAACTGAGGTCCTGTGACTCCAATGTCTAGAGATCTTCCTCTACTGTGGTTGATGTATGTGTCCAAAACACCCCAAGCTTACCCCCTTTAGAGCAGTGTTGCCTATAAGTTTTACCGCTTACCTAAGCAATACCTATACTTACCTGTAGTATCTTTCAAAATCCCACTTGGTGTCTGACTGCTGGTGTCTTGTTTTAGGTGCTTATATAAGCTGAAAGAAGGAACATTCTTTCTTTTCTTTGCCCATATGGAAATGTATGCTGATTTCGATAAAGATCAAAATGCCCCAGGCCTGTCATAGGGAAATTACATATAAAGAAACTCCCAAATATATTTCAAATTCCATTATTTCAAATTAACCAGGTAGAGGGTGTCATGGAATTTTCCTTGTTTAAGTTGAACAGCCTTTATATGAGAGCTACGATGACCAACTTTTGCAAATGTAAAATAATTGTGGTGTATTTATGCAGTTGCCACCAAAACATGACAGCTACATCAAAGCTGAATAGCGTCCTCTGCAATGATGAAAGCAGAGGCCAACTTGACACCCACATATGTTCACAGCCCCTCAGTTTGCCAGGAGGATGGGGAAGTCCAGGGTCGTTTACAGGACTCTCAGCCTTGTCTTGTCTCGACTGCTTGGAGTTTGAGTCAAGACACCAAATTTTAGGTCCATGTGAAAACTCAGGTATCCCAAACGAGGGGAGGGTTTTAACGACTTCCTATTTATGTTACTGCACTGGAAGCTTTGAAACCTGAGGTTTGTATGTGTGTTTGACCATACATTTCTTACTATGAATAAAGCCACCTCTGTGTAAGAGGGCTTATTTTCATTTCCATTTAAATTTTCAAAAGGTGTATCAGCGTGTCTATGTCTGCCTACACATAGCTACCAACAAACACACACTTGATGGTTTTAAACTCAGTCACAGAATTAAAATGGTCATCATACATTCTATAGATAAACATTGCTCAGCAAGCAATAGAGGATTGTAGGGTGCTTAAGGGCTTGGTCTTAGGTTCATATCCCAACTCTACCCTCACACTATTTCTGGGACTTTGGGCAATTGTTTAACTTCTTTGTGCTCAGTTTCTCCATATTTAACATTGTCGTGCCTACTTCGGAGGCTTATGTAGGTTATATTTGTAAAACATCTAGAAGAGTATTTGGACACATAGTATGAGTGTTATGTAACTATTTGCTTAATAAATAAGGTTTTTCCTAGACGCAACATGATCATATATTACCTTGCAACTGTTGAAACAGCTATTATCAAAAAGACAAGAAATAACAAATATTGGGGAGGGTATGAAGAAAAGGGAACTCTCATGCACTGTTGGGAATGCAAATTGGTGTAGCCACTATGGAAAAGGGTATGCAGGTTTCTCAAAAAAAAAAAAAGGAAAATAGAACTATTATATGATCTAGCAATTCCACTTCTGAGTATTTATCTGAACACAGAAAAACACTAACTCAGAAAGATATCTGCATGTTCACAGCAGCATTATTTCCAATAGCCAAGGTGTGGAAACAACCTAAGTGTCCATTGATGGATGAGTGGATAAATAAATTGTAGTACATTATACACAGTGGAGTACTATTCGGCCATTAAAAAGAATGAAATCTTGCCATTTGTGAAAACAGGGGTGGACTTTGAGGGCATTATGCTAGGTGAAATAAGACAGACAAAGAAAAATAAGTACTTTATCATCTCACTGATGTGTGGAATCCAAAAAAAAAGCCCCCAAAACACACAAAATAAAACAGAAAACAAATTAACAACAAACAAAACAAAACAAAACAAAAAAACCCAACAAGCTCATAGAAACAGAGAAAAGATTGCTGGTTTTCAGAAGCAGAAGTGAGGGGTGGAGGGTGAAGTGATGGGTGAAATGAGTGAAGGGCACCAAAAGGTACAAACTTCCAGCTATAAAATAAGTAAGTCATGGGGATCGAATGTACAGCAAGGCAAATATAGTTAATAATATGGCATTGCCTATTTGAAAGTAGCTAATAAAGTAGATCTTAAAAGTTCTCATCACAGGAAGAAAAGTATAACTATATATGATGACTCATATTAACTAGACTTACGGTGGTGATCATTGTGTAATATAAATAAATATCAAGTGATTATAGTCTACGTTTGAAACTAATATAATGTTACATGTCAAGTATACCTCAATATAAAAATGTCCGTAATAGATTAGGAAAAATATATTTAGAAGCATATTTTGAGGAGCATTAACTCTTTTAGAGTTGTACTGGTCCTCTTAAGGAGATAATTGATAAAATTTGTGATAGAATTCACCTTTAATATGATTTGGCTTCTACAGAAAGAACCAGAATAATATACACAGTGAAAATAGGTCTGATGATCATTATTGTGAACCACTGTTCTTAGAGAGACAGTAAGTGACAGTGGACAGAGAATTAATCTGCTTGAATCCAAGACCAATGCTGCACAAGTAACCTAATGTCCCTGAGCCTCAGTTTCCTCATTTATAAAATGGGAATGCTAATATATCTATCTATCTATCTATATATATATATCTATTAGGTTGTTGTGAGCATCAAATGAGATAACATTTGTCAAGCACTATTAAGTATAGTGTTTTACTTAATAACAGCAATGATTAATTTTAATGTTTATAGTTTTATTATTTGAGTCCCTTGTTCACATTTTCTCATCTGTTTGTTAAAAATAAGTGTAAGTGCTATCACTCAACTACACTTACAGTGAAATAATAATATTTGAGAATGTCATTGGTCCACAGTAAGAGATTAAGTAGGCCCATATGTCCATATGCTGTGATGGCCAGATTTTTATAGAATAATTTGTCAAGTTTTGATTTCTGTATTTAAAAGAATATGTGGAGAAATCAGAGTAAATTTAGAGAAGCAAACATAAAGTAATATAAAATAAAATATTGAGGAAGTAGGAAAGCAGCCCTGAGAAGAAAGATAGAAAGGATTGGCTTTAGTTACCTAAAAAGAGACTGACAAATGACTTACTTGAGGTTTTGAAGGATAGTTTTTATGAGAATATTCACTTTTACTTAAGAGAAGATAAAGGCGCTGATTATAAATAGTGGCGAGCAAGGTGGATGACATAAGGATTTCTGTACACAGTGTTTCCACAGCAGGACAGTCTCTCAATAACCTCTAGAAAGCTTCAAACATAGGATAAACAACCACTATTTTGGAGGTGTAGAGTAATTAAATCTAATTACTGGAAATGCAAAACTGGACCTGATCACTACTTTCTACTCCAAGATTTTACTGTGTACTGAACACTAGAGCTTCCCCAGCTTATTTCTGTTAGACACCAGAATGAGGGGTTCCATTGTGCTCAGGTTGGACGCTCTCAGCCTCCATGGTGGCCCATAATGCCCATCACCATGAACAGCCTCCTTCATTTATTCTAGAGGATGATATCATCACTCCTTATGTATACCATGAGGTAAAAAATATGGAAAATCATTGACTTGGTTGTATAATGTAGTGAACAAGAGCTGGCATCTAAATACAAATATGTTATTAATTAACTGAAAATTGTTTAGAGGCTAAATACAACACCTAGATAGACACATGGGAGCCAGAACAGAAATGAGAAAATTAAGGAATTTAAAGTCAATCGTATTCAGACTGTCTAGGTGTTCTTTGGATTTTCCTCAGGAAAAGAACATTAGAAGAATCCAACTGGAACATTAGAATGGCTTGGCCAATGTGACAAGGTCTGTAAGTTCATGACAAGCGATGATGAAGCCCATCCATTTTCAACAATCTGTACCTTGAAAATCTTGAGTGATATGATTCCAAATTTCCTTGACAGAAATCCAAAACAACCTCTTGAGCTAAAGGACACAGAACACGTTCATCATGTTCTTTGACCTTTTATTTCTTCTTTCTGTGTCCCCAAATTGAATGGTTAGGGACTTTATATGTGATCAAAACTGAAGTATAAAATATTCCTCCATGCATTCATTCACCCATTCTTTTATTTAGCAAACATTTAGATCACTCATATATTTACAGAATGAAATATTTGGTTGATGCAATAAAACAGAAAGCTAATTTAGGCTATAAGACTATGTTAAAGCCACATAAAAGAGTGTAGAAAAGGGCCGGCCCGGTGGCTCGGGCAGTTAGAGCTCCATGCTCCTCACTCCGAAGGCTGTCGGTTCGATTCCCACATGGGCCAGTGAGCTCTCAACCACAAGGTTGTCAGTTCAATTCCTTGAGTCCCGCAAGGGATGGTGGGCAGCGCCCCCTGCAACTAAGATGGAACACAGCACCTTGAGCTGAGCTGCCGCTGAGCTCCCGAATGGCTCAGTTGGCTGGAGCGCATCCTCTCAACCACAAAGTTGCCGGTTCGACTCCTGCAAGGGATGGTGGGCTGCGCCCCCTGCAACTAGTAATGGCAACTGGACCTGGAGGCAACTGGACCTGGAGCCGAGCTGCGCCCTCCACAACTAAGACTGAAAGGACAACAACTTGAAGCTGAATGGCACCCTCCACAATTAAGATCGAAAGGACAATAACTTGACTTGGAAAAAAGTCCTGGAAGTACACACTGTTCCCCAATAAAGTGCTGTTCTCCTTCCCCAATTAAAAAAAAAAAAAAGAAAATTCTTTACAAAAAAAAAGAGTGTAGAAGAAGAGGAATGAGGGCGAATTAGGAAATTAAGTTCAGACAATTAAAAGGGAGACGAGAAATCAGAATGCAGCTTATATTTCTGAAGATACACTGCAGTCTTTCACTCAATTAGGAGCATTTTAAGACTTTTCATGGAAGTTATTGATTTATCATTGGTCATTGAATCCATAAAGAGGCCTAAGTGTATGATCTCAACATAGATTCAAGGCTTATAATTCTCTCTCAGAGCCATTACTGCTGGACAATATGGCACAAATTAACATGGATAGGAAAGGCCTTCTTTTTGACAGATGAAATGTCTATTTTAAATGGCATAAAACAGAGCTGGATCCCAAGTGCCCTCCTTTTAATTTTATAACTGAACAAATTGTCTTTAAATGACCTAGTCACAGCAAGACAAGCACCTCTCATGTGTTGATGACATGCCTTCCTATGTGGTCATCGAAGTGGCTTTGACTGGCAATTCAACCTATTGACTAACTTACATCAGGAAAAACTGCTAAATAGTAATTCTTCTAAAAACAAAATGATCAATTTTGGCAGGCACACTTTGACATCTAAATGGATAACATTAAACTAGTCTGCTCAACTGATCACCATATGTAGTTCCCTAAGGTCACAATTTGTGATTTACCTGATTAACCATTGGTATGCAGGTGATCTCAAAATTAAACATTTTACAGGAGTCATGTTAAGGATCTTCCATGGTCAACAGGGACCTGTGGTACCTCTTATCCTCCAAAACTTTTAAGATAGGCATGTTCTTTTTGCCTTATGGTACAGAGTTCTGACATTTCCATCCATTTGTGCAGACACTGAATTGCTTTGTGAGAATTGTCCTTGATCTGTTTGAAACTGCTTGCTTGGCTCACCATTGTATACAGTTGAAATTACTCTCCATTAAGGTGAAACTATTATAAAAGTCGCTTTATTTTACCAGGAAATAACGTCTTTGTCATCCACACATCAGATCTTTCTTCAGTCAAAAATGTGGACTATTTGTGAGTGGAACTGGATAGTAATCTCAATTTTGAATTGTCTATTATTCATCTCCCGTCAAAAGTCTCGCTGAGACTATTGATACTTAGAAGGGATTATTGAAGGGATCCACCAATCACTCATCTTCAAAATTCTCAAAAATGCAACCATATTTAAGCCTCCAGTTTTCATCTAAGCTTATTGTAAAAAGTAGCTCTATGCAAAATTCTTTTTTAAATTAAATTTATTGGCATGACATTGGTTAGTAAAATTATATAGGTTTCAAGTATAGGTCTATGATGAGCAAAGTTCTTTTTTTAAAAAGGATTTAAATTATATCATTTTTTTCAAACACCTTTATTAGCATTTTGAACAGGTCAGGTATTACTGAAACTAGCATTTCTTCTTATTTGAAAAAAAAATTATGGCTGAAAAATTCACTAATCAGAAGCCCAGGAAGTTCCAAATAAGAGAAACCAAAAGAGACCCACACTGAGACACATTATAAAAATTTCAAAAGTTAAAAACAAGGAGAGAATATTAAAAGCAGCAAGAGAAAAACAACTTGTTACATAAAAGGGAACTCCATAAGATAATCAGTAGATTTTTCAGCAGAAATTTTGGAGGCCAGAAGGAAGTGGCATAATACATTGAAAATGGTGCAAGAAAAAAACTTCCAACCAAGAATACTATAACCAGCAAAGTTATTCAGAAGTGAAGGGGGAATAGAGTTTTCCAGATAAGCAAAAGCTAAAGAAGTTAATCACCACTGAAACAGCCTTACAAAAAATGTTAAAAGGACTCCTCCAAGCTGAATGGAAAGGGTACTAATTAGTAACAAGAATACATATGGAAGAATAAATCTCACTGGAAAGGTAAATATGTAGTAAAAGTAATGGTCGATCACTTATAAAGCTAGGAGGAAGATTAAAAGATGAAAATAGTAAAAATAACTATGGTTGCAATAGTTAGTTAAGAGATACACAAGATAAAAAGATGTAAATTGTGACGTCAAAAACATAAAACATGGGGGAGAGGAATAATGCTGACTTTTACAATGGGATCAAATTTAAATAGTGATCAACTTAAAATAGACTATTATAGATATAAGTTGTTATATATATTAGCCTCATAGTAACCACTACAGAAAAAGCCTATAGTAAATACACAAAACATGAAAAGGAAAATAAGCATACTACCAAAGAAAGCCAACACAGCACAAAGGAAGAGAGCAAAAGAAGAAGAAACAGAGAGAAACTACAAAAACAAACAGAAAACAATTAAGAAAATGGCAATAAGCACATACTTATCAATAATTACTTTAAATATAAATGGATTAAATGCTCCAATCAAAAGATATAGGGTGGCTATAGGATAAAAAACAAAACAAACAAAAAAACCCAGACCCACCTACATGCAAATGAAATTTGGAGGAATGCTGGTCTGACAAAATACTTATGTCTGACAAATAGACTTAGAAACAAAGAATGTAGTAAGAAACAAAGAAGGGCATTATATAATGATAAAAGAGTCAATCCAACAAGAAGATATAACGTTTTTAAATATTTATGCACCCAATACTGGAACGTCTAAATATAGAAAGTAAATATTAACAGACCTAAGTGAGAAATAGACAGCATTAGAATAATAGTACGGACTTTAATACCCTACTTACATCAAAGGATAGAGCATCTAGACAGAAAATTAATAAGGAAATATTGGTCTTAAATGACACTTTAGATGTGATGGATATTTACAGAACATTTCATCCAAAAACAAAATAACACACATTCTTCTCAAGTGCACATAAAATATTTTCTACCATAGATCATATATTAGGACACAAAACAAGTCTTAATAAATTTAAGAAGTTTGAAATCATATCAAGCATCTTTTCTGACCACGATGGCATAAAACTAGAAATTAATTGCATGAAGAATACTGGAAAATTCACAAATATGTGGAGATTAAACAATGTGCTACTAAATAGCCACTGAATCATAGAAGGAATCAAGAGAAATAAAAAATACCTGGAGACAAATGAAAATGGATATGTGACATACTAAAATTTATGGAATGCAACAAAAGCAGTTCTAAAAGGGAAGTTCATACCAATGAATGCCTATCTCAAAAACCAAGAAAAGTCTCAAATAAACAACCTAACTTTACACCTCAAGGAACTAGAAAAAGAAAAACAAATGAAGCCTAAAGTTAGCAGAAGGAAGGAAATAACAAAAATTAGAGAAGTAAATGAAATAGAGAGTTAAAAGACAATAGAGAAGATCAATGAAACTAAGAGCTGGTTCTTTGAGAAGATAAACTAAATTGGTAAACCTTTAGATAGACTTAGTAAGAAAAAAGAGAGAAGACTCAACTAAGAAATAAAAAAGATGTTACAAATGATACCACAGAAATACAAAAGTACATAGAAACTACTATGAGCAATTACAGTAAGTCTTAAATAGCATCATCTATAGGTTCTGTGACTTTAAGCAAAACAATGTATAATGAAACCAATTTTATTATAGATTAATTGATATAAACAAAAGTTAAGTTCCTATAACAAAATGGTATAGAATGAAACAATATTATCCGAGGACCTGCTGTATATGCCAACAAAGTGAACAAAATGGATAAGTTCCTAGAAACATACAATATTCCAACACTGAGTCACAATGAAATACAAAATGTGAACAGACAAAATACTAGTAAGGAGATTGAATCAGTAATCAAAAATCTCCCAACAAACAAAAGTCCAGGACCAGATGCCTTAATTGGTGAATTGTACTAAACAGTCAAAGAATGAATGTTGATTCTTAAACTCCCAAAAAACAAAAAAGGAAGGAACTCTTCTAAACTCATTTTATGAAGCTGGCATTACTTTGATACCAGAACCAAACAAGAATGCTACAAGAAGAGAAACTCACACACCAATATCCCTAATGACCATAGATGCAAAAATCCTCAACAAAATATTAGCAAACCAATTCAACAATACATTAAAAGGATCATACACTATGATTAAGTGGGATTTATCCCAGGGATGAAAGGAGGGTTCAAAATCTGAAATTAGTCATTGTGATATACAACATTAACAAAATTGAAGAATAAAAATCCTATGATCATCTCAACAGATGGAGAAAAAATATTTGACAAACTTCATCATCCATTTATGATACAAAGTCTCAACAAAGTGGGTATAGAGGGGACATATCTCAACATAATAAAGGCCATATATGACAAGCCCACAGCTAACGTCACACTCAATGGTGAGATGCTGAAAGCTTTTTATCCAAGATCAGGAACAAGACAAGGATGCCTACTCTCTCCATTTCTTTTCAACACAGTACAGGAAATCCTAGCCAAGCAATTGGGCAAGAAAAAGAAATAAAAAGTATCCAAATTGGAAAGAAAAAAAATAAAACTGTCACTATTTGTAGATGACATGATACTGTTATACATAGAAAACGTTAAAGACTTCCTCAAATAACTGTTAGAATGAATAAATGAATTCAGAAAAGTTGCAGGATACAAAATCAATACACAAAAATCTGTTATATTCATATACACTAATAATGAGTTATGAAAAAGAAAAATTAATACAATAATTTCATCAAAAAGAATAAAATTCCTAGGAAATAAATGTAATCTAGGAGGTGAAAGATATATATTGAACAACTACAAAACAATAAAAAAGAAACTGAAGAAGACAAATAAAAGGAAAGATATTCCATGTACTTGAGTTGAAAGAATTAGTACTGTTAAAATGGCCCTACTACCCAAAGCAATCCACAGATTCAATGCAATACCTATCAAAATTCCAATGGCATTTTTCAAAAAAATTGAACAAACAATCCTAAAATTTGGAACCATAAAAGACCCCAAATAGCAAAAGCAATATTGAGAAAGAAGAATAAAGCTGAAGGTATCAGACTACCTGATTTTAAACTATATTACAATGCTGTAGTAATTAAAACAGCACAGTATAAAAGCAGACATATAGGTCAATGGAGCAGAAAAGAGCCCAGAAATAAACAAACCCTCATACATATGGTCAATTAATTTATGACAAAGGAGCCAAAAATACACAATAGGGAAAGGACAGTCTCTTCAATAAATGGTGTTGGGAAAATTGGACAGCTACATGCAAAAGAATTAAAGTGGACCACTATCTTACACCATACACAAAAATTAACTCAAAATGGATTAAATATTTGAATGTCAGACCTGAAACCATAAAACTCCTAGAAGAAAACATAGGTGATTAACTCCTTGACATAACTTTTGGTGATGCTTTTTTGAATCTGACACCAAAAGCTATAGAAGCAAAAATAAACAAGTGGGACTACAGCAAAGGAAAAAGCTTCTGCGCAGCAAAGGAAACCATCAACAAAATGAAAAGGCAACGTACTGAATAGGAGAAGATATTTGTAAATCATATTATCTGATAAGGGGCTAAGATCCAAAATATATAAAGAACTCAAATAATTCAGCAGCAAAAAAAAAAAAAAAAAAAAAAAACCAAAAAAATCAATCCAATTAAAAAATGAGCAGAAAAATCTGAATAGACATTTTTCCAAAGAAGACATACAAATGACCTAGAGGTACATGAAAAAATGCTCAATGTCACTAATCATCAGGGAAGACAAATCAAAACCACACTGAAATATTGTCTCACACCTATTAGAACAGCTAGCATGAAAAAGAGAAGAAATAATAAGCATTGGCAAGAATGTAGAGAAAAAGGGAACCCTCATGCACTGTGGTGGGAATGTAAATAGGTGCAGCTACTATGGAAAAAGAGTATGGAAGTTCATAAAAAAATGAACAATAGAACTACAATATGATAGAGCAGTTCCACTTCTCAGTATTTATCCGAATAAAACAAAAACACTAACTCAAAAAGATATATGAACCCTCATGTTCATTGCAAGAGTATTTACAATAGCCAAGATGTGGAAACAACCTAAGTGTCAATTAATGGGTGAATGGATAAAGAAACTGTAGTATATATACAATAGAATATTATTCAGCCATTTAACAACATAGGTGGACCTCAAGGACATTATGTTACGGGAAATAAGTCAGACAGGATACAAGTACTGTATGAGCTCTCTTATATGTGGAATCTAAAAGTAAATAAAATTTTAAAACAAAGTTCATAGATACAGAGAACAGACTAGTGGATGACAGAGGTGGGGGTGCGGGTGGGAGAAATGAGTGAACCCTTTTGATTTTAGTTTAAATACATTAAATAATATTCAAAAAATTTTTAATAGAATTGACTTTGGAATCAGCAGACTCAGGTTCAAATCCTTGCTTATCTGTGCATATCAGAAAAGTTGCCTAACATTTCAGCATCTTTGTTTCCTCAAAATGTCTGACATGTAGTCCTGTTCCCTTCTCCTTGCAATGAAATTACTTTCTCAATATCTTTTAAATAATAATAAAAATTGTATTACCTATTATGTAATTTAATGGTTCCCAAATAAAGACCCATGGGACAAATTCCTTTGAAAGTTCAGATTCAGGAGAAAATTACTTCCTGTCATTAGGCAAAGAACACTCTCCTTGGTCATGTTCCCTCTTTTACCTTGATTGCTGAGAAGCTCAGAGTGAATTTTTATGCTTAGTTTCAGTACTTTCCCTTAGTCTGGATTTTCAAATAATTATTCCATCATCATTTTAATTTCTTGGTTCATGTCTTTTATTATATTAATGATTTTCCACTTAATTGTGATTTTTATTGTAAACTGCCTCCCATCATATCACTTTTGGAAATAGTGTATAAATGCATATGAAAAATATCATGTCTTTAACATAGATTGGGTACTAGATTAGGGACTGTTGGGTGGCATGTCTTAGAAAGTGAAGTCAATGTAATACCTGCAAAAGAATAACCTGGGATATTTATGAGGCTTTATGCCAGGTCTACTGGATCTGAATCAAGGTGAGGACTGGGAATCTGCATTTTTTACAAGCTTCTCAGGTGAGTCTTCTACAGACTAAACACTGAGAATCCCAAAGTTGCTAAAATCACCTTCAAGAGAAGGATGTATCATATATTGCACAAGCACTGTCTACAGCTCTAGTAGTATCTAGTTAGATACTCATAAGGACTTGAAATGAAGTATGTGAGGCAAAGTGATAAGCTCTGGGAGCGAGCGAAAAATTAATAAGGAATCCGAAAATTATTGCCATGGAACATGTGTGAGTCATGGGAGTCTCGGCATCAGGGTGGCAGTGGGAAGGGAAATTATTTAAACAGTGCTTCAAAATGTGGGGAAGAACCCCTAGGACATTTCTAGTCGTATTTGGGAGGAGGGGAAAGACGGAGAGAAAGAGAGAAAGAAAGAGAGAAAGAGAGACAGAGAGAGAGAGAGAGAAGAGATATTCCAGAGTTTGAAACTTGAACAATTAGGAAAATGTTAATATCATCATCTGACATGGAGAATTGCATAAAAGAGTAAAAAAATTACAAATTTGGTTGTAAAGTATGAGGTCCTAAGGAAAGCACCAGGTGCAAAGAGAGTTGAAGAAATGGACCTAGACTTAGAATTCCTGAGGAAAGCCAAGCCTAGAGATTAAATGGTAGAGTCCTACACCCAGAGTAAGTTGAAAGTGTGGGAGTAGAAAATACCTCACATAGCAACTATAGAGTGAAAAGGGAGGAAGGTTAAAAAGGAAACCTGGGGAAAGGACTCAGTAGAAAAGGCAAGAAAAAAGAGACACATGTGTCAAAAAGTAACAGGGAAAGAAGAGAACAGTAGCCTTCCGGAGTAAAAAAAAAAAAAAAAAAAAAAAAAAAAAAAAAAAAATTACTTTCAAGAAAGGCTTCAATTGCCAGAAGCTTCTTTGCTGCCAAGTAGGTTTATAATTTTGAGGAACTATAGTTGAGTAGGTTTAGGTTTAGTACAGTGGAAGAGGTAGAAATAAGACTGCAGAGGGAGAGCAAGTGGGAGGGAGACACTGGCATAAAACCTCTGAGATTCAGATATTGTAGGATGGAGAGCTATCACAACAACAGGATAGCAAAGGATTCAAGACAGAGCTGCTGTTAGACTCTAGGTGCCTTTTGGAAAATTAGGAAAATTTGACTCTTGCCGTGGTTAGACTATTCCCACATGCATGCAGTCACGACTTGGCTAGCAGAATATTGGATGGATTTCATTCTGACCAGCCCCTCCAGCTGGGAGTCTTTGTACAGTGGTCAGAGGCAACAGTCTTGAGAGAGAGTTTTCGATGACACCAGATACTTAACCATGTCTTTAGACATAGAAAAAGTTGCCAGTTGTTGGTAAGGCTGAGAGTGGCATGGAGTCTAAGGAAGAGACAGGAGAATAGGGATAACTGCTAGAGGGAAATAGAAGAGGAAGGGAAGGAGAAAGGGAGGAAAGAGGAGGAGGAAGGAACCGATAGCTTAGTAACAGAGGACCTTAGAGCTTTGAAACAGAGTATTTGGCCACAGCCCCTCAATCTTGAGCTGGGTGGGGTGTCTGGGAAGGAGAATATGGGGATGAGGGAATTGCAAATGAATCCTGAACTCTTTTTAGCAGACTTGTTTGTTATAATAGTTCTGAAGCAAGTCAGAAGCCATTTTAAATGCATTATATTATTCAGCACATGCGTGAATGTGTTGATGTTGTTGGTGCCCAGGGTTCTCATGGGGGAAGAAGGGAAATATGAATATGGAACCAGAGAAGCCAATAAAGAATCTGGTGGGATGGGTTGAATTTGGAGAAACTAGTGCGAACTTCTAATTTCTAAAACAAGTATATGTATGTGTATATGCATGTTTGTGTGTGTATATAACATACATATATACATACATGTATGTATGAATATGTCTTTCTGCATGTATTTGTATATATGTGTACATGTATGTATGTACACATTCGTGTATTTTCTAGCTTTGGTGGCTTAAAGTGTTGAATCAAAAAGCAAAGCTACTTCAGTAGCCATAAGCACAAACAGCATTCAGATAGCAGTCTAGAATACCTATCTCTACTAAAAAGAACCAATGCAGACGAATGGCTGATTCAAGGACTGGACAGGTAGGTACAAAATAAGACTGGAACTCCTTGTTATACCACAAAGTAAGGGATTGTTCAAAAGATGTCAAGAATACAAGAGCTAGATGGAAGAGGCTCTCACTCCCAAGTGTGGGACAATTTGAGGACCAAAATAAAGTACAGTAATGAATTACACATAACTTGGAAAAAAGGAATTCATACCCATGGCAAACAGATAAATGAGTAAGGGGAATAGAGATATCTTACTTACAGTGGAATATCAAGGACGAACTGGTAAACGTAGAGAGAGCGGTAGAGTTGGAAAATCATAATTTTGCAATATCTTAAGGATTGGATTAGACAAGAATTATCAAAGGATGCTAAATATAGGGAAAATTTCAAGGAGGGGCAGGATGTTATCATGGTTTTAAAGTGTTTCCCCACAAAAGGATTAAAATGAACATCACTAATGGGAGGCAGATGGACACTGTGTGTCTCTGGATACGACATCCTGAGGACAGAACATCACCCATGTAATATTCCTACTGCAAATGCATGATTTCAATCTAATCATGAGAAAAGATCAGATAAATACAAAATGAGAAATAATCTATTTTCAAAAGGAGAGTCTATTCCTCAAAATTGTCAATATCATCAAAAGACAAAGAAAGGCTGGGGAAACATTTCCAGATTAAAAGAAGCTAAAGAAATATGACAACTAAATTCTATACCCAAATTGTGCACTGAAGAGGAAAACATGCTACAAGGGATATTATTAAGAACATTGACAAAACTAGAATGTGAAAGGTTCAGTAGATAACTATAATCTATCATTGTAAATTTATGAAGTTGATAACCAAACTATAGTTATGTATCCCAAATCCATATCCCTATTGGGAAAATGCAATGAAGTATTAAGGGATAAAATGCCATGATGTATGTAACTTATCTTCAAATGGTTCAGAAAAAAACACTGGATTATTGGATAAATAAATAGATAGAAAATGATAAATCAAGTGGGCTAAGATATTAAAAATAGGTGAACCTGAGTAAAGTGTACTATTTTTATTTTTGCAGTATTTTATAAATCGAAAGTTATTTTCTAATGAAGAGTTAAAAAAAACAGTTGTCATTGATTGTTATTTTAAATGTTTACAGTTAGGAGTGTTGCCAGGGAAAAAACCCAAAAACCATGATACAGGAACTTTGCTATCTTAGAAAATAGCTCTCGAAAACAATGAAAAATTTTGAGGTCAATTTTTTGCAAACAGACTTCAGTATTTACTCTTAAAGCTAGAATACCTCGGGGGAGAAAAGACCCATGTGAAGAAAAAAAAAAATCACAAAAAGAATGCTAGGAATCACAGTGAAGCTGAGATTTTCATTTTATCACATTTAAACTTAATTTCTACTTGTACTTTAAAGAATTGTGTCTCTCCACTACTTCTCTCAGATATGAAACAAAATGCATGGAAGGGAAATTGCATATTTTAAAGTATTTCTCAAGCAAAATGTAACGATAAAAGTCTATGTTCCTACTAGAACATTAATCTCGTCCTTCATAATTAACTATTGCGTTTTTCTTTCATCAGGCTGTGACCTTTAAGGTGTTACCGTTGTGTGTGTTTTTAATGTCTAACTTTTCTGGAAAATGTGCAGAGGTCATAATGAGGCATAATTATATACAGTATATAATTTTCTTTGGCCTTTTCCAAGTGCTAATTTAGCTATCGTTTTTTTTCCTATAGAATTTTTATAAGAAATATTTTTTCAAATGAAAGTCCTTTCTTCAGTTTTGGCATGAATTATATGTTCAGACAGGCAATGTCTGATAATGGATGTTAAGTGGACACTGTAAAGTAACTCCTTATTTATCTAGGTAGAAAATGAGATATTGTTTTCCTTCATACTCTGCTTTTAGGAAAAGGAAACAAATAATAACTAGCCTACCTCTCTAAGTCCTCAATTTCCTTATAGAGTCTGCTAAGAATTAAATCAAATTGAGTGTGTAATGTTCTTAGCACAGTGCTTGGCATATAGTAAACACTCAAGTGATAATGGTTTATTTCAGTATTATATAGATTGTTTTGGAAAATAATATCCAAAGTGTGTTTCCTGATTTAGCTTGATTGCCTAGAACTTATTCATTTACTATACTAAATAATAATTGGTCATTATTATAGGGATGTTACATTATCAAAGATTCAATTTTGTTTAAAAATGTTGGCGTTGCCATTAAGTCACAGATACCTTAAACAATCAGACTCTTTGGTGAACAAGAATATTCTGGTGTTCCGTCACTCTGAATCAATCAGTCTGTTTCTTTTTTTTTTTTAATTACCCATTAAACATTATTTCATTCCGATAAAAATGCCTCTTAACCTATAAATAATTAGTCATTTTACTTTCTAAAAAACACTTTTACATATAGTTTGCATGAAAAGACATCATAGGTAAGAGAATAATCCTGAATTTAGAACACTGATAAAAAATATTTGGAAGAGAGGCAAAGTGTGTCCCTGGGCAGAAAGAACTGTTTCCTGAAAAGTCAAGGAGTTTGCGTTTTACAAAACCTTGCTGTAAGCATCATCCGTCACTTGAGATCAACAGGGATAAGAGCACCAGTAGGAAGACTGATTTGATTTTTCACACCACTTTAATAAGATAAATTTCAGCAACCTGTATTTGGATATGGAAATACACCTTAAAATAAATGAAACATTTGCAAGCAAGCAAACATGCACACACAGAGGGAATTATTTGTTTTGAATTGCTGACAGTGTAAGTAACTTGATCAACTAATAGAACCTGACTAATTCTATAAACCTTAGAGTATTTGTTATAAACCAGTGGTTAGGGAATACTGGGGTTTAAAGAGTATCTTATGCATTTTTATATTCCTAATACCTTCAATCATTTTGGTCCTTGCATAAATTTTGCTGAATAATATGTTTTATGCCTGTAATGGTCCATCTGTTTATAGGGAGTTGGGATTTTTGTTTTTAATGGCAGGTGAAATGTGAGGACAAATAAATGGTTTTAATAACTTTAGTATCATTCCTAATTAAATTGTGTATTTATTAATTTTAAGTAAATCTATTAGTATAGGTCTTGATGATGTGGAAAAAAATACCAAATTTTACATCTGCTGATCCTAGTCCAAATTCCCCACATAAAATAAATGAAGAAGGGGGGAAAGACTAATGCCACCATCTACAAATTTGATGAACATGGCAGCTTATGTGGCAGAGACACAAAAGGTTTTGCATACATCTGGAAAATCCTGATGTCCCATATCTTATGCTTCTGTAGTTAACAAGGGGTAAAGTTACCAGCACCATTTCTCCAGTGTAAATCGGCCATTTCTCCAGTGTAAATTTGAGGCCAAGTTTCTTTGCATTTTACATTTGCTTCCCTTGAATTTACTATTTTTCAGGAGAATGTACTCACCAGAAAGATCAAGTTCTTCATGGTTGTGGAACATCTGGGACTGTACATCCGTGCACAGGGGTATTGATTCTCTTGTTCTTTGGAAGATGTTTCCCAGGCTTTGGGTCACTTCAATTCAATCAAGAGAGCACAGCCTCAATATCAGTGGTTGTTAAACATGACGTCACAAGCCATTTGTAACCAATCATAAAGTACCAATATTTTGGAATAATTGTTTTGCCTAAGTATAAATTAGAATGGCTTCAAAGTTATCCTTAGAGTAATATCACTCCATTCAGTCACTTTAAGATCACCTCCACGAGCGGGAGAGGAGGCAGAGTCTTTCCTCCCTGGAAATTGCTTGTGAATGCTTGGCAAAATCCTGGAAGTGTCTCACACATGTGACCGTCTACCAAGTTGTGTGTGTTGCTGAGGAAAGTTGCTTTATGCAGGCCATGGTTTACTTTCAGTACATAGGTGCAAATAAGCTTTGCATGATGTCGGCTTTGGTGAGGGCCAATTAAGCAAGGAGCAGACTGGTCTGAAGGCATTGGCAAAATGACTTTGCACAGAAACCTTAATATTGTGGGCCTGATTTGCACTCATCATTTTGTTATTTTACTCTGGCACTACAAATAAATACATGACAAGTCTCATATTAAGAAGCCATTGTTATATGTAAGGTACATAGTTGCTTTTCAAGGAGAAAGTGGCAAACTGCCATCCTTGAGTGTCCTCTCTCTCGCCATGTGCAGTGGGAGGTGACAGTGCTGTCAAAGATGAATATAGAAAAAAAGCAAAGGACTGTTACCATTTGAACATATCCTATTCAATAAGAGGGCCCACTTATGGCCACAGCAGGGTCTGTGAGAAATCCTTATTTCCTTGGTAAATTCAGATTATTTAAGACCAGGAATTGGGAAATAAAAGTGTATCTTAAACAATCTTTGATCAAGAAGTTTTACCTTTGTTTGGGTTGAAAATTACATTTGAAAAAACTGACTCTGGCCTGGATTTAAATTTCCTTGAATTGCTTTAGAAAAACATTTAGAGAAAGGATTCCAGTTTATTGGTGAATTGAAGTGAGTTTAGCTGTGTCAATTTTCCTGATGGTTTTGATTGAACAAATGACTTAGTCTGTAATTGACTAACCCTCTAAATCAATCAAAGCCAAGCTGTAGTAAATAAACTAAATTTAAATCCTTGAAACAACTGTGGCTGTGGAGCAATCCAAGTTTATGAAACAAAGTACATGTTATTTTACTAAGGTTAACATGAAACGGAAATTGGGAACTCAAAATATAGAAAGCAAAAAATAACTATTACAGATACTAATATGTTACACTGATTTTGCAAATAGAAATCTATCTACCTCTTAGAAAATAGTGTCAGCATTTAGAATACCATAAACCAGAGATGGGAAGACTTTTCCTGTATTTTCCTGTATAGAAATATTTTAGGCTTTGCAGGCCATATGGTCTCCATCCCAACTACTTAATTCTGCAGTAATAGTGCAAAAGCAGCCATAGACAATATGTAAACAAAGGGGTGTGGCTATGTTCCAATAAAACTTTATTCATGGTCACTGAAATTTGAATATTTTCTAATTTCACATGTTAGGAAACATTCTTTGAATTTTTTCAACCATTCTTAGCTCAGAAGCCAAACAAAAAGAGGCAACTGTAGCTTGCTGATCCCTGCCATAGACTAATGAAGCGTGAGCTATAGGAGTAAGCTGTGAACTTCAAGACATATCAAGAATGTCAGTGACTCATCCACCCTTCATTAAAGAGTTACTATTGGACACAACATTACCTATGTACTATACTTGACAAAAAAGTTTACCCTGAGTTGAATAATGAGAAAACAACTGGACACATCCAAACTGTGAGCCATGCTACAAAACTGGCCTGGACTCTTCAGAAATGTCAGTTATGAAAGACTAAAGAAAAAAAGAATAAACATGCAGGGAAATTGTTGAAGACTAAAAAGACACAAAACCTAAAAGCAATGTGTCACACGGGGTGTCATGCGGGGTCTCAGCTCCCACTCCCCACATAAGAACGCAGGACACGGTGAGGCCAAAAAGCAACACCCACGGAGCCATAGATAGGGGAGTCATACCACTATATTCTCGCTGGCGGCTGGGTTGGAGACACAGAAGGCGGGAGCCACATTATACGCAACCTGCCGTCCACTTCTCTCTGCGAACCAACCTCACTTGCTAGCTGCAATCCGCCGTGCTAACTGCAATCCGCTCTTGCTAGCTCAGCCACCATCTTCTTGCTAGCCCCCATTTGCTGCTAGCGTAGCCAAGGCAGTTGTATTAGTGGCCAATAGCTCACTGGTTACAGCTGACGGCCAACTAGCCACAGCTGATGGCCATCTACTACCTGAGCCAGCACCTTTCCTTGTGAGACTGAGAGCCTGGAAACTGCACTCCTGGCTCTGTCCCCACACAATGTGTGGTCTTTGGTTCATGGATTAAAACAAAAACAACTATAAAAGAACATTATTAAGGTATTTGGAGAATACTTTAATTAGGGTATTTGGAGAAAGTTGAATGTGGAGTATCAGATATTATTATACTGATGTTACATGTCTTGGGTGTGAGGATGGAACTATATAGACTTGTAGAATAATGCCCTTTTTCCTAAGTGACATATGCTGAAGCATTTTCAGATGAAGTGTTATGATTTGCAATTTAATTTAAAATGGTTCATTCACACACAAAAGTGTGTGTGTGTGTGTGTGTGTGTGTGTGTGTGCAGAGAGAGATGAAACAAATGTGGTAAAATAGTAACAACAAATGAATCTGACTGATGAGTATGCAAATATTTTACTACTCATTCAACTTTTATATAGGTCTGAAATTATTCAAAATAAAAATTGAAAAGAGTATAGAAAAAAGGACACAGTTGTAACTTTAGTTGTTCAAGTCAGAAAATTTTGAAATATAAAATTATAGTGCTTGAAAAATATTGTATTCAGTAAAATTCTAAAATACCAATTTCATTTGGAAATGAACATAATTTAACTTGTAAGCAATAGCTAAACGACTTCAGTCTGTTTTATTATTTTCATCTAATTTATTTCCAGGAATTACAGCATGGGTAAAACCTAAGGTGGACGAACCAAACACAACAACATTTCAAACTCAGCTTCTCAAAAGCCCTGAATTTAGATTGTTCTGTTGTTGTGTAAGATGCATATTTAATCAATGACCAGAGATCCAAAATATATTTTTTCTGTAATTAAAACTTTCAAATACAAAAAACACTTCACTTCTTCTAGTAGTCAGATCCAGATAATTCTGCATACTATTTTTGCTCACTAGGCTTTTTTAAATGTAGAGAAACTAGATAGGAAACAAAATCAATGGGTCATCATTTAATTTGGAGAAATCAATCTATTCAAGGACGTCAAAGGCACTTTCACAAGAAAAGCTGTAAACCTTTGTAGGCAGAGACCATGTTTTAGTTATCTTTGTATCTCTAAAGCCAAACAGTGCCTCACACAAGTAGCTACTCAATGAATGTTTGTTGAATGACTGAATGAATAAATGAATAAATAAATGGAGGGGGACCCTCCCTGGTAAGCTTTGGATGTGATGTAAGGAAAAGATTCATGATGACTCTGGCACTGGACTGGGCCACTGAAGGAAGTAATGGATTCTTATTTATTTATTTACGTATTTATTTATTTATTTATTGAAATTTACAATAATAGAATAAACATATATCTTGAATATATTTTTAGAGAAAACTTACCACTTAAATGTTCAGATACTTTTCTACATATATGATGATGAAGACAGCTCCCCAAATTTCAAGGATTCTGTCTGTTAACATTCACTCAGGTTGAAATAGATCTGAGAATCCTGACATATGAAGGGCTGTTGAAGGAATTAAAGAACAAAAATCATAGCAGCTGGGAGAGGATGAGTAACTGGCCTCAATTATCTTCAGGGATACCAAAGAAAGAAGGGGTAGAAATCCTCTGAGCAGTTCATCAGGAAAGAATTAGGGCCAGTGAGCAAAATTAAAGATGGGGGAAAGGGGTCCTATGCAGAATTTCGCAACCTAAGAAATAACATTCTAACAAAGAGACACGCCCAACAGTGGGACAGCTTGCCTTAACAGATAATAAACCACTGTCACTGGAAGTGTGCAGACTGAGCTGGTGTGACCATTTTCAAGGGTGACTGGGGAGGTAGCGCCTACATAGACCAAGAGATTTGAGGCTATTCCGTCCCTTCCAACCTGGATAAACTTTGTTCAATAAACCTGAAAGTCATTCTACAAATTCAGTGTTAATACTAAGTAGATTGTTAACAAGCAAATATTTTCAATACCTGAAGGTCTTCAATGAGCATACCACAGGTAAACAACAATATCACGATCTGGTTGTTCTTTGAATGTTTTACCAAGAGACGTAAACTTGGCATTAGTTACTACTCAAGACAAATGTAGGTTGTCTCAGTATATAAAAAGATAACGTACCTCAACAGAGATCCAGAATGCTCATAGGTATTTCAAAGATACTAGGATTTGTTCTTTCTCTACGTCTTGGGCCACTGTCCCTGTTATCTTCTGTTATCCTCTCAAGCCTAGCTTATTTTCTACAGCTGCCTCCTAACAAGACCTTATCTCTAATCTCTTCCCCCTGTAATCATTTTGAGCACTGCAACTAGATGTCCGCCTAAAACCCCTTGCTATTCAAAAGTCTAAAATGATTCATCAATTTAGAAATATGGATGGAAAAGATTAGAAGGGGCAGGAAAATGCAAATAGCCAGTAGAATGGTAGAATTATAGACTAGTATTTTTAAAATGTTCTTGGTGCACTATTAATAAAGATCTAATGATAAATAAAATCAGGTGCAAAACAAAGCCTGTACAACATTTCCTTACTATCTAGCATGTCACACACAAAAGCTCCAACTTAACCATTTAGAAGGCCCTTCATTAAGTCTCCCAACTTACCTTTTCTCCTATACTCCTGCAATAGGCTTCACTAATGTCTATTGTCTCACTTTCTGCTCTCCTGTAGCCCGTTTCTTTCTCTTTGTCCCTCGTTGCTGCTTCTGTCTTTGTGCCTCTTTCATCACTTTGCTTTCTCCCTTACCTGCAGGACAACTAGTGCATCTCATGTGTGTGTTCACTTCCTTGTAATGTAGGTAAGCCTCCTGAGGGAGTACATTCATCATTGCATCCCCTGCAACTAAGAATGCCTTACAGATTAAAAGTGTTAATAAACTATCAGTTGGATGAATGATTGTCATTTCTGTGACTATATGACTCCATAACATTATTTCCTTTTGAAATTTGATATCAATTGATTATACATGGTGTGGTTTTCTAATTGCATTGTATCTTTTCCTAGTTGTTTACATGTTTTAGAGTGGGTCTCTCAAAAGGAAGAGATAAATGTCATCAATATTACCTAATTCAATACTTCAACAAATTTTTATTGAATACCTACCGTGTCAGGCACTTTAGTAGGTGTTAGAACATAAATTAATAACTGCATGTAACAAGAGCAGTAAAGACCAAATGGAATATTTCTTAACTAATTTCTTTTACACAAAATAAATACACGTGAAATTTATGGTCTAAATGAAAATAAGAGTCAAATTTTCTATACTTTTCTACCATCTTTCTATCAAACACATTCAAAAGAATTATATAAAAGAAATATAAGATGTACTAAGTATCCTGAAAGCCAACATTAAACCATTAATGATATGTAAAAATTTAAAAAATAAAAGGATATATTTTTACGGGTTTAGGGGAACTGGCATTTAATCATTTGTGTTCCAAGATCTTTATAGTGATCAGAACGATTTTGAAAATTGTGAAGTCTTCATGTGTAGACTCTAGTTTAAGTAATTTTAAGCCTCTTATGCAATATAAATATTGTGGAAGCTGCGACATGTTATATATTTTCCAGAACCAGATGCAATAATTTGGTAAAGAACACAGGTAGAAGAGATCACTAATTTTCCTTTTCCCCTAATAAGCTATGTTTATTATGCCAATTTTAATTACCATGCAATCTAATGGATTTAAGGCTTATATTTTCCACATCACTAGACATCACAAACATGAAAGCATTTCATACTGTCATTATACATCAGTGTTTGTACTTGGTTATACATATATACAGAAATTATTCACACATCTTAACCTTGCTATTTCCTCCTTTCAAACCAACCTAATTTTACCGTGAAAGCAGCTTTTTAATAAATGGTATAAGAAATACAGCAAGGCACACTTTTTTTAAAAAACTTTTTCTCATTACCACCTCAAGAAGCATAAAAAACGAAAATGTTGTACATAATTTAATAGTACAATGTCACCAGTTTATAATATACAACACCATACAGTTGTTTCTTGAAGTGCTGCATAGATTATTATTTTTTAAATAAAAGAAATAAAATGGCGCTTTTAAAAGTTGCTTAATTTTGAAAGAAGGACCAGCGTTTCTTCTCTATGCTGCAATCAAATCAAATGTTGGCCTTTTAGGTAAAATTGTATTTCAATAAACATAGGCATCCTACCATTACCAAAAAAAAAATTCAGATTGAACATGAACTTGGTCAAATACTGGCAGGGGTTCATTCCAGACAGGTGAATTTAATGGACCATCAATTTGGTGAGCTGCAGAACTTTAAGGAGCAGACGGGGAGGGGAGGACGCAAACAGAACAGTCTTGCTGGAGAGGCGGGGCTGGTAGAGGTAGCTTGGGACAGGAACCCACGGGAGAACAAGCAGCTTCAGAGACAGTCACCTCAAGAGAACCAGTGCACACATCCAGATCACAAGGCTCATGTGGACAAACTGCATTCGGAAGCAAGGGTCATCTTGGGAGAGTTCAGTGTAACAAACGGCAGTGACGTGATGGAGCAGAGACCAGCCCGGGGTGGGAGCATGAGGCCACCCCAGAGTTGCAGCCAGGCGTACCTACAAGAAACAAAAAACGTACAAGAAAAGGTTTCAGAAATGTCTGTTTCATTGGCAAAACCCAGACCTCTGAGGAACCATTGAAGGCTACCGTGTTGGGACTACCAGCTAATATTCTGAAATAAAAGGCTACATAAAATATAAAGTGATTTTAATAGCCCAAGTTTCACATTATGAACAAAAAAATTCAGAATCAATTAATGTGAAAAATACATTGATTAAAAAAAAAAGACAAGGTTTTAAAGAAAACAAGAAAAAAAATCATTTGACTTTTCCCCTGGATCTCGTCTATTCTTTTGCTTGTGGACTCAGTTTAAAACACTCAAGATAGGCTCAAATCACTATGAAAATGTGAGGCTGCCAAGTGATGCAGCAAAGTATCAATAAGTGATTCCCAGCTAGAGAACGTAGGCTCTCAGGTTTAATCCTTCCTGCAACAACTGTATGTGTGACCGTGGAATTCAACAATTCCACTATTATATAGTGGTGACATACGCGGTCTGACAATGAAGTTCGCGAACTCATTCTAGAAACAGTGCTACATACCTCACTGCTGAATATCACTATGGTCACCTTCAAAGTACTCCCCCCTTGGGAAGCTATGTACTGACATAGCTAGTCCACCCTTCAAAGCAATTTTGGAACTTTTTTCTGGAATGGCCATCAGAGCTGTTGTCCTATTACCCTTAATGTCCTGAATGTCATCAAAATGTCTTCCTTTCAATATTTCCTTTATCTTTAGGTAAGGAAAGAAGTCATTGGGGGCCAGATCAGTTGAGTAGGGAGGGTGTTCGAATAGTTATTTGTTTACTGGATGAAAACTGTCTCACAGACAGTGCTGTGTGAGCTGGTGCATTGTCCTGATGCAAGAGCCATGACCTGTTGGCAAAAAGGTCAGGTCATCTAACTTTTTCACACAGCCTTTTCAGCATGTCCAAATAATAAACTTGTTTAACTGTTTCTCCAGTTGGTACAAATTCATAATGAATAATCCCTCTGATATCAAAAAAAGGTTAGAAACATCGGCTCAACGAGTTCGCGAACTTAATTGTCAGACCTCGTATCCATAACATCGTGAGACTCCCACCTGTTGCAGCCCCTTGCCTATAAAAGGGTATAACTGGGGTTTCCAGGTCAAATATAAATGCATTTCATTTAAGGTACGGACAGCATTGTGCAAATGAAAATGAGTCAATTATTTCTGTACCTCAGATGGCTCAGACACAAATTTGTTCCAAACTCAATTGTTTCTGCCTATCTCTAAGAGGCTAAAAGCAACCTGCTGAATGTGAGCAACAACTCAATTCCAGGTTAAGGCAACACAGAACGCAATTACTTTAGGTGCTCTGACCAGCTCTCAAATAAAGCGGCCTTTTGCGTGCCAGGGTTTAAGCTGAGTTCGGAAGTCTGATGTCAGGTTGCTTTATTCTCCCTTTAGAACTACACATTTTCATTCTCTCTGTCTTGCTCTCTTTCTCGCTATACTTGCAACCTGTTTGAGAGCCAGAAAGTCTTTAGTTAATATGGTTTGGCTGGAGCCACAGGAAGCTGGGAAGAGAGACAGGAACAGATGGGATGAAGTATGGAACAGTAAAATAATGTAGCAACTCAAGAAAGAGCATTGTTCAAATGCTCAGAACATGACTCATTTGTAAGCTGGCCACTGAGGTGAGGCAAATCTGGTCTCACTAAATGCTGGTATTTAAATTCTCGCTGGATAATCAACTCTTTCAACTTGGTCCGCTTGGAAAGGGGCAGCCCAAATTGGCTGAAACATAGATCTGGGGGGGGCGGGGGTGGTGGTGTGTGTGTGTGTGAGATGCCCAATAAAATCTTCATTATTTAGCCTGGTATGGCTATTCAGAAGTGCTCGATAATTTAAAAAAAAAAAGAAACTTCACATCCACCAGAACCTTGATTTCTTAAAGTGATTTTAAAGGTAACTTTGATAATATTACACTTGTATTATTTAGTAAGAACGAATACAGTATCCCCAGGAGTAGTTTCTTAAACCTACTTGGCCAGTTTTGGGTCATATTAAACACTTAGTGGCAATCTAATTAATAGAATGAAAATGTGTGGTGTGTACATGAGAAATGTTTGCTCTTACAGCTTTCTCAGTTTGTAAAAACTGAGCAGCAGCACCTTTTACTGTGTATGTGTATGCTTGAGCATGTATAAATACAAGTAAATGCCTAAAAGCTAAACTCCACGGGCCACCAACTATCACATTTGCAGATCAGGAAAGTAGGAAAAGCAATGGAGCTAAAAAGTTCCCAAGGAAATAATAGGCATCCTAAGTACATACAGCACCCCCCACCCCCCACCCCCCACACACAGTAAAACAAAGCTGAAAACCAGAGCAAACCAAAAGGGAAAAAAAAAAAGTACACACTGGCTGCATGTGGTGAGTTAAATTTTTATGCCACAGGATTTCTCCTGCATGAAATTTAGGGTTAAATCATTCACCAAAGAGCAGAGGCTTATGATGAGGATTATGAAGAACTAACTGTCAGAATACAGCAAAAAGATTAGTGCAAAGTACATGTCGTAGGCAGGTCCTCGGAGACACTCCAGACATACATTATGTGCTTCCTCCAAATTAGGCAGAAGTGTCTGGATCTATGCAGTTGCCTTACCTTTGATGTGATTTGCTGTAACTGACCTCTCTATTTTTGTAGAAACATGACACATAAATGAAAAGAGCGAGAAGCACAGCAGTGTGCCTGGAAATCAGTGCAAACACACACTGTGTTAGGTAATGTTTAAACTTCTCAAACAGTTTCAGTTGGGTTTTTAATTAGAACACAGTAAATGAAAAACCTTTTCAAAAATTTTTGGAAAAAATAATTGTTATTGTTGCAGGCTGTATTGTTATTCTAAGTTATAGCTCTTCTGGATAACATAATAATTTCATTATCTGAGAATTTATTTCTGAAAAAAAACCCCAGCAAGTTGAATTTGATGCATTTTATTATCCTGATAAAAAGAGCACTCCAACTGATGGTCTTCAAACGGGTTAAAAAAGTAGAGCTTTTGCTTTAGCTCTTTTGAATCTTGTAGGAAACACAATGACAGCAATTAAGTTTTATAGACCTGAAACCTCATATTTACCAAACAATTTTACTATGTATTCCTGACATTTAACGCTGAAGTCATGTCAGCATTCTGAGATTAAATAACTTGTTCTGGTTGGTAGTATTTTACCAATATGTAAATCTTTATACCCAGGTATACATCCTAAGGACTGGTGAAAAAATTACGCATCCAGGTGTTTTGCATATATGCTACTGAAAAAACTGAATAAGAACAGTAACTATGGCTATTTAAATGGCCCTAGGCTGATAATGAGTCACTTGGGGGCGATGTGAGTTCTGCAGAAATAAAATCTGGCTGCTTCTCTCCTTGCCTGGGATAAGGCCAAGCATTGCATTGTGGGGGCTCAACAAAATAGTGCTGACTGGCTGGCAGACGGCTGATAGTTTTACACGATCCCTGCCTGTAAAACGCAAGGGTTACACAGATCCATCAGCACATTCACTTCCCCGAGTCTAAAGATGGAGCTGCTTATCATTTACATTCCCTTTCAATTCTATGTCTACGTCAGGGAGAGAAGAAATCCTCAGTGTTCAAAAGAGAGGAGTGAGTCCTGGAGGTTTCTCCAGTGCCGGGGCTTCTCAAGCTCCGGATCAGCACGACTAGTGACTTGAGGGTCACAGTCACATGATGTCCCGCTCAGAGTGGTGTTGCTTTCAAGCCTTTATCCCCTTTCAGAGAACAAAAATCAGTCAGGCTCTACCAGCCCTTCTGCGGGGTTGGCAGAGCATGCACTACAACTGGCTCCCATAGAACTTGTTTGGAAGCAGCTTGTGGAATCACAGTTCCTCTCCCTTAATGGTCAGTTTTATTGCATACTGATGGAGAATGTGATAATAGGACGGACATGTTTCACAGAAAATACATTTCTCTCGTTCCTACTTTTGTTCTCACTTGCAGCCAGTTGTACATAGAGTCTGAAACAGAAAACTTAGTTGAGCTATATTAGTAAGTAGGAGGTCCTTCTTCAATTTTGCATACCGAGTTTATTTTTAGGACATATATATATATATATATGGTATGGATTCCCTCCCCCCTTCATTTCTAGCAGCTCTACACAGGATCACACATTTTAATGAGCCTAGGGCACAGGTGTTGCAGGAAAAAAAAAATAATGATGTTTGCCATTCATCTTTCAAATTAAATAATGTGTTTTTAAATAGTAACTTTTTTCATAATACATTATGGGAACAACATTTATCTGTCACATTTTAAAAGATGTATTTGTAATAAATGTAAATTACTTTTAGAAAATCAGTAATTAGGCTCATCAAAAAAATAAACAATCTGCCACAAAAAAGATAATCTTTAGCATAGTTAAGTATAATAACTGTTATTTGAATAAGTTAACAAATTAGGGTAGATTGCTTCTGTAATTCACTTCCTATAGCACAAGTTTAGGTTATGGCATGAAGCTTGGGGGCTAGAGACGGCGTTTAGAACCTCATACTTTCCCGAAACACAACTCTCACAGTCAAAAGCTCAGATTTTCCTTCAACTTGATTGAGAAAGTGTATTTATCACTGGGGCTTAGAAATGGGAAATAACAGAATTTTTGTGTCCCTTTTAGAACCACAGCCTCAGCTCGGAATTATCCATCAATAGCTGTCTTCTTAACTAGGAAGAGTGGAATGACTTCCTTAAAAAATTTGATGGAAATCATCCTGTCACCTTCAGGCAAAATTCAAAAATTCTGTTTTTATCAAAACGCCATTAACTTGCCGGTATTCTTTCTGTATTTGCTTTCAGGGCCTGTTCTCAGTCTGCGCGTGGATAAAGACCAGCCTCCTCCTTACCATCAACTTTCCCCTCCTGTTTGAATTCTCAGGCTTGGCCCCGATTAGGAGTTGTGACAGCACAGCCTTCCACGGGGGAAGCAAGTGTGATGATAGTTACTTTAGACAGAAGCATAAAAGGAAGGCCCAGATCAGGAGACGCAGCCTTTCACCTAATCATTGTTCATCGTCAGGCACTGACGGGAGCAGGAAGCTCTACCAAGTAGGGAAGGTTGTGACTGCGCACGCGTTTGGATCAGAGAGTATACTTGAAGTTTGGAGAACCGTTTTCCCTCCCTCAGTGGAAGAATGTGAGGCCCTATCAGTCAGCTACTTCCTCAAATTTTGTATTCTTTTGCCAGAATGATGCAATAAGATAATGTCACTAAAAATGTCATTTGTGACGGTTTTCCCCCCTTTTGCTTCACAGTTACTTGCACTATTGGGAGTATTTCTTCCACTTAAATGTCTTAGTCAGATAAATATTTACCATGACCAGTCATTTTGACTAGTCTTTTCTCCTATCATGGCTTTGTTCACTCAAAGTCATATTTTAAGTATATATATATATATATACATGTACCGGGGGTGCCCCAAAAATGTATACATGTGGACACTTTAGTCAACTTTGCTCAAGCAGTAGTTCGCCATGATCAGAAGTGTCTGGACGCTGATGGTAACCACTTTGAGCACCTCTTGTAATTGCAAAAGTCAAATGTGACTTGTAGTCATCTTTTGTTATCGATATATATTGAGTATTACAATTTTAATAGTTTTTTTCCTTTCTTAAAATGTGTATACATTTTTTGGCACCCTCTGTGTGTGTGTGTATATACATATACATACATATATACATATATATATATACACACATATATATGTGTGTATATATATATATATATATGGTAAAATGTATTAAGTGTATACTAAAAACATGAGAACTATACGTACCTTTCAATGAGATGATTTTCATGCTTGGAGGGGTTACATTCTACCTATGCATATTTATATGTCGCTCTTCATCAAGGTTTAGAAGATTTTCTTCACAGGTTAAAGTTTTGGGGTTAGGATGCAATGCAGCCTTGTCTTTTGGCTGCTGTACCTTTGAGGAGAGTCCTGGAACTCTAGAGTTGGCTGAAGCAGCATTATGTTCTTCTGGCATTCCAGATTCACCTGGCTTTTCTGAACTTTCATTTTCACTGCCCAGTCTTGAAGGAGCAGTCGACGCTGAGCTTTCTCCACAGACATTGGAAGCTTGGGGCAAACCATCCCCTTCCTCTGCAATGTCAGATCCTTTTTGAGGGGGAGGACTTGAAAGAGCCACCGTGTCGGCATCATCAGCTAAGAGAGAAATGTCGCTGGATCTGGAGGAGCCTGCTCCTGCTGGTAATGGCACTGTGGCCTCACCAGGACCTGCAGGGTCATCTGCAGGAGGCTCGCTGGAGAAACTGGGCTCATCTCCATCAGGGTCATCCTCAATACAGGCCTCGAAGAAGCACTCAATGTCTTCTTTGTCTTCTAGGCCAGAGTCGGTCACGTCCAGGGGCAAAGGAGTGTTGCTCTTCTCTTCTATGTAACTGGTGACCTCACCACAGTCACTATCGTGAGATGAGAGAGATAAGTATGAATAAAAGTCCCCTTTTCTCAGCTGGATGGGTCGGTGAGAATGTTCCAACACTTTCTCTTTGATTTGAGCTAACGAAGTAGGAGCAGTGGCCTCATTTTCAGGTTGAGATTTACTTTTGAGGGCAGTGGAAGCCATGTCAATGATTTCTTTCACAAAGTCATGGACTGAACAATCTTCAGCATCTTTTGGATGGAAAACATCTGGCTCACAGTCGCAACAGGAAATGTCGCTGATAGAGGTATTTTCCTCTGTGTCATTTTTTTCAAGTGCAAGGCAGCAACCAGAAGATTTTCCAGCCATACTTGGCGCATCATTAGATGAAGATCTCAGTATATCAGAGTCCTGTCGATTGGTGACTCTGGTTTCTGAAGGCAGTTCTGGGCAGGACTTCTCAGCGGGAGTAGAAGCAGCCTTTTGATTTTCAAAATGGTGGTGGTTTTGACATTTCTTTGGAAGATGTCTAACAGTGTGGGGGACACTTTCCTTTCCAGCAATGTTTGAATCATCTGAGCTCTCCATAAATGCTTTACACTTACAATGCTCACTCTCTGAAACGCTTTTCCCGGTTGAACCACGATTTTCCAATTCCTTTGAAATCCCATTAAGTTTGTCCTCCTGTCTTTCTGGAGTACTTTCTATATTGCCATTTTCCATGTCAGCCACATACGGATCTTTATTCACTTTGAAAATATTTGTCTTATTTTCACCCTTTGTCCCTAACTCACAGGTGAGGGATAAATTCTTACCATTTCCGTTATTTTCAAAGAAACGTTTTATGGAGCCATTTAGAAGGGCCTCATTGTTCCGGGTATCAGAGGAACCAGTCATCTCACTACTACTTAAATCCTTACTGCCTCTTATTTCATCACTGAGATTACACCTTCTCTTATCTCTTGTCAAGGAAAACTTTGGTCTAATCCAGGTCTGTAGTTCATTCTTTATATAGTCCAGCCCTGACATCAAGTTGCATTCTTCATAAATTTCATCATCTGTTCCAATACTGGAATCATCATCCTCATCTTTGATGCACAGCTCTTCTTCTGTCAAGGTGAGGGTAGAGCTGGAGAGGAGGTCACTGTCATCTTCATCATCAGTGCAAGCAGAGGTGCAAGAGACATTGACAATCATACTGACATTGACATCGCTTTCATCAGCCACTGAACGAGTCAGGCGCTTCCTGAATGATGCATTTGATTCCGGGATCTTGTTCTTGTGTAACACGATGTCCTCTGAGCAAAGAGAGAGCTCGTCACTGCTGCTGAGTTCTGTAAGGGATGCTGGCGAGTCTTCATTGATAGAAGATGCTATGTCCAATGACAGCTGGCCAGTAAAGGACATCTTTTGGGAACTGCTTTGGAGAGTGATATCGGAAATACTTCGCTTTATCTTTTGCTCTGAGGGGCTCTGGATATTCTCCAAACGATTCAAGAGATCTAATGTCCGTTTACTCAGTTCACCAACTGAGCCACTGCTCACGCTGATGTCCCCAGAGCTGTGACAGCTAAAAAGATCTTCATTGCTTTTATAGGATGTCAACCAACTTTCTAAAGAAGTGCTTCGCTGGAGGCTGTCACTTCCGTTTTTAAAGATGCCCAATCCAAATAAATCCCCCCCCGGAGAAAGGGACTCAATAGACGAACTATGAGATAAAAGGGAGAATTGTTTGGCATTCTGCATGCCAGTGAATGTCTTCTCTACATCACCACTTTTATATGAATTGCGATCCATCTCATGGGATGCACTTGCCAAAATCCTTTCATGGGGCGGTGCATCTGGTTGTAACTCTGTAGCCTGATGTTTAGATTTGCAGGATTTTTTATCAAAATAAAAGCCATGAAGCAGGGGATCCTCCACATGTGCTTTTTCACTTTGTGACTGTTTCATTATCATTGGTAATTTGAGTTTTGAGCCTTGGAGGTACGAGTAATCATAACATGTAAACACATCATGCTTTCCTTGTAATTCTTCTCCCAAACAATCAGGGGTATGTTTGGTAACACTGTTTAAATCTCCAACTTTTCCATTTACACAACCCACTGGTGAAATAGATGACTGAGAGCTATTTGGAAGCTTAATGCGTTCCTCCTCCTCTTTAATTTTTTGCTTTAACATGTTAACTGCATCTCCCATTTGTGGGTCCAGATGTTCAGTTTCAGGGTTACTTGGGGAACCATCTAGCACATTGAGCAAGCACATTTCAGAGTTGGTAGTGGTTTCAGTGTCTCCCTCACTGACGATTCCACTCTCACTGCCTGAATTCTGGCTCAGGTCTCCTCCATGGCATGGGCAGGGCTTCACCAAATTGGAACTGCCCAGAAGATCTGGCAAAGATTTGGTAGATGAAAACGAAGAGTCTTTACTGAGACTCTTAGTTAAAGCAGTAGGCTGTGGCAGGCTGGTGAACTTTGGATTGTTTTTCAGGAAGGGCATGTGGTTGTCCTCATAGAGTTTCACATTGTGGAGGCTGTATACTTGGTAAATGTGTGGACTGGAGGGGGCGGTGATACTTGTGGCATACTGAGATCCCCCGGTGTCACCAGCCTCTTCCTCATAACCAGGGTCCTCACTACCTGTCTCTTCAAGTTTTAAGGAAGGCATGACAGGTCGGGGTTCTTGGTCAAGGTCATTTGAGTCTTCATTCAAACTAATTAACTTGTTACTTATATCAGTTTCATCCCATTCCAGGGCATCTTCGCTGGTCCCATTTAGGTCCATCAAGCCAGGATCAATCACATTCAACGTCTCCTGTGTAGGAGGATGGGGGAAAAAAAAATTAGGGAACACAAGCATGAAAATTTTATCCATTCAAAATCTCTTGGAAGAGACAGGAAAGAAATTTGCCCCAAGCACAGATTTGAAAGATAGCATAATTATAAGCTGTATTCCTCTGTGGAATAACATCCAAAATTATTGAAATAGGCTTTTCTATCGATGGTAATTTGTCACTAAAGGCAATAACATAGATTGAAATGTAAGACTGTTATAGTCAAAATGTAATTTATGGAATTAACCACTTCCTATTGATTCTTCCATATTTTTAACCTTGGATTGGGTGAAGATAAAACTGTCGGGTAAATGAAGGGAAAAGGACAAGAATAGCTATGGTGTCTCTTAAGTCATATTCACTATGATACTGTTTTAGTTCTGGAGTCCACCATGAAATACTGTCTGCGGCCACATATGGCAAACCCCTTCTTGCCTCTGTTCCTGGATTCTCCCCTTGCAGCCGTTTTTGCCTGGGGAAACAGAGTGAAGTTGTCACTCCTGGTAGAGCCATTCATGGTCCAGAGGCTCTCGCTTGCCTCACCTTCCCTCCGCCTTCCCTTTCAGGGTGAAGACTCTTTAGAATTGTCCCTGCTGACCCAAGATGAGCAACACATGACTGGTCCCTCACCTACGTCTTCCAGGACCCTGAGGCTCCGGCACCGGGGTTCCAGGGCAGTCCCTTAATCACAGTTCTCTCACTCTCTCTCTTCCTCTGTCTCTTCGACACAGATTTCATGATGGTCCCTGTTAACTGGTTCCACTGTTGTCAGTCCTGCCCATCGTTCGTCACAGGCAGGAATCTCCCCCTGTAGCCCACCTTCAGCCCTAGGAGAACGGCTACCTGAAGACTTTCCTGACTCCCAAGGACGCAGTAGTCCAGATACTTCTACGCTGCTCTCTGCCTGCACAGTTGGGATCCTTGATCTTTGCTTGGACTTCCTGGTTTTAGCCCTGTGTGGGTAGAGTTTGTGTCCTGGGACACAGCAGCCGGATGGGTTCCTGGGCTCTGTCCAGATACCCTCACCATCCTCACTTGTTGTCCAGCTGTCTGGATTCATGTGAGAGCCAAGAGAGCACATATGGGTACCGCGGGCTCTGTCAGGCTCAACAACAGACAGAAACGCAAACAGAGCTATGCAGTGCAGCCTGTGCTCACGCAGGGGAGCCAGCAAGAGAGGAGTGTGGTTCTCGACTGTGCAGAGTGGCTGAGGTGCTGAAGGTGCTGCGGATCTGCATGGCCTTGGGCACGTCGCTGAACCTATCTGAGCACCAGTCTCCTCACAGCACTCGTTAAAGAGGGCTAGCACTGTCTATCATTCAAGATAATTCCGAGGACTACATGAGCTAATAGTGCAAGGCTGAGAAGGCTGTCAGTATAAGGTGCTATAATTCTTAGTGTCGTAGAATTGCTCGAGAGTGGCCTCAAGTCAACTCATAAAGGGTTCTCACTGCCTCCCTCCTTCTGTCCTTCTCATCAGTCCTTTCAATTTGCTCTAAAAAGCGTAAGGAATTCATGACAGGGTAGGTCCAGAGAAATGTCATACAGTGTAACAGGTCTGCATATTTGCATCACAATTCAGGTATAACAGTCCGGTTGACAACCGGGCCATAATGCTTTATTCCTCGGTAGTGAGAAAAGGGCTTTACCAGCAACACATCAGCAGAACTCTCTTAAGTCCTCAGTCCTTCCTGAAAGTGATACCGTGTTTCCCCGAAAATAAGACTGGGTCTTATATTAATTTTTGCTCCAAAAGATGCATTAGGGCGTATTTTCAGGGGATGTCTTATTTTTTCATGTACAACAGTCTACATTTATTCAAATACAGTCATGTAATCTTCTTCTGGAACATCGTCATAACATACTAAATGTGTCCATCTGGCTGACGATCTTAACCGGGGCTTATTTTCGGGGAGAAAACGGGGAATTAACAACACCACAGAAACCCATTATAAGTATAAAACACCCATTAGCACTTTATTACACTGGATATAAAGAGATTATCTGTATAGCCTGCTTAAGTTGAAAAGAGTCCAGCTACAAAGTAAACATTAATTAAGGGATATTTTTAAATTTTATAACAAATCTTTTCTGCTGCCGCTGTTACAGCAGCTAATTTAGTACACCGGCAGTCACCACACTCGCTTAGGTATGGAGTATAGTCACTGTGATGAATTTTTATTAGAATTTCTGTTTATTCTTTGCTTGCTGATAAAAGCAGTATTAATGACTGGTTAGTATGGCTAATGAATGCTAAAATTTTCAGCTGTAGGAACAATCAATCAGTCTAATCAAATAGTATATTAATTTCAAATACTATCTTGCTGACACTGTACGCTGAGAGTGATAATAAATAATTGAACTGGTCTTGCAGAGGAGCTCTGTTTGTAACTCTCTGGTTGACTTGAACATTTAGCAGCACAGATTTTTTCATGAGAGTCCCAAACCCAGGGGCTCACACTAGATGCAGGAGTTGTGCCATCTGGGTGTGTGCCGGAAGCTTAGCCCAAGTGATGCCAGGAACTCGGATTTGCCTTCCATAACACAGTCATTTTCTGACCAAATGCTGCCTTCTTGGCTTTACAAATGCAAGCCGAAGAAAGTAGAAAACTTACAGCAGTACCTAAAAGAACAAATTCTTCGCTCGATAAAGTAGTTGGAAAGGAAAATTTCCACAGACAATGATTAAACTTTGGGATAGAATGCTACCCTTTTCCCTTCTTAATTCTCTCCTCCTGTAAATCTCTTAAATGTATTGTAATTTCTTATTTTGTGTGTGTGTGCCAATTCCAAGGAACATCGGATGAGATCCATTAGTAAACCGTTCATTTTAGACTTTTAAACCTTACATATGAAAAAAGTGCTACTCATTCTGCCCTCATTCACTCCCTTCTGTTGTGGATTAAATTCTGTCAATATGTTCAATAAAACCTCCATTTCCTCAAGATTTAACCTCAAACATAAAACGTCTCCTGAGAGCAAGAACATGGGGAAAGTTTCCAAGAAGAAGGACATTAGAATATTTATGTAACTAAAAAGTTGTCTTTAAGAAAAAGATGTGTATACAGAGTACTATAACTGGTGGGAAAATTACTTGGTTGAATGCTCTCTTTGATGATAGCCCAACACAGTCAATGATACTCAAGGTAATTAAGCATTTCTGTTGTTTTTCTAGAGGCACTGGTACCTTTTCAAAAGACAAGTGCTCCTGTCTTTGATAAAGTGATAAATCAAAAATGGATGAGCCGGTGAGCTCTGTAGCCAGACCCCCTGGGTTCTCAGGGCATCGGGGTTGGAGGGTAACTCACCTCCTTTCTTATATTCCCACATAGAAAAAGAAATGGATGAACACAAAGCTCTAAGAATATCTGACTGAAACCAAAAGGATGGTGAGTAATACATGAGGTTCCAGTAGAGAGTCTGCAATTCCAGATAATTCTGAATTCAATGAACGTGTGCAAGGGTCTTTCATTCAGAAACTTGTTTCGGTAGTACACAATTTCAGCCTAAACCGAGGGCTCTACATAAATAACTATATACACTCACATCTTTAGAGACCTGCTCAAGAAACAAGTGGAATTAATGGATGCTGGTTTATTTTTTATTCTTAGAAGCAGGTTATTTATATGAACACAATATAAACAGAAAGTAACTAAAAGTGGCTGAAGAAATGAGATGACGACAACGATGATGATGAAAGAACCAAGATTTCACCTGCAGCAAGTAATACATATCCAAATTAACTTCCTTCTGTACTGATATGTTTTTAATTGAATTAGGTCTTCCAGGATTGCATTTCTAGAATTTTCTTAAAGTTTTAGGTTAAATTCTGGGTTTTTATAAGGGATAAGCAACACATTATTAACTAAAGAGTGGACATGAAGGAACCTGGCGTTCTATAAAACAGCTGAATAGAGACCGGATACAGCTACCTCTAGACTCCTTTAATTCCTTTAAAAAGTTCTGTCTTTTGAAAAATCTAAAGAATCTCAAAAAGAGCAGGATGAAATTAAGGTTCCACTCAAACGTTTGGTGCTCAGGATGGGCAAAATGAGTAGGAGGTCTTGCAATTTGTGTTCCCCCTATGTATTCAAGATCCAGGAGCTTACTTGCAAAGCCCCAGGAGAAGAGATTTATCTGCAGAAAAGTAGACTACAACAAAACATACAAATAAATAAAAATGATAAAAATATAAACAGCATTAATTGTAATTGAATAAACATAAGTATATTTACCCTAAGGCTAAAAGCAGACCACATGGAAGATTGAGGGGCCGGGAACAGGAGGGAGAAAATAATATATAGATCAGGGTGGGGAAATCAATTGAAATGAGAGATTGAAATGAGGGGAAATTCCAGCCTTCATATATTCACTCTGCTTTTTTTTGATGCAGTATTTTCCCTAGCACCCACCTTCAAATGTAAAACCAAAGTGTCTGAGCGTTACATGCATTCTTATTTTCTTAAGTTAGACTTAGGTAGAAAGTTTTTTAAAACAAAGACATCAATAACCATAACAAGCAGCTAGTCCTCAGAAAATAGAAAGACAACATTTATGAGAAGTTTGTACGACTCCCGTCTCTTGCTGGGCAGAGACTAGATTCAGAGTTAGCAAGAAAAAAAGATAGATTAAAAAAAGAAACAGGATAAAAAGCAAAAATGTTGACTGTTTATCAACCATTTTGGGACTTGGTCTAGAAACGCAAACACATCCGGGTTTGAATCCTGGATCTCCCCTCTCCTATGTTAGCTGTATGATCCTGGACAACTTATTTAACATTTCACACCTCGGTTCCATCATTTATTTATCCAAGATAATCACAGTACGTTATGTCTACCTTAGAGATTGCTGGGAGCTTTAAATGAGAAAATGAATGTAAGTCCTATGGAGTGAGCCTGGCACAAGGCAGGGACGCGGTGACTGGCAGTGGTCAACAAATATTCTCTGTGCTGACGTGAGAGGAGGACAGTTAAATAACCATAACAATGTTTGCAATAAGACTAGTGGTTGGTTGACTAATCTCCTTAGTACAACCACATGCACATGCATGGAATTCAATGAAATAAACATCACTTAGGCTCCTTACTCACTCCTACTGCACTGTAAATGGGGTGTAGGTTTGTCTTTGCATGCCTTGACTGGGCTTATTCCTCAGGAATAACCAGATGAGAAAAGACACCTGCCTAGCCCTCAGTAAGGCCCATAGCTCAAGGACTTTCTATTTCCTGAGAACAACTTTTTTTTTTTTTTTTTTTTTTACAAAGGCAAGTCCATTGTCTGTGAAATTCTATCACAACTGACACATTACAGCAATCAAATACTGCTCACTATCTATCAGATTGACAATAATGTTAAAGTAACTTGTCTCAGCTCAGAAAACCCTTTGAAAGTCCATCTCACACTAATGATCAAAAACTGTTCTAGTGAATGCTCTTTTTCAATAACGAAGCTGATCAGAAACTCAAAACAGACAAGTATAATAAAACCCCAAGTTATCTCACAAATTTCGCTAAAATGCTTACCAACATGGACATATTTTCTAGTCTCGATTACACAGATATTTTGAAATAGTTGAAAGTAAAAAAATCTCATTAGATGTTGCTTTAAAGTAAGTTTAACATAGCAAAAATTGCCTTGGTTCTCAACAGGGACCAGAGACAAAAGAGAGTCCAATATTGAGAAGCCGGGGTTTTCCTCCCAGATATGTACTCCCTGGGGCTCTTTCTGTCCCGTTTCCACTAGAGCCTCAGTACCTAAGACAGCAACTGGCAGAGAGTAGCTTCTCAAAAAATCCTAATGGAGTGAACTGAAGGAATACAAGACTTGTCCATGGTCTCATGAACTGCTGAAGGGATCTGGGGAAAATTCCTGATATTAAACTCTGCCATGGCAAAACCACCTGGAGAATTTCTGACTTCCTAGCTGGTGCCACCTCTCAGTTATAAAAGGTAGTAGCCTCAAAAATACTGTGCTCACTGAAAGAAGCCAGACACAAAAAAGTCATATAGATTTGATTGTCGAACAATATGGGGGTTAGGGGCACTGACCCCTTTGCCGTCAAAAATCTGTGTATAACTTTTGACTCCCCCAAATCTTAACTACTAATAGCCTATTGTTGACTGGTACTTGTGGATAACATAAACAACAGTGAATTAACACTTATTTTGTATATGTATTATACGTCATATTCTTACAATAAAGTAAGCTAGAAGAAAAAATGTTATTAACAAAATTGTAAGAAAGAAAAAATACACTTACAGTATTTTGTTTTTAAATCCGCATATAAGTGGACCCATGCAGTTCAAACATCTGTTGTTCAAGGGTCAACCATATTGTATGGTTCCATTTATATGAAATATCCAGATGAGATAAATTCACAGAGACAGAAGGAAAATTGGTGGTCTCCAGGAGATTAGGGAAGAGGAGAATAAGGGATCAACTGCTTAATAGATGTGGAGTTTCCTTTTGGGGTTTTAGATGTTTTAGAACTAGAGAGAGGTGATAGTTTTACTACATTGTGAATGTACTAAATGCCACTAAATTGCTCGCTTTAAAATGATTAATTCTATTATGTTAATTTCGTATCAATTGAAAAAAAGTTAACAGGAGTCCTCAGTGCTGTTGAATTTCAGAGCATGTAACGCCATCAACCATAACAGGACTTCATCACTCTACTGAGGACCTTGTTTAATAAAAATGTTACAGTCAATAATATTTCTGAATTCCTTTATATCACTGCATATATTATCAATACAGATAATTTCTTTTATTACAGGCTTTTTGTTAGGTCTGCATGCATGCTCATCATTCTCAGAAATGCTGAAGGAAAGAACATCCTATGTATAGTACTTCTCTTAGTTCAGCTTCACTCATTTTGATGTGCAGTCTCTTTTGAGGAGAAAGAAGTGTGATGAATAGAACACTTATTTGCTGAACCCGCTGGCAGAATCACCAGGGATCTTCTAGGAGCCCAATCCAACTGAATCTCCTTGGGCCTTATTTCCCTTGATTCCTTTTTAGCATTTGACTCCATTTTTCTTGAAATTTTCTCTTCCTTTGACTACCCTGATGCCAAGCCTCCTTATAAAAACCCCTTCAGCTGAGTGTTCAATGACAGTATTCCCACCGTTCTTTCTGCTTTGCCTCTTTTCACTCTACAGACTCCCCTGCCATGGGTTTAGCCACATGAGGTCTGGGTGTCTATTATTTTGAAGGGTAGGTATATAGGCTACATTGAGGAGAAAAGAATTAGAGAAAATGTTGGAGAAGGGGGCATTACAAAAAGAGGGAACAGTAAGAAGCAAAGGTTAATGGGATAGAGCCTGTGGGTACCTTCAAAGGAGGGATGAATGACCAGCAAAGGAAACCCAGCAAAAACCAGGGAGAACTGGCATAATATTCTGGGAGTTAAGAGAAGGACTTTTAAAGTAGTGGATGGTAAAGAGTGTTATAGTTAGAGAAGATGAGAAGAATGGGAGATGAGGAAAGCCACTGAATTAGCAAGACGAAAGTCATCTCTAACCAAAGAAGCTGGTGGATGAGGAAATGAGACAGGATGTTCTCGAGAGTAGCCTGAAGGAATTGGGTTCCACAGTAAAACTGCTGTTGAAGTTGGATGCCTGGTCCTTACCAGGTGCTAATCATCACCTTTCTAATCTTCCAGCACCAGTCTTGGAAGGAGAACAGAAGTGGAGACACCATGGAGGCCGCAGAACCTATAGGAAACCCTTCAATTGCTCTAACGCCTGTTCCCTCAACTCTAGACACAGTAGTCCATCCTGACTCTGTATCTAGTTAAAACAACAACAACCAATCCTATTTAATATTTTTAAATTTGATTGTGTGTGTGAAGAATAGGTTTGCCAAGAACTTTAAGTTTCTATCGTATAAACTTTAAGCTTCTAATATAAACAGGATGATTGTGAGGCTGTAGGAAGGAATTCCATCGAAGAAAGGAGGATACACAAAATATAAGTACTTCTTTCTTCCCTTTCCATAACTTCAGTGTCACTGGAGGGTCTGCCCCCAAAGAAGTGATATTTTGATTAAGACATATTACATTAGTGCCAATAAATTAAATAAATTTAGATATTGTCATAATTGCTACATAGCTCTTAGGTGTATTGACCTCAGTTTTGGTAGTATTAAAGCTAGGTGGCAACAAATGAATGCCTTGCATCAAGCTATTTAAAAAACAAACACACACAGACAAAAAAATGTTAATTATTGTATAAATAATTATTCGTATTTGTTAAGCATCCACTGTAGGAAAGTTACTTTCCCAACTCTAAATGTTTTATTTGAAGTAACTAGGATAATCTACTCCCACTGGCAAATAAATTGTTTTATCTTGACTGTTGCTTTATATGCAAGCATACTCAAATTTGTATTATACTCAGACTGATTAGGAAAACTGGTTTATTTTTCTCTTCTTAGTCACTATTCTGTTTCCCTACAATTTTCCCCCACAGTTTCAAGAAAGTACCTAAATTTAGGATTATTTAAAAATAAACTTAAAAAACACTTAGGAAGAGATTCGTAAATAAAAGGAATTTCTTTATCTGACCTCTTCAGTATTATGTCAAACTGAAACCAAAAAAAAGGAAGTACAAAAGAAAAATAACCACAATAAAGTAAAAACCCAACTGCAATAAAGTGGTAGCATTTTCCTACATTCTACCCCACAGTAAACCTATCTGGATGACAATGATAGACTCGCATGCCAAGTGACATAAGCAATTTTTTTCCTCTTAATGATAACATCTGGCCCCATTTTTCTGGCATTATTCTAGCTGTTTGGTTTTTGACTCTTGACTCCCAGGAGTTGACAAAACATTAGAGTTTTGTGCCTCAGGATGTAATTTTTGCCTCACCCTTGTCGTAGGGAAAAGTGAAAAGTATACTATTGTCTCTTCTTTATGATAAGGACCTTCCATTAATAAAAACCTACCATTTTGAAACTTCCAAAGCTTGTTTATAGTAGAGAGGATATGAACAGTCCTGTAAAGAAGTAAAGTTTGCTAACACATGGGCTTTTCTGTGACATAGCCTTCAGTTCCCAACTTTCAGACTAAATTTTATGAACGCAAGATACACGGTGTGATCCTGAGGTAGCCCAATGCAAAAGGAGTGCTTTGCCAGCACGACGAGGTCTACCTGAACAGCCAAACACCAGAGAACAAGTCACCCATATTCAGGATCCATGCCCTTTGCAAAGTACTTATTATTTGAGAAAATTTCTTATCTTTTCAATGTCAACAAGGTGCATGTTAAGAGCCAGCATTGTCTTATTTCTGTTCTTCATTGTTTGCTCCTCCCAGATAAACAGGGTGTGGGGTTTTTTGTTTGTTTGTTTGTTTTTATTTTAAGACTGTGATTATAACCTACTATTCAGAAAGAAAACTAAGAATAAAATGTTTGCCAAATTGGATAAGCTAATTAAGAATGATCCCCAATGGTAGGTATCCTTTTAATCTCTTTTCCATTTGATCTATACCAGACAACCAAACTTGTCTTGCTTTTCTCAGTTTATCATCTGATTGGCCCAAGGTTTAAGATGATTAACAGGCAAGTCAGCCATGATTCGTTTCTTAAGATGCCTTAACCCTTGTTTCCACATCTGATTTTATTTTGTTTGATTTACATCTTTGTTTTAATAGCCTCCTTTAAAGATAACTACTTTTAGACGTAGGGAGGACGAGTATGTCTCAAAATTGCTATAACATCTTCTTTGAGCTGTCACTGTTCCCTCCATAAAAATAATTAATGAGTATACAAGTTATACTTGATGCTGGAAAAGTTGCTTGAAATTTCAGGATGAATTTTCCAGAAGGTAATAAATGTCTTTGAAGTAAGTTTCCATGGAATTTTTATACTTCTGATTCCTAGAGTACTGAGACATGTTAAAAATGTAGAATCTCTGGGGGATTTTCTTTTTGAGATCTCAAGGGAAAAAATACTAAGGATCCTAAGATCTGATTAGATTTAAAAACTCAACCTTGGCTGGAATAGAAGCTCTGGTCCTGGGCGTTCATGAAGGAAGCTCTTGAGAGTTTTAAATGTCAGGACCCTAATTCAAACTGTAACCCAAATCAAAGGTTCCCAAATCAAAGAAATGTAAATTTCATTCTAGAAGAAAAACCGATCTCAAAATGTGTATTCATTTTGTAAATTAAAAAAAAAAAAAGGCAATAGTAGAGGCTTAGGATCACCTTAATCCCTTAAAATCCTTTTACAATGCAAAAAATAAGCAAAAATAAGTAGGCGTTCCAAACTCTTTAGATACGAGTCCTTGAGCTGGCAACTAAGAGAGTATGCTTAGTTTATAGTCCAAGGAGGCAAGATGTTGCCTGGCCAGCAGAGATAATTACCGGGGCCAGACCTTCTGAATATACTACTCCAGCCAGGCACTCAACACGGGTAGTATTTGTGACTTATCTCTGTTTTTCTTGTAGTCAGTGCAGAGTGTAGTGTGGTTTGACTCCGTAGAGCTTGCCTGCTTTTTTTTTTTCTTAATCAGGGAAATAGAGTGCCAGGTGACCTCCACCTCCTACCAAATCAACAGTATTTTCCCAAGGCCTACTCTATGCGAGACATTCTCCTGGCAATGTCATCACTGCTATTAGAAGCTTGAGGAACACGTGGATCAACAGAGGTCCCTTATGTTTATCTGCAGACAGGTTCCATACTAAGGCAACAAAGCCTTCATTTTTCTTCTCCAAAATTAAAGTCCTCCCTCCCACCAGATTAATCATTTTTCCCTTGTTATTTAGGAAAATCACTAGATGAGCTGTGACTCCATAAACTTTAGGAACTCATTTATTATGTTGCCTGATCAAACCTTGTGTTTATTTACACAGGGTACCCATAAAACCCGGCTTTCATTAGCGCTGGGGAGGAATCGTCCGGCTCCCTTCACTGGAGAAGGTGAAGCTGGAGAAGATAATTAACCATGAAACAATAAGGAGGCTTGCTGGGTAAGCAGTAGTGTGAAAACAGTTACTCCTCACAAAAGAGGGGAAATTAGCTTGCTGGATAAAAAAGGAAGTGTCAGATTGAAGACTGAAAGGCCTGCCAACAGACGTAGATAGCTCTATGCATCATTAATGAAATTTTTTAACACTTAAACGCCACAGCTGTCCACATTTAAATGCATGTAAATGCCATGTGTTTCCAGAGATTAATATGCATGTTAAAATATTTCTTTCCCCCTTAAACTTCTAGATATTGTCTCTGTCTGTTTCATTTCACCTACTTTCTTTCCAAGAATAAAAATGCACAGTTTTCTCAGCATTGTGTCCTCATTTCCAAAACTCACATACACCAAGCATCCTGGAGATGGGCAACGTGCTCATTATATTTTAACAAACACATTATTTTACATTCATAATACCGATATTTTAGTAAACAAAGTTTGTTTTGATTTTGCTGCTTCACAGAGTGAAGACTTAACGATGTGCGTTTCCTTTCAAAACTTCGTCCTGGAGCATCAGGGCTCCCTGAAGCAGCCCCATTTTGGCAGAAATTCAGTTCCGCGCAGTGCCAAAAGAAATAGAATAAACAAACACTGCTCCATGCAGCTGGCGAGATCATTTACATATTACCGCACACCAAACATGAAGACCTGAATATGGATTAGAGCTACGGTGATGACACAAATGTCATAGAGATAAAGAGAAACAAAATCCAACACATCGCTGTTTATTTTACGACTGCTACTGTATGAGTGCCACTCAGAAAGAAAAAAAAAATGGAGAAATTGCTTTTTGAAAATTGGACTCCCTTCCTTATTTGAAGTGGGATCTTTCAGATTGTAAAACAAAGGGGGGAGGGGAAGGCACAGGTTATTTTGGATCCTCTAATATTCTCTGCTTTTGTCTTGGGAGTGAAACCAATTTTAATGCACATCAACGTGGATGAGGTGAGTTAGTGATCTTATAGGAATAACCTCTAATATACAAAAACACCTGAATCCCTAAGTAGCCCTTTCTCTACCATTTGACAACTTCAGCCGAGCACTGTGCTCTTTCATTGAGAATTGAAGTTCCATGAGTGGGACCCTTGGTTTGGGAGGCCCAGCAGGCCATTTGAGCTCCATCAGGAAACACCGTCCCGTGGACAGGACTTGCTGTGGCATCCTCCGCTCACTTGTCCTCTCTCCTCATTCCTGCACAAGCTGACTGCTGCAAGTGTGGACGCTTTTTGTCCATAGCGAGATGCATCGGTGTCGGAGGGAGCAGGAGATATCTCTCTGGATTTTTATTGTTGTAACTCTTTCTTTTTTGGTCCTTGGGGATGACAAGAACTATATGAAGAGCTAATAAAATCACATTTTACAAATGATGATGATAGAGTGAGGAACAAAGAGATTGCAAGATATTGTAACTTCCACCAAATTAAAATTTCCTTCTTCTGCATTGGACAAGGTTGACTTTTCTTTACAAGCAAAAACTGCTCTGGAAATGGAATTAACTCAGGGGCTTCTAGCAGTTAATCTTTCTTGAAGTAATTGTCATTATGCCTACTCTTGCATATGTGTGAAAACATAGGGAGAAATCAGGGCCATGTGGAAGGATCTAGTTAGTTAGGTATCATTAAAGTTTAATAGTCGAGGAATGTTCTTTAACATTGAAGAACCAAACCATTTGAGAAAAGTCAAAGGAGTTGGAGTTATTGTACCAGGTGAAGAAAAGGCTGTATAGAGACTTAGCTTCTATAGCATTTGGGAAGTTACTATGACTAGGACAAAGGAAAGGTTCTCATTTCCACAACTGCAAACTCAAGAGGCGGACTTACATTGAAACAAGATAATTAGATGAGCTATACCAAAAGGATTTGTTATTAAAAGTGCAACTAAACATTCTCAGAGCTGCCCATGAAAGTTTGTGGAAAATCTATCCTTAGACTTTTTTGAAACCAGAAGGGACAGCAATGTGTTCGGGATAATCCTGCACACTACTTTCAATCTAAATTTCCAAAAATAAATCGCTACATTGTATTACTTTCAGTGGCTATTTTCTTTCCTGTATTATTGTAACTGACTTTTATTATTATTATTATTATTATTATTATTATTATTATTATTATTAATTTCAGGTGTACAAAACAATGTAATAGTTATACATTTACACCCCTCACAAAGTAATAACCCCCCGCCCCCAAGCTACTACCCTCTGACATCATATGACTCTATTCCCTATGCTGTACTCCACATCCCATGACTATATATTTACATATATATTTAATTATAGTTGACATTCACTATTATTCAGCTTCAGCTTCAGGTGTACAGTGCAGTGGTCAGGCATCTACACCATCCATGAAGTGGTCTCCCTAATGAGACAAGTGCCCATCTGACACTCTACAAAATCTTTACAACATTATTGATTATATTCCCCAAACTGTATTTCATATCCCCGTGGCAATACTGTGATTACTAATTTGTACTATTTTAATCCCTTTCCCTTTTCCCCTATCCCCACTCCCCTCCAACCTAACAACCCTAAGTTTTTTGTTTGCTTTCTTTCCCCTAATTGGCTTTTAAGGCCGTCTATAATCTGGTCATGTAAAAATGACTGGAATTTAACTTCAGGCTCCCCCAAAGCTGACCTTCAGTACAGTAAGTGCTCTGTGACTATTTCCTGCTCACTTATGTCACCATACCTCTGTTCATCGCAGGTAATTGATAAATAATTTTTGAATGAATGAATGAATTTGGTTTCTATTGCCCTCACCAAATTTCTCAAAATTCAGTCTTCAACTCTACAAACACTTCTCTGCATACTTAGCCCTCAGTGGTTTCCCTCTCATTTGATTCTTATACTAGCAATAGAAACACACTATTTAGTATTTACATTTGTTGATTCAGTCAACAAATGTTCACTGGATCCTTACTACATAGTACTGTCCAAGCACTGAGCAGATAAACAAAGGTGAATTGAGCACAGACTCACCTCTAACTCGCTTGCAGCTTTTTATTTCATTTTATAATTGGTGCTGTCATTTTCAGCCCAAACACAGTTTGGAATAATTATTGTCTCATCTATGTCAATATTATCTTACTATCATTCCATATAGCTTGCAAATTCCTTGAGAGTGAAGATCATGTCCTGTACTACTTCTGTGTAGACAAATCCCAGAACACTGCTATGCACATAACAGGTACTTTTTGATCATCTGCCTGTAGGTTCAGTTCCTTTCAATTCCATGATCCAGTGGAATCAGACAACAAACTCTCCTTGCAAATAGGTTAACTATTCAGAAGCCAGTACGTGCATGATCAGCAGTGATACACTGATAGCATTATGGCTATGGGAAGAACATTGAACCTATGTTAAAACAGATTTAGCTTTGCAGAATTTAGGTCTATTGCCTGCCTGTACTATTTTGCGCTGCTGCACTCCTACATATGTAAAAGTCAGAGGTTTCAGTATTGGCATTTTGATTTTAACCCTCTGGATGATTAAACATAGAATTTTTTCTTTAACATTCAGTCAACTTAGTCATTTATATGTTAAAATAATCATAAACATAATTCAAGGGAAACAATAGACCTAAAATATTAGACCTGAATGAAAAAGACAATTAGAGGAAAGCTGATCTTCCTCAAGGATGAGAAACTCACTTGACCCCAGTGGCATTTGCACTTAAATGTTTTCTATTCGATCAAAATTTAAATGTGACTATTGCTTCATGATCAGCAAGTTAGTATTGAGGCTTAATACGTACCTATTATTTCTAGACCAATGCTTTCCAGACCTTTTCAAGTGACATATGGAAAATGCTAATACAGACATACACACTAGAAAGGAAGGAGCAGGTTCCTCGCTGCAGAACGTCACTCACTGGACTCCTCCCAGGCCCTGCCCTTCATTCCCTTCCCTCCCCGCCCCTACAGACACCAGGAGGAAAAAGAGTTTTAATGTCTTACCTCATTACTAACTGCTTCAGGGTGCCTGGCTGGTCAGCTATACACAACATTTACATAACTAAAGGTTTCTTTGGTTGGAAAAACCATGAACACATGAGAAGGTGGAAAAATAGGTCAATGAAGACTGAAATAATGGCAGTCTGCTATAGGAAGAAAAATAAATAAGCAGACGATAGTAAGTTAATATGAACTTTTTAGAGAATCTCCATTTATTCATTCATTCATTCATTCATTCAATAAATATTCAGAAAATTTATTCAACATATTTTTACTGAATGAAACAGACAAGGTTTCGTTTTGGACCTATTAATAATACTGTGTCTCCCCCAAAATAAGACTGGGTCTTATGTTAATTTTTGCTCCAAAAGACGTATCAGGGTTTATGTTCAGGGGATGTCATCCTGAAAAGTCATGCTAGGGCTTGTTTTCCAGTGTGGTCTTATTTCTGGGGAAACAGTAGGTGAGATTACAATCTGTGATTAAGATATAAGAAAGAGGTGAACTTGATCTACTACTCTAGGAGGTAAAGAACAGCTTGCCTGAGGAAGTGGCCCTTGAGCTGGTATGTGAAGGTAGTAAGAATTTTGTCGGGCAGGGAACTCAAGGTCTGGGTGAGTAGGGAAAGCAGAAGGAACAAGGCTCCTAGGCAGGAGGGAGGATGCTGCACGTGAAGGCCTGACGGCAGGCAGTGGGTCTGGCCCACAGAAGGAGGAAATGTGACTGGAAGGAAGTCTGGAGAAGCAGGCAAGATGGCATGATCAGGTGAGTGTTTTTAAAAAGCTTACACAAGGCTGCAGGGTAGAGAATGGATTAGAAAGGAGGCAAAAGTTGGTGTGGGGAAGGCAACGTTAGAGGCTACTGCGGCGATACAGGTAAGAATAAGAATAATAACAACAAACATTTATTGAACACTTTCTCTGTGCCAGGTAATGTCCCATACACTTTATGAGAGATGCTTGTAACTTGGACTAAAGGGATGTACAGTTAGGGAAAACTGAGTGGACTGTGGAGTTATTTAAAAAGTAAAACCACTAGGACCTGAAATACATTTCTGAAAAATGTGATTTTTCAATGATTTTAAATATTTTCTATCACTTTACTTAAATGTTTGCTTAAACTATATAGCATATATTATTAGAAATCCCTATTGTTTCCAATTATGTTTGGTTTTATAAATAAAACATGATAGACATCTTCATATAAATAATGAAAATTATTTTCTGAGAGTAAATTTGAAAAGGATAACTACTAGACCAAAGGGTGTGAACACTTTTTAAGATATTGATAAATAACTAAAAATTATGACAGTCTGCAACCCAGTCTCACCTCTCAAATACTGGGATGTGTCATTAATTTTCCCTATTATTAGTGGGTAAAAAATAGCAACTGACAAACTGTGCTACTTTGCATTTCTTTCATTATCAGTTAGATTGGATATTTATTCATGGGCTTAGTAACCATTTGTATTTATTATTTTGTGAAGCACTTGACCATATTCTTTGCCTATTTTTTTTTATATTTATAACTCACTGGGTGGACAATTGTTGGGGCAAAAGTTTTCTGTCGTGTGAAAGGATTTCAATCTAACAGGGAACTAGAAGATATGAAGTAGAGAATCTCACGCATGCTCCCGCAGAAGAACAGAATTTAAGAACGGAAACGCTGATTTCCTGTAAATGCCTGACTTACAGAAGACCAAGACTTATCTCCTACCCAGTGAACATCTACCAAGAATCTCTTCCCATCCTCAAGCTAATGAATTTGCTACTCGGATTCTGGATGGACTTCTCCCTCTTCATACTCCTTGTTTATAAATATAGCCCTCCTCAAACCAACCCTCATCGGATGCTTGTGTATTGTGCTATAGCACGCATGTCTCAAATTGCAAGTCTTCTGCTATTCCCAAATAAACTCAATTTCTGGTAATTCTAGCTTGCTTCAGTTTACCTTCTAATTGAGGTTGATAGTAGTCAGAGTGGAGCCAGCCTATGGAGATTTGGACTGTTATGAACTTTGATTTACAAGCAAAATGGAGCTACAACATATCTTGTTCAATAGGATAACATCAATACAATAGCATTTTGGTCATTAAGGGCAGATAGTGGTATGCTGAATAGACTGGAGGGGCTACTTGGAAATAAGCACGTCAGCAAGAAGTCTACTCTAGCTATCAAGCTGTGGCAATAGGAGTAGACTAGGATTAGGATCGTGAGAACAGAAAAAGGAAAGTGTGACTTTTCACAATTTTTCACACAAAAATTGCTAAAGGGAGTGGGAAGCTATATTCCAGCCCAAACACACTTGTACCATTAAACAGTTTCATTTCTCCAATATCTCTACTAAAAAGGTCTTCACTCCTTTAAGAATCATTTTCTTTGCCAATGGGCTGTCTGTGCGTACAACCCTTCTGCTTCACTCTGGGTTTCAACCTCTTGTCCAGGCCCTTTTGGATTGATGCTTCCTAATAATATAGGGAATAATAATAGGGAAGGGCATGAGGAATAATAACAGGGAAGGGCATGAGGACTCTTTTTGCAAAAGAAACGAGGAGGTTGGATGCCAAGCCTGCTGCCTACGTGCTCCAAGACACAGAACTCGGGCAGACATTAATCCATCACATAGAACAAACCATCCAAAGGCTCTTGAGCAAAGAGATTCTATTATGGCCATTCCTGTAATTAAACCTACAACAAACAAGCCATGGGCTTGTTTAACAAAAGTTAAAGTTAAACCTGCCCTTATTCTTCCTGTACCTTGCAAAAGTTAAAGATAAACTTACCATTGTTCCTCCTTTTCCCCATACCAAGAAACTTACCATAGAAACAAGAAAACACATATAAACCCTATTCCGACAGGGCAGAGGCGGGGTCTCTCTTCCACTAGCGATTAGAGACCGCCACTCCATCTGTGGGGTGGTCTTTTCTTACGTACTCTCTGCGAAATAAACTTACTTTCACTCTAAACTCTGTATCAGCTCACGTTTGAATTCCTTCCTATGTGAAGCCAAGAACCTTCTTAGTGCAGGGCTTGAATCCCCACTCTGGGGGATTCTCCCCGCTGGCATCCCTAAAAACTGGATTATTCGCCCTGCTTGAGCCTGATTCTGCATCTTAGAGTTTTCCTGGATTTATATCCTACAGCCTTGAATCAGGTTTGCCCTTCTTCTACACCTAGTACTAAGTTCTGGAGCCCTAGCTCGGATTAGAGTCCTTCATTTCAAGCAGGGCTGATCTTAGCTCTGACAGGCAAATTGTCACTCCTATTTTCAAAAGAAGGAAAAGCTAACCAAATTGAAAATCTATGACTTTTCCCAGACCCCTCAGAGAACTGAGGTTGCAGATCAAACTGTTACCCTGAAATCTGTGGACACAGGTAAGTCCAGAGAATCACAGATGAGATCTACTTACCTGAAGCAGAAGCCACTGGAGCCACAAACTGGTAGCAACTCATAAATAATAATTTTAATGAATTAATTTAATTTAAAGACTGTGTGTGGACAGCTTGAGAGTAAAAATCTTTTAAGGACTATAATTTTAGGAGGATCCCACATTTTCCTGGGTTGTACCTTGAGGAACCCAAACAGGTTCTCAAAGTAAAGAGATAAGAGCGATTTCTTTGTGATTATGACAGTGGGAAGTGAAGAGTAACCATTGTGAAATACACCGAAACATTCTCCATAACAAAAGCTTACTTTGCTGGGACAAAAACACTTCACCAGAGCCTATGCCTCCTGAGGGAAGGGTATTTCTCTGATTTTACTTTCTCTGGCCTTCCTAGCTCATCTAAGGGGGTAGAGAAGCCGAGAAACATTAAGAAGGTCACCGCCCAAGGGCACAGGCCCACTAAAACTAAGAGTTAATCTTAAAATTACACAACACTTCTCTTTCTTCACTTATGAGCACTACACCAATGGGGTTCCAGTATATTTCCAATAACAGCATATTTGAGCTAAAAAAATATCTTGCAAATATCAGAGAAAGAATTATCAGGAAACCTCAAAGACAACAGAGGGAAAAAAACAAGGAGCATAACGGAATTTGGAGTTCAGCATAAAAGAATAACAACTACAGCAAACATTAAATACATCTCAACTCGTAGCCAGATTAACATAAAACCTCACACTAATGTCCTATTCACTTCAATTCCTATTACCTGATACATCATGTCTAGCTTTCAACAAAAATATTACAAGTCATGCTAAAAGGCAAGAAAAAACATAGTCTGAAGAGACAAACCACACATCAGAATGATTCAGATATAACACAGATTTGGGGATTAACAGACAGAAAATTTTAAATAACCATAATCAATATAGTAAACATTCTAATGAAAAAAGTAAACAACCTGCAAAGATAGATAGGTAACGTTAGTAGAGAGATGAAAACGCCAAGAATGAATCGCAAGCAAATGTTAGAACAAATTTTTTTAAATTATAAAAGAAGTGAAGAATGTCTTTATGGACTTATCAGTAGACTGGATATGGCCAGTGAAATAATCAATGAGCTTGAAGATAACTCTACAAAAAATTCCAAACTAAACCGCAAATAGAAAAAAAGTGATAACAAAAGATGAAACATCCAAGAACTTTGAGACAATTTCAAAGGGTACAATATATGTGCAATTGGAATACCAGAAAGAGAAGAAAGAGAAAATTGAAGACAAGAAATATTTAAAGTGGAATAGCTGAGAATATCCCCAAATCAATGACAGACACCAAACCCATGACCCAGGAAGCAGGATAAACAACAAAACTTCTATACCTACACATATCATATTCAAACTGCAGAAAACCAGAGACAAAACAGAAAAACCTTCAAAGAAGTTAGAAGGGGAAAAAAACCTCCCCTACAGAGGAAAAATGACAAGAATTATAGTGGATTTCTCATCAGAAAACATGCAAGGAGGAATAGATTAGAGTGAAATATTTAAACTATCAAAAGAAAAAATCACTAACCTGATTTTCTATATCCAGAAAATTATTTTTCAAAAGTAAAGGAGAAATAAAAACTTTCTCAGACAAACAAAAACTGAGGGGATTCACTGTCAGCAGACCTGCCCTGCAAGAAATGTTAACAGCAGTTCTTCAAGAAGAAGGAAAATTATGTAGGTCAGAAACTTGGATTTGTGTAAAGGAGAAAGCACTGGAGAAGGAATAAATAAGGGTAAAATAAAATCTTTCGTATTCCTTATTCTTAATTGATCTAACATACATTGTTTATTTAAAGTAGTAATAACAATATTTTCGGAAATGAATGACAGCAATATCATAAAGGATAGGAGGGAGAAATTGAGACTACTCTGTTACAAGTATAGCCCTATACATGTGAAACAGTACAGTGTTATTTGAAGGCAGGCTTAGATTAGTTTAAAAATATATTACAAGATCTGGGACAAGCACTGAAAATTTTCTAGAAAGAAGTATAATTGATATGCTAAAAGAGAAAACAAGATGGAATAATATAAAATGCTCAATTAAAAGAAAGCAAAAACAGAAGGGGGAAAAGAAACAAAAAACAAATGCAATGAATAGAAAATAGTTACAAACATAATAGATATTATTCCAACTATATTAATAATCACTTTAAATGTGGATATTCTAAGTACTGCAATTAAAATTAGAGATTTTCAGAGTAGATGAAAGAACAAGATTCCACTACATGTTGTCTATAGAACCTCATTTTAAATACAAAGACTCAGAAAGGTTAAAAAAATGGAGAAAGATATACCATGCTAACATTAATCAAAAGAAAGCTGAAGTAGCTATATAAATTTCAGACAAAGCAGACTCAAAAACAAGGAAAATTGTCAGGGATAAAGAGGTGCATTGCATAATAATAAAGGGATCAATTCTCTAAGAAGACATAACAATCCTAAACAAGTTTGCTTCTAACAAGAGGATGTTTAATAAACGTGAGGCAAAAACAGATACAACTAACTGCAAGGAGGAATAGAAAATCCATTATTATAGCTGGATTTCAACCAGTCCTGAGAACTTCTGATTTTAGCTCTATTCTTTCAGTAATTGATATATCAATCAGTATTCTTTGAGTAATTCATATATCCATCAGTCAGAAAACTAGTAAGGGTATAGTTGACCTGAACAGGCCTATCAATCAACTGGACCTAATTGACACTTACAGAATATTTCATTCAACAACAGCAGAATACTGTTGGAACATTCACCAAGATAAGACCACCTTCTGAGCCACAAAACACACCTTAACAAATTTAAAATAATCGAATAATAGAAATCATTCAATGCCTGCTCTCTGACCACTATGGAATAAAACTAGAAATCATTCACAGAAAGATAGCTGAAAAATCCCCAAACATTTGTAGATTAAATGACATATTCCTAAATAACACATAGGTTAAAGAGGAAGTATCAAAAGACATTGCAAAATATTTTAAACTAATTAAAAATAAAAATATAATTTATCAAAATTTGTTTGATGCAACAAAAGTAGTGCTTAGAGGGAAATTTATAGCATTAAATGCTATATAAATATAAATATATTAGAAAAGAGATCTAGAAATCAACAACTTAAGCTCCTACTCTAGGAAACAGGAAAAAGAAAAAAAAAGAGCAACTTAAGCCTAAAACAAGCAGAAGAAAAGAAATAATAAAAATTAGACCAAAAATCAATAAAACTGAAGATAGGAGAACAATAAAGAAAATCAATTAAATCAACCAGTGCTGAGAGGGGTGTATCTAGAATTAATTCAACTGGTTTAGTTTTGGCCAATTCTGGCTGGAAAGAAAGATAAGGATGGGTAGTTATGTCAACCATGGAATCTATCACTTGAGACAGGATTTCCTCAACTATTCATTTCTCTGTCATTTGTTCATGTGTTTATTAATCAAAAATATATTAATTGCCTAGTATGCCAAGCAATGCATTAATTTCTAGGCAATTACCAAAATAAATAAGATGTGGTCCCTGTAATAACATAAATGATAACAGAAGTTAACATATATTGACTCTGTGGCAGGAGTTGCTCAAAGAACTTTTCACCTGTTAATTCATTTAAACCTCACGTAATCTGAGGTAGGTATTATTATTATCTCCATCTTACAGACGAAGAAACGGAGGCATAGAATTGAATAATTTTCCACAATCACATAACTAAGTAGCACAATCTGGCCCAGGCTCTCAGTCACCAAATTCTATTGCCATATTCCAGGAAAGTAAATTCCTCCACTTCCCTTGACAATCTATTCTGTCTACTGGAAATCTTCACATAAAGGATGCATGCTGTATTTAAAATCAAGCCCTTCAATTGTAATTTAAAATCATTTCTTTCTTTCCTTCCCTTCCCTTCCTTTTCCCTCCCTTCCCCTCCTTTCCTTCCTTTCTTCCTTCCTTGATTTCTTTCTTCCTTCCTTCCTCATTTCCTTTGGCTACTTTGGAAACAGGAGGTAGGGCATGTAGAGCTGTATATAATACACTTTCATACATCTGAAGAAAAATGGTGACGGATTTATGAAAGAAAAATAAATTTATTAGAAATTACTTTTAAAAGAGCTTTTTGGTATTTGAAGATTGGTTAGAAATACTCTAAAGAAGAAAGCTGTTTTTGACATGTATAAAGATTTTTTAACAACCATCTCTCTTGTAAGTAATTAAGTACACGTAATTACATAATTACTTGATTATGTAGCAGCACTAAAATTTTACAGGAGGTTTTTCACTTGAACTCGAGACTTATAAAAATAATTGCCACAAGTCAAAATTATTTTCTAAATGCAGTAATTCTTTCTGCTTTCAATTTTTTTAAAAAGGGGGGTGGAATTTTGGTCTATTTTTGTTTGGCAACCAGAGCAGAGAAATAAGTAATTTAATAATGTGTCAGTGTGTTCAGACACTGACTTAAAACAGAATGAATCCCCAAGTTACGATGGTGAGAAACACTTAGATGGGAAAGGAAATTATAAGCCAAGGCCACATTCTAGAGAATTTCTCTGGTCATAAATTTCTAATATCATCAGTCATATTATGGTGAGAATGCTACTATTTTAGTCCCAACACAGCAGTTTAAAATAGTTGGTTTCTCAAAATGCATCACCAAATAATGTAATATGTGGGTTTTTTTTCCACCCATTTCTTTCATTCTTTCTATATTTCTCTTCTCTTTTTTAAAGTGAGCTGTCTCATCATGGCAAATTTTCACAAGTTCTTAGAACTCTAATTAAAATGTGGTAATTGGTTATGTTACCTCAATTACCATGATGCATGGACATTGATGCAAAGTGACACCAATTGAATCCCTTGGGTGTTTTACCCTGGGGCCATCCCATTTATCGTGGCCTTATTATTTTCAATTATGTGGCTAGATGTGTTGCATACTTTCAAGGCCAATAAAATGTGCAGGGGTTTTCTGAACACAAGGTTCTGTTTTCAATGCTAGAGCTCTGGAGTGGCAGGGCAAAAGGAAAAATATATATTTGTGTGAAGACTAAAAACTTAAAACCCTAAATTTGCCAAGGATTCAAAGGCACACTTGCTGAAATAAAGGTATTTCAAAGGAATCCAGATTATTTACGTTTAAAACATTTGTTTGAAAAGCAACTACGATATGCTTGCTACTGATAACTAATTCTCCTAACTAAGAAAATAGTGATGGAACCATTCAGAGGCCTTACGTGATGAATAAGACAGGTGAGGAAACTGAGGTAGTAAAGAAAAAGGTTTCTTCTTCTTTAGGTAAAGGTTCGGGTTTCAAGAAGAGCTAAGTAGGGCTGTACTGAGTACTTTACAAACGTATAGTATGAACATAACAGTATTTTACAGCGATCTTTCCACAGCATGAATGTGAAGGTAAGAGCACTCCGAAATGGTTACAGCATATTGTGTTTCCCAATGTGGACACTCCTGGTGTTTGTGGGAAACAAGTCATAGATTGTTGTATGCATTGTTGTTGTCTCTCCACACACCCTCACACTCAATGCTAGTGATTGTGAATGACTAGTCATTGTGAATGACTTCTGGGCATTTCTCCATAAAAATCTGGGAGTGAATTAGGACGTTAGTTGAGGACATCATCAATAAGTGTAATTTGACACTTTGTCAGACCAGTTTCATTTTCTGAGTATGATCCCTATGTCTTTACCCGGTTTACTTTTTATTAAAAAAATCACATTCTCAGATTTCTGAAAACTATAGAAAATTCTCCATCCTTTTACTTATGAGTTTATATCTTGATTTAGTTTCAGTATTTCCAAAGAGGTACAGCATTTGTTCATACGCTGCAGATGATAGAAGAAACTGAATTGGGAAAGCTGTGAGAGAAAGGAGTTGTACTGTACAAAGACGGACCGAGCAGGGCTATCTATGGTAGAGTCCCAGACTTTATTTCCACATCAACACCCCGAGAGCCGTGTATTCGCAACATTTTGAAAGTACTTTTCTGTCTAAGCTTCACCCATCTAGTAATTATCAGGTCATTTTTCCTTTTCTTTTTGTATTTGTAATCAATAGCAAACTCAAGAGAGTTTTACACAGAATTCGTCTTATTACTTTTAGAAATACTTTTGAAGTAACAAATATTGAGTGATGATACATGATGACCGTATCCAAAGTATTTAATTCATAACAATACATGCTGAAGTCTAAATTTCAAAGTATTATTCAAACTTCAATTTTTCAATAGAAACTTTTTTCCTCTGACTTAACTTATTCTTTATTATTATTATTATCCATTGATTTCTCATCATTTGGTTTGTTCATTTTTCCCAGTGAAGCCCATTCTTAATTCCATCCACATATTTCTCCCAAGGAATCCAACTCTTTCTTCACCTGAAAGCCAGTGGAAGAGAGTGGAGGGAAATATTGGGTTTACTTCCAAATGGAATCCTCTAACTAAATCCAATTTAGTTGGAGTCTTTATTCTTTAACACACTATGCAAAAATTCTTAGGGCTGGCCACCTAATAGAAAATGCTGTAAATTGTTTGTATGATTCTTCCTTTATTCGATTCAAAAAATAATCCCAGGCAGTTTCTAATCAAAAGGAAAACTAAGACTATAAATCATTAATACAGGATATTATAACCAACCAAATTGGTCTTGGATGTAAAAAAAAGGCAAGGAATTATATCAAGAAACCTTTTAAGAGCTGAAAAAGCTTAAGGTACTGGAGTCAGATTTTCTTTGCCTTATTAGCTCTATGACGTTGGGCAATTTACTCAATCTTTCAAAATTTAGTTTCCTCATCTACAGTTGTTATCAAGATTAACTGAGATGATGTTTGAAAAATGGTAACCCAGTGATTTAGGACATACATAGTACATGTTCAATACTGCTAGCAAGTAACACATCCAAGCAGTGATTCGTACACTACTTGGCTTCTTAGAAGAATCTTTGCCAGACAATCAAACAAATAAAATTAACATGAAAAAATAAAATACACTGCGGAACACATTTCCTCACAATGTATGCCATCTCCTTGTGTTAGTAACTTTGTGGATTCCCCAGAGGGAACTGGTCTGTATCAAACTGAACCTGACTGTTAGAGATTTTTCTTTTTGAGTTGGCATCTGAAAAAAGATATCTAATTGGTGATACAAACGAATCAATGCTGGAAAACTGGTCTTCTTAATACAAATTCCATGAAAGTCAGGAGTTTCTGTGAAGCATGTGTAAATTTAATAAGAAACCCCCAGTACTTTGAGAAAATGCTTAAGTGGTCAACTGACTCACAAGGCAGCCCAAATTTTCTCTTCTCTATTTTCCTAGCACTTTAAAAGGGAAAAAGCTTGCTTACTCCTCTTTGTTAACCTGCACATAAGAAATGACTGCTTTTCCTAACCCACTGAGATATGGTTAATTTGGGGCAATTAATATATCACCTGTGATAATGAAGACATTTAATCCATAATTTTCTAAATTGTATTGGAAAATGAGGTTACCTATTTTCAAAATCCAATACATTTACTTTGTATTTATAAAGGTCCTGTTATTTACTTGATTAAAACAAAAAGTGGTTGCACATGCTCCATTCTTTTCATTAAAGAAGACTTGATCTTAGAGAATTTAGGTGTCGATTCAGGACACTGAAGCTAGAGACAGAATGCCTAGGTTTGAATGACTGACTAGTTACAAACTTGTTAACTTTAGACAAGTTGTTGAAACATTCTTTGCCTCAATTTTTTGTTCTGTAAAATTGAGAGGATAATAGTACATCTACGAAGTCGAACAATTAAGTTCACGAACTTAAAGTCCTAGAAAAAGTGCTGCATACCTCTTTGCTGAATATCACTATGGTCACCTTTGAAGTACTCCCCTTGAGAAGCTATGCACCGATGCCAACACCTAGTCCACCCTTCAAAGCAATTTTGGAACTACTTTTCTGGAATGACCATCAGAGTTGTTTTTGTATTACCCTTAACGTCCTGAGTGTCATCAAAATATCTTCCTTTCAATATTTCCTTCAGGTAAAGGAAGAAGCATTGGGGGCCAGATCAGGTGAGTAGGGAGGGTGTTCCAATACAGTTATTTGTTTACTGGCTAAAAACTCCCTCACAGACAGTGCTGTGTGAGCTGGTGCATTGTCGTGATGAATTGTTGGTGGAAAGTTCAGGTCATCTAATTTTTTCACGCAACCTTTTCAGCACTTCCAAATAGTAAAGTTGGTTAACTGTCCAGTTGGTGCAAATTCATAACAAATAATATCTCTGATATCAAAAAAAGGTTAGCAACATCCTTGCAACAAGCTCATGAACTTAATTGTTAGACCTCGTCATATCATACGATTGTTAAAGAGTCTTAAATGATTTAATATGTAAATTACTTAAGACAGTGCCGGACACATGTTAAGTGCCAAGTATGTTAGCTGCTTTATTATTATTATTATTATTTCCTTCACAAGGAATCGCCATTTTTATTTACTTACTTGAAAGGCAAGGACACTCACTGCCAGGCTTCAGGGTAATCTATCAACTCATTTGTAACAATGCAAAATTCCGTATATGCCCATGTGTTTTACGATCAGTTTTACTGAGATATAATTGGCATAAAATATACTTCACAACTTAAAATGTACAATTTTATATGTTTTGACATAAAAATACACTCACAAAACCATCATTAAAATCAAGATCATAAGTACAAAGTCTGACAATTAAGTTCATGAACTTGTTGCAACGATGTGGCTAACCTTTTCTTGATATCAGAGGGATTATTTGTTATGAATTTGTACCAACTGGACAAACAGGTAACGAAGTTTACTATTTGGAAGTGCTGAAAAGGCTGCGTGAAAAAGTTAGACGACCTGAACTTTTCACCAAAAATTCATGGTTCTTGCATCACAAAAATGCACCAGCTCACATGGCACTGTCTGTGAGGGAGTGTTTAGCCAGTAAACAAATAACTGTATTGGAACACCCTCCCTACTCATCTGATCTGGCCCCCAGTGCTTCTTCCTTTACCTGAAGATAAAGGAAATATTGAAAGGAAGATATTTTGGTGACATTCAGGACATCAAGGGTAGTATGATGACAACTCTGTTGGCCATTCGGAAAGAGTTCCAAAATTGTTTTGAAGAGTGGATCAGGTGCTGGCATTGATGCATAGCTTCCAAAGGGGAGTACTTCAAAGGTGACCGTAGGAATATTCAGCAATAAGGTGTGGAGCACTTTTTCTAGGATGAATTGGAGGACTTAATTGTCTGATCTTGTATATCTGTCACCCCAAAAAGCTTCCTCATTACCCTTTATAACTCTTCCAGTGGTCACAAAGATTTTACCCTACATATTTTTTTGCTAAATGATTTCTTACATTTTACATTTAGGTCTATGATCCATTTTGACTTCATTTTTATATATGGTGCAATAAATAGTTCAATTTCATATTTGTTCATATGGATATTCATTTATTCCAGGGTCACTTGTTGAAAAACTATTCTTGGAATTGACTTTGCACTTTTGTCAAAAATTAATTGACCATTTATGTGCAGCTCTATTTCTGAAATAGTTATCCTATTCCATTGATCTATTTTTGGTCTTGATACCAATACTCTTGACTACTGTAGCTTTACTCTAAGTCTTAAAATCAGGATATGTACGTCCTCCAACTTTATTCACCTTTTTCAAAATTATTTTAGCTATTCTAGCTCCTTTGCATTTCCATATGAACTTTAGAATCAGCTTATAAATTTGTACCAAAACATTACTAAGATTTTCATTCAGATTATACTGACTCTACAAATAAATCTGGGAAGAATTGATATCCTAATAATATTGTGCCTTCTGATCCATGAACACAGTATAGTTCATCCCTTATTTAGTTTTTTAATTTCTCTCAGCAATATTTTGCAGTTTTCAGAGTATAGGTCTTAACATATTTTTGTTAGATATATCTCTAAACACTTCATGTTTTTGCCACTATTATAAATAATATTGCTTTTAATTTTAATTTCTGATTGTTCATTGGTAGTACATAAAAATATAATTTATGTTTGTATATTTATCATGTATTCTAGAACCTTGTTAAATTCCTTTATTAGCTCTAAGATCTTTTTTGGAGATTCTGTAGCATTTTCTACGTAAAGGATCATGGAGTCGGTGAGTAAAGATAATTTTACTCCTTAATTTCCAAGTATCATGTCTTTAATTACTTTTTCTTGCTCTATTACATCAGCTGAAACTTCCAGTACAATGTTGACTAGAAATGGTGAAAACAGACATTTTTGCCATTTTTTTCTGTATTAGGAGAAAAGCAATCAGTCTTTTACCATTAAGTATGATGTTAGCTGTAGATTATTTGTATATGTCCTTTATTAAGTTGAAGAATAAAGTTCCTACTTTATTCTTAGGTTTCTGAGTTTTTATCAGGAAGGGTGTTGGATTGTGACAAATACTTTTTCTGTACCACTAGGATAATCATAGTTTTCCTTTCTTAATCTGTAAATATGATGAATTACATTGACTTTTTTTTAAATGTTACACTAGCTTAGCATTTTTAGGCTAAACATCACATGATAATAATGTATTATCTTTTTTTATATATAGTTGATTTGATTTAATAAAATTTTGCTAAAAGTCTTTTTCTCTATATTCACAAGGGATATCATTCTGTAGTTTTCTGATCAGTCTTGCTAGAGGTTTATCAATTTCATTGATCTAAATAACAGCTTTTTGTTTAATTGATTTTTTCTCTACTGTTTTTCTTTTTTCAATTATTTCTGCTCTGATCTGTATTATTCATAATATTCCCTTTATATTCTTTTAATATTAATAGAATCTGTAGTGGTATCTGTCTCTTATTCCTCGTATTGATAATTTGTCTCAGAGAAAGGAGTCAAAGGAACAAAGTTCAAGCTTCTTTGGCTCATAAAGAAAGAAGGCAAGAGACTAGAAATAAAAAAAGAAAAACATACGATTCAAATGAAAATTATAATTAAAGCTTGAAAAATATAGACAGAGATCAATTTTATAGGTAACACAAAATCAACAAAAATAAGTCTGGGCAAAGAGCTTGAATGTATGAAGTACAAAGCATAGTATCAGATGATTATGCAATTTCCAATCTTGATGATAAAGGAGAAAGATGCTTTGGGGTTTATCTGTTTTCACCTCCAGAATTTAATTCAAGATCTCTTGCTTTCTTGTAATTTTTTTTTAAATGAGATAAATATATTAATTACTTACCTAGTTAGGGGTAATAGAGATGTTTGTTTAATTGACATTTATACATTTATCTGAATGTTCCATAATTTTGTCAGTATTAACAGTAAGCTTAAAGCCAGTAATTACCTATGAATATTACTTAATATAGTTAGTTGTATATTTGTATTATCTTTCTAAGTATACTTTTTGAGGAGAGGGAGGGTATCTTATTTACCTCTGAATCTCTAACATTGACTACTATAGAGTGTCACTTAGAGAAAATTCCCTTATCTAGCAAATATTATGGAGTACCGATTAAGTTCTTGGTAATATGTGGGGTTTTGGGAATACAAAGGTGAGCAGAAAGTGGCTGTGTGAACACTTTCTTCAACCAGTGGAGAAAACTAACAGTAATCAAATCATCACACAACAGATGTAAATTGAACAATGAGGAGCACTGGATGGATGATTAGGTGACATCTCTTATACAAGCTATTTCAAAAGTGATTAATGAAGAAAATCCTGTAACACAGAGAATCAAAACCTCTAATTCTAACCAAACACACAATTTTAGAACTACTTTATCCAATACTTCATTCAGAATTTCCTTCAGAAATAACTTTTAAAGAACAGAGAGTATACCACTGGATACTTCATATTATGTTTAAGAAGTTGGAAACATTGTCCTTATCAGATAAGAAGAAAGGTCAAAAGGCATCTTTGTGGTGGTCTCAGGAAGGTCTTATAGTGTTATAGAATTATAACAACACTCAAAGCCATTTAGTGAGAATAAGAACATTGAAAATTAATATAGATATAGTAACTCCAAACCAAATGCCAAAACGAAACAAAATTTATTATATGAAAACATATACTCAATCATTTAACAAGTTTCATCAAACATCAACTATGGGCAAGTATGTCCCAGGCCCTAGAAATATAGCAGTAAAAGTCCTTGTGCATAAAAAGGGGATGGTACAGGGCTAAGGACATACAAGGTGTAATTAAACAATACAGTGAATGTTTAAATTAAAAAAAAATTATTACAGTAAAAGACACATTGCCATTAATCCCCCTCAAAATACTCCCCCTCACTTCAAACACATTGTTCTTGCCACTTTCTGAAGCAGTTCTGGAAGTCCTCTTTCGTGAGTGTCTTTCATTGCACTGTTGTGGCTGCCCTGATGGCCTGAATCATTCTGTCTTTGGGGAAGAGACAGAAGTCGCACGATCCAGATCCGGTGAATAAGGTGGATGAGGACACACTGTAATGTTTTTATTTGACAGAAATTGCCATATACCAGAAGCGATGTGTGACACGGAGCGTTGTCATGATGGAGGATGATTTATGGCATACCTTAAAACACATCTTATCTCAACCGTAGCTCACACCCAACTGACTGCACCGAACAAGCTGAAACTTGTCACACACTGTTACTATGGTGTAAGGAGCCGCTTCCCTAATGGAAGAGCCTTTCTGTTGGATGGCACTCAGCAGCAGCATACACCGTATTTTATGATCACAACAGAATGTCACACATTGCTTCTGGTATATGGCAATTTCTGTCAAATAAAAACATCACAGTGTGTCCTCGTCTACCTTATTCACTGGTTCTGGCACCATGTGACTTTTGGCTCTTCCCCAAAGCCAAAACGATTCAAGACATGGAGGTAGCGAGAACAGTGCAACTAAAGACACTCATGAAAGAGGACTTCCAAAACTGCTTCAGAAAGTAGCAAAAATGATGGGATAAATCTGTTTGAAGCGAGGGGGAGTATTTGGAGGGGGATTCATGGCAATGTGTCTTTTACTGTAATAATTTTTAAAAATTTAAACATTCACTGTAATTTTGATTGTACCTCGTATGATGAAGCAACCAGTCCACTTACAGGCTTCAGATTCTCTGCAAAGGCAGCCTCCCATGTTGGTGCAATACTTGTCTGTCCATCCATGCAACTTAGACTCTTCATCCAACCAACCGAGATCAGAAGCAAGAACATTTTCCAACTTAATGAAGTAGCCTGTGCTCATTGTATTGTTGCATTAATGCCACTCTCTACTCTTGTATCCCTTTCTTGACAGTGATTTTCAACCCTGTTTAGCACAGAGGACCTTATTTGCTATCTTCATCATTCCTAACAATCAATACATTCAGCCGCCAAACTAAAGAGAGGGGGTACTTTTCTCTATCTGCAATTTATATCTACCTCTATGTAATAGTTTGAGCCTCTAAGAAGCAACTGGGGTTTCAAAGCTAAAGCGTACCTTTACCACAGAAGTAGGATAAAAATGTCTACATCTAGTCTGAAGATATCTAGTCCAGCATCCCTGATCACATGATTTCAAGTAAATCCCCAAAAACCCCATCTTTGTCTCCTCCAAAATAGTTTGAATACTTCCAAAATGTCGGAGCTTCTCCAGATGCAGCTGGTTTTGTATAACTTTTATTATGGCCACTACCATGATCAGAGGCGTCAAACTATAGAATAAAAAATTAACCTCTTCTGTCCTTCTGAATACTCCAAAAGAAAAAAAAAAGAAAGAAAAGAATAAAGAAAGAAGAAAACAAAAGAAAGAAAAGACAAGACAAGATTCCAGGTAAGTAGCTTCACAACAAACAGGTCATGTCAAGAAAAGGTATCCAATTGTATAAACTCTGAACTGTTAATAACTTGGAAGTCTTAAGAAATTTAACAACTTCTGCTCAAAACAATTAAACGGAACTATTGATCAAATCAGCCCTAGACTCAACATAGCTAGGGATGCAAAAAGAGTGAGAAGACTTACTAATTCCTTGTCCCTTCTGTCCCTTCTGTCTCTACTGCCAAACACATCAAATAGCAAATATAAAGGCTTTGTTAAAATTACAATTCATAGGAGTCTGTTTTTCAATGGCAAGATTATTATATTTGATTTTTCGATTTTGAATCCTGAACTTTCCAAACACATAGAACTGATGATATAAACATATAAAAAAATCCTTTCCATTCTATGTATATATGTATGCATGTATGTATGTTTGTAATTCATTTATGTAAGTCAAACATGAGAATTAGGCCTTAAATAATAGACAGTGACTTCAAGGTCATTTGGGGAAATGCAATCTGATTACCATATCAATAAACCCTTTCCCTTAAAGATAGGAAGGATTTATGGACAAGTACATATTCTATATTATAATAAAAGAACTGTAGTCACATATATTTTCTTCAGCTAGCTACAGCTTAAAGTCACAGTAAATTTGAAAAATTCCTAAAAGAGATCCCTCTACCTTGAGCACTGCATTAAAACACTAGGAAGAAACTTGCTAGTTCTCAGCGATGCAATTCTATCAGAAGGAACTCCAAGCAGGAACAATGGAGACTGTGTGCAAATAGTGTTAACTCATATCATATAACAAAAAGGTAAACAGTACACTTTACTTCATTGCCTCACCTGCAAAATGTACATATTGCTCCATATGCTCTGAGAGTGGTAAACTACCTTCTAGCAAAATCTTCATGGGGTATGGTAATGAATATTGTTGGTGAAGGAATGATTGAAAGAATTAATGGCTTCATTTGGCAAGGTTAAGCAAAATATCCATGTGATTTTTTTTTAAAAAAGACAATGAGATAAACTAAAATGCATCTTATTAGTAGGCAAATAACTCTCTGTTATGACCAATGGCATTTCATTCAGTGGCTGGAAATAGTTATCCCTTTAGCTAGCAAAACCACTTGTATGGTGAATACATATTCTAAGCCCTGAAATAATTTTTTTTATGAGTAAAATGAAAGACCATTATGCTTAAAAAAATAATAATAATCACTCACAGACTCCTTTCCCATCTTCCTTTGTAGCCGTGTTTGCCACTGGACAGCTTGCATGACAATGGCTTCCCACCTTCTTTCAAGATTTACGATGATCAGCTGCATGGGCTGGTGGTCTGCATTCAGATTGCAGGTCTCGCCATCATCCAGGAGATGCTGACATAATCGCAGGATGGAGGCTACTCCGCGACGTCGCTGCTTGATCTCACAACAGAGGGACTGCAACACAGAGAGGGACAGACCGATTATGAGTGTGGATGGGGCAGAGTTCCCTAAGACGGGAAACACAGTCTCCAACCATAATTTCAAATTGTAGTGATATGTTTAACTGTGAACGATTGACCAAGAAGGGCTCTGCAGTTGCCTTTAGATTGGAGGCCTCCTACAGATACCCAGCTTATGCCAGGGAATTGGGCTGCACCCCCGTCCACTTCCCTTTTTCATAGATTTCTCCATCTAAAATGTTGAGTCCCACCTTACACCTAGGTGATTAGCGATTGATAATTCAATGAAATAAAGCATTTAACTCATATGAATGCCAAACGGATGACATGCTTTGATTCACAGTCACAGGAAAAACAAAAGACAGGAAGGTCCTCCAAAAGGAATTTTTTCCAAATTTACTCTTAGATTTTTTTTTTTTGAACAAAAGGTTTAGTTTTCTACTGGCTGAGAATACATTAAATAAGATTGCAAAGAATTTTGAGATACACACAGACACACACACAAACACACACACCTGTGTATGTGTGTACGTGTGTGTGTGTATTGAGGGTGCCAAAAAGAAGTGCACACATTATAAGAAAGGAACACTGTATTAAAATTGTAATACTCAATACATACCAATAACAAAAGATGAATACAAGTCACGTTTGACTTCTGCAATTACAAGAGGTGCTCAAAGTGGTTACCATCAACATCCAGACACTTCTGATTACGGTGAACTACTGCTTGAGCAATGCTGACCAAAGTGTCCACTTGTATACATTTTTTTGGCACCTCCATATATATATATATATATATATGTGTGTGTGTGTATATATATATGTATATATATATATGTGTGTGTATATATGTATATATATATGTGTGTGTATATATACATATATATATGTGTGTGTGTATATGTATGTGTGTATGTATATATATATATATTATATATATGTATATATGTATTTAAAAAATCTATTATTTGGGGGGAAAAAAGGATAAACAACATTTCTCTTCCGAAGCTTGCTTAACAAAGCAGTAGTGTTCTGAAAACAGAAATTAGGATTTCGGATTATTACTGCACTATCTGTTGGTTGTTGTGTTTGTTTTAACAGACACACTATTTAAGAAGAATATGCATGTATCCAAATAGTATTTTGCCCCCAGAAGCATTTGTATTGCTGCAGTGACCCTAAGCTGAACAATTCAAGCAAAATAGTGGATACACATGTCTAAAAATATTATATCTTTTCTTTGCCTACGGATAGTGTGTAAGTGATATTCTAATTCAAAGCCTTCAGGAGAAATGATGATTATATCCACAAACATCACTGAATTACTAATCTCCTTCTACTGCCACAATTGGACTACTCTAACAGTTAACAGATTGCTTATTAATCAACAAGGGTAAACAAGATAATGCAATTTCTTTTAGTGTGAGAGTTTTAATGTCTAAAATTATTTGTGCTTAAAATGTTAATCTAGATAAGGCTTCATTAGACGTCTTAAAATGATTAAGTGCACTTCACTGAAATGTGCTTGGAGACCAGCAGGTGGACATTTCCTACAGATGTTCCACTTATTGATATAATACATGTTATAGCCATTTAAACAACCCTACCTCAGTAATAGCTGGAATTCTATTATTTCGGTAATGAGAAAACCCTGTACCTTTAATATTTCTGAATTTTAAATAAGGTGAATGACAAATTCCCAAACCTCTATTTATGGCAAAATATGACTCGGAATTTTATTATTCAATTTATACCAAATCAGTATTTTTAGTTCTGTTTCCTGAACTCACCCTTATTTCTTTTCCTAGGGTTCATTACTATTTTCCTATATAACTCCTGATATAACCACCAGGTCTGACAAATTTCCTTACTGATAGTATTCATTAGCTCAGCACTGAATGAGGAGAAACCTCCAGACATTCAAAGATAAAACTGGAGGGTCTACTAAAGCAACAGGTATTGTTTCCATCTCTTCTAGTCCTGCCAAAGGCCCCACGCCCACACGCGTATTCCCTCTGCCTCTCTGTCTCTGTCTCTGTCTCTGTCTCTGTCTCTGTCTCTGTCTCTCTCTCTCTCTCTCTCTCTCTCTCACACACACACACACACACACACACCTTTCAATTTGGTTTCTTGCTCTAGAACAACTGTTGGGTAAGTTAAACTATCAGGCCCATTTAATACCTGCCAATTTTTGGCCAAATGTGAAAACACTTCAAGATAATAATATAGCCACCTGAAATTGGTTCACATGAGTCCCATAAATATGAATATTGAGGATTTTTGTTTTTGTTTTTGTTGTTAATTTGCTAAAGGAGTAGAAAACTCAAGAGATGCTTCTATGCCATTAAACTGGATCTCACAAAACTCTCTTTGAAGGTGACTAGAATAATAACTGCATTCCTCAAAACAGAAAGTCCCAATGTTTAATTTAGCCAAATGAAAATTTGCCATGGATGGCACTAAAGGGGTGTGTGACGTGAGCACAGATCATCAGATATCACTTACAAAGTAACCTAAATAGGCTTTTACAAAGTTCTGAAACAGAACATGTGAGGGGAAATTTTCATAAAGGTCACTGGCCATAATTTTTTATAAGTATCTAGAATGTACCCAGTATTTAACTGTCTAGATGATCCCCAATCCACAAATGAACGCAAGTCAGTCTAAGTGGTTTAAAAATTGTGAAAGCTGTTTTTAAAAACTATTGCCATTCAATATCTGAGGTTTGGATCTTCACAGTTCTGCCATTTTTTTCTTTAAATATCCAAAGAACTTAAGTTTACATTCTAGATTAGTAATTTATCCTGTATGTACTCTTGGGAATTTGCAGTACATTAAAAAGGAGGGGAAAATTGGGCATTTTACACGCCCAACTTATTTTTCAGTACTTTTTTTTTATATCTAGGAGATATAATTGATAAAATAATGTTCTACATAAATGGGTTTCCATGACAACCATTAAATTATACATATCTATTTATAATCAGAAGCACATACTAAATAAAATCAGTGCATTTGCTAGCAATGCTTCTTAAAATCAGTAGTTTCCATTATTTCCATGATAAACTATGCATAGAGAAATGTTTACTATAACCACATAGGAACAAATGATTATTAGAACTATTTTTGGCCTACATTTTCAGAGAAATGTACTTTTAAATAGAAAAGTTAAGGATTCTAAGGCAATCTTTAGGCAATTTCTTCCTATAAGGCTACCTCAGTGTATGGAGGTAATTGTCTTAGTATCATTTCAGAATCAATTGTTGGGATATAGTTTGGTGTGCTACTTTTATATTTCTAATGACCTACTTTATTTACGTATTTTATATTTCAACTCTGTTTCCTCATGTTACTAAAGAGGCAGATTTGCTACGAAAAATGAGAAATGTATAAAAGTAAAAATCAAAATTTCTAAATTATCTTTTCCTTTATAATGAGCAGATTTCCAACGCTCTAAGTACATGTTTTTAAATACATTGAGAGTTGCCAACAGGCTGAGGGGTTTTGTTTTACACTTACAAACTGTCAATTTGATTTTCAGTTCACCAATGATGGTGCCAACGGATGTTTTTGGTTAATTGGTCTTTTTTTTTCCCTCTCACTTTTTTGATTGTTTAAACCACTCATATTATCAAGCCAAATGTGATATAACATCATTCTTGGCATTGGCTTCAGTTTAACACCATTCAAGGTACTTTACTGGTACTTTATATTGGTATTTTATTATAGACTATATATTACATATATGCATAACACACACTTATTGCACCGATTGAGTATATTTACTTGAATAACCATATTCGTGACATTAAACAATAGTGTCATCTACTATTACAAAAGATACAAGTACGCTTACAATAAAAGAACTATAATTAGGCCAAGAACCAAAATGTGCAATAAGTAAAATGTCAGAGCCAAACAGTGAGAAGAGACATAAAGAGGAAAATAATATTTTAAAAATACCAAAATCAAATATATGTTAAAAACAAAGAGAAAAACATAAATCTAGTTGAGAAACTCCAAAGCAATTTGTCTCCCTATCTTTTACACAATCTTATTCAGCAGGTTAATGCAACATCATTAGGTAGGTCGATATGAACTCAGTGATGTGACTTTAGGTGATCTGTCCAATAAAAAGAAAACTATGAATAATTTCATTTATAAAATCAAACATAACTTTACCTTCTAGATTGATCAGCTGTTTAACAGTACTATGGAGTATGCCTTCTGTGTGGCAACAACAATAAAGTTTTGATCATCACATGACATGTACCTGCTTCAATCTTGTTGGAGTAAGGAAATACATGGACAGAGAAGGGAAAAGTGAAAAAAGACAGACACAGTCTTCTCTTTTAAATAGCATCAAGTGGCTAGCTCCACCTCCCTGTTGCAAAGGTTCCCTACACTTTTTCCTGTGTTTTTCTTCTGTTTTGCATTTTCTGTATTTTATCAGTTTAATTTCATGCAGTGGGCAGTTGTCTTCTCTTGGTCTGCTACTTGTGACCAGATTTTCTAGAGCAAAGGTTCTCAGAGTGTGTTCCCCAGACCCAGCAGCATTAGTGACATCTGGGAACTTGCTGGAAATGCAGATTCTCTGGGGCCACTCCACATCTTCTCAATCAGAATCTGGGGTGGGCCCCAGTAAGGCAGAGTTTAATAAGCTCTTCAGGTGATGACAGTGCATGCTAAATTTTGAGAACACTGGTCTAAAGAAACAGGGGAACTTCGTTTTTCAGATAAGGGAATTAATCTAGTTGATGTTTTTCATTTTTATTTTTAGAAGTATAGGATAGAAGTCACAAGTTCTGATTTTGGAGTCACATTGGTAGCCAAGAACCTAAGGATCATACATACCCATTAGTCATCAATTATTTTTTTAAGTGTTATTGAATGACTGAAAAAAACGAATTAATCATCAATGAATAGATCTTTTCAACCAGTGATATCTTTACATTATTAGTATTTCTTGATGATCTCCAGAATTTTCAATATAATTATTAAGAATGCTGATATGTTAGGGTGTTTGAATATCATATTTGGGGATTTTGCTCTTTTTTGTCATTTTTAGCAAATAAGTCATTCAGTAATGAATGACTAACACATATGGCATTGTGCTAAATTAAATAGAAGTTTTGGTCTCAGAAAGCTTACATACTAGTAAAACAAAATCATGATGATTGTTTGAAAAGCACAAGACATCAGATGTAGGTAATGACAATACCTGAAGCCATGGTCTAATAATAACATACAGGAGGTAGGAAATATGAGAGGCTATACTGGTACCGCTGTGATTCTCCAGAAGATGCTTTTGACGAGTTGGTTTGGGATCATTATTTTGGGGCACGTTGGCAAAGATCACATGAACGATATTTCTTGTAGCAATAAACATATATTGGGCATCAAGTTGTGATGCCTGTTCTTAAGTGCTTGTGATTTGGGGAGACACTGGCTCCTCAAAGTGTGAGATATCAATGCAAGGCAAAGGTTTGTGATAAGACCTAACCCATCAGATTGTTGTAGGTTTAAATGAGGTGAGGTGAATGTGCTTTGTGACTACTGAGGCTGTGACCCAAATGTACGGTGTGCTCAATACACATTCTAAATGATAGGTATTGACCTGGGGGATGAGAAAATCATTACTAGCTGGTGTAGAGAAAGATTCAGGGGATTAGAACCAGGCTGTCAAAGTTGCTGAAGATCGAAAAGGTGAAGGGAAGGGAGGACAGGCATTATAAATGGGGGATTCACATAAGAAACAGTCAAGAAACCACAACCTTTATAACACTTTAAAACAGAATGGAAGTTCAAGTGGAATATGATGATTATCATAATTCCATCATCCATTCATCCATCCATCATCCATCCATCCAAACGGACTTATTGCATGCCTCCTATGTGCCAGGTACTGTTCTCAGTGGTGAGGTTACAAGAGTGAGCAACCTGATTTCTGCTTTCATGGAATTTACATGCAAATTTTTTGTTGGGGGGGTGATGAAAGGCTGGAAATAAATAAATACGAGTATACAGGAAAATATCAGATAGTGATAACAGCTATAAAACAATATAGGGTGATACGATAGAAAGTGGCGGGCAGGAGAGTTACTTTAGATTGGCTTCTCTGAGGAGGTGACAACACGTAAGTTCAGATGTACAAACAAAATATAACTGATGCTATAATAATTTAGACAGGATAATGTTTATAAAATCAAGGCTAATTTATGCCATAAAAAGGCTTACTTTATGGTATGTATAGGGTATTAATGATTAAAGATAGAATGCTTATCAATAAAATACATGGAATGAAAAGGCTCTTGGTATAATTAAGTCATGAAAAAATAGTCGTTTCAACAAATGGTGCTGGGACAACTGAATATCCACACGCAAAAGAATGAAGTGGACTCCCACCTCATATCATATGCAAAACTCAAAATGGATTACGAACCTAAATGTAAGAGCTATAACTAAAAATATTTAAAAGAAAACATAGGTGTAAATCTTCATAACCTTGAGCCAGGCAACAGTTTTTTCGATATGACACCAAAAGTACAAGTGACTTTTGAACAATTTTATCAAAATGAAAAACTTTTACTCTCCAAATGATATCATAAAAATACTAAAAAAAATAACCCACAGAATGGGAGAAAATGCCTAAAATTTATATACCTGATAAAGAACTTCTATCCAGGATATATAAAGACTCTTACAACTCAATGATATAAAGTAACTCCATTTATAAGAAATGTCCAGAATAGACAAACACATAGAAATAGAAAGTGTTAGTAATTGCCAGGAGTTGCAGTCAGCGGGGATATGGCGTGACTGCTAATAGGCCAGGGGTTACGATTGGGGGTGGTGTAAAACTCTGAAATTAGATTTTATAATATGTGAATTATATCTCAATAAAGCTGTTTTTTTTTAAATCACTTGTTAAGTCCAAGTATATATCATCAACCACATAACTGATGATATAATCATAGAATTTACCATTCCTTTAGGGTGTGTCATGACAACAGACCCTATGATATTACTAAGACCATCCAGTCATCATGGTTTTGCAACCATGAGTCCATATGCAGATTAATACACTTACAGACAAAAACTTGGAGCTATTATTTAGTTTTTTAAAAAGTAATGGCTATTCAATTTCCTGGGATAGAGTCATAACTGCAAACCTATAAATCTCAGATAAGACATCCTGCTATATAATAAAAATAATGCAGTGCCTTTTAAAATATAACTGTTCTACTTCTAGAAATATCATAAAACATAAACAGAAAAGTGTACATCAAAGACCATGGATCTGGAAAAGGAGTTGAAGAAAATGTGAAAGTTGAAGAATGCTAGTTAAGTCTAATTAATGCAGTGATGAGATTCATATAAAATATAATCATATACATCTTATGAAATTGTAATCTATTGTGTTGTTGGTGTCAGTACAAAAATGAAAGAACTGACATGTCAAACATAGTTTATGTACTTTATCAAAGATCATTCTGAGTTGACTATATATGAGGTATGGCAATTAACTTCGCGAACTCATCTTAGAAAAAGTGTTACATACCACATTGCTGAATATCACTATGTGTACCTTTGAAGTACTCCCCTTGGGAAGCTATGCACCGACACCAGCGCCTAGTCCACCCTTCAAAGAAATTTTGGAACTGTTTTTCTGAAATGGCCATCAGAGCTGTCATCATATTACCCTTGATGTCCTGAATGTCATCAAAATGTCTTCCTTTCAATATTTCTTTTATCTTCCAGTAAAGACAGAAGTCACTGGGGGCCAGATCAGGTGAGTGTGAGTGTGTGTGTGTGGGGGGATTCCAATACAGTTATTTGTTTACTGGCTAAAAACTCCCTCACAGACAGTGCCGTGTGAGCTGGTGCATAGTCGTGATGCAAGAGCCATAATTGTTGGTGAAAATTTCAGGTCATTTTTGTCTAACTTTTTCACGCAGCCTTTTCAGCACTTCCAAATAGTAAACGTGCTTAACTGTTTGTCCAGTTGGTACAAATTCATAATGAATAATCCCTCTTATATCAAAAAAGGTTAGCAATATCGTTGCAACAAGTTTGTGAATATAATCGTTAGACCTCGTATATCTGAACCAAAACAAAATAAAAATGTTATGTTCTCTTTATTTTTTCTTTCATTGTTATAGTTTCACAATGTTCTCTTTAAATATTTAATCAAGATTTACTTGAATAAAAAATAATAATCAACAATTATTGAGTCTTATTAATTTCTAGAACACTATTCTTAAAATTTCATTAGCTATTTTTCACTAATCTCTTATGCTAATGACATTTTTTATATTTCAGTGTGCTATGCATTTTTAAAGTATTTTTATATGTTGACTCATTTAATCCTCACTACAGTGCTATGAAATGTGTATTATTGTCATCTACCTATTTTACAAATGGGGACATGGAGACACAGAGAGGTTAAGTAACTGACCAGAGATAACATAGCTAATAAGTAGCAAAGGTAGAATTTTAACACATGCAACCTGAATTCAGAGCCATTAAAACACTATGCTACATTGCCTTTCATAAGAGACCTGAAAAACTTGTAAGATTTCTACATTATCAGACCATCTTTGCCTCGACTTCTAACCAGAAGTAGCCACACCCATAAAATTATTGTTGATAAGGGAGCCAACAATTTTTGTTGAAATTATTGTTGAAAGGTGCACTTCTGTGCACCTTTCAGGGGTCTATCTTATATCCATTCCTCGGCCTGCAAATATGTTAAGAATTAATAATCCATGCAATTTGAAAGCATGGTTATGATAGCAGACATGGAAAAAATACTAATTCGTTCATTGAGCAAATATTTATTAAACACCTATTATAATGGGCACTCTTCTGAGTTTTGAGTTACATTAATGAACAAAATAGACAAAATTTCTACCCTCAAGAACCTCATATTCTAGCATACCATGGCAAATAATCTCTATTCTGAGAAATACAGAAATTATACAAATAATAAAGAAGAGATTGAACAAAAGTAGGAAACATTCCTTAGGCAAATGATTATCAAAATTTCCAGCAAGGGGTCAGCAGACATTTGGGTTCTGACCGCTCCATTCTTGAGCCAATTAATTTACCTATACCTGGTAGTATATAAACATACAATTAACTATACCTAGTGCTTAACTTAACTAGACCTAGTGTATAACTGTTACAAATAATTTCCATCCTAATTGTAAAAGAGTAATTATTCAAAACAGCAAAAAAATTAATATACCTCAAGTGAGTATGAATGATGGCTTACATATTTTAAAGAAAATATAGGCAAATGACAGCTGCGTATTTTAACTTATTCCAAACTTGAAAGACTATGTCAGCCAATACAGGAACTCAGCTCAGTTGCAAACCCTGGGACTTAATCTATATTGAAGCTAAATATTCTATAAGCATGCAGTGAAGTGCAAAAAATAGCAATTGAAAAATGACATGATTAAATGGCACGACATGCAATCATTTGCTCTCAATTATATCAATGTATCTTCTTCATTTCTAGGAGTCAAGCAGAAATATTGTTTTTTAAATGCCTCTATTAAATTGGTCACCAATAATAAAATAGATGAGAGTCCTAATAAGCTCATTTACATAACATACATCACACACCACAAAACTATTCTCTCCAAACAGTTTTGCTCATAGATTTATCTCCTGGTTGTCAGGAGTCTTTGCTACATTAGCAGATTTCAAAAGCATAATACTGCCGTCAGGACCATTTGTAGAAAATGTTTATAAAACTTTTCTAGTTAACCCTTGGCAGGATCCTTATTGCTAATTATGGAAAAGGTATTGATATAATATCTTGGCTGTCACATTTTATTATGGTGATGATAGAAACAGAATCTGGGGCTGACATTTTGGAAATACCATCTAATTGCAAGTCAGAAACAGAGAATGACAGTCTTAAGTAGATTATAACTTCTTTCAAAATAACAAACTGGTTCATTTAATATAAAAACTAGATTTTAAAAATAGCATTAAAGCCCCCTAAATTGGTTCACCAAACACATCTCTACCAGCTCTTTGAAGAGGATCTGGGATGTGTGCCAAGATAGTTTTAGAATTGTACATGACAATATAAGTACAGATTCTAACACTGAATGATTTCTTATAACCATTTAAAATCACAATATTTTCAGTGAATGCTTTTATTTTTAAGAACAATCATCTCCTCTCTGTTCACCAGTCACCTTTACCTCCAGGGCCTAATGAGCCTGACCTTTGACCTAGAAAAAAATCTTTCTTTTCCTTGCAATCTAGTATCCTCACGAATCAAGTTGAATCATTAAGGGCCACCAGGACTATTAATTAATACTATAAATTCTTGGAGACTCTTGGATGAATGGTATCATCAAGAAAAAAGCTAATCATTCCTTTACGAATGCTCGCTTTTATGTTTTAATTGTACCTTCATCTGTTGAAAAAAACATTAATTATATTTGGAAAGGAGTATTTCTATTCCTCTAGCTATTTTTTTAGCTGTGGACCAAAATATAATAACCATTCTAAAAATGCAGACATTCATTATATTATTGCACGAAAACTGTTGTTATCCCTGTGTGGCATTCTTTAATTTCTTTGTGACTTTCCCTACACTAGGTTAAGTATTTTTAAATATATTTGTTTTTTAAGAATCAAGCTCAGTGGTCGTGTGCTTAGTTCATATTCACATGTAATTAGTAATATGCTATAAACTTCCTTTTCTAAATGAAAAACACTATTAAAATTCCAGACATACAAAACAATATGAAGATTAAGTTACTCTAAAGAAAACTGTAATAGCTTACAGATTGCTTGTATCATTACTAAAATGCTGGTATCTATTACAGAGTCTCCCTGGAATAAAGAATTCACTTTTGGCAATAATCTTTTAAAAACGTCCATTATTGTTCAGATGCTAAACCAGTCTGCAATTATAGAAAGGTAACTTTTAGCAATAAAGGGGAAAGGGTGCTGGATGTAAATGCAGCTTAACCATTATACTATAAAATACCTTTTCTTAAAATTCCACAATCACACCTTTCATAACCAGATAAGGCACTAATTGCCATTTATTTTTACATTATTATATTTTAAAATCTATTTACAACACCCGCTGTGCCTTTTATCTCTTATTGATTCCACGGGAATATTTCAAAGTAATTCTGGGGTACAGTAGGTGATTTTCTTCTCTAGGTTATCTGTCAATACCAGCTACCTGAACTCATCTGTGCTTTTCATGGGTCTTGCATATTCACTGGTCAGGTCAAAGGAATATCCGGTACAATCTTGAGGAAAGGAAGAAAAGAATTCTATATGACAAGGTATAGCGCAAGAACTCCACTAGGCTAAATCTATAAAAGAAGGATCATTGGAGAGACCACACCTGGAGAAGGAAGCTGTATCAAGAACTCAAGCAAGGACGACCTGAGAGGGACTTCTGGGAATAATGTAGAACGCCCAAGAAAGGACAGATTATTGGACTAATTAGTTTCATGACTCATCCAACTCTGTTTTATGGTATTTCTCTAGCTCTCTCATCAGTATACAGTTGGCTATCCTTCAACCTTCTCTTTTAAAAATCCTATTTCTTCCTATTCCATCTCTGGCTAACTTACTCTTTACTTCCTACGCAGCCACTCCTGGAACTCATCACCAAGCTCAGAGTGTTCCCTGAAGTATAACAACGAGGAATTGTTGTTATATTTGGGGGAAGTATTTGGGGGGAGTATTCCTGTTATTCCAGAATCCTACAGATGAAAAATAAGTGAATTCAAGAACTCTAAGGGCACAACAAGGATGCAGGACGAGAGTTAGGCTGTGGGGAATAACACCACTTAAAAAGGAGAAAAGTGATACCAGGGAGAAAAAGTCAACATGAGAAAGACCCTTCTGTTTATTCACTTACTCCTCCCTAACCTAGAATAGGCTGAGGTATACACAGCTCTATAAACTTCATATTTCTGTTTTTATTTTCATAACATCTAAAATAAATAGGACATTTTCCTGTGAGTTGGGACCCCTGGGAATTTGCTTCTTAGCTTTTTCCCTTTGTGTTTGTGGTGGAAGCCCAGGGCAACCTGACTCTTTTTCACCAGTTTTCAGTGTTCCCAGATGTGCAGCAATACTAACCACACTCTCAGGGTCACTTAGACGTTTAACTAATATATAATGGGGGAAAAACACTCTTCAACTATTACATTAGGTAGCGGAGAGATGGTGACTAAATATTAGCCAACTGGCAAATTACTATAGTGATTATTTAACTCAAAGCAATATTCTGGAACTCTGTGAGAAAGAAATGTAACAAGAACTTCATTCTTTAAACTCTCCTATAGCTAAAACAAAGCAGAGGTCCAGGAGAATTTTTTGAGGGCATTTTCTTGAATAAAGGTAATTTTCCTTTTAGAGGAACATATTTTCCTTTCTTTTGAGAAGAGACACCACGTCTTTCTTCTGCCTGTTCCCCAAAAGAATACTGAACACATTGGGCGGCAGTCCTCTCATTCATACCATCTGATATTTTGGCTGCAAGGGAGAATATGTCACCTGAGCATAAGGATATTCTAACTGAACATTTAAGAAGCAACTTAGATTGAGGGGAAAAAAAAACATGCAACTTAGACTTCTCTTAGTTTAGCAATAACTAGTTGTTTGATCTTAAGTAAATCATATAACTTTTACGTGCCCTCAGCATGTACCCTTTCTCTAAAAAGCAATGATCCTTTAGCCTTTAACATCGTCTGGCATCAGATTATTACATAACCTTATTCTGTTATGAGACAGGAAAAATGTCATAAGGAGGTCTGAGATGGACTTTTAAAAATAATAATAAAATACAATCCTGAATATCTCTCAAATCAGTTGCAAGCTGACTCTCATATCCTCTGATGAACTTCTAGAGGTGATAGACTATTAATTTCATTTTGTCTTTATCATTTTTATTTATTTTCCTTCTCATTGACCTGAACTGTGGGCAAGTGTTTTATTACAATCATTTGCATGAATCAACCTTACTTGGCTTCAGATTCCGCTCGTGTCTTGGTTATGTTCTAACACCTTCAAAGGCTAATTCCAAATATCTTTATAGTGAGAACCACATGCCTAAGCAAAGCACACAAGATTGAAAATTTAACTTCTATTGTTGCTTTCGTAAAGCTCTAAAGTCTGTTGCACCAGTGTTTAACTGAAAGTTGGAATGGCATGGTTGAACGGGTATCTATTGGTTCTCTTGCTGGTTGGTTTTGGCTGACAGATAAAGGAGTGAAGGAGTCTTGAAACAGACCTCTAACTCCTAAAAGTCATTCCTCCTGATGACTGAAGGGCAATCAAGAAGAACATTTTGAGAAAAGGAAGAGCATGAGGAGGAACCTGGGTAACTGCCTATCCTCCATTTCTCGAAGGAGCTTCTAATATCAGACCTGTCAATTTACTTTTACACTTATCCTCATGACATTAAATTCAAAAAGAAAGAAAAATATCCTTGGGGAAGAGAATTTGGTATTCTAAATGTACAGGGTATAAATTAGGATTTAATCAACAGTTTAGAGCATCAGTGAAATTAACAGAGATAAGTTAGGCTATTTTTTTTTTCCAGATGGGAATAATGATTTATGCTTCTGCCCTATCTTAGAGAGGTTTTAGGAGGATTAAGAAGCTAATGTCTGTAAAGCTCTTTAAGCTCTTCATATGGAGGTGCAACATAAACACAAGGTGAAAAATGATAGCAAACTCTATACTGAGTTGAACTCCTGAGAGTAAAGACCCTGGAAATTAGAAGCTGTTGCCAGCAGAGATGGTAAGTCTCTGAGTTCCATTGCCAGAGAAGCCTTGGTTTGTTGTCGTATGTATTGTTAATACTGTTTAAAATAGTATTTCATAGGATTAACAAGCATTTCTATATTTCCTATTAATCATAATGTCCCTTGTGATGATCCTTTTTTATTTCTATTCATCAAATGAGATAGGCTTATGATTTCTTTTTATAGAGGAAAAACTGAGATGGGAAAATTGCAGAGACGTCAAGGATGACTCACATGAAATCATTGGTTCAGTATCACTCGACTATGGCCTGGATTAGGACTCAATGGGTGTGGACTGCCATCTGGCTCTGGCTCTGGCTCTGTCCAGGGGGCGTCATTGAATTTATCCAGGATTTGGTTTTCTCTTCTTTGGGAGAGGAGGCTGAGCTAGCTAAATGACCTCAGATCCCATCTTATGAGGAACTTCCACAATCTGCAAAGTATTTCTTGAGTATCTAGTGACCCTAAGGTATTGTCTTTATACTACAAAGGGCACACAAAACAAACACAACTTCAAGATGTTTCTTCCTTTCAAAAGTTTTATACTCTTAAAACAACAGTGAAATACCACTTACCAGAATGGCCAAAATTCTGAACACTGACAACACCAAATGCTGGTGAGGATGTGGACCAACAGGAAATCTTACTCCTTTCTGGTGGGAATGCAGAATAGTACCGGCACTTTGGAAGACAGTTTGGTAGTTTCTTATAAAATAAACTAGAATACTATTACTGTAAGGTCCAACAAATGTGCTCCTTGGTATTTACCCAAAAGAGTTGAAAACTTAGGTTCCCACAAGAATCTGTGTGTGGATGTTTACAGTCACTTTATTCATAATTGCCAAAACCTGGAAGCAACCAACTACATATCCTGCAGTAGGTGAATGGGCAAATAAACTGTGATACATCCAGACAATGGAATATTATTCAGCGCTAAAAAGGAATGAGCTATCAATCCATGAAAAAATATGGAGGACCCTTAAATGCATATAACTAAGTGAAAGATACCAATCTAAAAAGGCTACATACTGTCTGATTCCAACCCCATGACATTCTAGAAAAGGCAAAACTATGGATCAGTGATGGTTGCCAGGGGGTGAGGAGGGTGGGGGCGGGCGGGGGGGTGAGGAAAGAACAGGTGGAGCACAGAGGATTTTTAGGGCCATGACATGTCATTACACATTTGTCCAAACCCACAGAATGTACAACACCAAGAGTGAACCTTAATGTAAACTATCGGCTTTGTGTGATTCCGACGTGTCAAGGTATGTTAGTCAGTTGTACCAAATGCACCACTCTAGGAGGGATGCTGATAACGGGGGAGGCTGCACATGGGTGGGGGCCAGGGGCATGTGAGAAATCGCTATGCCTTCCCTTCAATTTTGCTGTCAACCTAAACCTGCTCTAAAAAAATAAAATCTTAAAAAAAAAATTACACCCTATTTTGTTGACAGATACATAGATTCATACCTATACACACTTGAATAAAATGTAAATAAGCATGGACACAACACAGGAATTTCTTCGATCCCTTATTTCCAGGCCTCCATATGTGCACACACTATTCTGTCTATTCTCCTCTCTCTTCACTTCAGATCTCAATTTAGAATTATTCACTCTAGGAGCCTCCTTGCCTCTCTCACAAGAACCTGCCCTCCCCAGGAAAGTCCCATGCACTTCCATAGTACATGGTAACTCCCATGAAAACACAGCTACATTCCATTTTACTTCCTGTCAATTTGTCTATATATCCCTTTAGACTGTGTGTTCCTTGGAAGAGGGCAATGCCTGATTCACCACAGTATCCCCAGTGCCCTGCACACCACTTGACACAGGTGTTTGCTTAAGAGAAAGGTGTTGAATGAATTAAAAATATTTGTATCCACACTCCCCAAATAATTTGGAACTGGCTCCTCTTTTTCAGTACCAGAACCCCTCCATCTTTAAACAAGTTCTATTACTTTCAATACCTTCCATTGAAGATTTTCCTCCTCATTTAAAGTGGACTGTGGGCTAATGCAGAGGCAACATCATTCCAAGGAGAGGGGCAGGAATGATCTCAGGCCTCAGGCCTCCCTCTTCCTCACCCCTCCCAGCAACATAGTTCCCAAATCTTGTTATCTCTAACCCTGAGATCTCTTAAGTCCAGCTTCCTCACTTTCACTGTAACTACACTATTTCAAGCTCCCAGGACGTAGCATCTAAATTTACAGAATAGGTGCCCCCTAATGAGGCTTTCTGCCTCCATGCTGATGGACACACAGCTCTACAAGACCACTGTCTTGCTCTGGGATACTGAGTATGCCCCTGATGAATGAGGAAAGTGTGGGCTCCTTGGCTTGCTTTCAACCTCACCTGACATTAGACATGGAGGTACCCTATGCTTCAGTATCAGAAGCCAAATTTGCCATCTCTTATATATGCTCTATACTTTCTCAGCCTTGAATTTTAATAAACTAAAGGAAATCAAAAATTTCCATTTACGTTTTGTCTGGGCCTGAAATATTTGTATAGGGAGCCACTTACAGAATCTCTCAGACACTGTTGTAGTTCAGAAAACAGCCTAATTGGAGGACTAATAGACTAATAGACCCTTTTTAAAACCGAATTTATACAAGAAAAAAGAAAACCTTAGACAATTTCAATCCATTTCTTGAAAATATGCACAAGGATATTGCATCCATGGTGCTGAAGTAGGCACTTCTGAAGATGGAACAAATGAAGATTAGCAAAGATGGCACAAAGATGAAAAGACTTACAAATTGCAATGAAGACAATAAGATACAAAATTAGGTACTACCGAAACACAAAACAACCTTGAGAATCCTACCAGAAGTCCCTGGATAAAGACGTGAAAATAAAAATTGATTTCTTAAACTGAAGGAAAGATCAGGGGACTCAATATACATAGAATGGCACTGTCAAAAGGAGAAAACTACGCATATGGAGAACTTGTAATAATCAAATTGCAAGTAAAACTTTCCGACCTAAAGCAGGATTTAAGTTTTCGAAATCAATTAGGACTCACTACGTTCCCAGCAAAAGAAATGAAAGGAGACCAACACCCAGTCACATACAAATGAAAAACAAAGTTACTATGTGGTAACAAAAATCAGATTTCTCCTTTATGACTATAAATGCCAAAAGCAGTTTTGATAGCAGAAGATTATACTCCCTATAGCAAAATTTTATATTCAGCCAAGCTATTGTTTATATGGGAGGTCAAGTAAAATACATTTCAGACATGCAAGGGTTTGTAGAATATACTAGGAATGTACTTTTCCTATAAAAATTATTAGAAGACAATCTAATAGTCGGTACAAGAATAATTTTAAAAATGTTTAAGCACTATGCTGTACATCTGAAACTAATATAAAATAATATTGAATGTCAAATGTAACTGAAAAAAATAAATAATTAAAGAAAAACCATGGTATATAAAAAAACTGATGTTGAGCAACAAAATCAGTATTCTAAAGAACTAATCCTGAATTATTTCTCATATTCGTATAAAATATAATTATTGAAAGTATGAGAAATAATGTAATTGTATTAGTAAGATATTAGCTAATAATTCAATTCAAGATTATATCAATAAAAATGGAGAACTAGGGTGGAGAAAGCAAAAAAAGCCAGTCAATTTCCATTTTAAAAGTGGCATCAATGAGAGACTGATTCATTCTTGATATTGGAAATAAACGAAATATTTTTTAAAAATTTTCAGTTTACTAAAGTAAAAATGGACAAAACAACATGTCTTATAGCAAAATATTTAAACAAGACAACAGGGTAAGCTTTATACATCGCTAACACCTGGGCCTGTGCCTGCCACATGGTAGGTGTCCATAAATATTTATTGAATGAATAAATGAATGTGGTGAGAGGAAAGATCAGCAATCTTAAGCAAGAAAATAATGCGAATGGGCTTAATGTTCTTATTAAAAGATACAGACTTTTAGATTTGGTTACAATGCAATTTATAAGAAATTCACCTAAAATAACATGCAAAAAATTGATAACAAAAGGACAGGCAAGGATATATTAAGTCGTTAGATATATTGTGAAGGACTTCAAGGCTTCTAACAGATGAGAAAGTAATAAGTCTAGGCCTCTAATTGCAGGGTCTCTGGTTAGTTCTGTTAGATTCAAATCCTCCACCTCTTCAATGTGGTTGGTAATTTTAACCAAGAGTGTTCTGTCTTCCATTTCTTACAAGTAGATTTGCTTGTCATCACTGCACCTGCAATGTATTGGTATATTTCTTTCTAATTTTAAATCAACCAAGTCCTGATGATTTATAAAATAAAATTACATATATATATATATATATACATATATATATATACACACACATATATATCTATTCTTGTCTATGCCACCATCCTCACTAAAATTCTTAAGTAGGAAGAACATTTCTCTTCCATTTTAGATCAGCATCTCTACTCAAATTATAAAGCTATTATAATTGTAGAAAGGAAATGGGTACAAACAGGAAGTTGGTTACTGTGGTGCCAAAGGCAATAACATTACAACTTTGGTTCAAAAGATGCCTTTGGCTTAAAAGATGCATCATTTTCCATGAAGTGAATATAAATCCTGGTACAGAATTGGCTATATAATCAGAAGTTCTGTGTGAGACTGAAAATGGTATTTAGAGCAATTAAATGGCATCTAGAATTGAATACATTTACCAATGGAAAAAGATGGCTGTTACAGAATCACAGAATGCTAGCGTTGAAGGAAATCTTTTCAGTCCAAAAACCTAAATTTACAAATAATGAATATCAGGCAAAGAAAAGAGAAATTACTTAATGAGATTATACAACTGAAAATCCTAGATCATAATGTTGCCAACTAACAGAACCTAGTGAGAATACTTAATAAACACTTAATTAATTAGCAAGTTATAAGAGAATGATATGGTAGTAAAGTTATAGAAGATGACTGACAATTCCATGTGAACACTAAAAAAATAAATTTTGTTTATCTTCTTAAATGAAGGTCTAATTGTGTGTTGGGGTGTGTGTGTGTGTGTGTGTGTGTGTGTGTGTGTGTGTGTGTGAAATATCTGGGTGAAATATGATAAAGAAATGGAGTGTTTACAAAAGAAGTTCAGGGAGACAGAAAGTGGGGAAGAAAATGGCCTCTCTTTTACCACCTTACTCAAAAGCCTAATGTGAAGACCCACCTTTGATAATCTGGAACCTGGTTTCTGCACCTCAAAAGAGCTGTCCTTTCAATAGTTCAAAGGGCAAATTTGGGACATGTTCTAACTCCTTTCATTCTAGTCTTGAGAGGAAAACAATTCTCCTGTGGTTTTACCTAAACGGTAATAGGTCAATGATCCAACAGATAATTCAGTTTCTACAGATTATCCAACTCACCTGAAGTAATTGAAACCCTGTGGACTTTTGTGTATCTGTTTACTATTTTATATTTGCTTTATTTATTTACTCTGTTGTATTACAAATAACTTAAAAAGAACGTGGTTATGCTATAGTAACTATAATGCTGATGGCTAAAATATACAGAGGTCTTATTAGGTAGGTTCATTTCAAGAAGCTTTCATATATATTATCTCATCTACATTCACAATCACCCTGTGAGGTAAGTGCTATTATTATTCCCGTTTTTAAGATGAGAAACCAGAAGCATTAAGGAAATCATCGATTATACATAGCTTGAACCAAGATTAACCCAAGCATCTTGCACCTACATGCGTAAGCCTTTCCACTATGGTGGATCGGATTCACTGCTTTAAATCCCACACTTACGTGGAGAACATGAAGACACCTTTGCAATTCTGGTCTCCCAGTTTCTTCCTAATTTGAGTATATTAACAATAAAAATAACATGTACATGATGCTAAGAAATCAATGAAGAATAGAAACGCTCATCACGGTGGTCAGAATCTAAATGCAGGTCTCAATGTGGTTTTCTAGGCAGCAATGGAGTAAGGAAGGCTGAGTTCTCTCCCTCATCTTTCTAGAGCAGCGCTGCAGTCTTAACTTGCATGAATCTGGTTGACCTGATAGCAGTAATACAACAATGCCTATGACATGAGGGCTCGGCTATGTCCTTGCATTCTCAATTCAGGCAGAACCCTTCACTTGACGGGAATCATTCAGCATCTTAGTCTAGTAAAAGGTATACTCAGAAAGAATTAGGCCTTTGTTGTTCCATTTTCTTTTACTTTGGAAGGCTGCATTGAGACTGCCAATAAAAATTTCCTGTGGGTCTTCCCACCACCCCCAGATGGTAGTATGAATAACATTTATTTGAATCCATCTTTGAATTTCAACCTTAACCCAGCCAATTATTTTTACAAGGCAGTTCTGGATTGTATCCAATTACTTAAATTACTTCCAAAGAAGTGTTAGGTGATGGATTTTTTTATATATGGTAGGGGAAAATATTGGATAAAATCTGAATTCAGTATTTTCGTTTGATAAACATACACAGTCAATATAGAGCATTTAAAAATATATACGTAAGACAAATAGAAAGGATTAAGTCCTGTCTGACGTCTTTGATTCTGAAAGCATTTTGCAAGCTTTTGTTACAGCCAGATTGAATGACTGTAATTCTTTGTTTGCAGCTTTGCCGACCGCATCAGTATAAAGTTTGTAATGGCTCCAGGATACAGCAGGAGGGAAGCTCCTGGACCTGGAGAAGCCACGGCCTCCTCTCTCATATCTCAAAACTTCCAAAATATTGTCTTCTATCTTTCAAGCTCATTTCCTTAAAAATGTAGATTTTGGGGGGTGACCCATGAAGTATGATTATTTATAGTGCCCTTTGAGATTGGCTATAGAGGACATGGGAAATTCCCTCTAAAGGTCTTAACTAGACTGGTCTTATTTCTATTTCTGGAAATTAGACAGTGAGATGTGGGTAAATATTTCTTAAAGCACGCGAACTGTTTAACTCTTTTATTTATCTCTTTATTTTGTAGAAGTATATTAGTGATATTCCCTTTCAGAGTAATTAGTAATGCTCATGGTTAATGTGAAATCCTTTTAAACACCCAACTACTCTAAAAATTTTAATTTCCAAGATTTAAAACATTGACTTGTTAACTTCCTCCAGCCCTAAAGTATTGAGAAATACGATGAGGAGCAATAGAGTAAGCTACCAGTTACAGCAGTCCCCCCTTATCTGTGGGGATACTTTCCAAGCCCCCCGTGGATGCTTGAAACTGTGGGTAGGATCAAACCCTACATATACTATGTGTTTTCCTATCCATACATACTTATGCTAAAGTTTAATTTATAAATTAGGTACCATAAGAGATTAAAAACAATAACTAATAATAAAGGAGAACAATTATAACAACACACTGTAATAAAAGTTATGTGAATGACTCTCTCAAAATACCCTATTGTACCATACTAACCTTTTCACTCAAAGGAAACACTTTAAGGCTTCTCTTTGGCATATCTGAATTGCCAGCATCACTAGTCTTGCACTTTGGGGGCAATTATTATTAAGTAAAATAAGGGTGACTTGAAAACAAGCACTGAGATTCCGCGAGACAGTCAAACTGAGCTCTCAGATGGTTACTGACAATCAGAGCTGGTAGCTTATGCCGCATGGCTATACTGGACAGGGATGATTCCCGTCCCAGGCAGGATGGAGCAGGTTGGCACAAGATTTCACCGGGATACTCAAAATGGTGCACAAGTTAAAATTTAGGATTATTGCTGGAATTTTCCATTGAATATTTCCGGTGGGTAAGTGCAACTGCGGAAAGTAAAATTGCAGATAAGGGAGGACTACTATAATGTGTTTTTCTCTTTTCAGAAATAGATCTTTGACCTAGGGACTACTGAGTCTACAAAGTGGTGGCAGATTCTGGAACAGACTGTCTAGGTCTGACTAGTGACTTTATCACTTACTAAGTGTATGACCTTGAGTAACGTACTTCAATTTTCCCTGCCTCAGTTTGCTCATCTATGCATAGCGAATAATAAACCTCCCACCTCAGGATTATGATGAGGATTAAATAAGCGAATGCAGGCAAAACATTTAGAAATGGTGATTAACATCTTGTAAGCACTGGACAAGTATGAGTTGTGATAGTTACAATAATTAAAAAACAACATTTTATCCCTCCTAATGCAATTCGAGTATGTCCTCCTTTCCTTAAAGGAAATGCAGACAATAACAATTCTCATGTTTACAATAATTTTTGTAATCTAGAGCAGGGTCAGGAAACCAAGGCCCACGGACCAAATCCTGCTCATTGCCGGCTTTTGTAAATGGTTTTGTAAATTAGTTTTATTAAACACATAATATTTATTCATTTACATATTGTCTGTGGCTGCTTTTAAGCTACAACAGCAGAGGGGAGTAATTGCAACAGAAATTGTATTATCTGGCCTTTTACAGAATATGTTTGGCAATGCTTGATTTAGAGTAAAACGAGGTTTCAATGTTTATTTCGAAGGGTCAGTGAGTGACTACTGGAATGGGAGACTACTGGAATTTGAACTCAAAAGACCATGGCTTTTGCTCTGTCTTGCGGCCAATTTCTGTGTGGATTCAAACAGGTCACATTAACTCTGCACATCTCAAGTTCTTTATCCATAAAAATAAATAAATACACACATAAGAAGGTGATCACATTTTCAACTCACATAATTTGTGTCAGGTTTAAGTAGAATAACATGCATAAAAGTGCTTGGTCAAATTTAAATTGCTGAGCAAATTTGGGGCATTGATCATTGATGAGATTACCAAATCTATTTCACTCATTCACCTTCTTGATGACAGAGCCTCTTGGCAAGGTCTAACCTTAACAGACTGTCTAGGTCTGACTATTGACTCTGAGGCTGATTCTAGGCCTAGTCCAGTGCTACAACCCTCCGTTAGCTGGTAATGAATAATTTCTCCCCAGTTTGAGTCTTTAGAATAATGAATTTGGTTATGGGATACAAGGAACATATGATTAATTAATTCTTTTATTTTCTCTCTAAAGAGTCATCTTTACAGTTGTGCTTTCCAGCCAATGGCGTTGAAGCCGCACACGCAGCTCTATGGGGCCCTTTGCTAACTGGCCTCATTAAATCTGATGCGCTCTCCACATTTCATTGTTCTGGTGTGTTTACTCCTTGACAACTTTGCATTTCTGTATCAGGGCTCTTAGGTTCTCACCTTCACATCTCTCCCTGTGCTGGACTTTAACTTTTTCTTTCTTAGGTAGATTTTTACCTTGTGTCTAATCCCACATTTATCACTCTTACTGCCTTAAAGAAAAAGAATACATTCCACAATTGCTTTTTCTCTTTTTCTGAAAACTTAAGATCCAGATCCTTTCTCTCAACCCAAACCAAGCTCTGAAACAGTTGTGTCTACAAAGCGATGGCTTTTTCTTTTTATATACAGTACTCTCCCTCCCCATTCTCCTGGGTACGGCGCTGTGGCTCATCTGTCATTACTCTGGGTGTCATATAAAGGAATTCATCCTGTTAAAAGCCTGAGATTTGAGAGAATGGAGAATCATAAAGCTAAACCCTATAGATAAAGCCTGTCTTCTTTGTGACCAATGATGGCAGGAGACATTTGGGAACCCCCAAAGGGCAGAATATAACTAAAATTTCCCACATGGAAAGGTTCTTTAATAACTTTCCTATCTGAGCAGCTGTATCACTTAGAAAGGCAGGAGGTATCTGTTCTTTAAATTTGTGGTAAAGAAAAAGTTTTTATTCTGCATATGCTTACCAATTATGATTTTGACAAGTTATAAACATTACATTATTATTGTAGTACGAACATTTGGTTTGATTCTTCCAATGAATGTGGTAATACACAGAACTCTTGATTAATCATACACTAAGCGCGAAAGAGTAAACAACTCAGAAATATTTAAAATTCTGGCTAGGAAAGACATTTATGCCAACAGACATGCATAAAGCTTTCTTTAAAAAAAAAATGTGCTACCATGTTAGATCCACTTAGCTGATCTGATCGAACTCCTCAAGTTCAAAATTTTAGAAGTGACTAGTGTTTCTGGTCATAAAGAAAAATCATCCGAGTTCCATAATCTCAAAGAAAGCTTGAAAAGTTTCAACGAAAAAAAAAGTGACACATGGCAAAGAAATTTACATTGATATAGTACAAAAATATAAAACAAAACACAAATGTTTTCACCTCTCAAAATCATCAACAGCTGAAGCTGTTTGCCATTCTGACTAAATTGCTGAAAATTGTGACTGATGAACCTACCAGAAAGAAATGAAGTTCTGCCCTGCTCTTCCCTTTGAGTCGTCTGCATGGAAGAGCATTCAGTAAATATCAATAAATGCCAATTTTGCATAGTGCTTCAGAGAATGGACTTTAGAGTCAGACAGCCCTAGATTTAAAACCTAATTCTACCACTCATTATATGTGATCTCAGACATACAAAACTTAACCTTCATGTGCCTGTTTCCAGAACTGCAAAATCAGGATCTTAATACCAACTTCATAGGCTGGTATGAGCATTAAATGAGATACATGTATACACTCGCAATAGAATAGTATGCAATTGTCAAAATAAGTGACTTACAGCTATATTCAATGACATGAATAAATACTTGCATTACGATATTAAATGAAAAAGGAAGTCCTAAAAAGAACGTACATGATTACCATTTAATAACGTTTAACTAAAATTTACTCTATTTAATAAAGTTACAACTAGAATTTAAAATATTATTTCCTATCAAAGGAAAGCAAGTGAATAAAGAGTATGGGGTCTGGGACCATGACTACCTGAGGTGAGGAGAGCAGAGAATGGCACAGGCCTGGGAAACGACAGAGCAAGGGGTACGGTACCATCAAGGTTCTACCTTTAGTTTGGGGTAAGAAAGTCTCTGTACTTATTATATTATTTTTAAAAAACAGCTAAATAAGTAAGAGTGTGGTATAAAAGCATTTAGTTTAATGAATAGTGACACTAGAAACATTAATAGGCTCTAAGGAAAACATATCTTTGAAGAAAAGCAGTGAAATAGCAAAAAGCATGTGATAGTCTCTAGTACTTTTAAAATTAAAATTCTATGATTACTTTTAGGCATGAAGATGCACGTGGTTAATAATGAATTAGGTGTAGTGAATTTTCCCCTTGCGGCTAGAAAGTGTTAGCAAATGACTAGGACTCCTAGGAATTATTTAATGATCTGGAAATCTAGAGACTTCTCTCTGTCACTTAAACTCTTAAATTTCTTACTAGGACCTGGCTGAAAATGATGCTAATAAGACAATACAAAGCTAAAGCGTAAAGCCAACGTCCTTTGGGAACATTAGCAAAATTAATGCAGAACTGCTCATGTTTCCACTTATAATAATAGCGAATGTGAAAAAAAGTTGTTTTCAAATATCTGTGTATATGGGTAGGAAGGTAGGTATATAAATATCTGTAATAACAAACTTCTTGTTATTGTTTCCTATGATTATGTAGCATCTTTGGATGTATAATGTTAAGATATTTCTATCCCTTAAAGAATGCACCATTACAGAAAGTAGAAATAATAATTTATATATGAGAACTCATAACTGTGTGGGATAAATACTATCAGCATCCCATTTTATGGATGAAGAAATTGACACACCGAGGGATCATACAAGAAACATGACCAAGGACATACAACTGGCTGGAGCCATTAACCAATTCACTAAAGCTGCAATATGGGTGCTATAGAGAAAAAATATATTTCACGACATCCAGCCTACAAATAATCGGGGTGCTTTCTAAGGCACGTATTATTAAGCTCAAATAACACCGAGGGAAGACTCCATCTCCCTGCAACAGGAGTTAGGGTGAGACAAGTACAGACGAAATAACACATCATCTGGATGTTAGATTTTCGACAGTGAAACTCACTTGCCTTGGCAAGAGGCTTTCATTTAACTTCCAGTTTGGTCACGTCAGTTCAGTGGCAGAAGAAGAGATTTTCAACCAAATTAACTTGCAGGTGTGTAATACAGTTTATTGGGAAGTACTGTGGTCTCACCTTTGAGGGTGCTTGCTCTTGGACCGTGCCGGTGAGACAGGTGAGCCTGCCTGTCTGGCAGAGGAAAAGGGAACCACTTGTGGCTATAACTAAATTCTCGGACAGACTGCTGGGAGGTTGCAGGGCAGAGGGTGTGAGATGAATAAAACCTGGTCCTGGGAGGCCTTGAGAAGAAACAGCTGCTTGGTCCCAAGAGGTTCTTTCCTCTTGGTTTTCCCCTTTCTCCCCTTTAAGACTTTTCATGTCAGAAGGCTTCTTGCTACTGCATTCATATTCTACAACCCCAAAGCCTCAGGAGGACACCAGCCAGACCCCAAACCATTACTGCCTTTACAAGAGGGTTCAAGCACTACAGACTGGCATGGGCAATAAGAGAAAAAAATTGAATGTTAAACTGCTTTTTAATAGATAGTGTGTAAACTATGGAAACAAATGGGGAAATGCTTCTCCACCGTCATACACTGAACACACCTACAGCTGTCACTAAGGTTGGCATTTGTCTACGATGGACGATGCCTATAATTTAGGAGCCTCTTTATTTCTTCCCTCCATGAATAGGTGATTCTCTCATATGTAAAAATTAGGTTTCCTTTTGCCAGCATTGATGGTCTTCAATTAAATCATGTGTTTTTATCAGATCAATGTATGGAAGTATTTTTAGCACACACATTATTTATAGAACCTTTAGGTCTGCCTTTCAAAATCCTCAGTAATCTTTAGGGTTTGCTGGTCTGCTTTTAATTTATCAAAGCCGCCCCCCCCCCCAGGCTTTGCACAAAACTCACAAGCAGCAGAGATTTCCCCTATACAATGTGTATTTGATATGCTTAATGTTCATCTTTATACACACACAGGCGTTGGCATGTAAGAAATGTGGAGGGTGTCTATAAATTCAAGGAAACATTTAAGTGCACAGTGATACATAGATACAAGGGTATAATACTTTATGTACTTGATAAATATTTCATCCCTACCATAAAGAAAGCTTTTTATCAACTTTGATTGTTTTTTTATTACCTTAAAGTATTGCAGTTGTTTCTCAGCATTCATTGTTCCTTCCTTTTCTTGTCTCAGACAGGAATTGAAGATGAAAAGCTCTGTATCTCTCAGCCACCCTTTCAGTTCTTTAATCCTGACCTCCAGCTGCCTTACCAGGCTTCCGCTTTCAGGAGAGAGCAGGTCACGTGACCCCGACGCACTGTGCCCTGCCACTGTGTCCTGGATCTTCTCTCCTAGGGTTTTCTAATGCATGAAATTAAAAACAAAAACGAAAACACACCAACAGAAAACAAAAAACATAGATTAGCTTAGGTACCAAAAACATATCACAGTTTGGCTGGTAACAGGAACCACCTGAAAAGTAGCCACACCTGCCACCTCAAGAATGACATTCAGTTCAGATTAGCTCATTGTTCCATTTAGGATTCGAATTCTTAAGCAATGTGTGTTGTTCTGACTACCACTAGAGGCTTAAGAAGACCTCATTCACTTATAATTTCCATTAACCGAAAGGAGTTTTGACCTATAAGTTCACCATGGACGCTGATAAAAATTCATTCGAATTCTCACGATGGGAGTTTACAGTTAAAAATTCTCTGCATAAAATTTTCAAGAGACAGAAGTCTGAGTTTAATCAATATACTAAAGAGGCCAAGAGTAGATTGTGCATGCAGAATTACACTCCAATTTTTGTTTTGTTTAGTACAATTCCCCAAACCATGTAACAGAGGGCTCTTAAATAGGGTTAGCCTCCTTGGTGTGGTTGCTGATTTTACCTGACTTAGAAGTCGTTCAACCCCACAATTCTTGCCACTGTGCATGTGTGGATGCCAGACTTTCCAGTATATATGTTAAAATAAGTCCCAATCCACTATGTTAGAAGCCTTCTAAGGTTAACTATCATGAAGGTTCAGTCGGGAGGGCTTTTTTTTTTTTGTGTGTGTGGAAAACACTCTCTTCGGAGAATCGGTAAGAGTTAATCTATAATGATGAATTAAACCTACCAAAATAAGCTTTAAAACACAAATAAAATTAAGTCAACATTCATCTGCTGTGTAGTGCTCTGTAAATAGTATCTTTAGGAGATCATAACAGAAAAATAGCCTCTCTTGCCAACACCCTTATATTTTCATGGTGCAAATATTGATCATTTGAAGACCCTCAGTGGGATCCAGATTTAGCTATTGTTTTTATGCTGTAACAAAAGTAGCAGCAGGAGGTGAGATCAATGCCCTTGGAGGGTAGGGTCACAAAAAAGAATTTATTGCCACTTTTTTGTTCTGGAACAGTTTGCAATCATAAATTCTTCATAAACAGAATACTTCAGAGAATGGTCCGTCTTCATAAATATACGACAGAGGACATCAATTTCATTTAATTCACAATTTGTGTCAGCACAGCAGATGCCAATGCCTGCCTTGATAGGGTTGTTTAATATGCAATTGAGACAGAGTAATATGCAGCACAGGGGACAAAATTTCACAGATTAAACTGTACGCACCACTGACATTTCATTCTAATGTATTTCCATTCCACACTGTTCACCTTAGATGAAAGTAATATTAAAAACCATATCCCTCTCTTTTACTATTGTTAGAAGTTAAAATCCTTGTCCTTAAATTTTTTTCATGCCAATTAAAATGTAATCATGCCAATTAAAGCAGTATGGCTGGTGGTGTTGGGGTGGCACAGGTTTTATTAAAATCTTCCCTCCATCCTTCCTTCCCCCTAAATCATTACAAAACTCTGCATATTGTATTCAAATGATATTTTTTGTCAAAATGACAACCATTTTTAAGATAGCTGACTCATAAAGGATAACTAAATATTCTGTTGCTTTTTTTAATATTATGTTGATTTAAAATTTTTTGTTGACAAAGCAATACTTGAAACAATTTTCAAAAAAGATTAGTGTTATTTATCAAATTAGAAATACAGTCCTATTTCTATATAAACAGTCTATAGCTTTATCCATAAGCATATAGAGTTGCTCTCATTTAGTAAACAACCATTTAAAATGTCATACACTAGCCACATTTCTACTGTAGGAGATCAACGAATTCTATACAATTTAGTGGGTTCTGGTTTAAATCACTATACTCTAATGTGAAAGCCATTAATTACTATTTAAAAATAATGTAACAATAGGTCAGAGTAACAACTTTTACCGTTTTAAGTTACTTTCTACAACTGCAGAGTGTAGTGAATTTAGATGAGAAAGCAAGGATTTAAGCATGCAGTTTTTTAATCACCTAGATTAAGCATGGCAGAAACTGAACACTGGCACTCCTCCAAGTCACCAAGTTACATGGAGAGCTTTTTATTCAAAATATTTTTGGAGTATTATTTCTTTAAAAAAATTTTTTAAAAAAGTCAGGAAATGGAAGGCATGCAAAATTAGGCTCCAAAACTGACACCACCCATACTTAGCTGTTATAATTAATCATTTAAGTAATTGACAAATTTAGCTTACCCTTGATTTGAAGTGAAGGCAATTTAGGAGAGAAGCTGATGAAAAAATACAGTTTAACCTCTCTCTCTCAGCTGTCTTCCAACAAAAGGACAGTACTGTCTCGTGCACAGTGCCATCCTGGTCTCTGGGTAACAGAATCGCTATATTGCCTTTTTGCCAGATTCTTGCATCTCAGTCTTTGGCTGAAACCCAGCCCATCATTGCGTGAAATGAATTACATGAAACTTTTTTTTTTTTTTTTTTTTTGCTTTTGTTAAAAGTGAGCTGGAAATTGAGGCACAAAACAGAGGCCGATTTAATTCTGCAATTCAGATTCAGATCCAATTTGCATCTTTGTTTTGGTGGCTTTAGTATGACTTGAAAGCAATAGTGACAACTCCACTTTTCATCCGAAGGGTACAGTAAATAGTTAAACAGTGGATGTCTCTAACATGTACCTTCAGAATAAATTCTATTAACATCCATTCAAGCATGACAGTCAGTGTATATCAGATATACCGTATTATAGTTGACTTGGTGCATACCCATAATACATGGCATATTTTACTTACTTTTTTATGTATTAAAGAACCAAAATTATTAAAATCTGAAAGGAGACAAGCTCAGAGTAAAAAAAAAGAAAAAAAAATCAGCAAATAGGAAAAGCTATGTTTTTTCCCCATAATAACACGAGTAGCTTGTTGGAAATGTAGGTAGTGAATTGAAAGAGAGAGAGATATTTGTGCCTCAAATTAGAAATCAGACAGATAGAGTACTTCACTACACAAAAAGTGTACACATAACCTACAAACAGTAATAAAAATGCAAATACCCCAAGCAGTTCCCATTTTTCATTAATTGAATCCACTTTTTCAAGGAGATCATTTGGTAGTAAAACGCCACCTTTCTTCAAAGCTTCAACCTTACTAAGCAGCTCTGTCTTTTTCAGGTCCCTGATGGACATTTCCACACTGTATCGCTAAAACGAGAAGAAAGAAGGAAGTATCATTAGGGAGATAGGTGTTCTTAGAAAATCTTTGAGCACAGGGTTAGTGATGCTGATGGGTGTTAAAAGTTTGTGTTTCCAATAATATTTATGGGGAGACTAAACCTAAGCAACGTAAGTAGCGGAGGAATATTGCCAAAAACAGTTAAAAATATGTATTATCCACACATACACGAACATCTATGGTTTTTAGTTGGATGTTCATTTAGTTGACTAAGATTTACATATTTATAAACTAAAGTTTACACACACATTTGATCTTTAATTTAAAATATTCCAAATAGGAAAATTCCTAGTCTAGGGTGATTTAATACTTCAGTTAATTGTGGCCAACATTTGGCTCCAGAGTGCTGCCCATTTCTCATCTTTGTCCCCAAAGGATCAGTCTCAGAGTGGTACATACAAAATGATCCCTAGAGATTGTGTGACTTCTTCCTTTTCCTAGAAGGTCTCTGACTTCTCGGTTAAGATTTTTTTTGTTTTGTGTTGTTTTTCATTTTTCTTATACTTAAAAACTCTAGGCTTGAAGAAAAAGTACATACAGAGAGGAAAAAGAAAACCAGTTCTTCTGGAATGGTTAAAAGTCTATGTTTCCTCATTGATTATTGTAAAATGTTCCCAAACATCACAACTGACTACAGAACCCTCTCCCCCAATATACATTGTATTCTAACAAACAGCCAAGTGATTCTGTCCTAAAAGATGTTAGAGATTATGTAAGTGCTATTTAATATGACAGTTACTATGGTGATTCTCTTCAAATAACCCTATTTGGATATAGAAAGTCCTATATTATGGACAGATATGCATGACTATGGCTGTGATTTTTAAACGTACACATAAAAACATCTCTAAGGAGAAAACTAGATTCTGGTTAAAAAATTAAACATATTTACAATTTTAGCACATTTCCAAAATATAGTGGCCATCCCAAAACTCCTTTCATCGAAACATAAAAGGTAGGTTCCTGAGGTCCTTGACTGTACTGCTCCATTGCCCTAACTTAGCTAAGATGAGCACTTCATCAGATCTAATAAGAAAAGCTTTTGTATGAGCAAAGTAGCAAATCAGCAAGTTCAAAACATGCCCAAGCACTTGGGTGATTTTATTCACCTTGAAAGCATATATTACATAAGATCCCAAATTAAATACAATTGGAAGCAGCTTAAAGAAAAAGAAGGTGTGAAATCCCTGTTTTGGTTAATAGATCTGCAGCATTTGCGCGCATATGTTTGCATACTTTTAGTTTCATATTTTAATCTTTCATTTACACTAAACATGCACATCATTTGTATTATGTAAACTCCTCCAAATGTTAGTCATTTGTGGATCACAGAACAAAATGTTTTAAATAAGGTGATTTAAAGCATTTCATAGTATTAATTAATGCTGATCAGGGTGTCAGAGTATCCAAAATTACATGAATATGCATAATGAAAAAAATTAAGGGTTGCTTTAGAGCTCTTTCAGAATTTGGCCTGTGATACATGGGAAATTCTGATTGTCTTTTCTAATGGTAGGCAATTAGCAGGAACACGTTACTGCAAGATTAAAAAACATACTGTCCAATGGAGTTTTCTGGACTCAAAACTCAACAAGTATTCTAGAAGACTACACAGTATTTTATTTCTCAGAGTGATGATTGGAGGAGAGCGATCTGCTTTATGTAATCAGATCCCCACCTAAAGCTGATCCTGCTGACAAAGACCTACGTAATTAATTTGGTAAGACTTCTCTGCAATAATATTGGGGGAACCAGCATTTCAGGCAGGCAGAAGAATCCTGTTTAAGTTTTTAGCTTTTGCTATGTGCACTAATTGACAGAGGGAGTCCTTCACCGGTGCCACTTGGGAGCAGCCTGGACCAGTTATCACTTTCACTTACAACAAGCTCATCCCCCTTCTCAACTTTGAATGGCTCCTACACAGCAGATCAATCAAGAAAGAGAACAGCTTAGGTGTGTCCTATCACATGAGAGTTGTGTGGTAATAAAAATATGGAAAACAAATTTAATTTTAGACATAAAATAATTTTCTCTGTGAAATGTGGTACAAGTAGGCACTGCAACAGCTACTATAAAAGGTTATTATATTTTTAAAAAGCTTGTCTTGTGTATGCTCTCTGTCTTTGTCACCATGTAAGCCACTGTATAAACAGCTTGATGAAAGATGTGATTGATGGACAATGCCTTCAAACCATAAAAGCTAAGAGAATCCAGCTAATTGTTAGATGTAGCGGTATGTGTGAGAAAGGCACTAGAACGTCATGTAATTTAAGGTGAAAGTATTTATTTTAATTTTTGAAGCACTCTGAAGGTTGAATCAGATGTGATTGAGGGCCTCAAGCTGCATATGTAATAATGCCCTAAGAGTTATATTTTTTCGATGCTGGTATGTTTTTGCTCTTCTCTCTCCAACATCTTTTCAGAAGCATTAGACAGGGAGAATCAACTGGCAGCTCTATCCATTCTTGGCCATCCTATCAAGTCGGGCTACGTTATCCCATGGAGAGAAGATAATTTAATCTTCATATTCATTCCCCCCACAGCAGTAAGTGAGCAGAGGCTGCCCGATTGTGTCCTGTAGTCTAGGGATGTTTTGATATAGACTATGCTTCAATAGCCAAAGATGAGATTAGCAAAGTTCAAGTTAGATGGCTTTTCTTGGGTACTAAGGTAAATAAGCATCCAGTATTTAATTTCCACACAGAACCTGCCGTGGACTTCTCTGTCTAGTCAAAAATAAAATATACTCTATTGAAAGGGCATATTTACATTATTAAGTGTATTTGCTTGGCCAATTCAATTTTGACTCATGAAGCCTCCTAATAGATACACAAATGGTCTAAATTAAAGACACAGGCCACTCCTATTCTAAATGCCACTCCTGGGTGTATATAGAGATATATAAAGAAACATTTAAAACAGAGTTAAAAATAACCACAAACATTAGCCCAGTTTTAACTAAGAATGAAATAAAGTTTTAGAAAGTTCTCATTTAGGTTTTATTTTTTAAAAGCATAAATGCTAAAACTGAATTGTAACACAAAGCCAGCAAAAACAAGGATTTCTGAAGTATATATAATTAGAAATGCAGGAAAACTTGATTGAGATAACTTTTTTTGACAGTTATGCTAAAGGCTTTTTTCCCCTCCTCAAACTTTTTTTTTTTTTTTTTTTTTTTTTTGTTAAAAATCACACCGAAAATTCTGCCCAAATGGAGACTGGAACAATGCCTTGAAACAGTGTTAATTGTCACCATGGAAACCAGAAGAATAAGCCATTTTGAAACTGGTATAGAAGGCACACATTGAGCAACTCAAGCATTTTTCTGCCTCCCTCAATGTTAAAGAACAAGATGCCTTGTCACTGTGAGGTCAGAGAAAGAAAGCATCATGAAAGCGCTATAGATGCTCACTGTCTAGTAAATAAAAAAATAAATAAAAAAAAATAAACTACCGACAGCTAATGCTGTAAGACTCTACCCAGTGAATCTTTTTGAAATAAGAAAGATCATCAAAAGATGGCCGGGATTGGGGGATGGATTCCACCTAAGCAAAACTTCAGGGCTATATTATGTGAACCTTGCCCCCAAAGCTCCCTGGGAATTCTGCTGTTGTAATAAAACTTCAGAAGAGGAAAGAAAAAAGGCAGCATGATGGAATTCAAAATAATGCTCTAAAAGCACACAGAGAGATTAAGACATCTATTGTAAGACTTTTGTATGGTGCTTCTGTTGGTTATGCTGAAAGGACACCAGACATTGCTGAGCGGAGAGTGGAGTTTTGGCTACGAGAAACATAAGAATTAAACCAAAGCATTTTCTCAATTATTAGAATAGGGCTGTCAGATTCTGGGTCTTCAAGGTTTGAGTAGTTACATCTTACATCATATTTTAACTGGGCTTTATGCGACTTTACATTAGGGAGAGTTAAAGCAAGGAAAAAGATCTAGTTATTAGAATGACAGATATAATAATAAAGATATTTGAATATCTCTCCCAGTGCAAAGTTAATACCACAAACACCTATACATTCAGCATAATCCACTCTCCTATAAACACGCAACAGATAGACAGGCAGACGGACAGAGAAAACACACGGAGAAAAATAAATTAGTCTATCAACCAGAAAGCATGTGCTAGGAACACAACAAAACACCAAACTACTGGCACAATTACGTGCACATATGCATTTTGCACGAAAATGCAGGGATGTGTCTGTCTGTGACTCTGATATTGTGTTTTCTGGCTAGTGTTTGCCCTCCTCATGGGAGGCTTCATGGTGGCCCCTCAGCAAGTCCATGCCTAATGCCATTCAATGGTGAACAAAGAGTCTTTTTGTATGAAAGTCCAGGGTCCACAGCTCAGCTGTACAAGCCGAGTGCAGGAATCTGCTAGAGGCCAGTGTCGCCTCTGCAGCAGCTCTTGTGCTGCCCCCCTTTTTCAGAACCCCAGTGTCCGGCAGCTCACAATGCATGTGATGTTTCACATGGAGCTAATATCACCAACACTTAGGAAAAGGTGTTCAAGACTGAGGAAGTGGGTTCAAGCCCAAGACAAATAACAGTCGTTATTTCTCGCCAACTCCTTGTATTTTACCATTTAGCAATTTATGGTGAATAATTGCACAGAGAAATTATAAAGACTCCTACAATTGTCCTTGTAAATTAATAATAGGCTTTCTTGATTGGGATAAATTTGCTGCTGAGCCTTTGGAAAAAAAATTAAAAAGTGCAATGTCATTTAAAATTGCCAGAACTCGCACAGCAAATTACATCTGAGGTTAAGAATTGAGTTTCCCCCCCTCTTCTAGCTTATTCCATTTGCATGATCTGGAAATCACATTACATTGGCCATGTATTGTTAATTGGACATAGATTGCATTATCTTTAATATAAATCAAACTACAAATATTAAAATGAATTGCAAATTCCCTAATAGAAGATCATAAAACAATCTTTTTTAAAGTATCTCCCATTAATAATTTAATTCCAATTATATCACTCAGAAAACTTAAGTAGGAAACCTGGCAACTTATTTCTCCAATCATTTCTTTTACATAAATACCTAAGCCTTTTTAAATAAATACCCAGAGCAGAATTCATTATTATGGAACGAAAGTAAGAACACCAATAACTGAAAACTTTTCATGCCAATTTCACATAAAATACTGCGTAAGAACACCAAACCTGCCTGTCTCATCCCTTCTCTACCCAAGTCCAGGGCAAGAAAAGTCTCCTCTAGGAAAGATTGACTAAGTTTAAAAACGACTGTAATTATTATTAGTTTGGTGCAAAATTAATTGCGGGTTTTGCCATTATTTTTAACCTTTCCAACCGCAATTACTTTTGCACCAACCTAAAGCTAACTCTTTAGAATTCTAAAATTGATTATTGTTCTTCTATTTATTTTTAAAAAGCTTCTCTCGTCCCTCAGATTTTTCTATAAATTTGATATCATTCTGAAGCCTTGGCATGGCCTTTAATGAGTTTATATTAAATATTTAATACTGTTTAGAGCATACCCACTACTACCCAAAACAGTTATATTCCCAGCTGTTTCAGGCAGAGGACTTGATTGATCCTCCCAGCCTGAATTGAGTAGAATGAAAAGAAGCAGTTGGAAAATAGCTGCAATCATTTAATGCAGATGACCTCTGACAGCCTCGCAGCTCTTCTATCTGAACAGAAATTTGCATGGGGTCTCTGTGCAGAGGAACAATGTAACCTAAATGGTAGACAATCTTTATTCTAATGAAGTGGGTGTCAAGGTCAATGTAAAACTGCAATGATAAATGGTGCACCACTAGGCAAGAGAAGTTGCATAGGCATTGTAGTGCTTTCACATTAATTGAAGACTGCAATGCAGTGCGTGAAAAGCACAAGCCTCTCTTTTCACCATAATGTGTTAATACGCCAATGCCGAAATGATTTCTTCAAGATGTTTGCCTGTTGACATGTATCTTCTTGCAAAAGTAATGCAAATATGGAATTATGGCACAACAGGATATTTTCAGAATTTAATGTTTTCCTGGATTAGAATTACAAAAATCTAAATAAAAGTCTCGCCCCACAGCATCCTGACACCTAATGTAATTCCTTTGATCCCCTTTTCTTTTCTTTTTCTATGTAGACCTGTCTTTAATTAGTTTCAACCAAGCAACCTTTTATAGAAGTCTTTGCTGGGTACTTTCATACTGAACTAACTGTAAAAGAGAACTGAGGACAGGAGAATCATTCAAATATTTTCCCCCTCACTTCTAAGGTTTATGCTTAGTCTGTGACTAAGATCTTCAGGTGTTGTTTGTCCTGAATGAAAATGTAATGAAAAAAGCCTATGTTTGGAAAACAAAATAACAATTTTCTAGCGTGAAAACTAAAAACTGTAATCTGGTCGTTTGACATTGTCAAAATGACTCTACAGCAATAATTACACCATTTCTTCAGTTGATCTAGCAATTTTGTGGCAGTCAATATTTTTCATTATATAAAAATAAGGACAGTAAGTTGCTTTCAAAAAAAAAAAAAAAATCCTGATCTACTTAAGCCTGAAAAGGGGACATTGTTTGCTAATACACTCATTAGCAAGGAAGCATTTTAACTTCATCAATTAAACAGGAAATGGAGTTGCATCATTAGTTTCACAATTTGCTAAAATACTGATAAGAGCATATTCTAAACCATTTGAGAAACATTTTCAGGCTCAACATATAATATGTTATAAACTCGATGCATTTTTATGGTTGGCATTTTTTGATTCTGATAGACTCTGATATACTAACTTTCCAACACCAAGCTTCCTACTACAAATAGATTTTAACAATGGAATTATAGTTATACCAGTCAGAAATGGTCTTGTAGGTCTCTTGGTGTGTAATCTTGGTGACTAGAAAGCTATTAGTATGACTTACTTTAAAATAAATAATATTGCTAGTTTGCAACTCTGATGTAACAACAAACTGTCTCAAATAGAAATCAACATTCCTGAAATGGTAATTCAGAGGAAAAAAGAAATCTCAATATGAAGGAGGATAGTGAAAACGGAAAAAAAAAAAGTTACTGATGAAACTGTTTAAAAAACTGTACAGCTTCATCTGTGTGTGATTTGTCAGGTCTGAAGCTTTGACGTGCCCAAGGGGCAGACCCCAGCGGGGAGTAGGCTGCCGAGCTAAATAGCTGTGAAAGAAGTCTTAATGTAGGATGGAATTCAAACTAACCTTGACATGACCTCGGGAAAAATATGCAAAAAGTAAAATGAATGCACTCTGCAAGATACATCCTAATTTTGTGGTGAAGCTGGTTAGTTTTACAAACATAACTGAGACCTTAAAAGAAAAACAGAGAGCTAGTAAAAAGGGAAAACTTTGGAATTCAGGCAAAAAAAAATGTAAGCAGGCATGATGTGTTACTGTGAAGGCATGTGAACCATTTGGAAAGAATCCAAATAAAAACCCACACGGAACAATATTGTTGTCAGCCTGTCTATTCAGGAAAATTGTTTTTTTTAGGTTGAATATAAATGACACAAAGCCAAGATTACATCATTGCATTACAAAGTCTGTTGTGGCTTTTAGCTGAACAAGCTCCATGGATCTATGGGTTTAGGACAGTAATTCAGTAAGGAGGTTTTAATGTGTTATTTTTCCTCCAGTGTCAATAAAAAATAGAGGAATTTAAGGAGGAAATATCGTGGGTGCTCCCTAGTCTGTTTCTTGCTTTTGATCTGTATTTGTAAGCCAAACTCATGTTTTAGTTGATGCATGGAGTCTTGATTTGACTTTATTACAAATTTTGCCTGTTTTGAAGTGATCCGCTTAGGAGGAAGGCATTTGTTCTAGCTCCCCGGCTAAGAACTGGCTCACTCATTGGACATATGGAAATTTTAATTGAGTGTCAACTTGTATAGAAATTCAATCCTATTACCTGCTCAGTGCAATTTCATAGCAATACCAGTTATTTACTATACTACTAACCAGATTTTAAACATAATTAAATTGCTAAGAACATACACCTAAAATCTAATGACTTAAATCCCTACAGTAAGGATGTGAATTTCTGGATCAGGTATATGTGCTCCTGTTAGATTTCCATAAGCCAAAAAGTGAGTTGCAATCATTTGGAAGCATGGAAGTATGGGAGTTTTGTTGAGAACCTATTGAACAACCACATGTAAAGATCACTGCTTAATGGCTATATTATGCCAAGGGCTCTTTTTCGGTCTAGTCTTATTCAAAATTTTTATTAATGACATATGGAAGTAAAATATGTGTGTGGCATGATGATCAGATTGCCAGATTATATTAAACTCACTGATCAATAAAGAATAACCAATATTTTAGCTCAGAGATCATAAACTTAAATACCTACTCGTAGTAGTGTACTAGTAACCTGGCTAGGGGACAGTATGAACCCTGATTTGTAGTGTTTGCTGATTTCCCTGGTGTAAATACTCTCACTATGGCAGATTCCAAGTTAGCAAGATTCCAAGCTACCAATGGTTGCTACTGCTGACAAAATTCCTGAATATTAACAATCAGATCGCATAAGCCAGTACTAGCCAGCTCCCCACTACCTGGCAGCTAATGTAAAGGAGTTGAGTTGAACATAGATAAATCCTCTTCTATGTTTCATTTTCCAACTATTGCTAGTGTCATGGAAAAAAGAGAACTATTTTCTCTACTACAAGAAATAAACAACAACATAAATATGATGATTACCAACAACTGATCTCAGTGTAGAGGAAGTAAGAAGTAGTATGGGAAATAAGACTAGTAGTAGTAGTGGAGGACAGGAAATCATAAGTTCCATCTAAAAGGGGCAACCACTACCAACTGTTTCCCCTTGGGAATACGGCTTGTGTATAACCAGATACATTCTCTTTTTAAGAGAAGACAGAGATATATATTTTTATGTGAAAGCTCTTAATTTGTATATGTTGAATTAAAACTTAACACTGTGCAGGCCAATCTATGTCTCTGAGTTGGATCTGAAGTAGTAGGCAACTACTTCACAGTGTCTATTTTAGATGATATTAGACTCTAAATGGCATACAACATGCCGACATAATAGATTCAATCTAAGAAGGACATAGGACAAATGTTAAGCCAGACAGTTAATAACCATGCCCGTCCTCCACCAAAAAAAAATAAAAATACAAAAACCGCATAATAAATGGAGGTAGGGCTAGGCTTCAATTGTCTTTAAGTTCAGTGAGTCAACAGACAGTAAAAGGTGAATGTAAATGTAAAAAAACAAAAAAAAAATTATGATTTGGGGCTGGACTGGGACAAACACAGGGTATAAACTAAGAAAGGTAACAGGTAGATCAGTTTAACTGTGGTTTACTAGCACCAAACCTGCAGTTCTGGTTCTGGTTGGGTTCCGTTTTCCAAGAGGGACCTAGACAACATATCAAATACCCGAAGGACAGCTTTCAAGGATGGGAGAAGATTCAATACTTCTCCAAGAAGCAAGTTGTTGAAGAAGCTGGAGATATTCAGCCCAAGGGTAAAGAACAGTTGAAGACGAAAGAAGAGAGGTAAGGATATGTTAGCAGACTTTAAATGTGTAGGGGACTTTTACATCGAAAATATTAATCTGTTTCATCTGACCTCAGAGATCAGGCTTAGGATCAGAGGCTGAATGTAGGACTGTAGCTTGGGCAACAGTGAGTTCCCATCAATCGGCAGTATTTATGCAGAGACCACAAGTCTACCTGGTGGGGATATTTTATAAGTTAATGAGGCACTTAATGAGGATTGGCCTAGAAAATAAGGTCTAAAGTTCCTCTCTCTTTTAGAAAATTGAGCTTCTTTGGGCCCCCATTCACTAGATCAGCCATAACAATCACATTATTGTGCGTAGGAGAAATGCTAAGACCGAAAAACATCAAGTTAAAAAGAAGCTATCACTTGCTGGAACAAGACTCAGATGCAAGATTCTCATGCAGAGAAACCTAGAACAGCAATGCAGCAAACACGCAATCACATAAAATGTAAGCTATATACTATAAACTCAAGATAGGACACAGAGAATGAAAAGAAAAGTCAAGATTAATTGAAAGTAGTAAATCATCTTCCCTTGATCCTACTTTAGAGAAGTCTTTCATTGAATTTGAAGTATTTCATTAAATGAAACCTTTCGGGTCCTTTTTTGATCTATATTTTATAGGAAGCTTCTACTTCCTATAGGATTCCTATATTCTGCTTCTGCATAAGATGTATGCAATTAGGTTCACACTTTATTTAAAAAATGCTATTTTTCAATTATAGTTGACATACAATATTATATTAGGGTCAGGTGTACATCATAGTGATTAGCCATTTATAAAACTTACAAGTGATCACTCCAATAAATGTAGTCTGACACCATACACTATGATTACAATATTATTGACTATATACCCTATGCTATACTTTATATCCCCGTGACAATTTTTCAAGTACCAATTTATACTTCTTAATCTCTTTCCTTTTTTCACCCATTTCCCCAACACCCTCTCATCTGGCAACCATCAAAATTTTCTCTGTATCTATGAGTTTGCTTCTGTTGTTTGTTTATTTTGTTTGTTTTTTTAGAGTCCACATATAAGTGATATCATATGATATTTGTCTTTCTCTATGTGACTTATTTCACTCAGAATAATACTCTCTAGGTCCATTCATGTTGTTGCACATGGCAAGATTTCACTGTTTTTATGGCTGAATAATATTCCATTGTATCTATGTAACACTTCTTTATCCATTCATTTATTGATGGACAATTATATCCCCGCTACTGTAAATAATGCTGCAATGAACGTATGCATGCATATGTCTTTTTGAGTTAGATTTTTGGGAGCTCCCTTGTAAATGACTGCTTTTTTCTTGCTGCCTTTAAGATTCTCTCTTTGCCTTTAACCTTTGGCATCTTAATTACGATGTGTCTCGGTGTGGATCTCTTTGGGTTCATCTTGTTTGGGACTCTCTGGACTTCCTGGGCTTGTATGTGTACTTCCTTTGCCAAGTTAGGGAGGTTTTCCATCATTATATCTTCAAAAAGGTTTTCAATTCCTTGCTTGGTCTCTTTTCCTTCTGGTACCCCTATGATGCAAATGTTGGTACACTTGATATTGTCCCAGAGACCTCTTAAATTATCCACACTTTTTTGGATTCTTTTTCTTTTTTCTGTTCTGACTGGGTGTTTTCTGCTACCTTGTCTTCCAAATTTCTGATTTCATCTTCTGCTTCATCTAACTTACTGTTGATACCCTCTACTTCATTCTTCATTTCAGTTTTTGTATTCTATATTTCTGACTGGTTCTTTTTTATGTTTTCTATTTTCACTTTTATGTTTCTATCTCTTTGTTGAAGTTTACATTGAGATCACTGAGCATCCTTATAACTAGCATTTTGAACTCTGTGTCTAGTAGGTTGCTTGTCTCCATTTTGTTTAGTTCTTTTTCTGGAATTTTGTTCTGTTCTTTCATTTAGGACATGTTTCTTTGTCTCCTCATTTTGGCTGCCTCCCTGTGTTTGTTTCCATATACTAGAAAGAGCTGCTATGTCTCCCAGTCTTGGTAGTATGGCCTAATGCAGTAGGTGTCTTATGGGGCCCAGTGGCACAGTCTCCCTGGTCACCTGAGCCTGGTGCTCCAGGTATGTCCCTTGTGTGTATTGTGTGTGTCCTCAATTTCATGTTGAAATTGAGCCTTGGTTGCTGTTGGCACATCAGTGGGAGGGATTTACCCTCAGGTTGATTGGTTGTGAGGACTGGCTGTGACTACAGTGGAGGAGCTGTAGTGCAGGGGCTGACCCTATGGAGCAGGATTCACTTTAGTGAGGTTCTGGTGCCTACCTAGTCTGCCCTTTGGGTGTGTCATTTATGGAGGTGGTTGGGTGGTACTCTGGTGTGGTCTGAAGCTGGTCACCAAGTGTGTTGGTTCTGGGGCCTCTTGGGAGGCCAAGGTGCACAGCCTGGAGCCTCTTGGTATGAGCTATAAAGTGATCTGCAGAGGGTTACCACTTGTGTTGGACCAGGAGGTACCTGAGAGAGGCTAAGCTGCAAACTGAGGCTGGCTGCCGCTAGTGCTAGGATTGGAGCTGCCTAGCAAGAGGTAGGGGGCACACCAATGCCAGATGCTGCTTGCTTGGCATTTGTGAAGCTTTGAGAGATTTTTAAAAAGTCTGCAGCATGAACAAAGACAGGATGTTTGTATGGAAAAGCCACTGGAAGTGCCTTGGGTGGGCCCCCAAGATGGTTGGAGTGGGGTCTCAGGGAATTACCAGGGTGGGTGAACAGTGTTAGCTACATTGATGAAGACCAAGATATGGTGCCCATGCTGGGTTCAGGGAGGGCTCAAAGAAAGAACAATGTCTTCTGCCAGCACTTGTGTCTGGGTGAAAGCTGCCTTTCCAGCCCTTGTCCTGAAGCCAGACAATTCAGTTCCTCCCTGTATGTCCCTGATGCCTTTTGAGCTGATGCCCCAATATAGAGCTCAGAATGAGTGACTCCGTCAACGAGTAAGTCCATGTGCGGGCCCTTTAAGAGGAGGGGACACCTGGGACTCCAGTAGCACTCCATCTCACTCAGTCACAATCTCTGTTTTTACAGCCAGAAGTTATGGGGACTTCTCTTCCCAGCACTGGAACCCTGGGCTGAGGAGCGCGGTGTGGGGCTGAGCCTCCTCGCTCTTCAGGAGGGACCTCTGCAGCAAAGATAGACATCCCGATTTTTAACCATGACACGTGGGTGTGGGACCAGCCCATTCCACATCTCTGCCCTCCTACCAGTCTCGAGGAGGCTTCTTCTGTATGTCCTTAGTTATAGGACTTCTGTTCAGCTAGATTTCAGGCAGTTCTCTGTGATGGTTGTTCTGTAGTTTAGATATAATTTTGGGTGGTCGTGGGAGGTGGTGAGCACAGCGTTTACTTACTCCACCATCTTCACCAGAAGCCAGTTAGACCCATATTTCAACAAGGTCCTTCATGTAGATTTTTTTTTTTTTAAGACATAAACTTCACAAATGCCATTTTCAAAAATTTTCTTCCCTTAACATAGAACACATAGTACTTTCTTTCACAGATATCTAAGAAATGTGTTATAACCCTTGCTGCCAGCAGTGTGGGCATAATGGCAATTTCTCCTCCATGCTATGAAACTTCATGGCAGTGCTGTATTATGTCGAAATCTGCACATCTCAATGGGTTTTCTGTGCAATCCAATGCACTTCAGTGACGATGTGGATCATTGCCATAATACATCATGACTACTCTAATTACGGTTTCATTATGATGCACCATATCAGGGCTGTTGTAATGTCATGTCAGCACAAAGTAAGAATAGTTATGCAATTATGTAATATCTGCTAGAGTACGCAATGTAGGATGGAAAAAAGACACGAGGAGCAGCAATTAATGCAATGAAACTCGGTTTCCTCCTTTAAAAAAGTTTCCAGTTTAAAAGTATCTTTTTTTTTTTTCCATCTCTCAAACTAAACAAACATCTCCAAACACATCTATTTTTGTTTACCTGGGCAATGCTATACAATTTAATGGATTTTTAAAAAATAAAGCAAAATATGAAGAGAAAAGGGAAATCCCTGACTTTAGTTGTTCTCCACATCACAAAAGAATGAGATTTGCCTTATATGTGCTACAAGAAATCCAGCAAAACTTAAGTATATTAAATCAAAAGCCCACTGAAGGCTTACTCTTATGCAAACTTCAAATACAGCATCACATTCCTCTATCTTCCTTGGTCTCTGGTGCAGACATAGGACTTCTTGCCTCACCCCCTAAAACTCAATTGACCAGCTATTTCTTAAATACACAAACAGTGATAATGAGATAAAGCATTAATACCATATTTACCTCTCTAAATCATGACCATAAATATTCACTTGCCTTTAGTCTGGTTGTCAAAATACACCCAACTACCTATTAAAATAGAAATCTTGTTATTTGTCTTATACATTTGAAGAATACACTCTCAAAGGATGAGGGCTATGCCTTTTTTGGTCAACCATGGAGTGTCTTGAATATCTGAGACCTTCAGAAAACAGAGTCAATGAATGGTTTCTTAAACTAAGCAATACATGAACTGCTGTTTGTTGTTCTAATATACATCCATAGGAGCATTTATATATCAAAGCTTACCCCGTATCTCTCTAGCTAAATTATAGGACTCTTCAATGCAAGTATTTATAATAGAAATGCTGATGAAGCCTAAACTATGGATGTATATGGTTGTGCAGCAGCAACCATTTCAAATATAGATATATTTTTAGCATTAGGAGGCACCAAGTTTGTTTAAATCTGGACTTTTTTTTTTTTTTACAATTGCAAGTAATGTTAATAGCACACTGTAAATGTTAAGGCTAAGTGTGCAATGTCAAAATAGATTGAATCTCTCTGAAAATTGGAAATTCAGGCTTTTCAAATGTAATCCAGATGTTTGGCTTTTATTCAGATTTCAAGAAAGAGGGAACTAATATGATATAAAATTCATACATGCATATTTCATTAGTGCCTTTTGTATCGCTGAATTAAACATTCTGAAACGTGCTTTTCCCAAATCACATAGAGTTTTAAACGAAAGCTTTTGCCAAGATGTTGTGCACCTCAAAAATAATGCCAAATTAATTTCATAAGGAAGAGACCATATATTTCTTACGTTAGCTCTGTTGGTAATATCTCTTCAAAGAGAGTATTTTGCTTTCTCTTTGAGGATGACAAGAAAAATGAGAGGTAGAGCACTGGAGCCATTGTAGTTTATCAAAATATATTGCTGCACAACATGGTTACTTAGGAAATCTATGAGAATCAGTGGCCAAATGAAAGCTGAAAGCTCTATCCCCCATATTGTCATCATCAAAAACTACCTTTTCAGGTTTAGTGCAAATGGACATTCCTCAGGGACTGCGGACTTCGGCATTGAGAAGCATATCCAGAACTCACCCTGTGATAGGAGGTGTTAGGACGGAACCGATCAAAGCATTTCCAAGGTCGTCAGCTCCCAAAACACAATGGAAATGCCATCATACCTTTATGCTTTCACATCATGACTTTTTCTACACAGGGTATTTTTAACTTTTCAAAGGGTTTTCACATCTGTAACCTTAATAGACCCATAATGCTATGGGATTGCTCTTGGTGACTGCCCAAATCCCTGTATAGTAAAATGTTTGATACTTGAGGCCACTTTTTGAGGGTACTCTGGTGCCTTCACACCAGATGAGGGTGGATGTGGTTTCAGAGTTAGATTATAAGCTCCTAGAATGGAGTGCTTAAGGTCAGGGACCATGTGTGGTTCACCCTTTATCCCCTGCAACGCTTAGCATTATGGCATAGATATAGAAGGTAGCTGGGAAATATTTATTCATTGGAATTTTCCCAAAAGAAAGACCAGGTGAGCCTGTATCAGCTATTCAAATATATGCCAGGTATAGTATTAGTACAGAAATGAGTCGTGATTGCCTTATTTATCTTTGAATTTCATACTCAGTGAAAAACATATTTGTTCAAAACATTTATACCGGAATATTAGTCTCAATTTTTACATAGAAACCATGAACAAAGTTAATTGTTTCCCATGGCCAGGAATGGTTAACATAAGAAAAGCTTCTATAAAATGTATCAAAGAAAAGAGGAAGGTGACAGCAACTCTTTAAATATTTAAGGACACCTTTTGTGAGTGCAGTGTTTTCTCATAGCAATAGCATTTGATCAGAATGAAAGAGGCTGGGTCCACTTTCCAATTCCAACAGCAATCTGCTAGAGACTTTAAAACCTTTCCGTTCCAGCCTTTCTGTTTTTTCTTGTTTTCTTTTTTTCCTTTGGGGTACGTGTCCATATTTACCAGACAAAGATTTTAAGAAAATAAATTTTAGAGGTTTCAGGCTTTAAGCTTTAAGCACTGTTTGTTGCTACCTCCTCAGAAAGCTTGACTGTCATTTCAATGGAGCGTTCTCTTTTCTGTTCTCCTACGGCAAGCCCATGGGGAAAATTAGTAATATCATTTATGTCTCACAGCTTAACAGTTGATACATAGAAGCTATGTGACTTGCCCAAGGTCAGTAAGACAGTGGTAAAACCCAGAAATAGAATTTTCAGTTGAAATTTCAGCTTAGTTTGCAAGACCATGCTGTTATTCTTAAAAAGCAGAGAACCATATGATTTCACTGATATGTGGTATATAAACCAAAACCAACAAAAAAACAAGAAAAACAAATGAGAAACAGAAACTCATAGACACAGATAATAGTTTAGTGGTTACCAGAGGGTAAGAGGGCTGGGGGGGGTGGGAGATGAGGGTAAGGGGGATCAAATATATGGTGATAGAAGGAGAACTGACTCCAGGTGGTGAACACACAATGGGATTTATAGATGATGTAATATAGAATTGTACACCTGAAATCTATGTAACTTGACTAACCATTGTCACCACAATAAACTTTAATCAAAAAAAAAAAAAAATACGTCTTTAGATATCACTCTGGAAGTCTGAGGAAATTGATGGCCCCTGGGAGTAAAATGTAAATAAGGTCAAGAACGCCATTCAAAGTGACTTTGGAGTGGTCAAAACACACTTAAAAATCCCACCCCCGTTGGCTTCAATGGCCAGATTCATCTTGGTGTAGACTCATCCTCCAAACCTCCACAGATGTTTAGTAGCATGAGGTTGAGGCCAGCAGGGCAGATAGGAGAGTTCTCATTGACAGCCATACCACTTGTTCAGAAGAATGATGGCCCATAGTTTAAAGAAGCTCTAGGGTACAGGTGAAAATTTATTAGTATAAACTGAGAGCATGAAGAGCAAACGTGAGTTATGATAATCACTTTTGAGCATTTTTCTGTCACCATGTTTACAGAACTCAGTGATTAAATGGTTATGTGTGTAAGAGAGCCTGCCATAAACATTCAAGGAAGTTTATTAGAACAGCTTCATTAAAGAGAAACACAGTATGTGCACTGTGTGTGTGTGTGCAATCACAAGAGTGTTAAAGTAAGGCAGAGAAAGGAGTGAAGATTTAGAGAACAAAATGATGGACATGCATAGATGGAAGGAGAGAAAGTGATAAGTAAATAAGGGAGATTACAAAGGTTTAACCAGATAAGGGAAATGAAATCTAGACAACAGAAAATAAATAATAAAAACTACATAAAAATAAGTAGTATTGCAGAAGAAGAAGGAAATCACAGCTAGAGAGAAGGTCTTCAGTGAATGATTTCCCTGAAATAATCAGATGAAAGAACATCATAATGATGACAAAATTTTTGCATAAGGGCTGCAAACATTCATTAAGAGGAACAAAGGGAGGCAGAAGAACCAGGACGTGGCCATTTACAGTAGCTTACCGCCATAATGACAGATAACCTTTCAAGAATAAATAGGTACTAAAACTTGTGACGTAGAGGACTTTCCGGAAGCACCATTAATAGGGAGCCCCTTCACTGGGCACCACCTTCGCTCTGACTGTTACTTCTGCCTTTGCTCTATTGGTGGCTTGCTACACAATCCAAGGGAAGTCATTTCACATCTGTCATCTTCCCATATGTAAAACAGGGACAATGATATACTCGCCACTTATCCATTGCAGGTATTTTAAGAAGTAATTTGGATCGTGTTTGTATAAAATTTCAGATCTCTATGTAAAGGCACCATTTTTTAGAAAATTTTTTCAATTTTAAAACACTTGACTTTTGTAATAAAATTGTTTGGTCTATTACCCATTTGCAAGTAAGACTGGAAATTTCCTATTTGTTTTTAATTTCTGTCTTAGAAATAAGGTATTGTAACTATTGTCTACATTAGAGATTAAAATAAGTCACATCTGAGTGGAGTCACTGGAAAATATATATGTACATATTTTTTAATATAAATATATATGAAATATATATAATAAAAATATATATAATATAAAGCATTATATTATATATAATATAAAAATATAAAAATATATAAATAATATATATATATTTCACATCTTTTAGAAAATGTATCAATTAAGTACTACTATTTTTCTATACTCTTAAGAAAGGGAGGAGGGAACATGTTGATATTACCCAGTAATGTTACTATACTACTTCTCAAAATCTATACATACATAACCATTTAATCACTAAGCTCTATGAACATGGTGACAGAAAAGGATCCATGCCAAACATTTTTATCTGTGAATCAATGAGATTCAAGGAGTTTGACCAAAAAACAGAAATAAAAATAAATCAAATGAAAATACATGCCCAGAATCAGGCTACCCATTTTTAAACTTTGCTCTCATCGCTTACTAGCTGCGCAATTCCCTGAGCCTTAGCTGCTCATGGATGAAAGCTATTAGGATTTGTCACTGGTTTGCTCCTCTTCCCCCAGTATGTCTTCCTGATTTCGGTAAAGTCCGATGAGCATATCAAACCAGTTGCGAGTTCTGAGGGCTGTTTCCCCATGTTGCCTTCTTTTCTATCCAGCAAGGCCCAGTTCACATTTCATTTCTTCTATGAAGACGTTCTAAGTAGACCAGCAGTTACTTTGTTTTACCACACAATGTGCTATATGTGCTGTTATATCATGTTTTTTGCTTTTACTTTTTTGAATGGATTATAAATTACTTAAGGAAAAGGATAACTTTCCTTTTATTTTGTTCTCCATATCTTAGAGTAATACCTAGCAATGCTTATAGCTTCTTCTTCATTGTTACTAATACCAGACAAAATCATTTCTTACTCTTCCTTACTTTTAAAGTAAAGGTGGAATTATTAGACCACTGATTCCTAATATATGTATTAGGACATAGGGACACTTATAATTTTAGACATATATGGGAGAAAAGAGAATTAAGGTAAGAAATGTCTTTGAGCTTAGGCACACAGAAAGTGATGCAAATTTCATAAATTATTAGTTGGATTTGATACTAATTAGTATAGTGTTTGCAAAATAGGAAAATCTTGTAATCAACATTTCCCCAAGCAAATATGACTCTGGGTTTAACCTGATAGCTCTCCAGAGAAGGAGACCCAGTAAGGAATTTGGAACTAGAATGGACTGCCTGTCACTAGGTCTCCCGGGATAGACTTTGAATTATAACTAGAACCTGCTCCTTACCAAAATGCCCCAGAGACTGTTATGACTTTCCTCATAGACAGCTAAATGCCTTTAGCTGTATTTGCCATGACATCCAATGTGAGCATTCAAATACAAAGCAGTGATGTACACACCACTACACAAGCAAAAGGTAAGAACAGGTTGTTCATATAATAGGAAATGACCCATTTTCAATGGAAATGGAAATTAATATATCTGTTCTAGACTGTAAAGAAATCTGAAGAGCATTTGGTAATTCTGTCTAAAGAAAAAAAGTAGGTAAATTAAAATGTGTGGAAACTAAGACATCAAAGAGAAAGTTGAACTTCCATGACAAATTTAGCAAGACACTGCTGAGAATCCAATTGAATAGTTATCTATCACTGAATAAAAGTAAAATGGAAAAGAATGGGTCTAAGAAGGCTCATAAAATATGTATTTATAAGCACTACCTGAAATGAACCAAAAATAATGTGGTATTTAGAAATTACACACTTTTTATGGTAGTTACCCAAAAAAAAATTACATTTACTCATGAGTTTGTTTCCTTAGGCTTTGAAATCGAGTTCCTAAAATTCTGATTTTGCCAAACTGCTTGCAGGCAAAATCAATTATTTAAAAACTCTTTGATTTTTCACCAAAGAGAGAATGTTGAAGTTGGAATGGACCGTAGAGCCGCTCAGTCCACCACACTCTCCCCCCTTTACAGATGAAGAAAATGAAACCTGAGAGGATGAGTCATTGCCGAAGAAGAACCCAGCCTCCTTCTCGAGTGCTTTATCACACATGGTTTTCCAATCTCTTTTTTCTAATACTGGTCTTTAGCAAAGCTTTAAAATAAGATCAAAGAAAACACAAAAGGGGATTGAGAGAATAAAATAACATAAAGAAACTGGGGCACTGAGATGAAGTCCATCCATGCTCTTCAAGAGAAATTAACATATGGAGATCTGAGTGGCAGTGGCCTTTGTCTTTTGCTGAGGAAGCTTCAAGATCAATTAATCCTGCTCGTATACATATGAGATGGACTGAGTCAGAGTAAAGCTCTGAGAGTGATAGCCAAGCTTCCTTTTAAAAATCCACTTTGATGTGTGTGTGTGTGTGTGTGTGTGTGTGTGTGTGTTTAAATATTTTTATGTTTTTACTGTTTTAACTGCTTCTAATTCGGATTTATAATTCCTTTTCTAAAAAGGTCAGTGTGAATTTATGTTTCAGGACCAAACATAAAATGCAAGGTTCACAGAATGAGTTCAGAGCAGACAAGCCACCAGAGAAGTGCTAATAAGAGCAGAATAACAGCCAAAGTTGAAAGACGCATATTAGATCCACTTTCTGCTTCCCTTTGGGTCCCACAAGCACAATAGAGTATAGGAGGCCACCTGGTGGTGAAATGAACCAATGAACCATTTATGCTACATTGAAAAGCAAGCAAAACAGGCAGACTTTGGGTTGCTACAAAAAACGAAAACCAAAAAAAACACTGACAACCTTCGGCACAAGGACAATAGTCAACAGGTATTATTGTGATACAACAGACATAAAATTGAGTTGGAAAATCATTCAAGTCTGTAGAATAATGTATATTCCTAAAATGTTGCCATAATAGTTATTATTTATACGAGGGACTGCCAAACATTTTCTATGAAGGACCAGCTGGTCAATAGTTTAAGCACGTGGGTCATCTGGCCCCTGTTGAAACAACTCAACTCTTCTGTTGTAGTATAAATATAGGCATAGACAATACATAAATGAATACTCCTGGCTGTGTTCCAATAAAACTTTATTTAAAAAACAGGTTGTGGGCTGGATTTGACCTTCAGGTTATAGTTTGTCAACCTCACGTTCTGTATTGTGTATTGAGCACACACTATTTACCAAACACAGGGCTGCACCCCTTCCATATAGTATTAACTCGCTGAATCCTAGCAACCTTTCAAGGTGGGTGCTACCCCATTTTATAGGTTTGAAACCTGGAGCTGAAAAAATTTAAATAATTTGGTGGAAAATGCACTACGCTCCTTCTAACATAGAAATGCTTTATGTAGCCTGGAGACATTTTTTCTCTGTGATTGAAGACACCTGTCCTGACCCTTCTTCCCATTTATCCTGCAGGGGCAGCTTTTGGTTTCCTTCTGTGGTAACTCTGCTCCTGTTCTTCCCTTGAAATGGGGTCTCTAGCCATGTCTGTCTCCATTCGTTCTTTCATGTTTAAAAACTTTATGTCCGTTTTCATAACAACAGATGCAAGCAAGCATGGAAAAGGACAAAAACAATGTATTAAAAATAGATAGCCACACATACACCAAGAAGCCAAGGAAACTGTCATACTGTATATGTTCCAAATGGAATGTGAGCCAAAAGCATGATGCTTACGCTTACATAAATAATATATTATGCATCCACCGGGAGGAAAAGCAGCTCTGTCCCTAAACGGGAAGAGGGATTTTGGGGTCCGTTTTTATGTCATTTCCTTTTTGCTTTTAAACTCTTTTTTTCCTAGGTATACACTGTAAGTCATACCATTTCAGACAGGCCACATTCCTCTTCCAAACCATCCATGAACTATTTTATTAACTTTTAATAAGAGAGTTGAAAAAAATCTGGTGGAGAAATCCATGGAGCTTGTTAAGCACCTCAAATGTATAGATTTACCAGCACTCTCTCAATATTAGCATATTTTCTCCTACAAAAGAGGATGGAAGTGGTTTCACTTGGAGTGTAGACAAAACTGAAATGAAGAATTTTTAAAAAGATTTTTTTAACTTGAAAACTGCAAAAGCTTGAGAAATGTGACTGTACAGAAAACAGAAAAGGTTTAATTACAGAGCATGGATTCTGGCTGATTTGACAGTTAAACCTAACAACAGAAGGGATTTACACTAGATATAAGAAGACTTTCAGGGCAGGGAGAGTTGTTAAACATTTTAATGGGAGGTTGTGAATTCCCTCTGGAAAGATCTTTAATGGAGGACAAATTCTGTCCTATCTGAAATGGATAAAAAACAATCCTTGAAAGAGAGTAAATGAAATAAAGGTTCTTTCTAGGTCACCTGCACTCCTGAAACTCCAGGTAAAATTCTCACTTGCCACGGAAATAAATAACTGTACAGAATTCTCTAAAAGATTCACTTTGGATGGTTCAGGAGAATACACTCATTAAGCAGGTGATCAATTCAGAAAGTATTTAATGAGTGCCAAATATTACACAGCCCTGGGGAGATGTCCACTCCAGTAGAGCACAGGTCTGAGTAGCAGTGTAGACAATGGAGAGGGAACATAATTATTCACTTCAGTTAATTTTTTTTTTTTTTTTAATCTTTGAGCTCCAATCAGCTTTCTGGAACTATTTCCTGAACTTGGTGAGCTCAAAAATCCCACAAGAGCTGGCTGTCACATGAGATTTCTGGCATTACTCACAGTATCCCTGGAAATTTTTGTAAACAGAAGAGGCTTCTGACAGTGTTTCCACACTTTATTTCTTTGTCTAACTCAAATTTAGATGGACAGAGCCTCAAACTATCATCGAAACATGGATTATAAAATGCTAGCCAAATTTGAGTTCTTTTGTTATATTCCCATATTGTAGAAAAAGAACTCAATTAGCTCAACTCTAGAGATTTGTTTATACTTAAGTTTTAATGAACATAAGGATTTTTGTTCATGGCTTATAAGAGAACCAGTGATTCACAGAATCAGGTCGTTAGCATCACCGGGAAGAAGAAAGTGAGGAAAGAGAGAGAAAAATCATAAAGAGAGGAGTGTTCTTCATGCATATTTTCAAATCTCAGCATGTTGGAGCTGAGGAAAGCTGTGGAAGAAGGACAAAGTTCAATGGGAAGACCGTAAACCCAAAAGGATGTCAGGTGGACACAAATAGTGGCAAGAAGTGAATTCATCACAAACCTTTCTCAAATTTTAAATGGTACATTTTTAAACATCTTCTGAATTGCTTAAATTAAAGCTTACTGTTAATCTCTAAGTTAAAAATATAAATGACCACATCTGAGAATTATTTTTTTCAAGTTGTAAAGAGTACAAACATTTTCTAATGAAACAGTGGGAGAAATTTTCAAAAGTTCAGCTTTCTCTTGACATTGTAGCAATGAAATTTAATTTTTTAATTTTCATATTTTGAATTTGGTAGCTATAGCTTTAGACAAATGAGTTGGTCTTTTAGACTCTCTACCCCTCCACCCTCATCATGATGGTCTTGGATTAAAGAGCCTGTCCAAGTCCAAACCTCTCATAAAACTTTCACACCCGCTTCATGATTACATTTATAGACACACAGTCATCTGAAGTCAAACCTAATATCCTACAATGAATGTGTCAGTAAACTCTCCTGCTAACGATATAAGAACAAATTTCTAATGGCTGCGTGTGTTTACCTACATCTATTACTCTATTTTTAGGTGCCCTATTTTCACAGTACATATTATCCTCAGATATATAAATAGTTATACAGAGATTGTCTACAAAGTAAAGAATACATCAGTGAATACTACATTTTGAGACTAACCATAGAATTACAGTGATTACTTGTGTATTTTTGTGCCATTTGTCTCAGACATGGATGTCATTGTCCTTTCCTTTCTTCCTCCATCTTTCTTTCCCTACCACCGTCTCTTTCTCCCTCATATCCACTGGGCCAAATCTGAGTACTCTAAGAACTGCCCTTTATGCACTTTGGTTTTCAAAGAGAGAGACTTTGTTTTGTTTTTATATACAATATATGAGGAGGCCATAAACTTTTAGACTCAATTACCATAGCATGAAAATAGGATTGTTTTCTTGAAAAAGTAATGAATTGATAGCATAGAGTAATATAATTTAATTAATAGATTATAGAGTAAGCCTCATTGGAAAAATGTTTCTCAGCTTATATTTATTGAGCTTCTTTTCTGTGTCAGGTCCTGTGCTAGGTAGGCATCGGAGATAGATCAATAAAGAGCACCGACATGAATCCTGCCCTCCCGGAGTATAGAGTCTAACAGAAATTATAATCATTCTTTCTCACATTTGGTCCACGAAGTCCAAATCTATCATCCATATGAAAAATATGGATTTAATTAATAACAGAGAACTCACAGCTAAATTATTCTCAAGGAGGGGTCTCTCATGGAGGCACCTGTGAGTACTGAAAGGCATAATGCTAATGTAATGAAGGTAGCAAAATCCAATATGCCGAGATTTATAACATAGAAATGAGCTCTAGACTGAAACTTGGCATATAGAAGGGAGTGTGTATAGTTATTTATACATGCATGATTTAAATGTCTTGGGACTGCAAGTATATCTGGTCTAAGGAATCTTTCATTCAAATGTAATCCTGATGATAGATTTTTTAAAAAAATAAACAAGTTAGCACTTTGCATACATGTGTATATGTGTAAACATACATACATGTGTGTGCATCACTATGTGTGTGTGTGTACCTCTTCCACAAACTGCCTAGTTTTCAATGGCTAAAATGAGATGACAAGGGCAATATCACAAATCACTAATTTTCTTTATGCAATTGTCTATGAGCATCTGGAATCAACGACTTAGCAAAGCAGCTGAAATAGTAAGTGCAGATGAGTTTCAGGGGTGTATAGATCTCCTTCTGGAAGTAAGAGTGCAGCTCTGTGGTATGAGTAAGTTTGGAAGAAAAATTAAAATCAACTGCAAAAGCAATAAGGGTATTAGCCTGGTTGACTCTTTCCCTAGCTTTAGAAAAAGAAAATGTGTGTGTGTGTGTGTGTGTGTGTGTGTGTGTGTGTGTGTGTGTGTGTTGTGTCTTATGTAAATGAATCAAAGTTAAGCAGGAAGACCATTGCTTCCCTCTTAGCTTACCCCAGTGTGCCTCATTAGGGATAGAGTGTAGTAGAATTGCCTAGTTTAAGGACGTATAAGCTTTACAAATGTCTACATTATTAAGAATATGCTTGGGAACGTCCCTGTTTCTGAGAACTGAATTTGCTTCCTTGAGAGGACTGAAAAGTGTTTCTTTCTGCAAATGACTTTCCTCTGGAGTATCTCTCCATGGGGACCCTGCTTCAGTATCTCCCTTTGGCAGTAACAGGATCCACAAGAGTGAATTCTCTTGGGGCAATGTCGCCGTTAGTGCCTCTCCTCCAAAAACATAAATATTTTCAGCCTTAGCTTTCCTGAATCTGACAAAATATAGGAGGCTCCTGCAAGGCTCAACATAGCAACACTTCCCCGGGGATGCTGAGGTGCTTAAGAAAGTTTGGGGGCTCTCACAGAACAGCCTGAAGATCGGCTAAAGAGCTAACCCAAAACCATCAGGTTTTCTCTGCAGATATACCATCTAAACATTTGGGATCTTCTTCTTTCTATCTTAGCACAAAAAGCTCATGTAGAGGGAGGAAATAATGTTCTTACAAGAGTGTTGCCTATTTAGGGAGGAGGATATGCGGCAACAGTGAGCAGGCAAGCAGCATGTGAAAGAAAGACTGTGGGTATGACGACCACCCTGATTGGGTTCAAATCCTGACTTAGTTACTCATTTCTTGTGGTAGTTATTGGCACAGCTCAAGAAATATTCCCAGCTTTCTACCTTTCAGGCATATAGAGTGGGGATGCATTTCCCCATCCAGTATGGAGTAGGGTGGAGCCATGTGATTAGTTCTAGCCAATGATTTTGAAAGGAAGTAACATACGTCTCTTTCTGGTAGAAAGTTTAAGGAACAGAGTGAGACCTTCTAGAAGTCTCTTTTCACATTGAGGGAATACTGAAAAGGGTGGCTGGTCCATTAGTCTGAGTCCTGGAGTGAGAACAATGCCAAGCAGAGCCCATAGCTAACCTGTGATAGACATGTATATATGAGAAAGAAATCTTTGCAGCTTTAAACCTTTGAGATGTGGGGGTTGCTATACCAGCAAACCCTAGTCTAACCGGAATGAGAAACTATTGTCTTTAGGTTAGTCACTGAACCTCTCTGCATTTCAGGCTCAGAGTCCATTGGAATGGGGAAAAGAATCCATGATCATTGTAACCACTGAGTATGATAAGGTGCGTAGGGCATTGACATAAGCAAAGGGTAAGATTTGGCCAATGTTAGTTTTTTTCTCCCTCTGTCCTATTCCTATCTCATCACACACACACACACACACACACACACACACACACACACTCACACTCACACACATACACACACACACTTCCCTTTTTATTAAATGGTGTAGAGAACATCTGTTCTTGGTCCCTTTTCTGGATTTCTTCTCTACCAACTCCCTTCCCAGTTAAAACGGCCCTTCCATTTAAGCTGGATGCTAAAATTAGCATTTAATTCACTATTATTCTCCCACCTCACCTCACCCCATCCCCATAGAATATCTGCATCTGGTAGAGTGCATTCCTTTTTACCCCAAAGAAGTAAATCTTAAGGATGGGATTTAAGGCAGTATGGACATTTAGCAATAAAGATAGTTGAGTTGGAAATTCCTAATACTCCAAAAATGATGCTCCTTGGACAACAACAAATCTACCTCCTTCTAAAGTTAGACATGGTAGTGAGATAAGCACAAGAAGGATGGAGGTGAATGAGTTTATCTGTGAAAGCACCATGACTGAGCTTCCCCACACCGCCCCTCCCCCCAGGGCTTACCAGCCTATCCTGAACAGGTGCCAGGACTTCTTTGGAAATAACTAAAACATTATCTAGGTACCTTCTAGGCCCACGTTCCTGCTTTAGGAACATATGCATGAAATTCTAATCAATTCTAAAAACTAGAGTGATAATAAAGACAAAATATTTGGATCCAGTAGCATATCTATCATATACTTCTTCGTGGTTATAATTATGATAACCAGTGCCTTCTTGCTGCAATTGCATGTAACATTAAACCTAACATTTATCCTTTTTCTATTATGACCTCTTTGTCAGAGATAATACATGGTTTTCATCTTTAAACTTTGGTACTTTTTAAAAAAGAAAATTAGTAAACCCCGGTTCATACCATGGTTGTCTGTAAAGTTTAATCACACATCAAACAATTTTTTTCTAGCTTCAAACTAGATTAGCCCAAATATGAATATAACCACTAAAGATAAGTAATTTAAAAATAGGAAACGCTAAAAAGGAGGTGAGGGACATTTCCATTAACTCACTGACCTGAAACATATACATAATATTGAGCAGTTCAGGAGTTAAAGGTGGCAGGGAATCAAACGCCCTTTCTTATAAGGAATTTAAATGTTCCTCTAATTTAGTTTATTAAATAAACAAAAGAAATTTACAAATATGTGGTGTTAAAGCCAAATCTCTCAGCTCAGCAGAGGAGGGAACACTGCGCATATTCATATCTAATTAAGTAAAAGCTATTTTTCAAAAGTTAAAGGCTGAAATATTTGCAATTTAATCCAAAATTTTATTAGCAAACTCTAATGATTATCCTGATTGCAATTAATAAAAGCTCCCAAACAGGTCAACTCATTTAAGTGCTCTCTGTAATCATTTGGATTTTAACATGATGGTTATTACTTATTACCCTGAAACCAAGCAGTGCAATGAGTTATTGATTACTTTTAACCTTTAGATCCAAGGATTCAAGAAAGGTCAGAGGAGGAACACACTTCCTTGGCTGGCAAACCTATAGCCTTCAGGAGAATTCAAATGATTCCCATTGGCCACATAGATCCAAGATTAGTTTATTCTCTGGGCTGACAAGAAATGATGATGCTTTTAAAAATAACATGCAGCACATATTTAGTGAAGTGTTACATTTATATAACCAATGGCCTCAAGATGTGCTTCACATCACAGTGAGTCTCAGGCTATTAACCCTTTACCAAGCTTTGCTCCTAGAAGCATCTTTGGGGGAATGAGATATTCAATGTGGTAGTTTTCACTAGAATAAACTCATCTCATTAAACTAAGTTCTCTTGTAGGTTCCAAAAGGTCTGAACAAAATCATCGGGCACTAGCATTTCTTTTGGTTTTCTTTTTCCATGACAACATTTAGAAATATTTTTCCCATTTGTGCCACTGAAAAGCAATGAGTTCTAGGTAGGGTCCTGCAGAATTACGGGCAAGGAAAACATAACCGTTATGTGTTAGATTAATTTGCAGAGCACTTGGCATTATTATTGCCAAGTCGTCAAATTGTTCCAAGTTGTTCCGGAAGGTTGTTATTAATAGTATGTTTTCTGAGGAAAGTTCTGTCTACTTTTGGAACTGCATTTCTGTTGCCAAGGAGACTCCTTTAAGCAGAGTTTTCGAGGAGCACACTGCTGCTTCTGTTTGCCAGCGTCCTATTCATATCATCTAAGTAAGCATTTCACATGCTCCAGTGTTCAGCCCCGAACGCTGACGTTTTAGCCCATTTACGTGGCTTTTTCAAACATAGTTAATGCTTGCTATGATTTCCCTCTCCCTTTCTCCCTCCTTCTCTCTCCCCACATCCAAAGCCCCTCTCTCTCCGCCTTCTTTCTACTCTCCCTCCAACATACCCAACTTCTACTACGTATTCAAGGTTTGCTTTTTTAAACAGTAACATTATGGGAGATAGTTTTCACAAGTTGGGTGATATATTAACTTCAATTTGAAGCATAATTCCATAGATTGTAGCGTTAGTCCTTCAAGTGTTAATTATCTTTTCACCAAAATGAGTGTAGTCATTTCCTCCTGACTCCTCTACCCCATTTATTGAAACGCTGAGGAAAACATGTCATTGAATCCTGAGCCAGACCTGTTGTTGTGAGGAAGCGTGGTCACATGGCCCATCTCTGCCAAAAAGAGGGCCCTGAGAAAAGGTGACAAAGACAGTGATTTCCTGTCAGCAAAGAGTACGACAGGGCTGTCTAGAAGGGATGCAAATGAGGGGAACTTTCCCCACGGCTTGTTTGATCCACTCTAGGCCAGAGCAGGCCAGGCCAGGGAGAGAGGCAGCAGCAGGGAGAGCCAACGCACCTTCCGGACAGTAGCTCACCCGCCAGAGACAAAAACTGCTGGCGGGGCTTCCCTTCCTTGCCCCTGTGCACACAGAGCCAACTATTTCTTGGCATACTATTCTCCTAACATCCTTCTCTCTCTCTCTCTCTCTCTCTCTCTCTTTTTTTTTTTCAAATAGGAATTTAAGCTCCAGCATGAACAATGTTTCATAGTGTTCAGAAAGCACATCCATCTACTTTTTCTTCTCCTAAACATTTTCAAGATGAGTTTTGCCCTCTCTCAAAAGAGAAAAGAAAAATATATATATTCAAATATTCATAGCAAACACTGATTCATCAAAGCTCAAATTAATATGACAGTTAATCTAAGGACTTTTTGAACTTTAATAAAAACGGAACAACAAATTCATTTCTAGATAGCAGTGGAGACAGCCTAGGTTTTTCCATTCTGATCACTTTAAAAATGACTAGATAATGTTATTTGAAATAATATAATGATTTTAAGCATATTCTTCTTATCTTAATGGAGTTTTAATCTAACATACAATTAAGCTCTACAATTAATCTACTGGGGAAGAGGTAAAAAATTATCATTAGGTTCTTGTGCCTGATATATCTGGTATATTTTTACCTTGACTTCTTCAATGACTAGTAATTTGCTTCATTTTGAACAATCAAGGTAGGGAATTTGGGTACTGAAATGCCAACATAAGGCCTAATTAACAGAATTACTTTTATTTTTTTGATGTGTACTTCTATACACCAACGGTAAAAAAAAAAAAAAAAAAAAAATTAAGTTAATGGATTTTCTTCTATTTTAAGCCTAGCTACTGTGACCTGGACTATGAACCAGCCTAGCATTACATTTTTAGGAACCCAAGTTCAGTCATAAATGTATCAAGCCACATGTGAAATTATTTAGATCAATCTGGTGCAGAACAAAATGCAAGAGAACTATTATAAAGGGTTGAAATTTGTGAATTTATAAAATATAGGGATAGCGTGATTAATCGGTTTTCTATGATTGGTTTATAGCAACGATAACATCATTTGGGCATCACTAGTTATAAAATAACAAGTCAACTATATCACATTTTTCTTCTTGTACACAATATTTCTTATTGACCAGAATTTCTAAACCTATCCATACACGTTTCTTTTAAAAGTCATAATGCTTGTCTTTTAATAGACACCTAAATTCTTCAAAGTAACATTTTCTCCTTTAAAACTTATCCCTTTTTCTTATCTGTTTTTTCCCCCCGAAACAATTCTTCTTTCATTGTTTAGTTTATTTTTTATTTGTTTGTGTTTGGTTTTTAACGTTTTCTTACCTACTCATTCACCCACTCATGATTTTAATTTATTCCTTTACTCTGTTTTGTTTGGTTAACTTTATATTAACTATTTCAACTGTTCTTCTTTCTCTTCAATGCTTCTATTTTCTCTCACTTTGCTAATATTGTTTTTTTCCAATATGTAATACTGAGGTCCTCTGTTATTAATCCCACCTGGCCAAACAATCATTGAAAGGAGCCACTTTTGGGTGAGAGCTGTACTCAAAGTCTCTAAACATTACCTGGTAACAGAGTCAGAGAAAAATAATTAATTCACTTGTTAGAAGTATTATGTTTGAAATTTACTTGCAAGAAATACTGTGGTTAGATATTTCTCTATAAAAACTCCCAAAAGAAAAATATTTCATATCTAAATATCAAAATAAACTTAATGTCTTCAAAGGAAGTGTGACTTTTTTCTCATGGAAAAAATATAAATTTTGCATTTGACCACATTTCTCTTTGTTTTCAATTACCAGGAAACCCAAAATAAAAAGTTGAGACCATCTTTCGTAATTATGTAGGACCTTACAATGTATGGCTACGTATTAACTCTTCTCACATAAATAGTCTAATCTTTATATATTTTCCCCAGTTCTGATTTATAGTTTAAAATATTTTTATTATTTTTTTTGAATTATAATAAACAACCCCAAATCCATAGCAGAGTAAAAATGTAATTAATCTAAACAGAGCTTTGTATAATGCAAAATAAGTGGTCCTTTTCCTTTTGCACACAGGAACATATCTGTATAATACTTATACCAGTGGAGAAACAAAGGATATTTGCATTTTCCCCATAAAAGCAGAAGTATATGAATAACTAACCCTCATAATTAAATATAAAATCTTCAGTATAAATTCCATGAAAGTATAAAGGTCTTAGTTGAAGTGGGTGCTAATTTCATATTATTTTTAAGCTGGAAGGGTTATTTTTTAACCCCTTATAAATCATATAATCTAATATTTTATTGACAAAGAATAGCTAAGCCATTCACTCAAGGAACAAATCTATAAACGTGATTTTTTTTTTTTTTTTTTTTAGTGAGCTTCATACTATCTAAAAACCGCTCTTGTTCAATTATAACAATAATCACCAGACTGCATCTTCTGAATTTGGCCCTTGAAATTAACCCTTGGACTCTGGAACCCCACACCAATAGAGGATTGCTAGGGGCTCTGTCATCTGTGCTCTGTGGGTGACAGAGAAGGGCCATCCTTTGTGGCAAGGTAAGGAGCCCTGACAGGGCACACCCCCACGGCACTCCAGAGTCAGCGGTGTCTGCTGCGAGGGCAGTGCAGCAGCAGTAGCAGCAGCCTGAAGAAATGTTTCCCGGTCATTCAGTCTATAAAATTGATAGGATGGGGGAGGATGTGGCTTGAGCTTCCCTGAGCCCAAGAATAATGCCACCTTTGATATGTAGAAATGAAAAAATGGAGCTTTCCCTTTGCAAGTGGGTTTTAACTATTTTCCCATTAATAGTTAATGCACATAAAGACCAGCAGAGTGACAGCTCCCTGTGATTAGGAATTCTGGCTTCGTAACTCTAGTACAAATAGGAGCTGAACTTTCAAAATCACGGTGGTTACTTTTGACAAATTAAATTGTCCTACTTAGGAAGGTAGGAGGAATGAAGAGAAAGAAAGTGAGAGAGTGGGGGCAAATTCTCCCTGGAGGTGATTCTCAGATTAAGGAAGACAAAAAATGAGAAAAAAACTAGTACGTTTGTGTTTTCTAGGCTGGCAATCCTGCCAATGTTTATTTAAAATGGTACAGAAGGTCCCCATTCAGAGGCTGGGCAAGACAGAGAAGGGGGAAGGAAAGATATTGGCAGTATGGCTCACTGTCTCAAAACAAAGACAAAAGTATATTTAAGGGAGTGGTTAGTTTTTAATAAAAATTAGGACCCTGCGGTTTAAAATTAATTAGGAAGAAAATGGTCTTACATTTCTAACAATCTGAATATAACAAGACCCGGTTTAAACAGAAAACCCACTTTACAGCCCATTGTAATGTTAAGGTTCTAAAATATGTCAGGTTGTATCAATGTCTTTTTTGCTGGTTAAATCTAATTCTTTTCCTTTATAAGTTATTTGGGTATTATGCTGGTTTGGGGATAACCAAGATATCACAACAGGTGCCCCACTCAGGAGGTCTGCTGAATAAATACTTTCAGGTATTTATCTGTAATTCCGTATCTAGGAGTTAAGGCCATATGATTTTTTAGCAAAGACCAGAATATCAAATAAATAGGTAAAGTCAGGAAGTTATTACTTAATGTCTAGGTAGTTCCTAAAAAGTCTTCACTCTCACTGAGTTGCCATCTTACTATATTTTCTCTAACCCAACATTTCCAAATGTGGACTTTGGTAATCAACCTAGGACTGTGAGATGCTTCAATTGGGGTCTGGGCATAACTATCTATGCCAGCAAGGGAGTTGAGTGATGAAATACACAGAGCCCCCCAGAGAGGGCAGAACAGAACTTTCAAATTCTATGATAAAAGGAATAATGATTCTGTTCTGGTCTACAGTCCCTGGGATTTTACCAACACTCAGTTGAACGTCTCTCTTACATGTTTCACCCTCATTCTTTTCATTAATACCAGGGAGCAAGAGCTTCATTCCTATCCTTAATTTTACAACCCAACAACTCTTAGTTCAATAACTGTATAAGGTGTTTTGCTTAACAATGGATAGAATACAAGGCATTTTTCTTGGTGTTATAAGCATTTTAAGAAATAAAGATGTTATACGAGTAGATAGGTTGCGATAGATTGTAAATGCTGAGAAATGGGTTGGATGTCCTGCTGAGTTGTCATAAAGATGGGGAAAATGAATAGTAAATGTCCACTAGTAAAAGGGATAGTCCTACAAACTAACAAAAAAATGTTTTGTCCCAAATGTTAATGGTGCCCTTGATGAGAAATGTTAATAAATCATTGGTACTTTCTGGGCCAACAAATTTAACAGTTAAATATGATTAAGATAGTATCAAATGGTACTGAAAGCCTAGCAAGGCCAGATTAGAACATGGAATGGAAAATATTGACTAACCTGAGAATCCCTGAATATTCTTGCCAAAAACTTGAAATTACTTCTCCTCCATCCGTTTTTCTAATTCAGGAGCCACCCTAAGTTCTAAATTACTCCTTAGTCAATATCCTCAGGATTGCTTTGGATGTTTCCAAATCTCTGGGATAATTTGGGGGCTTATATAAAGCAAAACTCTATAAACCTGTAGCATTTGCCCTTGGTTTCTAACTTCATCTTTAATTTTGCTTATAACCAAATACAAAGTTAGTGCTAATCTAATATGCTTAGATATGTTGAACCTAAAAGCAGAAAAATGATGACAGGCTATGAGTCACAAATGAAGAACTCCAGTATGAAAATGTTTGGAGAAATACTATAACCCAGAAGTACTGAGTGGTTGGAACAATGGCCTTCAATACACCAGAATGGATATTCTCAGGCAGACCACTTACAAGGAAACCACGAGAAAAAGAAGACTGCACTTTTTGTTCAGTGATTTCCTATTAATTGTGATGTAAATTACATGGATGCGATTTTGACAAAGAATAGCACTGTTTCTGAAAAAATAGTGGTTTATGCACAAAATACAAAATGCATCAAGAAGAAAAAAATGTGGCAGCATGAGTGCAATAAAATCTGAGATAATGGCTTATGAATAGGTTACTTTCGTATTCTTTTTTTTCCTGTTTGGCTCAATTTTTAACGCTTAAGTCTTAGGAATAAGACAAATATTTTATATCACAAAATGATCCTAACATGAAATGTGAAATCACCTAGGTTTGGTTATATTAGGTTGAGATTGTTACTCTAACAATAGGTTATGCCAGAAGATATATCAGATAGCTTGGTTGTTAACGTGGACAGCTATCCATACAAGAAACAGCTAATAGTCAACAAATTCGATTAATGTTGGACAGAAGTCTTTAGGGAGCAAGATACCACCATTTGCTGAGGCCCTGGGGAGCTTACATCTTCTCTTAGCTGAGATGATTCCCAGGGGACGCTAATTAAAGTTGACCAGACCCTTGAAAAGTACAAACACGTATCTCTCTTTAGAGGAAGTAAAAGTTGAAATAATATATTAAGGAAAGGTAACTTAAAATGATAAACATTGAAGAAGAAAGAAGACAACTTTTATTTGACCTTGAATGTACTTCTTATTCTATAAGAAAATTTAAAAAGCTAGAGGGTAGTTGTTTCTTGTCATTATACTGTTGCTGATTCTGTAGTTAGTTATTAATTTTATTTTTTATGATTCACAATCTGCTCTTTGAAATATGCCATATGCTCAAAGCAATTCAAGGATGACAACTGTCAGAATTACTCCAATAAAAATTGCCTAAATGAGGAAGATTTACGGCAGTTTGATATTTCAGTGGAAAGTCCCTCTACCCTCCCCGACAGCTTTTTCACTATGAATCTTGCAGCCATTTTTTCAGTCAAAATCACATGGCTGTTTTATAAGAACTTCTAAGACTATTTAAGTGGAATTGGTAAAACACGCTAGGCTAAGGGTGAATTAGCAGACATGGAAAACAATACAGATAGTTATTAGATGGATTGCCTGCAATCAATATGTGAGTTCCAAGCCAGTTTTCTTAAATCACACGCAAATGTATTGACTTAATATGACAACGTCTGCTCTATGTATCACTAATAAACATTAAATTGGACAAGCCCTGTACCCTGAAAGCAGCAAGCCAAACTGACAGCAAATTTCTTTTTTCTCTGGGCAGATCTGAGGGGTGGATAAAATCTACCCGAGTGCTCCAATCAAAACCCATTTTGTTAAATGCTACCAGTCCATTTAGCCTTTGTTTTGTTTCAGTCTATTTATTAATGCAATTTCATTTATTGCTATTCATCTTGAAGATAAATCTTTGTCCTTCTATAGAATTACACCAAATAGAATGTTATAAAGGGAACTTTCTTGCAATTATGAAGTCGGTGCAGCCTGTCAGCACACAAGAGATGGAAATGAGTTTGGGGACAGGGAAGGGAATTCTAATAGACACCATGATACATACAATGAACGCAAAGATATGAGAGAGAGAGAGAGAGAGAGAGAGAGAGAGAGAGAGAGAGAGAGAGAGAGAGAGACTTGTCAGGCTAATCAGATCTTCCACAGCAAGGTAAAGGCAAGCAGGGTAGCTCTCACCTTGTAAAGATGCTGCTGCTGCTCCTCTGACATCATCAGGTCATGGCTGTCCATCACGAGGGACTCCATGTCAATCAGCCAATCCCAGAGCTCCTGATATTCTGAATCAAAGTCCAGAAGCCTGAAGATAAGGCACAAAATGTATTATGCATAAATACAGTGTAGTTGTTAAAATCTTATATTAGAGTAATATATTCTTGAAAACCCATGATGTTCCTAGGTGATACCTATAAAAAAAGAGAAGGGAAAAATTCTCTGTGTGGTTACACAGTGGGAGAAATAGGAACTCAAGCTTGTGACATAGTCACTTCTTAGATTCTGAAATCATAACATGTAATTCCGATGCTCAGACCTGAGACATATTATCACGGCCATTTCCATTTGCTAACCCTTTCTGAGGATTTGCAGCACTTGAACAAAATGACTACTACGCCCTTGAACAAGAGCACTGCCGTATTTAACAACGAAGAATGGAGGGTCAGTGCCTTATGATAGTGACATGGTCCAGAATTTTGGGTAAGAACAGTCCCCTCAAAATTTGACCCTCTTTTTCATCTACTAGATTTCCATCAATATTGCATGCCAATAGATTTGTGACTGAGGATACTATTATAACTCATTTCTCTACAATGATCATAATACACTATCATATCCAAAACATTATTTTCACTGAGAAATGACTCAATCATTTATATTTCCCTCTGCTGTCTATCTGCCTATCTCTGCAAACATATATCCTACATTTATTGTCATGGATGAATAGCCAGCATTTCAGCTTAACACTCAGAGATAGGCTTGAGTGACTCTGGTAAGCCAGTGAGAACCAGGGGCAGATCCAGTATTAGACAGGTGTTCCCCACAGACATGTAGGAAACAAAGGTAAGGACAGGAAGTCAAAACAATGAATCTTGGAATAGGCAGCAATCATTAAAATTCAAAGGAGGATAACTATGGTTTTCAACAAAATAAATCATTAGAATAAGGAGCTTAAAAGGATTAATGTGATTCTCTATTGAAAGCCTGGTGAATAAGTAAAGCCCAGATTCTTCTAAACCACTGTGATCAGAAAATGAAAGTGCAGATGAAAAACTATGACTTTGTCCTTCCCCCCCCAAAAAATCATCATCCCCCTAAAAGAAATCCTAGCGTCTTGTCAAACTGTACCTGAACAAGACCTTACTAGTATTATGTGAAGCGGCAGCCTCAGGTATGAATCAGCATTTATCACGTGAGTGTCTTATTACTATCTCGTTCCTGTCTATATATTCTATGATTGCTTTCCAAGAAAACGAACATCCACTTTTTCATAATTTACAACTTAATCTTAATAGATGTCAAAAAAAAAAAAAGTTAAGGTGTGTTTAGTGAAGGAGACTAGACCTAGAATTGCTTATTTTAATTACTTTACTGTAATTATAAAGATCCTTGATTAGGCCCATACGCACCCAAGGGCAAGGATAGTCATTGGCTGAAATGTGAAAATGAGTAACACGTGTGCAGTGAATGCCGGTGATGGGTACCGTTGATGCAGCCAAATCTTCAGTAAGGGGATGATGGCCTAGAGCAGGGCTTCTCAAACTTGAATGTGCATGTGGCATAGCTGAGGACCTTGTTCAAAAGCAGGTAGTCCCAAGGAGGGGCCTGAGATTCTGCATTTCTAACAAATGCTAGCAACTGGCAACGCTGGTGGTCATGGACCTCACCTTGAATAGCACTGACTTCCAGCACATACGTGAAACCTGCATAGTAGCCCATTTCAAAATATTAACAACTAAACAAAAACCGCTGTAATGGAGACAAAGAAACCATCAGGCTTTCTTTATTAGCTTTGTGATTGACTAATAAGGAATGATTAATAAGCTTTTGTTCACATGACAGGTACAATTGCTTAGAAATGCTTCCTAAATTACGGTCATCATTTCTCTCTTCTTGTCCCTGCCCATATTATAACCATAAAGACATGGGAAAGAGGAATGTGACCCCCAAATTAGGAGAGTATAGTCCAAGGTCATAGTAAAAGTAAAGAGGAAAGCAAGGGAAAACTCACCCCTTCCCTCTCCATGGACTTAGGGAATAAGAAGGAAATAAAGGCAAGAGGAGCAGGTGCTCAGATGTGTGTCCCATCTCTTGGCCCAAGACCTAGATGGAAGGCACAGGTTGAAGGGAAAGCCAAAAGTGCAAGACGTCAGCTCCATTTCTTGCTAGGAAGTCTGGGAAAACAATGCCTTAATCAGTGTCTCCACAATAACCTGGAGAGGGGCTCTTGCAACTCAGAGAGAGATCTTTGGTCAGGACGCCCTTTGCTACACTGTTCTCTCATCCCCCCATGAGGTTTCTAGGAGTTCAGTTGGTGAACTTGATAGAGGCATTGCACAAGGACGTCCAAGGAGAGCCGGAGGGGCCTCTGAGCCAGACCTCAGAGAGCTGGCAGGACCAGTGAGGGCTGAGATGAGGCTTAAGCAGCAGGAAATACCTCCTGACTGAGCCAAGAGATAACAGCAGAGCCATAGCTCTCTGTGGAGGGCAACTGCATAATTCCCAGGGCAAGACCCATTTCAATGAATGCAGCCGGCCGACACCCACTGGCCACATCAAGCCAGGGGGCCTCATTGTTCTTCAGAATCACAAGGTCCTTAAGTCCCCTATATGCTCAGATTGGATGATATATTTGTCCAAAAGAAAGGAGAAGAATAGGAAATCCAAAAAACAGTATTTATCCCAACAGTTGTTCCTTAAAGAGAATGTTGATTTATTAGGGGAGACTGAAAGCATTGTGTTTAAGAGCCTAAAATCTGATCCTACAGTTTGTTTGTTTGTTTGTTTGTTTGTTTGTTTTTTTATTGCTTTCAGGAAAGTATGTGTTTAGGATATCTCATAAAAATTATCAGTCAGTAAGAGAAAATAAAGAAGCGTGTTTTCTTTTCCATATATATGTGTATGATAAAAAGGAAACTTTGATTATGACTAAACAATTCAAGGGCAAGGGATTCATTTATCTCTGCTTCCCATTGCCCACCATAGTACCTGGTGAACGATGAGGAATGAAGGTAAATAATGAAATGAAAAACCTTTAGTAGGGCAGGAATGGCTTCAGAAGAGCAGTATGTGACAGAGATAATAGTATCTCATCCCCAGGTGCCAACGCCAAAGCAACGAGTGCCCCATGGCCAGGCTTCTCACTCATGCTGAAGGCTCGATTTTGCCGTCAGTAGATGACAATGGTACATTTGCTTAGAATGACCAGATGCAGTAGGTTCTCTGTGAATGGGAGTTGCCTTCCCATTCCTTTCATATCCTCCTATTTTCTCTAGTGAAAATTAAAGATTTAGAAATAGATTTTAAACAAATGAAAAAAATACATACAGGATGATTCAAACGTTCAGAATTATGGGAATTTTTCCATTGGTTCTTTATTATGTCTTTATACCCATTGGGCTCTTTCTTCCTATTACTCTCCTTACAGAACAAAAGCCATTGGTTCTAATTAAATGCACCTCGGGCTCCTTCTCAGATAGTCTACACTGGAGACCTGATGGCGAATGAACGTAACACAGGTGCTATACTCATTCTTTCTCCAAGTGTAGTCTATTTTCATCCTAGCTGAGAATATTTAGGCTTGAGTTTGTTAGACACAGTAAATGCTTTGGTTCCATATTTCGTTTCACAAACGTAGTAGAATCAGCACCAGTGTTTTCCAAACAATGAATTCTCATAAGGCCCAAATACTGACAAGAAAAACATTCTTTTAAGCATTTGTACCTGATTTAGGAATCTTGGCCATGTGTTAATTCACAGCTTAGAAAAGACGACACAGTTTTCCAAATTTGGTGAAATCAAATATATAACTTTGTAGCAAGTCAGCAATTAAATTACCAGAATTTCTTTGTTGGTTCTTTTGAAACCTTCTAAAATAACTACAATTTAATGTGTTTATCATATCAGGAAAATTCTTAGAGAAGAATTTTCTTATGTTTACATTACCTGCAAAGGTGTGCTAGGTGTTTTGCAAGTAGTTTTACAAAAGACAATGTCTTCCAGGAAAAGTGTCAGCTACTCTACAGTACAATGTGGAGGTCATAGATGAGTGAATTTATCAAGGGTAGCATGAAATTAGTTACACTTCTATGTCCCTTTGAAAAATATACCAATTCTATAAGCTGAATTCCAAACCAGCTTATAGAATTTTCTTGAATACCTGGGGGCTCTAGTCTCTCTTTTCAGAAGGAAGAGAGAGGAGACTGAAATTGTGGCAAGTAGCTCAGAATCTTATAAAGGATATGAGAATGGGAACTACTCTTCTGGAGGGATTTTCCTCATAAAATTTTCTTTGTAATTGTGCTTGGGTTTATGTCAAGTCATTCATTCAAATATATAATCTCCTACATGTTAAAAGTTCTCAAAACATAACTTTTTGGTGTTCTATGAATATGTTATATCCTCTATGAAACTATACAAAGCAAACTCACACATACTCTATGAAAGTGTTATAAAGCAAACACATCACGAAAATGGTATTCTTTTGAATAGTTTTCCTTTAAATTGCCATATATCTGAAGGGCTCACAATAAAAGAGCTGGACATTCTGTTGTAGGTATAACATTCCTATTTTAGGAGGTGTAAAAACTTAATTATGTTATGAGGAGAAAAATTCTTCTAATTCAAAGTCCGTTTTTATTAGACAAATACAAAATTATGAATATTTATTCCATAATCTGGGACTCTAATAGAAATAAGGACAAGGCTATGGAAAAATAAATGAGCAATTTTTTTCTTCAGTGTTTATTTTTAAGTTTAGGTCAACTACTATGAGTAATTGACAAAAGTATTTCCCAACGTCTTGTCTACCATTTTCTCCGTCTTTTTAAGGTTAAAAGGATTCCAGGTCCTTTCACCACAGAAATGAAATACTAACAAGCTTATTTAGTATCATTTTTCTGCATATTGGATAGCAATATATTATTTGTGAGGCTGGCATAGTTTAAGAAATAATCCTTCCTCTAAACCCTGATGGAGTTATGTTTGATTAGCTACGTGTTTGAATACATAAATGCATTCAGCCTTTGGTATTTAAAGTGAGTATCATTAACTGAACATTTCAACCTAAACTTTGCTTAAAAGATAAAGTTTCACCCAAGTGAAATCAATGGGAGGTGTGTGTGAATATATGAGGTTTCAGCTTGGCCCACTAAGGAATTTTGATTAAAACAGACAACCAAATGAAGAAATCATGAAAATAAAGCAATTCTTGGTTGAAGAAAAGATAACACTAAAAAGTGCTGGCAGTTTTTCTACTGAGGTCGAGTAATATATATTTTAGAGTATTTAAGAATCCATTTTTTATATGTTTAATGGTTCATTTCACACTGGCACATCCAAAAACACAAGACCAGTTCCTGAAATACCAGCTTGTCTATATTGGGACTTCTATTAAATGATCCAATTTTCCTTGCTTCTTTAGCATATTGATTCTTTCCCCAAATATTCACTAAGTATTCACTGATCACCTTATTTGCTCAAGAAAGTTTGCTTCTGGTTTTCAGAAAAAGACACTAAAGGAAGTGGTAACAAAATCTTGTAAAAATATAGTTTAAGAATTTTCCTGAAGCAAAATACTAACAATAGATCAGAATTTCCCATTATCCTCTACTCCATGTGGCATGTAAGCACAGAAGGGAGATACAATAGTGGCACCTAGCTCAATCATCATATCATTAAAGAATAAAATTTAGCTTTCCAGACATGGAATCTGATATGCACAGTTGCATGTAGAATCCCTTTCCACTCTAAACATATTAAAGTGTGGACACTAATTTACTATTTTGAATGAAAATTCATGAGCGACTTCCTCATGAGAAAAGCAGCCTGCCTTTGCCATTAATAAATAAAAAGGAATATGGAGTTCTTTCCAGCAGTAATTTTCTCATTTCTCTTATATACCCACCTACATGTGAAAATGTCTGAGAAAAATAAAATCAACCCTACAAATTTGTTAATGACTGGCCCCACTTTCTCATGTACCCATGAACCGTCTGTTCATAAACATTCATTATTGAAATAAAAGCCGTAAAGAAAAAAAAATTCTAACCTCCAAGATTAGCCATAAAATTAGAAATATCAATGGAGATTTCTGAACGTATTTAGAGGATTCTTTTAGGCTGTCAGGAAGTCAAACCCTTGTCTACTCGTAAGTTTTCAGATAATATGCTAGACTAAGTTCTAGCCAAAGAGCTGGAAACCATTCTGAAGAATTTAGAATTGCCAGTGGTTCCAACACAAATGGGAAAACCATCCTTTAGAAGACAAAGCAAGAGCAATGTTGTTTAAAAAAACAAAACAAAACATAAACCTTGCCATGACTATCTGTTGTGTTAAAAGGGAACTGCATCCAGACTTGCTTCAGGCACACTAGTGTGGTTTGTTCAGCTCACCCTTTTGTAAAAGGACTCCCCCCACCCTAAGCCTCACTGGTTTTTCAAAGATTTAACAGGCAATAGAGAATATTTACCATCAGAGTTAGGGCAGGAGGTAAATACCCTGGAAACGGGTCTCTGCCACCCAGTTCCTAACAAAATCCTGGTAACAGAGATAATATGGAGACCTCTTCCAAGATGACTTCATCTGTCTCTTCCATGAAGCTGACCCTGCCCAGAGCGTGTTATGCTCAGACTACAGGGTTTCAGTTATCTATAGAATTGCTCTTACTGAATAATACTTTGACATCACTTCCACAGCCTACATTTTAAAAAAAAAATGCCTTGGGAATTTGGTTTCTCGCGTAGGGATATACTATCACAAATGCAATCTTCTCTTTAAAGAACTACGGGTGATGCTCTCAGGACTCCATGACATATGAAGCTGAGGTTCCTCCTACATATATTATTTTTAGTCTTAGGAAACTACAAATTTTCTGATGGATGAGATTTCACTCTTTTCTTTGGGTGTGGAAAGCTTAGAGCCCAAGGTAGCATTCCTGAAGATACGTTTTCATGGGAAAGGCATTTGTTTGGTTACACTTCTTTTACTTTTGCCTAACTTACTTTAGTTAAATATTTATTCTATTTTACTGGGAAAAGTTTTGTCAGCAAACTCAAATCCTTGGTGAAAGAGATAGGGGAATTAATAAAAGAACAGATTGGAAAGAATAAAGTTCTATACAAGAAAAGGAGGTAGATTAGATTTGTCGGAGGTACGCAATTGTCCCTGTTATTATTGCTCTCCCTCTTTGGGGGCCCTGTCAACTCTCCACAACAGTACAGAAATTAAGCATTGTTAAGATGGAAGAAAGAATACATACATATATCACTTTACTGTTAACTGTGAAGTTAACAACCTCTCTGGTTGACCCTTCGTTGGTTCCCGGCATGGGTGGCATTAGATCACTAAAGTGGAAGGCTGTCTAGGTTCTAAAATTAGTTTAATGCATTTGTACACTAAAATGGTATAATATCACGACCCCAAGTGAACACATTTCTACTGGCAAATTGTGTTTTTACCCAGAAAGACCTATTTCAACAATCACGTAGTGCCCAAATAGCAGTTAGCCAGAAAGTAGCCAGGCCCTGTTTGCTCCTTTTAACTGCATGCTGCAGTGTGATCATGCTATTTAATAAGAACACCAGAGTATAAGAGAAGGAGCTCAAAGGACCTAAATTAAACATGGATCAGCTATTCATGACATTGAGATAGATCAAGAGTCCAGGGAAGAAAGTAGAAATGCATGGAGGAAACAAGGTTTCTTTGGGTTGTCCAGTGATTTATCTGCAAGTGTTCTCAACATGAGTATGTGTAAGAGATGGTACTTCATGGATGGGGTGCACCGAAAAGAAAACATTTTATGTAGCAATGTTCCAAAAACCCCCGTTGAACAGAAATTCAGAATGGTCATTGTGTGCGTGTGCGTGTGTGTGTGTGTGTGTGTGTGAGAGAGAGAGAGAGAGAGAGAGAGAGAGAGAGAGAGAGAGAGAGAGAGAATATGAGTGAACATGAATGTTCATCTAACAACATGTAGACACTTTTGGCCTGTTGCTCAACAGAAAACCAGAAAAATCACCCTGCAGCATTGAAATCCAGGGTGATTGTTTCTCCTCTCAGGTGGTTAAAGTTATTCATGTAGCTTTTTACTTAATTAATTTAGAGAATCAAATTTGATCTTTAAGCAAGCAATATTTTAAATAGTGATTTGTTTTCATTTGCCAATGTCATTTCTCTCTGGCGGTGCTGTGTGTGTGTGTGTGTGTTTGTGTTTGTGTGTGTGTGTGTGTGTGTGTGTGTGTGTGTGTGTGTTCACACTGACCCAGAAACACTTCTTTTCCTAAAGGGCAGGGGACTCAGCTTTCCTGCCCAATTTTTAATTTTTTGTCTGTTTAAAGTTCATTTAGTTCAGCCTGTTATGCTTGGGAATAACCTATATATACTATTTGGATGTGGGAGTAAAATGTACGCTGAAACCTCGCATGATGAGGGGTGAATTACTCCTATATCCATTGATAGAGGTCATAAACCTTGGCTACACCTCCATCTGTACAGATTGCTCAAATTCACCCACAGCCAGAAGCTTGAAATACAGCTGATGAGACTTAGGTATCATCTAGAACGTCACCACAAGAGCAGAAGTCCCTAAGAACTCCCTTGGGATTCCCAAGCAGAGTCAGGAAACATTCCCATGCTGCTCTGCTTCAATGACTCAAATTATTATTTATAATAACGCTTCATGCACACGGACGCGCGCACACACACACACACACACACACACACACACCCTACAAAGTTACTGTCTTGCGGCTGAAATCCTCATCCTCCCTCTAACTAGCCTTTCTCTAGTGGCTACTGTCTATGCATCTTTTAAGACAGTTCAGATGTGTCCTCCTCCCATAAACCTCCCTGAGCTCTTCTAGCCAGGTTAGATTAGGCAGGCCTCCTAGGTACGCCCATAATACTCTCTATCTTGAATTTTGCCCATTGTTTCTTGAGGTTGCCTCTGGGGGTCTGTCTCTCAAGTCTCATGCATCTTTTTCATTCCTGGTATTTCCTACCACTCCCTGAAACATGGTAGTTGTTCAATGTACATTTCATTAACTGATTTTTCACGATATCTACTACATTCCAGGTATTTCGCACATTTTCTTATCAATTATTATGTTTCTATTAAAAAAGTATGTGAAAAAGTATATGAAGTAGACTAGGATAGGATACATATTCCCATTTCACAGACTGAGATATTGCATTTTGAGGAGGTTAAGGATCCCTATCAAGATGACAGATCTAAGAGGTAGGGAGCATGCCAATTTCAATTCCAGTCTTTAATTTTTAATCTAGTACATTCTCTCTCCTCCCTTAAGAAATTAGACTACATTGAGTGTATGACTATCCCTAACAATAAATATTGTTTGTGTAGTTGGAAGCAATCTGAGCAGACCTAATAAATTCTGATATCTAGGATCAGAAGCTTTTGCCTGCAACTTTAAGACAGAAAATAATAGACAGCTGTAGTCCTTAATTCCTACCAATCAAGATACCACCTGAAATTCTCAGTGATGTAGTGTTTTATTTTGGAAAACTTGTATAACACAGCAGGTAAGATTCTGACTGAAATCAAAATGTTCCAATTACCCATACTTTTTAAAACAAACAAGCATTCTTTACTTCTTTATTTTTTAAATACTGTTATTCAAAATTTCTGTACCTGTTTTACATCAACTGCATTTTCTTCTTATTTACCTTCTTTTTAATTAAAATTTATTGGGGTGATAATGGTTAATACAATTACATAGGTTTCAGGTGTACAATCCTGTAATACATCATCTTATATCACACTGTGTGTTCACCACCCAGAGTCAGTTCTCCTTCCATCACCATATATTTGATCCCTTTACCTTCTTCCACGACTCCCCTTCCCCCCCTTACCCTCTGGTAACCACTAAACTGTTGTCTGTGTCTATGAGTTTTTGTTTCTTTATTTTTTTATCTTGTTCCTTTGTTGCTTTCAGTTTGATATCCCACATCTCAGTGAAATCATATGGTTCTTGACTTTTTCTGTTTGACATATTTCATTTAGCATAATAATCTCCAGATCCATCCATGTTGTCGCAAATGGCACTATTTCATCTTTTCTTGTGGCAGAGTAGAATTCCATTGAGTATATCTACCACATCTTCTTTATCCAATCATCTATTCTGCACAGCAAAAGAAATCATCAACAAAACAAAGAGGCAACCAACCAAATGGGAGAAGATATTGCAAACAATGCCTCTGATAAGGGGCTAATATCCAAAATATACAAGGAACTCATACAACTCAACAACAGAAAGACAAACAATCCAGTTAAAAAATGGGCAGAGGACCTCAATAGACATCTCTCCAAAGAGGACAAACAGATGGCCAATAGACATACGAAAAGATGCTCAACATCACTAATCATCAGAGAAATTAATCGACCATATATGAGAGTCTGTTTATTTCTGGGCTCTGTTCTGCTCCATTGACCTATATGTCTGCCTTTATGCCAATACTGTGCTGTTTCAATTACTAGAGTGTTGTAATATAGTTTGAAATCAGAGAGTCTGATACCTTCAGCTTTGTTCTTCTTTCTCAAGATTGTTTTGGCTATTTGGGGTCTTTTATGGTTCCAAACTTCAGGATTGTTTATTCAATTTTTTCTTAAAAATGCCACTGGAATTTTGATAGGTATTGCATTGAATCTGTGGATTGCTTTGGGTAGTAGGGCCATTTTAACAGTACTAATTCTTTCAACTCATGTACATGGAACAGCCTTCCCTTTATTTATGTCTTCTTCATTTTTTTTAAAGTCTTACAGTTTTCAATATATAGGTCTTTCACCTCCTAGGTTATATTTATCCCTAGGAATTTTATTCTTTTGATGAAATTATAGTATTAATTTCTCTTTTTGATAACTCATTATTAGTGTATATGAATATATCAGATTTTTGTGCATTGATTTTTGTATCCTGCAACTTTTCTGAATTATTCATTCTAACAATTGTTTGAGGAAGTCTTTAAGGTTTTCTATACACAATATGTCATCTACAAATAGTGACAGTTTTATTTTTTTCTTTCCAATTTGGATACTTTTTATTTCTTTTTCTTGCCCAATTGTTTGGCTAGGATTTCCTGTACTGTGTTGAAAAGAAATGGAGAGAGTAGGCATCCTTGTCTTGTTCCTGATCTTGGATAAAAAGCTTTCAGCATCTCACCATTGAGTGTGATGTTAGCTGTGGGATTGTCATATATGGTCTTTATTATGTTGAGATATGACCCCTCTATACCCACTTTGTTGAGACTTTGTATCATAAATGGATAATGAAGTTTGTCAAATGCTTTCTTTGCATCTGTTGAGATGATCATAAGATTTTTATTCTTCATTTTGTTAATGTGGTGTATCACACTGATTGATTTGTGGATGTTGAACCATCCTTGCATATCTGGAATAAATCCCACTTAATCATGGTATATAATCTTTTTTACATATTGTTGAATTTGGTTTGCTAATATTTTTTTGAAGATTTTTGCATGTATGTTCATCATGGAGTTTGGCCTATAATTGTCTTTTCTTGTAGCATCCTTGTCTGATTTTGGTATCAGGGTAATGCTAGCCTTGTAGAATGAGTTTGGAAGTGTTCCCTCCACTTCTATATTTTGGAATAGTTTGAGAAGGATTGGTGTTAATTACTCTTTGAACATCTGGGGAATGCACCAGTGAAGGCATCTGATCCTGGACTTTTATTTGTTGGAGGGTTTTTGATTACTGATTCAATCTCCCTACTAGTAATCAGTCTGTTCATATTTTGTATTTCTTTAAACATTTTTCAAGATAATTTTATGTCCACCTGAGAGGGGAGGATAGACTACCAAAAGGTCAGCTTCTCCCTCCCTCAGCTTCTGCTACCCCATAGTCACCACACTGTCCCTGTTGCTGGTTGAGGGACATTCTTGAGCTTCAGACCTGCTTCCTGGGCATTTCCACTTGGAGGCTCCACAGACCACCAAAAGAACTATACTCAGTTTATTTCTCCCCTTTGCTCCTCCTCTGAATTCCCCACTTCAGTGAATGACATGTCCATCTACCAGAGTGCAGATGCCTGAAACATGGAGATCTATTCTTAAATACACCCTTCTGTCCCCATCCACTCTGGTGACCAAGGCCTGTCAGTTCAACTTTCTTCTTTCAGTTTCCATTGCTGCTATTTTATCTCAGGCTCTAAATATTTCTCACTTGGATGACTAGAATTGCCTGTTAACTAAGCACTATCTAGTCTTATCCTTGCCAATCTATTCTCCACAGTGCTACCAGAATACTGTTTCAAAACTGCCAATCTAGTCATGTTTGACCTCCTTTAGTGGTTCCAGCTATTTGTACACACTGTCTCCTCTATGAGACACACTCTTATTGTCACTTCTGACCCTTGGCCTTTCACCATGAGACTTCTTCTGATAGATTTTCCTGATTTCCATACACCTGCCACCCTTTGCATCCCATTGACTTTATATCCCTGCCGTCTACTACAGTATATACTTAATAGTAGCTCAATAAATATTAAATGTGGAATAACATCAAAGTCATTTGAATCCAAAATCTCCTATTTTCTTTCTCCTCCTTGAACCAACAAATAAGCATTCCCCATTCCCCTTATCCAATGGGTCATCAAAGTTCATTGATTCTTTCTGGCTTTAGTTCTAATCCAGTATCCACATTCTCCAATTAATTTCTAACCTAAAATCTCCAATGACTAAAGCATTGTTTCTCAAACTGCAGCAGAATCACCTGTAGGGCTTGCTAAACAGAGATTGCTTGTTCAACCTCCAGACCTTCTAATTTAGTGGATATGGAGCAGGGCCCAGAATTGGTATTTCTAACAAATTCTCAGGAGATGTTGATGGTGCTGGTCCACCGACCATATTTTGAAAACCACTAGAGCAATGGTTCTCAACTGGAAGTGGGCATTACAACATAATCATATCTTGGCCTACTCCTGCCTACCGAGTCAGAATTTTCACTGGGGTGGGGCAGGCATGCATTTTTTAGCTTAAAAGCTCCACAGGTGATTCCGATGCACTATCTGGTTAAGGACCATGAATTCAATGATTAACTCCAGGATCTGGACTTCTCCCCAAGCCTCATTTTTCACACTTCCCCCGACTTTCTACCCTGCTCTCCAGTCATATGGCACAGCAGGCAGTCTGATGATTCAGACCTATGCTCCCTCTCTCTGAGCCCCGGATCTGTTCTAGTTATTCATTCATGCATCCATTCATTCACTGAGCCCCCGGCACTTGCCATACAGGGCAGAATGTGGTAAACACAAAAGATGCAGCCCTGCCTCAGAGGGTCAACTGCATTTGCTCTGAGCTCCCCTAGCACCCTCTGCTTCCCCTTCTCTCTCACTGCACAGGCAAATACTGGCTTAATACTGCACCCGATTAGTAGACTGTAAATTTCATGAAGGCAGAGACTGTGGTCTGTCTTTGTAGATGCTCAATAAACATTTGTTCACATTAAATTGAAAAGCTGTTCCCCTCACCTTGCCTTCTTTCAGAAACCATCTCCAGAGTGCCCTCTCTCTGCTGTCCTTCCTGACCTGCTCTAACCACCCCCCACTACAGTCAGAGCTGAGCTCCGCCTTCCATGAGCCCCGCCCCCAATCCCATGTAGATTTTTAACTCAGCACTTGTGATCCTTCAGTCCATGTTGTTTACAGATTTGGTTCCTCCTACCCTACTGTGAACCTCTCAAGATCAGGGGCCATTTCATTTTTGCCTTTTAAAGTCTGTAGTTCATATAGGAAGTACTTAAAAATATTTGTCAAATTAATGAATGAAGTCAGTTTTGTTTTCACTTAAGCCTACTTTGCAATGTTTTTGCCCAAACTTCCTTGTGGCTTTATTGCAATCTTCTTAAGAATCAAGATACTATAATTTAAATATCATAGAATACGGAATATGCACAACATGGGATTTAGAGGGGAAAATGTTTATCAAGGGTCCAGATGAAATCCTTCAGAGAGAATACAAAGCACGACTTTATGGCTTGTCCACCGCATTCTGATCCAGGGCTCTAAGTTGAGGTCTTAGTTCCACCTTACACTATCATCCTGGACAAGCCAGTCACTCAACCTTTTTGTCTCTCAGTTCTATCACTTATAAGCTGAATAAAACACATACTTTGTAATCTACACCAAAGTCTTAACAGCAAGTAGGATGCTACTTAATGAATTAAACAGCATCTTTGAAGTTCATTTAAAAAATGAAATCGGGCAACCTCTGAGTAGAAAGAGGTGCTGGAAAAAGAGATGATTACACTTTACAAAATACACAAAATGTAAGTGTTGTTAACAAACTCTGCTCAGAGCATAGTGCCATGCACATAGTAGGCCTTCAATGAATATTTATTAAATGAAAGAAATAAAATAATCTGGAAGTGCTTTCATGTAAATTGGCAGGAATCAAAAAGCACCAACCTGCTCTCATAGAGAATCTCGTTGGGTGACTCACACATTGCATATCCCTCAGGAAGCCATGGTTTCCCACTTTGCAATGCTGGAGCCAGTGCCAAATGTCTCCCACAGGTGAACACAGTGTTACTAGAGCTTGCACAGCCTCACATACATTCAGGAAAATCTTCCAATCGCACATAGTCATGATTGCTAAACATACAGTTCATCATTGTATGTTAGCTGTGTTATATCACCTCGATACACACCATTTTGTCAAGCCAATGGGGTTATAAATTCATTTCAAAATGACTTTTGGTTATGTAAAATTCTTACAAATTTAAGATCACAGTCTATCTAGCATCTGAGTCTTACCTCACATATTTTTCAACTACATGCTCTTTTTAGCACGCATATGTAGATATGGGAAGGAAATAAAAACATATGAATTGTGTCACCAACTTAATTTTCCCTGCAGTAAATTGGATATCTGCATATGGAATGAAGACCGTGGAAAGCCCACACTATTCCCACAATTGCTTATCAGAAACAATGATCATTCTATGTTAACAAAAGGAACAGTTAATGAAGTGTATGTGTCATTGGAGCAGATAATTTTACAAGGCTATATTCTTAAGGCTTGAGAATTAAGGGTTTGACTGTGGGAGCACAGGGCCTTGGAGGCAGGACACCCCAGATAACCTCACCCACATGCATTTCTCAAACAATGCTTTTCTGTACGTAAACAGAAAGTAGAAAGGAATATATGGTTTTTGTCCTTAGTATTAAATAGCTGCTTTTTCTTCAGCACACTCTTAAATTTCTGCACAATGCACAGCCTTCAGCACCCCAAGGAGCATAAACAAAGGCTAGCAGGCAAGTTCACCTACTCCTACTTCCCAGAACAATGCTTGTTGTTAACTAAGCAATTTCCAGGGCAGATTTATGATTTGTGGAGCCCAACTCAGGTTGGGTCGCTGGAATCTGAGGTCAGAAGCACGAGGTGCCTGTTCAGTCTCCAGGGCTTGTAGAAAACATGAAAATGTGACCTAAAGTTTGTGCTTGTGTGAACACCAGAGACTATTTAGGCATTTAGAGAAATTAAAGCACATTAAGTCCTCAAAACAGCTTATTGTTTATGCTCCAAGTTTTAACCTTTGCTTTCTTATTTGTTTCTGTACTCTTGCTCTTGTGAATAAATGTCTACTGAATTGTATAAGATGAATCAAACAAATATGTAATATGTCTATGGATGTAAAAAAAATCCTGATGGAGCAACAAATTATACAGATTGATACATTTGAAAAAAGTCTTATCCCATTTCCTAACGCCGGATTATATCACAAAACAGAATTTGTAACCTGTATACTTATTATCCCAAAAATTTATATGAAGACTTAAAGTTCAGTCAGAACTATAAGCATTTAAAAGATAAATGCAAACAAGTACATGAAAAGACTTCTTCCCACGTGCCTCTTCAGGGAATATTTTGGTTAGAGTTACACCTGATAGGGTTATAAGATGCTATTAATACGTAATGGAACTTGGGGGAACAGTTTCTGCCCCTTGTTGTCTGGCTCAAGTATAAAAGTAACATAGGTTACTGTTTCCATCTTTATGAGAAGTCTTATCAAGTCACCAAAACTGTGAAATAATTAAATTTCGTGACTACTCTTTTACTCTTTAATAATCACCCACTAAATATTAGAATTGAGCCAGAAAAGACAAAGAAATAAAAAATATATACATATTATTTGCATAACTTTCAAGTCACGTGGGCTATCTGAATGCACGACGATTATTCAATAGTATGAGTACTTAGTATAATATAAACACAGCCATATGTCTCAAGCTGACTGAAATTGTTGATGGGTCACTGAAGGTGCTGGTTCTTTCACAGACCGTAGACAATTCCAGGACTAGTCTGTTATTCCAGTTGACATTACGTGAAGCTAACAGGCTAGCCCATAGTCTCTAAACAATGATTAAATATCCACATTTTACAGAGAAATTATGTTCTACCAAGTTTCCAGTGAGGTTCTGGTGTTTCAAAGATCCTCAGACAGACTTAAAAATCAATGGTGAAGTTTAAAAAGGGGAAATACACTGAAAAAAAAAGGATAAAGAGAAACGACCAATGCTACAGGCACAGTACAGTCACACACGCACTCGTAAAATCACAGGGCTGTTTTTAAATCAATCATAACCACGTTAGGCGGTTCTGGGTTCAGTGACAAAGCCTGATAAAATCCCCAGTCTTCAATTCTGGCACAAATGAAAAAGACCATAAATACCTAAGGTCTGGAGCTTCTCTTTGCCTGTTAGCTAAGGAGAAAATGCCTGCCTAACGCCTATCAGTGGAAAATCATTGAAAAAGTAGAGATTAGTGAGAATAAAACAACAAAAAGAATGGTCTCCTACCCATTGCCTCCCACTGAATGAACTTTTGACATATCCGCAAACTCTTCTTTCCTCTTGCTGCTGTTGGTATACTGCTCACTGTACAGCTTGAGGGACATCTGCTCAATGGCATCTCTTTGGGCTTCCAGGTAGCATAGTTGAACCTCAGCCTAGAGAGAGAAACAAAGAGGAATTGCTGTTTTAATCCAGAAGGAATGCATTTCAAGTGAGGTGTAACAACTCAAAAACGGGCATTGTTCATATCATTATGCTGCTTCTTTTCAGAGTGGATTTCGTGGGATCAGCTGGGCATATCATCGAATTGCATTTTAGATCTGAATCTTATAAAGTCCTCCTTAAAATATGACCTGACTACACGAACTCTCAGAAGACTCAGTAAATATCACAAAATATCCCTGAGATCATAGTACCGTATGATGAGGCTTTACATAAAAATTTTGTGAAATTCCTTAGTAATATTCTTCTTCAGATTGCCACATATGTGACATTTATTTTTTAAAGATTGCCCTCCAATCCATACATGTGCATGGATACATATTCTGACCACTTCTCAGTCTCTTCCCCGAGGAGAATAAAAAAGTCTACTACTAATTTTAATACCTCTTCAATAGTGACAACAGACCCCCTTTATTACATTTCTTTTGGTTCTCTGTATTATTGTCTTCATCTTTTTAAAATAGAGGGCCTGGTGATTTTGCTTACTTGCAGGTTTGAATTGTTCAACCTTTCATAGTTACTTGGGGCTCACTGTAGGAGAAGTAGTAAGTTCACCATGCTGTTTTCTATCAAACCAAGGACAAAAGAATGCTGAATAATATTTGGCATGAAAATGCATTGAATAGATGCTTTATTTATTGCAGCTGTTGTGATCCCTGTGGCTTTAGGGTTCCCGAACACACCAGATGAGACTGGGAATGAAATCTCAATGGCACGCCCTCTCCTGCTAAAGGGGAAGGGACACTACTGAGTTCACGGGCCCTGTGGACCAAAGGAAGTCTTATCTTCATTTGGCTCGCTTCACTAAATCCAAGAACATCCAGGAACATTTCTGATAAGCCTGAAAACGGTTACTTCTTTATATTTTAATTGCGTAGTCTCCTAAGAAAAACAGTTCTGGGTCAGCTCTTGGCTAGTTGCCAGAATTCTGTAACATGTAAGAAACGCCGAGTCAGACGTGACCTTCTCCTCTTCATGTCCAGAGCCAGCCAAGGCCTTCGGACTCGTCTCTAGTTTTATAGACTTGACTGTGGGGACGTGGAGTGGGAAGGGGGCATGGAGAGTATTATAAAGTGGCAGTTTCTTAAAAGTGCAAACCAGGACTCTGTAAAGGAAATGGGTGGCTTAGGAAAGGTAGGATCTCAAACCATTGTCGAGTCCCTGTGTTGTTGCTTTCCACAAGCAGCTCGTTATGAAGGCTCTGGATTGCCAAGGAAGAACTTTTTCAAAATGCTAAAATGACTATATTCATGTCACTGAAGTTCCAAAAATCTTAGTATTCATGCATGTGAATTTTTCTTGCCCAAACTAATTGGCTTGAATAAGAAGACTCGACTGGGTTAAGAATTATGTCAAACACTTATGAACAAAGGATAATGTACGTGGAGTGTATTCAGTGTGGGGGAAGGGGTGTGGCTGGTGGCAAGGCACAAAAAAATGCCATACCTACCATTATTTAGCATTTTTATTCATGATGTGAAAGAGGAGGTATGGAACATGTAGATGGCATTATGAAAGAGTCCCAACCAAGAGATATGCAGATATTGTAGAACTTGGAGGAATAATACCCACAGACCTAAGAAATATTTTTTGAAATAGGACGGGGGGCAGTATAAAACTGAATATAGAGAGTCAATGATTAGGAAAAACAACAAAACATATCTTTCAAAAGAACATACAATCTTTTATGTTATTAAATATGAGATAATGGAGATATTGAATAATTGTCAAAGAATTTACAAACAATCCTCCCAAATGGCACACTTCCCCCTTACCCCCAAAGTTATAGGGATAATGAGGAGGTCATCTTACACCAAGCATTGTACTGGAAACCCCATTAGAATAATTCATCTGCACCATCAGGTGTGCCAAGGGCCATGTTTGATCCCGAGAGGTTCTTGTTAGTTTTTAACCATCCTATGGTAACAAGCTGGACCACTGCTTGTTCTGGGTAATGATTTCACAAATGTGTGCCACTGGTCACAAAAAGGATCATAAAGAGGGAGGTTGACTTAATGTAGACTCATCACTACAATGGAAAAATAATTGGAGTTCATCCCTTTGAGATCATAGGCCATTTCTGGGTACAAAGGGAAGCACCTGTCATATGACAGGGATACATGGAGAGAGCTTCAGAGAACAATGCTGAGAGCAACCTGAAAGATAATTAGTCACCTTAGGAAAATGATTGAAAAGTTTTAAGTTAAGACCTTTATTGCGTAACATCTCACAGGCATTTGACATAAAAAAAAAAAACTTCCCTGCACTAACAAGGAGATGAATTATATGGCCCAAGTCTTTCCTATCCACCTCTATTTCTATCTCTGCTTTCAGTGATTCATTCCTAAACATGATAGTAAAAATAGAACCAAAGTACCTCCTTCTGCTAAGGTTGAATGGCTTTGACAATCTAAATCTCTGTGCAAACTGTCTTAACTTTTTTTTTCATACTATGTCTTAGTCCAAAGATAAATTTTTAGGAGAAAGAGTCAAAGAAAATACAGTTTAAAAATAAAAAATAACAGTGAATCTCTGATGTAAAGAATTTTATTTATTGGCATTTATAATATTACTGGATACTTATAAAAATGATTATAATTTGCCAATGAAATCTTGGCCTGATTAAATAATGTTATTGATGTGTAATCAATAGGATTTAGCAACTTACTCATTAAGGAAAATGAAAAGGAACATGAGGGAACAGACTCAATGACAGCTCTATCTCACACTTCCCTGTCAGTACCATCAATGGGAGTAAGAGTATAAAAAGAGCGATGGCGTGGATGGAACAAATGAGCTGGATTAGAGTGAGTCTTTTTGTTTGAGATACTGGTGGGACACCCTAAATGCAATGTTCAGCAAGCAAGTGGAAATATTAAGACTGAAATATAGAACCAGAGGCAAACGGTTGACATTAGGAGATGAAATGAGAATGACATGGGAGAAAATGTAGCATGAGAAGAGAAAAAAGGACCAGTTCTCACTTATTCTGGTCTAGACCTGCATTGCATGTGGCTGACCTAATGTGAGGGATTCTCAACCATTCTCCCTCTCTCCACCATCCCCAAATCTGTTTCATAGACGGTACACTGATGAATCTTTTTGAATCACAGCTGAGATGACCGGTTGTTGTTTCAGAGTTTAATTCTGGACTTCTTTTCTTTATTTATACTCTCTCTCTCCCACGGCTTTCAAAGTCATCAATATAGTAATGGCTTCCAATGCTCTCCTCTGAGCTCCACACTTATCTATGTAACCAACTTCCTGACCCTGCTACTTGGATTTACTTTAGGCATAATTGTTCACAACATAACTCTCCATTCTCACCCTCCCCAGATCCCTCCAAACTTTCTCTACTTAGGCCTTTCCTCTTAAATAAATGGCACCATCTGTTGCTCAGGTCAGAAATATCTAAGTCATCCTTGACTCCTCATCTCTTCATTTCCCACAGCCAGTTACTCCCCCAAATCTGTCAAATCCTTTTCCAAAATGTCTCTCCAGTCTGTCTCCGCAGTCTGCATTTCTGCCAGCCTGATCTAAGCCTTCATCGTCATCTCTCCCCCACAGTATAGCAACTCTCTTCTAAAGTGTATTTCCCCTCACCATTCCTGCCCCTCCAATCTCATCCCTTACAGGTGACCAGAGTGCTCTTTATAAAACTTGAGTTGGTTTCATACTGCATTCAGACCTGAAAAACAAACTTCTTCCACGGCCCACGAGATTTGTGTCCTGCCTCCACAGACCTCATTTCTCCCTCTCAGACCTACTTATCTCTCTCTTAATCACCATGCCCCTGTCATCCTGGCCTTCTTTCAGTTTTTTAAGCAGCTCTTTTCTGTCTCAGGACCTATGCACATATTGTTCCCTTTCTCTGGAAAAATCCACTTGCTAATTAATATCTTCTCATCCTTCAACTCTCGGCTGACATGCTACCTCTCAGAGAGGCCTTCCCTGACCACCCTATCCAAAGTAGGTCTACTCTATTGTTCTCTATTTTGGAGCAGTGTTAATGTCCTTCAGAGCACATATCATGATTTAAAATTCTTGTATTTGCTGGCTTACACTTTTCTGTCTGTCTCCAGACTGTAAGCTCTGTAAAGGAACTGTGTTCTCTCTGTGTCTTTTGCCATTTTGTACTCCCAGCACCTTGGTGATATCTGGAGCAGGATAGGGGCTTAGTAAATCATCATTGAATGAATGAACTGTACAATATATATCTATCCATTTATTACTCACATGTTCACTGAGCCTTTAACATGTGTCAAGAACTGCACCAGGGACTAAGGGTACAAATAAGAATAAAACATAGCCCTTTCTTTCAAGGAATTGCAGCATAGTGAAGTAAATGCCAGCAGATAACTATAATTTTGCCAAGTGAAATGATTGGGGGGGGGGTAGGGTGGGGGAAAATAAAAGCAACTAATTGCCTGAAAATGAAGAATGGGCAGTAAAAGCTTGATAGGGGTGGCATTTGAGCCAGATCTGGGTGTATGGGTATGAATTTAAGTGAAAAAGCAGATGAATATCTTCATAAGCAGAGTAACTCATTTGGTTAGAGGCCCAGTGTCATGAAAAAATGTGGCATGTTCAAGAATGGTGGCTGGACAGTTACTGTCTTAGACATTAAATTCTCTTAATTAAAAAAAAAAAAGAATGGTAGCTGGAGCTTTGGGGCCTTTGGATGAAGAGGTGAACACAGACGTGAATAGACTGTGAAGGATTTCAGGGCAGGGAGTCTGGATGCTATCCAACAACATACCAACAGAAGATGTTATTGCTTCTGTAATGGCCTTCATCTTCCTCCATCTCCCTTCTTCTGTCAAGGCAACATAGTCATCTGATGGATTAGTCCAAATAAACTCATAAGGCTCCTGCCTCCCAGTGTACTTTGAGAATGTTGCATTGAGAAAGGAATCAAGAGTTTCCATCAGGTCAAAAGCCCAGGGTCCCAAATGGGGGAATGCTTAAGAGATTCTAGTGACTCATACCTCTAGTAAACATTTAACGTAATGTTATGGACTCAAATGTGTCTCTTTCACTTCCTGTGTTGAAGCTCTAACCTCCAATATGACTATATTTGGAGATAGGGTCTTTAAGGAGGTAATTAAGGTAATCAAGGGTTGCGCCTAATCCAATAAGATTGGTGTCCTTATGGGAAGATGAAAAGTGGGCACACAGAGAAAAGGCAATCTGAGGACATAGCAGCAAGGTGGTCGTTTATAAGCCCAGGAGAGAGGCCTCACTAGAAACCAAACCTGCCAACACCTTGATCTTGGACTTCCAGCTTCCAGAACTGTGAGAGAGAAATTTCTGTTGTTTAAGCCACCCAGTCTACGTTATTTTGTTATTGCCACTCTAATAGACGAATACGCATAATAAAGTTAGAAACACTGCCTTCTCTCTGAGGTTTAAAATAATTGCTTTGCTGCTTATCTTCAGCACCATGTTCCGCCCCTCCCCCCCATAGAACCCAAATTACTAGAGATACTCCTATTTAAATTTAGATTACAAATTCATAATTTAATCAGAACACCAGGCATAGTGTTCTAAAATATTTTATTTAAACTTGGCTTGAGATGTAGTGATCCAAATTCAATGATCCGGGGGGGTTGCAATAATTACTCAACCATCTACTTTTAGTAGTGAGCCCGTGATAAATTCTGAGGGGTAAATTTCAGTCACTCTAATAATCTTTAAGAATTAAATACATAATCACTTTTATAATCACATATGCCTTATCCTTATCCTAAAAAGCACTGATTAAGAAATAGAAATGATTTCATTATCAGTGCCTGTCCCAGCATTCTTTGTTGGGTTAAGTACTGTGAGAATGTTACAATAAATTTTACTCTTTCTTAATGCAGTCTTACTGTACTTCATAGCTTCCCACATCTATCACACTTTTGTCTGGATCCATACCCTCTGCCTTCCCTCCTGTTTCGCTGGAAACTGTCCACATTTCTACCTAAGACCAGTCCTCTCCACTTGTTCACCAGATCCCCTTTTAACTACACAATGATTATCACCCCACGACAAATTGCCCTTCTCTCCTGCATCAAATTGTCCTCCCTTCTCTATCATTCACATTAGCCAAAAAACAAAACATGCTATTGCTTCTTCCATGGTGAGAAAAAAAAAAAAATCCATAGACACCAATTTATACCAATCTACCCTCTGGCTAAAGCCCCATCTCTCTGTTCTCTATTACAGCAAAATTCTTTTACATGCTTTATCTGTACTCACTATGTCTAATTCCACTCCTGTTTTCTCTTGAACATATTCCCATCAGGATTTGGCCACATTCCCCATGACAGCACTCAGTCCTCAGTCCTCAACCTATGCTGACCTGATCCAGCAGGGATGGTGGACATGCTGTAGGGGCACTTGGTCCTGTGTGCATGACAGCTCAGTCCCTAACCTCCCTCAGGGCTTTGCTGGCATGTTGTCTTCTCATTCAGGTCTTTTCTCATCTTCTCCTTCAAACTTCAACTGTCCCCCACCCCCAGCAATCCCTATCCTCCTTCAGACATATTTACCATACCTAGCCAATATTTATTTTGTATTGTCCATCTTCCCTCAGTGGGTCAGAAGCCCCCGAAAGGGCAGGGACTTTCATCTATGTGCTCACTGCTATATCCCCAGCACCCAGCACAGCACATGGCATGTGATGGGCACCCTGTACCAAATGGCTGAATAAGTTTTACTGAGTCTGAAAATCAGAAGTGGTATAAAATGCACAAAGAAATAAAACAGATCATTTGAAGGCTGGAGCCTCAGATTGATTTTTAAAATCATTTGTTTCATTCTCTCTTAGGAAGAAGATTATTTTTTCTTCGACAGAAAAGAAAGTTATTGAAATATATATACCTTGTTTAATTTTCTCCAGAAAAAAAAAGAAAAGCTTCTTTAATTAAAGAATCATTTGATAGTGTTTGATTCAGCTAACAGAGTGATCTTACATGTAGCATATTATATTGGAACTAACCATGACAGTCACACACATATAGAATGAAAACTTCAGCTTTGTGTGGTAATTTTCACAGTCCATTTGAAAACAAAGTTTTAAGTCTTCTGAGTAGGAACTTGCTTTAGCTTAATAAACTCTGATTTTCCATTTTAAAAAGTCATTTGAGCTTTTGGAGGAGACATTAACAATGCCACAGTTTGTATTTGGAAAAGTCTACACTAACTCGGAAAGATCACAGGATCCTTCAATGTAACGGGGGGAACTGTAATTTTTCCGGCAATAATTTTGTCATTTGGGAATATTTTCCTGCTTTTACTACACAGCCTTTTAAAAATTTTTTTAACCTTTGATGCAGTATCTCTAAACACATGCCTTTTTCTCTTCTTCCTTATACAAATATTCACTATGCCTTCTCTCCTCCCTTCTCATAGTATATCCATCCTAGAACTGGCACAGATTGCTTTCTTCTTCTAGAAACATCTTCAGACGTCAAGGCCCTGACAAGCTCTTCCAGGGTTGATTAAAATCTACACTTGGAATTCTCCAAGCTTTTGTTTGGCAGTTTCCCATAATCCCTCCAGGATTTAGAGTTGTCACTTTTACAGTGTTGTTGTTGTTATTTTTCCTCCACGATCCTGGTTGTTTTGTATATTTTTGCTTTTTGTCATCATTGTTGGTGGTTCATAATTTTTCGAAAAACCTCACCTTAGAGATCGAATTCAAACTCCATTTCCTTTGTCCAGAAATGAACTCTCTAAAGACATTTACTCACATATCTACGATGAGCTACATTCTGGCTAAATACAAATAACATTTGGCATTACAATGGATGAAAATCTCATGTTCTTCTTCAGTCCAGTGTGCATGACTGAGTGGAGTACCCAAGCATCCTTTTCCTACAAAGTTGGGGCAGGGAGTCCTGGGACTAAGGAGCAATGTATTTCTTTGGAGTAAAGTTGATGAAGGTCGTTTATTTCTTCATTTGACAAACTTATCTTGAGAATCTCATATTAAGAATGTAAGACATTGTGCAAGATACAAATCTGGGTCAGACATGGTGCCTGCCTTCAGGGAATGTATAACCTAGAATTACAGAAAAATTATACTAAATAATAGAAACTAAAATATTCATTCAAGAATAAGATCAATATTATACTTCAAAAATGTTGCCAAAGAAACAATTAGTTTGTTAGAATGTTCTTTTTATCACTGAATAAGAGAGTTATAAAGCTATTTAAAAAGTCAATATTTTCCCATTGTTAAAAATTAAATACGTATCAAAACTTTAACAAGAATTTCAAAGCTATTACAATATTAGACTCAGCAAAAATAACTGTATCTACAATCTATGTAACTAGGATACAAAACTCGTTTGACCATATTGGCAGCCTTATAAAAAAACTAGCCTTAGGTTCTCAAGGTTTACTTATATTTCTATTCATGGATAACTAACTCAGGACAACTGCAAAAGGTAACGGATCTAAGTAAAAAATATTATATTTAAATAAGGTCATCTTTATTTCCATTGACTTGATACCGTTTGCAAACCATTAAAAACATTCACTGTAGTGTTCAGAAAATTCAATTTTAAAGCTATGTCGTTAATGGTATTTGTTAAATGGTAAGCATTTAAACAAAGCGGAAAAATTAATATGAATGTTGTTTTCATTATTTCTTCTGCATTTGTTTGTGTGGAAAGAAAAATGTCCTCTTCCTCCATTTCAATGATAGATGAGATGTTTATTAACAACAACAATACCTCTACCTAACAAACATAAAGGACAAACATATCCCAACTGCATTTGTGGAGAGCCTCATTCACCACTGCCCTCCTCCTCTTTGTAATGCAAGTAGTTAAAGTCATTAAAAATTCAGCATTTTATGTCATGAGCTAAGGTGGGAAGGGAGTGTGATTACACTGTGTCGACTGGAGGGGATGATTAGAATTTCGATGTTTCTCCATTACTGTTTCCTTAGCAAATCTCTGCACAATGACACAGGCATCAAGCCTGTGTTTAGATTCTAAGGCTGTGTCCTTCTTCCCATCTCCCAAATTTCACTACAGCAAACCTTATTTACTTTCTGGCAGAAACAAAAAAATTAAAGATGTATAACGTGAAGATACAATCTTAGGTCCTCTTGCCCTGCAGGACTGGTTCCTTCCCAAAGTACAATTATGCTGGCAAATGCTGCTATTAACTCTGTGACTGCAACAGGCACTCCAGTTCCTTTGAAATTCTATAAAATAGTTGTCCTTAGATGGTGATAGAAAGGAAGGAACGAAGCAGGAACAACAAGAATTACTTTACATACTAATAATAACAATTTAGTTATCAAAACAGAACTGAACAAGTGTGTCTTTATACTGTTCTTTGAAAAATTTAGCCTCCTAGGGCTCTAATAATCAGGGCCCATGGTTCAGGAATGCATGCTAGCACTCAGCTCAGTGCCTATATCCTCATTTCAAAGAGAATCATTCAACCCGACATCCATCCTGTCAAAAATCTCGACTTTGAGCTGCTAATGTAGAATAAAAATCAATATAAATTTTGATCATTTGATGAATATTTACTTCTTTCTTTAGCGTTTGGGGATTTAGAATTGAAAAGTGCTGAATCAAGTCATTTTATTTTTTTGTGTTTGTGCCAACACCAATTTACTACCCTCCAGAAAGTTCCTGAACAAGATGTCTCAGGTGGCATGCATGTTGGTTTTTCCTGTCAATCATAACAGTATGTCAGTAGGGAACCGTAATCATTTCACTTTCATACTCTCAGTGTTTCAAAAAGGAATATTTTGATTACTTCCCTGGAAAAGGTAAACTTTCTCATTTAGACACACTATTGTAAGGCTGGGTGTCTGTTGTTTTTGGCATTTAGCTGAGCCTAAATTGATACGATCTATTAAAAGTTAAACACTTTATCTTAGGCTCCAAGGGTAGTGCACAGAAGAAAAAAAGAGAGAGAGAGAGAGTTTATATATGGATTCCTCTACAAGCAACATTCAGTATCACCCCAAGACAAAGAGCTTTTATAGAAGCTTCCATCTTTCTTCATGCATTTTTGAAAAAAACAAAACAAGTAAGAAAACATCAACTGACTGCTCTAATCAGCCCAACAACTTTGTAATAAAAAACACTTTACATTTTTTATTATAAATGAAAAGAGAATGTACTACAGACAACTCTTAAAAACTTAGCATTTAAAATGTGATTCCTATGTATGTCTAGTTATATGAGTAGCGCAGCATGCCACCATTTTTATTATACTTTGATGTATATAACAAAAGAGGACTATTATTGCAGAATGTTTCCATAGTGATTTTTAAAAGAATGGTCTCTCCCAATTTGAAAAAGACTAAACTAATTGCAAGCACCAAAGAGGTAAGTTATTCTCACTTAAAAAAAAAAAAATCTAACACATGACATAGTGGCAGAAGATTCAATATTAAGGAGACGTTTTTGTTGGTTCCCTATAAATGAAATAAAAATGGCAGCAGCTGCCTTTCCCAAGGATGATATAGGCCTGGACAATCACTAGATATTATGTAGACAGATGTTTTAAATAAAATAAGTATTTAGATTGCTAGATACCTTGCTAGATATGAAGGCAATTATGGGATGTCTTTGTTAAATTACATTTTTCATTTTTGTGAGGGGAAAAAAGAATTGTCCTGGAAACAGTACCGACAGGAAATGATCCTATATCTAAAACAGCTGGAGACTGTAACTAATATAAATTTACTTGAAAATAAAAATGCTGTGTGCCTCTGGAGACATGCAGTAACATGCCATAAAAAGAGATGAGAATATAAAAGTATTTAAAAGGAGGGAAACACATTTTATCTAGATATTATACTGAGATGTGATTCACTGATAAATGAGAAATATTTGAAGATGAAAAAAGAAAGAAAATCAAGTCATTTTTAACTTACAATAGATATTTTATTTAAAACCATATTTGTAGGAAACATTAAAATATTTTTCTGGGAAAAAAACCCTTTGCTTCTCAACATATTGGTTATTAATCAATTTACTAAAGTCATAATAAAAATGCAAAGGCAGATAATTGTGTTTAACTGGGAAATTGTAATGGAAGCAAAGGATGCTTACTACAAGTCAGGCAAGGACCCTAAATGTTAGATAAGAAGATTCCAGTAAGTCTCAAAGCCATATGTAATGGCCTCCACCCAAAAGCTCCCACTACCTTTGTCCACCACCCTCATCCCCAGTCTTGCTAGCTGTTGAATTAGAAAGATCTCTGATACACTAATTCATATCACATATTCAGACATTAACATCTTAACGTGGTACCCATCTCCAGGTTCATAAATTTCAATATTCTTCACTTAAAGTTTGAAATGCATGAATCTACAAGATAATTTTAAGAAAGATTATGGGTGGAAATCTATTTTCACAGCAGAGGTGAGGAGCGCCTAGAAAAGGCATCCCCCGACCCCTCAAGTGTTGGGTGTCCACCTCCCTCCTTTATGCCTAAGAGTCATCCTGACCTGGCTCCTAGGGGTCCAGGTATCAGGCAGGAGGAGACCGTGTGAGGCTGGGATTTCCTGTGGGGTCTCAATCTTCAGAGCCAGGGAAGATCACAAAGCCTCAGAGGTTAGCTTGCTCATGACTACCAGAAAGGAGACTCAACAGGAGGCATGTGAAACGAGAAGAATAAAGGCAGTGGAAGAGCAAAGGGAAAAAGCCGTGTGTATGATGAGTGTGAAGAATGGTTACCACAGTAGTGTCCACAGAACCCAAAATGAAATGTTTTTAAACAAAATCTTGCCTTAAACAAAATTCTTTTGTAGGTTGAAGTTGCACTATCTTCAAAAATAAAACTCTAGAATTCAAACGAAAACTCAAAACATATTTTCTATAAATTGAATGTTTGTGTCCCCCCCAAATTCCTATGTTGAAACCTAACCCCCAATGTGATGGTATTAGGCGGTGGGGCCTTTGGGAGGTGATTAGGTCATAAAGGGGAGCCCACTTGAATGGGCTTACGAAAGAGCCCCAGAGAGCTCTCTCACCCTTCTGCCCTGTGAGGACTCAGTGAACCAGTAAGTGGGTTCTCAACAGACATTGAATCTGACAGCACCTTGGTCTTGGACTCCCCAGCCTCCAGAACTGTTGTTTATAAGCCACCTAGTCCACGGTACTCTGGTACAGAAGCCCAAACAGACTAAGACAATATCCAGAAAATCTCCCCTCCTTTCTATAAATCCACCAAATACTAAAAGGAGGTACTGGGGCTATTTTGTGGTAGATCTGAGATACACACACACACACACACACACACACACACACACACACACACACACCTCTACAACAGTAATTCCTATGCATTCATATCATGTTTATGACTACATAATCATCACTACTTCTTAGAGCTTATAAAGTCTGCCTTATTGCTTAGTTCTTCCTGAAAATGCTCACTAGCTCAATGCTGTTATATCTGGAGGAGATTTTTTTTTTTTAAAATACAAATACACATTTGTTTTCCTCTTTGATGGCTTGATTCCCACCCATCACGCATACTGCTATTCTAAGTAAGGGAAAGTGTAAACAATATTATATCCTCCTGCTTTCTCCTCATTTCTGCTTACCTCAAGTATATCTTTTTTTTTTTTTTGGCTCTTACTTTATCTTAGGACCATAGTGAAAAAATGAACTGTATCTCCCAAGCCAAAAGGCTGATGATAAAAGGATCCCTAAACATCACTCTGTCCAAAGCAGACAAATTTAACAGATTGCTGCATTATTATTCTATATTTCCTTATTCTGAATGTCCTCCTTATTGACAACACTATGGTAAGTATTAGATACTGTGCCAGCAATCTCTTTAAAGCAAAGACCTGACCTCAGCCTCAACCTATAGATTTGTCTCCCCTGGGTACCAGAGTCTTCAGGAGCCCGCCTTGCCTGGTCTTTGCTATCCATCATTCCTCCTGAGCTGCTCTTGCTCCCCATACACGTCTAGCTTTATTCGGCGTCTTTCAATTCCTTGAAGGAACCAAACACCTTCCAACTTTGGACATGCTGCTCCCTCTGCCCGGAATGTTCCTCCTTTCTTCTTCACATGGCTATCAGCTTCGTATCCTTTAGGTCCCATTTTACATATTCCTTCCTTCCCCGATTATCTTATCTAAGACAGGTATCTCCTGTTATTCTCTTTCTCGGGTATTCTTTTTTTTCTTCCTAATATTTGCTATATCTTACAATTTTATTTGGCTGTGTGATTTTTTTTTTCTTTTTTCCTTATTTGCCTATTTTGCTTTTTCTGAATCCATATCCCACTGCAATGTAAATCCCACAAGCGCAGGGATCTCATCTTTCTTGTTCATAATCATATCCCCAATGCCCCGGACATTGTGTGTTGAATGAATGAATGAATGAATGAATGAATGAATGAATGAGTTGTTGAGTGAAGACTCAAGAACCATCCCAGTAGGAAGTTTAAGGGAGAAGTGCTGTTCTGGTAGAAAGCAGAGATCCTTGGCCAGTGCTGACAAGCACCTCAGGTTGCCAGTCTGGGAGGTAAGACGTGAATGGTGACATTCAAAAGACTTCCTGAGCTGTGGCAGAATAATTACCCTGAAAAGGGATGCTTTGACCAAAGTCTCCTGTGATTCCTTCAGTTTACGAAGATTGGGATTGTCTAAAAATTACAAATAATAAAACTCCTGGGGACTATTAAGCATCGATGTCACACATTTTAATTTAAAGTGATGATGTTTAATTTTAGCAGGTCTCTTATGACACTTTTACCCTGGAGATAAAAGGCTCAGCTGAGCAAAGACATGGGAAAAATATATCACATTCCAGGCCAAAGTACGAAGCAGAATTCTGAAAGTCATAATAGGGAAGAATAGTTAAACAACATATCACAGGAAAGGAATGTTCAAATCACAAAGAACCAACGGGAAAAGCAAATGTTTTATAAATGGTGAAACGCCTTAAGAGACGTGCAGAGAGACTCCAAAACTCCTCTGTTAGGCTGCCAATTATCAAAGGGAAGGATGGAGCAATTTACCTCTGGAAGTATGAATTTTTCTCTGAATTTTATTTCTTCCATTTAGAATGGGAGTCTGAGATATTTCATATCCTTAAACAGAATCTGTTCTGTGAATGACTGGCAAGATAGAAACACCACTTACAATACAAGTATACTTGCAGGTATTACTGGAGCTGCTTTTTTTTTTCCCCCCCCCACATAGAATGACTTTAGATCCAATGATTTTGGAGTTCTTGTTTCTGGTTTAACAATTTATGCCCTCTATTATATCCAGACTAGAAGAGTTATTCCTTGCAATTCTTGATGTGACAGCCTCTAGTAGCTTGCCTCATCTTTCACATATGTTAAATTAAGCTGGGAAACTAGTCAACAAAAGTATATCTAAAACAAGAGTAAGTAGCCTCAAAGAGCATAAGAAGTCTCATTTCAGTATGAGTTTCTAGGCTTTGAATTTTCAGCAGCATTTTGATTATTTAGAACGTTTTACTTTTCTGCTGCAGTTGACCATGTTAGTTAATGTCTGGAGGTATAACTATCAAAATTTGGAGAAAAGCAAGAAGGGCAATGATTTGTGCTTGGGAGAGACATATGGGCGGCACAGAACTTCTCATGATTATGGGCAGATGAACCAATCCTTATTATGAAGTGACATTAAAACTCTTGGGTGCCCAGCAGTCTCTCAATCTGTCTCTTGTTTCAACAGTGTTTAGATGGAAAAGACACAGGAACTCCCATTCTTCCAGCCTCTGACCACCGTCCCACCTTTTCCAGTGGCAACCTTCCGAAACATCTTCTCAGAAATCTTCTGCTTCCAGGGCCAGCCTACACTGTTTTTGGAGCTTAGCTCCTTACTGCCAATGAAACATGAGCTCCCAGATTCATCGGTATTATTCCACCAAAGTGGAGGCCGCCAATCAACCGCCTGGTCATCCTGCATCTGCAGGCACCTACACCTACCTCTCTCTGGGCTTCTATTTCGACCATTATGATGTGGCTCTGGAAGGCGTGGGCTGCTTCTTCCGTGAGTTGGCCAAGAAGCCTGGGGTGCAAGTATCGTCTCTTAAAGATGCAAAACCAGAGCAGACGCCAAGCCCTCTTCCAGGATGTGCAGAAGCCATCCCACGATCAGTGGGGTTAAAAGCCTGGATACCATAGAAGCCACAGGAAGTCCTGGAGAAGTACTTGAACCAGGTCCATTTGGATCTGCACGCCCCAGGTTCTGCCTGAGTAGACCCCATCTCTGTTACTTGCTGGAGAGCTGCTTCCTAGATGAGGAGATGAAACCCATCAAGGAGACAGCGACCACCTAACTAAGCTCTGAAGGCTGGCCGGCCCCCAGGCGCTGCCGGGAGAGTACCTCTGAAAGACTCACACACAGGATGGTTCCGTGGCTTGGGAGCCCCGCGAACTTTGAGGGGCCCCTCTGGCATGGCCTCTGGTGTCAGTGCTTCTGCCTGAGCCTCTGATGCCACTAGGAGCCTGGAGCCTTTTCCCAAGTCATGGATTTTTCCCTGGAGCCTTTTAACCACCCTAGAGCCTTTTCCCCAGTCATGGACTAAATGGAAACAATGCAGCAAAAACAAAACTCTTTTGGTGACCTGCTGCTGCCTATGAGACACAAATCACAGGAGTGCCTAGTGCCCTTGTATTTCAGTCATCACACCCACTACTAACCAGCTTGTTCTACATCCAACTGGCGGTATGATTACACATCCCCTTAGGATGGCCCCTTAGGAAATGCCTCTTGGAGGCTTCCTGTAGCATATCGTCAGTCACAGCATTGTTCTAATTTAAAAATCCAGTAACAACAAAGAGCAAAAGCCTTTCAATCTTTGCCTTTTTCTTCAGACTAAATTCAAATGTCTTAGCATAGTATTTAAATGCTGCTCATGGTTGGATCCGTGTCCACATTCCCCTGTACTCTCTGTGACTTCCTTTTTTTGACAAATAGCAAACCCCACTTATATGTGCGTCAGACTAAACCACGTCCTCCCAGGTACACAGTTTTCCACCTCTGCTTCCCACGCTTTCCTCCATTTCTGCAACTTCTCATCCCACATGGTCCTCCAGCCCCAATAACCACCCACTTCACCTGAATTCCCTGGACACATGATCTACCTCTCTATTTGTAAAACACACATCTCTTTCCACCTTATAGATAGTCATGATTCCTCCGTCCTAGTAGATTTTAAGCTCCCCAAGAATAGGATATAACCCAGGTTTATTTTGATAATATAGATTCCTGACATATGGTAGACACTCAACAAGTACTTACTAAATGAATGAATGAGGCAAAGTGACGGTCTGTTATAGTGTGTTTCTATCTAAAAAGACCTGAAGATATCATTTAAAAAATCCTTTTAAAAGTTTGGGGCAGGAAAACAATAAAGTAAGCTTGGGACATCTTCTTGTGCCAGAAACCAAAAAAGCATTCATTGATTAATGACGATGTTTCAAAAAGACACAGGAACCAACATGAAAAGGCTCCCTTTTGGCAAATTTGGGACAATCTAAGCATCATAAAGAAGAATTATTGTAATTGATTATAGCATATTGAATGAATTATAATCAATCTATAATTATGCTCAGAAGACAGAAAGAAAAAAGTGTCACTATTGAAGGTGACTATTATACTAACTCCTTACCCCAAAACTTGGTAAGTAAAGAGGAAAACTTAGGTATTTCACTTGCTTTTTTAAAAAGGAACTGTAGTTCATCTGAAGTTGGTAGGAGGAAGCTTTATAGGAAAAAAAATGCCAGGTAAAAATGTAGAAGAAATAATAGAATTAGAAAACTACCATTTTACAACCCTCAAAGAAATAATTGATTCCAGCAAAAATCATCAATGGATTCTAAAACAATTAAACAAACCATTGATGGAGAACTGAATATTCACATGATGTCAAAGAACTGCCCCACAGCTACCTGCTAATTTTAAGGGAAATTTCATCTCTATGAAGAAGGTCTCTGACTGTCTCCACTTTAGCATCACAAATAGTTGACAACCTGACATGATAAGATACCCTATGAAGTACACATGCCAAAAATGTTTAACCTGTATCTAAGCAAAACTCCTGACCAAATTTCCAGTTTATAGGAAATAGACGGTAGAGGAAAATGTTACAAGACACCATGAGGAAACAGACAAATGTGGAATGTAAAACATTTCACATGACAATTCAACCTGCTTCTTCAAATTGGTATTTAAAGGCTGCTGGGACCTCAGTTTGAGTGGAGTTTTGAGATAGAAGGAAAAGGTCAGAATAAAAGATGACAGTGAGGAACAAAGTCATTTTATATCGACATTAAATGCACCGTTGTCTTCAATGTGCTATTTTGCAGTTTGAGAACCAGCCCTAAAAGAGAACTATAGTTTTAAAAAATGATAAACAATTTGCTTTTAGTTAGAATCCATACTCAAAATGTAACTCTCAACCATTTTATTGGACATTTAAAAAGAACTATTAAGTTTTTATATTTTACATAATTAAATATTTATTCTACAGTTCCATCGCAAATAACCTATTCTCCTATGAAACAAGTATTGATTTTGCCCTGTTCCTTGAACCCGTGTGCAAATTAACAGGTAAATTGGATGTGATAATCCTGGGTTCACTATCTCTCACCTAAATCAGCTCACAAATCACTGGGGACCTAGATAAATACTTAAATCATCATTGAGAATAATGTTCTTCTTCATCAGGAAGCACTTGCTACGAGGATATTGATAATTTGATAATAAATTACATTTATACTTTTCTGGCTTATGTGCTTTCACATTATATTTTCTCCTTTGATAATTCTAACGACCTTATGCTGTGCTCAGGCAGATCAGGTATTATTATCCCCACTGAACAGATTTAGAATCCAGAGATCAAATAAATTAGTTTGTCCAAAGGCAACTAGTTAGGGAGAGGAGGAGCCAGGGATTTCTGGCTCCAAGTCCAGTGCTTCTGCGAACTATCCAGGTATCCTCCCGAGCCAGCAATCCTGCAGCCATGACTTCCAATCCCTAGCCAGTCACTGACCAATGCAACAACAGCTGGGGTGTGGCACAAAGTCCCTGAGTAAGCCACCCACATCAGTCAGTTTCTGCAAGCCTCAATGCACCTTGTCCTGTGATTCTTGGACGTGATCAAAACTCTCTGCTCCTTTGCCTCTAGAAATGATACGTTGGGGGTCGTGTACCGCTTCCATGCGCTCCTTTTCCACACACTCTGATGACCTTGCTCTGTGCAACTCACCACCCAACCACCTGGTCACTCCTTCCCTTAAACATCCTGGGTGTGGTGAGCAAGGCAGCCTCAGTGTGAGAATCTTTTTCTTGCTTATTCTGATTGCTGATTCACAATCAGTAATGATTTGTTCTCATTTCCATGATGTATTGATATATAGAGGTCATAGGGGTCCGACGGTAACTTAGAAATTTAGGGCTGGGGTCATGGCACATGTGGCAGGCTTGATTTGTCTGCATTCTTTCTGTCTCCCTGCTATTCCTTTCTGGAGACACTGTCCCTGTCCCCCTCTGACCTGTTCCTCGCTTGTCACAGTTTCTCTAGGGTTTTTGTGAATGTGCCCTCCTGACTCAACAATACTTGCTCACTTCTTCCCCTTCCAATGTCTGGCTCCTCATTTCCTCACCCACCCACCCCCACCTCCTGCCTCTTCTTCTGTAGTTGGATTCCACCTGGCCTTTTGTTAACAGCAACCTGCTTTTTCTAATGAGGACATATGGACCCTACATGTTTGGAAACTAAGGTCAGACCTTGCTTATAGTAAATTGTTCTGCTACTTATTTTCATTTTATTTGTTTGTTTGAGCCTTGGAATTAACAGCAAGATAAACATTCAGTCCAATGGCTAAGGGGGAAGCCAGACGAGGGAAGATGGGCCTAACATTTATTGAAAGGCTGTACTTTGAACAGTCTTATTTTATCTGCTCAGTGTTAAGTAGATCAGGACAGAATCCAGGAAATACACAGATTCCCCTGGCACCTACTCAGATTTCTCTTTCCTCCCAACATGTATAGGTTTACACCTTCCAACACAGGCGTCATGAAGCAACTAAGGATTTATCTGGTAACCTGTGAGATAATTTGCCCCAGTCATGTAGCGGGCATGTAGCCCCAAAATTTATCTATCAGCTCCCTAAAGAATGCTTTCCTCATTGTTCATGTCCTATAGGAAATAGTAAGTTCCCAAGTGACCTGTCACTTTCTCTGTGGTGAGTCTTGAAAGAGAGAGAGATTCTGAAAAGTTAGTTAGGTGATCCTGGTAAGAAAATGGGAGAGTAAGCAATGAGACATAGACAAGTGGCTGGAGAAAGGAAAAAAAAACAACAAAGAAATATGGAGACAAAAATAGCCAGAAAACCTTTTTGTATTTCTTCACGGTTCCAGAAAAGTCATGATAGTAAATTAAGAAGGAGAAATAGTGAATTGAGTCATTAAACAGTCTACATTCCTCACTCCAGTTTAATTAGTGTTTCCATATTCTCTATGCATACCTAACCTTCTCACAAACCCTCAAAATCCTGTTTTAAATATTATTCACAATTTAGTGATGAATCAAATATCTTCCTAAAGTGGATTCCAGGTCCATGTAAGCCTTACAGATACCCTTAAAAGTTTGTTCAAATTTATTTAGTGCTTGGGGAAAAGCGAACTAATTTCCTATAATCTTTTTTTTTTCCTGTAATATTTTCACCAGGCTTTAAAGTCACTTATTTTCAGAATTCCCTCAAATCCCTGAACTAGAATGTAGTGTCCCAGCCAACTCCTTCCTCCCAGCACCAAAACATCAAAGTTGCTCTCCAGGCTTTTTGAGTGATTCCCTCACAATTAGAAAAAGCCCAGAACACCCATTAGGTTGTTACTTCCTACCAGATGTTTTCCAGCTGTTCTGAATGTCTTTCTGCTAATACTCTGCCATCTGCCACCTTAATGGTGCCACAATGGGGAATGGATGCTTTGGTGACTTTGCTCTCCGAGTTGTAAAGACCTGGCCCATTGCCTCCTTCTGGGAAAGTCTGATCTGCATATTTGTCACATTTCTCCAACTAGTTGTTGGACTGATTCTACGTACTAACTAACAGGCATTGAGCCAATTGTGACATGCAGTGTGTGGGCTCTCACACTCACATCTAAACCTGCATCACTCCTCATTAATAGAAACACTCACATCTCATGTCCAGCAATCATACGTCCTGCCATCAGGAAGACAGCGGACATCTTCTTGCCCAATCAATACTATTCCTTTTTACCTTAATTTTTTTTTTAATAGAATGCCAGTAGCATATCAGGACAGTAAGCAGTTATGTGCATTTTGTGTCACCTTGCTGGTTACGCCTTGAACATGGAAGTGTTATGCTCCTTTGATATTCTCTACAGTTGAATGAAGACAAATCCTGGCCCTCTAACTGATTGATAGAGTCAAAATCTGCCAAAGAACAGCGGTAACTGGTGCTGATTTCCAGGGGCTATAAATAAGTGTATGATCTATTTGTGTATATTTATTAAGGAGATTACCGCTCCCTTCAATTATGTAGAGTAATGGAAACTATTTTTCTGAAACCATGATTATAATAGATATCAAAAAGGTTAGTGCCATTAGCTCATAATCATTTCCAAAGACCCAATGGGAAAGGTTGTTATTGGGACTTCAGCAACTGTAACAGTAAATTCAGGAGAACTGACATGCATGCTAATTAAAATGTACTTGTTTTCAGTCATCTATTTATATTTTAAATTTGTTATTTTAAAATTCAGACCCATGTGCTCCAATGTTCATTGCAGCTTTATTTACAGTGGCCAAGACATGGAAACAACCAAAGTGTCCTTCGATACATGATTGGATAAAGAAGATGTGGTATACATACACAATGGAATATTACTCTGCCATAAGAAAAGATGAAATAGTGCCATTTGTGACAACATGTATGGATCTTGAGATTATTATGCTAAGTGAAATAAATCAGACAGAAAAAGTCAAGAACCATATGATTTCACTGATACGTGGGATATAAACCTGAAAGCAACAAAGGAACAAGACAAACAAATAAAGAAACAAAAACTCATAGACAGAGACAATAGTTTAGTGGTTACCAGAGGGTAAGGGGGGAGGGGACGTTAGATGAGGGTAAAGGAGGATCAAATATATGGTGATGGAAGGAGAACTGACTCTGGGTGGTGAACACATGATGTGATATACAGATGACGTATTACAGAATTGTACACTTGAAACCTATGTAATTTTACTAACCATTGTCACCCCAATAAATTTTAATTAAAAAAAAATTCAGACCCACTGCAATGATAACCCCATGTGTTATCTTCCAAGATAAAACAAGCTTTCTATGGCTGTCTTAAATGAGTAGCTATTTAAAGTATTTGCACTTATGGTCACAAGCTAAATCTGCATGTAAAATGGTCAGATTATCAGCCTGGGACTGAAAGACAATATTAACATCATCCCTGCAAACATAAGCACATGTCCTCTGGTCGCATAATATAGACTATTTTATCTTGAACAAGTAGCATCTTCCTCATTCCAGCTCATATTTAACTGAAATTAACAAAAATATCAATTTTTTTTTTACAAAGCTATAAGACCCAAAGAACAATTTCATGCTTTACTTGAAGAAGTCATAAATGTAGCAACTGTGCAACTGTCATGTGCTAAGTGAAAAAGTTTGCTCGTTTTCACTTTAGTCTATAAATGTATTTTGTTGTTTTGCAAACACTTAAAGAATGTCTTCAACTTAGAAAACCTGCTGGCATTTTATCAGGTCCGCTGGCTTTGTAAGGAATGAAGACAAGGCCTTCAAGGAACTTCTATTTAGCAAGGGACACAGATGGTAATGAGTAATTATAATACAAGGCAGAATGGCGTAAAAAAAAGTAAGAGCGACAAACAGGCAGGACAGTACATTAGCAACTGGAAAACACTTAATGGAAGAGGTGGTGCTTTCACTGGGTCTTGATGGATGAACACAATTTTGACCAGTAGACAAGAAACACATACAGTTAGCCCGAAAAAAAAAAAATCTCTATAAATGAATCTACCAAATTCCATCATACTTCATATAATCACTGGTATTTTGCACCCCTAAGAGTGTTATTTAAGTTTTCAATGCAGTTAATTGAAACCCTACTAGATGCAAATCAAAAGTTTCAGCCTTAATTGAGATATTTTGAAAATTGAACCCATTGCTTCAGGCAGGTGCTACATGAGATTCCATTAATATAGGTAATTAACATTAGCCTCTGCTTTAATTAACATGCACACTTTAATTAGCAAAGCATTAACCAACATTAAAAAACCTGATCTTCATGCATCACAAAACACTGCAAAGTTATGACTACTATGTTATTTTTCTCCAAGGTTGTAAATCACAAAACAGCGATCACTTTTGAAGTACTTGCCAAATTTAAAATACTGAACATGGAGATATATAGAATATGAGTGAAAACCCCATCAAATGAAAATGAATGTTCTTTAGAAAATATAGAGCCAACAGCTTTTACATTTTAAACATGAATCACATTATAATCTTTCAATGATCATTTGGAGGGCAGAAGATGTTGACTGGGAAAAAAAAAAATCCCCTTAGACTGCCACCTTCCTTATACATAATAAACAAATGACTATAATAGGGTTAAATTACCACTATGATTATCTACCTCCTAACTTCTTCATATCCTTCCCAGGAACCAAAAAAAGAATCAATCACAATGCCATTTGATATTTGAGGTCTCAAACTACCAGAAACTTCATTTTTAAAACAACTGTGTAGTCTTGTTATAGCTTAAAGATTTAAATGTGTTAGACTAGTTCTTTATTGTCAACTTACTATGTGCTGCTGGACCACCAACAATTAATTAATCATTAAGAATACACTTTTGTTAAATACAAAATTGACTTCCATATTTTTCTCTTACTATGATCAATTAGATGTACCAATTTCTAAGTACTATTAATATTTTGTATATATTTAAATCATTTTAATGAAAACAGCTTTATCATTATATGGAATAAATGGTACCCAGATAGCACATCATTGTATTATTTTGTCTCAAAGCATGCTAAACTTATAGTAAAAATCATTTCAAGCCTAATTTTCTGGTCAAGATGGTGAAGTAGGTAAATGATATGCTTCCCTCCTCTCACGGCCATATCACAATTACAACTAAACTACAGAAAAACCATCATTGAGAATTGCCTGAAGTCAAGCTGAACCAAAGCTCTACAACTAAGGATATACAGAAGCAACCAACTTGAGGCTGGTAGGAGGGGCAGAGATGTAGAATAGGCTGGCCCCATGCATGTGTGTGATCATTAAAAATCTGGTGGAATACCTCAGCTGCAAATTCCCCCCACCCCCGGGGGAGTGAGGTGTCCCAGCCCTACATCAACCTCCCCAGTCCAAGGTTCCAATGCCAGAGAGAGAAGTCCTCACAACTTCTGGCTGTGAATACCAGTAGAAATTGTGGCTGAGTTAGATGACGGTGGCTGGAGTCACAGGCACTCCTCTTAAAGGGCCATCTCATGGACTTACTGCTGATGCAGTCACTCACTCTGAGCTCCAGAGCTTAAGCAACAGCTTGAAAGGCACCATGTACATACAGTGAGAAACTGGATTGTCTGGCTTCCAGATGAGGGTTGCAGGGGCAGCTGCCTCCTGGATGGAGGAGCTGGTGGATGACATCATTTCTTTCTTGAGTCCTCCCCATTCCCAGATGGCAAGTGGCCACCATATCTGAGTCTCCATCAAACTGGCTACACCTGGTGATTCTCAGACCCCCACTCTGGTGATTCTGCCCCACCCTGTCAATTCTGAGACCCCACCCCACCCAACTGGTGGCCACCTATGGTGCTACATACAAACAGCCTATCTTGGTTCATGCTACAGACTTTCCTAAAATCTCTGTTTCACAAAAGTCAAACAAGCAGCATCTGGCTTCAGCATGTCCGTACCTCTTGCTGAGCAGCCCCAAGCCCAGCACCAGCAGCAACCAGCCTTGGTTTGCAACTTGGCCTCTCAAGATACCTCCAAGCCCAAAATGGGTGGCAGCCATCTGTAGATTGTTTTGTGGCTCATGACAGATGTCCCTGGGCAGGGCACAGGCTGCAGTTGAACTTGGTCTCCCAAGAGGCCCTGGAACTGACACACCCCATGTCCAGCTTTGGACCAAGCCAGAGCATCACCTGGCCACCTTCAAGGAAGAAGCAACCGAAGGGCAGACTAGCCAGATACCAGAACCCTACAAAAGTGAATCCTGCTCTGTAGTGTCAGCTTCTGCACAACAGCTCCTCCACTGTAGTCACAGCCACTTCTCACAACCAATCAGTCTGACGGTCAATCTCTCCAGTGATGTGCAAACAGCAACCAAGGCTCAGCTACAACAGGAGGGCACACACAACCCACACAAGGGACACATCTGGAGTACCTGGATCTGGAGACCAGAGAGACTGCATCACTGGCTCCACAGGACACCTACTATATAAGGCCACTTGCCTATGACTGGGAAGCATAGGAGCCCTACCTAATATATAGAAACAAACACAGGGAGGCAACCAAAATGGGGAAACAAAAGCAGTTCCCAAAATAAAAGAACAGAAAAAAATTCCAGGAAAAAAAAAATGAAGATAAGCAGTCTATCAGATGTAGAGTTCAAAACACTGGTTATAAAGATGCTCAATGACATCAGGGAGAACTTCAAGAAAGAGATAGGAAACACAAAAATAGAGATAGAAAACATAAGAAGAACCAGTCAGAAATGAAGAATACAGTACCTGAAATAGATAATACAATAGAGGAAATCAACAGTAGACTAGATGAAGCAGAGGACTGAATCAGCAAGTTAGATGATAAGCTAGCAGGAAACACCCAAACATAACAGCAAAAAGAAAAAAGAATCCAGAAAAGTGGGGATAGTTTAAGAGGCCTCTGAGACAACATCAAGTGTAGCAGCATTTACATCATAGAGGTACCAGGAGAGAAGCGAGAACAGGAATGAAAACCCATTTGAGGAAGTAATGACAGAAAACTTCCTTAACCTGATGAAGGAAATAGACATACAAGCCCAGGAAGCACCGAGAGTCTCAAACAGATTGAACTCAAAGAGGCCCACACCAAAACACACGATAATTAAAATACCAAAGGTTAAAGACAAAGAAAGAATCTTAAAAGCAACCAGAGAAAACCAGTTAGTTACCTACAAGGGAACTCCCGTAGACTATCAGCTGATTTATCAACAGAAACTTTGCAGGTAAGAAGGGAGTGGCAGGAAATAATTCAAGTGATGAAAAGCAAGGACCTATAACCAAGATTACTCTTTGCTATCATTTAGAAGGACAAGTAAAGTGCTTCCCATTCAAGAAAAAGCTAAACAAGTTCATCACCACCTTTAAGAAACGTTAAAGGGACTTCTTTAAAAAGAAGAAAAAAATATGAATAATAAAATGGCAATAACTACATATCTATCAATAATTACTTTAAATGTAAATGAATTAAATGTACCAATTAAAATGGTGGCTGAATAGGTAAGAAAACAAGACCCTTACATATGCTGCATACAAGAGACTCACTTAGATCAAAAGACACACACTTACTGAAAATAAAGGGATGGGAAAAAAAATATTTCAAGAAAATAGAAACAAAAACAAAAGGTGGGGTAGCCATACGTATAGCAAAGTAGACTTTAAAACAAATGCTATAACAAGAATCAAAGAACCTAATAATCCTACTTCTGTGTATGTATCCCAAGAAACCCAAAATGCTACTTGAAGGGGATATGTGTACCCATATGTTCATTGCAGCATTGTTGACAATGGCCAAGCAAGATGTGGAGGCAGCCTGGGTATCCGTAGATGGATGAATGGACAAAGAGTAAGTGGTACATATATACAATGGAATATTGCTCAACCATGGAAGGGAATGAGTTCTTGCTTTCAGTGGCAGCATGAATGGACCAGGAGGGGATTGTGCTTAGCAGAGTATGTCAGATGAAATGATTTTGCTTATATATGGAATCTAAAGAACAAAATAAACAAACAAATAAAGCAGAAACAAACTCATAGACACAGAGAACATTTTGATGGTTTCCAGATGGAAGGGAGATTGGGGAAGTTGGTGAAAAGGGGGAAGGGACTAAGAAGAATAAATTGGTTGTTACAATATAGTCAAGGGGATATAGGATATAGCATAATGAACATAGTCAATAATATTGTAATAACTATGTATGGCATCAGATAGGTACTAAATTTATTAGAGCATAGATGGGAAGGGATCAGGGAGCAAGGTGAAAAAGGTGAAGGAATTAAGATGTACAAATTGGTAGTTACAAAATAGTTATGGCATGTAAAGCAAAGCACAGGGAATATAGTCAATGATATGGTAATAACTACGTATAGTGCCAGGTGGGTACTAGACTAGTCAGGGGGATCATTTCTTAAATTACACAAATGTCTAACTACTATGCTGTACACCTGTAATTAATATAAAATAATATTGAATGTCAACTATAACTGAAAAATTTTAAAAGGGAGGAAAAGGTGAAGGGGAATAAGAGGTTCAAATTTCCAGGTATAAAACAAATAAGTCATGGGGATATAATGTACAGCATAGGGAGTCTAGTCAACATTGTGATAGCGCGGTACAGTGTCAGATGGTTGCTGGTCTTATAATGGTGATCACTTCTTTAGGTATATAAATGTTGAATAACTATGGTGTACCCCTGAAACTAATATAATATTGTAAGTTAGCTATATTTTAATAAAAAGCTTTTTTTAAAAAAAATCATTGCATGCCTTTTAAAACACACATTTACAGAAAAAGTGATCATATCCTGATTAAGCATAAAAAAAAATTGTAATATCGCACAAAATTAAAACAACTAAGTCCCCACTGACTTCCTAGTGCATGTATTTTAAACACAGAAAAACCCAAGTGACCATGACAAAAAGTGCCCCTCATGCGTGTATATACAAATCTGAAACTGAAAATACCTGATCACAGCCATTGTGGTACATGTTGCAATGAGAGAAAAAGAGTTAGCGGGCTGCACTCATAGACTTGTAGACTCAATCTGCTCTTTTAGGTAATTACTGATATTGAAGCTGCTTGTTCCCGATGACTTCAAAGAGAGCTGGGCTTCTCTCCTGTCCCCACCACCCACTGGCCTCTTCACCACAGGGTCGACATGGGTCAGTGTCTTTACCCTTCACTCTCTGAACTCCTTTTCAGCTGAAAAATTGGGAAATGAATGTTTCTTGGGTTTGTAAAACTGTTCTCCAAGCTGTTCCAGTTAATTTCTTGGTCCTTTCTCCTCTGGCAAAACAGGGCCTAGGCTCCCAGGAGACCATGCAGGAACCAGGCATTCTTCCTGGGTCAGTACTGAGGGCAGTGCCCTGGAAACAGGTGCAAGGGCACCTCTCAATTCTGTTGAAGTGAATTTGAGGAGCGTTTATCAAATTCTTCCTTTCTCTGGAGATTAAATTATGACAAAATTCCTTAGGTAGGGTTGCTATATATCAGTATTACCCATGCTCTGCCCATCAAATTCACTTGGATTTCATGCAGGAAAGGTACACGTAGGAGAGACAGGAAAAGGCACAGAATCCTGATTTAGAAATGTGTGAGCAATCCTTACAAACATCCCTCCTGGTATTAAGTTCCATGAACTTTCCTTAAAGAAGTCCTTCAGGGATGCAAAAGTCGACCCGTCACATCAAGCAGAGCTATTTGTTTGACTGCATATAAATATTTAAGACAAATGCTTAAGAGTGAGAGTTTGTTCTGCATTAAATTGATTTATTCCCCTTCACTCTCAGGTAACGTTTCTCAGACCACCAGTTCAAAATCAGCCTGGAGATTCACTAAAATGCAGATTCCAAGGCCCAGTTCGGAGCAAATGAATCTGTTTCTGGGGGTGGTCAGTTTTAACCAGCACTCTCAGGTGGTGCTTACTTAGAGTAAATCTGGAGAACCTCTGAGATAGAGAACCACAGTCCCCTGTTTATATGGCAGGAAATAGTCATGAAAATAAGCAAAACATCCTACAAGTAATCTTCTAACTTTCATATGGATTAATATGGAGGAAAAAATAAGTTTCGGCGGGGAGAAAGATTTATTTCAATAGAGTCGCTTTTGACAATTAACAAAATTTGGTGGGCAGATAAAGCATATAAAAATAAAAATATTTATGTTCACTTTGAATATATTTTTATAGTCATCTCTGCTGTAAATATTGCTTCATAGATGCAATTTAAGCTTGGAGTTTTCAAACACATTTCTTTAAAAAAAAAAGTCAAAGTTAGCTCCACCGGTAAAGAACTTTTTATTACTTTTTCTTTACAATAGATAGCTGAATCTTTATCATGTTTTGTGTCAACCAACTCCTTATGATTTTAACTGAAATAACTAAAAGAGAGATTTATCTTGAGAGAAACAGACAGATTTATCTGAAGATAGACTTAACATACATTGACTTTCTTTAGATTTGTGATTATATTCCACATGACATGATCACCATAAATCTGAGAAAATATGGTCCAACTCACCTACGTGGACAAAAAGGTTAGACTGCCAAAAAGGTTTTCCCCAGTCTGACCCCAATCTCCTTTTTCAATCTTATCTCCCATGATTTTCCACATATCCTCCTTCCCCAGGCCATCTGTCTATTTACAACTGGCTCCTAAATGGAAGCACTTCCTACCCCTGAGTCTTTGCAAAGCAACACTTCTCGTGCATGAAACACCTTCTTTAACATGTTCTCTTACTTAGATAAAAACTAAAATGCCCTCTCATGGCCAACGTAAACACCCTTTTCGTCTCCCCATTTCTAACTCTTATACCTCTGTTCTCCCACTTTGCATCACTGACTTGTGCTGGTAGAGCTCTATCTGCTCAGGTGTTTCAGTCTTATCTTCCTAACTAAATCATGAGGTCCTATAGGCAAGGAATCTCCCAAAGCATGTAGAACCTCGCCTCACACGCCCAAGTTACTTGAAAACTTGATGCCCCCATTGAAAAAGATTTACTACAATTAGAGGCGGAGGGTGAGGGGAAAATTGGGTGATGGTGCTCAAAAGGTACCATGAACTTCCTATTACAAGATCAATAAGTCCTGGTCACGTAATGCACAGCGTAATGATGAGAATGAACAATACAGTATTGTACGTTTGAAAGTTACTAAAGGAGTAGTCCTTAAAAGTTCTCATCATAAAGAAAAAAAACTATAAGTAATGGATGTTAACCGATCTTACTGTGGTAATCATTTTGCAATGCATACATATATCAAACCATTATATCGTGCACCTTAAACTTACACAGTGTTATATATGGATTATGTCTCAATGAAACTGGAAAAAAAGAAAGCTTAAAAATTAAATAAATAAATAAATGACTTAAAGATCCCATAATAGATTGTTTGAATACGCTATAGGGTTTAGTCTTCAGTTTCAGTTACAGTTAACATCTTTCACCTACAATCCACCTGAGAACCAGATAATAGATTCATGTAGTTCACAGATATCACCAAGGTAGACGAAGAATAGAATGTTAGTGACTAGTTAAGTGTTGAGGTAAAAGTTCAAGTTTCAGAATCATAGGCTGGTACAGTTAGAGCTGAGCTCAATTTTTCAATAATATTCAATTTCTGAAAAAAAAAACTCAGAATAAGATGTAGTCACTATTAAGGAAGATTGCACAAAAATGTAAAAGCACTTTACTATCTACCTCTAACTCAAAGTAATAATGAGGATTTGCTGTGTTGGGGAGGAAAATTTTTCTCTTCCTCCTTTCTAGGTTCCTTGGCTGGTCTACTAATCAAATTGAGGTAGGACAAATTAACAAGAGAAAAACAAATTTAATTCTGTATGTATGGAAACCCCACAAAGACGTGAGACTCAAAGGAAATCAGGCCATAGAGGCTTAGATACCTTTCTGAGATAAGCAGGAGGTAAGAGTTTGGGGCTTCAAAGGGGAGGAAGACAATTCACAGGATGACAATTCACAGGAAAAGAGCAAATGTTTAGTAAACAAACGTTTGCATGCATGCCATGCTGCTAAGTCCCTGGGAATATCTCTCTTCTTGGTACCAGTCCCTATCGAAATTCTTTCTGATAGTTAAGGGAGAAGTCAAAGGCTTTTTCAGAGTCTGCTGCGTCTTAATTGCCTTCAGCTTAAAATCATCCACATGCCAAAGTAGCACATTTTGATAGGGCATATTCTGCTCCCCCTCAGTTGCAATCTGTAGTATCTTATTGGGTAAAAGGCTATACAGATATACAATCCTCAAAGTGTCAACTCTAACTTATCATCCCTCAAAAGTAGCCAAGAAACACTGATACTATCTAAACTAGAAATAATTTAAAGACAAACAAGAAAGAGTAACAATTCAAAATGAAATGATTTCTGAAGTATATACATCCACATGGCCTAAAGTAACGTAGCACCATCATCCTGGCTTTTAAAACTGTATGTTACCTTGTATTTATCCCCCACACGTTTCTGAATGACTGAAATTACTTTAGGGAAGTATTTTTACTTTTACTGCCTGCTTTTCTTTTTTCCTGCACCATCTCTTTCTTCTCTCTCTGTTTTCCTTTCCTCTCAAAAAAAAAAAAAAAATTGAATGAATAAGTGTTATCTTTTGAATTGAATAGCATAATCAGGATAGAAAGCAATTGATGAGAAAAGAAAGGGTGATAATAAAATATCTGCCCCAATTAAAACCACCAGTGCGCGCTCCCGCACTCTCTCTCTTGCTCTTTCTCTCTCCTTCCTTTCCTCCCTCCCTCTCCCTTTCTTGCTCTCTCCCCCTCTCTAGTAAGAGACTGAATCCAACATTGTTCAGATAAAGAGTCTGTGATCCTGTGGCAAAACATGGCAGAATCAGTGGGATACTTTGGCCCTTTAAGGAATTTGTAGGATCTTCTAAAAATTAAAAACCATAGGTGAGTGTTTTACAATGCATGAAATAAACTGAAACTTAAAATCTGTTCTTAATTGAACATTAAATAGTAAGCTTTCTGGTAAAACAGTGATTTCTATGCTTATCAATTCATAAAATCTTTTATTGCAAAAAGGTCATTTATATCTTAATTCAAATTAATTACTCAAATAAAATTCATTGTTCTGATGAGATAGTAATTTCTGCCACAGTCAACTGTTTCTTAATCTGTTGCATATTCATGCTTTTCTTGAAAGTTATTTCTATTTCAATAATCAAGTTTACCCATTGATACAGTATTGCTATTGATAAATTTTTCTGATTTCAACTCTTCAGTTTGTCTATTCCTCATCAAAATATTTTACAACCAAAAGTTAAGTATTAAACAAGATTGAGGTTGCAAATCCTACATACAATTATTCTGTGAATTTATAGAAGTTCAGAATATGATTCTTTTGTATCCTTTATATATTGTGTAAAACCTGCTTAAAAATATTTCTAATTGTATACAAGGTATCTTCTTAAAAGACTATCAGTGTGTTATAGGTCACTCTTGACTAATGAGCACACAGAATTGTGTGTTTTGTTTTGATTTGTTGCATTTGCCTTTGGGTTCTTCTCAATTCACTTTCTCACAAAGGAGAAAATTCTCATTTTAATCAATGCCATTTCATTCCATGACAGAACATGCCCTAGGGTAGCCCTCAGGGTATGAAAAATATGCTGTGGGTCTGTGTCAGGAAAACAGACTCAGAATGTCAGTGGTACAGGCTTCAGTTTCAAACTCTTGTGAAACTAGAGTTTGTAATAGCCTCACACAATCCCCCAGCCACTTGCGAATGACATATCAGTATTAAATTGAGCATGACATTTTTTGAAAGAGGAAATTACACAGCAGATATATAGCTGCTAAAAATTATGGGCACTTTATAGGGCAAAGTCTGATTTTTAATAATGATCTGAAATAATGACTTTAAGTTTGAGCAATTAGTAAGAGTTTAAGGTACAATGGTTTCAAATTAGACTTGTGCACATGGTAGAAGAACCCAAATGGCCCAAGACATGGGTCTTCTGATTTGCTACTATGAGGCTGCACAGGTTTTTAATAGGCAGAACACCTGAAAATTGCCACTCATTCAACTTGCATGAATGTGAAATGATAGACATCAAGCATAGTGTTTTTCTGTTGAACATATCAATTCAAGACCGTAACAAAAATGAGGCAACCTTTTGTTTGTTCTGGTTTTGCCAACACAGAGACCAGAGAAAGCAAATGAACAAATACAAGCCTGTTAATTAATACCTAATGATTTCATTTTGCTCTTCAAAATTAATATTATCATTTCCAGTTTATAGATGGATGCATAAACATTACTTATGGATTAATAGAGCCAAAGGGGGGGTTGGCCAAACGTGGTAATTTACTTTCAATGGTAGAATACCTAAATTGAGGCCAAATATGTAGCAACTAACAGAGCAACTTTTCTGTGCTTTAAATGTTAAGACACCCACAGTTGCTTGGGAATAAATCAGAGATGGACTTAAAAATCTGAGAGATGTGCATTCAGAAAGAGGAATGGGAAAAAATATCAACTGAGGAGAAAGGTGAAGAAGCTCAGAGGACAGCAGTTCGGGTTGTAGCTTGAATGGAAAGTAGTTTTCTTCACAGGAAATTAAAAATTAATTTGGTGTGATGGCTGGAACTACCTTTAAAGAAAAGGCAAAATGTCTTGGATTTGATCCAACAGGGAATGATTATAATGCATGGAACTTCCTTTGAGGAAAAAAGTTTGAGTTTTATAAGAATCAGAAGGCAAGAGAATGCTTAAAAATAATCCAGCTCCACGATATTCTGGGTTTCTAGGAAAAGAAAAGACAATCAGCTACGGGGCTGGTGGAGAATCTAGACATAGCTTAAGGCCTAGGCTACTCTAACAGCTGGGAAAATAGAAAAGCGTGATTCCAGGAGGTCCTATCAAGGAAGAATCTGCAGGACTTGGTGGCTGATGGTTCCCATTTGGGAAATAAAGGAAAGAAGAACAATGAAAACGAATTCTGGTGTCTCTTGCTGAGAAGCCTGGCACGTACTGACAGGACAATGACAGAAAACGTGGTAAAGAGAAAGATACATTTAGTTATTACAGAGAGTTTTATATGTTAACAGCACATTAAAGATGGAACTAACTGTAGGATGTAAAGTGGGCAGAGATTGAACTGAGGGTGCAGATCGGCTTACGGTAGTGGTTGAAATCATCCTAAGTGATAAGACTCTTAAGAAAACATGCATGTAAAGAGACGATCTAGAATGGACTTTGAAGACAGTAAAAGGGTGGGAGGAAAAAGAGTAGTCAATAAAAAAATAAATCTAAGATGCGAGGGAACTGAAATTTACAGTGACTTGTTGTTAACAATCTGTAGAGGAAGCAGATTTTCCAGAGTACACAGAATTACACTTAACCCCACACAGCACTGACTGGACTTTCTGCAACAATTAGACACCATACCACCACCATGATGACCAAGAGCCATTCCAACAGTTAAGAGACAGCAATGAAGCCGTTAATCCCCTGACCTGGGGCTGCTATGACACACAGATAGGCATGGGTACCTGGTTTAAAGAATAGAAAGAGGGTGGTAATGTGGAGGAATGGACAAGGCAAACACTCTGGATTTTATAAGCATGGGCCCTGTGAACCCAAGGCGGGAGCCATTAACATATGTTGGAAAGGGCAAAGAGGGGCCATTGGGCAAATTTCTATGACGGGTAAATATGAGGAGTATCAGAGAACCTGCACAAGTGTCAAGGCTTCCTGTGTCCTTATCGGGCCATCCCTAGTTGTTCCCACGTAGTATTCCAATCAAAGTCGAAATTATTAGATATTACAAATAATTTTTTTTTCCCTGAACATGTTCTCACCTTATGGTCTAGAACAAGCAAATTTTACAATCCTCGTTGGCAATAATTACATGTTAAGGAATATAAAATAGAGGAAAGAGGGGTCTTGGACCTATCCAACCTAAACTAGTCTTCCTAATAGTTTTGTTGTTTTCTCAAAGTATTAAAAATATACGCACATCTAGGTGAACGCTAAGCAGGGCTAATTATGCTGCTGTTATTATTATTGCATCTTCATGGGAACCCTGGTCGGACCAAAACACATTTGAGCTGGCAACTGATTTAATTTTCTTTTTTAGGTGACATGGGTTTTTGTAAATGAATTGTTCTTAGCATTTGGAATGGATCGCCAGTATATCTTTAAAAGGCAAACTACTGCAAGGTATTTTGGGCTTCTCATACAGTACACAGCTAAGGTGCCTCAGGATGAAATATCGCAGAGGAAACTGCATATACAGGTGGCCCTCCACGGATCCACGGGTTCCACACCCACAGGTTCCACCAACCGTGGATCAAAAACATTCAGAAAAAAAGAAGGTTATGTTGTTGCTGACGTGTACTAGTAGGTAAGCCTACAATGGTGTGTCTGTACTGAATGTGTACAGACTTCTTTTTTCTTGTCATTATTCCCTGAACAATACAATACGGCATACAACTCTTTACATAGCACTTTCATTGTGTTAGGTATGGTAAGTACTCTAGAGATGATTTAACGTACACTGGAAGATGTGCATAGGTTGTATGCAAACCATTTTAGAGAAGGGACTGGAATATCTGCGGATTTTGGGAGCTGCAGTGTCCTAGAACCAAACCCCCATGGATATCAACACACAACTACACTTGTTTGCACTATGCGTTTTAACATCTAGAGTTTCATTCTAGAAAAGAAGAATGAGACCCCAATAACAAGTTACTTTTTAAAATTCTGAAATGTATGGCTATGTGGCAAACTCCAATACACAAAATTAAAATTTCAAACCCTGGATAATTAATGACAACATCTGTGTTAAAGAAAGAAGGAACAAGAGCCCTTCTTAGGCTCTATTTTTAAAGGTGATTTATATAAAATATGAGCAATGTGTGCTGCTTACAGAAGCGCTATAAAGACAAGGAACTTTTCTCTACAACACACTTTCTGCCTTTTCATTTGTTAAACTGACTTTAAACCACTTACCAAACCAATTTCTAAACCTAGCTTAGTGACCAACTAGCTCTTACTTTTTGTATTATTCTTATGAAATACAGGTCACTGCAAAAGTGGTTATATAAAATTAACCATGAAGTATTTAAAGTGATTTGTTTACTGTTGCATATTTGTTCCGTATTTGCATCCTAAATGCACAGACTACTAAAACTTATATTTAATTAATTCATATTTATAAAAAAGAAAAAATAATGCATAAGACTTTCAGTAAGAAAAAAACAAATGTCTTTTTAACTTTATAAGTCATAAGCACAAAAATAAAATTACTTTGGAATCTATTGTAGCCTCTCAGTTCATGCCTTAGAAATATAAAGGTATTTGTGGAAATGTAATGAAAAGTTTGCAGCACAATTAAATGTAAAATAAGTTTTAACATGCATTTCTTCTGCCAATTGGCATACATAATAGAAAAATGGTAGAGAATAGGTTAAACAGTCTAAAAGGATTTTAACCTTAAATTTGACAGAAGTTAAATGGCTGTGACATCGGGTTCTTCTGCTTTATTCCAGCTAGTAATCCACCCTCAAAGTTCCTGTCAGGTAAATGACCTTGTATTTCATTAACTGATAATTAAATGGATTTATTCCACTAACGGTTTTAATTAAAATGCTAGAAATATTGATTACCCCTCTCATCCTTATTCCCCCAGATGAAAAAAAGGTTTTAGGAATGTTTATTTAGAGAAGACAGAGAATTAAATTAGATTGAATCTCTATGAGACCCGAAGACTGGTTCTTTCATTTCTGCTGCTCAAGCAGAAAAAGGTTTCAATTTTTTGATGTTTGATTAATTATTTTGAAATCCATTTATGCTTACCTTGGTGTTTAATTAAAAATGTCATTTTTAGCATAATTAAATTGGCTATCTGTGGAAGACTAACTTCAAACTTATATTTTAAAAATGCAATGCCTTATTTTTGGTAAAAGAAACTTTTTAGTTATTTGCTTTTTCGGTAGAGCTACTGTCTCATGAATGAAAAACTAAGGAGAGCTAGGGCTTAATTGGATTCCCTACATTTGAATATTAGGCCACATATGCTTATGACTAGTCTAGGTTTACTTGGCTGTGCTCTTCAATACATTAGTGATTCATTCATTCTAGCAAATACAGAGGATGCTCTTCCAAATGTGTTGGATTTCACAGTGTTTACACTGACAAAATGTACCTCATAAAAGCTGTCTTCAGCATGCCTGGCTGCTTTTCTACAGCACTGATTCAAGTAAGTTAAGATACAGTTTCTACTGTCAGTTCTGTCAAAGCACATCCAGGCAATTGGAAACCGTTTTTGCTAAACATCAGACCTGATAATGACAGAGTGGGAAGTGTAATAAACAGGAAAGGAAGACCCAATCCTTTTTGCTTAAGGCACTTGACCAAAAGGGAATGCAGTCATATGTACTCTTCAAAAAGGCATTTCTAAAAATGATCACCATTATTATTTAGGAAACAGTGCTAAAAAACTAATGTCTACATAGGCAAATAGTAATGCATAAGAAAACCACAACCTGAGAGGTAACTAATGGAATCCAAATCTTACTCAATAAAGATACTTTGTTATAACTTTTAATCCAAAATCACCTCAAATCAACATGTTTTCTAAAATGTCTGCTTTTTAAACAACTCCTTCTAAATTCTCCTCTAGCTAAGTTTGGGACTTAATGTGTAGTTCCGGCTCGCTAAAGTCACAGATGAGAACACACGCAAATTCTCATGCTCATGACTACTAAGGCGGCAACAACTGATGGTGGCCATTTGCATTATTTCAAATGGAAAGAAAAGAAAGAGATACTGATCTAAAGACTCTACATAAATTCCTATTTGGTGCCTTCCAAATATCATGATTTGGGTGTCTTATTTATTTATTTATTTACTTACTTACTTATATATCATAGTGTAAACGTATACCTTTTCACGGGACACTTACATACTTTCTCTGTTGATGGAGAAAGGCAAGTAAAGTCATGCAGATAATATAATTCTTTGAATTATTCAATTAATTCCAGAAAGGGTTTTGTATATGTTCATGCTCTGAAGAAAGGGGCATATTTCATAGAACCAGGCAGAGTGGATTCATGGTGGCCCAGTGCTCCATGGACATGAAGTGCTGAGCTTCCATTGCTAAAAAGAATCGTAAGTTTCAGCACTCATATTCCTCAATTACACTAGTGGTGTCAACATCAGTTGGCTAGATTTCAGTTGTCTAATTTCAACTGTGTGGATTTTCTCACAGATTGTTACAAATCACTGATACATCTTCATCCTGTCTTATTATCAGAAGAAAATCTTAGCTCAAGCTTGGACAGTTTCATTCAAAAAGTGAAGATGCTTCTTAGGAAGCCCAGGCTTCCTAAGCAAAAGTAAGGGAAAAGGAGACAAGAAAAGAAGACGAGAAAAAGTGAAAGTGAGCAGGATTCCAAGAGCCTTTTTTTTACCAATAAAAGGAAACATATGTGGTCATTTACCTCAGTTTTCTCATCTCGCAACTGGGAGTAATTCCTCAGGCGAAAGATCATTCCTTTCTGAAAGCACTGACATTGTTGCTATGAAGACCAATGAACACAATTTGCAAAATGATATTTGCATCAGTGGTTCAAATTTGCATAGAAGAACAAAGAGGCAGAGATAAGGGAAGTTGGCCTGAGCTACTATACTTGAAAAATGTCACATTTCATTTTCATAACAATAGAAGCAGGGCTTTTCATAATACCTACCATTGCTGGTATTTAAACAACAACCACTTGTCAAGATTACTGATAGTCCTAGCACATACACATACTTTTTTGACTATTGTTTTGGGAGATAGTGACGTGATATGCCCTTAGATACATAGGGAAATATTTTCAAATTACCAATATAGGTTTAGTGCCTTTCCCATGAACTTTAAGAAACTAGCCAAGATGAATAACTTTCTTTTTATCACTGATATATGACATGATTTAACCTGTCTACATACAAAAGTAGTGCTGTTAACAATTGCAACTTTCTTCAAGTATGCTATGAATCACTGTATTCCTTTTCCCTTTTTTCATGCACCATTGCCACTATCTTACCTTCAGCGATTTTGCTAGATTTCAATGAAGATGGAACTAGAGGGCACACATTAGAATTTTATATCAGTTCAAGAAGGGAAGAGAAGAGAGACATATGAAGCCAGAATGACATTCATTGAAGGTTCCCTAGGGAAGAGAACACATGTTTTTGTCTCTCACCTGCTAGGCATTCTAAATCAATGCAATGATAAGCTAATTTATGAAATAGATTCCATTGAAACCTGGACAATTTTACTGTTGCTAGTTCAGCCATTAGAATTTCAGAACTAATGGCACCCTGATTTTTAAAAAGTAGAAGACTTGAATTTTCGTGGTAGATCTTGTATGCCACTTCAGATTTCTAACTGAAATAATTGTTACCATGCGGCTGCTTAGCCTAAACTCAGAATCTCTATCGACGTCTCTCTGAAATTTATTATACCAATGCTGAATGCCACTTGCTTTCATTAAAGTGTCAAAGTGATTGGGTTTTGAGAAATACAAATATATACATATATACGTATATATATATATGTGTGTGTGTGTATATGTATATATTTATACATATATACATATATCCTCATATACATATATACTCATATGTATATATTTGCATTTATATCATTATGTGTTCTCAGATGTACAACTACCGTTTCACTGTTCAAATGATCCTTTACAATGTTTTAAAACGTAAATGTCCAAACTTGGCTTTTCCCCTGCTTTTCCGAGACCATTTTTATTCAGAACTATGACTATAATAAGGCATTTAGGCAATCACAACCAGGGTCTGGAAATGACAAGGACGATTGCAGAGGTATGTGTGTCAAAGTTTCCAGGTGGGCACCGTTGAAATACAGTGCCATCATGGTAGTCCCTGAAACCAATCTTGTTTTGTTAGAAATAGAGCAGATAGTTTTTCATATAATCAATGCCTTCTCCAAGGAATGGCAAATTAAATGTGGATCAAATTAAAAGCATCTAAGCATAAAATTGGAGTCAAAACAAGAATTTCCTATTAAAAAGTGCTATTTGCCCTTGTGTGATATTTTTTGAAGACGCCTTCTCCCTGCCTTGCTCTGATCCTCCTGCCAGGTGCCCAAGAATTGTACATAAAACTTGTCTGCCTCCCTTACCATCCTCCTGCTCCTCTTGCCAGACTTACATGAATTCCACAGCTCTGTTTGAGGCATGGAGCTCAACAACGCAGGACTGAACACCTCTGTCACCCACTCTAGACAGTAACACCAAGAAGGGTACATGGTAGAAGGAGGGCAGTTATAACACAGATCGTTCATTTTCCCACAAATGTATTGGCAATCAGCAACGATAGGAAAGGAAATGCAGCAAACATCGCTGATAGCTTAATGGCATTTAAATAAAATACTCAAAGTTGCAAATTTCCTCAGTGCTGTCTTGCTCTTTTAAGTATGCACATTATAGGACGAAATAGTTTTCCCTGATACTATATATACAAATAAATAATTGGATTTCTATTGAATGACCTAATTTTCCTCAGCACAGTTAGAATTTAAGTAGAGTCTAACCTTTTGCGATTAGGTCACGGTCAAAGTAAATATTGTTTTTCTTTAGCTAGATAAATAGCACCATCCTAAGCAATATAACTGATGAATGTTTTATGGCAAAGATGATAACAAAAGATTTAGGTTTCTCAAGGAAATAAATCCGTAATTGAGAAGTGACTGGCTTGTAGCTTTTGTGCATGAATGATCCATTAATTACAGTAAACACACCTGTTAGTCTGTCAAAGACCAGAAGCATCATGGTATGGCAGCTTTTTAGAAAAAAGAAGGCTTCTCTTAAAAAAGACAGAGGAATTTTATTGGGTAATCATATAAAGAATTTTTGAGCTCTCTATGTAAGAAATTGGGGAGACTAGGTGAGAAGGCTAAACAATTACTTATATATTTAAGGAAACTAATGTTCACTATATGAGAGTTGGTGAGTAGAGAGAATGGAAGAAAGGAAACAGAGGCAGAGAAAAACAGAGAAATTATGAGATTAAAACAACTTGGTCCCCAAAAAACAACAGCGAACTAAAGCAATCCAAAACCTTATTCTACACACACACACACACACACACACACACACACACGGTGACAAAAAAATGTATATACATTTTAAGAAAGGGAAAAGCTGTATTAAAATTGTAATATCAATATATACCAATAAAAAAAGATGAATACAAGTCACATTCGACTTCTGCAATTACAAGAGGTGCTTAAAGTTGTTACCATCAGTGTAATTTTAATACTTTTTTCGTTTCTTAAAATGTGTATACATTTTTGGGGCACCCTCTGTGTGTGTGTGTGTGTGTGTGTGTGTGTGTGTGTGTGTATGTATATGTGTATATATGTATATATGTGTATACATATATATGTATATGTGTATATATGTGTATACATATGTATGTATATGTGTTATACACACACACACACACACACACACATATATATATATATTTGTGCCATTTTATAGCAAACTAGAAAAATAATTTCAAGTACTTAAAACCTTTTTTCTTCCTAGACCAGTAGAACTCTTCACAACATCCTGGAAACAAAACCCCTTGGGCAGTATTTATAGAGAGATCAAATGAATGCCTCAACACCAGCGCTATGTTAGAGTTTCTTTGTTCCAAGGTCACCAGATAAAATCCAGCCAGGTTAGAAATTATTGGCAGCTTTTCTCTCTGATGCTGGCCTGGAAACATTTGTAGGAGGAAGAAATGACCTTCATAGAGAGAGCCACTGCTCTGGACATTCTTTAACAGCCTTTGGAAGATAGCAACTTCCTATCCCTGCCACTTCTTCAAATTCCTAAAGTGTGATCCCGACACCAACTAGACTGAGATCTGTGTGGATGTTGGGTTTACAATGCCTCCGTGTCATTCTGCGGCAAATAGATTGCCAAACTAAATCAGACCATTTAACATCAAATGATCTCTTGGAAATGTTTTACTCCAACTAACGGTTCATCCTCAAGAGTCTGCAACTGAGTGGCTTCTGTAAGTCAAAATTATGTGCTCTTTATATACACATGTGTACATATATGATCATCTACTAATGGAAGATTGATTAATATTTGAGTAGGTCAGGAGAATGTATCTATTTCTTTGAGAAACGGGAAAGAGGCAAATAACCAAAGTCAGAGTATGTAAGCCTACAGATTGAATCCTAACTAAAGATGAAGAACCATGCATTTTTCATTTCTATTTCAGATAGCTTTGATCAGGGCAAAGAATCAAGACTAAATATCAGTTCATTACAGCTCAAATGTCCATTTAGGTAAATGACACATCTCTTGTCTTTATGTTTCCCCTTGATGACACATAGTTGACATAAGGCAACACTGTAACCCTTCTTCCACAGCACAAATGTCTGGAGAAAAAATGTTCATGAATCAGGAGGTAGATAAAGAAGGGGGAAAAGAGAAAAGCAGGACATAAGAAGAGGATGTAGGGAAAAAATGAAGAAGGAGAGAAAAAGAAAAAAGAAAGGGAGGCAAGCAGGAAACACCTTTCTCAACATAATATGCTTCCTCAAAGACGGGTTTTATCATTGGTTCCTACTTTCCACTTTTAGGGCTAGGAAATTTAAAACACACATTAGGACAACACAATGATGAGAGACTCCCTTTAAGAGATCCAGAGGATTAATCTTCCTTATTATATTTGCTTCACAAGAGCTATACTAATATGTACACATTTGATCTAGTTATACTAGTCTCAATTCATCCTCTTCTGTTGTCACGAAAAGTTTTTTTATCCTAATTAAAAAATTCTAATACTATGTGAATTTTAGTTGTATTGCCAATTTCCTCGTCATAGTGTATTCCCATGGTACGGTATTAACACTGATATACTTTAACTGTGCTCCGTGTATAAATTTATACACACAGAGGCATATGCATTTTTTAATGGGATTTACCTGAGCAATACTAATAGGCAGTCACACATGTAAATCCTTGTGCATCAAAATGAAAATATATCTCTACATATTCTCAAATAAGGTTTCTTGAGGATTCATTTAATGTTTGTAGGGAATTCATTTATGTTTGTAACCAACTCTAATCATCTGCAGGTCACAGCATTTTTTTTAAATGCTCCTTTCTGTGGCGAATGCATGGAACAGACTGTGTTCAGATTTGTTCCTCTTCTCGAAGCCCATTTAAAAGTGAGATGCCAAATTTTAAGGACAATTCTGCCCCATTAAAAAAAAAATACATCAACTTTGGGAAAGACAAAAATACATAGCCGCCAAGTAAATATAAGTTCAAAAGTTTTTCTATTGTCTGAAATCGAGATGCAAGAAATTACATTAAACTTTTAAAAAGAAACAGAAGTTTTCATTCGATGTAGATAAAAATCTATTAGAGATAAAATTGTTTTGACCAAAACTGTGTAAATACAATGCCACTGGCTGCAAGCCTATTATTGAATGCAAGTGGAAAATAAGAATAGCACTCCTGAAGGGACGTTGCTAAAGTGACACAAAATAAACACAACCATTTCAGTATAATTTTTCACATTAATTATGTTCTCTTATCATAGATGTATAACTAGCCAAGTATAACAACAATAACAAGATAGCACTGAAGTTATTTTGCAAACAGGAAAAAGCAAATAAAATAATACTGATATGCTAGTTATTAGATTACTAGCCTTTTATCTTGTGGAATAGCTTCCCTGAACAAAAAGACTATATTAATCATTTCTGTTCCTCCAAGTAAATGATATTGCATTTCTGGACAAATAATGTTAACAGCCTTTTTCCTTAAAGATACCTTCATTTATTTGCTGATTTGCCGTTTCCAAGTCTCCAACTACTAAGAACATTTTCAAAAACAACTTCTAGCATAAAAGCGTTGGCTTTTTTTTTTCTCTTTCACCAGGTTAAAATGTAATACCCTAAAAACAAAATGTTCCCCACTTTCTTTAATGGAACCCTTGAGCTCTGTTATTTACAATTTTATTAAGGATATGCCTATAGATGACATCGTTTTTAGTCTCCTCAAACTCCCCTTTACGTTAAGTTCTAATTGTAGCTTCTGTTATTTCTCATAGAGTGGCACCTGGGGACCACACCGAATTCAACCCATGTCCATCAATAATCTTCGTGGTCTGTCCTCTAGAGGCCATTCTATTTTGTCCATCAATCTTAGAAATAACCCCAAAGCCCAAGTGCAAAAGGCTTAGTTAACATAATTCCTTCAGTTTTCCACCTACAAGACAGAAAGAAGTTATCTTTCTTTTTGCCTGAAAGGTTCTAGCTTTCTGATGTTCTCTATGGTGTTGTATATTATTGTACATTTCACACCTTCCATTTACACAATTTGTATTCTTCTCTTGCATTCAGATCTACACTTTTGTACACTGAGCATGCCAGATTTAATCAAGTGCACACCTGATTGCTCATTACCATCGCAGAGAGAAGATGGGCATATTTTTCTTTATTAGTCCCAAAACGTTATGTGTAGTGAAGGAAAAATTCACAAGAGCCTTCCAGGGAGTAGAAGATCAGAACTCTGTTTCTCCTGCATCCCCACTAACAACGCTGTCCATGATGTGATGAAGGACATCTGAGGATTCTCTAGGTAGGACATCCAGTGGAGCAGTTTATGGAAACACACCACCCAAAGGTCCTCAAGGGAAACGGGGAGCAACTAGTGATTCCTTACTGTTTCAAATCTTTGGATTTCTGTTTGTACATTTCTGTTTGTACATTTCTGTAAAAAGCATCCAATGCCGTTACTACATGGATTCTCTGAAGTAGTACCTCTGTGTCATTTCTAAATCACATTCTTTGATGCTCAGCTCCATAAGGTTTAAAGGCTCGATCTTTGGGGGAGAAAATAGAATATTACAATATACCCCTACATGTGCCTAAGATTCTCAGATGAGGCTTATCTGTGGGGGCTGATGTGAGCACAGGCAAGAGAGAGTTTTCTCTACTCACAGTGTGAAGCATATTGAATAACTGACTTATTTTAAGGATGATGAGAACAGATATTTATGTTTGCCTTTTATTTAGGTAGATATTTACAAATTACAAAAGAAAATTATTCCTTTTCATCTCCTTGGATTAGATATGAGGAGAATAAAGAAGAAATTTTGAGAAGAAAACTGGAAGGTCATGGACCCCAAAAAGAAATAGGAGGGCTCAAACCTCTCTGAGGCCTAAATCAAAGCTCTGGAGTGATTTTGAAATGTTTTTTTAATGTTTTTTTAAAAATGATTTAATATAGTGAGTTGAGATACATTACATTAGATATAATTAGACCTAGACAGGAAAGGTGGTTCTGAGAAGCTAATGAAATATCATTAAGGTTGAATATAAGATTGTTGATTAGGATAAAGCTAATCCTGATTAGGATAAACAAGATAGGAGCTAGAGATCTTATTTTTCCTCTTACTTATATATTTATTTTATAAGTGAAGAAGAGGTGCGCTATCTTGCCGTTGTTGGAAAGAAAACGTAAAGAATATTACCATTTTTACATTTTATTAAAATATTCCATCATGCCACTAATGTCTTCTCCACTTTATTCTTGGGAAAGACATTTGCCTTGAGATACAGCTATATTAAGGTAAAGGATATGAACAGAAATTGCATTTACTTGCTGTGTATTTTGCCTTCACAGCCAAGAGGAACCACAAGGCGCTGGCCACGTGACGGCCCTTTCCCTCCCAAATCCCAAATCTCTCCCCACATCATGGCTCTCCTTGCACAACCTGTTCCAACCACCATGGAGCATAATCACCCACACTCTCTCAGCCAGGAAAGATTTTCAGTGCCTCGCTCCCCGCGCCTTTACCTAGTTAATCCCTAATCAGTATTTAGATCTCCACTGCGTCTTGCTTTCTTGGTGAACACCTGCCCACCTCCCTGACCAGATCAAATCAACTCTAAGTTCTCCTAACCCTCTGGATTTCTCCCTTGTGGGATTTTCACAGGTGCAATTTTACTTTTATCTGTGCAAATATTCAATTATATTCCATCTTCCTCAAGCCTCATGAAGGGACAAATCCCACTTGGGTTTGCTCACTATTGCTTCCTCAAAAGCTTAGTGTGGTTCTAGCACATGGAAAGCACTCAGTGAACATTTGACAATTGAAAGAATAAGTGAAAAAACTAATGATTTTCATTTTTTATTGAAGTGACTGGTGTATAGAGTTAATTATTATTTCTAGTGAGATAGATGAAGACAGCTGCAACATCCTCTCTGTAAAAATTTTACATATACTTGAAAACTTTTTCACCCAAAGAATAGAATATCTCTGTTCTCTGAGGACATCAATGATTAGCCACAAACTGTAAGTCCATATACACTCATGCCAAAACAACTTAGGGATTTCTGAATCACCTATAGTCCCTTTAACCATCTTCAGGGATTATTGGTTTCACAAGATCGTAATGTTAACATAGTTTGAACCATTCAATAGCAATAGCAATAGTATTTAAATGTTAGACATTGCATGGATGTCAGTTATCGATGCTGATGGTAGAGAACCCAAATAAATCCTACATATCTGAAGCCATCTAGACTTTGAAATTTAGAGAGTGTTTTTACCATATCAGGATCAACATTCCCACTGAGGCACATAAATTCATAAAGCATTTCATATTCTTTAATTGCTCCTTCCTCTATACTTCAATAAGATACCATTCATTTGCTGATTTTACTCCATGCTTTTAGAGTTAGAGTTATGTATTCTTCCAGTCTCTCTCCTTATCTATAATAACCTCAGGAGTAGGAAACAAGTTCTCTTCCTTGTGTACCATCTCCGACACATGACCCTACCAACCACCAAGCACAGTGCTTTCGTAGTTAAAGCACACAGAGAAGGTGCCAGAAAATGGATACACATTTTAAGAAAGGAAAAAACTGTATTAAAATCATAATACTCAATATATGCTAATAACAAAAGATGAATACAAGTCACGTTTGACTTCTGCAATTACAGGAGGTGCTCAGAGTGGTTACCACCACCGTCCAATCACTTCTGATTACGGCGAACTACTGCTTGAGCAACACTGACCAAAGTGTCCACTTGTATACATTTTTTTGGCATCCCCAGTATGTGTATACATACATATAAATAAAATGGAAGAGAGGGGGGAAAATAAAGTAGTAAAGAAAGGGAAGGAGGAAGAAAGAAAAACACAAGGTAGGACAAAAGTGGTCTTTCCATTGATGATACCATTTTGCATGGATCAGGTCATTAGAGAATACCAACTATTCACAGCAGTTATTTCATAAAAACTCAACAGTGTTTAAGGTTCATCACAATATGCAATCACCTACTGATTAGATTTTTATTCCTTCTAACTGTCTCCCTCAATTACCTGGTTAAAATGCTAATACACAGTGAAATGGTTAAAGTGTTGGATGCAGAAAAGAGAAGGAAACAAAGCAGAGGCATATAAAACACAGAGCTGAATATATTGTCTATTAGGCCACACACTGCTGCCACCCTCAATGCCTCTGCCTGTATTGGAATGGACGTGTGGGACCAGTGGATTCCACCATGCTTTTCATCTTTGCCATTCTTCACCACTGCTTAAAATACAGGCCCCCTTTTCTGTCTTTTCACTTACTCTCAACCCAGTTCTGCTCCAAACTTATCTTCTTCTTGACATCCCCACCAACTTTTTCCTCAGAAGTCAGGGCTACTCATTTTTTCCCTCTCCACTAACCAGAACGTGCACAAGAAAGACAGTCTTCGTGCTCCTCAGAGCCTTCCTCAATCCACTGCTTTTACCCTAATTTAAGAACATGTCCCCTGAGATGCTTCTGAATCTCTCCGTGTGACTCATTACTCCTAGATTTTTCCCGTTTGTTGGTTGAGGATTATGACACCTGCCTCAGGATCTCTGTCTCCACCACCATCTGCTTTGGACAATTCCAATGTACGTGAGGGTGAGGGTGACTCTTCCCATATTTCAGTTCCTTGACTTCTTCGATCTTGACCACCTAACCAATTGGCAAACCTACTCCCATAACCATATTCTTACCACTTCGAGGATGTGAATATAAACTCACATGTCCCACTCTCTAAGCACAATCTCTCTGATTCTCCCAGTGCTTTCTTCCTTCCCTCCCTACTTCCTCCCATTGTCAATACATTTACTCTTTCCAGACATGACTTGAATAATTCTAATCCCTTCCCATATATCAGCTCTCTTTTGTCTTCCTGTTTTTTCCATCCTGATCCCAGGGTTCATTATACCAATCATTCCCTTGCTACTATTTCCTGACTCTTGATTCAACTTAACACAGTCTTATATATTTGATAAACAAATAACCCCACAAACAAACAAAGACAACCTTTATATAACATCTCTCTTTTGCTATAATCTTGTCTTTCTCCTTTCTTTCACAGAGTATTCCACCATTTCTGTAATTCTTCAATCTGTATATGTTCTTAAACCCATGACAATCTGGCTTCTGCCTTTCAGAATTGGTCTCTCCTCCATAATCACCTCTCAGAAGACACCGCTTTTTGCCCATTGCACCATCAAAAGCCAGTCGTTGCTTATGTTCTCTAATCCTTCCCATCAGTTACCAAGTGAAGCGGACAAATTCTGCTGTACCACAAGCTAACATCCACTGAACTTATGCCGTGTGTCAGACTCTGTGCTAAGTGTTTTACACTGAATCCTCAAACAACGCTATGGAGACAAGGTAGCATTACCACTCCCATTTTATCGATTTGAAAAGTATAACTAGAGATGATAGGCTAAGCCAAGATCCTTCTGCCTCCTTAACATCTCTTGGATCCATCATTTCCTCTGTCTTTCCCACTGTCACTGCCTTGTACCAGCTCATCAAGAGGTCCCCCTTCTCACTGCTTTCACCATCTCCATTTTCCTTCTCCTATGCGTGCTCTCCACGGCTGTGAGAGACCTTCAAAATTTCACACCTGATCATGTCACTCCCTTGCTTAAATGCCTGCACGGGAGCCTCTTAGCTGTCATACTAAAGTAAAGCCCAGTGATCATACTTACAACACAAGTCTGTTCCCAGTCTCATCCCCTTGCCCACTCCCTGGCCTCAATTCATGCCACTTCTTCCTCCCCCGACACCCACATGGAATTATTATTGTTCCCTGATAGTGCATGCTGCAGCCACTGCCTGAAGTACACTACCATCTGACTGATTTTTATTTAGTCCTGAAAACTCAGTCATAGTATACATAGCCCATCCCAAGAGCCCTTTTTGATGACTGGTGTCAATGCCATTCTCCACTATGGTGACTTCCTGAGTTGCACTCAGAGCACAGAGATACCTGTCACTCGCTCCCACTCAACTATGATCTCTCATAGGGCCAGCACGACTGTGGTTTTTCTCAGCTTTGAACCACCAGTTCCACTCAGAGTACCTGTCAGGATAGAGAAACTCAAATATTTACTTCTCCATCTCTTCTGTCTGATTTAGCTATACTGGTTTGAACTCACACATCAAAAATATGTTTTTCAAATTATATCATACACCTTGGGAAATTTTTTTTTAATCATTTTCCAAGTGCAACAAATGATGTTTTGATAAGTTAACACTCCTAATGAATACAGCGTCCATGAATTTAGAGTAAAACAGACACCATTTGCTTGTTTTGATGGGTGAGTTATTTGACTGCCAGCAATTATGTTATTTGTATCTAGATATTTCTGCACATGTAGCATTTATTGCATTGCAACATCTGTTATTTTTAAAAGGTATATAGATTTTTGGTTTAAAATGTCTAAGAGATACTGGAAGACCTTTAAGTAATTTTCAAAGTAAGTGTAAAACATTTCTGGACAAAATACAAAGTCTTTACAAATACTAGTCTGTATACAGCTGAGCAAGAAGACCACTATTTGCATCTAAATCGGTAAGCTTAATAGCGGGTTTTTGGTCTCTGGAGAATTATCTAACATAAAGCAACGAATAAACTGAATGGTGCCTCACTGTTATCACAAAGCTAATACACATGTCTTTATAACACCCTGTTCTTTGAAGTAACCACCTCTTTTACCATTATTTGGCTTAATATACATATTCCTACAACTTTCATAAATGTATTCATACTTTTTAAAAATTAGGTGCTGTAATTAATCACCGATTTTCAACATTTTTATGTGTTTAATAAAATATATCCAGTGAAACACAATCATTTTCCCATACAATTATTTGACATTATGTTTCCCCACTATGGGTATCAATCCCTTGAATGTAATTGCTGTCTATTTCTACCAGGGTTCTTCAGTCAGATTTTGTTCTAATTCATTTATCTAAGCTAAGCTACAACACTAGCTCCCAGCTCCAAGGAAGCTTCCTCACCACCGCTAAATTAATAATAGACTTCTCTGTTGAGGGTAGTACTTTCTAAAATTACTTTCAATTTAATAATTACAGATGAATCCGTGATGTGTTTGCTTCATGTGATTCTTTTTTTTTTTTTTTTACTGAATGGTACAAATTAAAATGGACAATAAAACATTCAAACATAGAGTTGCAGTTATTCATTTTGCACATAACTTATACACACGTTAAGTCCTGGAGCAAAGATTTTTATTCTGACCATGACTCATATATCTACTTTTCCATAATTCCTTGTTCTTCACAGTGGTATAGAATTGGCAAGCTGCTTTTCATGCCCCCCCATTCCCTCACGACAATAAACTGACTCCCAGAGTTTCCTGAAAAGGCTGTAACTTTATTTTCCAATTTGAAAACAATTAATAAAGTACTCAGCAGTGAGTCCCAAGTAATATAAGACAACTTGACCTTGGCAGAACATACACTTCATTGAGCTAGGAATAATCGTCCCTTTAAAAATCCCCTTGGTTAAACTCAGTAATATTGAGGTCACTCTTGAGTTCTACACTGAAAACTAACCCTCGTGCCTGGGCCTCACTTCCTTTAGCTTCGAATTCTCTCGACATGTTTTTATCCTAACACAAACCTATCGTTACAGCTATATGACTCCTTCAAGTTTGGGATGTATTTAGGAAGAAAACTGGATGACATGCCAGATGTCAATCATATTTAGAGTGGTCTAAAAGTAGTATGCTGCATTTCTACACTGACTGTACCTCAACCCCCATCCCCCCCACAAAATAACTAGCTCTCAAAATGAATAACCTTAACAAGAGAATTTCAGTTAGGTTAGACAGCTATGATATCGTCAGCCTATAGAAGGATAGAGAGTAGGTTTAACTCATCACTCTTTTCAAAAAAGCTTAAATCCAGGAGGAAACAATAATGAGCAAATAAAGACAGTACCAAAAATTTGTAAAAGGAGACCCCACAGAGAAGGTGGGCTTTGAACTCAAACCTGAAGTTTGGTTGGAATTGAGATAAATCAGAAGAAAGAAGAGCATCCCAGGTGAAGGTTAAAAACATCATGCCAGTTAACACTAATTGAGCATTTACTATCTGACAAGGTACCACCCTGGGCACTTTACATGCTTAACATTAGCTACTATTAGAGCCCTGTGAGTTGGGGACTTTTATTATCCCCATTTTGCAGATAAGGAAATTGAAGCTTAGATGACTTGAGTAACTTGTTCAAGGTCACCCAGCTAGTCGATGGTGGGAGCAGGGTTCACTCCTAGGCTCCCTGAATCTAGAAGCCACACTTAACCACTATCATCTAATGCCCTAAACATAATGTGTGGAGCTTGGAAGACAGTGAGAAAACTGGCCCAACTAATGATGGAGGTTGTATGGAGTAAAAACAGAAAATAAGTTTGATATATGAATTAGATTGTAGGCTACCTTAGAAATAGAAAAGGTTTGAATCTGAAATAAGGAACCATGAAAGGTTTGTGAGCAAAAGGGCATTACTGGAGGGAAACAGAGTTAGGGAGATATGCCTAAGTGCACACTGATTTGATGAGGATGGGAAAATATTTGGTCAGCCTTTGATTATTGTATTTGGTAAGCTTTGCTACAGTAACAAGCCCATGTGGTAGGGGCTTACGAAAACAAACGTTTACTTCTCACTTACATTACATGTCTGCTAAGGGTGGCTGTGAGTGAGCTGAGAGTTTTCTCTGTCTTCATTCCTGAATTCAGGCGGAAGCAGCAGCACCTATTTGGACATGCTATTCTTGTGGCAGAAGAAAAGAGCTGGAGAGCTGACAGAGACATGCAATGGTTCTTAAAACATCAGCTCTGACTTATTTCGCTTAGCTTAATAATCTCAAGATCCATTCACATTGTCGCAAATGGCATTATTTCATCTTTTCTTGTGGCAGAATAGTATTCCATTGTGTATATGTACCACATCTTCTTTATCCAATCATCTATCGAAGGACACTTTGGTAGTTTCCACATCTTGGCCACTGTAAATAAGGCTGAGCGAAATAAGTCAGGTAGAAGGTCGAGAACCATTATGATTTCACTGATATGTGGGATATAAAATTGAAAGCAACAAAGGAGCAAGATATACAAACAAAGAAACAAAAGCTCATAGATACAGACAACAGTTTAGTGGTTACCAGAGGGGATGGGGATAAGGGAGGTGGGAGATGAGGGTAAAGGGGATCCAATATATGGTGATGGAAGGAGAACTGACTCTGGGTGATGAACACACAATGTGATATATAGTAGATGATGTAATACAGAATTGTACACCTGAAACCTATGTAACTTTAGTAACCATTGTCACTCCAATAAACTTTAATTTAAAACACACACACACACATCTGCTCATTTACCATTGTCAAAAGCAAGTCACACGGCTAAGATCGAGCTCAACCCTGATGAGGCAGGCAGTGCATCTTCCTCCACAGGAGGCCTACCAGTCACGTGGTAGTTAGTAGGCAGGGGTGTATAATCCTCTTACAGGAAAGGGGAGTGAGTCCTGGGAACAATAATGCAATTTACCAGAGGAAGCCTATGCTCTTTACAGAGGCTGTCACCATAAATTAAAGCAACAGACCGAAATGAGTAAACTTCATAGAAGGGGTGAAATCTCTTGTTCTCTCCAGATAGAGGACTCTGTCCTAAGGAGAACAACTCCTGCTCTATTTCCATATTTTCTGAGGTAAAAGCCTTCTGCTGTATGATTCTATCATCACGTGCCTAAAATCTGCCAAAGCCTGAAAAATGAGTCAAAGACAGTTTTATGAATTTGATGGAGGTGGATGTGAATTCTTATACTCCATTTCATTACAATTACAATTAAAATTAAATTAAATTAGAAAAGAAAACAGAAAGGACCCAGTTAACATGTCTCCATACCTTCTTGATGGCATTACAATTAAGATGGTTCGACTTGCTGACTCTTTGTGGCTGCGAACCTAATAAAATATTCCACTCACATATAAGGTATATGTGATACAAATGTGTGATAGTTAAGAATGAACTAATGTAAATACATTTTGGTGCTAAACAAGTCACGCCCAAAGATGCAAATCAAATAAAACATCAGATAAAATCATATACATCAAATAAAAATGATGTAATGGTACCCTTAGAGTCATTTCCAAGCCTGTCATGGAATTTTTTAAACCTATAAAGCTAAAGTCTGAATCTTAGCTTTACACTGTCTGCTTTCCTTGCTCAAGTCTCTTGTCCCTACTGCTCATTTATAGCTTCCAAGGTCTTTCTGAAAGGTCATTGTTTCTCTGGTCCAAAGCCTGGTTCTTCGATGCCCTTTCCAGCTCTCTATCAAGCGCTTCTGTTTGGATTCCTAGACATAGATGCATATCTCTGCAAATCTACCACTTCGTCTAAGCAAAGTTTGCTGATACCATAACGTTCCCATTAAAAATCAATTTTGCCTGACATTCATTTGAAAAAATGGTCTGTCTCTCTCCTTTCTTGCAATCCTACCAAATCTTTTAGGGCAAGCCTAGGTTTTCCCAGAACACAAAACTTAAAAGTCTAGGGAAGACAACATATTGGAATGTGTGGTAGATATTAAATACTTAAATATCTATAGAATAAATGGACAAATGAATTGACTGATCATTCTAGCAATCAAGCCCCTTCTAGTATAGAGCAAAATCTCCTAAACTTTTATTTAAAGGCATTTAAAGAGAATTCAATATATTTTTCATATAAGATGCTCAAGAAATATTTGTTGTCATTCACCTGAGCAAGGAGGAAAAAGTACAGTTAATGGTTTTTAGCAAAACAGAGTTCAAGTCACATCACTTCCCACCCTCCCCAGTTTTTTTTTAAACAAATATTTTTAAGCCCTGAGGGAAAGAAATGAATATAATGCTGAAAATTCTAACATTAGGAAGGGCAAGTTGCCTCACTCCTCATCCTCTAAAATGCCTTTTCCTAAATATTACAGAATGCTATTAGAATGTCATCATGGTCCAAGAAGGCTTCTTTTGTATGACAATGATCTACTCCATGTAACCGTGTTTATAAAAGAACAATGACAACTCACAGCATAACCACATCTGGACGATATTGTATTTGCTTTCTAAAGACCTTTACCTAAATTGACAATCAAAATGCTGCTGTAAATTTTTAAATCACTTTAAGCATCTCATTTATGAGGCAACTTCAACAGCTTATTCTAAGGCTACTTTCGGCAGAGTAACTCAAATAGTCTTATAAGCTGCATCTTATTGGTGAAATGCTGTAGTTCTGGGTTCAATCATAGCAATGAACTTGGAGGCACTGGAAGAATGTGAATAGAATCCCATCTCTTCATACTGCAATTACTGCTCTCAGGAGATCAATAAATGTATTTCTCCTAGTTTTGTACAACTGCACAACTGTAATAGATAGTGTTTACTACCTCTGTTTTGCTACATTTGTAAAACCTATTTAAAATCTAACCAATCTCAATCTTTAAAAATCATAAACTAGTCAATCATGAAATCCAATCATGAAATCATAAACTATCCAAGAAGGCATTCTGAAAAGTGGAAAATTGGTAAATATAAAACCTGTCATTATAACATCATGAGTTTATTTGCATAAGCACAGAAGTGGTGCTAACCTTAATCTTATACACAAATATAGGGTGCTCAAAGAATAATTTTCTAAAAATAACAGGGTAAACAATAAATGGGGTATTTCCAGCACAATGTGAGATTTTAGTAAGATAAATATGAGAACAAATGTCCCAAACAAAATAAAATGCTATTTGTGGGAAATGAGGCATGGGAAGCATATTTCTTAAGAGAAAGTATGAAGTATAAAATATCTCAATCTTATTTAAATCTTTCTACATAATCTGTGAATTTTTAAAAATTCACAAAATGTGTTGGTAGTAGAAAAAGGACCAGAAGGGAATATTATACCCAAGAATGTTAGCAGTCCTTACCATTCAGTGGTAAGAGAGTCGGTTTATTTCTTTTTTATTGTTTTCTGTGGTTTCCAGGTTTTCTTCAATGAACAATCTATTATTATTAATATCAGAAAGAACAATGAATAATTTAAACCATTAAAAGAACTAACCTCTTTGTATCAGGAAAGGGTTACACTAGTAAGCAGACTTTATGTATTCTATATAAGAGGGTTTACCTCTTACCTCAAATTTCAAAGAACAATGGAGGCTCACATTATGAGGTTATAATTTCAGTTCTGTAGGGATTATTGCTTGCATCTAAGACCTAGCAGGTGACACTGGCTTTCATAGGAATATTTTCTCTCTGGTCCGAAAGCATCTTGCCTTTTTCCCTGAACTATTGTAAAAATTATTACAAAAATGTCTTGGAAAATAAAATCAATGCTGGTACACAACTCCATCGCATTAACAGGTTTTTCATCAAATTCTACAAGTAATGCATTATATTGCTTTTCTTTTCCACAATAGCAACATGAGGCAATTTCACTTATACTCTTTTTATAGTTGAAAAAATCCTTCATTTTCTAAATGTTGAACTGGCTGCTTGCTTATATTCTCATCTTGGACCTTATTTCTGATCTCAATTTAAAGACGGTTTGAAGCAAACTAAACCAGCCTATGAAACAAGATCTTCTCAGTTTAAAATGAAACGAGATGTTCAATTAAAATTTGTATATGTAAAATTGTGACAACTTTATTTAGTGAGAATAGGAAGAGACAGTGGAGAACTGCAGCCTTGGTTTGCACACAGAAGAGAAATCCAAATACAAGAATAATAAATTTCCAGGTAGAATACAGAAATAGACATATTCACTGAGCTCCTGGAAAGCAGTTTTCTTTTCATCTCACATTGAAGTTATTCTCAACTAATACTTTGGTTAGTCAATGTAATATGGCAGAGTATTATCAGGCTTACAAAAGGCATAAGTTCAAGTCACTGAAAAAGTTTAGTTGTGTTTAAAAATCTGGGTTCCAGTTCTTTCAGCTTCCTGCCAAATGAATGCTCACATGCAACGGGCTGTACCAGAACATGTCATAAGCATATGTTATCTGATAAGAAACAAAGTGTAGGGTTGCCCTCTCACATTTACAGAAGAAGCCCACTGATAGCTGGGCATCCAGAAACATGGCTAGCTTAAGGGCTTCCTTCTACTAGCGCTTGGGAAAAAATATGCTGAATGGCTTTCACATTGAAAAAAAATTACGCCTGCCTTTTTCCATTTCTTTTTCTCTCCTTTTATCCCCTTTTTCCCCCCAAGGAACTAGCACTTCAGCAAATCACACAGTTATGCTGTGTTATGATGCATGATGTTTTCATAGTAATGTGACATGTCTAAATGACAAAATGCTGGCTATCTACCAAAAATGTAAAGTAGTTTAAATCCTTTTCCAAAAAAAAAAGGCCATTATCAATTCCTTTAGCAAATTTCTTTGCTGTAAAATGGCAGCCAACCAACTTTAACACCAAATCTTCACAAAGTTTATGATTGCGATGAAACAAAGGGTTTTGGGTATGGAACGATTTTGTTTATGAAATTGTTCACTACCCATAGCTCTTTCCCTCTTGGCTCAAAGAGGCAAAATTATGAACCTTGAAATTGCCTTATCTCTCTTTTGTTCCTAGAGAAGGAGTAATAGAAGATTCCCTCCCCAACTGCATATCCTTCCTACCTCTCCATGAAATCTGAACTGCCGGTAGTTAGATGTTTTTATTTTGAAAACAGCTTATTTATAAATCATGGATGGCAACGCGCTGGCATTAGCTCTCACTTTCATTTGGCTCAACTTAAAGATTTTTAATAATTTTATTCTCCTTATCACAGGTACTGCTACCCTGGTAGAACGGGTGACACACACATGTGTGGAATTTCAAGAGAAATGAGCTTCCTTAAAATATAAGGGGGAAAAAATCCTCCTCCTTTTTTCAGGGATAGTTGGAGATAAAGGCGAAGGGGGGAAGGAAGAAAGAAAGGAAGGGAGGAAAGAAGGGAGATGTGTATTGTGTTTTAAATGCTTGGCAAGTGCATCCAAACCTAGTCATATAAATGGACCCTTTCACCTTAAGAAAAATTTAAAAAGGCAAAACAAACAAACAAACAAACAAAACCTTCCTTCTTTGTAGTATTCCCTCTTTTTTTTCTTTTTCATTTTCAGTGGTCCAGTTTGACATTATTTGCTGGAATCATTCACGCAGCCTTAACTGAAATAGAAGACTTCAGAGAAGCTTGTATCTAATTACTTCTCTGTGGAGACCCCTGAAATTCTAATAAAGACCCATCCACCTATCAGAAGAACATGTAATTTTATGTTCATTGCTTCATGGTGCCCGGCTGTAGAATTTGGATGGTCGCACCTCAATTAAAAGTTGAATTGAAGTTAATAACATTTCAATAAAAATTTCAATAAAAAGTTAAAGTTCTATTCTTAATAGTATTAATACCCTCTAAGGACCGCCATGGTCATTACCACCAGATAACTGACCCCCTTGACCTTTTCCTCACTAAGAAACCTTCTTGTAACACAGTCAATTATTTAGCAGTAATGAGCACTCTATGGGAGATTTGTGTGTAACCAAGCACCTCGACTTACCATTCGGTGTTATCTCCATCCTTCAACAAATGTTGCAGTTTTCCATTATAGGTTTTTCTGTTTTTAAAAGAGAGAGTTGCTCAGGCTTCACTCCCCCGAACCCCCAGGCCCATACAAACCTCCCTTTGCCCTGCAGAGGTTTACCATATGATTGGTTTAAAAAATTCAAATATAATTAAAATGGTGTAAATTAGAGGTCTACTGTTCCTAAGCAGTGACTGCTGCCTGTTAAAGACCTTAATCTCCACCATTTGAGACCACTCTAAAGAAGAAAATATAAGTAAGTACAGGTTTAAAAAATGAGTTAAATGAGGTTAAGTCTCCTTCCAACTGGGCTTTGCATATGGTGTTAAATGGGGAAGTGTGGGAGACAAAAAGAAGAAAAGTCCAAAACGGTGATTTTAACAGGAGAGACGTCCACAAATCCTTTAAGAACTTCATTTCTTGTTTTCCTTTCCTGTATAGTACCATTACCCTGGGTAGCTCTAGTTAAGAAAAAGAAGGGACACTACCCAATTTTCTGTTAAAATATTATCCCAGTAGGCTCAGCTCCTGAGAACACTGAGAAATTCACATTCCATAATGTAAATAATTTTAGGAGCACTGTTTAAGGAAAAAAAAAAATAAAGCTCTCATAATGCTCTGAAACTTTATATCCTAATTAAGAATGGATCTAGTTGGTAGAAAATAATTCCAATATTTGTGACAACTCCAAGTCATGATCTGGAAAACCCAAATAATACCAAATACTGATTAAAAAGTAGCTAATTGTCTCACAAGTCAAATTGGGCTGAGCATTGAAGTAGTGGTGATGCGTGCAGTACTCCTAGTTCAAAGTTCATTTATATTGTTTCTCTGGTTTTCAAATTGAGGTCTTACTCCAGTAGATTATTCAAGGAATGATGGCCACATAATCTTTGATTCCTCAGAGAACAGCTATAAGAAGAACTGAACATTTGATGTAAGCAAGATAATTTATTAACAAGGATTTTTCTACTAATGTAAACATGTTGCTCTGAGGAGATAAATAATAGCATCTTTTTTTCTCTATAAGTCTGTCAGATATGCTTTAGGTCTATATTCATGTTCTTAAAGCCTGAATAAAACCAGGGAGATTGAATAAAACTTCAGTTGATATCAGCCTAATATTCAGTGATTCCCAGTTATTTCAAGGTAAAAGAAAAAAGGAGTATTGTTCATTCACTCGTTAATAAAACAGTACCTATGACATACTGTGCAAGGCACTGGGAAGAAAACAAAGATGAAAGAGGCACAATTCTTGTCCTCAAACAGGACAAAACAGTAAGTCAACAACAGTAAAACAAAATGAAATATGTAAGAAAACACACAGAACGTTCTATAAAAATGTAGCAGATATTATTAATTTAAAAAAAAATTTAAATTAGTTTCAGGTGTACAAAATGACATAATAGTTAGACATTTACACCCCTTACAGAGTGATAACACCCCCCAATCTACTACCCCTCTGACATTGTATATAGCTGTTACAATACCACTGACTATATTCCCTATGCTGTACTTTAGATCCCATTGTGTATATGTATATATATGTGTAAATATATATGTGTAAATATATATACATATATTTACACATATATGATAGTTGACATTCAATATTATCCAACTTCAGCTTCAGGTGTACAGCGCATTGATCAGGCATCAACACAGTCTATGAAGTGATCCCCCCGACAAGTCCAGTGCCCATCTGGCACCTTACATCATCTTTACAAGATAATTGATTATATTCCCCACACTGTCTTTTATATCCCCATGACTATACTCTGACTACTAATTTGTACTTTCTAATCCCTTCACCTGCTCCCTCATCCCCACTCCCCTCCCATCTAGCAACCATCAGTTTTCCTCTAGATCTCTGAGTCTAGTTCTGTTTTGTTTGCTCGTTTATTCTGTTCTTTAGATTCCACATAGAAGTGAGATTACACGGTATTTGTCTTTCTCAGTCTGACTTGTTTCACTGAGCATAATATTCTCTGGGTCCATCCATGTTGTTGCAAGTGGTAAGATTTCATTCTTTTTTATGGCCAAGATATGATTAATTCTGATTGAGGGAGAACTAGGAGAGCCTCATGGATGAAGCAGTATTTGAAGCTGCATTTTGAAGAAACAGAGTTTTGATGGACGGGAGACAGAGAAGAGCACCTGCCCCGAGGGAACAGTCTGGGCCTCTGGCGGCACGTGATGCTGGAGAAGCCGAGCTGAGGAATGGATTGTGCAACAGAACTAAGGGCCAACGAGCATGAGAAGCAATCTGGTGCTGGATCAAGGACAATGCTGGACACCTTGTTAAGGAATTCAGGTTTATCTGTGGCAAGGCTTTTGAGCAGGGCTTTGCTGTAATCCCACATATATTTTAGGAAGATGATAATGGAAGTAGAATGACTGGTATATAGAAGTAAAATTGAAGCTGAGAATCTATTAAAAGTTAGTGACATTACTCAGTCCCGGCTCCGTACCGGGAAGACTTGGAGTGTAGTGGGTGCTGCCCCCGTTAACTATAGGATTGTAGGCAGAGAGGTCAAGACACCCTTAGAACTGCATCTGTAAATATGAATATTTACAACTCGCTGATTCTATCTGGGGAAATTAGATTTCAAGATTTGTCTGCAACCCTATCTAGCTGGAACGGTAAGGTCTAGACCGAGTCCAGTGACTTGGTGTAGAAAGGAGATGAGACATCATAGAAAACCATGTCTGTGGCTCAACCAAATACTAGTGTTTCCACTGATCTGTAAATAAAACCATCCTTGACCCAAACTGGGAAAACAAACCTGGTTGGACACATATTTGGTAATATAATGGGCTTCCCATTTAGTCCCTGTTGGTCTCTGTACATATGAGACCAAAGCTAGGCCCAAGCAGAGTCGACTAAATAGCATCGGGAATGACCTCTGAAAGGCTGGTGAAATATCGTCCCTTTGATTCGGATGGTGCTGAACTCATGTCTCTCCAGCAGATGCCAGGAGGGCAGGAAGAACACTGCTCTGCCTGCAGCTGGTGCTCAGGTACGACCACAGGTGAGGCTTCCATAGACCAAAAAGAAAAACTGTCTAGCAAACACTTTTACTACAGTGAAAGAAAATGGAGCAAGAAGATTTTTTTTTATTTGTATAAAATATATTGTTCTTCCAGGCTGCAGTGAAATAGTTTCTATTTAATTGCACAGACATCCTAAGAAGGTTACAGCAGTGAAACATTAAAATTCTAAGGGCAACTAATAACATTAAAACTTTATAGCCCCAGATAGAATAATTTAGACAAAAACAACATGAACATATGTTTTGTGTAATAATAACAAACATTTATAGCTGTCAAGAGAGAAAAACACAGGTTTATGCACACCTTAATGGTGTGCATGGGTGAGCATGAGTATATTTAAAACATAATATATTACAAAAATGACAGCAGGCATGGCTCTTCTGGGTACTATGTTAAATCAATGAATAAATTACCAAAAGTGAGCTGTGGCTGTTTGGATGTGTAATTGAGCTTAACGTATGTAGTGTTATTTCAAAAGAAACTGTTCAAGGAGTTTGAGCCCAATCCACTCTGCATCTATCCTAGGCAGTTTACAAATAGCAATAAATGAAACCGTTTCACAGTAGGAAGGAAGTTTAGTTATACACATTACTTAAATGGAGGAAAAGTTAATTTTAATATGCTTGGCAGGAATTGAAAACAAACTTATAATAATTTGCTTATGTTCACCAAACTGGAAATTGAAATGTTAATATTTGAATTGAAATTTATTTTAATTATTTACTGCATGACTCACAAAATCACTAGAAATTATCTGTTCAACTTAAAATAAATATATACACAACCCTTCGTAAATATATGTTTATTATTCTACTTGTTTTAATTACACCATTTGAATGTGACACTTTTTCAAAAAAAATGATTAGGACTCTAGAATATGAAATAAATTTTAAGCTTCTTTGTGCCAACAAGTTAATGGCAATTGGTAATAACTGTGCTGTAGACAAAGCCATTAATGTGATTTTAGAATAAAAATAACTTCTCATAATTTTCTTTCTAATTATAAAGTTGTTTGTCTTACTTAGTACTCTACCACAGTTTTATGAAACAGGGAAAGAGGTATGTTTTCTTCTTTTTTTCCCTGCCTGTTATTTTCTGGCCTTAATCATCTCATATTTTTCTGTAATATATAAAATGCAATGATCCTTTCACATAGGAAAACTGAAGCAAAATTCCCTCAGAATTAAGTCCTGAAATGCCTGCATTATAGATCTTGCCAAGTAGCCAAAAGAGCCCCCTCAACAACTGTGACTTCTTTTTAGGAGACTGCAATTTAAAATGTTATGATGGGCTTAGGTAAGAACCGTGCTGACTCCTTATTTTTCATTTCTTTTCTGTTAATAGGGTCATTATATCATGGCAGATGCAGGATGCAGGAATGTCATGTGTTTTATGAAAGGGAGACTATTTTTCTTGAACAGCATATTTTTATCTGTCCTATTAGCCCAGTGCTTTGTTGTCATTTATGGCCACCTAACACAAGTACCTTCCAACGCTCTCCACAACTGTGTGGGGCCCTGGATTCATAAACCCAAAAGCTTGCTTTTCATTTTCACTAGATGAATAGCTTCTTACGACCACTGAAAATAAGTAAAATTGGCTTGTACTTAACAAAGACCTTTTTATTCAAAATCACAATGCAATTAGATAGGAGGCTGTCCCTCTGCATTTTCAGCACCACTTGTACTCATGTTGCCCTGTTAACTCACTCGGCCACTCTACTCTCTTATCCCCAAATTTTGCACAAACCAACCAATTTACTGACTCTGCTACGCAGTAATTCCCCAGGGTTTCCATGCTCCTATGAGCCGATGATGATTAAAACAGTCGGAGCAGTCAGATGCAGAGAGACAGTGGAGCCCACTTACCGCTCAGTGCTTGTTAGGAGACCAAGATATGGAAATGATTAGGGTAGGAAACACTGCATTGTGGGCTGGGAGTTTGAAGACCAGGCCACATGTGCTGAAAAAGCTACTTGGGAAAAGCTTCCTTATCTTACCCTCTTTTGAGTCTTCTCTGTCTGCAACTGTGGTCACAGTTCTCTTATCTCTAGGGACTGATCCCGCAGATGCATCGCTGGTAGTTAAGCAGCAAGCATCAAATACTTTGCAGAAAGACATTTACTAAAGGCTCCTGTGGGTAAGGCCACAAGAGCCAGAGCCTTTCCCTGACTAAACTCATTTTAAGCAACTCATTTCCCTTTCCTGATTTAAACTGAGTCCTACAAAATTAATGGGCAAAAAGTGAGGGAATGTGGGAAGTGGAAAGGGATCAGCAGCTAAGTTAGTGTTCAATCACCAGCCAGTTGGCATATTTCAAATGTTATCCTATGAATACTAGCACTAACAAGAGTAAATAATGAACGCACAGTCCTAGACGCCATTTACCATAGATTTCTAGATACATGTTAACAAAATCTTAACATCGAAGACCCTTGACTAGGTATCCTAATAATTATTTCCAATAACAATAACAAACATTAAAATCATAATTTAAGAGTTCAGATCCCGTATCTGTTAAATCTCAGGATCTATTCACCTTAGGGTATACAATGCTAGAGTTCAAAAAGTATGAAGGTGTCATACAGTGAATCTGTGGGGTCTATAGGGCCAGTTGTTTTGCACTGAAGAGGAACCCCAGGAATCACAGGACAGTGTGTGGAAGGCATGGCCTGTGCTGGGACTGATTTTTCTGGCACCTTAACAGCTCCCACCATCAGCACCTCAAGTACCACCCACGGTCCCTATGGTGAAACAGCTGGCTCTGCATATTGGTGCCTCAAAGTGACTCTTTTCAGGTTCCACTTCCTGTTTTCCTTTTCACATACATTCCCTCTGCCTCCAGTTGTAGACTCAGCCCTTGCTTCAGACTGTCTTTGGTTCACGCGCCCACCTTCTCCACAGATGCGGTGATTTTCCTTCACTCCATGTCCCACCCAAAGCTCCTCACTGGAGACCAGACCACAGCCCCAGCCCCACCCCACACCATCGCATGAGAACAGGGAGTCAAACTCATACCCTGTTAGCAACTACTGATATAAGAATTTAAGAATGTACTAAACATCTCTGGTCTTCTTAGCAACCGTGTATGAATTAGTCAACCACCCACCGCTGACAATACTTCCATGTATATCATCTAATCTCTTCAACAAGCCTATGAGGGAGGGAGGTGGCGTTATCATTCCTCCTTGGCAGGTGAACAGACAGGTGCAGAGAAGGAATTTTCTGACTTGATCCCTGGAGACAGCACGTTACATTTGCCTATGGCTTATGGATATTTGGACTTATTTCAAGCTCTCAGTTATCTCATTCTGGAGTATATCTATGTGTCTCCATCATTATTGCGAGTCTCAAAGTCAGTTCCTCCCCAGTTATAAAAATAATTGATAATATTTAGTTTTGGAAAAAACGTACTAACTTTGTTTTTTTTTCCCCCTTCAAAGCATGCTGATCACTGTACTATCATTACTGTGTCATATGACATATTCTTATTACAGTTTGTTTGAAATATTAACTTTACCAAATCATCGTGCCTTTTCCTTATCATCAGAACTAGTTAACGATATTAATAAAATTATGAAGCACTAACCAACTAAAATGAAATAGTAGACACTACATAATTGTACAGTGATACATTCTTTCCTTCACTAACTTTCGTAACTTTTACTAACCTTAATGAAATTTTCAAACACATTCTATTAAGAATGATAATCTTATAGCAATTATAGGAAATGGAAAAATAAATACAGAAAAGATATATTTCATTGAAATTACACATCAGATTCTCCTCCCTGGAAACTCAACAAAAACTACTTAAAGAAAAATTAAGTGTTTAAAATTTATAGCATTAGGTCAGCTGCCACACTTATTAATTCACAACTGGTATATCTAAGATGTCACTGAGCTAACCAACTCGTAAACGTCCCTGTTCAAAATGTCAAAAAAAAGCCGAATTTCTAAATATGGACAATAGTAGCTTGCTTTGTTTTTCTCTTTTAGTTATAAAATGGAAAGCTACTATACAACATTTTGTATTAAAAACATAATTCGTCTTAGTTTTATATAACTGGTCTAGATTCCATCATATCGATTACATCAATTTAATCTATATACTCTCAGAGAGCACAGATCAGTTTACAAAACTGATACAAATATGCAAAGGACTAAAAGAAATACATAATCTAAAGGAAGGATTTTGACTTCTGTTCTAAATATTTTGTTCATTAACTGGCATTTTTTGAGAGTAGTATTTGCGGGACATATGCTGAGCACTGCCAGGTACAGAACAATGAATGAGAAATAGTTCCCCACCTTCAGAGAGCATGCAACCTGAAGAATATCTTTAAACACAAAATTCAAAAAGAGCACACAGTATGTGCTATAACTCATGGATAAATGCTATAGGGACACTGAGAAAATTGAAGGTCCTTTGACTCAGGTGCTACCGGGTGGGAATGAAAAGGACTACTGGTGGGGGTGGGCAGAGACATGAGGAGCTGAATGAGAAGAGCATAGAAAAAAGGACAAACTGGTCAGTTTGGGAGACTAGAAGTAGCCCCGAGTGGCTATAGCAAAGGAAGAGAAGAGACTCAAAGAAACAAAGCTCAAAAGGAAGGAACTTTATCAGTAGGCAATGGAAAACCAATGCAGCATTCTGGGGAGCAGAGTTACCGTGCAAACTGGAAAGAGGCAGGAGAAGCACTGACAAGAATGTCAAATGGGGAGGCTAGTTTTTGAGGAACCTGCCAGCTGTGCAGAGGTTGGGAACAGGAGAGCTATACAGAAGGCCCAAGTGGCAGTATGGAGGGAGCCAAGCCCTCAATTCTGAATCAACAAAGAAATTTCACTTTGGATATAATTAATAACATCGTAATAACTATGTATGGTGTCAGGTGGGTACTAGATTTACTGAGGGGATATTTCGTAAGTTATATAAATGTCTAACCACTGTGCTATGCACCTGAATTGAATGTCAACTGTAATTGATAAATAAAAAGTTTTTTTTTTTTTTTAAATTACCTTTCAAAGCATTATGTTTTGCTCCTTAAACTCAGACAGTACTATATGTCAATTATATCTCAATAACATTGGGAACAAAATTTTTTTAAAGAAATTTCATTTTGGTTTGTTTCACATGTAGGGGCTCTGAATAATATTCAGTTTGAAAAAATTCTCGGCAAATAATTTTGTATTTATTTTGTAACCAATCAGGATCAAATATTTTATTTATAGACTAGGGAGCCGAAGTTTAGAGACTGATGTGGTAACTAAGAAGACGGGAGAGAACGCTGATGAGAATAATTTCAACAGAGGGGCTGAGGCCAAAATGCATTACATAGCAATGAGTTGAAAAGTCAATGACAGTTTAGCAGTGGGGAAAAGAAAGTATTTTGAGAGGTGACAGGTAGAGAAAGATTCAACTCATATAATACTCAGCAATCTATAAGAATTCATTAACATTGTGATTTTGTTGCATAGGATGCTTGTATCCCCTATAACAGAAAATTTCAACTCCAGTAATAGAAGAAGGCTAAACAAAGAGGGAAATTATTAAAAATGCTGAAGGTAGGATAGCTCCAGGGTTAGTTAATTCAGCTGCTCCATGATATAAAGAATCCATCTTTCTCCTCTGTCATTCTTGGCATATAAGCTTTATCTTGAACCTAGCCTTACTCATAGTGACAAAATGGCCATAGCAGTTCCGCTTCACCTCCTTGTGAAAGCATTCAGAATTTGAAAAGGCACCTTTCCTCTTGTTTGTCTCTTTCTATAAGAAAGAGACCCTTTCCCAAAGCGCTGCAGTGACTTCTTTCAGATCTCACTGGTCAGAAGTACATCAATTGGCCGTACCATTACATGGCAAGGGGGGTCCTCAGGGTTGTTTGATGGACTAACTGTGATTTGCTGCCTGGGCTGGGAACAGGGCCCACCTTACCTGAATTACGTAGCATGGAAGAAGGTGGGTATGTGGACAAAATAGGTTATTCTGTTAGGAAAGAGGAGTAGAAAAATGGCCATTGGTTAGGCAGCCCACATGCCTGCAAGTTAAGCTTTATAACCACTGTTTGATGCTGGTGGCAATGATTATATTATTAGTGCAACATCCCCAACCCATTAATTTCCCTTTTATCAGGAGAAGTGTGCCCACGCTTCCTAATATCCAATTTTACCATTTATGGGGGAAAAGAGAACTATTGATTGCCTAGGAAAAGTACACACAACAAGAGTTTCTATTTTGAGGTATTCATTGAAAGAAACTGTTGTGAGACATCTGCTTAAAATGCAGGATTTCCAAAAAGATTCTATCTTCAAATCCTTTACCCAATCTCCCTTTTGTGGATTAGCCATGAAGAATAGTCATTAAGCTTTTTGTGTACAACTGAGACTAAAAGAATCTGCAGATAATGATAGAAGATGCTATTCGCCAAAGGTCTGAAGCAGGAATACAACTGAAACTACTACACAATTGGGTGAAACACAAAAGTAATTACAAAAGAAGAAAAACACTCAGAACACCAAATTTACCTTTACCCAGTGATGTCTTTACTCACATCACTCTTCATTTTGCCCTATGTTATATAGTTAATAATTCTGAGACTTCAACCAAAAAAGGAAGGAAATTTTCAATTACTGGTTAACAGTAACAGTTACAAAGTTCTCACTTATTGGGAAATGAGATGATTTCATTTCACTCTAAAAGTAATAAAAATTGATAGCACTATTTTAATGATAATTTTGAAAAATACACTTTATGTTCTGCTGAGTCATATTAGTCGAATTTACTTGGGAGAAAAAAAAAAATCACACAAAAACTTCATTAATGAGAATGGGTAGTTATGCCCAGAAAGCTACTATTTTTTAAATATGTAATTCTTAGAAAAGTTTGTGAAAAGGAGGAACAATGTGTGATGAAAAAAGGTGAGTGTAAAGCACTTGCTAAGTGTACAATAGGCCAGGTTCTGGAACCTCCTAAGTCTTGAGCAATGGAAAAAATTTCAACACGTTAAGCTGGACGGCATCACCTACAACAGCCAATGTCACTGATCCTACTGCGTCTACTTCGCATCAGAATCTTGAGTTTATATTATGCGGTTATTAGTTTACTCTCAGCTAGGACAGAAAAAAAAGCTTTGGCCACGAGGGCCTGGAAAAGAGAGAAGAGCTGAGACAAAAAGGACTTTTTCAAAATTCCTCATAATTCAAAATGCATAACCCTCAAGTTATGGATAAACTTCAGAAGGTTCAGATAAGTACTGAAGTTCAAATATGTTGATGAAAACTTCACTAATTTCTTTCTGGTCTCACAACTGGACCAAAAATTCCCCATCAAAACTTACTGATTTTACAAGTTTTAGCCAGATGGAACTATCCAGTAAAATTCAGTATTTCCCCGCATGTATCTAATGACAGCCAGAAGAGGCATGAAATGAATGACAGCAAAGAAATAAATTTAACTAAGCTGGTTTGGGAAAACATATGAGGGTGTGTTTTATGGAGACTCTATTCCAGAGACGTGATCCAAGTCACTATACAGAGCAGAGCTCCCCAGCTCTGCATTTCCTTCAAAGGTTTAGAGAGTATCAACTATGTTATATCAGCTAAGCCACATTCATCATTTACTAGATGTGTATATGTACACAGATTATAGTGCACCAAATATAATACGTCAGAGATTAGACTTTGTTAGAGATTCAAATAGTTATGACTTAGTTCTGCCTTTTGAGTTTATGTCAATTTAGAGACCTTTACCTTCTCAGGTTCAATTTCGCCTAATCTTGTTAGAGAGCTTTAGAGCAGACTACAAATTTCATCAACCAGTGTACTGGTCAACTGCTAAGTCACATGAGATCCTTTTAGTCTCTTTCAAACAAGCAACTCAGAGTATATTCTTTCAGCAAGATCTGTTTAAATAAAGACTTTAAAAAAAAAATCGAACAATCTATTAAAACAATTAACCAACTGACCCGGCGCAAGGAAGTACAAAGATAAGAAAATCACATTTTAAAAAGATTTTTATTAAAATATAGCTAACATACAATGTTATATTAGTTTCAGGGGTACACCATAGTTATTCAACATTTATATACCTAAAGAAGTGATCACCATGATAAGTCCAGCAACCATCTGACACTGTATTGTCGTACTATGCTATCACAATATTATTGACTATATTGCTAGTGATTTGGGGAGAATGGGTGAAATAGCTTTTTAAAAAATTGTTTTATTTATAATAAAAAGCAAGAGGCAAAGAAAATGGTAGAGCATTGTAGAAAGGAAGAATAGATGGCAAGATAGGATTGTGCCATTCTTTACCTGGCTAAGATAAAGGAAGTATGAAAGGTGAGAAGATAAAGTGAAGTTCTGTCTTTCGCTTTAATAATATTATAAATCAACCATCAATATTATATATCAATTACAAAATTAAATAAAATATTCTTATTTTAACTCAAGTAATGTTTAAAGCCAGTGAAGCAAAGAAGTTTAGGCTGTAGTTGCAGTCATGGAGTGTAACCACCTTAAATGTTAACTTTTGAATAGACGCTCAAGACAGCAATGGAAATGGTGCCACAAGGCTGTGTGTGATTAATCAACAAATGTGAGGTACAAATTGCAAATGCAATGCAGAGTAGAGGGTGGAAATCGTAGGAAAGATCTATGGAGACGGTGGGATTTGAATTCCACTCTTATTCTCCAGGCCCTCCTCACCCTCAACCCTCTCTGTATTCAAATTGTCCCACTGACTAATTAACAGTGAATTTGCCATTATTCTAAACCTTTCGGCTTCCTTCCCTCTTCACGGTTGCTTATTACCCAACATTCCTTGCTTTCTCCTATCTCATAAGATATGTCCTCCCTTTCTGAAACTCACAGCTCCACCTGGCTTACTTCCTCTCCCTCTTCTGAATCATTGTGCCAATCCATCTTCTGTCTGGTCCTTCTTGAAGCTGTCTTCAATTGGCCCTTTTTAACTAGTCCTATTCTTTAGCCATGAACATGCTAAGATCACCTCTGCCCCGTGGAAAGTTTCTTTGACCTACATCCCTACTGTCCCCCAGCTGCCAGCATTCTGGGAGGCAGGGGCTGGGACCTTCACTGCTGAGCACAGAGATTCTCCGTCCCCAACTTTAACATGGCATCCTGGCTCGCAGTTGCTCTGCACGTTCCTCGAGGTTCTAGCATACCTCACCCTGATTCTCACACAACACTGCTTTCTTACCAATATCAACTTCCAAGGCTACAGTTGTGATTTCTATTTGGACTGCCCAACCTATGTCCTCAGCATTGATCCCCACTCAAGCTTCAGGCTTGCATTGTCAACTGAGTAGTGCACGTAACCACATAGATGATTTTCAGGCTCTTCCTATTCCTAAATCGCTGTTCTCAAACTTGCCTGCACTTTGGAATCACTTGCAGAGGTTACAGAAATATCTATGCCCAGGTTACACACCCAGATATTCTTATGAATTGGACATCAAGGTCACTGTACTTTGCTTTCAAAACTGCTCCGTATCAAAATGTGTCCAGCCTCAATTAATGCTGATACCATTCGCTCGCGCTCAATTCCTTTGAGTCACCATTGACTCTTTCCTTAGCCCTCCATTCCCTAGATACCAAATACTAATATTTCTTCTTCCATAATATCGCTTCTACTTTATTCTTTATCCCAGCCACTACTTCACTTTAGCTGCTTTTAGTTGTTATAGTAGGTTCCCAATTCATTGTCACTCTTGTATCCTACTTTTGCCATCTGTTTTCTATAGCTAAATCCAATCATTAAAAACACTCATGGCACACTAGTAAAACACAAACTCTTCAACTGATATTCAAAACTCTCCAGTATAGAGCCCAAAGCTTTTTAGGTTTTATTTTCCACTAGGTCCTCATCCTTTCCCATAAACACATGGACACTCTATGCTCAAAAGAGCCCAACTATTCACTGTTCCTCATTCTCTGGATGTTTCTAATAGTTTTCCTTTTCCATACTTCTGACCATGTTATGTCCTCTGCCTGGGATGCTCTCCCTCTCATGTCTTCCTATTAACAATTTATCAGAATATTAGAGACCTCCACAAAATTCCATCTACTCTTACGGGTGGGAGGAGCCTTCCCAGACTCCCAACAGACTGAAGTAATGTCCCCTCCCCCAATGTCCCCATCTGTTATGTGCCATATTGTAGTATTTCTCACACAGTCTGCCTTAATTTAGAATTACATATCTGCATCCCTGTCTCCACTCCTGGGCAGGGAGCAAGGAGAGGTACAGTGTTCTCTCCAGAGCTATGAAATAACAGTGTAGTTACATATTCAATATTTATTGATTCTAAGGATAGAAGTGACCAGTACAGTCAGAGAGAATGGGAAAAGCCCTGGACAAAAGCAAAAAGAAAAATGCATTTGAAAGATGGTGAATTAACTAGAACATTTATGAAATGAAACAGTGACGTGAATCTTGACTAAGAAGGTAGAATCCAACGACAGGGTAAGGAGTTTGGCTTTTACCTGTCACATAAGATTTTTTAAAAGACTCTGGATAAGTCTGAATATGTAATACTATGTATTTGTACCCTAACTTTTTCCATCAGTAAAGCAAAAATGATAACAGGAGTTACGACTGCTACTATTTTGGGGAAGAATGAATGAGACAATCCAAGTAAACGTTTGACACAAACCTAGACCACAGTAAGACTACTCTAAATACTAACCCCATCAAAAGAGTGGTATAAACACATACACACACACACACACACACACACACATGGTTATACAACAATATCTAAAATGACAAAAGTAAAGAAAGCTTTTCTGGGTTTGATTTTCAGAGCTAGACAAAGGAAAGAATAAGAAAGAGACCTGAAAGCATTAATGTCCATGAAATAGAGTTGGACGGTTAGTTTGACCAGACACATACTTTTTTCTTTTACCTTTCTCCCTCTGATTCTTCTCTCTCTTTTCTTTACTTCTCTCTTTTCCTTTGTCTTAGTCTCTTGCTTTAGGGTTCCTTTTTTTCCTTTTGCCTTTCTCACTTAGCTCCTGGTCTTGCTTAGCCCCGAAGAGGGCAATGCTAAAGTGTTGGCCTCTGCAGGACAACTGAGTACAGCAGTTGACTTGAACAACTCAGAAGTTAGGTGGGTGGACTCCCCACACACACACAGTCAAAAATCCACATATAACTTTTGTCTCCCCAAAAGCTTAACTAGTAATAGTCAACTGTTGACTTACCGACAACATAAAAAGTCAATGAATACATATTTTGTGTTATATGTGTTATATACTGTATTCTTACAATAAAGTGAGATAGAGAAAATCAAATGTTGTTAAGCAAATCATTAAGAAAGAGAATGTATTTACAATAATATACATATTTATTGGGAGAAGAGCCCACATAGAAGCACACCTGTACAGTTCAAACCTGTGTTGTTCAAGGGTCAATTGTATAAAGATGAGACGCCACCACCCCAACCCAATGTAAAATGGCCAGGAAGCTGCACTGAAATGGGTCCCTGGGCTCTGGCCCAGCAGGACCTCCAACCTAGTTAATGTTTCCATTAACCTTCATTTAGGCGCAGTAGGTGGTAAGACGAGGAATGTTCTAGGAGTCCTGGTGGTACAGAGCCCTGTAGCGCATTGAAACATATCTCCAGCTCTGTGAGCATCAAAACCACATAAATGGCTACATTCCAGCTGCTTTCCAGGGAGAAGGAAAAAGCAGCATGTGGATATCTCAATGCTTTTTGACCTCACTGGATGGGAGAGATACTCTGGGTGTGAGAACAGTTAAACAAGCGTTCGGAGTATTCACAGTGTTGAGTGCAGGTGTGTGTATATTTGAAAGCTGCTGTTTTATAAGAAGTCCTAGGTGACTCAATAAACACAAGAGCCAGAGCAAAGTAATCCCTTTAGCAGGGCTCTCCCCGGCTCAGCCGTTGCCCTGCCAGAAACAACACATTCTGGGGGGAAAAGTGTAAATCACACACTGAGGTAATTGTTTCACACTTTCCAAGAATTTACTTATTAAATTCAAAGTGTTTTTTTAGAAGCAATTCTAAATCTTGCCTTCCGTTTTGTGCTTAAAAACATAAAAATTTTTTACATGTTAACTTCCACTTTATATCAAAAAGTCCCTCTAACGTGTTTACCATATATTATCTCTAAAATAGATCAGGCTGAGATACAAAATGTGAGTTCTAATAAAAGAGTGCTGCTTTCCATAGGATGTAACTGTGTATCCAATACCATCCATCTTTGCAACTCTAGGTATTATAGATTCAGAGATTAGGGACCCTGACTAAATAAAGGGGGAAAAAAAAAGACTATATACCTACTAATGTCAATGACATATTCCCATGTTGATTAGAGATACCAAAGAATTTCACTCCAGATTCTTGCTGAGCCAAATGTTTCCACCCTCAAGGCCACCAGCAATGGAAGAATAGTGTGAAAAATCAAGATAAGCTATGGTCTTATATATCATATAGACCATAATAGGGCTGGCTATTAACTGTCCTAGGTCAACTAGTATATATTTTTCTCATCTCAATCATTTTTTCAGTCACCTCCTTAGAGCGGCAGACTATTAAAAAAATTCCTTATCTGGGATCCACCCACACAACTGATAATATGCAAATTGAAGTGCCGTAGGGAGATTAGAGAAACTATCTTTTATTGATTCTATCACAAATTTAGTAAGCACAACTGATCTTCAAAGAAAATAACTCACTTTTGTTTCTGTCTTTTAAAACGACTTTTGAAGAAAAGTTGCCTTTCTGATAACAAAAAAAAAAAAAAAAGAAAAAGAAAAAAAGGACTATGAAGAATCCACAGTAGAAGAAAGCGCTCTCCCTAGGCACTGCCTATCAGGACTATGTTTGTATAGTTCAGCAGGAAAGGAACTGGATAGGAAAATGCCTTTCAGGAAAAATTCTGCACGGAAGACGTGGAATTGGTAATGCATGTTTACTACTCATTTGCTTGCATCAAGAACCCCATTTCATTTCAATCTGCCAACATCCTAATTAAGATGATCTGAATCTCAGGTGATCTATTATTCTAGATCTAAGATAGCCCAATCTACATTAGACAAGATGTTACACGGTGTGCTTACACTGAGATAAGACCACTGAGCAGAAAAGCGTGTCTTCCCTCATGTCTGGCCAAGCACTGGGCTGAGCTCTGTCAGTACCCAGTAAATAATGGCCAGGCCTTTGCCTGTTGCCTTTCTTTCTACTACGTGAGGCACAATTTGATCTTCCTGTACCAGTTCTAGGTCCTTTGACAACTTGGACCTGTATGATGTTGCTATTGTTGTTGTTGCTTTTGCATGAGGAGGAGAGTTAAGTATCTCGAGTAGTTCTTCATACAGGTACGTGTCAAGGTGTATGGGACTGACAGCACGTGAGTGGAATTCCCATTCATTACCTTAATGCTGTTTCTGAAGATCTTATATTGAAGAACATGCCAACTACATTAGCTTTTGAGTGAGTCAAGAATGCAGAAACGATGCTTTGGCTCACCAAAGTTTGGAAAAATCAGGATGAAATTCCATTCCAGGGTAATACTATCCAGCTGTTCTATTACCCAAGAGGCCCTATGTAATACAGAGAAAATATCATAGAAAGGTCCTCCCCAAATCAGCTTCCTTCTCTCCCTTCAGTTAAAGAAAATGACTTTTAATTCTCGAGCACAAAAACTGGGTTACGGCTAGGGTGTCTGGCTGGCAAACAAACACACAAACACACAAAATGTGCATTAATATTAGATTTGCCCTCTCTTGACATCTCAAGAAAGGCCAGGTGGTCAGTAACACACCCACGTCAGAGGCCATGCCTACGGCCCTTCTCAGCCAGTATCTAAAACCGTCCTTTGTCCTTCATAAGGCTGAGCAAAACAGGTAACAGACGTCCGTAAGCTTCCTCTTGTGCTATTGTTGACCAGATACCGTGGACGACCTTCACAGTCTGCTATCCATTTCCAAAGGGATGAGCACTTCAATCTAAGTACCTCAAAGGAGGCAGATAAAATAAGCACCGCCCAAGAGTTCCAACCAGCTAACCCGCCCTCCTGGCATCAAGGAAACGAAGGTGTTGGTTGGAACCCAGGCTAGGTCGCCTTTCTAGTAGCTGTAAAGTTTTCTGAATTTGCAACAAAATCTTCAAACGTTCTGTTTTCGGAAATGTATCTGTTTCCTTACAGAGGACAAAAGTACCACTGCGGTGTGCTGTCAGTGATGGGGGTGCGGGGATCCAGGCCTTGATGCTACAACGTCTGTAATGACGGCATGCTGTGTAGGTGAGAAGTAAAGAAATAAAGGACGAGAACATTATGAAGTGGGCAATGCGCAAAATTTAAGAATGCTTCTCGTTTTCGGGATTTTGGGGTTTTGCCTTGAAAGGTCAAGAAAAGAATGTAGCCTTTGTTAGGAGTTAGACATTCACTGAGTTTTGAAAGCCCTCCAGCTATCCACCATTCGAAAATTGAACATCCTGAACACCTAGTTTAAGGTGATAAACTCTCACCAATCTATCTTAAAATAAAATGTGTAATTACAGCACACTTTCAATCCTTGGGTATGAGTGCTGAAGCTCAGTTCCTAGAATAGGTGAATTCTGTTCTCTATTTCCATGTATAAAAGATCTCACAGTCCTTGGAAAACACTTTTTGAAAAAAATGAAATACAACAAATAAGGTATGCTGGCGAGTCCTAGGGGAGAAGTTTCCCAGAGTCTTTGAATTTCCTCCTGTCTTCCTCCTTTACAAGATTTCTAAGGCCAAGTCCTTTTCTACAGTCTCTCAAACAAGGTAAAAAAGAAAAATACCCCCTAGATATATTCCTTAGATTTTCTATTATGCTTCTCAAGTTCCCAGTAGCTTCTGAAGTAAATCTAAGATGAATTCTGGAGTTATTTTTTATTACGTTTTAATTTTAGGTCCTCTTTTAGGTCCAAGATGAAACAGATGATCATAACGGCTATGCTTGGGGATGCATTTCATGGCACAATTCGTGCATGACCTGTGCAAGGTCAGTCATGGAAGGAGGGCTGACATGACAGGTAACAAGTCGAGTACAGCTTTTAGTCTTGGAGAACTTCAGCGTAACTTATTCCAGCTAGCTCCATTTAGTGCACTATGGCAAGAGAAAATTCTGCTTAAACAGTACAGATAAGGTGGGTTCTGTATAAGGACCTCACTCTGGCTTGGGGAATGTCAATTAGAGACACAGGAGGAGTTATTGCTTAAACCGCGGATCACGGAGGGTCATTTTCTGTCACGTTGTGAGCCTTGGTGCCAATTGTGGCAAGCTGACCTAAGCATCGTCCACAAGGTCCCAGGTTCCAAACACATCAACATGTGTTTACACCTCTGGATCTTTCCACGTGCTCTTCTCACTGCCCATTATTTCACCCTCACAAAAATCCACTCCCCCACCCCCATTTAAAACATCAATTACCCTATAAACCTTTCCTTGATACTACCCCCAAGTTGGGTTAGTTATTTCCTTCTCTGTGTACTCATAGAATTTTGTAGCTATCTCCACTAGAGTATTTATCAGAGTCTACTATAACGATGTGTCTGTTGTCTCCACCACTAGACTATGGAAGCTGGTCCATTTACCCTTATCTAGGACTTACTATGTGCCAGGCACTGTTCTAAGCACCTTAGATATGTCAGCTCTTTAATCTGCATCACAACCCTGTGAGATAGATGTTAGCATCACCTCCCTTTTACAAAGGAGGAAACTGAGTGAGGCACGGAGAAGTTAAGTAATTTTCCCAAGGACACACAGCTAGAAAGCATCAGGAGTTGAACTCAGGCAGTCTGACCTCAGAGTCTGAGCCTCTCCTATTATTCTTTGTGTTTGCCTAAGGGACTAAGGGAGGTGGTTCATAAACATAAAACAAATGAAACAAATGATCGTTCCGATTTGCCCATAGCTTCCTAAGCTTAAATTTAGAAATATATTTTCTGGGTATTAAAATTCATTTCACCTTCTCCCTTGACTATGGATGAGTTTATCTGTCCAGAGAAAATTCAGCCCAGATTGGGGAGGAACAAACTACTTGGGAGGGAAAGGGCCTGCGGCTCTGCCATGTTCATCTTAAATTCTCAGCACCTCCCTCAGGGTCACATGTGTGGACACCTACAAAAGCCTCTTCTCATAGCTGCTTTTAGATGTAGGAGTGCATAGTGTGACATGAAACGCTTTGGAATACAAATACTACTAACAAGACAAACAAGTTAAACTGATGTGACTCAAGGAAGACATCTGTACTTTGCGGATTCAAACAGAGAGTGTTTTTGTTGTTGTTTGTTTAGAAGCGAAGCACCCAAATCATTGAGAATCAGACGTATTTATTTTTCCTCCTAATATTTGAATTCTTATCTCTGATGTTGTGTGAGGATCGCGGTGGCAGTGTGAGAATAATGTAGCCCTGCAGGAAAGGGGGCTTCTTAGAGCTTGTGGTGTCCCGGGAGCTGGGGGAATGCAAATTCTGGGGCCCCACCCTGGAGCTTCTGAGGCAGGGTGTGAGCAGGGAGTCAGTCCTCTTTTTGAGAAATGCTGATATTTTCTCTCTTTTGATGTGTACTTTCTCCTCATTGGGTTGTCTTCTTTATTCCATCTCACTACCTCCCTACAAAATGAGCTGAGTTTAAAGTGTCAAATTCAAATTGGCCCTGGTGAAAAGAGCTCCTCATTTTCAACATAGGCCTTTTATTAATTGAGGTGAGGGCACCGTCTCTGCAGTCCCTCCAGGCTCCGCCCCACCACAGCCAAGCACAGGTTTTTATGCTGCAAACAAGGATGTGGTTTCCCTGCACTTTCCAAAACCCTCCAGTTTGCTGATCACGGGCCTCTCGGCCTCCCTTGCACGCCCCTCCCTCTCTCTCTAATTGCCCTGGCTTGCTCACAGAACGCTGCTTCCTGAAAGAAGACTTCCTTGATGTCCCCATCATAATCATGTCTCCAAACCCAACTTCTGTTTGCTCCCTTTTCTTTTCTTTCACAGCACATCACAGTCTATAAAGGCATGATTATTAGATTCCAGTACATCTCCCCACTTCACCACCAGCTCCATGAGACAGGTACTGAGGCTAATTGCTCGTCACCATACCCCGCCCTGAGCAGTGCCAGAGACAGTGCTCTACGTGGTGGTGAAAACGGGCTCTGCAGCCAAAGGGTTCAGATTCAAATCCTAGCTCTTCGGCTTAGCGCTGTGTGATCTTAGGCAAGTTACTTAACTTCTCTGTGCCTCTATTTTCTTCCTTGGGGATTATCAAAGTACTGCCTTATAGAATTAAATGAGAGAATACACAGGAGTGCTGTAGAACAGTGTCTGGCATGCAGACTGCATCCAAAAGCTATACAGGATAGCTTTTAAAAAGTAAGGACACAGTACATTTTTGTTCAATAAATAAAACACAGTGGAGTTTTTAGTTTTTCTCATCATCACTGCCCCAGCCAAAACGTTAGTCCAATCAACTTCTCCCTGCAGTCTGCTCCTTAAAAGAGCTCCACTTCTGCCCTGAGAAATCTGCTGCATATAGTCTCCATTCCATATTATTAGTTCCAGCTTTGATCCTTTCATCACGTCACTTCCTAAAATATGCGCTCATGTGCCAAGCCACTTCTCTTCCTTTCTTCAAGTATTTCCTGAAATGTGACCTCCTCCATGGAACCTTCTTTAAGTGGAACTGAGCTCATCATTCCAATCCTCTGTTTCCAACAAATAAGTTAAAAGTTGTTGCTTGAGGTTCCGAAGCCATAAATCGCCTGAGCTTTTCACTGGCTGAATGGTCGGTCTCACCATTGCAAGGCAGGTTGAGTTTCTTAAGCGTGCAAAGGGTTTGTTAAACTAGCTCTGTACATATTTAGCACAATGCCAATCCACATGGATGCCGAATAAATGTGATTTGATGATACTATAAGTACTTTGCCCATGCCATGAACAGAACGCATGAGCTCTTAAATCTGTTTTCCCCATGTTACAAAATGTTCTGATGCTGAGTTTATCATGAGACTGGTTTTCTGCGTTTACTTTCACAAAAGAACAAATACAAAAGAAGGGAGAAATTACATAAAAATAGCAAATTAATACAATTATTTTCCATATCATGAGATCAAACATGCCTTTAGAACATTGTATTAAAAGGGGCCTCATTTAAAGTTTAACTGCATATGCTTTGGGGTTTATTTTGCAAATCTAAAATGGAGAACCAAAACATGTCAATACTCATTTTTAAAGTACTTGTTGTATTCGGTGCATGCACCATTATGGAGAACTTACACTCAGAGCAAAAAGATTTGTAGCAAAGCGTATGACCTTCTTCCCACTACAATGACCATCCCCTAATTAGGCAATGCATCTGATAGTCATTAACAGGAATGAGATAATGAATCACTTTCTCTCTTCTTTGTTAATTTGCTGTAACCAAGCGGCTAATGGATGTCAGAGCTGAGTGATTGCACTGATTATAGTGATTTATAGTTGCAACAAAACAATTTAAAACCATTCTGATTATTCATGTTTAAGATGCTTTATGTTTTGTTTACTAAATGTTTTATGTCCCTCTTTCTCCTACTCCTAAAGTACTGTCCCTCTCCTACTTTGCCATTTTTCACAAAAAGACCTGGTCGGAGAAAAACTTGAAAGTTGTAGGCTTTTATTTTTTTTATTGTTTTAAGCAAAGCCTTTCATTCTGTTTACATCTATCTATCTACCTATCTATCTATAGATACCTAAAGTTTACCCGGTAGAAACGACAAGCCTTAGGGGTGAAAAGAAAAGCCTCAGTGGTGCCTCGTTCAAAAGGAGACAGAATTAAGAGGAAACAAGGCAAACTTCAAGCCACTTACCTTGGGGCTTCCAGTCCCTTCCTCATCCTCCACAGACACATCAGTAGCCAGAATCTCGGCTTTGATGGTATCCAGAGCCCTGAGAATCCAGCTGTGCTGCCTTTTGATTTGCCTCTGCAGCTCCTTCCACTGACTTGCAATCATCCGCAGCATGTCCTTTAGTCCTTCTCCAAAAAAAGGGGAAAGCACAAGTTATGGACTGGACTGCATTGGGACTATTATTATTTTTACGCAGTACACTAGATGGTTATTTCAAACAATAAACACAATTTTAAATGACCGTTACCATCACCTGCCATATTAGCATTGGTCATGCAGAATAGAGACTGGGAATTTTTGACTTGACCTAAAGCATAAGGACACAAAAATGGTACATCCACATAGATTCATGGTTTGGAGTTGACTTGGATTCAGTATATTGACAAAATGAAAAAAGAAAAAAAAAATGCATGTGGAACGAAAATCACAATGTATAAAAATTATTAACTAAAGCTTCACATTCCAAATAAAGGGCCCTGTGTGGAGATTTAATAATGATCAGAAAGATGCATGGAAATAGGTAAAGTTAATTCAATGAGAAACGCAGTAAATGGGCCAGAATTAAGACGGCAGTCTTTAGCATTAGCACATCCAATTAATGCTGCTCTTTTCTTATTTAGCTGTGGGAAGCTCAAAGCAACAGCCAAATTGTAATTCACCCTGTCTTACGGTTTTTTACTACCAGGATAAGTATAACCAAATGACAAAACAATTTTTTATTTATAATCTGTTCCTCATAAATCCATTAAAACTGGGGTAAGAACTGCTTTGGGTAAGGCCCAAACTCTGCTAATGCAATGACCAGCAAAACGTTCATGTGTGTGAATTGGTAGGGAAATAATTGGGTATCTCTAGACTGCCAGCCTTGTATCTGTAATGACATCTATAAGTACCTTCACGCATATGCATTATAACTATATGCACAATTCTCATTCATTATCTTAATGTTATTTCCAGAGCACCTACATCAAAAAGCATGTCAATGTGAAGTTTTCAGGAATGCGATTTCAATTGAAACTCAGGCGAACAGCAAGCTCCAAATAAAATGAACAGACCATTTGGAGGCAGTATTTCATCTTATAAGTATCACACCATTGTATGCAGTATATGAAACATTTATAAATCCTGAAGGTCAATCTGATAATGTAAATATTAATAATACATAAGGAGGTGAATATATGCAGTAATTTACAGCAATGCTTCTTCATTCTTAATAGTCTGGAGACATAAAGACTTGCAATATTTCAGGAGGATTTACCTGCTTTGTGAGATGCAATGAGCTCGAGGAGTTGGTGTCCTTCCTCCTCCACAGCTTCCTTGAGAGCACAATGACTGTCTACATTCAACTTAAAACTCTGCAAGGAAAAACATGAACATCAAACCCTGGCCAGGCGGCTATGCGTAAAACATCCACACTTTCTATCAGGAACCAAACAATCCAATTTACCCAATAGACAAACTCATTTGCAATACTAAAAGCTATTGATATTTGGGATCTGGGCTCAAAATGTTTCCATTAGATTAGCAGAGTGCATCTGCTTGGAAACAGCTGACAAATCTAGAAATTCATTAGGTTTTTATGAAAAGTCACATCCCGTAGGCTATATCAAGAGTAGCAGGATTCTGTAAAACACACTGAATTTCTACCATCACGTATGAGCTCTTTTCCTCACTTCGTAAAAATGTTAGTGATAGCACTATTTATGAAACCATAAAAAAAATGGCAGCATCAATTATAGTAGCCTTATGTGCACATATATAAACACATTAATATAGTAGGACTTGATTCAGCTCTGTTTCTCAGGTATCACAGAAACCATAGAATATCAAGGTGGATCTAAGTGCTGTAGAGAGGTGTCAGATGCTTTTCAAATCCTTGATTTTTAAAAATTTATTCCTTACAATGTAATACTGCTTTATAAATAAATAAATCAAGCATAGCAGGGGCATTTTTCACTCGTGATAGTCATCCAAACAACAAAACCTGCTGTCATGGCTGAATTCCAACTCAGAGCCATTTCTTTTAGAAAGCCTTCCCTCACGCCTTGCGTGGAGTTAATTACTCCCCTCTCTCCGTTATCTCTGCTCCTTACACTTGCTTTTATGATAGAATTTATCATACTGTACTGTGCTTTATTTCTATACTTGGCTACCAAATTATAAGCAATTTGAAAGAATTGCCAGTGTCACATTTATATCCAACTCATGTCACATACAAGGTGTTCGATAAATGTTTGAGGGAATCGTGGATATCCGTTGACCTGGATCAATAGTACTCTCTGAAGAGGAAAGTTTCCATTTCAATATTTCAAGAAACACAGATGGTTTTCCAAAGATTCTTCCACTTCTGGAATGTTATAAGGGGTTCCAACCACAGGACGTCCAATGGGGAATAACCATAGTAACCAATCTGTTGAACCAATGGTTAGCCTTCAGGATTAAAATCCATTCCTTCACTTGATTAACTGGAATGAACATGGAGTTTGAAATATTGTGTGCCAGCTTTTGGCTTCTCTGTGATAGGACTCTAAAATATACAACATATTTTGCTTTCACTAAACGCTTATTGAGCAATAGTTATATGCACTGCACTGAACGTAGTAATAAGAATATTTGACAAAAGTTTGAGATTAGATACAATCCCAGTTAGAAAGTAATTTGGATGAAAGAGGTTAAACAACCATAAATTGTGAAATAGGGTTTTCATTCATTCATTCATTCATTCATTCATTCATTCATTCACTCCTTCATTTAGAAACCATGCATCATGCCTATTCTGTACACTGTGTCAGGTAGCGATTGTGGGGATATAAAGCATGGTCTCTGGCATCAAAGGGCATCCTGAGTCATCTTGGATGCCCAGAAGTGAGTCTGGGCTCTCTTTTCCTTAGTGGAGAAAAGGGGTCTTTTTAAAGTTCAGAAGAAAAAGCACAGCATCCCAAATCAAAAACTGAAATTGAAGGAGATAGGGACAGACAGATCAGGCCTTAAAGTATAAAGATAAGAATTCTGACTTAAAAAAAATAATTGACTCCAAAATTCATCTGGTTACGATAGCAAGTGACAATATTGGGTTCTCCCAATGGTTGTTCACTATTTCTGGTATTACCCTCTTTCTGTTACAGATATTTGATAGAATAAAATAAAAAATGGCAATGTATGGGAAGCCTGATGCTTCTGGTCAGTCCATACACTATAATACCTAAGAGAAATTAAATAGCTGCTATTCTGTATCCAAAGCATGGCTGCACTTGCTTTTTGCCATTGCAGTAGAAATCCTCAATACTGAAGCAACGCCATGCAGAACCGAGGTACATGCGTGCTTCAGGAAGAAAGGACAGGGAAAAGAAAAACACTTGAGATAATCTGCTAGTGCCAGAATTTAGGAGGAAGCCTATTCTGGAGACTTCCTCAGAACTGTACATTTAGCCTAGTGTTCTCTTTCATTCTCTGTTTACTTACGGCAGACTTGTGTTGAATGGCTGGTGAGCATGAACTTCCCAAGAGATGCATGAAGCCTACGCTTCAGAGCAAAAGAGAACCCAAGGACCTGTGAGTAGGTTGGATAATTTGACATCATTGAAGCCAAGAGTGGAGAATAGACGCAGCTGGATCTAGTTCTGCCTCAAGATGATGTAGAGGCATTTGATTAGGAAATTGGAAAAGATGAGATATTCATTATTAGGAAAAAGATAAGCTGATAAGCTTGATGCTGTACAAAAGAACCATTTAATAACTATTACCCAAATGGTACAAAACTGCTTGATTTTCAGGTGCACCCATTAACCATTAATGATATCAACGAAGGAATTCGCAATGGGCCTTTGAGAAGGCAGCGAAGCAGGCACATTAACAAAATCGCCAATGAAATTTCTGGCTGCTACAGGATGCTGTAACAAGCTCTCCCCCTTTTGCCCCCACCTCTTCCCTTAGTGGCAGCTTAGGGGAAAGGGTCTTATTTCCTTTTCTTTTTTTCCTTGAACTTGATACTTGGATACATTTCCATTCCTGTACTTCTAACATGTTTCCTCAGCAATGCCTTATGGTGTATATAGTCCCTCTGCAGCATCCATAGCACTCCCTGAAAATGCAGGGCATATTCTGGAGATGTAATTTATGGCAACAACATCGCCATGGACAGGTACCACGGTCCCATGTCACTGATTATGCGAAATTCCATAACCTGCGTCCTGTGGGGCAGCAGATCTTTTTTCGTGTCTTTAAAGCAGGATGTGACTGAACATCTCGAAGAGAATAACTAAGAACATGGAAAATATGGTGACTGAGACAAAGGACAAGAGTATCACAAAGATGGCACATCAGAGATTGACCAATAGGTATTTCCATGACTGCAACCTCTAGCCTCGCCAGCCCGTGTAGATCTGGGTACATGCCTCCTTGGCAGGATCCAAAGTCGGGTAAGCATGCTGACTGCACTCGGTTCATGAGCAAACCTTACAAAATACTACTACATCTTAATCCTATTCCATTCAAATTTCTGAAGAGCCCAGTTTGATGAGAGTGTGGAGGTCATGTGGATATGAAATGAACCCAAGGAAATGTACGCCTTGATGCACAAAACGATAACAAATGTGAAGAAGGATTACTCATGGGAGGTCATACTAGGAATAGAAATGGCTCTCCTGGTATCGAAAGTAGTGGGAAAGACCATAAGCACATTCAGAAGCCTAAAGATCCAAAGTGGCTCAGTCTCCGCAGCATGAACACAGACTTGCAATCATCCCCATGGCATACAGTTAGTGTCTGTCAGGCCCACTGAGGTCCCTGAGTTTTATGATGTTTGCAAACAGAGAGGCAAGAGAGAGTTGGTGCATCACTCCTCACCTACTTTTAGCTTTTTTTTAAAGCATAAATTAATACCATAGATATTTATTGAGCAGTCTCTGCCAGGCCTATAGATACCAAAATTAACCATACAAAATCTTGGCACACGCAGCTTATAGTCTATTGGGTAAAATAGCTCATAAGAGAGCAAGTGGCCTCCTATGACCCAGCATAGAGCAAATGTGCAATTAGGGTTTGGTGTATAAGAGAGAGCGATGGGGCCCGAAGCAAACTGAACAATGAAATGCCCTGCCCGATGAGATTTGATTTTTTTTTTAATTTAAATTAAAAAAATCATGCTGGCCAAGTAAAAACAAGACTGTGGGCTACATTCCATACGAGTGTGCTAAGTGCTGATTAGGTGCTGTGGGAGCCTGAGCTGGAAGCCAGGTTCTGCAGAGCCGCGCAGGAAGCTTGTGGAGAAAGGATGAATCTGTATGCAGGCCGGGAGACACCCTTTGTGGTAGCAGGAAGCGGGGACCCACTAGCCCCTTGGTGTGCCTGGGACAGGGTGTAAGCAGGGGAGGTGGGAGCTGGGGCTACACGTGGTACTTAACTCAAAGAGCCACGAAAGAAGATGCAACAATGTGGGCGAGTGACTGGTGCAGTTCTGTGTTCTAGAAAAATCTCTCTGGTTGTTGGGTAGAGTTGATTTTAAAAGGGCAGACTGGAGACAAGGAGGCCGTTTAGGAGACTGCTTTGGTAATACAGGCCAGATGTTTCTGCATGCTCATATTTTTTTTAATTAAAAAAAGGTATGCTTTTTCTTCTAAATGAATGGAAGAAGGAAAAAATGGAGAAAATCTTCTGTCTTTTTAAGTTTTTCTCAGTGCGTGAGAGCAGCATGTGCCAGAATTTAGTTCTTTGGCTGTTCTGATGATAAATACCAGAGGTTATTAGTCAGGAGTCTCCAAATGTGAAAGACATATTGAACTGATGAACTTTTACTCCCACTGTCATTTTAAAGAGATAGTATATATGCTGATGAATAAGGCACTTGATGACACTTTTTCTTCACACAAAAGATTTTTACTACCCTAAGAAAATGAAAACTTGCTTTCTTTTTCTTTTTTTTTTTAACAAGGGCAGGAGGAAGAATGTATGTTCAGTCAGAAAAGCAGAGGATTGAAAAGTCACCTGCTACCTGCCTCAGGCCATCTCCACTGAGGTTTCACTCTGAGTTGTACCCAGCACCATCCTGTATTCCCAGAGCCGTTCTTGGGGGGGCGTGGGCAGGAGGAGGGGGGAGAAAGTCTTGATTCCACCCCCACCCCCCACATAACACCTGGCAGTTTCTCTTCTCCTCTCCCCAGTGCCGTCCATACAGGATGGTCAGATAAAATACACAATTATACCTTCCAAATGCCGTATGTACCAAGAATTGAAAGATTTTTATTAGCAAGCATTTCTTTGTTTAAGACCCTCCTAAAAACTTGGTAAGCCATACAGCCATTAAAATGAAGACTATGAAATCACGTGAAAAATACGTAGGTTACATTACAAGCCAAAAAATGAAGATTCAATATCTCTGATGAAATTGTAGCTATATAAAGGAATAGTCCCAGTGTGTAGAAAAAGATGGTAGGGAAACACCACAAAATGTTAACTTCATTCGTGCAGGGTAAGCCTCGGAGTCAACATAGTCTGGTCTGACGGAGTGAGTTCTCAGTGCTTCAGCTTTCGGAAACGTAACATGAAAATAATACTCTCTAACTTCTAGGTTGTAAGAATTAAAGGGAATGATTGTAAAGCGCTGAAGCGGTACGCGGCAATGAGTGGGCCCACACAGAAATCATTACAAACTTTTTAATTCATTTTCTCTATTTTCCAAATGTTCTATGTAATACATGGGACTGACTTTGTGGCATGTTTAGGTAACAAGTGGCACTTATTGTTGAGGCTCTCTGAACTGAAGTGCAGGTACCGGGTCCTTTTTTTTTTCCCCCTTTGTATCACCACCGAGCACAGGGCTGCCCACAGAGGACGCCAAAACAGAGGCAGCCATCTGAGATTCAGCGAGGAGGGAGCCAGACTGAGAGGCCAATGATCTGGGTCTTATGCTTTACGCGTGTACCCTTGGATGAGTCATCTAACTTTTCTAGGCTTCTGTTTCCTTATCTACAATCCAGGCATTTGGACTCACTGTCTTCCGGTCCTTGGACACTTGGATTTTATCTTAAGCCAGTCAGTTAAGGGTAGGTGGCTCAGGAGAATTTTTCTTTATTCCAAACTAGAACATTTTCAAAGGCTGAAGAATCCCAAAGACTATCTAACCATTCCCGTGCCCCAGGGCAGCTCTGTCCCTCAACCATTCCAGGCAGATGTGTCCATCCTATTTTGAACTCTCTCCGGGGAAGTTCCTTCTCACTTCTCATCCTGAGTCCACAACATTTCTTCTCAGGAATTAAAGAGCTCTCCACAAGCTGCCCCCTGCTTCTGATTCTTTTGCCAAGTCACCTCTCCAGCAGAGGAGTTGGAAATCAGAAACATTGTGAGAATCTGCCAACAAAATCCACACAACCCATCAATCACCCAGCCCTGCCAACGTAGCCCTCCATTGTCACCTCTCCATACTGACTCACAATGACGTAGACTTAGGCCCTCACTTCATCACCGTCCCTTGCTAGGTTGACTTTCTCCAGTCACGACACCCTCTAAAACGACATTTATTCCTTATTGTGGCATGCTTGTGAAGGTGCAGGCATTGTCTTAGGCTGGCAGAATTGAGCTGTGACCAAGATAAATACAGCCCCTTACCTCTTCAGCTCCCCGTCTAGTGGGTGGGTGGGAGGTGTGCCTCTTATAAACAGGGAGTGGCAAGGGATGGTGTCAAGGGCCAATGATGTGGTGGAGGATGACGGTGACAAGCATGGGCTCTGGAGTTGGACAGTCTGGATTCAAATCCTGGCTCTTCTATCACCCACTGTATAACTTTGGGCAACTTCTGTGTACTCAGTTTCTTCATCTATAAAAAGGGGGAAATGCTAGTATCGACTTCATAGGGGTCGCTGTGAGGATGGAATGCCTTCATGTCTGTACAACGGAGCCTGGCACCTCATCCGAGTGCAATGAAACCATTTTATTCCACAGGATGGTCTGTCTATAAAACTCTGATAAAGATGCTCCTCTTCTTAAAACCCTCCCATGGCTTCCCAAGGTTGAAGAATAAGGTGCAGCCTCGAGCCTGACCTGTAGAGCCTTCTAAGATCCCAGCCAAGTCTGCTTTTGGGGCCCCCCATCTGCCTTGAAATATGCCTGAACTGCTTAAAGTTTCTATTTCGCACCAGTCATCTCGCTCGTCCACGCTTCTGCTCTTGCTGGCATCTCTACCTAGAAAGTCCATCTTCCCTGCCCCTGGCTCAGCCTTGCTCATCCTTTAAAATCCATCTCAGGGGTCACCCTCCCTAGCAAGTTTCCTCCCGGTTTCCCTCCTCAGCGGCCACAGTACCTGTGCAGAGCTCCAACCTCTACCTACTACACTAACTATTGATGATGTGTCTGCAACCCACCTATAGGTTCCTTGAGAGAACTTTTCACCCCTTTTTGGATTCTTAGTGCCCAGGTGTCATGCAGGGGGTCTCTGGTCCCGCTCCACGCATAAGAACGCAGGATATGGCGAGGCCAAAAAGGAACACCCACGGAGCCATGGATGGGGATTCATACCACTATAGTCTTGCTGGCGGCTGGGCGAGACACAGGAAGCAGGCTCCACCCGATGCGTAATCTGCCATCGGCTTCTCTGCCAACCAGCCCACCAACCCCTTGCTAACTGCAATCCACGCTTGCTAGCTAAGCCATAGCAGTTATATTAGTGGCCAATGGCCAACTAGCCACAGCTGATGGCCATCTAATACCTGAGCCAGCACCATTCCATGTGAGGCCGAGAGCCTGGAAACTGCTCTCTGGGGCTCTGTCCCCACACCAGGACAGTGCCTGGTACACAGCATAAACCTAACAAACGTTCAGGGAGAAAATGAATGAAAATTCATACCCCACACCTTCCATGTAGCTTTCAAACTGCCCGTAGCATTTTGGGAGGTATTGGTGCATTCACTCTTCGCTTGTGGTTGATGAATGTCCCCAAATTTTACTCAGTGAACACCATGTAAATGAGCTGTCATGATCCTTCGCTTACAAAATTACTTGCCAATTACACTTAGATGATCCCAGTGTAATTGCCATGTAAACTGTACCCTGGCTGAGATAGCCCAAATCATCAATTTAACTTTACTGTCTCATCATATGGTACTTACCACATAATTAAATAAATGGTCAGCTACCACCACAATTGTATATCTCCCCAACAAAATGAAGTGGCCACATTTGTCATTGATTTATCAGTTATGACAATATGCAACACACCTCCAGTTATAATACCAGAAGCTTAAAAAAATTGAAAGTACTATGTATTCTTGAGAAAGAAGTTCCAAGTTGATGATATATGAGATAAGCATTACAAAAACAGTGTTCTTCTTTAAAAAAAAAAGAAGAAGAAGAAGGCACTAAGATATAAAGACAAAAATCATTCTTCCTGAGGAGACTTTCTTTCTGAAACCTCAGATAATAAAAACATTTCAAGCATTTGAAAGTGAGTTCAGCTCTTCAAACAAATCACAACTTCTTTCAGACCGTTGCTTTTTTCTGTGGAAGGTAAATGTACTTTACTGACGTTGACATTCTTTCCTGATAGACTGCTACTATCTTATGCAAGAATTGGATGGGGGCGGCGGTTAGCTCAGTTGGTTAGAGCGAGGTGCTCTTAACAACAAGGTTGCCGGTTCGATCCCCACATGGGCCACTGTGAGCTGCGCCCTCCACAACTAGATTGGAATCACTACTTGACTTGGAGCCGATGGGTCCTGGAAAAACACACTTAAAATAAATAAGAGATTAAAAAAAGAAGAAATAGATGGATGGGAGACATCCTTAATGTTGATGGTGCCTCTTAGTGACCAAATTTTCACTTGCTTTTCTGGATGCCACCTCCACACCTGGCTCAGGTAATCACATTGACTTCCCAGCACGGCCACATGAGGCCAAATGGATTCCCAAACAGAGGTTCTGTCTAAGGGGACCATTTGACTTCCAGAAGACACTGCTCTGAGGCCCTGATTGAAAAACAGGTCAGTGCTGGCCCAAATATCTCTCTACCCCCTGCGGTGGAATAATTGATGTGAAACGGCCCCTACCGATGTGGAGTCACCAAGGTGATGGATGAATATAAGTATATTATTCACACGTGCTTCTGCTAATATACAGATCCCAGTGCAAACACCAGGACTTAAGAATATTATGTGGATTTAGGACAATCCCTGAAGGACTCCAGTTCCATTAAAAATTTGTTTGGCAGCCTGGGGCAGATCTATTCCAACTCCCACATGCTTCATGCATTTGCGAAGGGGAACCAAACTGCTTTAAAAATAAATTTAATAAATTTTGTAATGTCAAGTCATTAACATCCTGTCTAGTCATACATACAGTCTTCATATTTTGAAATAGTAACATTAACCTGTGGAATTTTTTTTAAAGCTTTCTAATATCTGAGTTAACATTTCTTGTGTTTTCTGCCAAAGGGGATGAATTACATCCTAAAAACAGAAGAAAACATTCCTATTTTTTCTCTCCACAGGTGTTTTTTCCTTTCACAAGCATACTAGACAATAACCAGAAAGCTCTGTGACCAGAGTCCATTTTGGTTTGGAAATAGTAGAGGAAATAATTTAATTCGCAGACATTCTCAGTGATTGTCTGATGATTTATATTAGTTATAATTTTCTGGCTGTATGGTTGTAACACTGCTATTATGCTCATTTACTCATTTAGCAGACACTGTTAGTACCTATTATGTATGTGACAGGCTGGGTGTCAGAGGAGACTCCAAAGATACACAAGCTGTCCCCTAAGTAGGTGACAGTCACAGGTGAATCACTGAGGAAAGGGTGCACGGGGAGAAATGGAACTTCTCTAGGAGCACCTGAGCTCCTTCTACCACGTGATCTCAGGTCTCTAAGGAAGATGCACGCTGCTACCCCCAAAATGAACAGAGCATCCCCACATATAACATGTTGATTTGATCTTCACAACAACCTTCAGTCCATGTGACAGGCGTTTTTCTGGCTAGTTGTTTCAGGCCTGAAGCTTTCACCTTACTATCATTTATACCAGGGGCACTTTTTCAAAATTCCAAAATCCCATGTAACGCTGCAGATAAGTAGGATCTGCACGTGGGTTTACACAGGGAGAGAGATGGTGGGTGACAGGCCCCTGGCACACGTGAGTGATGTCAGGCCCTGGCTCTTATCCATACGCCAGGCCCTTCGGCCTGTTCATGAGCCCTCCTGGTGCAGGCCAGTCTGCAAACGTTCTCCCTAGCACTCAGCAAAGCGCCTCCCTAAATAAGAAGTGCTTAATATATGCAGTGCTTCCCTGGCATTCTAACTTTAAACAGTCATGATGCCCTAAAAAGTATTTAACAAAGTAAACTAAATGAAGTAATAAATGAGTAAAATGTCTGAGCACCAACAGTTTTCAAAACGATCCAAACGGCTGGATATGATGGCCCAAGAGTCCTTAAACTGAGCAAGGCAAAAAGTACCTTCCCAGGTTCTTTGAACAGTTCAGGGATCCCTTTTAACTGAAAAGGGAAGACAACGTTATCTGTCTCCTAGATTCACAGAATTAGAGATACACGAGCAAACGCGTTGGTCCAGGATTTTCACGTGACCAAGATGAGCCTCCTAACCCCATGCCTCAACCTCAAAATTCCTGCATGCTATAAATACCCAACGGACCTTTCCATCCCCGAGCTACCCAAGGAAGTAACTCAAGGCTATGTGTTTACCATTTCCAATTTCCCTAAAAGAAGTAATGCTGCCTCTACCAAACTCTCAGCTGCCCACCTGAAGCTGTTGGGAATCCAGGGGGCCAAACAAATGGAACTTGAGCTAACACTCCTATGAGGCCAGCAGCCCTGCTTAGTGGGGCTGAGGGAGGTGGCGGCCAGACTCCCACAGCTCAGGCTTCTGAAGTCTGACTGAGCGCCTCCCATGAGCTGAGCAGCACAGCCACATGGCATCTGCTGGTCTGCTGAAGCTCAGCTTGCTTGGGCCAAGCCCGCCTACCATGCCAGCCAGGAAAGGAAGGCAGGAAGAGCTGGGCACCAGGAAGTGGGGGAAAGGAAAGCCTGGCATCTCTTCAAGCAATGAAAAATGGAGCACAGGTGGAGACTGGAGGGTAAGCAAAAGAAAAACAGTTGAAGGAACAGTATTGAGGAACTTGTCTTGTACGGCTAAGTACTCTGTGAGAAGTATATTGTTTTTCTTATGATAAATTTGAGAGCTATTTAATAAAAAGATGATATAACATGATATAAATATAAATGATAAATGCACGAAAATACCTGTACTGATATTTTGTTAACCAGACGCATTATTAGTTTAATCCAATCTGTTTTTGTAAGTACTTAGGGAAGGAAAAATTTTCAAACCCTTCAAGGGTACCCAGGCTGTAAGGACCATCTGCAGGATTTTTATGCTTCTCTGCCACCTTGTGGTAGCCACCTCAAATTGCAGGTACCAATCCTAAAACGAACAACAAGTTCTTGAAGGTGGGCTTTAAAAGACACCCTTGTAAACACAAACTCAAAACTCTGTACACACAGACATGGACCCTATTCACTTTATAGGACCTACAGCAAAAGCTCTCCCTAGAGTATGACAGACTTCCATTACATGGGAGCCTTGAGTTGCTGCTGTAGACAAGGCACTAATGAGACGAGAAAGAAACTTTCAACTGGTATTATAAAATAATCTGAACGCTCACTGTAGCTTTATTTGCTAAAGCGTAAATAAAGAGGCAGCTTAAATGGCCTTCTTCATGGGAATGATTAAATAAACTGTGGCACGTCCACACAATAAAGCGTTAAGGAGCTGCTAAAATGTGCAGTAGATCAGGTACTGACAGAAAGATGTCTGAGATACATTTAGATACAAAAAACAAGTCATTGAACAGTATGTAAAATATGAATTAAAAATCCTTAAAATGTACCCACTTTTACATTAAAAGGTCCAAAAGAATATAGAACGAACTGTTTATGTTGGTTACGCAAGGGAGGGGAAGCTTTTTACTTTTAATTGTATGCCCCTTTTATGGTTTGGATTTTTTTTCGAGTGAGCATAATGTATTGTTTTTCTTTACCTAGAGTCCATAATTACAGCCGTTGCATGAAAGACAAAGTTTGCTCTATCTATCTTCAGCACATGCCCCGGTGGTCACTGAGCTCTTCTAACATCTGCTCACTCTTTTTCATGTCAATACTGCTTGTAATGTTCACATTCCTTGGTTTCACACACCCCTAGGACGACGCTGGAGCTTCAGTCTCACTCCACACACAGACAGAGAAGCTTTCAGCTAATTTCCACACCCTTCCATACATTCAAGTCTTTGGTCAGACTTCTGTCAGTTGTGGGGCAACAACCTTCCTGCCTTATTCTCGCGGGCACTGGTAACCTTGGGAGAGACCAGGGAAGATGAAACAGAAGTTGGTAATGAGATTTCTGACTAGACAAGAGAGAGCATCAAAAGAGAACTGCCAACAAGCCTCTAATCCATCCCTCTCCCTCTAATCTATTTCCTCTACTCTGTTCTCATCTACCCCCCACCTAACCTTGACCCACGTCCTCTTCATTTCTCTCACTGCTCGGACACCATTTAATCCACTCACTTCACAGCAGCCCCCTTGATCTTAGGTCTGCTCCAGCCATGACGACAGAAGCAAACTCCCTGGAGCATACTGGTCTTTGCAGGACTGGAATCCAAACGTGCTTTTGCTAGAGGTAGAGACCTTTTACAAGCTTGTCAGCCTGGCCTTCAGGTCTGCCCAACTCTGGGTTCCTCATACTATTGAGATATCCATACTCTTTTGAAACCTAAACCCCAAAATAGTTTCTTTTAAAAACTTTTCTATTCATATCACAGACAAGAGACTCATTTCCGTACACTAAGCTCCTATAAGTTTTGAAGCAAAGTCCAATGAACCAACAGAAAAATAGGCTAAATTATGAGCAGACAGTTCTCAGAAAAGAAATACAAATGACTCCAAAGACATTAAGAGGTACTCAACTCCACTTAAACACAAGAAACACTAACTAAAATTACAGTGAGATTCCATTTGTAACTATCAAGGAACAAATCAACCCAATGTGGTTACTTTCTCCAAAGTGCAGAAATAGGCATTCTCGTGCATTGCTGAGTGTAAACTGGTACAATCTCTATCAAGGACAATTTGCCAGGACATGAAAATTTTCAATGTGTATAATATTTGACCAGCAGAAATTCACATGTAAGGTATTTATTCTAAGGATATACTTAGACTATGCAAGATGATGAATATCCAAGAATATTCACTGAAGCGTGTTTATAATGGAGAAGACATGCAAACAACCTGTTTTCACCAATAAGGACTGGTTTAAATAAGTTATGGCATGTTCATAAATAGAACACTGTGCAGCCACTCAAAAGGACGAAGTAGTTCTATACTGCTTTTGAGTTATTGCTCACATAAATTAAGGGAACAAAGTTAAGACATATGCATTTGTTTTCAAATACCTGGAAAAACTCTGAAAGGATAGAAAGAAACAAGGAATAGTGGTTGTCTCAAGGGAGGAGAATTGGTAACTGGGGGGACATAGATTGGAGGTTTACTTTTGACTTTCTACTTTTTTACTCCCTTCCTTTACTTACCTTTAGAATTTTGTGTTATATCCATATATAAGTTAGTCAAAAAAATACATTTAAAGAAACTCATATTGCCTGTACCAGCATATTCTTCAACTGCTACCCCCAAATCCATTTTCCATTATTCCTACAGTTATTCTCTCATTTAACCCATGGACCTCATCCAGTTAATCTCTGCCAAGCTGACCCTACCCCCATGGAATTTGGAGGTGATTCATGTTACTCTCTAGTTGCAAAATAAAATCAAACCTCCAATGAGTTCCCAGCATCCCCAGAGAAAAGTTCAATCCATTAAAAAAAGACATTCGATCTCCTTTACCACCTAGTGCCAACCTGCAAGACTCCAACTTAGTCTCAGCCACACCAGATGGCTCACCACACTTCCCTTACTTGCTCATAAACTTTCCTCCCATTTCCTCTCCTCCCCTGTCAACCAATAAATCATACACGGCCTATGAGGTGTACATCACGTTACCTCTTTGAGCCTTCCCTACCCTCAGGAAGAACCAATAAAACTTTTCTCTGAACAGTACATCGCTTATCCTTCAAGAAGTTTAGTGCTCAAAAGTGTATTACATTCATCATTTACGAGTCTATAGATGACTACGGGTAATCTATGGTCATCACCCTTAGATTGTAAGTCCCTGGAAAAAAGAAGCCAAACCCATTCATCGTTAGGTATTCTGAACACCTCAATAACGGCCCGACACTCACTGGTGCTTAATATGTATGAACTCATTACCACCCTTTCCCTGCATGTTTTCTCATTTATCAAATTGAATTAAGAATGATGGTTTTCCAAGGCTACTTCTATGTGGTTGGTTAATGTTTGCCCAACAGGACATGACGCGACCGACGCAAATTTATGTACCAAGTTTAAGCCAAGCCCTTGTGCTTGGTTCTTTGTCCTAATTCTTGCACAACCGTCTGGTGTCAATTGTACTTAGCTTTCTCCTACTGGATACTCTGATTGGCTACAGATTAAAAAAAAAAAAAATTGGTTTGTTTTCCTACAATTGATTGCATATAATGTGGTGCCCATTGGGTGCGTTAGGCATGCATAAAAACTATTTGGGAGATAAAAGTTATCTTTTCAGGAGCAAATGGACATGAAATGAAATCTCTAGAGGGAGAAGTTGCTATCTTGCTCTGCTGCTTTACTCTTAAGCACTTTAACTCTAAAGATACTATAAATTCTCTTAAAGGAAAATAAATCTCAATAGTCTGCCAAGAACTACTTATGGTGCTTTTATTCAAACGTAGTTTTTGGTGACTTTTGCTTATTTAGCCAATAAAAAAGATGGTGAGGGAAACAACCTAAACGTCCATCAACAAGTAAATGGATAAACACATCGTGTGTACCAATGCCATGGAATATCACTCAACAATAAAGAAGAATGAACAATTAAAACATGCAACATCAAATAAGTATGTTGGGTGAAAGAAACCAGACCCTCCCTCCCCAAAAAGAGAGGGTGCAGATTGTTTCATTCCATGTGTGTGAAATTCTAGAAAGTACAAACTAATAGTAACAGGAAGCAGATCAGCGATTGCTTAGAAATGGGAGAAAGGACAGTAGGGAAGGAAGGAAAATTTACAAAGGATTGTGAAAAAGGTTGGGAGGTGATGGATGTGTTCACTATCTTGATTGTGGTGATGGTTTCATGGCTTGTACACATTTGTCAATTTGTGGAAACTTGTAAAACTGTATATTGAAATAAATGCAATTTATGGTATGTCAATTATACCTCAGTAAAGCTGTTTTTAAGAAATGGACAGAATTGAGAAAGAAGGGAGTCCATCCATCTAAGGACTTAAGTATACAATGCTATTGTTAAAAGTGGTTTTCAAAGAAAAGAATGTTCAATATGTTCAATACTCACAAAATACCTTTCTAGAATGACATTTTCCTGAAAATGTCATTTTCTAGGAATATAGGAATTGTATTTTTGAAAGGAGCAGCCAGGTTGCAAGCAGATGATTAATTATCATGGAAAATCACTGATGTATCATCGCAATTTCACAGTATTTCTTACAGTTAAAATAAAGCTCCTTCATATCTCTCATAAAGGTATTGTGAAGCTTTAATTGATTTGTGTTGGTAAAAACCCTTGGTTACCATCATGGAAAATAATTGAATTAAGTATCAAAATATAAATGTACAACTTTAGTTATTGTTTTCTTTACAATAAACATTGCAGGGTGCCAAGTATTCTAATACATTGTTAAACCAGGGGAGATACTCAACTTGGGGGCTTGTGCATCTGTTGACTTTATGTTAAATTATAGAACCTATAAAGATGTGTAAAGCAACTCATGTAGCTATCTCTACATGCTGAATAATCTTGCAAAAACCACTTGCCCGCTCATTAAGGAGCAGTAACAACTTACGCAGGGAGAACTAAGGAATATAAATCTCTAGGCTTAGCTGTATGCCTTCTTTATGGTACGATACCTATTTTTTTTTTTGCCTTCTTTTGAGAAGAATAACTTAATATTAACTCAGCACCACAGTAAGGAAATACAATGAAAAATATAAATGACAATATTGATCAGAAGGACAGTGTAGACATTGTCCTCAGAGAGACAGAGTAACTCCGAGTTTCAAGACGTTTAAACAACAGGCTGCATGTACAGTAACAGACGCCGAGTAACGGTCACTCAGTAACTGGCCTTCAGGACCACTGAATGGCAATCCACGTACTCTAGGTGTTCATTAACTGTTAGACAGCATGAGTCATGATTTCAAGGGAAATTTGGGACTGTGACTTAACGTCCAGGGAACAGATCTGGAGACCACAGTCTTTCACTCCTTGCAAAGCGAGAGGTAAAGAAAATGTTTCTATGTTACCTCTATCCCAACCAATATAATCAGACATGATGATGGAGAAAACATGATCATTCAAGAAAGTGTTGGATCTCTAGGCAGAAACAAGGCTATTCGTCAAGAGATAAACGTTTGAAGAAGGACTCTTTGCCCGTGATTCTAATGCAGAGATCCCTAGCAAACAGGACTAATGACTTCTGCATTTGGGGATGAGAATGTCATTATGAAGGAAGTATGGATACCTGCCATCCCTTATGGTCGGCTGTAAAGAGTTCTGCAACTTATACGGCTAGAATACGGTAGTCAGAAGCCACATGTAGAAATTTAAATGTAAATTAATTAGAATTCAACATTCATTTTCTCCGTTGCTCGAGCCATACTTCAAATGCTTAGCAGATACATGTGGTTAGTGGCTCCCATACTGGACAGCGCAACATAAAACATTCCATCATTGCAGGAAGTTCTGGTGGGCGGTGTGGGGCTAGAATGAGGCAGAGGCTAACACAAGAATGCTCAGAAAGGAACTCTGTAATACAGACTGGAGAACAGGACAGCGGTTCCAAAGCGGCTGTGTCACTCAACTCCCAAAGAGAAGAGAGCCCTCGGTTCATACTCTCTGAGCCTCGCTTTCAATAAAAAGAGCTAAAGTACTCTATGTCCCCATGCCCTCTGGGTCCTCAAAAACTGTGTGTTTTCCATAAAATATTAAATCAAGAGAAATTAAGACAGCACACTTAATGTGAAATAAAGTTCATATATTCCTGTTTAAACACAGATTAGAATTTCTGTCAGAACAATGCCAGTGAAAAGTTGACATTCTAATTAATACAATTTACATTATAAAGCACTGAATATCTTTATCTTGCTATTATGAAATGCCCTCTTTTAAAAAAAAATCAATGCTTTACTCAACAGGGAATTGAGTACTGAGGGCAGTATTTAAAAACCCATGTACAAGAGAAGTGTTTAAGGTCACTGGCATTTTTACACACCATCAACCCAGGTCTTTAAAACAGTGAGCAATAGACTCATCCTCTACCACACAGTTTTGTCATTCTTTATCATCCACAAGACTGTCTGCGTGCAGCAATAGGATTTTGAGGCTGTTTTTCTTGCAAAGTTTGATATAAAACACTGCAAAACACAAAACACCAAAAAACGAAAACCCCCTCTCTCCTTTTCTTTCCCTCTCTCCCTCTCCCTCTCCCTCTCTCTCTTTCTCCTCTCACTTATCATAGGGAACTGTTCTGGAAAACTGTGATTTCGTACACGTACAGGACTCTCACACAATGCTTATTCAATCCAAATTCTGAGTGTGTGAGAGGGGCCGAAAATCAACCCCACAGTTGGGTACCCAAGGATCCGTGCTCACTGCCTTTGTCGATTTTATGCTATCGGTGAAAGGAATAAAGATGAGATCCTTAAAGCTTGAATTTTCATTTCCTATGACAACGTGCTTTTTCTTCATGCTTTATCACACTCCACTACTTGGTTTCCACCCCTTCATAATTGATATCGGCCATTTGAAGCATTCAGGAAAAACCTCATGAGGTTCATCAAATGTCCCCCAGTCTATAATTCTTGCTTCTAACATATTCAGAAGCATATTCATCCAAGTGTTTTCCACTTTCCCTCCACGGTTTTCCCTGTGCACAGGGATGAGTGTAATGACAGTTGTATTAATTATATGCTGCAAAACCCACATAGCAGCAAAAATGATGGAGATCATCGTTTTAAATATTTTATTAAAATAACCCAGTGTAGAACAGATAAAGTAGACCCTCTTGATAATGAGAGGTTCATTAATTTTAAGAATTCTAGAAAGCTTAGAATGGTCATCAAAATTATCTCTTTCATTTATATTTTTAAGAAGGGAAAAACCTTCAATCATCACTGTAGAGAGCAAGGGTCTAATAAAATTTTCTAAGGTTATTTTTAAAATATTCACTTACCTTTCTGGAAAAAGTTTTGAAAAAAAATAGTTTGAAATATGGAGGATTTGGATTTCATAGTATAATTTGAAATGCCTATAAATTTTCAGCTTCTGCAGTTTACCCCATTAAACCTTGGTCTCATTAGCATATAATGACTTCTGATAAATAAAATTGATATTCTCCAAAACAAACAAGCAACGGATTAAAATCCTTCCCTTACTAACAGCAAAAGCAACACAATCTTGCTTACCAAGTGTGTCTCCAGGTAGAGTCTGAGACCATCCATCTCTGCTTTAGGGGGTGTCCAGTTCTCTGTAGTTTCCATGGCTTCGTTTAACCATTGAATGAATTCATCCAGCTTGTTTACAAACCCCTTGTGACCCAAAAAAAAATAAGAAAGAAAAAGAAAGAGAAAGAAAGAAAGAAAGAAAGAAAGAAAGAAAGAAAGAAAGAAAGAAAGAAAGAAAAGAAAGAAAGAAGAAAGAAAGAAAAGAGAAGAAAGAAGAAAGAAAGAAAGAAAAGAAAAAAGAAGAAGAAAGAAAAGAAAAAGAAGAAAAGAATGTTAGTTGGTTATCTTTTTAAGCCAACCTTAAAAATTGCAAACTTCACTGATGGGAAAATTGATACCACTGCCTTCCCCTGCTAGTTCCACACTGGAACAGATTTTCCACTATTCTTGGTGTTAAAATCAAGATGGAAAAGAAATTGCCCACGATTCCCTCTCAGTTTTCTTTTTCCTGGGAACACTTTTCTGAGAAATTTGGATTGGACTCCAAGGTGTCATTTGTAACGATGACCTCACATCATCCAAAACATTCTGGTGTCTGACGAGCTCCCCTCAGCAAAACATCAGGTCAGGTGTGCTAGGAACACTCCTTGGCTTTGGGGGATAAAAGCATTTTTCTAAGGATAGTGGTAGTCTTTATCAGAAGCCTATGGAGTTCAGTTGCCTTAACTGAACTAGAAATCTATTTTCAGTCACATCAGTGTTTTAAGGGACTTGGATGACTTCTACTGACAGCCCAAATGTTTGCTGCTGAGTCTGGGTTCTAAGAAGCAAGGAAGAGTAGAGAACGTGGGACCAATGAACAGTGTAAACACCTGACTCCGGGTGTGTCCCAGGGCATATATATATATATATATATATATATATCTATTCTTGGCTAGGAAGCACAAATCAAAATAATCTTGCAATTTTTCAAATAGTGGTTATAAAAATTTATTGACCATTTAAAGAACACATCTGTAGAAACGGAAAATATTTTGGAAAAAAAAAAAAATGAAAGCCCAGCTATGAACCTAAGGAAAGAAAATAGGGTTTGGTGCCTGTTTTCCATGTCTGGGTAAACAGCACCACCTGGAGGTCGAAAGGAGTAAAGACAGGTTTAGACATTTATACTCGTGGAGACCTTGGGACGTTATTTCCTTGTTAAATGTAACCCGTCCTTAAGATTTGTTTTTTGATTAATTTTAATTAATGTTTTTAATGCTTAACTGAGGATATCCTGAGACTGATGTGAGACTAGATGAAAATTCATTTTCTTTATCATGCTTCTGAGAAGCTACAATTTTGTTATTAAAGTATCACATAGATAATAGTTTAAGATTCATAACCCTTTAATTCAAGAAATTGATTGGCCTCAAAATATTTATTAGAAAAAGAGGAATTGAGGAAGGTGGTAAGGAGAAAGGCAGACAAATTAACACTCAAAAATACATTCCTGTCTGTCAAAGGGGGGATACAGCCAGGATGGCAGAGGCCCACGGAGTTGGATCAGACTGCCCAGCCATGCTCCGGTGTGTTGCCAACCTATCAAGTCTATCACCCCACGTGGTGGTGTGTCCTATAGTTTCCCATGTTCCTAGATGCTACCCAAAGTTTCTCCTGTTGAAAACATCCCTAACTGTGCCAAGTGTCAGAGGACAATCACACCTATTCTTTTGAAAAATCTCTAATTTTCTCAGATTGCGACTTGTTCTAAAGGCTAGGAATCCATGCTAAGTAATTCCTCTTGTCCTTTCTCATATATTTAGTCTGTTGGAAATGAAGTCCTAATTCTTGACACTCTTATAATTAAATTCTATGAAAAATTAAGATGACCAAATGTCCTTACAGAAATATTACCTGAAGAACATCATCAGAATATCAGAGTCTAGATAGTTGATAATTGTGAGATGAAAACAGTATTTTATAGCATTAAATAGTATTTACTATTGAATTTGGACTTGACTTGTTATATCTGTTGTACATAAATTGGTTTGGGGAAAAATTAAGTCAGGAAGTAAATTATTTTGGACACAAGTGGTTAAATCCAAGAAGACAAATACAGTAAAATAATTTATTTGAAACATAACTATTCATTATCTTCTCTTCCTCAAAAACAAAAAGCAAAAAAAACAAAACATGCAAACAAAACAATGTGTATGCATGTGGTTGCACGGGTACCTCATCATAAAAGGCTAATCTTGTCTAAGAGTATTAAACAATGTGTGTCCGATTTCCTAACAGAACTATGATTGCAGAGTTAGCTGAAATCCATGAGATGCAAATTAGGCAAAACCCATGGAACACAGTTGAAACTTTCTGGATGATCTCTCTGCAGAGCCTAGCCATACAGCAAAACCAAAGCTGTCTGGTATGGAGGAAAGTGGTCGTTTCAAGGCTTCGCTCTGGGTTCCCTCCAAATTATACCTCATCCTTGCCAATTTTCATTTGTTGCACATTTTCCCAACTCTTTTCTTGCCAGTGCTAAAATGTTTTATCAATCACAGTAAAACCTGAGAAATCCCTGTGTTTGTAACCGGTAGTAATAAAAAGCTAAACACTCCTCCTTCTTAGGGAGATCTTAGCTTTCCATCTTCCCTCCTGCTTATCTGTGTAGTACAAGAATAAAACAGAAATCATGAAAGCAAATAAAACTGGAGTCTATCCGATTCTTGATACCTTTGTCACTTGCTATTTCTCCACCTGTCCCAGCTCCTTTATGTGTGTACTGTCCCCAGGGTTCTGTGTAGTGACAGGGACAGTCTTACCGTCCCTATTTCATGAGATATGCCTTTTAGGAAGACCGAATAAATGTCACTCAATACACTGAGCCATGAGACGAGCAGGAGAATCCACATTTGGACGCATATGGCAAACATGTAATGCTCATTTTCAGAAGCTCTGCTAGAGTCTTTGTGGTGTGAATGAAGGAAAATGAGGCTGATGCAAGCAACAACATAGAAAAATGGGGGAAAATACAAAACTTTACTTATTTTGTAATACAGATCAAATCCTAGTACAACTATTGTTACTCATTCATTCTTTTAACAAATAAATTCTGCACATTATTGGGAATAAAAAGATAATATCACTGCAGCAAAAAATTTCAGCAGGACATAAAGCGTGTCTAAGCACTGGCCTAGTGAAGTCAAGTAATTTTAATCATTTTTAAAAGTTTAACAGTCACTAAAGAGTGGGAACACTCTCCTGGATCTTCCTGTGAAATGTATTCTGCTTGTATCAGAATTCTATCTGTACCCAGTTTTGTTCTATTCTTAGTATTTGACCTATCTATGTTTGCCTCTCTAATAGTCTGAGTTACCGGAGTGTCAAAGTTGACTATAAAATTAGATTTTCTCACGACACAACCCAATGTTGCCATCACACTACATAAAAGCACATTTTATGCACATTCAACTACAGGCTGTTACAAACCTTTGAAAGGCCAAATTTTCGCCTTCATTGTTCAAACTCCTCCTAATGTATCTTAACTGTTGTCTCTCCCCTGTCATTTTCCACCACTAGTGTCTGTATTGTCCCTTTCTGCCCCTTCTTCCATTATCGTTCTCTGCCTTCCTGCCCAGTTCTCCAAGGGGCAGTGAGAGTGACCCAGGCGTCCCAGGCCATTTCCTTAATGGTTTCCTTCTGGGTGGGTCCCTTACTATATTCATATCTGATCTGTGCTCTGAGAGTCTGTAAAGTCGATTGGAGCCAAGCCAGGAGTCAACCCTCAGGAGAAACCCTGGTCATTCAACTTAGGAGAAAATGGAACAGTCTTTAGCCTTGTGACCACCAGTTGGCATTACATTGCCCACTTTCAGGTCATTTGCATTTTGAAAGTTCTGTAACGAGGTGCTTCGGAAAAAAAAAAAAATATCTGACTTTTAAACTTTCTAAAGCATCAATCTTTTTAAAGACCAGAAAGCACAGTGAACGTGAATGTAAATGTACACTTACAGGGTTGTGAAAAATAATTTGCGACAGCTCTCATCTGGTTAACATGCATCTGAAGATTATATTATATTATATTTACATTTGAGTCTTGCAAAGAGGCCACACCTTTCATGACAGGGTAAGAATGTCCATTATGTCTCTCACATTCCTACCTATTTCTCTCCAACAAAAACCTAGTTTGGTTAAGTATGAGCTGTTGGGGGTGATTACCAATGCCCTCTGGCAAGGCAGCAATAACAAGGAGAGCCTTCTTTGTGCCAGATATGGGGCCCGGAAACAATGATACAGTAGGAAAAAAGATTATGGTCTCTGCCTTATGGAGCTGAAACCTAGGAGCAGTTTCTTATAGAGTTATATAATTTTTAGACCAAAGTGAAATTGAAACTATTTCTCTTAAAGGGGAAAGGATATGTATACAACAGGAAGTAAATGCTGTGTTGTCATCACAAGCCTGCGAAGTGGTGCTGATTATGGTCATTTTACAGATGAGGAAACTGAGGGTCCAAGGTGAGTGACTTGCCTCATGGCAGAGTTGGGACTTGAACCTGTATCTCACTCCAAAGTCTGTTTCTCTCGGCACCACACTGATGTCTAGAAACAGTGCTCCTAGAGACACATTATTGGACCGGGATGAAGAAGAAGAAACATTTCTTTCCAGTGCCACAGTCTTGGCACTGCGGTAAAATTCTCTAAGTCCTTCCCCCTTCACATTCACCACTTTCTGTTAATTTTTCTGAAAGGGGATCTTTGATGAGGCTAGATGCTTAACAAGAAACATACTCTTGGGGTAAGGGTAAGAGGAGAGCAATTTCCTTTTAGCAAGCAAAAATCACTGTAAACTTCATTTCTAATTTACAGAAAATTTAAACGAAAAATTTAAGGCAGTTACATGCTTGAATGAGCCATTCTACCAGAGTCTCAATAACAGAGGAGTTTGACTCAGTTCAATCACAGAGACGGCCCTTGGTTCTCAGGAGGTCATTCAGCCTGTAACCTGAACTGCTAACTTCTTTTTGGTGTTTATTGTCTGGATGGTAGTGTGTGTCTGTGAATGTGGGTGTGTGTGTGTGCGTGTGTGTGTGTGTGTGTGTGTGTGTGTGTGTGTGTGTGTTCAGCCCCAGAATGATATGCATTTCTCAGTAGACAGAGAAGTCAAGTGTGATGTCTGACTTAGTCTAGATCAAGTTAGGGGCTTTCAGACAGGGACCTACTGAAGAGCATTTAAAAAGTGAACCACTATCAGTATATTTATGGAAAAATTGGTCCGCCTCTGCTGTTGAATCTTTTAAAACATTGAAAGGTATTTCTTTCCTTCTGAGTATTCCAAGATTAAAGGAGTTAGTGAATGATCTCATCTGAACAATGCTGGCTGAAACAATCAGCAATCTTCATAGAGCATCCACTATGTGCCAGGACCTTATGAAGGTATTCTACATACAAGATCACTTGGGTCTCGTAAAGACCTGTGAGATGGGTACTACTGTCACCCCCATTTTACAGATTAGAAGACTGGGGCTCTGAGACCTGAGGAGACCTGCCCAATGCTGTGTGGCTGGAAGCTGGTGGACTCAGTGCCTGAATCTGAAAAGACTCACAGACACCACATGGACGGTCAGCTGAGCTAACAATTTAAGTCCCTGGCGGAAAGTAGAAGATTAAAAAAAATCTGAATGAAAATTAATTATGAGGAACAGGAGAGGGTCTGTTGAAAGAGAATAAAAGAACATGCTCATCACGAACCAGTGTGGATCCTGTTCAGAGAACAACAGTTGCTGCAATCAGACAAAAGTGAGCTTGAGTCCAGGCACCATCTGCCTCTCACTAACAGTATAAACTAAGTAATGAGCGACCAAAGGTCTCTGGAGCTCAGCTTCTTCACCTGCCACATAGGGACAGTAATATCTGTCTTGGGGTCACATAAGAATTTCAAGAGAAAATATATTTGAAAGCCTGGTGTAACACTAAGGCTTGCTAAATGATTTTTAAAAGCCATTCTTAATTAACAAGTTCCAATGGGATCTTTATCTCATTCACTTAAACTGCTTGCATTAGTCCTAAGTATACGGCACCGTGCTAGGTGCCGCCGGGGAGATGGATGAGAAGACTCCCCACATCTGGGAGTCACCCCATGGGAGGTGGTACCAGCTGCTCTGGGCAGTCAGAGGAGGGAGGCATGGCTTCTATCTCAGATCATCAGATGAGGCCACATGAAAAGGGCAGCGTCTGAACGTGCAGGCTGGCAAAGGTTTCCCTACCTCCTTATTCCACCAGCACGTCTGAAGGGGACTGCATTTCTCTATCTACAGCCACAAGTTTAAGAATAATCTGGCCCAACTTTCAAAATGGGACTCACGCTTTGAAACCAGCCTTAACATTAGCAATGGCCACCAATGAGTAACCACAGGGAGCTGTGTTTCGGCTTGCCTGGTAAACTCAGAACTCCATTTAGAAGTCAAATTATGCAGGGGGATTTTCTATGTATGGCTACCAACATATATAGTCAATCTTCCATGTGTGCTTAATTCTTACGACTAGTTCCTATATAAAAAGACTCGTTTAGATTTTTACACAATAGCACCCAAATGCAATGCACCTTTCCTAACCATGTATCTATGTACTTAAGGTGCCACGAAGACCCAGGGGCTCAAGACAAAATGCTAGGGAGTTAAAAGTGGTGCTTTGGACTCTGCTCCCTCACACATGTACCCACATTCCTACCTACAGTATCCAGCACACTGCAAGGAATTGACAGGAGGGAGGATATGGCATGAGCTTTTAGAAGAAAGATTGAAGAGAAAATGATACGGTGTAAGGTGGTTTTAACTCTGATTCCACAAGAAAACTGAAATACTGAAATGTTTTATGAGAGATTTAGCTTCTTCTCTAAAGGTTGAGTGCGATGTCTTTAGAATATTAAACTATTCCTGATAAAAGTGTCCCAGAACAAAGGTAAAATGCTGTCAGTGGAATGAGGAAGCAAAAAGGGCATAGAATGGTACTATCTAAAACTGACCAGGTGGGAAGTTCTATTCTGAACCCAGTATCATGCAGAATGGATAAATTGAGCTGGATCCCCAGTTTCTTCAAATACTATTGACAGTGGTTTCAATTGGGAAAAGAAGAACCCAGAAAGATCTCTGAGTCTCATAAAGGTAAAGGGTTTCCTCCAACAAATCCAGAGGCTTTCAGTTCAGTTGTTCCTTGTTGGTTTATAGAAAGAAATGATTGACAATTTTAAGAGCAAAAGAAAATTGAAAGGCATATCACCAAAGTCTAATAAAAATGGGAATGATTAAAAGAACTAGGAATAAACTGGAACTAATAATAGGTTAATATTAATTGAGCAGTTACGTGCCAGGAACTTATTTAATCCTTAAACAATCTTATGCTATAAGCTTCCCAAACTCTCTTTTCATAGAAAGGAAACTGAAGCATACACAACCTCAAATTCAGCTGTCAGGAGTGAAGCTGGGAGTCCACCCAGGTATTCTGACTGCTGCAAAGCTTTGCTTACTTACTCTTGGGGAGACCTTGATTCCAGCACCCCAATCCTTTAAGAGCACTACATGTGATCAGACCTTTATCTGCCTCGAAATCCCAAACAAGGACCTGAGATGCTCAGACCTTAGAATTTAGGATTATGATAGTTTAATGGCTTAATTGTAGATTTTTTTTCATATCTAGTATTAAAAACAATACTGAACATTCGGGTGCTGACTACCTTCCAGTTATTCTTCTAATAACGTCTGTAGTCATTTAATCATCGCAAATGTCCCTACTGCACCGATGAAGAGGCTGAGGCATAGAGGAGTCATGTCAGTTATTAAAGGTCATCAAGCCATTAAATAGATATTAGGTAATTCTGTTCCAGAGGCCACGCTGAGAACTACTAAGCCACACCGCCTTTCTAACCAGACTTCCTCCCACAAGGTTCACAGAGAGAAAAACAAAGGATAGTAGCATCCACTGTTACTCATTCTCATTTCCCAAACCTCTGTGAGAACCCCACCCTTTGCCACACAACTTCAACCATTCCGATCACAGGCACCTCTGTTTTAGATATCTATCCCTACCCTCTGTGCTCCCTTTTTAGTCCTTCTTTTTTTCTCTTTCTTGATTACTTTTTCTCTTTTGCCTTTTACTTCTCTTTCCTCTTCTCCCAGCCCCTTCCCTCTCTTGTTCTCCACCTCTCTCTCGTTTCCCTTCCTTCCTCTCCTCTTCTCTCTCCCTTCTCATCTTTTCTCTCTTTTGTCGACACCTCAGAGTCTCCTCTGCCCTTGTTGGAGCTAACAATCACTTTTAATAAACAACAATTCCCAACAGGTCCATACAGTTCTAATGAAAAGGGCTGACTCTTTAACACTGAAGGGCAGAGCTGAAAATGTTGTTATCAGCCTGTGTTTAGATTATATTTAAGGACTTCCCTGTTTAGTAAGACTTCCTTGTAAATCAAGTATCTGGAATAAAAATGCGCGTGGTTAGATGGGACTGTTTGTATGACGCTAAGGTAATTCAAAAGATTACCTGTGATTATTGAGTTGCTGTTTATCTAAACATTCTACATTTTCTCTAGGAAATATATAGTTCTTTAGTAATAACAAAGTCAATATTTTTTTTAGGAAAAAAAATGGAATTCCATGAGAATTTATCATGTTGAATGAGCAAGAAAATAACTACTTTCTCCCAAAGAACTTCAGGGCAGCGAGTCAGTAGAGGGTAACAACCCAGCTGCTGCTCTATCATTAGAGCCAAGAAGACAGAAAATAGTATTATCGAAATACATTTGCTTGGAAAAGAGAAAAAGAGAAGAGTTTCCACACAGATTAGAAGCACAGACCCAGTCTTCAAAAGGCCCATAGATCCCATCTAGCTCAATCCTCCCATTTTATAGATGAGGAAACTGAGGCTCAAAAAGATTCAGTACTTCACTGATAACACACAGCCAGTAGGCACCTGAGCCAGAAGATCACAGGCGTTTTTGTCCTCAGATATAGAGCTCTAATTGTTCACTTCAAAGTATTCACAGACATCCTTTGGACAAAATTTTTACAGTTCGAAAAAAGGGACAGAATTAGAGTTTTTAAGAGTAATATAAACTTTCAGAGTACTATTAATTTAGCTAATTATTATTATTAACTATTAATATACGTTGTGTATACTACCTACATCAGGTAGCATTCGGCTAGCCGAAATCAAGATTAAATTGCCTTTTTTGTTCAAACTCCATGTGTATGTGCACACATGCACACATGTATATTAGGTCCTTTATTCAAAAATTATTTATTGGGAGCTACTACGGATCAGATATTGTATTAGTGCCTGGAACTCACACATTCGTGACCTAACGTCTTTTACAGAGTTCAGAGCACAGGGATATAATCAAAGCGTGGTATGTGTGCTAATGTACATCAGCGGTTCTCACAGTTAGTCCTAGACTCCCAGACACTGTTAAGAATTACTGAGGGCGTCACCCCAATAAATTAAAAAAAAAAAAGAAAAAGAATTACTGAAGGCTCCAAAGAGCTTTTGTTTCTGTGGATGATAACTATCAATATGCATTTTAGGAAGTTAAACAATATTCATGAATTCATTTATATGTAACAATAATAACCTATTAAATATTAACACAATGCATTGTCATAAAATAAGTATGTTTTCAAAAATAGTGACAAGACTGGCATTCTTTTAGCTTTATGCAAATCAGCTGTATGGTCCTCTCCCAGCAAATCATACCAACCAATCACTACCTTTCCAACACACTTTTTAAATTTTTCCATCTTTCACAGTCAGGGATTTGAGGGACAATTCTAAACCTATTGGAGACCCTTCCCTTTTTCCCAGAATACATTGTAATGTCCCTCCATCTGGTTAAAGAGTGCTGTGGGATTATTATTTACAAGGACATAATTATAAATATAATATGTGCAAACACAAATTATAAATAAATAAGTACCTATTATTTATAAGGTTATATGACAATATTATAAACTAGAAGTTTGCTTGTATTTGTTTGAACACACATTTATAGCATAAATTCCCTTACATAAACCTCCGAAGATGTCAGAGAGGTGCATTAGCTAAAATTATTGGGCCAATTAGAGGAGAATTATCTCTAATACAACATAAGACTCATCTGTCAAGGCAGGCTGCCCAGAGTCTCACAGAGATGAGAAGTGCAGGAATGTAGGGTGACCCAGGAAAGGGGAGAGGTGACCTTAAATATTGTGGGTGGGGTCATGTAGGAGGCTGAAGCTTCATAATGACCAAGGTGGCTGAAGGTGGGAGGAGAAGACAGGGTGGTAGCATTTGATCCCAAAAGGCCAGAGTCATTTAGATACAAGAAGATGCTACGGCCTAACCCCTCCCCTCCCATGTAAGTAATGACAACCACCACCACCACAGGAGCTAACCATTTCTTGAATGCTTTCTACATGCCAGGTTCTATTCTAAACTCTTTACATATTTTAACACGTTTAATCATCACAACTCTGTGTGGAAGATACACTGTTAACCCTATTTTGCAGGGGAGGAAACAGAGAGGTCAAGTCACTTGCTGAAGATAACACAGGTGGTAAGGGGTAAAGGGGGACCTTGGGTTTAAGCAATAGGGCATGAGAGTCTGCGTTGTTAGCCACCACACTCCACCACCATCCAGCTCCATAAAAGCCCCTTCACCCCTTAATACATATGGCTCCAAAAATCTCTTCCTACCAGATGTATCTTATCCTTTTCCATAGCGTTCCATCTACTGCTTTTGTGAATAGTCATATTTTTGGTACCGTGAGCAAGACTAGTTTTGGAGTTCCTTCCAGCCTTATGTACCTTATATAAAAATATGTCGTGAGAGAGGCGTGGGCACGATACGATTTCTCATGAGCTCTGTATCTCATCAAGAAGACTCTGGTCAACGCAGTTGACGCTTGAACAAGGTGAGGGTTAGAGGTGCTAACCTGCGCGTTGTCAAAAATCCACATATAACGTAAGGCGGCCCTCCACGTCCATGGATTTCCTACCACAGATCGAAAGTACTGTTTTCAATCCACAGTTTGTTGAATCCACAGATGCAAAACCTGGGGATATGGAGGGCTGACTGTACATTTATTGAAAAAAATCTGCACGTAAGTGTACTCATGCAGTTCAAACATGCGTTGTTCAATGTCAACTGTAGTCTCTTGAATACAATGGCATGTAGCAAACAATATCAAATCAAATGCAGTGATGAAAGGATAAGGAAAAGGGCTTTATTGCAACTTTATTTTGGAAGAATACAAATAGTCTTCCCTATGCTGCAGAAAAATGAAGAAAACAAAACAAAATAGTTTTGTTAATTTAACTTATCAGCTTTATTTTTATAAGGTAGAAAGAAACAATAGAAAGAAAGATAGAAAAGGGAGGGAGGGAGGGGGACAGAGAGAGAGAGAGAGAGAGAGAGAGAGAGAGAGAGAGAGTCTAAGGGAGTGCTAAGACTAACAGTTTGAGAACTTGTAAATAATAATCCTACAACACTCTTTAACCAGAAGCAGGGTCATTACAATGTGTTCTCGGGGGAAAGGAAGGGTTTCCAATAGGTTTTCTTTCTATTAGCTCAGATAGAAAGAAAAAAGAAAAGTACTAGATTGCCACTTGTGACGTACACCTTTCTCTCTCTATGTCTGTCTGTCTCTCTCTCTCCCTCTCTCTTTCGCTCTCTCTCTCTCACACACGCACACCTCTCTCAAGCAAATAGTGTTGAATAATCTATAGACAAATCCAGAAATATCAGAGCACCACCTATAGGTGACACCTCTCCAGTTTGATTACCTTAAAAGCATTAAAAAAAGAAAATAACAACTTCCTTTATTCCTAGATAAATAAGGAAGGCAGATGGTAAAGCCATTAGCTTCCTAAAGAGTAATGCACGGAACCTCATGAACCTGAAATGTGGGAAGTACCTGGGCCTACGATTACAGGCAGTGCCTTTCCTGGGTAACGTTGCTTGTTCATCATGCAAACTCCAGACCGATACCGTGTTTCCCCGAAAATAACACCTAACCTGAAAATAAGCCCTAGCATGATTTTTCAGGATGACATCCCCTGAACATAAGCTCTAATGCATCTTTTGGAACGAAAATGAATGTAAGACCCGGTCTTATTTTCGGGGAAACACGGTATTCTGTATATGGTAGCTCCACAGCCTGGAACATCGTCTTACATCGTGAGTGACCCTGACACAGAAAGAACCCCCTCTCTTGGAATGACTTCCCCCTCTTGTCTGAATGGAGCATGAACTGGCAGACAATTTTAAAACATCATAATGTAAAACCTGCCAATGTGAATGTTTCCGATCTGCTTTGTTTAGCTGACTTTATTTGCTATAAATTTAGGTGAATCCATATCTAATTCTTACTTGGTTACTCATTTGTTTACTCTCCCCATTGTCCCTGGTCTCTTGGCGTCTTTACAAACTCTAGCAAGGCCCCCAATTCCTCTAGCATGTCTGGTCCTTCTCCTATTAAGGTGCTAGGAGTGCAGCGTGGAGAGTTTCGTACCTGCGGGTCCACTAATGCCACCGCATCACCTTCACTCACCATTATGATCTCCTAAGAGAAATTCCCCCAGAACAGAAGCCAACCACGTTGAAGCGATACATTCCAGCGAATATTTCATACAGAAATGGCTGTTTCTCTTCGTTACACCTCATAGTCAGTCTCTCATAAAATTTCAGAATTCCGAAGTTTCTTAGAGATCATCCCATTCAGTTTCTTTATTAATGTTTATATTTCAAAGCTGAGGCTTTGGGAGGTTAAGTTTCCAAGGTCACAATGTTACTTAGGGGCAGATTTAAGATTCTTATTCTAACTCTTTCTACTACTGTTGATGCAAACACCCTGGCTTCATAGGAAAAGTCATAATAATGATAAGGTTAGTATGTATGTAGCCTTTAGAGTTTACGGCGAGCCTTCGCTCTTTGTAATTTCATACAATAATCTATGCATTGGCAGGATGAATATAATTAACATTCCATTTAAAGACTGAGAGGTTTAAACAGTCAACTTTTAGTGACTTACTCAAGTTTTCATGACTAAAAAGTGTGGAATTGTGAATTGGGCCCAAAGTTCCTGCCTTCAAGTCCTATATTCTTGAATAAATTAACAACTTCGCTTGGGATCTCTGTCCTCATTGTAAAATAGGGATATAATAGGAGTGTCTGCATCAAAGAGGAATTTTTTTCTTCAGAATTAAATGTGACGATGTGTTAAGTGAATAAAGCTCTTAGCATTTTGCTTGACACATTATCAGTGGGCAACACATGCCAAGGTTTTGTTTTGGTTTCTTAAATTGCTGTCGTTCCAAAACACCCTACTCCTTACGTAAAGCCATTACTTTAGGCTGAAGGAGAAAGAAGATTTCACTAATGTCCTATTTAGTTGAAGTTAAACATAAAATACTGAGTGTATCCTCTTTGGAGTTTCATTGTTATAGAAATCATCGCTGTCAAAAAGTGGTTAGGTGCTATCATCGTTTTGATACAGCAAAACATTATTTAACCGTTTAGCCTTTCAATACCAAGAAAATAAAGAACTACTTTCATCGGAATGTTTAAAACTGCGAACAAAACCCCTGTATATTTCAGAGGCCCCAAACCAGATGCAGTGACAGGATGCAGCCTCACGGTGGCGGTAAATCATCACCGATACAGCCTCAAGACCCTGCGGAAACTCCGTGGAAACCAAATTGACGCAGGACCGAGACATTCCTAGCGTGTCAACCAGGAAGGAATTTGCTTTGGATCCCTGTGGTTCTTGTCTCCCAACATTGAGCAATGACCTTCACGTAACGTCTCAACAAATCTATTAGCAGTGTTAATTCATAGAGTATGCCTGGCTTGCAACGAATAAAATACACACACAAGATTATCAGCCTTTAAAAGAATTTGTATAGCCTTAGTTTTATTTATTTATTTTTTAATGTTACGTTGTTTTACAATTCTCAGCTTGGATTTGGCCACAGCGTTTGCATGTAAGATACCATTTATTCCCCCACTCCTTCATCGACTGTGCATCTTAATTTCATTTGTCCCTTGGAACCAATTATTAAATTCCTTACATCTCCAGCTTGAAATCTCAACTCGTGACCCCCTTCCTCCACTCTCTTATTTATTGATCTTTTTCTCCACTCTCTTATTTTAAAAAAAGCCACAACATTTTATCGATTTGTCCTTTACAACGTCCCCCACCTCTGTCTCTTTCTTTCCTCAGGGGGCTTCCAAAACCACAGTTCAGATCCTTTTTTCACTTGTGCAAGCTATTGCAATAACCTTCAAAAGGAGCCTTAGAGCCTTGGCTCCCAACCTTGACCACACATCAGAACTGCTTGGAAAGCTTTAAAAAACACTCACCTCTGGAGAGCCTGACTTAACTGGGTGGAGCGTGAGGCTGGCATTGTTTTCAAAGCTCCCCCGCCCCCCCCATGATTACGATCTGCAGCCACAACCCAGAACCACTTCCCCAGAGGTGTAATCCGCATACCACAGCCAGATTCACCTTCTCTGAACTACCAACTCTCAGGGGTCAAAGTTTTAAGGAGTTTCTCATCTTCCCAAAGATGACAACTTAGTGACTTGAAGGCCAAATCTACGTTATGGATGTATTTTATTTGGCCTGTTTTAAAATTGTTCAAACCAAACGTTAAAAAATTGGGAGATGGCACCTGAAACCCAGATTTCCTACATAAAAACAAACAAAAAGAAGCCAGATCTTGCTCCACAGGGCGCATGCTGCATGCACCATCACCTGGCGCAGAGTAGTGGCTGTCCTTTAGACGTGGCACTTACCCTCCAGTTGTTCGATCCCTATTATGCCCCACTTACACCTGGCTGTATGACTCATTTGTATTATCTGTCTGACCCTCTTAGAGTCATTTCAACTTGTAATTCCTAATCTAGGGGACAAAGTTCAAACTGAATGATACATACACCTATTTATTCGTGCATTCATTAGACAAGTATTTATTTGTTATCTGTGCTAAGCAAACACTTGAAATTCAAAACCCATCGTAGTTTGGCCCTATTCTTTCTTTCTAGCTTTATATTTCCCTTCCCTTCAACAAACTGTATCCTAATTAGCAGGTCTCCCTCCCAGTGTTTATAGTTTAGAGGCTCATTTCCCAAACTCCTTTGCTCATGTGACAAAGTCTGGGCCAAGAGAATAGGAACAGAAGTGACGTGCGTCACTTTCAAGTCATATCATATAGAAGAAAGCTGGGTGCTCTCCACTTTTGGTGAGCTGGAACAAAGACATAGTATTGGGGAGCCTTAGTATAAGAGCAACAGAGAGAAGGTACCTGGATTCCTAGATGGCCTCTATTTCCCTGGACTCCCTGTCTACCTCTTGTTATGTGTGAGAGGAAAATCTTTGATCTTACTGTATTTTGAGGTTTCATTGTTTATAAAGGTTTAGCCAATACTCCAAAAATACCCAGCATCTCTCCTTACTATTTCCTAAATATACCTTGAACAGTCTTGTCCTTAACCTTGGCTTATGCCAAAGCCTCTGTCCTCATCCTACCTCCTCATCTCTGCTGTCATCTAAATTCCAAGCTCAAACAGTCCCTCTTCTGTGATGCTTGGGCTAGCTACACTTGTTACTATCTCTCTCTGCTTTCCCGTTGTATGACTTTCTACTTGGTACCTAGCAAATATTATCTTACTTCATAAGCACAGAGCCTAGAATTATGTTGTCATATGTCTCTTAAGTTCTAATTCTAGAATCTAAAACAAAATTTTAGATCGTGCATAGTATAAATAAAGAAGAGTACTCAGAATTCCTGTAGCATGCTGCTGTTGTATCTCTTGTGGAATAATCATCTCGACTACCAACTCATGTTCAATGTCCGATCCTTTAGGAATCTTGAATCTTTCATTTTTAATTACAAAGCTGAGCCTGCTCAAATGTTTAAGAATCTGGCTTGTTCCTATATATTTAAACTAAATTCTGTTGTCTTTATTCTTCCATCTAAACAATTCCTCAACTCTCTGAATACACTAAGAAATGCACTGAAAAGATCAAGAGTTCAAGCTTGAATGGTGATGGAGACCCATCTCATAGTGTTCTCATATTTGGAATCGGAGATTCTCTAGAATGATATTAGAGGGAGAAAATATAAGATACTCTTGGCGGTGGCGGGGGGCGGGGGAGGAGTGGAGTTTAAAAGGAAAATAGGTGCCAGAAATTGAAAATTATATAGTCCATAAGAAAAGCAAAAAAGGGAATGGGAGAGAAAATACAAGAAAGGGAGCGAATTCAGAGACAAGAGGAAGACTAGCATTTGAAGGAAAAGGTGAGCATAAGGGAAAGGTACATACAGAATGAAATGCCAGTGAAGAACCATGGAATCTGATGACCTTAAAATGCTTCCTATCCGATAGGATGCTCTTAAGAGATCATTGTCAACGTCAAGAAGTAGACTACTACTTCACCAATACTAGGAAGACTGGTACATGGTTGGTATAAAAGAAACATCAAAGGCAGTTGAGAATTAAATTTATAGTACACCTTGATTATAAGTTACTCTGAAGTGAATAAAGAAAGAAACAACTGTCTTTCAATGGGACTTATTCAAATTACAAATCAAGTCAAGAATAGCCAGGACTTTTAAAAAAAGGAGTGACTCCCATGTCTTTGTTTGTTTGTTTGTTTGTTTTTTAAAGATAAATTCCAGAAGATGACTTGGCTTTAGCCTCGAAACTGTGTCCCTTCCTACAAGAAAGCCTGGGGTGAGATCTTTAAAACATGATAGCTGATCACACTGATACAAAAGAAAAATGAATTCAAAGACTTAAACCTAAGACATAAAACTTCTAGAAGAAAACACAGACAGAGGAAAAGCTTCATGACTTCAGACATGGCAGCGATTTCTTGGATATGACACCAAAAGCATGGGCAACAAAATCAAAAATAGACAAATGGGACTACATCATTCTACTTAAACATATCTGTGATTCAAAGGACCCAATAAACAGAGTGAAAAAGGCAACGTACAGAATGGGAGAAAATATTTGTGAATCATATATATAATAAGGGGTTAATATCCAGAATATATAAAGAACTCATATGACTCAACAACAAAAACTCAAATGACCCAATTATAAATGGGGCAAAGAATTTGAATAGACATTTCTCCAAAGACAATATACAAAAGGCCAATAAGCATATGAAAACATGCTCAGTATCACTAATCATCAGCAAAATGCAAATCAAAACCACAATGAGATACCACCTCACACCCATTACGATGGCTACTATCAAACACACACACACACACACACACACACACACACACACACACACACAAACCCAGAAAATAACAAATGTTGGCAAGGATATGGAGAAATTAGAACACTTGCATACTGTTGTTGGGATTGTAAAATGGAACAAACACTACAGAAAACAGTACAGAGTTTTCTCAAAAAATTAAAAATAGAACTATCATATGATCCAGCAATTCCACCTCTGTATATACACCCAAAAGAATTGAAAATGAGGTCTCGAAGAGAAATTTGCACACCCATATTCATTGCAGCAGTATTCACAATTGCCAAGAGGGGGAAGCAAGCCAAATATCCACCCACAGATGAGTGCATAAATAAAACGTGGTACATTCAAACAGTGGAATATTTTTCAGCCCTCAAAGAGGAAGGAAATCTTGTCATATGGTTAAACATGGATAAACCTTGAGGACATTATGCTAAGTGAAATAAGCCAGTCACAAAAAGACAAATACTATATGATTCTACTTATACGCGGCATCTAAAGTAGTCAAATTCATAGAAACAGAGAGTAGAATGGTTACCAGGGACTGGGGAAGAGAGGGAAAGGGCAGTTGTTTAATGGGTATGGTTTCAGATTTGTGAGATGAAAAGTTCTGGAGATCTGTTTCACAATGATGTGAATATAGTTAACACTACTAAACTGTATGCTGAAAAATGGTTAAGATGGCAAATTTTATGTTACATGTTTTTTACAATAACAATGAAAAAAGGAAAAGAAAAGACAGCTCAGGACAACACAATATTACTTTAATGACTGCCACCATCAGTGTGGTATCATTGATGTGTCAACATACGGCCAAAATGAGGGTGAAAGACAGGATGGGTCCTGTCTGGACCATTTTACCTCTGGAAAAAGAAATGCAGAAATCAGTGCCAAGTTAATCCTAGGACCATGCCTTTTCTGCATTCATGTTCTGGTGTTCCCGACTTTTCCCCAGCTCCACGTCTGGGCAGCAGCTGCCTTTGTACTCTTACCACAGACTTGAATGTAATTTTATATAGCCTCGTTACAGAGCAAGCAATTAGCTACATGTTTTCCCGAAAATAAGACCTAGCCAGACCATCAGCTCTAATGCATCTTTTAGAGCAAATATTAATATAAGACCCGGTCTTATATCATTTATATATAATGGTCTTATACCAATTATATAAATGATATAAGACCGGGTCTTATAGTAAAATAAGACCAGGTCTTATATTAATTTTTGCTCCAAAAGACGAATTAGAGCTGATGGTCTGACTAGGTCTTATTTTCGGGGAAAGACGGTAAGTATTTGCTGCACTGAATCCGAAATAACTTACGTGCAAGGACATCCTTAGCTGGCTCCAAAGAAGTTTTTAAAATCGGGTTAGAGATATCCCTGAGATAAAATGCTAACAACAGCTGGGCCACTGAACTGTAGCTGAGATGCCTGAATCTTGCACTTAAAGACAGTTATATCTCTGGGGAGAAAAGGGGTCAGCCATGCCATGCATCCATCAACTTGGGACCAATGAGTTCCACCTAACAGCGCCATGTCTTCCAGGATGAGTTTTGAGAACTTAGGGTGAGCAGGAAGCCCGGGATATGAGAAATGAAGCTGGCACTATATCTCAAAGGACAGATCTCCTGAAACGCTTCACTGAGGTGGCGCCACACAGCACTGTATCCTGCCAGCCGCCATTAGGAATCATCCAGGTGTTCATCTGGCATCAGTGATTATCCACCTCAGGGGCCAGCACATATTTTCTATAATGGACCAGGTAGTGAATATTTGGGGCTTTGCAAGCCATTGGTCTCTGTTACAACCACTCAACTCTGTCATTGCAGCAAAAAGCAGTCATAGGTGATGAGCACAGCTATGCCCCAGTAAAACATTATTTTAAAAATTAGGCATTTGGGCCAGATTTGGTCCATGAGCTATACTTTGCCAACGCCCACTACTTGTATCACATACATCCAGATATCATGCTGTTAATTTTTCATCATTCTGTTTGATTCCATCTGCTCCAGATACGTCCTGCTCTCCTTTCCCTTCATTACTTTTATTCTATTAATAGTTTTTAATTTTTTAATTACAGTTGACATACAATATTATATTAGTTTCAGGTGTACAACATAGTGATTAGACATTTATACAATTTATGAAATTCCCTGACTAGTCTAGTACCCACCTGGCACGATACATGGTTATTACCATATTATTGACTATATTCCCTGTGCTGTATTTCACATCCCCGTGACTGTTTTTATAACTGGCAATTTGTACATCTGAGTCCCTTTCCCTCTTTTACCCATCCTCCTAGCCCCATTTCATGTGGCTACTATAAGTTTGTTCTCTGTATCTATGAGTTTGTTTCTGTTTTGTTTGTTTGTTTTTTAGGTTCCATATATAAGTGACATCATATGGTATCTGTCTTTCTCTATCTGACTTAATTCACTTAACATAATACCCTCTAGGTCTATTCATGTTGTCACAAATGGCAAGCATTCATTCTTTTTTATCGCTGGGTAAAATCACTCTAACCACTTATTTATCCATTCATCTATCGATGGGCCCTGAGGCTGCTTCCATATCTTGATTATTGTAAATAACGTTGCAATGAACACGGGGGTGCATATGTATTTTTGAATCAGTGTATTGGGGTTTTGCGGGAGTAAAAACCCAGAAGTGGAATTGCTGGGTCATAGGGCAGTTCTATTTATTTTTTTGAATGCATCATAACACAATGGCTTGATTCAGTTTTTCACTTTCAATTTTAGGTCTTGAGAAGCTCTCGTAGGAGGTATGCACTCAGACCTGAGATGCTGATTACTTAATCCACACAAAAGGTTCAGAGGAAATCAGCCACTTTTGAGCAAAGTGTCCTCAACATCCACAGGGAAACTGGGAAAGGGACCACCATTTAAGAACTCACAGAGTTAACGGAGGCATTTTTATTTGTGGAGAAGGATAGTTTGCAACTGTTTTCCCGGGTTTTAAAATACTGCTTAATCAATACGTTTGCATTTGCTTGCATATGTGTAAAGACCTTCTTAAAGAATCGAAGAACTAAAAACAATGATCACCTAGAGAGAAGTGGGAACACAAGATGAAGAATAAGGATGAGACAGAGTTTTTACTGGATATTTTTAAACATATGTTTTTTAAACCACGTGAATACATTATCTACTCAAAGAAATTAATTTTCCTAACAAATAGGAAATATGCACTAAAAAGAAACCTTTCACATTCGCAAAACCAGCCTACTAAAGGAGACACACATATGAGGAGTGCAGAGTGGACGCAGCCGAAAAGGCACCTAACACACTCGTCACTAACGTGTGATCCCAGGGACTCTGCCAAAGCTCCAGAGCCGTCACTGTTAGTGGGCTTCTGCGTGCCTTCTGCCTTGTGGTCTGGGTGACCCAGAGAGAAGAGAGGGGAAAACCTAGGGAGCGATGAGAGTAGGAAACACACCCCTGCTCTTCTGGTAGAGGTGGAATCAGACGCAGGACGGATTCTTCAGTATTTTATAACTCTTGGTATCAAGCCAGAATCCATCTCACGGAGCTCCCCACGCCCCCTTTCTTGTCTCGGTGTATGCCACATTTATATACTCTTCTCAGCCACCTCCAGCTCTCTTGCTACTGCCTTCAAATAGGGTTTCCAGGCGGGAATTCCCGCCCGTTCTCAGGAATTTTTTTCGCTTTCCTGTTCCCGAATCCCGAGATATAAACCTGTATTCTGTTCTCCACGATGAATCGTTTCCACAAAGTGACAGCTAATACTACCAACCACCTGGGTTCAAGGAGCTGATTTTCCTGATTTTCTGACCAACTTTTCTCGGGATTCGGGAACGGAAAAGAGAAGAAAATTCCCAAGAATGGGTGGGAATTCCTGCCCAGAAACCCTAGCGATAAATAGGAAAAACGTCTAAGAGATACATTGTGAGTAGTACGTTTATTTTCTATTGTGGTTATTACGGGGTTCAAGGAGCCAATTTTCCTGATTTCCTGACCAACCTTTCTCAGTCTTCGGGAAGAGGAAAGTGAAAAAAAATCCTGAGAACTGGTGGGAATTCCCGCCTGGAATAAGCTTCAATAAATAAATAAGCTTTAATTTTTTTAAAAGAAATTGTTATTTGACTTTACTTTCATCTATCATCCTTTGTCTCATATACTGCTTTCACAACCCAATTCCTTGAGCTGTTAAGGAATGATTCTCTCTCACTCCTTAATCATCTATAGTATAACTTCTACTTCTACTTTTTCATTAAGTCCCTTTTTCTCTAAGGTCCTCATTGACTCTTTGAAACAAAGCTAAAGGCTGGATTTTTCCTTTGTCCTTATTCTTCTTGATCTCCCTTTTGCAAAGAACGGATTTAATATCCATCTTGCTAAACATCTCTTCTCCCTTCATTTACTTAACACCCAAGAATGCTCTCTGCCCCTTCCTGCTCCCCACAGCTGGGCCTCTTCCTAATTCCTGCCTCATAACTGATCTACAAATTGAAATGCATTTGTCACCCTTCTTGACTTCTCCATCCATCCTCATTCTCTCAGGGAATTTGTCTCTTCTGAAGACTTTATCTAGTGGGAAGAGCAAAGGCGATGGGGCTTGAAGTCTGGCTCTCTGACTTATTAGCTGTGCAGCTTAGGAAATTTCATCTCTCTGAACACAGTTTCCTCTGCCCTAAAATCGAGATGCATTCATTCATTCATTCATCTTGATTGAGCATCTACTATGTACCAGGTACTATTCTAGGTACATGAGATTCATTAGCAAACTAAACAGATAAATATCCCTGCCCTCATGGAGCTACCATTCTAGCAGGGGAGACAAATAAAAAATAATCAACATACCAAATATGAGAATTATATAAAATGACAGACTATGCTGAGAGCTGTAGGAAAAAAAGGAAAATTAGATTACACCTTTTAAAAGGTGGTCAAGGTAGTCTTCCCTGAGAAGTGGATATGAGCAAAAACCCAGGAGAGGTGAAGGAATTAAAAATGAAGGCACCTTTTGAAGAGGACACAGGCAGAGGGGACTGATAAGATCCTACGGGGTCGGGGTTGGGGGGGACATGCTCTGCTTGTTCCGCAAGCCACAAGAGGCCGGGCAGTCACTTAGTAGCCACCTGGATTACCAGAGCGACCGTCTCAGTTTCAGTGTCACAGGGCTTGTGTTCAAGTCACCCTCATGTTACTTAACAATGGCCCCAAAGCACAAGAGGAGTGATGCTGGCAATTCGGATACACCAAAGAGAAGCCGTAAAGTGCTTCCTTTAAGTGAAAAGGTGAACGTTTTCAACATAATTCATAAAAGAGAAAAAAAAAGTCAGTTGCTCGGGTTGCTAAGATCTACAGCACAAATGAATCTTCTATCCATGAAATTGTGAAGAAAGAAAAAAGAAATTCGTGATGGTTTTGCTGTCCCACCTCAAACTGAAAAAATTAGGTCCACAATGCGTGCAAAGTGCTTAATTAAGATGGAAAAGGCATTTAATTTGTGGGTGGAAGAGATGAACAGAAGACACATTCCGGGTGACGGCAGCGTGTGGCCCCAGAGAGCATCCAGTCTAGACGAAGTCTTCAGCAAGGGATTCCTCAAAACAAGTGACACCAGCCATTTACCACAAGTAAGGATTGATTACAATCACAGTATTTTGAGAGAGAGAGACCACACTCACATACTCTTTGGTTCAGTATACTCTTATAGTTGTTCTATTTTATTAGTTATTGTTATTAGTCTCTGACTGTGTTTAATTTATACATTACACTTTACCGTAGTTATGTATGTATAGGAAAAAGCATAGTATATGGGTTCGGTACCATCCGCAGTGCCATGTGTCCTTTGGGGATGTTGGAAGGTATCCCCTGTGGATAAGGGGGGAGTACTATATACTTTTATCCAGTGTCTTACATCACATCTTATCTAACGGAGTTCAGTCCTGAGAATTTTGATGTCTGTTCTCAAATCTAATAATTCATTCTAAAAGTACAAATTTACCCAAAATATCAACTCCTCATCTCAGAGCCCATGGATGGTACAGAGTATAGGTAGCATGGTTATTAGCCAGAGGCCTCAAAGACGAGGAAGACGGAAGAAAAACAAAGATTCCCCTAATTAGACACATCTATCTGGTCTATTTCCACAGGAAGTTAACATCAGAGGTGTGGAGGCTATCCTCGGGTTAGAACTAAAAGCACTGAGGGTAACTGGAATGTTCCATTCACATATTCCTGAGGTACTGGTGTGTGCACAGCTACTGTTCTACTTTATTTTGTATTCCAGCCAAGGAGGTCCACCACTTATCTGGAGCCATGTTAGGCTTGAGCAATATCAACAGAGAATTCTATATCCCATAGGGGCACATCAAGCGAATGCACTAACCAGGGCAGTTCCTAACGATACACACTCTGTCACAATACAGTGATCGTTGTGCTTTTTCTTTTCTTTCTTTGGAGAATCAGTTAGGTTTACCAAAAATACCAACACATTTTATAATGGGGAGGAGGGGGATGGAACTTTTCCCAGCATTACTTCCAAAAATCATGTAAGATAAGAAAATCAGCTTACCTCTATTTTGTCCCATATGGCTTCATAGTTGTCTTGATGCTGAATATCTTGCATCAGTTTCTGAATTAAAGCAGATTTCGTGGTGGAATGGCTCTCATTTTTCTCAGAGGAAGCTCTCTCTGACTTCAGGTCAATGTATTTTTTCACACCAGAGAGAGGCATACACAGCTCCTCGTCAGAAAGTATGTCACTCAGGGGCCCAGATTCAATGCTTTCCCCCAGCGAAGAGGCTATGTCACTGGATGAGCTTGGTGACACCCTGCCGAGCCTCGTATGCTTCTTCTTGACATGGTACGTTGGGTAGATCTCAGAATCTGAATTCATTTCAGACAGTTCCCAGTCATCAATATTCTGAATCATTTCTGCTCTGGGTTTCTGAGGCAGAAGCTTTGTCAAGTTTTCCAACTTCAAAGCTAGTATTTCTGTCTGCTTCAGGTGAGAGGGCAGTGCCAGGTATTCATCGGAGCCATACCAGGCCTCCACAACCTGACCATTCCTGGTGACATGACTTGGAGAGGAGGAGTAACTTTTTTGGCTTTTGTGTTTTAAAAGAAGGGGTCCCGGGGACATAATATTGTCTGAGCCAGCAGTGGATTCACTGCTTTGAGTACAAGGTAGCGAACTGGATGTTTCTGACTGCACGGGGAATCTGGCCTTGCAACTTCTCTGATTACACGGCTCAAGTGAGGATGTGGAAGCAGAATCTGTGTCTGGCCCCTCTACGGCCTTGGAAGTGCAAGGAAGAATTCCATTGGGCACTGCTGAGCTGCTCGTGTTTTCAGTCTGTTTGCCTGAACCAGTCCCCCGTTCAGGTGGTCGGCACAGAGGCACCTCTTCTAGGGTCTTATGTGGCTTTTTAAGTCGAGGTTTCTCTTTATGGCAGTCGTTAAGCCTTCCCAGGCTGGAGGAGATTTCTTTAATGTGACTTTTGACTGTGTTTTCAAGATTCCCAACCCCCATCTTGTGCAAACACTCATAGGACTGGCTGGCAGCGGAAGGGCTGCTGGGGTAGGAAGACTGTAACACCAGGCAAAGCTTGGATCTGTCAGGAGGCTCCACCAGTGAGGGAGTGCTTCTGCTCATCTCAGGCTTGAGGTCCACCATCTGCTTCTTCCCATCAGCGCCTTTCAGATTATTCTTGAAAGTTTCCTCTTTAAGGAAAAGCCCTCTTTTTGGCAATGTGGGCTGTGTGGGAGAGTCCTCGTTATAATTAAAGCAATCTCGGATGGACCGCTTCGGGGTTGCATTTTCATAAGGAAGAGGCTGTTGGTTCTTGGCTCCAAGTTGGGGGGAGGAATTGGACTCTTGCTTCACAGTCTCGGAAGAAGACTGAACAGCAACTGGCAGAGCTTCCACTGAAGACGACGTCCCCTGCGTGAAGCCTGGTTGCTCCTCGACTGTGCAAACATTGTTTTCCTCACATCCACCTTTGTCATCTGCTGAAAGAGACATTTGAGATGCCTCTTCACTAACTGCTTCACTGCAGTTGGAAGGGATGGGGTCAGCAGCCACCGTAAGTAACCCAACACTTCGGATAAGCTCAGGGAACTCCTTTTCCATCTCACTGTAGCTCCAAGAGTCAAAGGGCTTGGTTTTGACCTGGCTAGAGGTCACGTCACCCAGTCCACCGAGTAAATCCTCACTTGGACTGTAGTCAGACAGTTCGAAAGCAGTAATACCACAATCCAGAGACAAGTAGTTTTGAGAGCATTTGATAGTTAACTGTCCTGAGTCATCCACTTCCGTTAGAGAATCGAGCCGGCCCTGAAACACACAAGGGCAATGGTTTCAGTAAATGGAACATCAATTACACTCAACTGCCATTCAAATGAAACCTCAGTAGAAGCCGCTATAAAGGTAAAAAAATGCATCAGTCTCAGTTGCTTCCGGTTTGACATACAGAATAGCATATTATTAATCAATTGCCATAGGGCTTTATATAGTATCCTGTTCTTAAATATTTAAGGATTTTTCTTTAATCTGGAGAATAAAGCCGTTATAGGAATGTCAAGGTCAAGCCAAAAATATCTTCTTGCCTTAATGCTTTATCTTAAAATAGTATATTGTTCATTTAATAAGCATTTCTTAGGTGATGCTTTAATAATAAAATTTCTGGGAGCAAAGTAATTTAAGAGTAAACTCTCCATGAATGTCCCTTTTGCTTACTGCTGTCACTCCTTCACCTATCACAGTGGCTAATTCATAGTAGGGGCTCAATAAATATGTTTAAACTGGAGTAGTGAACTGTACTGAGTCTATCATGTTAAGTACATATCCACAAATCACGGGACGGTAAACTCCTGAATTTGTATACATCAAAACCGTTCAAAACCAACTTCCTTTTGTCCCCATTCTTTTTAGAGGTTCACACAGGAAATCCTGGAGAAAATTCATGAGCATCAAAATGTTATCATCTTAGCTCCCATTCACTCCCTATGCGTGCATTTCTCTCCCCATCCCCACCCACTCACCCCCACGCCCCCCGGTTCCCATCGGTGTGTGTTAGACACCAAGTGCCCACCTCCCTTGTTATTTATAATTCCAGGTAGGCGCATTTGAACCTCTGCTTTGCTGAAAAATAGTATTACAAGGGTTTTTAATTTTCTGACCTTTAACTATGTGATTAAGGATTTTTGTCTCATTCCTAAGGCAGTTTCTGACATCACACAACATATGGGGAGATTTTTGATTGGTGATTTGTTCGGGACAGAAGTGTCCCTGGAATCCTATTGTGCTTGTAAGGCTTTAGGACAGCCTGGTGTAACCTAGCCCTCTAAGAGATAAAGGAAGGAAACTAAAACATTCCATTCCCAGACTTCTGTTCTCCTGGAGGAGGAAAGGGGTGACCAAACTGAAGCTGGATTTCATGGAGCTGCTGGACCCTGTGTCCTTTCAACCAGGTTATTCTAAGATCCCGCCTCTCCAGGACCTGACATGAGATATTTCGTTCATTTGTTTGTTTTGTTTTTAGAAGGTTCTCTTCCTTTAGACCTTTACCTTGTCTTTGTCTCCTACTCCCTTCATTCTTACTCCAAACATCCAGATTAATAACAAGGATGAAAAGCCTCATTTCACAGTTCTAAGCCCCTCATCTAAGTTTCCTCATCTATAAATAGGGATGATCGATTACTACTTTTTCATTTAATCCTCTCCAAAACTTTCTTCTGGGGTGGGGTCTGTACTATTGTCCCTGTGTTACACAAGCAGCACTTGAGCCAAAAGAAGGTGATTAACTAGCAAATGGCCTCTCACATAAGGGCCAACCTAGGCTTAAACGGAGGCCATCTGACCCACAGTCAACACTGACCTCTGCACCGAAGTTGTCTCTAGTTCATTGCATATTATTTTAAACTGACATCCTCCCTCCTCCAGTTTTTTCTCCAATTGCCATCAGAGTAACCTTTGCAAATCTGTTACTATTAATTCTCTGCTTAAAGTCCTTTAATAGCCTCCTCCTGCTTGGTTAAAAACCCAAACCCTCCCAAGGAAAAACATGAAGAGGCTTCTCTCAAGCTGCTCTCCATTCCCCTTTCTGGCTGTGAGTGTCCTCCTTTCAGTTTTTAAACACACTGTGTTCCTCCTGCCTCAGGGCCTTTATTTCCTCTATCAGGAAAGTTTCCCCCCTTAACTATGGACTCTTGCCCCTCAAACCTCAGATCAAGTTTCACTTCTTCAAAGTTCCAAATCCCCACCTAAGTTACAACATTTTCTTATAAGCTATATTTCTTGTAAAACTATATTGTTTTTCCTTTAAGCATTTATCTCAATCTTTAAGTAAATATTATTGTAATTATTTGGCTAACTTGTTTCTCCCACTAGTTGGCATGCACATAGCAAATAGGTGATTCACCAGGATGCCTGCAACACTTAGCACAGTGACCTAAGCTCTCAAAGACACATCTGTTGAATAAACAAAGGAATAATGACATTTTAGAATGTAGCTCTATGCCTTCTTGTAAGTTCATCTTCTGATTACGTAGTTTTAGTTGACTCCAGTGATTAAAAGCCTCAAGCTTCAGAGTCAAATTCTAGTTCTAGCACCAATTAGCCACGTGACCATGACTCAGTAGTTTGAGGTCACTAAGCCCTATTTCTTTAATCTGTCAAAAGGAAATGATAAGCCATGCTGTAGGCCTGTTCTGAGGCATAAAGGAGATAATATATGTAAGACTCTGGTACGTGGATAGGTGCTCAACGAATGTTCACTTAATGATATTATTTTTACTATTCAAGGATATTTAGGGAGAAATTTTAATCAAAATGAGAGGTATCCCTATGCTATACTATACTGTACAAAGTGAGAAAATAATATTAACTGCCAAAGTGATCTAAATGGAATTGTGTGGCTTTTATGTTTCGTACTTAGATGAGGCTTTTTAAATAATAAAGTAAGAAGACAAAAATACCAAGGAATGAGCCAGCCAAATAACAGTCATACTTTATACAATTTTTAAGAGAGTAAAGGTGGAAATTCCAATTTAAAAGCAGGTTGTATTTTTTAAAAAAAAAAAAACCTTTTTTTTTTTTTTTTTAAATTTTGTCATTTAGTCCTCAGAACTTACTCCTTTACAAAAACAGTATTATAAGGGATGGTTAAGTTCGAAAGCTGTCCCATAAGTTGGTACTTACATTACTAACTAGTTGAAATTTGCATTATTTTCTATCATATTTATCATAAAGGCACAGAACTACAGCTACCTGAGTGGTGTTAAAGAGGCATTAAGGAAAAGTGTTTCTATAATGGGTAGAGAAAAAGAAATTTGAGACCGGGGATACCATCTTGCTCAAAACTAACAGGCACTCGATAAATGATGTTTAGCTGAATCTACAGCACGTGACTACATCTCAGATAAGGTCTGGCTGCCTCCTCCTAAGTCTTCCCCTGAAGATCCCTTCCCTAGCCAGTCCTTTGTTTGGAAAAGTAAATATCATCCTCAAAAACACTTAATGTTCCAAAGGGAACTTTCTCCCATCCTGTTCCCAACCAGGCCAAATATTTCTGTGCATGCTAATTATTACTCCAGGGTAACTATTTTTAGTTCATACTGCATTTTTTGATGTGAAAAAAAAAAAATCCCATCCTGAAAAACAAAAAAAAAACAGCACATGGCATATCCATTTCATACCCGAAAGACCAAGTGACAAGCATCTACCCAAATATTTTTTTTAAAAACCCAGTTGGTTATTAAAAAGCATTCTTCAAAAGTATTTTTACAGATGTCACCATGCAGAGGCAATTTTTAAAAAAGAAAGTTCTTCTCAGAGTGAATGAATAATGACTTTTATTTCTTAAAATATTGCTTAGTAATATTAATATATTTAGTCCCATTGCTTTCTTCTGGACTGATGTCCCAGATAGTTTTCTAATGCATGTAAGTAATAAAGCCTCAGGGGGTAGGTTACTTCTTCATCAATGTTTGCTACTGTGCTAATATTATTAATAGTTATTACTACCTGTGTGACTTTACCTCTCTTAACCTCAGTCCTGGTATCTGTAAGATGGATACAATATAATCCTCTGTAAAATAAGGATAACAGCACTTGCCCCGCCCATCTCCTAAAACTGTTTGAGGAGCTAACAAAACTTTGAAGGTGATTCCTAACATGTGTTATTCTTCTTTAAATGCCTAGTGCCTTCTACATAGTTAGAAAGCAATAAATATTTAGGAAAGGTAGAAAGAAAAGCGGGAGAGAAAGGAGGGAAGGAGGAAGAGAGAAAGGGAAGAAAGAATTATTATTACAACCGAGATCAGTTAAGAGCTGGTTTTGTTTTATCTAATTATCCTAGATTTATGTCCTTATTTACCTACAAAGCATTCACTTAGCCTCTCTTAAATTCAGTTTTTTCCATCTATAAACTTGAATCATTTTTAATATCCCTTATCCTCCTAAATAAATAAAACAATAAATATACTACAGTATCTGAAATACAGAAAATTACAGCATTACACGTTTTTTACATAATGTCGAACTCTGCCCTAAAGTGTTTTTATTTGCTCAGTTGGTTTTGTTTTAGTAAGGTGTTTGCCAATTTGCTTATAAGATATGGTCTTATATTTAAATAAAAAGAATATTTAAATAAAAGAATAAAACCCATACATTTTGTTTTTGCAAGAACAGGAAGAGAGAGAAAAGTTGCCACTTTCTCAACTTTCAAAGTTATTCTTTAGGGTGGCTCGGAAACTCAACTAACCTCCGAAAAGAGAAAAATGAACTCACCTTTATTGGAAGGACTTCTACTATTCTAGTTTACCAGCGTGTTTTATGCTATTTCCCTCGTCAGTCTACAAATCTTCCACAGCTGAATTTATTCTGATAAAGCCAAAGAACTTTATCTTAATTTCCTTCCTGTTTTCTAAAATTCCAGAAACAAATAAAACTAAGCAGTCTTGGAAAGGTTCTCATGGAGTCCCAGTAGGAACACAAAAAAAAATAGGTCCGGAAGCCATCGCTTCAAGAAGGACGGTAATGGAAACAGAACTTCAATTCATAGGAAAATATCCACAAAGCAGACGGCTAAGATTCCACTCTCCCCAATACCCCTCATTCAACACATTGTTGCATCTTTATGACAAGACTAATAACGTGACTTCAAACATGAAAACGCATGAAATTGCTTCCAGTCAAATCAGTAGATAATTGTTGAGCTCACCTAATGGATACTACTGCGAGAACTCTAATGGATACGACTTAATAAAAACTCCAACATAGCTATGAAAACAGTGGCCAGGACCAATAACTTAGCTTCGGCGGCTTTTCATTATTTCTTGGGCTTCCACTTCATGAATGATACTAATTCAAATAAGTGCATGATGAACATATTCCACCAAACAATAACAGTGATAACAATAAACCCTAGAGCACTTCTATATCCCCAGCTCTACAACAAAGAGTTGGTGATGAGGAAATGCTTATTGAATGAATGAATAAATATGTAAAAATCAACTGGTTTGACTCAGTGATTTCTAATGCCCCCCTCTAGTAGCAGAAAGTGGACTGATCGGATGACTGGTCAATACAGGACTTCGGGCAGAGCCAGCAGAACACATGGGAAGAACAAAAAAAGAATGTACAGACTGGGGATGCCAGGTAGACCTCTAAAGAAAGATCTCTTCAGAGTTTAGACAAACCTTCTCTGTCTCTGATCTCCACCTCATTATCATACACCTCATGGATACTGGATTCAGGGCAAAGTTGGCCAGTTTGGGGTTCCTTGTAGTCTCTCATAATTGCAAGAATTCCAACCAAGGACCCTCAAGGAATCCTACCTGGGAGGGATGGCATCCGGGGACTGACATTCATATTCATCTTATGATTAAACAAGGACTCTGCCAAAGTCTGTATTACCTCCCTCACTGCCACTATCACAGGGAAAGCTAAATGCAAACAAAGACCATGACTTAATGTTAGAAGCGAGCCTAGTATGTTTCGATTCCCATAACCTTCCAGGGCCTGCAGGAAATTTGCCACAGCAAGAGCTTCATTGATATGAAAACAATAATCAACAAGTATTAAATCACTTATGAGAATAGGCACAGATTTGTGTTGTTAATAATGTTGGACCCACTGAAACATTAATACATTAATAAATTAATACATTATGCAATGCTCATTATAAGGTCTTTTAATCTTATATATTTATGTAAGTGACTTATAAACTTGTATATATATATTTTTTCACAAAACCCACAGTGGGGCACTAAACTGGGTGTCAAGAGCTAAGGGACTATACTCATACACACACACTCTATGTATCTACATGTGGTATACATGTATGTATATATCTACCTACTTTATCTATGTCCACATACAGGCACACGCACACACACATACACACAGCACCTGCTTAGCTAGCACACTACTTCGTTCTATAAATGTATGTCCGTTTTATTTGGGAATAGGAGAGTTCCTTTGGATTTCAATTTACAGTGGTCATTCTTAAGCCATGTATCAAGAGCAGTAACAACAAATTCTTTAAACTGCACTTAGTATGGGTACTAAAATGTAAATATATATGTTATGCAAAATTCTAAAGTCTATTTGGCTCACTACATCCACATTGATTTTTCTAAAGCATAAATCGAACCATGTCAATTCCCTGAACTCTTCTGCTCTCCTCAGAATAAAGTCCAGTTTTCTTAATACAGCTTTCTAATATGGCTTTGCATCTTCATGATCTGACCTCTGCTTACCTATTAGTTCAAATCCTACTTCCTGGTTCCTTGAACTTTTTGCTCCAGTCCTATCTGCAGCTCTTTGAACCTGTCGTTTTCTGTCTTACCTCTGGACCTTTGAATATGCCATTTCCTCTGACTAGGATATTTTCTCCCTCCATTCACCAGTCTCATCCTGCTTTTCCTTTAGGAGCAGGTTAGACTCACTTCTTCTGGAAAGGCTTCCTGTCTAACCCAGGTGTCCCTTCTCTGTCCTCCAGTGACATCATAGACTTATCATAGTCTGGCCTAAATGTCTGTCCACTTGCCTACACCCCCCACTAGACTCTAAACTGCTTGAGGGCAAAGACCATTTTTTGATCACTATTATATTCTTAGCACCTAGTGCCTAGCACATAGTAAGTGCTCAATAAATATTTATAAATGAATCGGGGAACAGGGAGCCAGGTGAGTGCCAACTATGGATGGTATCTGTGCAAACTATCAAGTATGAGTTAACGCTAGTCTAACGCTTCATTCACATTACAAGTGCCCTAGCCTCTGGTCACTATACCTGAATTCAAAGCCCAGCTCATGACCTGCTTATGTACCTGCAAAGAATTCGTATCCCACCTCTATGAACTGAAAACATTCTCCAATGGTCACACTTGACAATGCATTATTTGGCTTCAAAACAAATACCCACCTCCTTTGTCTCTTCGGAGAAAGCTTGCAGAATGTCCGTCTGCCTGGTGTAGTTGCCATTGGCGTCCTGCAGACCCTGTAGAATGCGCTCCCGCAGAACCAGCACCGAGACTCGGAGCTGGTGCCAGAGGAGCTGCACCGCGTGGATGTCCACAATCACGTTGACAGAGTAGGACAGCAGCTTCAGGGAGAATTCAGTCTCAAGGAGGGCATGGATTTGCTCAACGTGATCGGAAATATCTTCGCAAATGTCCTGCAGTTAAAAAAAAAAAAAGACAAAAGCAAAAATATGACTACTATGCCTTATGCTAGGGAGCCGGCAGTAAAGAAAGGTCCATTTTACCTGGCACCAATCATCAGGGCCAACAGGTGAGGGAAGCACCTGTTAGTTTTGGTTCAGAAATACAGTGGAAGGCCGTATTCCTGGGCACTGGGCTTTTGGTGCATACAGGCAAGTTGATCATTTTCTAAACTACAACTATTCTCTTTGCTAGTGGTGAGCTCCACCGAGCATGCACTATTTCAGGACAGAAGCATCGTCCAGACACCTAGCGTAAAGAAAGATTGGCAGGCATGTGTGTTTCACAGGAACTCCCAGCCACTCTCAATGAACCACGGGGTCTTCGATGGAAGGAACAATTGTCATATTCCTACAGGGACACAATTTAATCCTGAAATTCGTAATGGATATCTAAATTTCAGTCCACACGTTGTAAGCAGAATCACTCTTAAGAAGGAAAGCCAGAGAAAACCGAAGGATGAAGAAAGACAAAATACAGTTTTCTTTGTTTTGTTTTGTTTTTAAGATCTGGACAAGTCAAACAGAAACATTACTAAATGAAAGTTTCAATCTCCCACACACATGCTATTAAGTAGGCAGATTTGGTATCTGATGTCGCTTGTCCTTACAAGTTCCCAAATTGCCACTGAGCTGTCAGAAGCCAGCAATATGAAATGGATAGTGTTTACTTGAGCAGTTCAAGGCCATTGAGCACCAAAATGATGTAGATGTCAGCCAAAAGTGCTCAGTTATGCATTTTTACTGATTTTTTTTAAATGGGGCTTCTATTTATGCTTTTTGGTAAGGCCAACAGTTTTAAGAGAGCATTTGAGTTCTGAGTCCTATCATGAGAATCAAAACAGTCCTTCTATGCTGGAAAATTACTTGCTTTTAAAGAAAAACTGAAACATAACTTGTATTTAACGATATGTAAAAAAAGGCCAGAAAAAAGTATCTATGGACGAATGATGGAAAGTTGTTCTGAATTTTAAATCATAATGATTGTACAACTCCAATAAATGCTCTAATATTAGTTCTTGAACCCCAAGAACCAACTGGTGATAGTGATACAGATTGGTGATAATAACTTGAAACAGATTAAAAGTTTAAACTAAATGGACTTTGGAGTCCTCATCAGGAAAAGTTCTTAGAAACGTGGCCCACTGAGCACATGCAGTCCAAAAAAGATTTGGGGCAAAGATTATATTACTCTATAAACCAGTACTTGGGAACCAATTACAGCCAGATTAGCTAGTCTTCGTTGGCCTTCAGCACAAAACACAAGCCTCTGACTGCCACCATCAAGGGTCCCATACCACCTGGGGCATCAGCTAATGCATGCTGGGAGCAGCCACTCCATGTATCCCCCATACCTCTTACTCCTGAAACCTCAACCACTGCCCCAAAGCAAATGCCCTGCACCCTGTGCCTTCTTAGGAAGCTCACTTCTACACAGTACTGTGTTGCCTCGGGAAACTCCCTTCCTCCCACTGCTGACCGCTTCCAAATTCTCTGTACTTTCCCAGCTAATATCTCCATTGCATTGTAAAAACACCCCTTCACGTCATCACAGAAGAATTCTGTGAATAATTACATTATCTATCTCCCGGTCTTACCCAAACCTGACTCTGCCCAAGGATCTGACTTTCCCTGTTGCCCTCCCAAGAGAGGTTGTCTCAGGTCACCTCAGCCCTGACCTGAGAGATTGCAGGGAGGGGGTGGGAAGAGGTGGGCCAGTAGGGGGCTGATGGGGGAGGGCAGGCCTCAGTGCTTCTTTGACTCTTTCTGATCATTACTCTTTTGCCCTCATGCTAACTCCCTTCTTTCCTAGTAGGTGCCTACAGAGCTTATAGATAGCCTTGGTACCATGAATATGTCATGCCAAAGCACAAGCCATCTGCTCCTCTTACACATGTAGCTTCTTCATGATGGATGTAGGAATTTAGTCAGAGCCAGCTCATGGGCCAAGATTGCCTGTAATTACAAGGCTCTGAGAGGTCTGGCTTGTTGAACGCCCTGTAGGCAGGAGATTAACAAGGTGAAGGAGAAGCATGGAGGAGGCGGCTGGACTAAAGCCCAACTGATGCCCATGCAGCCTCCACTGGACATGCGACTTGAACAGACAGAACTGGAACCTGGACTCAGCTGACATGGCTGAACTGATCAGTGTATAACAAATTTTGAGCACTGCAGTACTACTTGGTAGAAAAGCAGTCATTTCAGAAGAGGTTCACAAATTTGTAAGACTACAGAAATAAACAATCACTTCAGGACTGGATATATATATACACACACATATATATATGTGTATATATATGTATATATATATGTGTGTATATATATACACACACACACATATGTATATATACATATATATGTATACACACACACACACACACACACACACACACACACACACACACATATATATATGGTCTCCTAAGGATCTATAAGCAAAAATAGTTTTCCCCATCTGCTTAATTACTAAGAGTATTAACAGGACATAAAATCTTTCATTCCACAATTAGAGATGTTAAAACACAAAATACGGCAATGACTGGCTAAGCTGATATAGTGACTAAAAGTCATAGTGCAGTGTAATCGCCTAACAAATGTTAATGTTAGATTTCATATTCTTTCCTGTTTTGATAGAGGTGAGGGTGTCGGTTGGCAGAAAACTGAGTATCGCTAGTGGAGGTAAGTCAAGACAGGGATGAGGGTGTTGAAGACTGAATGAATAACAGTCATGCAACCCTTTCCAGCATCAGTGGGAGAGATGGTTAGGCCCACCAGTCCATTTTCTATAAAGCAAGTTATTCCTGGAAACTTACCTTTCACTGTATTGGTTTGAAATTAATGCCATCTGTCCCCGTCACACCTAATAGTGGTCCATATTCCTATCAGTTCCAGCCTCTCGGCCAGACCTTTCTTCTCTGACCTTAAGATTCCTCTCTTGATTCCCACTTTTCACATAGTCCTCACCTGAGACAATGCAACCATGGATACACCCACCAGTCTGGACTTCTCTCACTCTTAGGATCCCAGTTTCACACTATTACCCTTACAGAAGCTCCCGTCCCTTATAAGCCATGTCCAGGAACAGAGAGCTGAGGGACTCTGAGAACGCAGAGGTAGAGGAAAGAGACCGAGAGAGAGGCAGCCAAGGATACCAAGACAAACTCTGTTAACCTTCAGAAGCTTGCCTGGAGCCTTAGCCTCATTATCTTGTCCTGTTCCGGACAAATGAAAGCTAATACATCTAACTTCTGAAGAACAATATTACTTGGCAATGGGATGCTATTTCATATAATTTACGAAGATTTTATTGTCATCGTCAGAAGATAGGTTCATTCCCAGAAGATTTGTTTATTCCGGTATGTGAATATTCTCCCCAATGAGAGGGCTGGTTCCCTAGGACCTCTTAAATAATTAGTGTCTATCAGGAAGGTGGACACTCAAGAATTTTGATGATGTGGATCTTGCTTTAACAGACTGACAGGGAACAACAAAAAAATAATTTTCGTTGACAAAAATGTGTAGTTTTATTTTGTAATATCATCAACTGGTATTAATTGATGTAGCTACTTAAAATCTCCCTTGATCCTCCATGGATTTCATTTGTTCCCTTATTTATTTATCTTCTGAGAAAAGATGTTCTCCAGCATGCTCGTTTAGATGACTAAATCAAGAGATGTCTCAAAACCTAACAAACTTTTAATTGTTAACTGAGGACAGTATTTAAATGCCCTTCGAGCAGTAACATTTTTATAGATATTCAACTTGTCCCCAGCCCAACCCATAATTATTAAGGATAGAAGGATAATGTCTTTAGAAATTAGTTACTCTCCTTAGCAAACGTGTTGAGTACCCGCTATATACTAATACTTCTGCTGTAGTAAACAAAGGTGTATAAATCCAGGGCTGCCCCCCTGGAGTTCCGTAACTGGTGGGTGGGGGCATAGAAACAAAAATTATAGTCAGGAAGATAAATGTTCACAGAGGGTACACAGATGGAGAGGAAATAACTGCCCATGGGGGCAAAGAGGAAAGGGGCAAAAATGCTTTTCTAAGGAAGTAAAGTTTGGGTCTTCAAGGAGACAACCGGGAGGATGAGGCAGAGAAAAAGAACATTCCAGGGAGTAGCCGGCGTCCACATGGTCTCCATAACTATGGACCTGGAGTTTGGCACCAATTTCTTAAGCATGGGATATTACACACAATTCGTAAAAGAAAAAGAAAAAAAAAATGACTTCATCAAAATACAAAACTTTTTCTCAGTGAAAGATTTTTAGAAAAGGAAAAATAAGCTAAAGAGTAGGAAATCATATTTGCAAATCATGTACATAACAAAGGATTTATGTCCAGAATGAAGAACTCTCAAAACTCAACAGCAAGAAAACAACCAGCCCAGTTATAAAACAGGCCAAAGATTGAACAGAGGAGTCTAAGTGAACATAATGATGGCAGATAATCACATGAAAAACGTTCAGCCTCATTCACTATCAGGGAAATGCAAATTAAAACCACAACGAGATACCATTGCACATACACCTATTAGAATGTCTAAAATGAAAAGTTACTGATGGCACCAGGTACTGAGGTGTTCCAGAGCAACTGGACTTCTCCTACACTGCTGGTGGGAGTGCAAAACGGGACAGTCACTCTGGAAAACCGTTCAGCAGTTCCTTATGAAGTTAGACATCCACTTACCATATGACCCAGCAATTCCACTCCTAGGTATTTATCCCAGAGAAATGAAAGCTTAGGCATACACAAAAACGAAAAGAAGCTGTACTCATAAACACCAAAACCGAAAAGTCCTTCAGTGGGTAAACGGATAAGTAAACTATGGTACAGCCATACACTACGCAATCTCAAAAGGTTACACAGTGTACATGCCCATGTATGACATTCTCAAAAGACAAAACTGTAGTGATGAAGAAGAGATTGCCGAGGAGTGAGGGTGGGGAGAGCATGACTATGGATTGAAAGTACCAGGGAGCTTTTTGGTGAAGGGAACTGAAATTTTGCTACCCTGAAGCTGCTTTTTGGGGATATTGATTTTAAGCTATATATTAAGAAACAAGACTCAGAAAGAACCTTTGAACCTCACCCCCTTTCCAAGAGATTCAGACTGAAAAAACCTGCTTTAGGAAAGGAGCTTTGGTTTAATACCTTAAGAATCTTCACCCCAGCAGTAGTCAGGAAGAAGCCACGCCTATTAGCTAGATACCCTCTGTGTCACACTGTTTCTGAGGTGCCCAGCAAGAATTTACCGGCCATGTGTGTTCCCCTCTTCCTCAACGACCTGTAACTCACTCATTCTCACCTCTGAAATCCAGGGCCCTCCCCGCCTCCCCTTCTCCTTTGTCCAAAAATGTCTTATATACCCGTGTTGCCTCACTGTCTTTGGAATTTTCATGCCTATGTGAATTCCCTGTGTGCACGTATTAAAACTTTGCTTTTCTCCTGTTAATCTGTCTGTTAAGTGGATTATTGGCCCAGCTAGAAGAATTTTGAAGGTGGGAGGAAAAGTATTAATTTTTTTTAGCCTCCATATTGGGGTGATGGAACTATTCTGTATCCTGATTGTGGAAGTAGTTATATAAATCTACATATGGGTTAAAGTTTATAGACCTGTACACCCAAAAAAAGGTCAATTTTTCTGTACAATAATTTTTAAAAAATAATACAAGCAAACCAATTTATAGTCTCTTCATAAAATGCATATAAACATCTGTTGTGGGCCACACATCCCCTTCAGGGTCTTGGAAATTACAAGTAGCACAGCTCTTAAGATCATGGCCTTACAATCACCAGCCCTAATTAGTTTCCACATGATTTTCTGACAAGTATAAAAGAAAATGAGGATAATCTAGAGCCCATCTCAAAGTGAACTAAAGCAAATGACAGTTGTTAACAATCTAGCTTAAAGTTTCGGAAGATTTTTTTTTTCCCCCATAGATATGACTGTGTTCATGTGGGAAGGTGATACTCTCCATTTTTGTGTTTAATTCACATACACACATTACACACAGTAGCCCATGTGGCATTCAGAACTACTCACAGCATAAAATGCGTTGACTGCATTATGTTGCCAACTGCCCCCTTCACTCAACTTTCTAGATACCTTGTGGTCTCAAAATGGCAGCTGTTGCTGTCTGTCGTGAAACACGAATAGCCTATGGTTACCGAAGGAGCTGACACAAACACTGATATGACCTGAGACTGTTTACAAATAAACTCTGGCTGGATGGCTCGGTATTCTTCTTTCATTTTAGTTGTATGTTTATATGAGAGAGGTGCCTTCTCTTTTTCTTTCTTTTTCGGAAGATTGTTGTGTATTTTTTAGTTGTATCATTTCTTCTTGACAGATACAAGGTTTTTAAGATAACTGCTACATATTTAACCGGTATGTCCAGCTGTCACTAGCAAAGACAGAAATGAGGATATCCTTCCTGTGATTGCTTACTGTAATAACACTAAATGTGACCCCCTAAGCTCCTGCAAATTGTCCCTGGGAGGTTCTATTTGCTGCTTCATCATAAGGCCACCATGCCTAGCCTCAACCCTTTTTTGCAAAACATCTTGAAGGTTTGCTAGTGACATTAGAAATGTCCATGGATCAACATTCTGCCACAGTGCCCCAAATTACCAGTCTCCAGAGCTCCGTGTGCCTTTTTAAGAAGCCCACCCTTTCTTCCACACCCAGGTGTGGAAGCAACACTTCGCACCCCAGTTTCAGGAAATCACACAAATGCAACCCCTCTCACTTCTCTCTGCTTCTTGCTTCCCTGAATGCAATCCCCAAATGAGAAAACATAGCTAACCCCCCCCAAATACCTACACTCGGCCTCTCCACAGGCACAAACCATAATCAACAGGCATTTCTCCATTCTACAACCCCAATACAGTTTCTTTCTCTTTCCCTAAAAGTAATGTCACTGTTTCTCTCAAAACACTCTTGACTTACATTTGTGTAAGTGCAGGACACCCTCAGATGATTTTTCTTTAAAAAAACAAAAATGAATTAAAGCCGACTCTAAAAGGATAGGTCTTCTCACTCCCATTTCCATCTTTTTCTTATCAGAGTTTCATAAATCCTGAACCCTTGTCTTATACAGAGCATATCCACCACATTTAGAATGAAAAGTTTTCATGTTATAGAGTCAGCAAGCAAGCGAAAAGTAAATATAAGATGTGTCGTGTGTACATATTTTAGTCTTACTGCAAAATGCTATGTCATCATGACTGCTCATTCAGTGTACTAGCAATTGTAGAAACTGATAAAGAAAAGTGTCTTTACCCATCCATATATGTGTGTGTTTATCAGGAAAAGGTAAGAAGAGATTCCTCCCCAATACATGTACTTTATTATTTAAAATACAGATCAAGGGACCACCATAGTTACTCATTAAAAAAGAAAAAAAAAACACTCACAAATGAACCATTTGAACGTCATATAAAAAATTTCCTATTGCAGGTGATTAATGTCATCTTTAGTTGGCTATCAAAACTGTTCTTTCTCCCAAAGATACGCTGATAGATGTTTCCATGACAAGGTATTTCCATTTCCCCAAAAAGTAGATTGCCCTCCCGTCTCTTCCTTCCTCTAACGGTCCTAGTTTCTTCTTTCTCGTATTGAGCATGACAGTGATGGAGTGTGGTCGGAGGGCTGTTGAGACTTTTTAGGATCATCACATTACGTCTCCCCAAAGTTTGAAGAACTCTATGGTTGTAAACAGTGGTTATCCTTTTAATCGCTAACATTTCCAACGTGTGAGAACTGAAATGAGATTACTTATGTGGAAATGCTTTTGCTGTTATCATGAGCCATTACCCCTCCATCTTCCTGACTAGACTGTACTTTTCTGGAAGCGGGCATGTATCTTACTTATCTTTGTGTCTATAATGCCACTCTGCTAGGACACCGCCATGCATGTGGGCAGTATTCAAACGATGTTTACAGAACTGGATTCAATGGGATAAAATATTGTATTTCACAGATCAAAGTGAAATCCTAAGAAGCAAGTACTAGTTTTGTTTCCTCTCCTAGTGTGTCCACACTCTCAGCACTCCGTCAGCAAAAGGAACTGAAGTTGGATCATTCCTGTTTTGATTAGGAGAGGTGCTGAAAAAGCACCTGGATTTGGGAGAGTGAGGGAGATGGCAGAAAGAAGAGGATGAAGATGCTGAACACAGAGTTGGCAGCCTTCACACTTCTGCTCTCACACAGCCTCCTTTGTCTTCAACTGAGAAAGGACCCATTAGAAGGTCTGTCTGGTCTTGCCTGGCCATATCCAAATCTGGACTGTTCTGCTTTGCATGATTTGAAAATTCTTTGGTTAGGAAGTGTTATTTTAAAAGCTTCAGAGGCTTCACTGGTTGAGATATCACTTTAAATTCCTAATCCCAGGCTTCGACATATTTGAGAGAGAAAAGAAACCCTCTCAAACAAGAGAGTACATTTGACAATTGCTATTACACAGTGGAGGAAATGTTATGAGCTATTGCTGGGGTCACATTCCCCATTCAGTGTTCTATGTGACTCAACTAGATAAAGGTCCCAAATCTAAATTCATTCACTAGTGAAAATCCCAGCTACGGGCTTGACTCTCAACAGTTTGTATAGCAATTCTTCAGATCTGTACTTTCAGGTAGAAATCAGCAGAGAAGCAAGTGGCGGTTCTTACACCACAGTGTGCTTGTTAATCATGCAGATTCCGGGGCTGCTCATTTTGACGAGAGATGGGACCGAGGAATCTGCATTTTCTTAAGCCTGCAGTGATCATGATGCCAGTGTTCAAGACACCACACACTGGAAAACACTGAGCCAGAGAGGGGTCATCCGTCTGGGCTGACTGACATTGAAACGGGAGCTGCGTACAAGTCTGCTGCGCAAAGCTCTAAAACGAAACCTCCCAGCAGCTTGAAAGGCAGCCCGCCACACTGATGTCTTTATAGAACTTACCTTCTTGGTGCCCCAGAACACAATTTTCCGCAACTTTATTTACCCACTGCTGACAGTGTTATGATAACCTCTAGGGCAGCATCAGGTGTGTGAGCTTCTCTAACATGCTTGCTTTTTACATTTTTTTCTGTTCTTTTCTTACACTTTTGCTATAGAATGAAACAGATCCAAAAGATCATACAATATATATATATATATATATATATATATATATTTTGCTCTGTGCCTAAAACTGTTAATGTCAGGGTGATATTCTCAGTCAATCATTTTGTTTTCATTTATTAGCTGGAATAACTTTATTAGCTGGAATAACTTTATTGACTATGTGGTTACTGTGACATAATTAATAAAGAAAAATGAAGAAAAATGCTTGTTTCTTTCCTTTTCTCTACCTAGTTTTCAAGAAAAGGTATTGGTTCTCTGTTACCGTGTTTCCCCGAAAATAAGACCTAGCCGGACTATCAGCTCTAATGCATCTTTTGGAGCAAAAATTAATATAAGACCCAGTATTATATTATATTATATTATATTATATTATATTATATTATATTATATTATATTATACCTAGTAAACTAAGACTGGGTCTTATTTTAATTTTTGCTCCAAAAGATGCATTAGAGCTGATTGTCTGACTAGGTTTTATTTTCAGGGAAACACGGTACATTCAGAAGGTAACCAACCAGTTGGTTTACTTAATATAATTTTGTGTTCATTAAACATAATTAATGGGTTTTGATCTACCACAATTCTCTGGCCAGTGGAATCCCCCTTCAATTTGACTTCAAGTTGACTATTCTAGTAGTCTCTGTTAGCTTCCTTGCTCATCATATATATTGTCAGACTTGACATCAGCCATTTTTCTAAGAAGCCTTGGTTTCCTTTAATGGCAAACATTTTTCCAAACTACCATCTGGGCAGTAGGGATGTTTATTACTACTGTGTTAGTCATTGTTTCTAGGGTTTTATAATTAACAGAGCTAGTAAGTATGCATATTTAAAAAATAAAACACCTTATGAATTCATAACTGATATTTCCAATTCAAATTCATAACTATAGCGTTTTAACCTAGCGTCTTCCATAAAACATCTGTATCTCCTTTCTTCTATACCAGAATCCTGGTTCTCAAGAACACAGGGGGTAATAGAATTCGAAGACCCCATAATTACTCATTGGTTATATCTCACATCATAAATATGATACTTTCAGAATAATAATACTAACACTGCCTTAAAACTACTAGTAATAGTGTCCCTGATGCAAATGACTAGAACAGGAATTCATAAGCTACCTGGTCCAGGTGGTTTTTGTTACCACCGAAGAGAGCAGGGTTACCTTTGGTTTGTCTTTAATTGGTGTTTGAGATAACAGAACTTATACCCAATCTCATGTTCATTACAGTTCATATTACACAGTTTAAACATTTGGGTTTCTGCAGGTTCACTTATCGTCTGCGAAATCCTTCTAGAAGGAAAAAAAACTCAACAAAAATATGACTATGAACCACAAGACCATTAGTTTTCCTTCAAGGAGGGAAAAGTCCTTTGGTTTTAGAAGGCAGGCCCTGAGAGTCTCCCTGCCCTAGCAGACCCTCCTAGTCTTTGCAGATTATCACAGAATATGCAAAAACATAAAAATCAATGAAGGTGCTAATCAACAATATACGAAAGAAACTGGACCATGCACGTGAGTGCTAGTTGTGCCAGGTGAAAGCACTCTTCCTTTTTCTTTCCCGTACAGCAACTACAGGGCATAGGATGATCCTTATTACTTATCAGTTTAGGACTATCCAATAATGAAGATGGGTTTTCTCTTAAAGCAATGGACTGGGATGATCTCGTCATGTACCATCTCATATGGCAAAGTTGTACGATTTATGTATTTGCTTTGTTTGTTCAGTGGTCTTGTATGTCGTTTCTGTCTATGTCTGTGATGTCTGCCTGCCTTAGGAAATTCATACGTGGCAAGCACTGCATTTGTCTCTTTTGCTTTATAGAATATGGTACACATGCAAATAGATTCTTAACACATGCTGAGGTTAATGATACTGAATTCACGAACCATGAAAATAGGAGGTTGAAGATTATCACGAGAAAAAAAATGAATGAATCACAAGACACATCTAGATTACTTTGCACCAGGCTGAGTGCCACAGTCTGAGTTCTTGGCCCTGGTGTGTACTGGGTGTCTGTTCCCCAATAGATCACTGAACTGCAGTATCCTCATCTATAAAGACAGCGCTGGGTGGATGATGCCAATCTTGAAGCGCTAAGAGTTTCTTTCGTGTTTTTTTTTTTTCCTCTTTTATATTGTGTCCCTTCCCATAATGTATAACCAGAGCTTTAGTTACCCAGTAGCTTTTATGTGTCTCTGAAAATCCTGGTCACATGACTGCTATTTTCTACTGTAAGTAGAATAAGCACTAGACTGGGCATCAGGAGACCAGAGGCCCACCCCGGGGATACGGAAAAGTATCTGGCTCCTGCAAGTGATCCTGAAATAACAATGCAGATCCAAAGCACAGGCTGAGGAGGAGAGATCTATGGTTCATTCAGAATGAGGGCCAAGGTGCCCACCCTCCCACACCAGGGCTAATGTCTGAGTTTTCCTTAGTCACCGTAGTAGGCTCAGCCCATTACTCTTCCACCCTCTTATTTTCCCTCTCCCCCCACACCCACCCATACACAGTCCTTTGAGGCTCTTTTTTTTTTTTTTGTCTGCCCACTACTCTCTCTTCATTTAAAATTTCATTTTCTAAGTCATTTAAAATTTCATTTTCTAAAATTCTATCAAAACTTTTTAGCAATTTAGATTTATTTCCCTGGGATGAGAATTTTCTAGTAACTCTTGAAATTTTGGAACATTTTAAATTATAAATAGTCTTACAGGTTCATTTACAAATGCTTTCTCTTGACCTTTTCATAAATGCTCATTATACTGGGAAAAAGATGTTAAGGAGATGAAAGTCCTATTTGGGATTTCACTGCCCCCTGGGAAAGGTCAACTTCCTTCTTAGAAGTACTCTTTATATATTTAGATCACTAAGACCATGACACAGCTTCTAAGGATATGTTTCTATGTCTTCTTCCCCCACATAAATATCCACAGCAACTTGGTTGGCTTTTAATTTGTATTTAAACACCTACAGCATGCTTGTTAGAAGCTAATATTATAAACACAAGCTTTTAGATCTCACATCTGAGAGGCCGGAACAGGAAATGAAACCTCATAGGACCAGAGTCCTGTGAAGACCTAATTTTAGGAGCTATGGTTAACACACTGTAATTGAGATAACAACAAATCCCGATTCTGAAGCCAACGCCACCCTTTCATGTAAGGCAGATGGGAATGCAGGTTGTCAATTAACCTTCTAGAAAGCTCCCATTGCCTTCCACTGACCCCATAATTTCATTCCTAAGAATCTCCACTAAGGCAATAATGGATTTATCTGTTGAAATGCTATCACAGAGTTGTTTACAACAGTGAAAAGTTCTAGCAACCAATAAATCAAAAGAAAGGAGATTGGTTTAACACAATGTAGTGATCCATATAATGAAAAAATACACAGATGCTAAAAACAATGTTGCAAAATAGATTTAATGGCAGTACGTATTGAAGACATATTGTTAACTGAGAAAAAGTAAGCTAGAGTCCTATTAAAATAATAGCTATGTATACTCATGGAGAAAACTAAAAATGATGTCAAAACTCTTCACAGTATTTTTCTCTAGGTGGCAGCATTACAAGGGATTTTTTAATGAACTGTTTGTATGTTTTAAACTTTTTCTACTAGAGGTTAATTTCTTTTGTGAAAAAGAATAAAAATGAAAGTTAAACAACAACAAAGAAGTAACGTCATTTCCCATGGCAAAACAACAGGCAAGGAATGCAAGTCAAACTATGCACAGTAAACAACAGAACGTACAATATCAAGGCAACTGAAGAAGATCAATGTCAAAGCAACAGGATCCTCAGACTCCCAGAATTCTTTTTGTGTAGGTAGAGACCTGTCCTTCATTCACAGCCATGCTATCATCATTCTCTTAGGGCTCTACGTCAAGTGGCCACATGCTATTAGCCAGATACTAACAGAGAAACAACATATTATTAATCACTGGTTATTAGATTTTCACCTCTGTTTTTGCTTTGATTTTTTGTTTGTTTGTTTATCAGACTAGAAGCAAAGACATGAGTGAGGGAAAGACAGTAATCACATGAAATGAGTAGGAATGTAAATATTACTCATCCTCTGTCCCTTTACTTTGGATTGCTTTGTCCCAGAGTATAACTGACTAGACATTCCTCTTCTACATTTCCATATAAACACAAAAGGGAGGATGTTTCTCTGCGCAGATTCCATCACTTGACAAAGTAAGACGTTGTATATCTCCAGGAGTGACCTCAACACCCTAAGATTCAGAATCTTCCACTTTCTAGCCACCGTAGCCTTTGTATAATTACCAGGGAAACAAAGACAGCTAAAGAGAATTCAGTGCTCCCTTGGGGGTATACTTTACCCAACTAAAATTTGAGTCACAATTGCTCAGGAATTATTAAAATACATAATTTTTGCTAACTGAATTATATGAACTTTTGTTTATTTCCATCAACCAAGCAATTTGTACTGGTGCATTTGTTTTGTTTCTGTGCTCATCTCTTCATCCTCAGAATCGAAAAGAGCAAACTGTACACATCTAACACATTAATGCTGAGCATCGAGCCTAAATTAAAACCTAGAATTCAGCTTATATCTTAGTTAAGAAAATCCATTTTGGTATTTTGCCTGCTCCATGCTTGACTGACTCTCCATATTAGACCTACTCTTCGGCGAGCACTAGACACACAAAGCATGACTAAAGTTATTGAATTCCAATAATGTGGTTTTAAATCTACCCTCATTGCCCTTTTCCAGAGGCCCCTTGGGAAATAACAATGGATCAAAATAATGTATCTGACTGCAAAGTGCAGCAACCATCCATTATTAATGTCCTCATGACACACCAAAATGGAGGATGAAGGATCTATGCAAATAGTTCTACAACACTGATTCAGGCCCCTTAAAGGACGTGGTACTTCACTTTTGAAATCAGCCACCAGCTAAGAAACAAATTAAATCTCAACGCCTTTCCAAATCTATAGATTAATTTTACCTATAAAATCACTTTATCTTCATTGCTTCCTTAGATTGACTATAAACTTAGCGAGGAAGAAACTGCTTTTTTCTAATTCATATCAAAGAGTGAGAGGGTTTCAGAAAGATCACAAAAGGAAAACAGAACCAATAAATGAGCTCTGAGCAAGCGCAAATATGAACTGAACCTCAGAACATTCCTTTCAACATTTCATCTGTGATTAATAAGCTCCTTGCCACAGTGTCCTAAGCCTTATGCTCCTCTACCCTATTTAACCTCAGACAGAAACCATCTTGTGAATTTCTAGTGAAAATTCACGTGTACAAGTAAACTACAATGAGTAATAAGATTAAAAGAATAAAATAAAAGGGATGAATGAGCTAGAGGCACAGGAAATAAGAGTAAGAAAAGACTACAAGAGAGATTTACAAGGATAAGACAACTTATAGTATTTCTCTATGATTCAGACCTTACCTACTTCCAAAAAAAAAGGGAAATTGAAGGTTAAAAAAAAAAAGGAAGGAGGAGGAGAAGGGGAAGGAGAAGACGAAGAAGACAAAGACGAAAAATGATGAATAAGACACTGAAAATGAAACAGTTGCTGCACTCACACACTCGGTTTAGCTCTATGGAAGGAGGAGAAAACGTGTGGCCAGAATTCAGTGGCTGAAGAAAAACCCTAGTGTGGGAAATTAGAATCTCAGTGGAATTATCAATAGTTAATATACAGGGCAGCAGTAGATAGTAGATGATTTCTGTAAGGAGAGTGAACTAAAGACCTGGAACACTCAAACAGGGAAGATATTGCTTTTATAGAATTACATGACATTTCGTGACAATAATTCCAACTTAGAGTGGAAGGCAGAAAGAAGCAAGGTGCAACTGAGAAAGCCAGGTATAGAAAGGCCTGGCTTGGAAAGGGCTGCATTCAAATAAGAGAGAGCACCCTGACAACAAGGAAATTCCTAAGGAAAAAAATATCTCTGGAACTAGCAAAAAAGTAGACTCTATCATTAAACTTTGTCCATGCTGCTTGTCCACTTACACTATATGGAGGATTTGTGCTCAGGGATTGCTCACGTGAATGTCGAGAAGGTTCTCACACTCCCAGCAGAGGGTAGAAGGTAGATGCGGGATGGTATGGTCCAGAGGGACCTGTCTTCCTCCTTTCTCCCTTAGGCTGGTGCAAAGGTGAAGACCATCAGTGACCAGAGGAGCCCTCTATGTTAAAATGCCCCTAGGGTTTCATCACAGAGCAACAAGGGGTGAGGATCTGATTGGCTAGCTTGACTCCAGAGATTTCCATCAGCCAGAGACGACATGAAAAAAACAAGTCGATGCTGCCTTGAAATGGACAAACATTCTATCATTGTATGATCAGGGCCAAGAGGTCATCTGATGTTGGAAAAAGCAGCTAAGCACCTAATTAGAATAGTGTTCGTTCACTATAGCAAGAAAAGGCCTGCCTGGAGCAGGTGGAAAATATTGGTACAGACATAGCTTAAGATCTATACATAGGCTATAGAATTGGTAGAACCAATGCTGAAAACAACGACATGGATAGAAAGTGAAGTACACAAAATCCACCAAAACATTTCTGGGGAATAGGAGTGTAGGTAATTTTTTTCTTCATCTAGGTATCTGTATGTTTACTTATACATTACAATTTATTATAAGGAACATGAAGTACTTTTTCAAAAAATAATAATTTGATGGGGTTTGCTTGCTTATCTGTTCTTCAACACATATATATACACAAAGGTCCCGCCTTTTAAAAATAGGAGGCACTGACGAACGCATTCTAGCAGAAAGACGTGGTTAGCGGTCATCACAGAAGAAGAGCTGGGCAGAGGAAAGGAAAAAGAACAGAAAACCTTCTGTGTCAGGGCCCTGGAACCTAGGAGACAGCCAGTGTCAGATCCCCCTGTGGGTGCTCTGCCCACAAAGATATTAACAGCCAAGCCCTCGCCCATGCACTCACCCCGAAACTTCCTTTAAATGTAGCCAGAATACAAGTTGTTTTTCAAACTGTGGGAGGTCAGCTGCACTGCAGGGCAGTTGCCAGGGTTTATGGAATGACAGAGATTTCCGGGAGAGGCTACTTCAATAAAAGGAGTGTCAAGTAACATACGGCAAATGTAAATGGACACCAAGGTTGGCATAACCAACCCTCAGAAGGACTATAAAAAGTCAGCCTAGTCGCATGTCTCATCAGTGGAACTCTATTTGCCTTGGAGCCATACCAAGTCTGGGAGTTCTGACAGTCCAGCTGCCAAAGGTGAGGCAGTGCCCCCTCCACCCCAGGCAGGAGGCGGGTGTCCCGGAATCACCTCCTCTCCTGTAAGCACCAGGATGAGACAGAGGCCAGGGCAGTGTCATTTAATAAAGGTGCATCCTCCAGTTCACTTGTACAGCCAAGGAGTCAGAAAACATTCTTATACACCACACAAATGGCCGATGGGAGTGTTTTTTAAAACTTGTAAAACATATATATTTTTCAATGGAAGTAACATGAGTTCACTGCACAAGTTAGAAAAGATGAGACAAAAAACTAATCAGGGACCATGTCTTTCTTCTTTATCCCTTATCCCTAGAGCCCAAAGCAATGCCCAATACATGGCAGGCACTCAATGAATAATTACTGAACGAAAAGTAATGAAATAAATCACCAATAATCCTACTCGTCAGACAAAGTGGTGCATGACTTTCTTTGTGCTGGTTTTCATTCAGTGGCATATCATGAGTATTCTTTCATGACAATAAATATGTTTCAGAATTCTTTATGGCCACATAGCATTCCATTTTATGAAAACACAACTTTTTTCAACCAATTCTTTGTAGCTGGATGTTTGGCCTTGGAGTGTCATTCTTTTAAAGGCACAAATACCCTATCGGTCAATCAACAAATTTTGCTGATATTTCCTTCTGTTAGAAGTTTAAGTTCCACGAGAATAGAGACCTTTTCTGTCCTACTTATCACTGGATCCCCAGAACCTAGCATAGTTTCTTATGATCAATAAAGGCTGAATAAACAATTCCTCTTGTCTGTCCCTCTCTTTTGAGTCCTGTTTCAATTGCCCTGCTCCTGTCTGAACTACTAGCGTAGCCTCCGAGCTGGTTTTCTTCCTTCGATATGTCTAAACCACCTTTCCTGAATTGAATACCAATAAATGCCCCTTTCATTATGTGATGAATTCCCTCTTTCGTTATGTGAGTCCCTTGCTCAAAACAGCCTAAAGGCCCCACAATGTTAGGATAAATTCAAGTCTTTCTTCTATTTTATCAAGGACCACCACAAAAGAATCACACAATCTTTTAAAATAGGAATCTACCTTAGAGATTTTTCAGTCTGAAACCATCATGTCACATCTGAATAACTGATACTTAGAAGGTTCAGTGACTTGCCAAGGACACATGACTGGCTGGTGGCAGGACCCGGGTCTCAGGCCTTCAGGCCACACTGGCTGACTCTCCGTGTGCCTTGGCAGCTTCCTCTCTTCCCCAGACTCCGAGGAGACAGTTTCCAGACCATCCCTGAAATAAGCCTGACTCACTTTGGCCCTTGCCTTTTGCTCACAACATTACTGTTGCCTGAACTGTCCCTCTGCACCCAACCAAATCTGTTTCAAGGCCCACTTCATGCCCTTCCTTCTCTACGATGCCTTTCCCAAACCCAACTGAATTCTTGGTCCTCATTTGCCTGCCCCACTCATTCCAGCGCTTAATTATAGGTTGCCTTGCAACCGTAAACATTTCACAGCTGAGTGAAGTAGCATGCTGCATGTGTAAGAAGGAAAAGAAGGGCAGAAATGGAAAAAAACACCACTCTAATGTGCTGAGGCAGCCAAAGACACCACTTAATAAGCATAGCCACCCAGCGCTGCGTCCTGATGTTTCCTTTTACCCTTTCTTCATTTAAATGTAGAACTTAATTTGAGGTCAGTGTTTCTGGTTTGCTCGTTGTAAAGCCTTACTCCTAAAAAGCAAGATTTGTTTTTCCACATTGAGGCACTGGAGGGTAGGACCTTAGAGAGGAAGGGCTGTGCCTTACTTATTTTAGTCTTCACAAGATTACAAATTTTGGAACAAGTCTGATTACTTTTCGATAAGTAATTCTACAAACACCCAAACTGAGGTTTGCTATGCTATGATTTCCTAACTGACTGATATCTCAGTGACAAATAATAAGCAATTGTTGCATGGATGGACATAATGCTGACCAAACTGAAAAGAAGATGGTCAAGAATTTTACTTCAAAACTTTGCCAAAAAAGAAACAAACAAATACACTCTAATACATTTAATTTACCTAAGCTAGTCACCGGTTTCTTCCTACTCTATAAATCAGGGGAAGTGGCTAGACATTTTTAAGTGTTTCATAAGGTCTTCCTAAGAAGTGTATGTGCATATGGTTGCATACAACTATATACACACACAGAAAAAGAGATGGAGAATCTCTTTAAGGTAAAAGAATTAAAACAAGATATACAGGTGAAAGACAGTTACAAACACCATAAAACTGTTATTTATTATTGATATACTGACACACAGGTTTGGATTTGAATGTCTCTTTATGCATTTCTGAATCAGCATCTGGGTTATTCATATATTCACAGATTTATTGCTATATGAATGGACCATCTCTACCTATTGACCAACAAGTCTACATGTGCCTAGATACTCACATATGTACACAAAGTCAAGGTCAGATCTTGCAACCATGGAATGACTGAAATTTGGGTAGGACAAGGGAGGGATGCAGATTATACGGATGTGGTAGGGGCTGGTCTCTCTATAACACAACATTTACCACAGTTTTTATAGTTTCTTCTTATTTTCAAGTTCTACACCATGGCAGAACATATAAAACTATGACTTCAGTTTTACACTCTACAAAGCTAATTCACAAAGCTGTTCTTAGGGTAGTTCTATTCCATTTCTGACAGTTACAGTCCCCTCCATTCACCAGGACTTTTGGACATTCCTTCAAGTCATAGATATGGAGGGACATCTATATTCATGACTTTATACATCTAAAAGTAGTATTTTCTCTCAAAGTTCTTGCTCTGTGGAGCTATCTACTTTCTTCAACAATTCCATTAAAATAGAAATTTCTAGAATTCCACTTTAAGAAATGCTTGCAGGGCAAGTTCACAAGTTGCATAATAAAACAAATATCATGTCTTCACATTTATTTCTTATTTTGACCAAAGAGTAATAACCAACTGAATAACCCTGCTTATTTACCCAATACTTGGCCTTAAACAATTTATGCCTGTTTTCAAAAATCATTTTACCATTAAAAGGATGAAAATTAGGCACGACTGAGGACAAAGTACAAAGTCTCTAAAGGAGATCTCAAAAATGAATTCTCAAACTACTGTGCATATTACTGGACTGTTATTGTGAATAGAAGTATATTTGATACAAATACCTTATGACTGATCAAATGGAATAATTCATATTTATGTATACCTCATAAATAAGGTATACATATAAATTATGCATGTAACATAATGTCTTATACATAACATTCAACAAAATATACTTTTCAATAATTGTTCATAAAGACAGGATTAGTATTATTGATTTTTCTTTAGCCTCAGGCTCCAATATGGTGTGATAAAGCATTGTTATTGATCTTGTCTTTATTAAAATTTTGATATTTTGTTTATCATGGATTTGTGTGTTTTAATTTTGTTTTTTTAAAAACATTGCATTAAAATATTATTTGTCTTCATTACTAACTTTTTTGGGTCACCCTCTTAAATTTTGTGTCTGAAGCAATTTTCTCACTTTCTTCAACATAATCTCAGCCCTTCTTTGTCCAACCCACCAGTTTGAGGAAGATGAAAGATACAGAAAGCAGAATTTTCCATACAAAACCTGGCCTATATCAGCCACCACCAGCCAACCAGCAGACATGTGAGATAAATGCTTACTGCCATGACGCTGAATTGTGAAGTGGCTTGTCATGCAGCAAGAGTTAACTGATATAGCAATGACAAGTGTAGGTCTATACAAATTAAGAATTGGGAGCTAATGGATTCTAAGAGTTATGATTATGTCACTCAATATGATTATGTTATTTTACTGCTTTTCTGGAAAAATAAATTAGAGGTCGTAGTAGATTGCTTTATTGATCTCTAATAGTTGATGCTCCTATATTTGAAAGGATTATACTTCCTCACCCCATTGATATCAGGCTGGGCCACATGACTTGCTTGGGTCAATGAAACGTGAGCCAAAATGAAGTAGCTAAAATTTCAAGAGCCATGGAGCGGCTCTGTAATCACTCTTTCCCTCTGAATTTCAGGAGACAAGCAGATCCCAGATGAAGCCTCTCCTTCAGCCTGGTCCCAGATGATAAAGACTTGGAACAGAGCTGAGGCCCAGCCTGTGATAGGCATGTACTGGGAACTATAAATATACCTTCTTGTTGTGTGCCAAGAAGATCTAGGAGTTGTTTGTTGCCACAAAATAACTTAGTGAAAGCCAGCTGCACCAGGGGAGTGACTACTGGGAAGAAGGTAAGCCCACCACAATTCAAAGATGATATGACTGTATGCTTGGGAAACTCCAACAAGGAAGAAAACTCAATCAGCTAGTGGTGTAAAAAATTATTACCTAGAAATTAACAGTTATCATACGAGGTCTGACAATTAAATGTGTGAACTTGTTGCAAAGATGTTGCTAACCTCTTTTTTGATATCAGAGGGATTATTCATTATGAATTTGTACCACCTGGACAGACAGTTAACAAAGTTTACTACTTGGAAGTGCTTGAAAGGCTGTGTGAAAAAGGTAGACAACCTGAACTTTTCACCAACAATTCCTGACTTTTGCATCACGACAATGCACCAGCTCACATCGCAGTCTCTGTGAGGGAGTTTTTAGCCAGTAAACAAATAACTGTGTTGGAACACCCTCTCTAGTCACCTGATCTGGCCCTCAATGACTTCTTTCTTTACCCGAAGATAAAGGAAATATTGAAAGGAAGACATTTTGATGACATTCAGGACATCAAGGGTAATATGAGGACATCTCTGATGGCCATTCCAGAAAAAGAGTTCCAAAATTGCTTTGAATGGTGGACTAAGCACAGTGTCAGTGCATAGCTTCCTAATGTGAGTACTTCAAAGGGAACCATAGTGATACTCAGCAATGAGGTATGTAACACTTTTTCTAGGATGAGTTCGCAAACTTGTCTGACCTTTATATGTACAAATAATAAGCTCTTGGGAACTATAATTGAAAATTCCATTAACAATATAGCATAGACAGAATACCTTGGAATAAACTTAAGAGGAATGCAGAAGACCTAAATAAAGAAAACTTTAAAACACTACTGAGAAATTCTTTCTAAAAATGAACAGATGGGGTAATAAAACATGTTTTTGGATAGGAACAGTCCACATCATTACAAAAGCAGTCCATATCATTACAAAATAAAATAAAGTATTTTATTTACAAAATTTAAAAAAGTTATTTTATAAATGTAATGCAATGCCTAATACAAATAACAATAAGTTTTGTTGGGGACCAGGTTGAAAGATAAGGATAAGAAATAGTCAGATTTTAACATAGAAATGGACAAACAAGAATAGCAAGGTGGAGGGGAAAAGAGCAATCAGGGCAGACTAGTTTAGCAAATATTAAAATAAAAATTATCTTAATTAAAACTGTATAGTACTGGCACAAAATGCAGACAATTGGAAAGAGTAACTCCAGAGGTAGGCTCAAATACACATGTGTAGTTGAGCACGTGATAAAGGAGGCATCTCAAAGCACTGGGAAAAAGTAATAATGAGATAAATATGTAGGGAAAAATAAGTTGAATCCACTGTGTACCTGGATAAATCCCATCTGGATCAAACATTTAAATGTAAAAAGTGAATATGTAAAAATTGTTATGAAAAATTGGTAAATTATTTATAACCTTGGAGTGGGGGAGGCTTTCTGAATTCAAACTTCAGAGCCATTAAAAGAAAGAAAAACTTGATTACAATAGAAAAAAAAATGGAAGGAAAACTTCTGCATAGTGAAGAAAAAACATACATTAAGGAAAATCAAAAGGTAAGTGACAAACAAGAAAAAAATATATTGTAGTTCATATCCCAGAGTTTACCCCCAATCAACACAGAGCTCCCTCAAATCAATAAAGAAAAGACCAACAACATAACTGAAAAATAAGCAGAGAAACTGAACACAGTTCATATAAAAAGTAATACAAATGGTCCTTAAACATATGAAAAGCTGCTCACAATAAGAAACCCTTCCTCATAGTAAGAGAAATATAAATTTAAACTACACCAAAATATCATTTTTCAGCTCTAAGTTAAAAATTCAAAAATTTGATAACATAAACTGGCAAAGGTGTAGGAAAGAAGCATTCTTACACATTCTGGTTGGAAGGTAAATTAGTACAACCACTGGGAGACCAATTTGGCCATTTCTATCAAATTCCAAATCCATATACACAATGACTTGCAATCCTACTTCTGAGAATTTGTGTCTCCAATATATTTACACTTTTTGTGAAATGACCTATGTTCAAGCCTATTTATTGCAATGTAATTTGTAATAACCAAATATTGGAAACAGACTAAATGTCCATCAATAGGGGACTAGTTAAATAAATTATGGTACCCTCATTCGGTAGAATACTACACAGTTATAAAAATGAATGATGATGATAAAAAAGCTCTCTATACTCTGACATAGAAAGATCCCCATTAAGTATAAAAAGCAAGGTGTGGAACAGTACAGAATAACATAGGAGGAAAAAATAAATAAATTCATATTTGTGTACAAATGCACGTACAAACTCTGGAAAGATCTGCAAGAAACAAATAAGAAGAAGTACCTACCTAGAGTAGGAAAAGGAGAAGGTGGGCAGAATGGTCAACCCTCTGCATTGGAGGATAGTAGGGGGATCTTACACTGTATATCCTTTAAAATTTTTGAATTTTTGAACTCTGTGAATCTATTTCATATTCAAAAATGTAAGTCAACAACAAAAACCCCAAACCAGTTTGTTGTGGGTAATCTAAAGCTAAAGGGCAGGGGTCTAATTATATTGTCTTCCATAAAATTTGTCCTTGATGGACACTTGTGTTGTAATCAGTAGTCCATGGAGGGCCATCATTCTTTACCACTAGTCTGCTTTGAGGAATATTATCTTAGTTCTCCATTTAAAATATCCCTTTCCATCTAAGAAATAAAGCAGCTTATCCAAGCACTTCAATTCAATAATTTCACCAGTAAGAGCACTTCTGTTACTATTCTTCTAAGCACTTTTAAAAAGCTGAAAACTTCAATTGCACAGACTGCTCATTATGAGATGAAATGTAATTTATACATTGATTGAAATAGCTTGATGAGGACCTTAATAATCCTTTGCTTTGAATGAGGAGCTTTAGTATGCAGAAGGAAAAAGCCCACTCCAAATGATAATGCAGTGCTCAGAATAGCACTATTAGTTGAACTATTCAGTAATAACGCTTATTTGCTTCATTATACTGAGTTGTCTGTCAATTTCCATAACAGCCGTAATAGGATACTATCATTAAGTTATAGAGCGTCCTAGAAGAGCTGATGAGATGAAATATTGAAGACGTTTGGTTTTCTATAAGAACTGTATCTATATGGACAAAATTAAAGGGGTGGCCAAGGGGCAAATAAAGGGGAAGAGACAGGACAGTCTGGTGGAAGAAATATCATCCTATGGAGTGAAAACCCGCATTCTACTTACGTTTTCCCATTCACTGGCCCATCATTTAATCTGCCTGGGTATCAGTCTCCTGATTTGTAAACCGTGGATAATAAGACTTTATCTGCTATGGTAGAGACTCTGCCATGTACTCCCACCTCCATTTCCTTTTCCTTCTGGGCACTGGGCTAAACTACATTTCCCAGGTACAACAGGCATTTAGGTAGGATCATATGACTGAGTATTGGCCAATGAAATGTGGGTAGAAGTGATATACTTCACTGCCAGCCCTAATCCCTAAAATCTACTTTGGGATGCTCTATGTACTCTCTCTTCCTTGTCTGCTGGATGGCTTTAGAAGACTCAGTGAAGGAATCTGAGGTCTTGGAAAAATGGCAGTGCCTCTAGCTCTATGCTGTTCAATATGGTAATAATGCATTTGAAATGTGGCTAGTCCAGACTGAGCTGTACAATAAGTGAAAAACACACCTGGATTTTGAAGACTTACTGTGAAGAAAAGAATTTTTAAAAGCCTATAAATAACTTTTACATTGATTGCAAGTTAAAATGATAATATTATGGAACATTGGGTTAAATAAAATATTATTATTAAAATTGATTTTACCTGTTGATTTTAACTAGTTTAATGTGGCTGCTAAAACATTTAACATCATGTATGTGGCGAATATTAGATTTTTCTTGCATAGTACTGCTTGAGATGGATGGAGCCTTGATCCCTGGATGACTGCATAGGGCAGAGCTGCTCTCTATAGTGCTGTATCATCCCCATTCCAAAACACACTTGCAAAGGGAAACCACAGATCATGACCCCTGTTCCTTTGGGAGTCCATTCTAAAGTTCTCTGCATGTGTATCTGCCCCAGTTGAGATAAAAAAAAAAAAAAGAAGAAGATTTGTTCACACCAAGGATAAAGGGGATTAGGGAAGAGTATATTATGACATGATGTTGGCTATGAACATCATTCCTTTAGACTCCAGGAACATTTGGCAAAACTGGCAGAGAAAAGGATAAAAGTTGGAAGATATAGAGAGAGACTTCTTCCTACAGGCAGTAATTAGCACTAACATACAGAATTGCTCAGTTCTATCTGCCCATCCAAATCCTCATCATTCTCACTAGAACTTGCACCCACACTAATATAACACCATACCAATCCTGGGTGGATAAAAATCAAAGCAATTTAAACAATAGGCACCTGTACATCCGGGATGGTGAGAGTGCCCTCCTTCCATCCAGGAACTTGGAAGAAATATGTTCAGTGTCAAAAAGTATGCTAAGTGCCAGGGCAGGAAAAGGCAATTGGTTAAATATTATTTTTTCTTTCTTTGTAAAAAAAATCCTTCAGACACATTGTAATATTCATTTTCATATAATATCAATAAATAATCTTATCAAATAAATACTTAGTAGGAATCTACCAAATGATCGGGTCATGGAATGTATGTGGGTGCCTACTTCTCTGCAAAGCTCATTCAAGTTTTTTGTAAGCAAGATCACTGCTAAGAATAATCTGTTTGTATTTCCCATTGATAATTCCATGGATCAAGCTAATAAACATGTTAGTGAATTTTCCCTCCCTCTTTTTCTCATCTCCTGCTTCTTGAAAGTCAAAATCTTGTCTAAGTGGGTCAATCACAAAAGTACAAAAGAAGCAAAATCTGAGTCTTGGACATATCAATTACAGTTAAAATTTATAGATAATAGTTAAATATAGATATACTGTTTTGGTTCACACAAATACAAATTCTTACTGGGAAGCTTTAAATTTTTATCAGGTACATATGTCTTACTCAACAAGCTCTACTTTTCATAATAAATATTTGGTATGAGTAAGAATTAATCAACTTCAACTATGGGATTTTTAAAGTTAAAAATCATATAACAAATGAATATTGTCTATAGTTTCTCTGCTTCACTCTCTTTTGAAGTGATTAAAGCTTGAAAACATTAAACATATGAAATATGCAATACTCAATGTCATTTTAGTTTGATAATAAATATGTAGTATCAAATATTAAACAATAATATATTGATAACACGCAACATTTCAAACATTATATATTAAGAATGACACTTGTTTAATATTACTACTACTGTGTCAAAAATGTTATCCAAGTTCTATCCTAAGCATCAATATTAATGCTTAGTATTACCTACCTCATTTATTTTCTGAACAGGTCAAATAATAATACATGAAGACCTAACTATGTAAGACCAAAATCAACCATCATCTAAAAATTAAAGCAAGGGGCAAGTTTCCTAATTATATAAATAATGACAGCCCCTCAACAACAATAAAACAAACACCCTGATTTAAAAAATTAGCAGAGGACCTAAATAGACATTTATCCAATGAAGACATACAGATAGCCAACGAGCACCGAAAAGATGTCCAACGTCACTAAGTATTAGGGAAATGCAAATCAAACCACAATGAGTTATCACTTCACACCTGTTAGAATGGCTGTTATCAAAAAAAAAAAAAAAAAAAAAAAAAAAACAAAAACAAAAAACCAAGAACTAACAAGTGTTTGAAAGGATGTGAATTAAAAAGGAACCCTCATATATTGTGGGATTGTAAATTGGTGCAGCCACAATGAAAAATAGTATGGACACTCCTCAGCAAATTAAGAATAGAACTACTATATGACCTAGCAATTCCACTTCTGGGTATCTATTGGAAGAACACAAGCACACTAATTCAAAAAGATAAATGCACCACAATGTTCATTGCAGCATTATTCAAAATAGCTAAGATATGGAAGCAACCTAAGTGTCCACCGAAAGATGGGTAGATAAGAATGTGAACACACACACACACACACACACACACACACACACACACACAATAGAGTACTGCTCAGCCATAAAAAAGAATGAAATCTTGTCATTTGCAACAACATGGATGGACCTTGTATGTATTATGCTAAGTGAAATAAGTCCAAGGGAGAAAGACAAAAATACCATACGATTTCACTCATATGTGCTTCTAAAAGAAGCAAAACAAACAAACCGAAACAAAAAAATTTCATAGATACAAAGAAGAGAGTAGCGGTTACCAGAGGGGAAGGAGGTTGGAGGGTAGGTGAAATGGGTGAAGGGAGTCAACTGTATGGTGATGAATGGTAACTAGATTTGTAATGATCACTTTTTAGTGTATACAGGTGTTGAATTATAATGCTGTATACCTGAAACATATACTAAAAACTTTTAAGTATATATATAAAAAATATATGTGTATATTTTTATAAATATAATATATTTATAGCTGAAAAATAATATTTATATTTATAAAAATATATATACTATATTGATAAAATATATATACTATATTAATAAAATATATATACTATATTAATAAAATATATATATATATATATATATATATATATATATATATATATAAAAATGGAATTTCCTGTTTTGCTCCTTGAATCATGAGGGCAGGGACTTTGTTTTATTCTCCACTGAATGTGCAGCATCTAAACAGTTCCTTGTATTCATCAGAAACTCAATAAATATTTGTTGAATGAAAAAAAAAATGACAGCTTTAAACAAGTGAATAAGAATGAAAATCCCTTCTCTCTCTCTCTCTCTCTCTCTCTCTCTCTCTCTCTCTCTCTCTCTCTCTCACTAATTTTATTTTTCTCATGTGTTTTAAACTTTTGTGTTGTAAAATATGGCTTGCATAGATAAAAGTTTACAAATCATAAATTTACATCTGAGAAAATCATAAAGTGAACCCACGTGTAACCACCTCTGTGATGGAGAAATTGAACACTGCTGGATGCCAAGATACTCCCCATACGCCCTTTGCCTAGAGGTGGTCAAGCCTATCACTTTATGGTAATCACTTCTGGCTCCTTTTTCATCATTTTACTTCCTTAATATGCATGCTTAAATAAAACAGTTTCGTTTTTCCTGTTTCTGACCTTTATATAAATGGAATCAGACAGTATGTATTCTTTCCATCTTGCTTCTTTAACCTAACAAGATTCTGTTATATCCTTTCTGTTATATCCTTTCTGTTGTCTCACATGAGAAATGATCTAATATATAGAAGAGTATATAATTTATATGTAAAGTATAAATAATAATAATAAAATGAACACTCATGTAACCCATCATCCAGCTCTAGAAATTTCCCTCACTTCTAAACTGTGTTTCCAAACTGTTTTGATAAGAAGAAAAAGTGAGGGAAGATGTACAGGCCTATTTATCCATCAACTATTATTGACTTGGTAGTTCAGATCCTCTAAACCTCATTGCCAGTAGTGCAACCAAACCGGCCTGATCTCCTAACCCCAACCCCTTGGAACTGCTCTGGTCTAAATGGTGACTGAAGCTCATTTATTCCCACGACCAAGCTACTGAGATTACACTATATAGGAAGGAACAGAGGCATGTAAATCCCACCCGGGCCTGAGGTGCTGTAAACTGCTTCTCTCTGAACTCTAGTCTCAGTATACAGAGGGCTCTACACACAAAATCATTCTATGGCTTTGATTTCAGTTCCCTGGGCATATTGTGACAGCTCTTTCCCAATCTGTGAGGATGCACCCCCAGGGCTGCCATGGAGTGTATTCTGGCAATAGTCACCTCCTTTCAGTAATATCCAGCTCATGACAGGGCTGAACAAAAGCTCCAATTTCTGGCACAGAAGCAAATATTCATTCATTCATTCATTCATTCATTCATTCAACAAATATTTAATTGAGCTCCAAGAGTGTAAGGCCCTCCACTAGGTAATACATGCTTCAGGGAACATGATAAGCAGAGTGCTCAAACTCCAGACATGTATTTAAAAAAACTAGTCATGAAAGACACACGGATTATAAGGTAAATGGTAAAACTCTCTGGAAGAACGAAACAGGATTTATATTATAAAATAGTTGCTACCTTTCTGGAAATCGGTGAATTAATTTATTTCGGGCTCTTACATCCTGAGAGATCCTGTGAGGCCACAGGGTGCTCTCTTAAACTCCACTCGTCACACACCCCTGCACCTCATCCTAAGTGTGCTAGAACCTCAGTAGTCCTCTCTCCCTGCCTACAGTCGCTTTTTAAGGGCGAGGACCAGGTAGTATTGTTCATCTTCAAATTCCCAATGGTTGCACATATGAAGGAGCCTCAATAAATAACTGGAAAATTAATGAACAAATATGTGCCACCCGAAATTTCAACCAAAATCTAAAATAAAAGCTTAAAAATAAGTAACCTTATGGAATTGTCCCTTAATATAAAGAAGTCATGTCTTAAGATGTTGATATACATGTTAACTTGTTTACTGAATAGCTCTCAGGATTCTAAATAGATAGATAGAAAATAAAAAGTATCTACAGAAGGCAGAGCATCAAAAGCATGACTGGAAAAATGGTTTCTGCATCTAACTCAGGAGTCATCAGTTGTTATATATTCAGGACAGATATTCAGCCAGCATGCAGCAGGGAGGCCACACCTGTTGTTTACAGCTGGCATCCATTCTGATTGGCCAGTGCTCATTTTATGTCATGTGTTAAATATATAAATATCATGCATTATGTAGAAAGAAGGCTACTTACTGTAAAATGACAATTACATAACAGTGGAGGAAGGAAGACTATAGAAACCCTGCCACTGTGAAAATGGAATTGTAGAAGGAAATCTGAAAACTATCAGTAAATTCTACTTATACCTTAATTAATAAACTATATTAATAAAATAGCTATACAGTTTATTTTTGTATAAACATCTTTGAGAGAAACTTCCTAAAAAAAGAAAAACCTTTAAAAGAAAGCTGGAGTGACTATATTAATATCAGAAAAAGTGAATTTTGGAGCAAAGAATATTACCAGAATAAAAAGAGTCATTTCATGATAATGAAAGGATAAGTTCATCTAGGTGATATAATCCTAAATGCACCTAATAAGAGAGCTTCAAAATACATAAAGTAAAAACTAACAGAACTGCAAGGAGAAATAGGCAAATTCACAGCTATAATTGGATATATCAGTACCCATCTCTCAACAATTTATTGAACAAATAGACAGAAAATCAGTAATGACACATAAAGAGAGAAAATGTGAACAACACTAGTAACAAACTTGACCTAATTGACACTTTAGAACCCTTTCACAAACAACAGCGAAATACATATTCTTTTTAAATGCCCAAGGAACATTTACCAAGATAAACCATAGTCATAAAGCAAGTCTCAATAACTTTTAAAAAGTTCAAGTCATAAAAAGTATGCTCTTTGGCTACAATGAAACTAAATTTGAATAATAAAAACAAAATAACAAAAAGACCTCCGGAAAATCCCCAAATATTTGGAAAATAAATAATGCACTTCTAAATAATCCATGAGTCAAAGAAGAAATCAAAAGGTAAATTAAAAAGCATTTTAAATGAATAAAAATAAATATACAAGACATGAAAAAAATTGCTGCTGCTATAGCAGTACTTAGGAGAAAATTTACAGCACTAAGCACTTCTATTTAAAAAAATGAAGAAAAGTCTCAAATCAATAACCGCAGATTTCACCATAGGAAATTAGAAAAAGAAGAGCACTAAGAGAGTACATACAGAGAAACCCTAAAACCATAATATATTAGGTTGGTGCAAAAGTAATTGCAGTTTTTACAATTATTTTTAACCTTTTAAACCGCAATTACTTTTGCACCAACCTAATACATTTGCTCATTGACAAGCTATCCAGGATGAACCCTGCTAAATATCAGCTCTTAGCCATTGCGGATGAATTCCCACAGTCACCGGATCTAATAAACACTGTAGGAAGCACTGGGCAGAAACAGAAGGTTCTTTTTAAAAGACCAAAGTTAAGAATTGAAAGGAGGACGTACCACATATAAACTGGATTTATTCACAGGAAATAACCTTTGATGATCATGTTTTTAATAAGTCATCTCTCATACTTTATGAGAATATTTGACTTTTCTACTATTGTTGGGGGTTAAGTCTATACTGTTATTCAAATGAGTTAATGTTCATTAAACAATTGCAAAGAGTCACACAAAATTGCCATTTTTATAGGTCCAAAATTGTCAAATATTGGCAATTTCATATTGTTTAAGCTAATAATTCCTGAGACTGCAATAGATATAAATGTTAGAAGAACAATAATATTGAAGCTTTTCAAGTTTATTAAATTGACATACAGCACAAAAAATAGAATAATATCCTTTTCAACTTTCATTTTTTAATTTCTTAAGTCTCAGACCATGACCCTCTTCTCCAGAAAATCTTTCTCCACCAAAGGCACAATTTAATATCCAATATATTCAAAGGCCACCCAACTCCTACCACACAGACATCCTTTTAGGGACACCCAAAAGGTTTCATGTGATATATAGATATATATATATACACACACACATATATATATACACATTCCTTGGTAATGAAAAGGCAGTTTTTGCTCCTAAGAAATTTACCCAAGGTTATGCAACATTGGTGTATCTCAATTTAAGAACCCGATGTACAAAGAACCATCAAAGCATAATTTAAGTCGTGACTTCTTATTCATTTTATGCATACATTACTTAAAAGTGATCAGCTTTCAAAGTGTGTGTTAAATCATTTCAATTACGAAACCCAGTTTGCACCTATGTTTCAGAAATATGTCTGTCATATGCTATGAGGTATATGCCTAAATCTGAATAAATGCTGGATTCAGTAATGCAGTCAGGCGGAAGTTCCAAAGCATCATTTACTGCATGTACATACTTATTTTATGTGCCAGACACTTGGAAGCCAAAACTACATCTGATAGTTTATAATGTAGGTCAACACTGGAATAAGAAAAGCAGTAACACTGCAGCATTTTATGTTATAATTATTACATTAATATGGGGCACAAACTAAGGCTAAGTAAGGTTATTTGAAAAAGATTAGTGCTGATTTTCATCTTAGTCTAAAGATAAAACCCAGACCCAATTAAGTGGCTTTAAAATATATGAAAACTAGACTAAGAGGCTTAACATTTTTTCTATTGTTTCCCACAAATATAAATGTCTGCCTTTTGAAGCTAGAATATGGGAAATGAAACAGAAAAGAGGAAGGTACATTTTAAAGAGCTGTTTTACCGCGTGCCAGATAAATCACACCTCATGTGAACTCCATCAGTCTCCCTTATGTCCTAGAACTTCAGTGCACTTGAATAAGAACATGAAGACGCTCGTTTGGCATAATGTCAAAGGAGGAAGGGCGTGAAACACAGTGCCCCCCCAATACAGGTATGCTGTGCGCAGGAGAGACACTTGAGACCCTCATGGCCAACTCTGGAATTGAACAGTTTTATGACCTTTGTCCATCTTATAAATAATTTCACGTAAACAACATCCTACCTGAACTGTGCAGCAAGAAGAGGTCCAAAGTACTGTGGGGTCCTACACAGGCTGCCGAGATGTCACATCCCTCAGCCAAGTCATCCGCTCCTGTCAGTTACTCCACCACCAACCGACAGGGTAAAGCAGGGCACACCGAGCCCAGATCTTGTAACTCAAGTAGATTTGTTTTTTCACCAGCTGTCACTGGTGAACCAGCGTTACAAATAGAGAATATAAAACACAGCATATAACGTTCCATGCATGAACCTCTTACAGGCTTTGGGCCTAACTGCCAAGCGGCTTGTTACGAACGGTAACTATTATCACAAGTTTTCAGATCCTCGGTCCCTCCACTCCCAGACCGCTAACTGGAATTTCAGTCCACATGCGCCCCTCACAATTAGCAGGGTTATTTTGGGCACTGACCTAAGTTCTGAGAATGTAAGCTGATGGCAGAGGTGTCTAATGTGTCAGTTGCTTGGTTACAATAGAAAGCTCACTTGAGAAGCTTGCAATCTCTGTGCGGTGCTTTGCTCACACCCCACCACACTGGTCTTCACTTTAGCTGAGGAGAAACACTGAAATGATACACCTATCTTTTATTATCCACAGAAAGCTTAGACCCACCAGGAATAATACTAATTCAACAGAGGCATGCAAGTGATTTGGACAGCTGTTTTATAAAACAATTTTAAGTTCTGACTGGCATTATCCAGTCACATAATGGATGGCTCCAAGAGAAGTTCCAGTAAAAGCAAACCAACTGCCCAGAATCTTACCAAGATTATCCATTCCCTTCCAGGGTCTCATAGAGAAAGCTGTAAATACAAAAATATTCTAAACACTTTTCGTAATTATGAATGTTAGTTCCCCTCTACAAAAGGATACATAGCTACGAAGGCCTGCTATTTCTAATAAAGTACTCCATCTCCTGGCTAATATGGCCGTTTTGTAGGCATGTATCTCATAGGATAAAAAAACTAAAGAGAAATAGTAGAAGGAAATTGCATTGTGCCTCCTTACCAGTGAGCTCCTCCGTGCAGCACTGAGCATTCTGACTTCCAGAGGCAACACAGGATAAATTCTCAAACCTTTCAACTTCCTCATCAACACACTTCTCATGGTTTCCAGGAAAGCCAGAACTCAAGGAGAAAGCTTGAATGCCCAGGAACAGCGTAGATACAGATTAGATATAAGGAAGGATTTCCTGGGTTGGAGATTTGATGAGAACTACTTGCAGAAAGAATTAGTCAAACTCTGTTTTGAGAGAAGTTTAAATAAAAGTGTTGATAAATCTGTTGGGAATGGTTAGCCATGGCCTCCCTAAAGAGAGAGCATCAAAATGGATAAAGTCTGGAAGTCTCTTCTCTTTCCTTGGCTACTGTTTTCAAACTTCTTGATAGTCAGCTCAGTGGTCACTTCCTCTGGAAGCCTCATGACTCCCCTTGGTTGGCTTAATGCCCCCTCCTTAGTGCTCCCGGGCTCGGCCAACTGCCTGATATCTTAATGTTGTTACCTCCTTCCTTGCTCCCCACAGGAAATTCCAGGCAGCAGTTGGTGTGTCAGGTTCATCTATGCAGAGCTGGCTTAAAACAGCACTGGGCCCTTAGCAGATGTCAATGGATGCTTGCTGAATGAATACATTCCGGGATGTTACAGAACCAGTGGAACACACGCAGCCTGCTTCTGGGTTCAACAAGCTACGCCTACTCTCCTGAGATGTTGTTAGTTCAGGGTGACCAGCAGTTCTGAGGTGGCACAATGGGTGTCATGTAGACTCATTATAAAACTCGATGAGTATCTGATGAAAGCACAAGCAAATGAAAAACTGCACGGTAAATGTTTAATTAAGAGCACACTTACAGCCCATTCTCACCTCCAATCTTAAGCCAGGCCTGCTCTAGTCAGTTGGTTCCAATGATAAACAAGAATCCGCCTTCCCAAAGCCAAAAAGGCTTTCGTACAGTTCATTCTCTGACAGGCAATTACCCTTTTTTTTCTAACACACCAACTCCACTTCCCACAAGCTGAGGTTCTTCCATTTGTGATGATAAAACAGACAGGAAAGACATATCCAGCAGTCAAAGCCAACTCACAACGTGGATGAATCACAGATTATAATGGCAGCTACAAACTGGCAGCACTTTAACCTTCAAATTCTTTTAAAATAGTTCAAGAATAAGAAAAAAGCATATTTTCTATTAGGAGTGGTGAAAGCATTTGGACCACCAGAATATCTCTTAGGAGTTATTTTTTCATCACTGGTTTTTGTCCAGAATGTGATTGCATAGCCTGTGGCAATTTGTTTCAAGAGAGGGAGAGATATAACCCCAGTTCTGTGGTCAGTTATACTCTGGCATAAAAGAAAGGAACATGTACTTCACAGGGTCCTATTTTTAATTCTCATTTAAATAGCTGTCAGCTCTTGCCAGCACAGAAGAAGAAAGATGACAAAATCAAGACAAGATTTTCTGACCAGAACCAAGTATTAACATCAGTCTTGAAAGCTATGCTTATTTGAGAATTTACATATTCCTCAGGGAATTTAAGAAACATACAAATATAAATTTCCATAAGTCTGCTACACACCAAAAGTTTAGTGTGTGTGTGTGTATGTGTGTGTGTGTGTGTAATCTAAATAAAGGTATTTGACAGAGTTAGCTGTAAGAGGGATTCTTCTAATATTCCTATAAGGGAAATCAATGTAATGGCTTTTTGTGAAACACTATATTTATTCATTCAAATATCCATTTTCTGTTCAATATCCATCATATATTAACCTCTGTGCTCGGCTTCCAGAATTTTAAAAATGAAAAGAACATAGTCCCTCTCCTCAAGGAATTTCGAATCTAGAGAGACAGACAGAGAAGTAAATAATTACCATGTAGTTTCAGGAGTACAGGGATGGTATCTACAGAAGATGTCATGAGAACAGGAAGAAGGATGCGGGCACCGAACTCAGAATTCAGATGGAGAAGCCAATTAGATAGGATAGGTGAGACAAAGGTGAGTTCTAAAAGGCAAGTAGGAGAGAACCAGACGTGGGTCTTAGGAGAAAGCATGTGAGGAAACAAAAGCATCCAGTAACGTTAATTAACTCCAGGGGGGAAATCCTTTCAGAACGTGTATCAAATTATCACTTTAAATATCTCACAATTTTGTTTGTCACTTATGTGTCAATAAAGCCAAAAAATAACAAAGCATCCTGTGTGAAGACCTGAAAGCAGGAGAGTGTGAGGCAATTTTGTTGAGGGAGCTGAAAGCCTCTCAGTATGAGAAGAGCCTAGCATGCAAGGGTGGGAGTGAGCAGAGAGGCAAGAGACGAACCAGGGAATAAAATAACCCTGCACACTTCCGCCAGCCTGGAAGCAGGACACCCAGGAGCACAGCTTGCTGAGCACCTAAATCCCCAGGAGCTTTTGTGAGCCACTCTGGGGATGACTTCAATGAAAACAATTAAGTCATGATTGAGTTTTCCACTTGATTCATAATCAGCACAGATAAAGTTGACTGTTGTTATGTAAAAATTACATAATTGATGCTTGACATTACTCTCTATATTGAATTTACAGCCTAGATATGGGTGTTACTATAAACATTAGCTTCATTTCTAAAGGCACACATAATACGTTTTAAGATAGTGATTCAGAATCACATTAATCAGAGTTGGAAACCTTCTGGTTCAACTTCCTCTTATTGTAAGAGGAGGAAACCAAGGATCGGAGAGGTTGTCACTTGCTCCAGTCACATGCTGGAAACGGACAGCCCCTGCACAAGCACAGAAGTCTCTGCATGTCCTACAGCACATGGTACCTGCCTCCAGGGTTTGCTGCAGGGTGGGGCGGTATGTATAATACAGAGGGTGCCAAAAAAATGTATACACATTTTAAGAAAGGAAAACTGTATTAAAATTGTTAATACTCAATATATACCAATAACAAAAGATGAATACAAGTCACATTTGACTTCTGCAATTACAAGAGGTGCTCAAAGTGGTTACCATCAGCGCCCAGACACTTCTGGTTACGGCGAACTACTGCTTGAGCAACATTGAGCGAAGTGTCCACTTGTATACATTTTTTTGGCACCCCCAGTATTATTTTATTCTATCGTTTATAGAGGTGTTGTTGGATTTTAAGCACAGTAGTGAAAGCTTGGGTGAGATATGTAGTTTAGGTGATTCCTTGTTTTGATAGGGTCAAGAGAATAGGGGCCTTTGCAATAATTCAGACAAAGAATGACAATATTTGGACCAAAGCAAAGGTAGTGGGGATGGAAAAGAATGAACAAATTTTAGAAAAAATAGGGAGCCACACTAGACATGATTTGGTAACACGAGGGATCTGGTGAGTGAGGAAACAGAGAAGTTGAGCATAGTTAACTCCTCCTTTCCTGGCCTGGGGAGCTGAGTAACCCTGGAAGAGCTAACTGGTGAGACGCACATGAGGCACTTAGGCAGAAAGGAGATGCCAAGTAGCCTTGAGATTAGCAGAATTAACCTGAGATCAGTGGAGTGACAGATGTCACGGCCAGAGCACCTTCACATCCCTAGGAATGCTAGGTAGCATTCTTGGTATTTGAAGTAGTTTGTTGCTCCCAGAGGCATGGACATAAATTATACTATTCACTGATAATACTACAGTGCTTTAACAGTATCTTCAACTGCCATCTTACATCATGTCTTGATTTCCACTTCTGGTTATGGCAGACTAGCTTATGTGGACCAACCATTTCACTGAGAACAACTTGACAAACTGAACCAAAAAAAAATAAATAAATAAACAATTTGAAGGCACCAGAGAATTACCAAGGCAGCAGGGATTTGAGAGCTTACGATCTCACAGAGAATAGCAATTCAGAGACCTGAGGTATTCGGCACTATTTTCCCCCTCAAGGCCTTTGCAGATTTGTAAGCAGAGCTAACAGGTTGAGAAGCTGAGCTGAATTTCTAGCAGTCTTCAATGCTAAAGAGACAAAAACTGGAACTCAGAACCCACCAAGGAGGAGGAGCCCTGGTAAAAACCAGGCTTTTAGGGAGAACCTCTAAAGGACCACTCCAGAGGAGTACAGGCAAATCAGAAGTAGACCAGTCCTCACAATATGAACCCAGAAATACATAAAAAAAGGATATTATATTATGACCAGTTGGATTCATTCAGAAAAACAATGTTGGTTTAATGTTTAAAAAATTTTTTTTTAAATCATATAATGCTCTCAGTATATTCAGGAGAAAAAAAGCACTTGCTAAAAAGGCAACAGTCATGGATAAACCTCATAGACGTATTTTGAGCAAAGAAAGTTGGATACAAAAGAATATGTCTAGCATGATTTTATTTTTTTAAGCTCAAAAGCAGACAAAACTAAACTATGTTATTTAGAGATGCTTACGTGATAAATAAAACTATAAAACAACAAAGTGATTATCATAAAGTCAGAATGTTGGTTATTCCTGAAGGAATGAAAAGGCTGTGATCAGAGAGGAATACATGGGATGTTTCTATGTTTCTGGCAAAGTTCTATTTTTGTTTTTAACCTAAGTAGTTGTAGGTCAGATGTTTGCTTTAAATTTTTTTTGTGTTTAAAAACATATATACAGATATATAACAGATACCATGCTCATGGATAGGAAGAATTAATATAGTTAAAATGTCCATACTACCCAAAGCAATCTATAGATTCAATGCAATCCCTATCAAAATATCAATGGCATTTTTCATGGAACTAGTACAAATAATCCTAAAATTTATATGGAACCATAAAACACCCCGATTAGCCATGGCAATCCTGAGAAAGAAGAACAAAGCTGGAGGTATCACGCTACCTGATATTAAATTATACTACAAGGCCATAGTAATCAAAATAGCATGGTATTAGCATAAAAACAAATACATAGATCAATGGAACAGAATAGAGAGCCCAGAAATAAATCCATGCCTATATGGTCATTTAATCTATGACCAAGGAAGCAAGAATTTATATTGGGGTAAAGACAGTTTATTTAATAAATGGTGCTGGGAAAACTGGACAGATAAATGTAAAACAAAAATGAAACTAGACCACTTTTTTATGCCATGTACAAGAATAAACTCAAAATGGCTTAAAGACTTAAATGTAAGACATGAAACCATAACACGCCTAGAAGAAACTATAGAAAGTAAGCTCCCAGACATTACCCTTAGTAATATTTTTATTAATATATCTCCTTGGGCATGGGAAACAAAAGAAAAAATAAACAAGTGGGACTACATCAAAATAAAAGAGTTTTTTCACTGCAAAGGAAACCATCAACAAAACGAAAAGACATCCTATTGAATGGGAGAAGATATTCACCAATGATACATCTGATAAAGGGTTAATATCCAAAATCTATAAAAAAAACTCATACAGCTCAACACCAAAAAAACAAACAATCCAATTAAAAACTGTGCAGAGGACCTGAATAAACATTTCTCCAAAGAGAACATACAGGTGGCCGACAGACATATGAAAAAATGCTCAACATCACTAATGATCAGAGAATGCAAATTTAAACCACAATGAGATATCACCTCACACCTGTCAGAATGGCCATCATCAACAAATCTAAATACAACAAGTGTTGGTGAGGATGTGGAGAAAAGGGAACCCTCACGCACAATTGGGTGGTTTGTGAATTGGTGCAGCCACTGTGGAAAACAGTACGGAGGATCCTCAAAAAAATAAAAAATAGAACTACCTTATGACCCTGCAATTCTATTTCTGGGTATTTATCCAAAGAAATCCAAAACACTAATTTGAAAAGATATATATCATATGTGTACTGCAGTGCTATTCGCAATGGCCAAGATATGGAAACAACTGAAAAGCCCATTAATAGACGATTGGATGAAGAAACTGTGGTACAATTTATACAACGGAGTATTACTCTGTCATAAAAAAAGAATGAGGATGCTGCTTTACATAGAGTAGAAAGGAAAGAATCTCTGGTAAGTGATAATTGAATAGAGACCTCAAGGAAATAAGAGTTGAGACAGGAGGGTGTCTGGGGCTGAGGGGGAAACAAAAACCAAGTACAGAGGTTCAAGTGTGGAAGCATGTTCAGTGTACTTAGGGAACAGCTAAATGGAACTGAACAAAGGGAAGAGGGTTGGGGAGGTAGTCAGAAAGGCTGGCAACGGAGGGGAGGGACAGATCACATAGTGCCATAGCAAGGACTTCAGGCCTTTATTCTGAGATGGGAAACCACTGGATTATGTCACAGGTTGGTTTACTGGGAAGCAGACTCTGAAATGGGGATTAGTGGATGGGAAGTTTATTAGGGCGTGCTCTTGGGATGAACTCTTGAGGAAGGGGAAGAAAGTTGGGAGAAGTTGGGCTCTGATGCCATCTCAACACATGTATCAGTCTATCCCATAAAGAACTGAAACTGAGAACGCTCTTCAAATTGTCCCAGTTGGGATGTGGGGGGCAGGCCTTTTTAGCCCCACAATGAGTTCTTAAACATGGCATGAAAAAAGACTGCAGTGAGTACATCAGAGGATAGGAGAAGAAGAATTGGAGACAAGAATTGAAGATAAATTTTTGAGGAGTACTGTTATAAGGGGAGCAAAGAAAAGGGGTGGTAGCTGGAAAAGAATGTACAACTCAAGGAATACTTCCTCCTCCTTCTGGCTGGGGTGTTATAGCTTATTTGTGTACTGAAGGGAATAATGCAGATTGTATTTTTTGTGGAAGGACATACATGAAATTGATAGCAATGATTGCCTCTGGAGGGAGTAACTGTGAGACACGAGAATAAGGAGATTCAGCATTTACCATTTTGTATCCTTGCACACGTTATCTAATCACAAATCGATCAGTAACTAAAATTAAACAGATAAAGTAAATCTTTACATATTGACACAGAGATATTAAATACATGTGAAAAGAGCTGATTATATCATAGAAACGAATGTGTTTTTTAAGTTATATAAATATGACTATAAATATGGATAAAAGGTAATAATACATACCAAGTTGTCAAAAAGAATTATCTCTATAGAATATGAAGGGAGAAGTCTCATTTATCTGTTGTTTGATTTATTTTTACAATAATCTTGTATATCAGGAAAAAAATATATATGTATTTCATATTTTAAAAGTATTTTTACCATATATTAATCTGCAAATATGAATTCATTCTCTGTGTTGAAATAACCAGGATACCAACTAGGTACTTTCCTGATCCACCAGGATCTTTAAGCTTGAGCAGGTAAGGGTGGGGTTGAGGAGGAAACAGAATCAGACCTGGGTTGACTGAGTAAACGTGTACTCAATTTTGGCTCTTGAGAGTGCGTCCTGCCTCACTTTATATGCTAAATCTTGCCTAGTCCAATGACAGCTAACATCAAAAAAATGATTAATGAAAATTGATTGTTAAAAGATCTTTTGGGTCCATACTGATTTATACTAAATCAAAAATCATTTCTTCCTTCAGAATCGCTTCACACAAATATCTACAAATTCATGGAAAGAAATCCAACATCAGAAAGCATGACTGACTGTGAATGGGCACCTTGATTATGAATAGGGCACAAATGTTTAAGAAGAAAAGGCCTTTCGATTCGGCATATTGTGCTATCGTTTCAATCGTAAGACTTCAGGGTTTAACACAGAGCTTTCACTAATGCAAGAGTACACATAGGAAAACTTACTATTCAGGTCAATTGTGAATTTTTTCCTCTTCAAAGATGACCCCAACATTCTCTTACTTGGAGCTATGATTTTTCATCCAAATCTGAAGAATAGTTCAACTGCTTCTTTTTTCTAAATATCTGACATAGTAGCCAATGTTTCTCTCTCAAACAAGCAGCAGTCTATCATTTGTTTGAATTGGCAAATATACATTTAGTCAGAATGTCTCCTCAAAGGAAAAGTATTAAGAGACACAAACCCCAACTCCAGGGTCCAGTTCTCTTACATTTGCAGAAATACTGTTCTTTTTCTCACAGCTCAAGGCAACCTACAAATCCCAAATTGGCTCTCGAATGCCTAAAACCACCAGCTTAAGGAAGGTAGAGAACTCTACAAATCTCTTAGTAATTAACTTACTAGATAGAGATTGTCTAACCACAAGAGTTGTGAAAAAAGATAAATATATGTATCTATATAAACATATTAAACATATGAGTTGTGAGAAAAGATAAATACGAGGTGTGATCAAACAATATTGTGAAGGTTTAAATTTAAAAAATCATTACAGTAAAAGACACATTGCCATTAATCCCCTTCAAAATACTCCCCCTCGCTTCAAAAACACTCATCCCATCGTTCTTGCCACTTTCTGAAGCAGTTCTGGAAGTCCTCTTTCGTGAGTGTCTTTAGTCATGCTGTCGTGGCTGCCTTGATGTCCTGAATCAATTCAAAATGTTTTCCTTTCATGGTCATTTTGACTTTGGGGAAGAAAGAGCCAGAAGTTACACGATGCTAGATCCAGTGAATAAGGTGGATGAGGACACACCGTAATATTTTTATTTGACAGAAACTGCTGTACCAGAAGTGATGCGTGACACAGAGCGTCGTCATGATGGAGGATAAAGTAAAGATTCTCACAAAAGAGGACTTCCAGAACTGCTTCAGAAAGTGGCAAGAACGATGGGTTAAGTATGTTCAAAGCAAGGGGGAGTATTTTGAGGGGGACTAATGGCAATGTGTCGTTTACTGTAATAAATGTTTTAAATTTAAACATTCACTGTATCTTTTGATCACACCTCGTATATGTTTCTATATGATACAGAAAATGTTCAGGATATAATATTAAAGAAACAATGTATAAATTGTGATGGAGTCTGAACCTAATTTTTTAATAAGAATATATATTATTCATATAATCAGGAGGAAATAATAGAAATGATTTTTAAAAGCAATTATATGACATGCTAAAAATCGACCAAAGTGAGAAGTGGGTGTTTACTTGATATAAGCCACAGGTTCCTGAGTCTAAACCACTGACTCTTTCTCAGAACACATTCTCCCCAAATCCCTGGGGGTCCTTTACTATGTCAAATTTTAATGGAAGTAGGTGAAGGCAGCTCCATCCTCTGCTGTCCTCTCCTCCCAATATATTTTCTTCAATGCCCTTTGACTTAGGACTAGCTCTTTCATCCTGAGTATTAATTTTATTCTGAGTCAAAGGGTACAACATAGTGGAAGTAAGGAATTTTCATGGTGAATGAGGAATCCCATTATAACAAGGAGCCTGTTTATGCGTCTCTTCCATACCCTACCTTAATTTAATCATTCTCTCTTCCTCTATCATGCCGCCAAGCTCTATCCATCCTCATTTCCTGTCTAAAAAAAAAAGCCATAATCATCTTGCTTCATATATAGCCATCACAATTTAATTTGTGTATCCTGGGAGCTCCCCCTAAAGTCTACTCTGGTGTTCACCTTCCTTCCCTGACCTACAACTTGAACAGACATACATTTCAGGCAAAAATCTAGTTTTCCACAGGCTGATTATCTATTTCTGACATCAAATTACATTTTCGTGCTTTCTGATGGCGGAGGTCCCCTCTGATGTGTGTCCTACTTCATTTGGTTCACCACCCTCCATCCTACCCCCACCGAGGACATTCAGTCCATCTTTAATCCTTGTCACCAAGGGCTGTTAGCTTAGCTGCCACTACTTCACATCTTGACTCCAGTTGGAGCCTGGAATTTTCCTCCTCCCCTATTCACTATTCACTTACTTAATCATTCCGTCATCTGTTTAGCAGAAGGACGCTCATCTCCCTGACACCTGTCCCCTGGTTTCATAGATCTGAGCATGATGTCTTCCTGACACATTTGATGGCCATCACATAGGGACTGGGCTCCTGGGTGTGTGTACACAGCATGTGTGTGTGTGAGAGAGGGAGGGGGAGAGAGGGAGAGAGAGAGGGGGGGGGGTGCTTCTTGGCAACCACATTCATGGATGTTGGCTCTTAACCACCGCATATGAAAACTCAAAACTCCATACGCAGCCATGCTCAGCACATGCCTTTGCTTGCAGCTTTTAGGGCTGATGCCCACCAGGCCTGTCAAGTTAGGGGAAAGACTTGCTGTGGATGCTGAACCCGTGCCAGGCGATAGCTATCGACAGGAGAGTCCAAGAATCTCACCATAGCAGCTACATTGCTATAGTGCGCAGCCGGCATCATTCTAAGCATTTCATGGAGACTATGTAATGTAATGCTCATTGCTATCATGTGACGTAGATGCTATTATTATGACCATCACTTTACAGAAAAGAAAAATGAGGCACAGTGAGTTGCCTTGTGAAGCCATGTAAGAGGCAGGCTGGAATGGGAACCCAGGCGGTTGGGTTCCAGGAATCGACTCCCTGAACCACTCATCTAAATTGCCTCTCATTTGTAGCAAGATCTTTGTAGGTAAAAATGCTTCGTTATGACATATGAAAAGATCTGGCAAAATTGATTTTGAGGAGTAAAGTAGTAAACACGCTGCATGGCATTTTTCTTAAAGCCTGTGACACACACTAGTCTTGGAATTGTGGAGCTAAAAGAGTCAGGACAGACACACTTACGGAAGGAAGCCAAGCTGCCTGGGAGCTGAGCTTCAGCCAGCCAGCCTCAGGCAACACTTGGGAGAACTGTGAACCCCACCCTCAGCTTCCCTCTTCAGCTGCTTCCACTTAATGGAATTTTTATATTATATTTAACTCTGTACTCCAGAAAAATCCTCAATGTGGGGCCCAACATCTTTATCTGATACAATTAAAATATGGCTAGATAAAATTCTACATATGGGACAGAAGGCAAATATTCAGGAGGAGACTTAGATTGCTATACAAATATCTTAATACAATGCTCTTTAAGATAATCGCACAAGGGAAACTCAACTTAAACCTCTTCAAACCCCAGTTGGCTATTTGCCCTTGTCTGAGTAGTTTCCAAGCGGGCTTTGGGGGCTCCAAAACAAAGAAGCACCACACATTTTTCCTCAGGCCCCTCAATCCTATGTAGCAAGTTGCTTCACCCTTCTTGCCTGGCCTTCAGTTGATAACTCTTTTTAAAAACTAATCACTATGAGAAGAGGAAGCGTTCGAGGTCAGAATTTGTGTCAGTTTTGTTCATTGATATGTCAAGAACAATGTCTGATATATGGTGGGTTCTCAATAAAGATTCGTTGAATTGATAAATATATGATACTAGAAAATATAGCATATACACATGTTAAGGAACAATGTATTCCTGTTTCAGCACCGAAACAGGAAAATTTTAAGGTACTAGGTAGATAATAATTATAATATTGTGCAGTTAAAAGTGGGCTTAAAACATTTTTATGGGTAGTTAACAGAGCTGAAAATGGTTTCTGGGTGCAGACTTGGCTCATTAGATTAAGACATAAGGATTCGGGCAAGTGGATTGCTTGTAGGCTAGTGCTGCCAGCAGAAGCTACTTTTGACTGAATCTACATTGAGAAAATTCATCCAGATGCTTCCTTTGAAGCTTTGCTCTACATAGAATAGTCAGTATGCAATTGCCATCAGTCCTTCAGGAGACCTTGCCCAAATATCACCTTCAAAATAAGAATAGCAAAATATTCACGAAAGTGATGAATTTGGGGGGATGCCTGAATCAACTGCAATGAATGTGAGGGCAGAATGGTGCAGTAAATTGAGGGAACAGGTCTGGAGACAGCCTGAAAGTCAGTCCCAGCACTGCTATCCACAACTTTGATTCCCTGCGAGACAAACTTAAACATTGGGCCTCAATTACCTCATTTGTTAAGTGAATTTGGACTAGGACCCATGTCATAGGATGCGGATTAAAATGTGACAGTCTGTGCATAGTATCTTGTATATCATAAGTGTTGAATTAACATTCACTATGATTACTATACATTCATAAACCATTAAAAATAAACTATAAAAGAGTACTGCACTGAGATTCTATTCCATTGGTTAATGGTCATCAGAATGCAGCTCTGGGTTCATTTCCAGAGAGTAAATTTAAACAAATATACTTCCTGTGTCTCACACAAAAACATAAAATTGAGAACGAATTTTCTAGAGCTGTGGAAGTGTATGTCACAGACTTTAAGAAAAATGCCATACAGCATATTTACTACTTTAGTCCACAAAATCAATTTTGCCAGATCTTTTCACTAATGAAGCATTTTTATCTACAGAGATCTTGCTACAAATGAGAGGCAATTTAGATGAGTGGTTCAGATAGAGTTTTCATCAAAAAAAAAAAAAAAAAAAAAGCTGGTATACTTCCCATCTTCCAAAGAAAAGAGCATTCGTATAAACAAATTTATAGGAACACGGAGATTTAGAATCGGAACAAATTTTGGAAAATGAAAGAAGTGCAAGTATCAAACAGAAGTTTTAAGATAAATCAAGGCCATGTGAACTGGAAACATATCCTACAAAGGGAACTTAAATCCTCGCCTTCCTTACGGAGAAGTGCTGGTTTCCTGCAAGAGGCAATCCCTATTTCTTTTCTGTCTGTGAACTATATAACCCAGCGCCATCTGGAATTTAGTTTGGTTACAAGTAAGTTTGTCAGTTTGTGTTCTGTAAAGTCTTTTTTTCTCTCCTTAGAGAATTCTAAGGATGATACTCATAGTCACTCAGCTTTGTATTTTATCAAAGAACTTCTTTGCATATGTAGAAGTTAAACCATGTAAAATTACCTATATTTATATTGCCTTTGACTTACCAAAAAAGCAATTTCATATGGTTGCACTTCATTGGGTATAAATTGGATGGATGTGGTTTTGGGGAAGCTGGGAAATGAGGAAGTGGATGGATAAGAAGAGATATATTTCTCAATGAATTTTTACTTCACTTCTTCAAAGCTGTGTTGTAAAGCCAAACACTTGTTGAGGAACTAGAACCACTTCATGTGGCAGAAATTAAATTCTCTTAGCGCTGATGAAAAAGAAGGGATGCTTACATTGACAACGACAGTAACCCCTGACCCAGCTCTATGAGAAGGTGGCAAGGAAGTGATCCACTAACCAAGGAAAGAAAACAATGGCTTTCTGCCCATGTGCTGGGACGGAAGCTGCATATGTGGTAGACGAACAAGGTATTTTGTGAAACAAGACCAGGCAGTCCCCTCCCAGGTAAAGCACTAGATTTTCAGGTCCCTCCCCTGTAATCCACACCCCTTCAAATGAACCTTGTCTAGGCAGGTTTACTAAACAGTTGCAAAATGCTTGCTTGGATTATGAACCTACAGGAATGCAAGCGGCAAGCAGCTCACCTCACTAATAAAGCATTTCAAGCACTTCTTCCCCCTTTCCCTCTCTCGGGCCTTTCTCCTTTGGCTTTGGAATTTTCATTAGAGTATGACATTTGACTTATTCTGAGAGCAAACACTATGTTTTCCGGCTTTTCTAATTTGGAAACCAGATGGCCTCTTCACTCGCCCCAGGGAAGAGAGAAAACAACTTGCTATCAATAATTTCACTCGGCTTTTTCATTTTCTAGTTTTCAAACATGCAATTCCATTATTACCTATCGTACAAGACAGTGCGAGCAGCCTGTAAGGCAGGCTTCCAGCGCGTCACTGCCTCTGAGGACCGCCCCTCATTTTCTCCCACCTTCAGCTCTGATCACCATAGCCACTGACCATCAAAAGCAAAATAAAATATATTCTACACTTTCATCTAAGTTATACTGGAATGATTGTTTCAAAACTTGTGGTAAGAAAGCAGTAGGTCAATCTTAGAGAAAATAAATGCAGAACATAGAAACTTTTCCACACTGCAGTTCAAGCATTCCATGGGAGTTTATATTTAGGCAAATATATGTGTTTGGGAGAGCTTCTGGACTCAACTTGAATCATTTCAAGAGAGAAAGAGTCCACCCAGTTTAAACTAGATTTTTACTCTTTAACCCATGTGGCATTCCAAACATTTCTAAGCATTAGATTTACATCATTTTCTCTTTTTCTTCCCCTTTAATACAAACAGCCATTATATTCCATTTTCACGACCTTTAAGTTCCCAATATCAAATTACCCAGCTGTTGTTTCAATCTCTCTTAGTTGCTAAGAGATGGCGATGGTGGCAGTCCTGACCAATTTTCTTCAACACAGAATTCCAAGTTGACATAAGAGGGAACTAAATTCAGCCAAAGCACAATGAGCCCAACAGTTGGCAGCCAGGCTGTGTGTCTTTTCACAGCTGCAGGAGACCGTTGGTTCAGGGAGCTCACTGCCATCTGCCTGCCAACATCACTGCCATGTTTCCAAGCATTCTCCACAACGCCTCCCAGCCAAGAGAGGCATTTTCATTTGCATTACAGGGATCAATCAGTCCTGCTGATATGTTGCCCATCCTAGAAGAAAGGTCCATGGCTAACGACCATGGTCTCCTCGACCCTCTCTGGGAATTGCCCTCAGCTGCCTCCTCACTCAAGGTCCCAACGTCCCTGGGGGCTTTCCACATCCAGCGTCTGCTCAGTGTGAGGGGGTGTCCAACCTGGCAGGGAATGGGTAGGGGCACAGCTCTGTGGAGGAACGACTGAGGCCTCTCACAGGTGTTTTCTCAATGGCTCATCCCAACAAGCCTCCAGCAGGCAAATCTCAGAGCCGCAGAATCTGCTTCCTTGGAACCCAACCTATGACGATAAGTACACTGTCAAACCCCCAGTTTCTTTTAAGGAGCAATCCACTAGGTTTCTATATATTGAAATCTGAAGGAAAATCTCATAAGGACTATTTCTCTTGGTTTACTCACGATAATTGTGTCAGCACAAAAGGCATAACCCGGAATGCATGACACTGCAAAATCTGTGCTTCCTCAGTAGAGTCCAGTAACACAATGTACAGGTTTCACGCACAGCCAAACTTCAGTCGGGGGCAATGTCAATAGAACGACTATAAAATGGAGGCAGATGAGACAGACAATAAACTACAAAGACAATTTACAGTTTATGGGTGGATGGGGGTGCAGGCTTCAATTAACACTAATTGTGCAATGAAAACATTAGCTGTAGCCCTGGTGGGGGAGACGGAATTCCATCCACCCTAATTGGGTGAGAGAATGTTAAAAGAGTTTCCAATAAAAATTTAATAAAAGCAGAATACCCCCCGGGGATGCACTGGGTTGTGAAGCTAAGTCCCAGAGGATGGCCATGGACTTGACTTGTCCCACTGCCAGGGAAGACGTAAACTATACATAAAGAGGTTCAGCGTGGTAATCTATAATTTTGGAAGTAGCACGCAGGTCTTTCATTCAGGTCCACAGTGTCTTACTACAGAGGGTGCCAAAAAAATAAATAAATGCATATACATTTTAAGAAAAGAAAAAATTGTATTAAAATTGTAATACTCAATATATACCGGTAACAAAAGATGAATACAAGTCAAGTGTATGCCTTTTTTTTTTTTTTCAAACTTTTTAAAAATTTATTTTAAGTGTGTTTTTCCAGGACTTATCAGCTCCGAGTCAAGTAGTTGTTTCAATCTAGTTGTGGAGGGCGCAGCTCACAGTGTGGTCCATATGGGGATCGAACCGGCAACCTTGGTGTTATGAGCACCGCGCTCTAACCAACTGAGCTAACCGGCCACCCCAATATGGATACATTTTTGTGGTACCCCCTGTATGTACTAGTCCGTAAATGGATTGAAGCACTGGTGATGAATCAAATAATTTCTGATTCTTTTAGTTATATAAGTGACTATGAAATACTAGGCAAATATAGAAATAAGCGTAGAAATGTGACATAAGCCATGGTACTTTGTACTAAATTTTAATAGTAAGTTTTTTAATTATGGAGATAATCTATCTGTGTATTACTTAAATTTTTTGAAATGTTTTAAAGAATCTGAAATATAATATTGCCTTGAAGATTTAATTTGAAAGGCTTAATAGATATCAGCTATGATTTTAATAAAAGAATTTGATTAATTTTTAATATAAAATTATCTACTTTATCATACTTATAAGTTTGGTTTATTATATTTTCAAATTTATGTAAGTGTATAGAAAGATCAGCTTCTAAGTCTATCTTACTATTCATCTAAGGCGTTTGATATCATTAGGTAGGTTAAAGTGTTTTAGGAAATTTAACTAAATTTGTGAATGATATTAATTTGTTGCAACTTATGAGCTAATTGAAAATTAACCAAAAAGCTAATATCAATGACTACTGTCACTTTTATACTAAACTTACTAGATGTATAAATAGAAGAAATAGATAAGATAAAATTAAGGCTCAAAAAAAATCAACTTCTAAAATTTCCAGCTTTAATAATAATACAATCTTTAAGTGTTCCTTTCTCCCTCAAGTCTCAGGAATTAGTTAAGCCTCACCTCCTTCTGTCTGTTCAAACTCAGTCTATCACAATAAACGTAAGAATTTTGTTAGCTTCTGCATGCCCTAAAATTTCAGAGTTGGCAATTTTCCTCTCAGCTGCTATACATGGCTCCCTGATTACGTTTCCTGAGAGATGAAGCTGACAGACCCAGCAGGGAAGGTCTGTGCCTTTTTTGCTTGCTTATGTGAGCATAACAACAGCAGTGATACAGTTTATATGAAATAAGTCATGAGTCAGACAAGGAAATCACGTAACTTTTTCTAAAAATGAAATATCATAAATCCTAAATTATAATGAAAGTCTTTAGTCTTGGTTTGATTGATACTCAATCCTTGGTGCGAGTGGTGGTGGGGATAAGTCTCTAAAACAGTGTTTCTCAAATTTTAATGGCAAATGAGTTACCTGGGGATTCTGTTACGGTACAGGCTCTGATTCAGCAAATCTGGGACGGGGCAAAGATTCTGCATTCCTAACAGGTTCCCAGGTGTTGCCTAAGTTTCCAGTTCATGGACCACACTTTGGGTAGGAAAGTTCTAAACAGTGATACCCCAGCTGCTGTTCTGTGGCAGAACAGGGAAGATTCTGTTTTGGGAGTGGCAGGAAGATGGTAATGGTGCAAAAGTAATAGCCCTAGACTTATTATGGCATTGATATGTTGGGAGGAACTGATGCTTCACCATTTAAAGATTTCTTTGTTGAAAGAACAACTGAAGTTTTAAAACATAATCAGTAATTTCCCAACACCGATAGGTTGTTTTGTTAGGAAATAAAAAGATAGATATTATGCTTAAAAGAGATCAACTATGTCTTATATGCATGTCAATAAATATGTCCATTCTGATCATTAGGTAACTGAAAGCATAATCCTTCATTTTGGAAACATACAGTGAAATCTGCATTTCATAACTTAGAAACATCTTTGAGCAGCATTCGTTTGGCTGACAGGCCAAGAGTACACATTTAATTTTAAGTATCTGTTTCTGTTTCCAGATAAGGAAAGCTATAGCAAGCTTGTTTCCCTCTCAACACTAGGTGGCGCTACAACACAAGTAAACAGAAAATACTTTCCCTTGCTAGGATTCAATTCTCAATTATCTAATTTATCACTAAATCTTGCTTACTTCCTTTTTTTTTTTTTTAAAGCCTTTATTGGGGAAAGGGAACAGGACTTTAATGGGGAACAGTGTGTACTTCCACGACTTTTTTCCAAGTCAAGTTGTCCTTTCAATCTTAGCTGTGGAGGGTACAGCTCAGCTCCAGGTCCAGTTGCAGTTGCCAGTTGCAGGGGGCACAGCCCACCATCCCTTGCGGGATTCGAGGAATCGAACTGGCAACCTTGTGGTTGAGAGCCCACTGGCCCATGTGGGAATCGAACCGGCAGCCTTCGGAGTTAGGAGCCCGGAGCTCCAACTGCCTGAGCCATTGGGCCGGCCCCTTGCTTACTTTCTTACTGATCAATATCAAAACTGATCTTGAGTTTACAGATTACTAGTCTTAAAAGTTTTCTACTTCTAAGAAATACTATAGGAATCTATTGGAAGTTTAATGTCACATAATCTAATGTTCTTACTTTTTTTTCAATGTATGAACATGTGCATGCATCTGCATTTTTAAAATTCTTCTTACATGACACGGGAGAATCTTAAGGGTCACAAGGTTTGTGATACATTGGCATACAAAGAAGGTTGTGAAAATCTTTTCTCTTGGAAATTGTTAGGAGCAACACAAAACCCTCTATTGATTTCCTGGGTTAGTTTTATTGGCCTACTTCAAAGCAAGATGATGAACTTGACCAGACAATGCCTAGAAATTATTTCCTGGCACAAGGTCTCGTGGCAGGACAGCAAAGCATTTCCCCAAAGCTGCACCAGTTCCCAGTAAGTCCCATGAGTCAGGGAGGAGTGACAAAGCAGAGGAGGAATCAGCAAATGTTCTAGTGGAAGGCCTAATGAATACCTCTTCCAACAGGGCCACTGTAGAATTTAGGACAATCTGTTCTATGCATTCTACTAAGCAGAGATGAATTTGGACTAAACCCGCCGAACATTCATATTTTATTAAGAATCACTTCAAACAAATGTTCTGTCTCAGATCAGTGCCCTAGAAATAACCATGTTGACGAAGGTGGTGTAGGATTGTTAGAGCAACGAAAGCAAATCTAGTTAGAGCACAGGACACTTGGGACTGGCAAGTCTTTAGAGGTGGTTGTGGTGACGGGAGGGTGTTGATCAGGGGAAATCATGAGGGTGTGCAGTACCTGGAAGAAAGAAGGGAGAGACAAAGAGGGGAGGTGGGAAGACAGCAAAATACCCCATAAATCCAAGTCCTGTTTTGCAGTTTGCCTTACGCTGGGTAGCACAGTTGTGTGACCTAGCAGAGACCCCTCCTAACCTTTGATCTGAGCAAGAGAGATGACACCCCACAATTACAGGGTGCCTAAGCACAGGGATGTGAACTTGAATCAACAAGGTCCCTGCCGTCAAGAAACTCCTGGTCTAGTGTTTCTGGGCTACACTTACAAGGTGAGCTGATCTTCCCATCATGGAGGGCAAGGCACTGTTTCACAAATCTGGGGTATTCGTTTCCTGCATATGGAGAGCAAGGCATACAGGGCTGAAAACTGACTCCAACACCTCAAAAGGCGTAGAGTAAGGAATGTTTTTGTCATGAAACTAGATCTTCTGAGTATGTCATTTCATTTCCTCTTCATTGATGTCATCGTACAAGTATGTATGAGAAACAAGATTTATATGCACTTGTATACATATACATACATGTATGTGTGTGTATATGATATATGATATATGATATATATCATACATGCTATATATAATATACATCATGCATATATCATATATATCATGCATGATGTGTGTGTATATATATACATATGATATATATATATCATATATATCATATATATCTATATACATATATACATATATATCTATATCATATATATATATATATCATATCTATATCATATATATATTTCTCATTTGTACTTTGAATCAGGATCCAAACAAGGTCCATACGTTGACTAGTTAATATGGCTCTTACATCCCTGTTAATTTATAGTTTTTCTCTCTCCCTCTCCCTTTCTCTCTTACAAATTTTGTTGAGAAAGTAAGACTGTCTGTCCTGCAGAGTTTCACACAGTATGGGTTTCACTGATTACAGCCTCGTGGTGTTATTTAATACATTCTCCCCTCCCCTTTGTTTCCTAGAAATTGATTGTTACATCTAAAGACATGATCATACTCAGGTTTTTTTTTTCTTTTTTCTTCTTTTTCGGCAAGACTCATTCATGAACAGTATTATACAATTTTGTCAAGAGTTGCATATGGTTGTCTTTCTTGTTGTGATTTTTATCATCCAATGAAAATCACTGCCAGCAGAACTTACATGGACATTCTGACACATGCTCTCCAGCAGATTCCTTAGTAACCACTCAGGAAACAACATAACCTGATTTCTTGCAAGTTTGTCTCTGGCCTGTATATTTGAAGTAGTATTTAGCTGAATCCTTAGCTCTCATGTTCTTTCACCAAGTTTCCTAAATATGTCACTCCATTGTCTTCTGGCAAAAAAATTTTAAAATCGGCTGACAAAAATCTGGTGACGAGCTCACATTCTTTCCCTTATTAATGACTTGGTTGTTTAGCCTAGAGGTTTTGTCTTGTTTTGTTTTGTTTTGTTTTATAGTCCAGTAGTTTTTAGTTTTCTGAGCAGCTGTGTAGTTCCTTTCCAACATACAATATTGAATCATTTAAAAAATTATTTCAAGATCGTTTTCATGTAGCAGAGATGTTAATATTGGTTCTATTCCACTGTTTTAGTTTTCTTTCTTGGGGATTCCTATTATGCATATGTTTAATCTTTGCAATCTGCCTGTATCTACTTTTCTCAAATCCTTTTTTTTTTTAATCTCTCTCTTTTTACTGAGGTATAATTTACATACAGTAAAATGAATCCTTTTTAAGTACATATACAGTTTGGTACGCTTTGGCAAATGTAAGCAGGAGTGTTACCAAGATATAGAAAATTTCCATCACCCCAGAAAGTTTTCCCAGCAACTTTGCAGTTAATCACCCCTCCCTACCCCACATATATACACTCCCAGTGTATCTGTTTTCTGGCAATCACTGATCTGTTTTCTGTCCCTATATTTTGCCTTTTCTAGAATGTAATTTAAATGGAACCACACAGCATGTAGTCTGTTTTGTGTCTGGCTAATTTCATGCAGCATAGTGCTTTTGAGATTTACTCATGTTGATGCATGTATAATTAGTTGATTCTTTTTATTGGTAAGCAGTATTCCTTTCAGGAAACATGAAAATTTCTTTATCTATTCACCAGTTAATGGGTATTTAGGCTGTTTCCATTTTGGGGCTATTATGAATGTCTTTCCTCTTTTCAATATTTTATGTTTCTTAAGATATTAGCTGTTGTGTTGTGTTATTTGCCCTTGTGTTCCTTCCTTAAAGTCTTCATTCCAGAAATTATTTTTCCCTTTCATTTTTTATTCTTTCCTGAGTTTTTCATCTTTCTTAAAATCTGCCTTCTCTTCAATCATCATACTTCTGAGTTTTTCTAAATCTGATTTGTGTTTTTATTTCATAGCTTCTATAATTTTCTTAATTTCTTTGGGCTCAATTGGAAATATCAGGTATCATTTTCATATGTTTTATAAGCATATCTTTCTGGCATGCTTTCATTGTTTGTAATGATGTTATTCTGCTCTTATTCTCTTTTTAGAAAAATAGTAATTTTGCATGGTAATCAACCTTTCCTGTTTCGCATTTTCTTTGTTATTATTGTGGCTACTAATAATACTTCTAAGGCATTTTCAATTACATATAATATAGGAACACTTACTAAGAAAAGAATACAAAACTAAGTATAGCATCAGCAACACATATAATTAATTATACAGCTTCCATCATCTTTGGAAAGTAGGTAGTATTATTACTGTCCATGAAATTTATGAAGTCAGTATTTATCCTTACTTTCCTGAAGAAGAAACTGATATACCTGAAATTTAAAAGCTTCGAGTTAATTGTAGGGCAATGTTATAACTCTAAGCCCCTAATTATCAGATTACATATAAAGGTGTACATAATTGAAATAAAGATTCATTATCTGAATCTGAAGAATTATCTTTGCTAAGTAGATTTTTCTCTGCTTTTTCTCTGGGTTCCTTTTAGAAAATGAAAGAAAATTTGTTATATTTTTGACAGCTAATACAGCTTTAGGGATTTAAAAAATTTCCATCTTCAATAAGTTAACTTTCCGTTATTTACTTCCATGTATTTGCCAAATCTTTTCATTCACACTAACTTGCTATCAAGTGTGCAGATCGAAGATGTGACTTTGATCATTGGGGAATATCTGTAGCAAAACTGATGGAATCCCTAAACAGAGAAGTAAATAATTGTGAGTTGCACAAATGGTACCAGGTCAGCCTTGCAAAGTTCGAAGAGGGAGGTTTCAGGCCAGTGAATGGAAATGTTTAAATTTTCTATTTCGACATAACTTGGATCCTGATGATGTAATTAAGGTTTGTGGCTTGTGAACAGAGATGAAAATGCCAACGGGAACAATTCAGAAATTTCATGTTTACGACACAGATGAGAAGCATAGGGTCAGGAACCTGGGCCCTGTCTGCGCTTCCTCACCAGGCGCCTGAACTTTATCAGGCTATCAGCCCCAGCAGCACACAGGGAAGAATTTCCAGCGTGGTCATAACACAAGTATCTTTCTGTTTGGTTTCACTCTCTCGTCTAGCACTGTGGAAGTCCTAACGTTGATCCTAGATTAACAAGAAGCTTGGGATTTCTGAGTTTTGCCTGCCTCAGCCCAGTGCTGAGAACAAGGGGGAGGTGGTACTCTTATCACATTTGCTATGTTAGAGAATTATTAGTTAGCCAAGGCAAGTTTCTAATTTTGAGCTGCTTCCACTCCATACAATATTTGAGGGCCAGCCTGTGACAGATAAAACAGGGCTGAGAATCCTCATTACCTTACCTGATATTGCTAAAAATGCCCATCCGCGGGGGGGGGGGGGGGGTTTCAGGCCCTTTCCCTCCCCACTTGATAAAAACATGCCTTTACTATGTTGAGTTTCCTCAGGCCCACCTCAGTGGATGATAAAACCCTATTCAGTAGACCAATTCAGTGGTTCCTTAACCTTGTTTTCACCAAGGAAACTCTTTTGTTAGCTCTCTCACGATATCCGATCCTTTCTTCACAAACTCCATGTTTCGAAAGACTGTCTGTGCCTGGTGGACGAGCTAAATTTATTTGGAAATTATTTTTCCATTTATTCAAAGACAAATACAACTGTTTCTCAGAGTTCCCTGACTAATATGAGATAAGAGCTGTTAGTTACCTCAGGGACTTGATAGAATTTCAAACAGAAGGCAATTAAAAAATGTCAGTCTATAAAACCAAACCCTGGGTACATGCATAATTTCTATTTAAGCGTTTTGAAGTTTCCAAAGTAGTTGGAAGACTATCATTTATTTGGATATCACAGGTTGAAGACCACTGATTTTTTTTTCATGTTAAATTATATCTCCTAATATGTGTTTTTCCCTCCTCTTGGGTAGGATAATGTCTTTTTTTGATCAAAATGCATATAATTATTAGTACTAAAGAGGTAGCAAGTCCATTACCAGTTATATTGGAGGTCCATGGAAATGACCAATTCTCTAACTGGTCATGACCAGCCTTGTCTGCCACCCACAAATACGAGACAATTTAAGGTATCTATTTTGAAAAAAATATTCTGACCCAGCCATTTGACAAACCATTATTATACCATAATATAGGCTTGGTTAATTTAGATTTCACATCCACCAAAAATATTTTTTTTCAATTGGAGAAATAATTCATTTTATAAGGCATGTTATTAGTTATTTTTGTTATTTGATAATGGAAAAAGATTTTTTCATGTTTACTTCTGAAAACAGTTATATTTGGTTATTTGTTTACAAAGTATAGCTTTTTACTCTATATTTTGGGTTTTGAATTTTGTAAAAAGAATTTGATCTCTACTTTTTGTTATTTTTGAAGTCAAAATTGAACTACAATTCTGTAAAATAAATTCTGTAAAATAAAATTCTGTAAATTTTTTTTCATTTTGAAAAATTTGCTAAACTAAATATGGCACTGTATATTATGTAATTATGGCACTGCGTAATATTCAAAGACTTCTCAGCATTAAAGTTAAGCCATGGTGAATGCTGCTTTTCCCATAAGATATTACAATAATATTTAGACCAATTTCCATGGATTCTATCAGCCTTAACACTCTTATTGTACCTACTTTATAATCAAATATTCTCATGCATTTATCACATCTTGAAAAAAATGTTAATTCTTAACCACTTTTAAATATTTGAAGCATATGTTTATCTGCCCTTTGCTATGTATGCTCCTCCACCACTAGAAAAGCAGAAACAAAAATCCAAACAGCAACAAAAAATAACTTCAGCCCTTAAAAAAATGATGAGGTGAAGGTTACGACAAAATCCCCTCCTCTAACCCTTACTCTCATCAAAGTGGCCATTCCAGAATTTTCTGCTTTGACAAATCACTTTCCCCGACCAACCCATTTTATCTAGGCAGATGGACAGTCAGTCATTTATTTGGGATTTGTACTTCATGTACTTCCAAAGTAGATTTGGGGCAGGTTAGATATGTTATATAATTAAAAAAATAAGACAGCACTGATAAAAACAGATCAGAGTTGCTCTAAAGGACATAAGGGAACTGGGGCTGTAAGGCTCACCATTTTTTCCTCTAGCATCAATACCACAAAGGAAAATTTTGGAGTAAACCAATTTTGCTCCAATAAAAAGGGAAAGGCAAGCAAATTTATTTCAAGGAAGAACTTCTTGGGATTTTGAGTAAATTATGCTTGATGACAACTTGGCCAATATACTGAAACACTATTCCAAGGGATACTTCTCATATCCACATCATTCAATGGCTGCGTGTTCAAAAAAAAAAAGCACACTATTCAATTGCTATATATTCAAGAAAACCACACAAATTGTTCAATGAATAAAAGAAAGAAAATAAGTCAACATAAGGAAGCATTTATGTTGAGGAAAATAAACCTAGCCATTCCAAATCTGTAATTATATGTATTTTAAACTATATAGCAAAAAAAGAAATGTGAAATAAAAAACAGTTCTTTGAACACTTAAAAATGTATATTATCCATATCTTTTCACCTCAGGTAAAAATCAAATTTTTACTGTAATTTATCTCCCTATTGGTCTCCTCCAACAAACCATTGGTCTTTACATTGTGTTACTTCATTCTCTAGTGCTTTATATCGGCAAGTGCAAGAGCAAGTGTTGCCATGGTGAAAAGCCCTGTAATATACCGTGTTTCCCTGAAAATAAGACCTAACTGGAAAATAAGCCCTAGCATAATGTTTTCAGGCCCCTGAACATGAGCCCTAATGCGTCTTTTGGAACAAAAATCAATATAAGACCCGGTCTTATTTTCGGGGAAACACGGTAGGAATTGGGCACAGCTACATGAGAAGCTGTGCTTTGCCTAGAAATCTCACGGGCTTTGGTACTTACAGAAAGACAAGCAATCTCATAATGGCATTGCAATCCAGCACACGACTCACTGGAGGAGGGTCTATCATTTCTAAACTTAAGAGCTCTTATTGTTTCTTAGAAGACCCAGATGCAAATAGGGGGAGGGCCATCGGTCTTAATTTCTCTCAGTTATTTATTGCTAGCAGCTATTAAACATTCATAGAAAATGTCAGTAAAAAAGAAAGACCTTGAGGGAGGCAACTGGGCACAGATACACAGGAAAAGGACTTTGAAGGCATGTTGGGGCAGTGTCGGGAGGACACGGCCATCTTGTTGGTTTTGCAGGCTGGTGGAAGTCTTCTGGATAACTTGAAGCTGTCTGTACTTATGTTTTCTTATGTAAAGTCATAAAGTAAATTAGGGTATTAAGTTCAAGTTTCAGAGGTGAACTAAAGACAGAGACTCTGAGAGTTTCACCAAACCGTTTCTAAGGAATGCTGTCTAACTTGGATGCCATTCATGAGAAACAAACTTGCTTTGTATTTCAGCTAAAGAGTCAGTTTGAAAAATTCTATTATCACTACAGGAAATTTCAAATAGTTAATGAGCGTTTGGCAGCCTGCCTTTCAAATGGCCCAGTTAGCCTGTACAAGCATTTATTTCAAGAATAAACTTCTAGATAAACACTAGTTATCAAACTGAATTACAATCCTGGCTTAAACTTCATCTGAGGGATAATACAAATCCTGCCACATCCTGATGATGTCATCTAGAGCTGTGGGATGTCAAGAAAAGGATGTGGGGTGGAAGATTAGAAGACTGGGGTCTAACCTAGATTCTGCCCCTTGTTAGCTGTGTGAATCTGTGGACTCATTTAACTTCTCTGGACTTCTGCTTCCTCGTTTGTAGACTGAGAAGTGGTGATTTCACCCCGTTCTCATTTTAAAACAAAAATTATCCCACCTCGTGAAATGTCCTTGTATAAATAATGCTACCTTTATATTGGTGTATGTATGCCTATAATAATAAATGATGTTTCTGAAGCCAGAGGTCCTTTTTCAGACAATGAAGTCTTCAAAGTCATGTTCTCTCCACCCCTACCACCATTATCCCAGTATTTGGGTGTTAAACTAGATAGCAGGGTATTAAGGGTCCCTGACTTCCATCCTTACAATCAACAGGTGGTTTAATATGAATATTGTACGTAACAGTAGCAACTTCCCTTTTACTTGTTTGAAGTATTCACTAATATTATTTCATTTCTAGCCACTACCTAGTAAGGTAAGTGGTAAGTATTATTATCCCTATTTTGAATAGAAAAATGAAATGAGACTTAAAGATGTTCAGTGATTTGCCCTGGTAGACATGAATGCCCTCTCACAATCAAGCAAGGGAATGCTTATTGATAGTCTCTGGAGGGTAACTATGACATATGTACCAAAAGGTAAAACATGTATAGCCTTGAACCAAGCAATTCCAACAATAAATATTTTAGTCAAGTACAAAAAAGATATATACTTGAAGATAATAATCCCCACACTTTTTATAATAGGGAAAAAAATAGACACAACCTATACTCATATGTCCATCATTACCAGACTAAGCAAATAAAGCAAGGCACATTCGGGCAGTGGATTACTATGCAGCACTAAAAATGATAACACAGAGCGAGAGTTAATTAAATGGAAATATGGCCGCAAGAAAAGGGGTGAAGGAAGTATAGGCTAAAACAACAATCAGCACTGTCCTGAACTTCTGTAATTATGGAAATATTCTGTACTGTCAAATACAGTTGCCACTAACCACTCTTAAATGTGACTAGTGAAACTATGGAACTGAATTTTTTTTGGGTTTTATTTCACTTTAATTAAAGTTAAATATCTCTGTGTGGCCAGTGGTTACCATGTTGGACAGCACAGTATAGACATAGAGAGTTATTTATTTTTTTCCAAGTCAAGTTGTTGTCCTTTCAATCCTAGTTGTGGAGGGTGCCATTCAGCTTCAAGTTGTCCTTTCAATCTTAGTTGTGGAGGGCGCAGCTCAGCTCCAGGTCCAGTTGCTGTTGCTAGTTACAGGGGGCGGAGCCCACCATCCCTTGCAGGAGTCGAACTGGCAACATTGTGGTTGAGAGCCCACTGGCCCATGTGGGAATCCAACCGGCAGCCTTCGGAGTTAGGAGCACGGAGCTCTAAATGCCGGAGCCACCGGGCCTGCCCCTCGATAGTTATTTTTGACTATGTGTTACTGTTTAATTAGCAAAAATACTGAATGCTTTGTTTAAACATCAACAACAACAACAACAAACCAACCATCCTGTACTTAGGAGATAACCAGAAGATGCAGGAATAAGTTAGTCAGCAACAGATTTATCTATGGAGTTGCTGTGCTGGCAACATGAGACCCCAGTCCATGTTTTCTATGCGTGGTTTCCTTAGCTGGGCATGATTGTGCTAATTTGGCAAGTTTCCTAAATACCGATTCATCCACTAGCAAATAAATAGCTTTCGGACAAGAAAGCTCTATCCTTTGTGCTAGGTCGGCAGAATCGACCAGAAAGAAAGAGTGATAAATGGAAGGAAGCCGAAAGTAGAAGCTGGAGCATTACAAACAGGGCCGGATTTTTTTGAAAGGATGCTAAATTATTCAATTCATTGAATGGATTTGTAGTAATTAGGAAGCTCATGTTTTCTACTTACAAGTTTTGATTGTATCAAAACATACTGAAACAACAAAATATTTTTTCATATCTCGTCAGTATAACATTTAGTCTTAGGGAATCATGCAAACTAGCGAAAGGCTAGTTTGACTTCAAGACCTGCACAAAGCAGGAGGGCTGTTTGTTCACAGGTATTCCCAAACTCCAATCTATTTGCAAATCTAAAGCAACCTGTTCCCCAAGTCAATTAATTTTTTCCACTACCAGATTGTTAGATAGATGAGATATAATAATAATGAAACCACTTTACCAACTGTGTTTTGCTTAATAATGCCATTTTAAACAAGATATCATAGATGTATTCATATAGAAGCCTTTTTTTTTTCCCCTATATTTGGGATTTAAAGAAGCCTTCTTAAAGACAGAATTGCCCCAAATTAGAACATCCTTCACAGGAAAGCTATAATTAACTGAGGTCCTCAGTTAACTGGGTCTTCCCCTTATTCCACTTTTTAGGAGGAAAAAAAAAAATCCCAAAAAAGGATAGTGAAGTAAGGAGGAAACTTGAACATAACTCTCTTACTACATCTAAATCTACGTTACTCTATTTTGTGAACATGATGGGTTAGGGGATAACCTCAACAGCTGCAACAGCCTTAATCCTGAGAACGACTGTGGTATGTCCGGTACCATGCACTTGAAATGTGGGGAGAAAGTATACAGAAATTCTTTTACATGATATAAAATCAACTTTGTTTTTCGTTTCATTCTTTTCTCTAAAAAGGTCAAATGAAATAGGTCCTGCCCCTTAATGACAGCTATATTTTATTGTGTTTTAATGGCCTAAAGCAAATTACAGAAGAATGTATTATGATTAGCAGAATATAGTTGCCACCAACCCAACACATATCTATGCAGCCACTTGCCAGCTCATTCTGCTGTAGTCACAAAAGTAGCAAGCAATGGACTGGGAAACCCCAATCATAAGCAGAACTCCTAACAGTCATGTAGCACCTGAGAGATTTCCAAGTTCTTATAAAGAATGATCCGACTTGAGTTTTACAGTAGCCTTTAGATGTAAATATTGACAGCTAAGGAAATGAAGGCTTTTAGAAATTACTGAATTGCTTGGTGTCTAACTTCTAGGGAGTCGCAGAGACAGGCTCAGAACCAGGCCTGCCATCTCCAAATCCTGGGGGCTCTCCACTTTGCCTCACTCCTGGCTCCGGGCTAGCAGGAAGGGAGAGGATCATGAGGCCAGGGATGACAACTGACTGCCAGTGATCTGAAGAACTCCCATTCCAGCATTATAGGTTGATAGTAATGAGACATCAATGTTTCGTGACTCCCAGGGTGCTTCTGAAATCTCTGAGGCAGCTTGAACTAAATGAGCCACCATCAGGGAAAGGGACTGGGACATCCTAACATGCCCTATAAATTCTAGAAGACAGCCTCAATCCAGTTTTAAGAATACCTTCAACTCTTTTAGCAGTTACATCCCCTGTGCTTAGAATCCAGTTCCTTCTGCATGAATTAGATTAGCAGTCCTCAAGCATTATGACTTGAGATAAGAACTGGAAGTTTATTGGCAGGGCCTCTTTTTGAAGTCTGTCTCTTCCGTCTACCCTTTATGGACCCAGATCCTGCTCCTCTATCAATAAATCTTTTCTAAGAGAGCCTCTGATATGTATTCTTGATGTGAATGTAAGCCCACGCATTACTTATCCCAATGACAGACAGAAAACCATTGTGGAGGAGGGAGGAAATTCAGGCTTTAAAAAGCAGACTGGGAAGCTAATTTTTTAAGGTGAAGCTCTCTCCCCCATCTATCTGGGACTAGGCAGCTCCCCCAAAACCCCTAATGTTAAGGTCTGTGAAAAAATTTAATGCAAACAGGAATTCAGATGAGTATTTTCTACTTAACATAAGACTAGAGTCAAGTATGCATTTCAAATAATCTCCCTTTCCCTCCCAGAATCTTCCCATTTTGAAATTAGGAAAAAGTAAACTGAAAAAGCAGGATGATACACTCTAGTATATCAGAGGGGTTAAGCTGGAGTCCACATGAATGGGTTTCAAAGGGTCTCTCGAAGCAGTATGCAAAATATTATGGGCATGTGTGTGCAATATCTTGAGAAGATGGTTTATAGTTTTCATCGTATGCTCAGAGAAATTACTAGTCTAAAAATGGTTAACACAGACCTTAGGATTAGAAAGGCCCCATATTTATTCTCAGCTCTACCCCTTTCTAGCTGTGTGACCGCAGACAAGTCAATTAACCTCTCTGTGCCTCAAGTCCCTCAACAGAGGTCTAGGTATAGTTGTAAGGATTAACTGAGATAATGCATGCAAACCACTTAGAGGAAAGCAAAGCATAAATAGTAGGTAGCTGGTTAGCATTATTACCAGCAGAGTAAGAGACCTGGGCACCTTAAGAGAAAGGCAGAGTCCCCATCCAGATGCAGAGAGAAGAGATTGGGGATCAAAGCCACAAACGTGGCAGAATTTACAGTTTGCTTAGAGTATGTGCCTGGTTATCTTCACAAAATGGTGGGGCTGGTAGGAGCCCTGCAGTTCCTTCATTTTACAAATAAGGAAGCCAAGACCCAGAAAAGGGAGGCACTGCCACATCACAGGGTATGTGACAGAACACGGACGCGGGATTTTGGTTCCATTCCAAGCAGTTGAGAACAAAGAGAAGTTGCCACTGAGGTACTGTTGTGACCCAACTACAAACAAAAACCACTCAGCTTCACCAGATTTATAGACGTTTTTTCCCCCTTGCAGCAGGACCTCTGGTCCTGGGTGTCGTTAATCAAAATGTCAGTGCATTTCACTGCTAGCTCTTCCCCCTTTGCTTTACTACAGAAAAAGCAGTGTGCATGGGCAGATTTATGACTGACTTAAACATAGTGCTGTACCTGTTTTAACCTTTGAAACCAAGACGCCCTCCGCAGAAGCTGTTAGAGAGAACGTCACGAGCAAGCACATTTCCATCCCATCTCTCACTTGGGCAGAAAATGGATCTAAATGAATATTAAACTGCCAAGTAGTCCAAGAACGGAGTTAGATTCATAATTCCACTTCCTCTCAAACATACATATGTGTTACACCAGAGATTTAGAAGAATTAATGTGACAAAAATCTTGCACAGGACATACAGATTTAATTTGGCCCAAATTTTGGGTTATATTAACTGGAACCTGTTGTCTTTGAAGAAACTTAATTAAGGTTACTCATCATGTCATTCTTATTAAGAAAAATGTCAAATTTTGCTCTGAGTTAATTCCAGCAAAATTCTGCTTGTTTTGGCCAAGCCCTAACACTAAAACTTCTGTGAACAATTATACTAATTGAAAAATGCTTATAAAGACATTTTAGTATTTCACTGAAATATCTTTGGGAAGTTATGGTTTGCCTGGCATGCTAATGCCACTTAGAGCAGAAGGGAAAGTTAAAAAATGGTAACATGAGGATTCAGTCAATCAGTTGACCCAAAAACACAGAAGAAGTGGGAGAACTTTCCCTTAAAAAGCTTTCGGACTTCTTTGAAGAAATTAGAAAACAAGATATAAAAAAGCAAGTAAGAATGCAAGATAGCAGCCACTGTTGCTGAATTATGGACCAGGAGAGTAGATGCTATCTGAGCAGGGTGACATAAGAGCATCCAGGAAGACTTTACAGCAGAGAGAGGAGGCGAGTGTTAGGCCTTGGGTCAATGATTTTAAGTTAGATGTGGATGAGAATACTTGTGAGTCTAGAATTTGTGCTGCACTGTCTACTGGAGTCATAATAGAAGGGAAACATCGTCATCTTAAATAGCTTCTGTTTGGAATAAGATTTTTGTTTACTATCTTTGGCTAATAAGTCTACAAAAAATATCAATAAAAGACCAAAATAAAACAAACAAAAGGATCTAAGTTTAATAAGAAGTACAATATATCACATTTCCTTTTGAAAATAAAGGCAGAGATCATAAAATTCTATTAAATAAATGCACATAGTCTTTATAAAGCCTGTGCTGTAAGCTTCCATAAATTTGTTCTAGAAACGTGCAACGCATTTATGGAATTGCATTTTAAAAGAGGTACTGAATTTAATGATAACCACATTAAATAGTTACGAAATATTTATTCTTATTCATGATTCTGTCACAGTCGAAAACATAATTGCTTGTGGGAAAAGCTAAGCCCAACAATTTTTAACACCTAAGACAATAACAAAACAGATGTCCACCAGCTTTGAAAAGAAAATTCACCATTTTTTTCTAACATAATATATTTTTATATATCTACAACTTAATTTATGAAAGTTTAAAAAGAAATATTTTTTTTAAATATAGACACCTCAGTTTATAACTAATTAAGAAGAAATACATATAGCTCACAAGAAGCAGAAAAGAGAGAAAAATGAAAAGGAACACATGTAATCATATGCCCACAAAAAATGTCAGCTACTGTATTAATCCAGAGTTTAGATTCATTTTGATTTATCTAGCTCATTACTCAATGCCGAAGACAAGAATCCAATAGACATAAACTTCAGAGAGAACTACTATTAGGTTGGTGCAAAAGTAATTGTGGTTTAAAAGGTTAAAAATAATTGCAAAAACCGAAATTACTTTTGCACTAAATAGAATTAACACATTAAACAGAATACAGCAAATCAAGTCCACATAGGTGTTAATAAATAGTTTTTGCCATGATAATGAGGCATCTGTGTATCCACTTATACAAATCTTACATTTGTCTATAAAATATAGTGCAGAAAAACTCAAATCAATAAGCTAAAATACCTCATCGTCTTTGAATGTCTCCTCACAGTGACAATTTTTTAATAACATCAAGTTTTCATTACCAATATGATTTACCGCTCTATGTTCATTCAGGCACTATTTTTGACATCACAAACAGAGTTTTGAAGTGAGGATCAAGTCATATCCCTAAAGGGCAAAACATCCAGGATGTCCTGTCAAAGGTCAAACAAAATGAAAATATGCATGCTCTCGGATTTCCAGCAAGGAACTAACTCTCCCTAAGGAAGACCTGCCAATTATTCACAGGTCTAAGTTTATCAGTTTGTATTCGATCAACAAAATAATCACAGGAAATATTTTGTATGCTGATTGTTTTCTTCTGTCCTGATTTTAAAATCATACGAATATATCAATGGAGATACACAGTTACGAAACAGAAAAAAAACAAGATTCCCCACAACAGCTAGAGTAGTGACAACTCAACTTGAATGCTGTATGCACCACCATGCTGCAGTAAGCACTGTATGAAATCCAGGGAAAACCCACAGAAGGCTTGACCAGATCGGCCTTCAAACTGGTTTCACCGGGTAAGTGATAGTTTAGCTGTGATTCAGAGATGTGTAGCAATTTTCCCAGTGAGGTGATTTTCCAGGGAGAAAGAAACCATGTTCCAAGGCCTGGATTTCTGAAAGGACCTGCTATTCAGAGGTGCAGGAAAGGAAACGCCAGAAGGAACAATAAGCCAGCTGGGTCCAGACTGTGAAGGAAGTTATAGGCCATGCCCAGGCATTTGGACTTTATCTGGGAGGGCAGCTGGAAGCTAAGGGAGGTAAACACTGCAGTTCAAATATTTTTTAAAACAACATTTCACTCCTAGTTATTTCCAGGATGGGGGCACAGACATAGGCATAAAGGAGGTAGTCTCCTATGTGGTGTTATTTGCAGGACTCTCCACATTTTGTCACTAATCCCTGACTCCCACAATTACAGAGATGGATTCCTTATGCCAGTGTGGTACTACTAATTCCCTTTGCAGAGGCAAAAGTTTGAGCTGCAGCCATTGTTAAGACTATTTTTTGAATTACTTTATAGAGTCTTTTGATAGAAATTATGGTTTCTGGAAAGAGGGAGAGCAGCACGAAGCACTGAAGACTTTCTTCATAACCTGTCTCAGCCAGTTTTCCTCCTTGTGAACAAGTTCTCAGCGGACCCTACACTCACTCTGCTCGGGAAAAGAGCAGGTCACTTTCCATTTTCTTTTCACATATTCCTTTTCCATTCAGCGATGTATTTGGCAGTTTTGCCTCATTCAAATCATGAGGAAAACTGGGGCACTGAGGTCTCCCAGAACAATAGAAGCAGCTGATACGAAAAAGCCCACTAAGAACAGCCACACTGTTATTAGTATATGAAGAAATCCAGCCCTCAGCCTTAATTCCAAGTGACAATAGATGTCAGTTCAGTCTGGGTCTGATGAGGGCAAGTTAAGCCACAGAGAACCAGTCGCCTCTGACTCCCCTGCTGCCTCTTTGGCATTGTATCAGCCCCCAGGTCCAATGGACTTTTCTTTCTTCCTACTTCCACCACCCAAGCCCAGCCTCTCTATGCCATTTACTGAACATCCTCATACCTGTCTCCCTCTCTTCCCTTCCCAGATCTCCGTGCACAGACCCACAAACTCATCCAATGATACAGGTTTTCACCATGTATTTCTGTGTTTGCAGATGTTTCAGGACTATTGGATCAAGCCCACAGTCCTCTGAGGCATTTGAAGTATGTATGGTCCTTCAAAACGCATCTCCATGAAGCTCAATAATATATGTCATCCATCACACCTTGGCTCCTGGAAAGGAGGCTCTCCTGTCTTTCAGATTCAAAGCACACTTTGCTCAGACTACCTTCCATGGCCAGACCAGGCGGTCGTGGAAAGCTGTGCAAGATGGTGCCCTGCACAACCCCAGCGTGTGCCGGGCAGGCAGAACCACACAGCTACGGGTGGGCAGCCCTGCACCTGGACCTCTGCAAAATCATTCATAGTTCAAAAAGTTCTTGTAAGAATTGAGTGAGAGAGAAACATTTACTTTATCTGGATTTGGCTTTTTCTTCTCTACCTAAAACAACTTAAGAGAGGAGCATAGGATAGTAGATTTAAAACATATGAGCTGGTGTCTGGCATGGACTTACTCCCTTCTCTCCCGTTGTTTTTATTGACTTTATGAGGCTACTTAAGAAACCGCAGAAGTTCAAAAGAGTCATGTAGGAGTCTTTGCTCCTGAATAAATCAATCCCTGGCTCTCTTTTTAGAGGAGAGGGAGAATGCATGGAACAAGCAAGATGGATCCAAATGCCCTCTGCTCAGAAACACGTCCTCTCAGGGTTTGTCAGCTCTAGCTGTGCACTGAGTCACCTGAGGAGTCTTTACTAGTCTTTACCGATGCCTAGGTCCAAGCCCAGGTTCTGATGGAGCTGGTCTGGAACAAGGCCTGGAAAATGGTTTTTTTTAAAGCATCCCAGGAGATTGTATTGTGCAGCCAAGATCAGTATTCTCAGTGTCTCCACATACATACCATACCTAGAAATCAATTGATTCGTTAACATCTCTCATTAAAGATGTTCATCTCTTGCTCCACCCACTTCCATGCTAGGATACAAATAATTCACACCTTAGTATCATTTCGCTTTGATTAGATCATGTTTCCCTCTTGTGAGATGTAAAATTTTGAAGGGGGGAGAGTGAGCATGATAGCAGCAAGTAACCAAGAGAAAGAAAAAAGTTTCTCCCTAGTTCAGGGTAGCTATGCATACCCCTACTGAAAAGGACCCCAGATGTAATTTACATCCCCACTTCAAAACCCTCACATTCTTACTTATGATGAATTAAAATACACTCTGTTGGATCTTCTTCTTAACTAAAAAGAAGAGAAACAATGAGCCCTCCTACCCTCACATCCGTTCATCTTAACCATCTAATACAAGAAACCGGAACTATTACTTTACACTTTGTAAGTCACAAAATATCTCACACCTCTATTGGGGTGTGAGGCCATTGCACCAAAGAAGAAAGAATATTAGACTTGAGGCTCAACAAGCATGGTTTGACTCCCAAGCTGATCACCTACTAACCTTCCTAAGATTCAATTTCCTTACGGTGAAAATTAAATAAAATACTGTAATTAAAACTTCCCAGTACCTATCAGGCATTCAGTGAATGCTACTGAACTGGAAACTCTCTAGGCAAGAGAAGCGTTAACTCATATCCTAATTCTGGTGGGTTGCCCCTAAAACACCTAAACCCCTAAGACCATAAAAACTGATGGCTATTGTTGCTCAGTGATACTTCATGCTGACATTGTTTTAAACCCATTGGTTGTTTTTTTTTAAGTAACAAATCCCAATAACACTTCTGTAATCAAAATAACGCCAGCTTCTTAAGACTTTTCTCATTGGACTCATTTTCAAGTCCTTTTATATTTATTACTTTTCTCTAAACCTCGTTTTCATGGTTTCTTTCATATTGTGATGTCTATGATACTTCTCATTTTCCATGCTAATTAAAAATTACACAGCTGGATATTTTAGTAGACTTGTTGGGCCACCTTGACAATGAAGTCTCCCATCCCAAGCTCTAAATACATTAATGCACGTGGCTAAGATTCATGCACACCCAAAGATCTTCCATAATAATATGTATCAGAAACTACCAAAGTGAATTTTCCCATGTGGCCCTTTCTCATGTGTTAACCAAGACTGTTCATATGTAGTAGAAAACATGTGCTAGAGCTGAGATTTTTACATCCTCTCTCCAAATCATGATGAAAACATATTAGTCACTCAACAACCAAAAAGTATTTATTTAGCACTTAGCTTGTTTCCCAGCATTGGATAGATGTGTGTAGCGGGGTGGGGAGATAATTATTCAATAATTGAGAGATTTTTCCGCATATTTGGGTCTCCTAAATATTTAAAATTAGCCTTTCAAGCATGAAACATTATTTTTATTTCATCCAGTTTTATTGGTCTATTATACCAACTATTCTTATACAATCTAGGTACTAATAATAGGAAAAATTTTTCCTGAAACCATTCTACCAAGACACTTGATAGCTAATATCCAGCTCCTGAGAAGATACCCCATAAGGAAGATACATCAACCAAACAAGTGATCCCTGCCACAAATCTGGGCTTTGAGAAATTTTTAAAAATTTTAACATCCTCATAGCCACCAACAGAGAAATCAGTTTCATTGTCCAGTTTCCTAGGATTTGGAATATGCTTTTGGGATTGCCAGTTTAGTGGGCATTTCATGGGAGTTCTGGTCCCGTACAACTGAAAAACACTGATGCTGCAGAAATTAGCACCAGGCTGCATTTACTTATATAATATGTTCCCATATTAACGGACATATCAAAGATACTGAGGAAAGTTGAGAGTGATCTAAAGCAGTAACTATCAAACAATTTGGCCTTGACTCAGAGAAAGATATAAATTTTATATGATGACCAAGTATATACAGACGGTGCCCCAAAAATGTATACACATGACTTGTATTCATCTTTTGTTATCAGTATATATTGAGTATTACAATTTTAATACAGTTTTTTCCTTTCTTAAAATGCATGTACATTTTTTGGCACCGTTTGTATACATGCTCAACATGTTTATTTTATATATATTTATATATATGCTATATATATATATATACACACACATACATATATAATATGTACATAACTAAAACCAAGTTTCACAAAATAGTATTTATCCTTACTTCATGTAATTTCATCACTTTAGCTCTTTAATTCACTAAATTGACTTCACAACCCACTAATGGATTGAGACATACTTCTAGAAAACAGCAGTCTAAATGGCAAAAAAATAAATAAGTATTTATTCTTCCCAGAAAATAAAGATATTTTGCCTTCAATCTTAAACTGGTACTTATTTAACTTAAGATACATTAGAAATACTCTAAGACGGTACAAACCGAATGTCTCAGGTTTTAACACTTGGTCATATGACATTAAGATCAGAATCCTCCAAGCCCCAAACTGTTGATGTTAGAAGTTCAGTTCCACTCAGAGTTCCCTTTATCAAGAATTTCTGAGAATCCTAGGGTATGTTACAGATGTGCCCAAGAATCAACCCTGACTGTAGCTCACTGTCACGGCCCACAGATCCTGGACTCCACAGCTGCTACTTGGGTACCAGCTTTGCCACCTCAGGCAAAGCTCAGCTAGTTATGCTCCAACAGCGGGAGAAAGAGCACACTCTTTCCCTCTACGGAGCAGAGAAGCCTAGGCGGAAAGCCAGCTGAGGCAGTTCCTCCAAGTCATGCCCACAGCCCTTCCCCCTCACTGGGTACCCAAGTGCCCACGGGTGGCTGCTCAGGATGGTTTCCAGGACCAGAAACACACATTACCAAAAACCACCACTCCCCGCCCTCCTGTGCTGGCGAGGCTCCTTGCTCCGCAAGGAGGGTGAATCCTCTCCCAGGAGTTCCGTCCTCCCAAGACTTGCACCATATTCAGTCTATCACGCACATCTGATGTGCCAACCCCAGCCATGGAGAGAATTCAAGCCTTTCTTCCCAGCAAGCCGTCCAGACCCCATGTGAGCCCCTTGGGTTCTCACTTTGAGAATCAGGGCGAAATCGAAGAACCAGACAGAAATTTCATCTGGAGGTGGTTGAGAACAGAATTTCTCTAAAATGGGTTATTTGGGGTGCTGATTCCAGCTAAGTCACTTCATGACTTCTATTCGTCACCCAGCCACATCATTTAGCTTATGCTAACTAGTCTAAGCCTTCCCTCTTTCCTGCGATCACGTTTCCAGGATGCCAATAATATTCTAAGAAGACTGTTCATCCGTAAGCAGGCGTGCCGAATTTGCCTATTTAGCACCCAAATACATTCATCCAGACCAGAAGTCTCAGTTTAAGTCAAAACCTTTTAAGGCTCTTGGTCTGGTTTTCCTGCACAGCCTCTGTATCCAAAGGGGAGGAGGAGAAGGAGGGTTTCTAAAAATGGTTCTGCTGGCTTCTTGTACTTCTTACTAAAGTATATCTGAAAGCTAAGAAGCAAAATGCGTGGGTCACATTTTCAGTTTAAAAAATAATGGAAAAAATAACACAGTATAATATGCTGCATTGTTTTTCATACTTTAATCTTAAGGTTAGATGTGTTTATTCACTCTCCAGAACAATCACTCCCCACCTCCCCTAACATGGGAAGTTCATAGTAGTGGTTTGTAGTTCACCCTGGGTTTACAATAAAACTTCCCCTAAGAACTTGGAAATAAGGTTGATAAGCATAGACTCTGAGAAATAAATTGTAAGCTCAACACAATGACCAGGAGATAAGCAAAATTACCTTTAAAGAAAAAGAGTGGCTTCAGGTCTGGAAGACCACGGAGTATGATTATTACTAAAACCCTTACCAAAGAAGGAGTCAAACAGCAGAAAGGAGGGTGGGACAGGACCAGACGAAGACACCTACAGGAAAAGAAGAGCTTCTCCCAGGCCAACTCCCCAGGCAAGATGGCCAGGACTTCCGAACCACTCACAGACTCTCCCTGATGGGACTGTAATGCTTCAAATGCAGGTGGGCCTTGAGTCATCCAATGCCTCAGTCCTCATTTAGTCCTCACCCAGCAGCCTTCTTTGTGCGACTTCCGGTGCAAGCCTGTCTATGGCGATAGAAGGCACTGACCATGCAAAACTGGACTCATCTATCCAACCAAGTGCCCGGCCCTTGTCGGAGGCCACAGGAATATAGTGGAGAACTAGGTCTCTGAGGTCCTTGGGGCTAACACAAACAAGTAAACGAATAAGTAACTGCAGCTAGTGAAAAGCACCATTATAAAAGAAATTAGCTCAAAAATGGACTAGATAATTGCTGGGGAAGAGGATGAGGGTTTTAAGAATAGGGATCAGGAATAGCTACTTTGAGAAAGTGACATTTAATATAAAACCAGAGACTAAGCCTCCCCTGAGCATTTTCCAAATAGGTCTTCAAATTTACTCAGCTGAATTTTTTTTTAACAGTATTTTTCAACTAAATTTTTTTTTAAGTGATACATTGACACAATGGTACAGAGGACTATGATGCTAAAACTTAGAGCAGCAAAGTGAGAAGGAGTGTGAGGCATGTAGACAGGTTAGGTCAGGGTAACTCCTTTTTTGTGCTTGCCCTTCACCAGACACAACACAGGCCCCACGTCCCCTTCAACCCGCTCCCAGGCTTGTGCCTTCACCTGCTAGGACCTGGCTGTATCTCTGGCTGACTGAGTGATGAGGATCCAGAATCTACCAGGCAAAGAGAGAGGAAGACAGATCCCAGGCAGAGGGAACAGGAAAAGCTGTGAGGCGAGACTAGCCTAACATTTCTTTGGAGCTTGCAATGCGCTGGAAGCTTTATGAGTAAAGGGGAAGTAACAAGAGACATGGCCAGAGAAGCTGGCAGAGGCAGAGCCACAGGAGGAGATTTGGGTTTTATTGCAAGCCCATAGGAAGCAAGGGAGTCACATGACCTGATTTACATTTTGGAAAGATCCCACTGGCTACTGTGTGGAGGATGAACTGCAGGGTGCCAGAGGGAGCTCTCAAAGTGGCCCAGGCAAGCCGTGACGTAGGTGGCAGCAGTAGCAGGGCTGGGGAGAAGTGAATGGCTTTGGGGCATATTGTGGAGACAGATTCCCCAGGACCTGTGAATAGAAACATATGTGGAGTGGGAAGTCATGCTTTGGCTTGGCAAAGAGTGGTGCCTTTTACTGAACTTGGGAAGACCAAGCGGGGAAAGGCGTGAGCAGGGAGGACTCAGAGCTTTTTGATGGGCATATCAGGTTTGAGATGCTCATAGAAACACAAGTAGAAATGTCAGGCAGTTGGGGCTCCTGGGAGAATCCTGGAGTGGAGATATATATATATATGCGCCTATATATATATATAGATATATATAGGTGTATATATATATATAGATAGATAGATAGATAGACAGATAGATAGATATAGATATAGATATGCATTTAGAAATTATCTGCGCCTAGGTGGGCCTTGAAGCCATGGCATTTCCATCCCTGGGACAGTTATTTTTCATTGCAAATTAATAAATTGAGTAATTTACCAAGGCAGTAGGCACCGAGCTGGGACTCCCCATAGCAGATGGCTGGCCCTGCCCAGGCTGGGCCTGGCCCCCTGCTTGGTCCTTTACCTCAACTGAGAACTGTTTTCACAAGGTTGTTTTGTTGTGTTTCCACACATAAAAAACACCGTGCCCAGGTTCCCCTTTATTCCTGTGGATCCATGTGAAAATCGGAAAAACTGACATGTATTTAAAACCTTTTTTTTTTTGATAAAATGCATCAAAGTGCTTATCTGGTTGAATAAAGAAATAGTACACCAATAAAGGGGAAACTTAACTAAGCAGATTAGGAGACCAGAACTAAACCCTTGTGAAGAGGAGGTCATAACTCGCTGACCAGAGCTGTGGACTTCAGGCTCCGGGTTGAAGGGCTCTGTCATCACACAATATTTGAGGACATTACAGAGAATGTTGGTTCGATCACTTGATGTCTAAGCATCCAGAAAGCAATCATAGAAACTCTAGAATTAAATTAACGTCAAATCATTTCAATTCATCTCTTGCATTTAAAGGGATTGATTAATGACTACTGATTACTGTCCTGACTTCCTGCCCTCCTGGGGCTCCTTTCTCAGCAGGGGAGACAGACCACACTGGGGGCAGAGCTGGATAGAGGCAGGTGTGAGATCCCTTTTAACTGAGGTGAGAAGGAGATAGGCAATTCCAAGGTGAAAAGACAAGCCCATCACCCTAGAGGTGATTTCTCAAACACTAAACATAACCCTGGTCGATTGTACAAACGCTTTGCATTCCTCTTTGGAATTAAAGTATTCATTTTTACTTCAGTATTATTGATGTAATTAAATGAAGTAAATTGCCACAGGAATGTTTTCAGGAGTACTTAAGCCGCCTCCCCTTCTCCTTTATCATTTACCACTTCTTCTGGGTAAATCCGAAAGATTTTGGAGAGCAACCGTCAACTTTTCTTACAAACCCAACCCTGTATTTACTTATGGGAGCCAGAAGGAAGGGTAGCATTAGAGGAAACAGAGAAGGGGAGGGGTGAAGGGGAGCCCCCTGACTTCCATTTCACTCCAGCATTGAGGAGCTGGAGAGCTGCTTCTTTGATGAAAGGGGTTGCGTTCCAGGGACTGAGACACAGCTCCCTGCTGCCACAGTGGGCAATCAGCCAGGCTTGCGGGCCACTGAAGCCAGTTCCTAGCCATCAGTCTGTTACCCTTTGTGCCTTCTCCTTCCCAAGAACCTGTAGACAGAAGACCACCCAGGCGGGCTCACCCTGCAAGACGGCCAGTCACCTTGACATTCTGGCTCTTTTGCTTTCTCCCTCTCTTCCCTACCCCCTCATCCTTCTCTTGGACATTCTCTCACGTGGCAGCTGGATCCAGGATCCACTGAACCAGCCCTGCTCTAGGCTTTGGGTCACATGCTTTCTTTCCACCCTGCATCTTTTCCTCACACCTTGATGGCTGTAATCTTAAGTGTTAAGAGCCAAGAATCCGTTTGGTCATTGGTGTCAAAACCATTTAGGATGAATCAGCTTAGGTAAAGGAATTCTCCTTAGGATCTCATTTCACTGACTAGAAATTTATACTGGGGTTTGGAAGCAGCACCCTGATTGGTTATAAACCTGCCTTGCTTTGCTAGTCATTGGTCTGAACGCATTTACCTCAGGGACCCAGAAGAGAGGAACAGCTATGGCCGGGCAAGAGTCACTGTATTTTGGGGTCCCTGGGCCAAAATCTCTATTGTAGCAGTCTTTCATAGCACCTCCATTTCATGATTATCAACAGTCAGGCTTATGAAGAGCTCTGGAAACCACACACGTTTTTTTAATGTCTGAATTTTAGATTAGTTGTTATAAAAGCACCTTTGTTCTGCAATGATGCATTGTACCTGCATAAAAGGACTCATTCTGAAAAGAGAACCCTGCCCTCCTCATCGTGCCAGAATCCCCTTTTTGCCACAAAAGCATCAACTTCAACAAAAGATAATAATCACACATACGTACCCACAATCACAGCTCAGTTGGATCTTTAACCTATGAGAGTCTATTTTTTAAACCTTGTGTAGTATTTTTATTCTCCCCACTTTTTCACATTACCCTCTAAAATCAATTTTATTCTCGACTCTCAGCCCGTGAGGTAAAAAATCAGGACAGAATTCTGTCCATGTTTATCTACAAAGGTAATGGTTTCAAACCTGTTATTCTATTTTTGTTCCTGGACGTTTCTTCACTGAGAATTACAGAACACAGGCTCTCGGTGCCACAGCCCTTTTCAGACTTGTGCCCGGGATGGGCCTGAATCTGGGGGCGTTCCTTACCTTTAGCTGCACTAGATGAACATCCACATGCTTGCTGTCGGAGTCCTGCTGGACTGAGTAGGTGAGGTCCCGAACCCTCTCTGAGGTCATCCGGAGCCAGGTCTCAATTTCAGGTAAGTGAAGGACAATCTTCCAGTCGGCCCCTGTATGCAGTGGGGGTGGCTTTTCGTACTGCTGGTCAGCGTCCACATCCTTCATCGCCTCTTCTCCCTCACTCTGTTCCACGGTGGGTGTCAAGTTGATGGCCATCGGTGAAGCATCAGTAGCCATGGGATCCAGGTCCTGTGACCTCAGGGGGGAAAGTGTCACGCTCATGGTTAACATGGAGAAGTCTAAACCTTACTTCTTTCCAAAACAGCTGAAAGGCAAGAGGAAAGAAGAAAGCAAGAGTCAGACAAGATTGCCAAATAAAGAAATGATACTTCGCCGAAGAAACAGGATTTCTAAATTAAGCCAGATTTCTAAATTAAGAAACCATAGCTCATTGCAAAAACAGAAAGAGGTGTTTTAAGTTTCTACATAGTAGCCCCAAGACTCAGCATATAATAGGAACATAAAACCATGTGGAAAGGCCTACCCCGACATCCATTCTCTCCTCATTCCTTAGTAACAAAATCCTGATTTTCAGCTGTGCGTATCTCTGCCAAGAAGTGAAAACGACATTCCCTATCTCCATCGCAGCTAGGTGTGGCCGAGTGGTTAAGTTCTGACCAATGAGATGTAAGAGGAACTCCTGTGTAGAAAATCTGGCAGAGCTGCTTAAAGGGAGCTGGCTTAATTTGGAGGGGCCCCCTTTTTGCCTGTTGCTTTTCCTCCTCCTTCTAGCTTGTCACGTGGACTTGGAGGCTAGAGTCCCAGTTGCCATCTCAGACCAGGAGATGCCTTTGGGTGTCACTTAGAGGCTGGTAGAACAGAGTAGCAGGAATATGGGTTACACGTAACTATAGGAGCTACTGTACCAGTCCTGGGGTGCTGCCCTGGACTTCTTTTATTGAGAGGAAAACAAACTTCTATTTTGTTTAAGTCACTATTTTGGCGGGCTTTTCAACTACAAGGGTCCAAGCATCATTTTGACTATTACTGCCAATAGAGTCAATACATAGGATAACTAGAGAGGGAATACATTCTAATTAGTAAAAACACTGTGCTGAATTGAGGAGAGGTTGCTCCTTGCTATGATTTGTTAGATAAACAGACATCATGGAGTAATATACCAAGCCTTTACTTTTGTGAAAATTAGATAGAATATATCTAATTAACTCTTAACCTAAATGACATTAATATTTGGTCATGCTGAAATTTTTAGAGGCTCTGGAATTTCAAGAGAAATTAAACACATACCATGTAAATGCTAATCAAATATATTAAAATAATATAAGTGTAAGTTATAATAAAGTAAGGTTGCTGTTCAAGATAAGTTGTTTAGCTTTTTAATATTCACTTAGTAACAACAGCAAAATTATTTTACCTACAAAATAGGGGGAGTGGAAATCAAGAAAGCACCCAATTTAACTAGGAACATGTAATTTCCCATATAGGAATGGGCACAGGGAATAAAAACACTTGTTGAATTGACAAAAGCCTTAAAAATAAGTTACTCTTATGACAAATTATTTCAGAAGCCTCTCAATGCTGCAGTGCTCTGCCCTTCTCCAATTTCTTGAGCATCTTATTTTTAAATTAAATGATAAGGAGGTTTACAGATGAATTTTTGATATCCAAGTTATTTGCAAAGATCGAAACATAAAGTAGTTTTATCACTTTATTCCTCCCTTAGAGAATGGTTTTAGGCTTCAGTTTAACAACTTTCTCTGCCTGATTACAAGGAGAAATCCATGCCCTACGTTTTCAGCTACCCTTACACACAGTTTTTAAAATAACAATAATACTAGACCTGGCTATTTTTTTTAATCAATTAGAAGATGCAAAATTTCACTGAGAGGGACAAACCTCCAGGAAGCCTAAGCTACCATACTGCTTCTTTATAAGCCATCCCCTAGCCTCTGATTTCCCAAAGCACTTTTACATTTTTAACCAATTCACTGCCCTCTGAGGGAAACGTTTCAGAATCACAATCCCAGAGAAGGAATATGATAAACAAATGTTAACAAAGGTTTCTGGTACAAGGTCACAGACCTGGTGATAAATGATGACACTAGTGTCACCGTGATTCCTTTTTCTAGGAAACCTGACTCATCCAAACCAGAAAACGAAATGCCTGGAGCATGTACAATGCACTTTTTTTTTTTTTTTTTTTTTTTTTTTAGTTTCAGGTGCACAAAACAAAGTAATACTAATGCACTTTTTAAGCTATACCCAGGCCCCTCCTGACCAAGAGCCCTGTATAACTGAAGAAAAGATGCCTGATCATTGCATTTTCTCTGAAACTCCTAAATCAAGGCTGGGTCTTCCCCGGAATACACATCCTATTGTAAATTACAGAACATACAAAAGAACTGACTCAATGCAATTTGTGTCCCAACATACACGTCCATAAATACCATCAGTCTGTACATCAAACAGGCACATGAGTTTTGTGTGATCTGGCGCAAGAGGCTCCACGTTTCTGGGTCTCAGTTTCCTCATCTGTAAAATGACAAACTTGGCCTAGAATCTAGGCCCTAGATGATCAGTAAGATCCCATCTGACTCTAAGGCTCTGTGATTACCTATTTATCCAGAGATTTCAAAGCCATTGGAAGCATCTTGCCTGCACTGACAGCTGTGCAGATACTAAATGATGGCCCTCCATTTTATCAAAGCACACAAACAGCATCAATAGATTTGCCCCACTTAATGGAAAGATTAAGCACACAAAACAGCATCAATAGATTTGTCCTACTTAATGGAAATGCTTACCATGCAAACGCATTTGTAAGTCGTTATTTACACATTATGTGTTGTTAATTCTTTCCAGAAGAACAAATATGGGAGATTATCCCCCTGGGAGTTTGCAATTTAAGATCGACAACACAGATGTGGTTATACATGTAGAGGACAAACAGAATAAAATAAAAACATTAAACAAAAACATAGCTGTGCATCACACATGGGTAAAGAGCAAGGAAACCTTACATTCAAGCTGCTAAACCAAAATTTTCCTGCATTATAACATTTCAACTTGGATGTGATATTTCTACATTTACTGATCAGACTATAAATAAGAGAATTTCCATAACCCAGAGAAGTAAAGCAAAGCTGCACTTTACTCAAGTTTTATTTTAACTTCTGTCTATTTACTTTCCCGAACATATATACCTTTGCCCGTGGAAAAGAAATACCATGCGCTGTCATAATACCATAGCAAGCCTGGGAAGCGGCAGAAAATTGATTAATTACCCATTTTCAGAGAAAATAGTTACTACAAACATTTAATTTTCAATTCCAGTAGTTGCCATTTAAATGGCCATCCATGGATAACCAAACTCTATTTCTGATTTTCACGCAGTCAAATCTGATTTACAAGAAAACTTAAATTTATAATTTAAAAGAAAACTGCTTCACATTACGGAGACTTGTAGTAACAATCTCTGTGTATATTTTTCCTGTCCTTAGCATGACTATTCAAGCTTGCTTTCCCCTCAGATTAATGATTCCATTTGAATGTAAACAAATAGTAGGAAATTCAGCACAAGTCTACACATTCTACTCAGCACTGTAAGACCACAAGTTTTGTACTCTCCCTTTACAAGGCATCTTGCAATAAGATTCCTTTCTAGTCACGGGGACACTTTGAAAAACGAAGGGAAAAAAAGCCAGTACACAACAATTTCTGAAGATGCAAATGAAAACACTGACGCAAATGCATACAGGTACCCACCCACTTACAACTCTAGCAGGAGAGGAGTGATCACCCAGCTGTTTGGAACCCAGTGACCTCCGCTTCTCCTCCTCCCATCACGTGCTTATCTGTGGCCACCCTCCAGCATTAGAGATAATTCCACCTTTATCCCAGCTGCTGTTAAAAATAACATAGATCAAATCCTTTCCTTTCCACAAATCCAAAGAAGAGTCAACATTTAAAGTGCAAAAGCTGAAAGCAGTAAGGATGTTAAAGTTGTTTTTTTTTCCTTTTTCAATTTGTGAGAAGGGTTTTCCCATCACACTCTATTTATCATCCTATCAAAACAGAAGGGACATACCCCAGGTTGCTTACTAATAAGGACCCGTTCTGCTGTCTCCCTGACAGTCCACAAGTTTTGAGTCGAAACCTGCCTTTAGCAGAATTCATTCGATTTGAATAAGACACATTTAAATCAGGAGAGTGTTCTTCCATCCAGCTAGCAGGCAAAAAAATGCAGCTACACAGCCATCATAACTGCCTACCTCTTTCTCCCTTCTCTTGTAATTTTCTCTCTTAAGTGAAAGAACAGAAAAGCCGGGAATCTGCCGACTGTACTCACACTGTAAATGCTTTTCTCCCTAAAGGTCCTTCAGGATTAAGCGTCTGGCTCCACCTTCTCTCCCCCCCTTCGGGTTCTCTTCTTGTGGCCAAACAAGATAAAGGCCAGTGTCAGGGTCACCCCATGCCAGCAGGATGCTGGCAAGTCTATAAGGCACCAGCTTCATACACCCTTACTGGCCTACACCGCTTACAAAGAGAGGGCTATGCTGTCCCTATTTGGAAGCTAATGTATAAGCTCCAGGCCTGTGCAGTTATAGGCAGGCCTTTTGCAAACAAGCAGTGATAAGTGAGCTGGGAAAACGGAGGCTGTTGCCAAAACAAGGATTGCTATGGAAAAGTGTTTGGGTGGACAGAGCACATCCAATCACAGTTCAGAAGAACCAAAGTTATACCCTTAAAACACAGCAACCCTAAAACAGAATAAAGTAATACACGTACAAATAAATCAGTAAAGCAATAGTAACATAACCAGCTGACAGAGCCCATCTGTGCTAAATAGGTTCAATCTCTCTTTTCTTAGGAAGAAACTGTTCTTTCCAAACAAGAGTATCATCCTGTGTAGTTTGAGAGGCAATCTTAGCATCATGGAAATCAACCTAAGCCTAAATACTTACTCTCAATCTTTCCATGCCCTGCTTACTCCTTAAAAAACAAGTGAGAGACTAAAGCACAATGCTAGCCAAATTACCCGACCTACTTGCTACAAAGCACATGTTATAAAACTGAAGTAGAGAAAATTGTTAGGAATCGCTAAGTGTCCATCTTTCTCCTTCATTTTTTCCTTTCAGATTCTCATAATCACTCTTCACAGAAGTTATTCATAGAAACACCGAATTTTGAAAGGAACAAAAATGTTCCACTGGAACGTTTTGATTTTCATCGAAGGTTAGTTCTCATGTTTTGATTGTATTAAGGAAAAAGAAATGAGGTGCATCCTGTGTCTGACTCCAGGATTCTAGAATCAGGCTCTGCAAAGATAACACAAAAACACCACACGTTTAATAACTTGCTTAATTAAATGTCGCAGTCCACTTAGCTGAATGAGGCTCTAAGTTATCATCGAGTCTTAAATCTTGCTGTATGCCTCCCTTCCTGGTCTCTTGTGAGGTCAAGAGTTGAGAAACTTCAAATGACTTTAAACTCTTAAACAAGAGAGCCAAGAGCTCCTGCCAAGTATTAAGTTAGATGTGGATTTTAGGGAATAAAGAGACAGTGGCTTTTGTAACAGGCTCCTAAAGAAGTTTCCATAATCACTGATTCCTCCTTCTCCTGGCCCCATGCCCTCCAGAAGTCACCTGGAGTAACATGGTTTAGTGAGATCGCAGTGGAAAATCCAGATCAGTCTCACTTTCTAATCCTCCCACCATAACAGGACAGCCTACAAGTGGGTATCAGTGAGGAGAACTTTGAGCTTTAAGTGTGGGGAAGAGGGGTGGGAAGGGGCAAGGGAAGGTAAGACAGCGTGAAAATAGTGAAAGAGTGAGGCTCAGACAGATTTCTACAATGTAAAGATCTTCGTGGTGCTATTGATGTTTCCTCTCTCTTTTTACCCCTTTAGAATGTCCTTTGTGTAGGGCTGTGTCCCGATAGATGGCTGATTACGTCCTGCTAATCACATAGAGACCATGCACACCCTCCCAGGTCTCCCCTCAATCGCCACTAACTCCCTCACCCAGAGCACAGAGTCTTGTCAGCCATCACACACTTCATCCATCACCTTCCTCCCTCAAACTCCCCTCCTATCCCCTTCTCCCACGCCACCTCCCAATTGCTCAGATTCTTCTCCTGGGGCAGGGGCCCCCCAGATTGACTCAGCTAGTCATCATACCTCCAGTGTTTTCTTGCCCCTATTACGGTAGTCATTTTCTGTCACTCAGAGATTTATTTGGCTGCATCAGCCAGTCATTTGCGAATGAGAATTTGGATCTGGATTCGGTGAACACTAAGAAGCATTCATACTTCTTACCCCCACCCCAACTTGCTAATAACCACCTTTAAGCAGTAGGCAGCTACCTTTCTGTCGTTCAAGAAAATGCCTTCAGAGGAACTGGATTTGTAAAACTCTAGTACATCATTTATATAGTTGTTGCTTTTGTCAAAGCTATTAACACAAAGAAAATGAAACAAGGTTCATTTCAAACCAACTGACATTATAAGGTGTTATGTGTACATGTGACTCATCATATTTACCCTCGAGGAAATTATAGTTTAATAAATACAATTTCCCTCCCTCCACTCACACACACGTTCGCCCACTAATACCTATTGCACAGGGAGGATGTGGGCAAACAATGCCCTGTGAGTCCCCAATGGAGTGGCATAAATCCTGGTGGAAAGAAAGATAAAAGGGGACTTTACTGGAGAAGGTAACATTTGAGATGAGCCTGTAATGATGGGTATGGCTTAGACGGGCAGAGATAGAAGAGCAGTGGGGAAATAACTCCAGGCTGGGGGAACTACGTGGACAAAGATACCTCAACACGAAGAAGTTGGGAGAATCAGCAAAAAATTCAGTGTTGAGAGGAATTGGGAGCTCGATGGGGACGAAAACCAGATAAAGCTACAGGTTAAGTTACAGCCATATTATAAGAGGGCTGCACACACCATGCTATAGAGTTTGGAATGAATCTCACAGGGAGCAGAAACTCTAAAAAGATATTTTACAATCAAAAGAGAAATAGGATTATAGTTGTATCCTAGAATAGGACAGAAATATCAATACAGGTACTCTTATTTACCAAGAAAATGAAATGAGAAATCAGCATGATGAGAGGTTCAACATCCTCTTTTCCAGGCAGTCATCAATATTAAATGTAACCTTAAAAACCTCTTTCCAGAAAAAAAGAGAGGCAGACGGGGGAGAAAGGGAGAAAGATTGGGAGAGAGGAATACTACAAGTCTGATTTTTAGATTAGAGTGATTAAAGGAGATCTGTGCTCTGTCCTACCTACTCCATTAAATATAAAAAGAATTCTCCATTTTTAGTTCTCCATTAAACCTAGCATCATATATTTGAAGAGGAAAATTTTTAAGGATCTTTTTATGCAATGTTTTACTTTTGTTCTTGTTCTAAAACTATTTTTAAATTAATTAAAAAGTAATATAAATTAATGAAAACATTGTAAAAATAGATAACACTGAAGTTAAAACATCCTCCTCTATCCCCATATTATCAGTCCAGTCAATAAGTGATAAGAGGCTATTTATCTTTTGTAACCTCAATATGTGAAGTAGAAAGGATGTGAGACTTTTAAAGATTCTGAAGTCTAAATGTGTTAGTTGTCTATATTAATGCAGCAATAGAGAAGTGTTTGCAAATTCAGTGTTAATTTACCTGGTGTTAATAGGTATTCTACCAAAAGTTGCTACTGACAAATAAATTGAGATAGTGCTGGGGGATTTCTGGGTAGAGATAACCACTGAATATATGTATCTACTTTTGCTCCTTCCAGAAACTCCACTAACACTATAACAGAGGATTTTTTGGTTTTTGGGTTTAGTAGAAACACTCAAGAATGGCAAAAGAAACAATAATATTTTTGGAAACTGCAAATCAGATGAACAACTGATAAATGCCTTAGCCGATTCAAGAAAGTTATGTCCTAAGCCAGCAGTGCAGAGAGAAAAGAATCAACCTGATTTTACTTCAGAATCCTTTAAGTATTCTGAAAGTGGTGGACCCAGGTACCTCTGAAAGTAGAGAGGCAAGAGTGTGTAGTGAAGAATTGACTTTACCCAAAGAGGAATCTGGCCTTTTTCCCAACTCCTGGGAGGTAGCCTCTAAACACTCAGAACTTCCCAGTAAGAGTACTTTTGTAATTTATGGTGGGTCCCTCAAACCACACCTGGAAGTTTATGTTAACAAGGTGACTCAGGATGGGGGGCTAGCCAGATAGAAAGACCAAGCATGTGATGAGACGGCTGGGGCTTTGGGCAATCAATCATGCCTAAGTAACAAAGCCCCAATAAAAACTATGGACACTGAGGCTCAACCTAATTTCCCAGGTTGGCAATACTCCATGAGTATTATCACACATCAATGACAGGAGAGTACCACATCCCTGAGGAAATGGAAGCTTTGTGTTTGGAACTTTCTCAGTCCCAGATTGCACCCTATGTGTTTCTTCCTTTGGTTGGTTCTGATTTGTATCCTTTTGCTGTACTAAAATTATCATCATAAATATAGCACTTTCCTGAGCTCTGTGAGATGTTCTATCAAATTATCAAATCAGAAGGAGTCTTTGAGGACCCCCAAATTTACAACCAGCTGGTCTGACGTGAGGATAGCCCTGGAGACTCCTGAACTTGTAGCTTGTGTCAGAAGTCTTGGGCAGACTTGGAAATCTGGGAGGACTGTACCCTAAACCTCAAGTTTGACCTAACTGGGTAAAGGGGCAATGATACATCAAGAACATTAATTTTGATTGAAAACTATTTACAAACCAGAACTCTAGGTCTTTCCTTATTTTGTGCTGCTAAGTGGCTGCTCCTATTCCCAATTCTGGTAGAAGACTAGACTTTATTCTCCAGGAAAGATCAATCAAAGGTTCTCCAGACATAGGGACACTGAGTACAGTTGATAATAGAAGTACCTTGAAAATAGGAGGATTGAGTTAACATAGTCGTTCGGAGTGCTGAGACCCCCACAGCCCTTTTCTCCAAATTGACACTCCAAAGCCTTGACCCTCCAGTAAAGAGACTAGAGATCCTCTCTCTAAGAGATCTGATCAGTCCAAGAAGACAAGATACTGAAATTGGCACATTCAGATCACCTTACAGTGAATTCACGGTCAATAGGCCCGCCCACACATTCAAAGTATTCAGTCAGCTTTCTAGTCTCCTACTCCTAAATATGATAAGGCAGTCAAGGATTGGCAGAGATTTAGGTATAGCTCTAATATAGATAACTGGCCCAAAGCAAGCAAACAAAAACCTCAACCTGGAGAAAACAGATCACGCAAGGAGAAGATGATTTGAGGGAAAAAGAAATATTATCAGGGATAAGATATTGTACCCATGGAACAAGAACAGAATTTTATTTTTAAAAAGAAATAGTCATAAAACAAAAAATCAGTTTGGAAAAAGAAAAACATGATAGCAGAAAGGAAAATTTTACTACAACTACTGAAAATAAAGTTGAGGAAATCTCACAGAAAGTAAAGCAAAAAGATAAACAGAAATTAGGAGAGAAAATGTTAGATAAGTAGTGATCAATGCAGGAGATTCAACGTCTGGAGAATAGGGATTCCTGAAGGCAAAAGGAAAGAGAAAGGAGAACATCATCAAGGAAGTCTTTGAAGAAAATGTAGGACATGAGTTTCTAGATTAAAAAGAAAGGTACATACCAAGGTACTTAACTTGAAATATCAGAATATTAGGGAAAACGATCTTTGGGTTGAAGGAAGAGGCATACACAAATGAAGGTGTTCAGAACCAGTCACCCCAAAACGTGCTTCTGTGGTATGCGGGTTGTTTTGAGCTAAAAGCAACTTAGCTGTGGGCTCAGGAAAAACTTCTGCCCTCCCATCCTCCACCCCTTAACTACTTAGAAGAACTTGATGAGGGGCCTTGACCTACGTAGAGCACAGGTGTGTAAAGGGCCCCTGGAAGCTGTTAGAATGAGTTTTGTGTGAGCAAGAATGACTCCACATTGAATGAGCATGAGTAACTCCATTTTGGACATGTGCAGAGAACTTAGCAGACGATGCCCAGGGAGCTGCCCGGTTGCCCTGGTAATTGGGTGTAACCAGCTACACTCCAAAGGTCTGCTACTGAAGATCTGAGGACGTCAGGGTCGCTGGCTGGCTGCCCTGATAAGGTGACATCAGGAAGGCACTCAGAACTGCATGAGGGCTGAGGACTTTGGCAGCTCAGAGAGCCAGTCTCACCTGAGAGGTGGCCGTGCTGCTCCTCTGCTCCAAAAACCCGCTTGCTCCATCAGGCTCAGACTGAACCTCTACCGGACCGACCTCCCCGACCAGACCCCCTTCCTTGTTCCATGAGGACTCCGATTGACTTTGGGACTGACTCATTACTCTGTTTTACCCAATTATTGTATTGTGCTGTGTGCTTTACTGTTTGGTGTGCTGATGGTTGATGTTTGAGTAAAGAGCATATTGAAAGGGATTTAAGATCTTGCGTACTTGGTTCTTTGCTCGTGCCCCAGCTACCGCGGAGGCCTCAGTCAGTGCCAGGTAGATCCTGGGGCTCTGAGAGTCTCTGGGGGTAAGTCCCCCTAACTTGCAGGAGGAGACTGCAGCACGGACTGTGAGCCTCGCAGTCACTCTGACATTAAAGCAAACTTCTGTTTACTAAACAGTTGCTCTTCTTATCATCCTGCAATGCCCCTTTGAAGCCCCCAAGGCTCCTTACCTCACCCCTACCTCAGAATGTCTTACCTACCTATTGTCCCTTTCTGTCTCTGAACCCCTCGTTCATGTGGGGTCTCTTATTCTTTAACGTATTCAGGGTTCCATGCATATGTATGTATTAAATTTGGTTATTTTACTAATCTGTCTCATGTCTATTTGATTATCAGACAGCCAAAATACTACCTTGACGGTAGACAAAGTGTCTTCCTCCTCAGCACAAGGAATCATAAATTAGATTGCTTTGGAACGATCAACAACTATGATATTGCGATTTATAATGAGAAATATATATTTGTCCCCTTTTCTAGCACAAAGCACTTAAAACTCTGGGAGTTTCCTAAGCACAAGAGCAATAGGAGCAACTTTTGTTACAATATTTGGTCTTTTGTCCTTGGTTCCTGAAATAGCTCCAGAATCATAAAGGTGAAAGAAGTGTTTTGTTTTTCATAACAAGACCCGTTCAACCACACCCGAGTTTGTGTGAATGAGGTGACTTTTGGAAAGCCTATAAGGATAGGGGCTGGTTGTCAAGGGAACCAACCAAGATTGGAGGTTTGAAATTTTTAGTCCCATCCCCCAACCTCTGGGGAAGAGAGAGAGGCTAGAGGTTCAATCAATCATCAGTGGCCAATGATTTAATCAATCATGCCTACGTAATGAAGCCTCCATGAAAACCCAAAAGGACAGAGTTCAGAGAGCCTCAGGATTGGTAAACAAGAACACATCCACATTCTGGGAAGGTGGTACACCCCAAACTCCACGGGGACAGAAGCTCCTGTGCTTGGGACCCTTCCAGACTTCACCTTATGTATCTCTTCATAAGCTGTTCATTCATATTCTTTAATATCCTTTGTAATAAACTGGTAATCCAGTAAGTAAATTATTTTTCTGCATTCTGTGAGTGGTTCTACAAATCAATAGAAACTGAGGAGGTGGTCAGTTTATAGCCAGTTGGTCAGATCCACAGGTAACAAGCTGCACTTGCAATTGGCATCTGAAGTGAATGGAGGGAGGAGACAGTCCTGTGGGACTGAGCCCCTAAACTGTGGGATTTCATACTATCATTAGGTCAATAATGTCAGAAAGAGTTAAATTACAGGACACCCCTGTGGTATTACGGAATTACTTGGGTGTGGGAAAAGCCACCACACATTTGGTGATCTGAAGTGCCAGAAGTGAAGCAGGATATTGAGAGTAGCGGAGACACACAGGAATGTGTTTTCCATACCAGCAACTTTGATGCTAGGAGGCAGTTGTTTACCTTAAGAAGGAAAAAGAATTCTAGTACAGAATTGTATAGCAAGACTCATATAGTGATAAACAATCAAATGTGAAGATAGAATAAAGACATTTTCAGATTTTTAAGTTCACAAAAATAAAACAATATCCCACACACTTTTCTCACAAGATACCAGAGTCTCCATACGTTACAAAAAGAAAAAAAAGAGTAACCAAGAAAGAGGAAGTCACGGGGTGCAGAAAACAGGAAACTTAGCACCACAGGGTAATGGGGAAGGGGATATGTAAGGATGGCAGTTGTGTACCAGGCAAGGAAAGCATCCAGTCCAGATTGGAACAAGTCAGAAGACTCTCGAAAAGACTGCTTCAAACAGACAACTTTGAGAGAAAAATTGATGTCAATGAACCTACCTACCTCGAAGAGATTTACTCAACTTGTGGAGAACGGGGGGTTGAATTACAGATAATCACATAGAAAGCTAAGCAAATAATAATTATAAACCATACAAAGTTGTACAAAAATATAACAGGAATCATATTACTCTACATGGGTTAGCTAAAAATTGCATTTAGTTATTCTTAATAACAAACACTAACTGTTTATATAATCCAAATCACAACATGATTTTACAGGAAGAATGGGTGGAGGGTTGTGTGTGTGTACAAGCATATAAAGAATTGTACCCCATGAGAGCCACAGAGTAAGATGGTACATGAAAGACTAGGGGAGGGGATTGTGTGTGTGTGTGTGCGTGCACATGTACACAGGCATTCCTGTGAGAAAGAATAAGAGAGAGAGAGAGATGGGGTGGAAGAACGAGCTAAATAAATTCTTATCTTTTATATTGAGAAGCCAACAGATAAAGACACGAGAAAAAAATACTCAGGAAATAGCCCCACTATTGCATTGTTTCAAAATGGATTTAATTACAAAACTAATCAGCTAAAGGATGAGAAGTAGTTGTCCCTAGAGAATGAGAAATGGAAAAGAAGAGGGTCTGGGGACTGCTGTTTGTCTTAAAACTCAGAACTACTTGATTCCTAACTCGTTGTCTAAAAACATAAAACTTAAAAACACCTAGTTTAAAAAAATGAAAGAGTTTTTTAATTGCAGGACAGGACTTTAATACTTTCAAATATATTGAGCCTCTCCAACCAGGGGTGCAATTGTTCTCAAACTTATTTGACTTTGAAAATGATTCGTTTTTGCTTGTATTTTTGGTAGAGAATAGCACAAAACTGGGTGGGGGCACTCAGTTAAAATGCTAAGTTTACAATTGTGCCTACCCACCTCCCAAAACACCATATTTTTTACTACAAAATGCTCACTGTGACTCAGTTCAATAACAAGGTTGTATTTGTTTCACTCAAATATTCCTTTAAGAAAGAACTGCTTCCTATGAACTAAATCTGATCTCATAATAAAAGCCAGGTGAGTAAGTGATCAAGTTGAAGGTAAGGTTATTTCATTATTTGTCCCACAGGTAGATACATTCTGGAGTGAATAGCTTTCATTTTTGAAGACAACTGGATCAGGCTGAAATTCCAAATAATGAACTTAAGCCAAATTTTTCAACTAATGTCACATTTGTTTTTGTTGTTCATGCTGCAACATGAGAAAACACCAAATAACTACCCACACTGCTATTCTTTCATAAACAGAAGGCATTTCATGGGTGACGAACTCTCATAGAGACCAGGATTTCCCAAAGCATTATTTCCTAGTCATTATTGTTTGCCAATCACTCTAACTTCCCAAACATGCAAACAGAATTTTCTTTAGAGGATTCTGATGTCAGATTAAAAACTACTAATGGGAGACGGCAAAGGCTCTTACTAGCTAAATGTATGATGTGATCAGAGATCCTCCCTCTGAATGTTTATTACTAAGGATAATTAAAGGTCTGGTATTATGTCTGCATTTCAAAGAAACAATTTCAGCAAGGTAGAATCTATTTATTTCAAATATTTTACAATGGTTTTGCTTAAAATCCATCAAGTTCATTAAATACTGTCAAGCATTTCTGCCCAACCAGCCATCTAAATTGAAGGTTAAGTGTCTGATAAAGTATGACTTGTTCTGACATAAATTGGTGTTTTAAAAAATAATCCCTAGAACAAATATACAAGTTATACATCATGGGCCTTCAAAGAAAAATAAAAATACATATTTTCTAACTAAAAGCAGAGAGATAGTACAAACCCACAAATATTTCCGTTCTGTGTATGCTGGTAGACAATAAAAGCATGAGGCATAAACCAGCTTAGCATAAATTCATTTTCATTGAATTTTGGTCTTTTTCTTAATAAATTATTTATTCTCTTGCTTAAGGAAATAAATAGCAATACTAGAAACTGCTGAGCAAGAGCCAATGTTATAAAAGCCTCTAAAAGGAACCTAGTACATCCTTCATCAATCCCAGAAAATTAGTCACAGATTGAATTTTACCAGATTCTTTACCAGATCTTCCTTTCAGCAAAGCCAGAAAAAAAGTTTTTAGTTTTTAAATTTAGGCTCCCCTCTAAATCTCAAGAGTATAAAGGGCAAAAAATGCTGAATACTGTACCAGGCCAATCCATGCTCTCTCCCCTCTGCTGTAAGAGTGCTAAAGCCTAAGATGAAAGCCAAAACCCTGCAGCCATTTGATTGTATCACTTACCACTACTCAAGTCTAGCTGTGGTCACCACCCACGCACACGGGCATCATCCAAGAGTGGCTGTCATCCAAGGGTTATTCAGCTCCTTGAAAGATGACTGTCCCTAGCTTTTTATTTTAATTTTTCGTATCTTGCTTTGGTAGCAAGTTACAATTGACGTGACACTCAGAAACAACTGACCCTTCTCCAACAAACAGGCTCTAGAAACCATCCATTTATAATGTTTCAATTAATGCCTCACAATCTATCACGCATCACATGACACAGCTATTTTGGTCTTACTTAGTCATTTGCAGCCAAATACAGTGAGTCTCAGACAAATTCTGCTTGTCACAGCTTCCATTCGTTGTACCCTTTGACATGCCCCTACCATTGTTAATAGTTCTGTATGAGTCAAACATTGATTTGGATACTCGAGGCCCTTTGAATGAGTTACCTCCACAAGAAATGGTTCAATCATACAGAACTAACTCCCTAGGTCTGAAAACGAACAATCCGGAATATTTCACTAACATGCAGCTGACTCCATTTCTAAAATAAGTGCATTTTGGATGACCTTTAATTAAGCTGGAGTCTATAAGCTGGGAGTTTAGTTTTATTTCATTTGTTAACATAATGTAAAACACAAACAGCTGAGAGAATATGATTTTTTCTCTGCTTCTACCATAATGTGAGATAACATGAAAATTTAATAGAACACAGATTTAGATTTATAAGGAAGAAGAGGAATATATTACTCCTGCTCTTTTGGTTACCATTTGCATAGAATATCTTTTTCCATTCCTTCACTTTCTACCTATATGTGTCCTTAAAACTAAAGTGAGTCTCTTGTATGCAGCATACTGTTAGATCTTGGTGTTTGTTTTCTTTTAATCTATTCAGCCACTTTATATTTTTTGATTGGAGAATTTGGTCTATTTATGTTTAATTCTTTTCTGTCTGTTATTTTAGTTCCTTTATTGCTTTCTTCCTCTCTTATTGTTTTCCTTTATGATTTATTTTTTTAGCAGTATGCTTTAATTCATTTCTCTTTATCTTTTGTGTAACTAATAAAGGTTTTTTGTTGTGGTTACCATGAGGCTTACATAAAACATCTTATAGACATAAGTCTATTTTAAGCTGACAACAACTTATCTTCAACCTCATTTAAAAAAATGCAAACTACCCTTTTCTCTTCCCCCTTTCATGCTATTGATGTCACAGTTTACATCTTTTTATATCGTACATCAATTACCAAATTATGTAGCTATAGTTATTTTTAATATTATCATTTTTAACTTTTATTCTAGAGTTAAAAGTGATTTACACACCACCATCACATTATTAGAGTATTCTAAATTTGACAATATATTTACCTTTATCAATGAGTTTTATATGCTTTCGTGTTGTTAGTGTTCATTTCAATGTCAAGGACTCCCTTTAGAATTTCTCATAAGGCAGGTCTAGTGGTAATGAATTCCCTTAACTTTTGTCCAGGAATGTCTTTATCTTTCCTCCATTTCTGAGGGACAGTTTTGCCTTCAAAACATATTTCTGCTTGGTTCTTTCTTATGACTTCTATTTCTTTATTAAACTCATTTTGTTTGTGCATTGTTTTCTGATTTTGTTTAGTTGTCTATTTGCATTTTCTTGCATTTCATTCACTTGGTTGGCAGGGCTTTTTTTTTTTTTTTTTTTGCTTTCAGCACTTTGAATATATATCTCACTCATTCCTGGCCTTCAAGATTTCTTCAGAGAAGACGTCATCAAAATGCCGGCATGCGGTGAGCCTCTGTAAATATCCCCTGGAATTTACAACAAATCTAACAACTATAACTCCACAAAGGACTCCCTGCACAGCAGACAGGCAAGACAAAGAGACCCACTACTGAATTCACCTAAAGGTGGGCAAATTGTACGAGCGGGGGAGGAGGGAAGGAAGAAGTGTGGAGCCGGAGCCACATGGGCGCAGGATGCAGACCGAGCTCAGTGCTCCAAGCTCGCTGCATCCCAGAACTACTGCAGTTGCGAGAGAGGGAAGAATTCAGACTGCTAGGGCTCCATTTATGGCCCACAGGGCTGAGGGGACAGCATATAACACGGCTGAACCCAATGCTCACGGCAGAGACCTCGGAGAAAAGACTGAGGGAAGAAAGCTGAAAACAGTGGTTTAAGCCCTCACTGCCGCAGAGAACGGAAGCCTTAGGCACTGAGACTAGCCGCCCCCTCCCTACCCTCCCAGAGCTTGCCCCACCATCACCTGCCCAGTACCAGAAGCGGAACAGTAGCAGTGTCAGATCAAAAGAACAGAATAATTGCTGTTCTGAGAACTGGACCGCACACACAGATTCGCAGCCCAACTAGTTCCGGCAAAGGGGAGGGAGCTGTGGAAGCAGGACCGGCTGTGGTGGTGGTCGCGTCCATTGCTCTGGGCCACCTCTCACAACTCACCCCGCCCCTGTCCCCACCTATCTGGACAGATCCCTGCAGGACTAAACAGAACTGCTGAAACACACAGGCTCTGAATCAGGTGCAGGAAGAGCTTTGGAACTTCAAAAGCTTTCTGCATACCCACATGGCCACTGTGCCCTGTGACCCAGGAGAATTGTTAACAGAGGAGAAACCCATCTCCCAGGGAATCGCCCCATTGTGTGAGAAGCTGGAATAGTGCAGAGAAAACATAGCACTACAGTGTGAGAGAGAAAAAAAGGCTGCAGTAGGAGAGAAAATAAAACATTCTACCAACAAGTACTGGAAAACAAAAGAAATAATTCTTCCTATCAACCTGTTGCAGAAGCCACTCCTGTAGATGTCTAGGAAGAGAAATAATAAATCAGTAATTGCCATGAATAACCAAGGCAACAAGACAGCTCAGAAAGAAAGTAAAAAGTCTCCAGAAAAGGAACTTAAAGATATGGAAATATGTGACTTAAATGACAGAGAATTCAAGATTGCAGTTCTGAAAAAACTCAACGAGATGCAAGAAAACACAAAAGGCAGTTTAATCAACTCAGAAACACAATCAAAGAACAACATGAACATTTTACAAAAGAGATTGAAATTTTAAAAAAGAACCAAATAGAATTTCTGAAGATTAAGAACTCAATAGAAGAAATTAAGAATGAAATAGCCAGCTTAAGTAGTAGAGTTGACCAGATGGAGGAAAGAATCAGTGACGTCGAAGATAGAAATCTGGAAATGACACAGATTGAAGAAGAAAGAGACTTGAGACTTAAAAGACATGAAAGAACTCTACAAGAACTTTCTGACTCCATCAGAAACAGCAATATAAGAATAATGGGCATATCAGAAGGAGAAGACAGAGAGAAGGGAACAGAGAATATATTCAAACAAATCGTCGATGAGAACTTCCCAAACTTGTGGAAAGAACTGGATCCTCGAATCCAAGAAGCAAATATAACACCTAATTACCTCAATCCCAACAGGCCTTCTCCAAGGCACATTGTATTGAAGCTGTCTAAAATCAACAACAAAGAAAGAATCCTCAAGGCAGCCAGGGAAAAGAAGATGGTAATCTACAAAGGAAAGCCCATTAGATTATCATCAGATTTTTCAGCAGAAACTCTACAAGCCAGGAGGGAGTGGAAACAAATATTCAAACTGTTGAAAGAGAGAAATTATGAGCCAAGAATAATATATCCAGCAGAGATATCCTTTAGATATGAAGGAGGAATAAAGACCTTTCCAGACATACAGAAGCTGAGGGAATTTTCTAATACACGACCTGCACTACAAGAAATACTAAAGGAGGCTATTCGACCATCAACAGGGACAATTTGTGGCAACCAAAACATAAAAAGGGGGAGAGTAAAGGCCTGAACCGGAATATGGGAATGGAGAAAGTAAGCATGCTGAAGAAAATGGAATACTCTAAATATCAAACTTTCTTTTACATAAACTTAAGGGTAGCCACTCAAAAAAATCCAGAACTAAAATATGTACTGTAATAAAAAAAGAAACAGAGGGAAACATCATAGAATATAACCACACAGAAATAATAGATAACAACAAAAAGGCAAAAAAAAACAATGGAGACACAGCCTTACCAGAAAACTAAAGATAGAATGACAGGAAATCCTCACATATCAATAATCACCCTAAATGTAAATGGACTGAACTCACCAATAAAAAGGCACAGAGTAGCAGATTGGATCAAAAAACTAAACCCAACCACATGCTGTCTCCAAGAGACACATCTCAGCTACAAAGAACAAGCATAGACTCAAAGTGAAAGGGTGGAAATTGACACTCCAAGCAAATGGTATTCAGAGAAAATCAGGTGTAACCACACTGATATCAGATGAAACAGACTTCAGGGTGAAAAAGGTAACAAGAGACAAAGATGGACATTTCATAATGGTAAAGGGGACTATACAACAAGAAGACATAACAGTCATCGATATTTATGCCCCCAATCAGGGAGCACCAAAATATACCAAGCAACTACTAACAGAACTAAAGGGAGAAACTGACCAAAACACAATTATACTAGGGGACTTAAATACATCATTGACAGCTATGGATAGATCATCCAAACAGAAAATAAATAACGAAATAGCAGCCCTAAATGACACATTAGATGAAGCGGACATAATTGACATATAGAGAGCACTTCATCCTAAAACATCAGACTATACATTCTTTTCTACTGTACATGGAACATTCTCAAGGATAGACAATACACTGGGAAATAAAATCAGCCTCAGCAAATTTGAGAAGATTGAAATCATACCAAGCATATTCTCTGATCACAAGGCTTTGAAATTGGATATCAACTGCAAAAAGAAAGCAGGAAAAAACACAAATATCTGGAGATTAAACAACATACTTTTAAAGAACGACCGAATCAGAAAAGAAATTAGAGGAGAGATCAAAAGATACATAGAAACAAATGAGAATGAAAATATATCCTACCAAAATTTTTGGGATGCAGCAAAAGCAGTTTAAGAGGGAAATTTAGGGCGGCGGCAGCGGCGAAAACCGCGGTGGCACCCACAGTTCCAGGCACGCACGGGTCCCAGGGCGGAACGGAGAGCACAGAGACCAGGAGGTGGGCTCTTTCCCTGCGTCCCACAGCTGATTTCTCCCGCCGGGAGGGCGGCTAGTAGGCCCTAGGGCGGACAAAGAACACAGACTCCATACCTGGGCCTCTCCCCTCCGCTCTTCCAATTCTACCCCAGCCCTTCCAGAGACTTAAACTGGCCCCTGAACTGAGGAATAGTGTCAGATTACAGAGGAGCCATAGTAGTGCTCAGGCTCTGGGAAGACTGACAGGCAGCCCTGACCCAGGGAAGAGGCTGGGAAGAGTGTGATTTTGGCTGGGCTAGGAGAGAAGAGACTCTTCCACCCCCAGCCACCACCTTTTCTGGCCTGCAGGAAGAGGGTGACGCACGGCTGGGCTGGGAGAGAGAAGACCCCTCCATCCCCAGCCCCCATCCTTTCTGGCCTGCCTAGGGCAGGGCAAGTGCAACTGCAGAGACACTCCCAGGAATCAGCAGTAAGTGGCAGACGCAGCTCTGGGCTTTCAGCAGCTCAGAAATCTCCCGCCCGCACCCCCCCATACACACACACACTGAAGAAGTGCCCTAAGACTCAGGAGTACTGGACACGGGGCTGGTGGTGCTACTCTCAGTGTGCATATGTGCAGGCAAGGGCAGAAACTGCACTGACTTTGTAAAAACTGTCATCCAGACCCCTCAGGCCCACGCATTTAAATCTACAGTCCCAAAGTCACTCTGGGCACCAGGTGACCGGCTCTGCCTGCGCAATAAGCAGGGGGCTCTTTGGTACAGCAGAGGACAACCTGGACATTACTTGGTGGGCTTAAGCCAAGACTGGCGCTGCTTTTTGTTTTGCTTTGTTTTGTTTTGTTTTGCTTTGTCTTTATATCTTTGATATCTTTGCCTGTGTCGAGTGGGGGTTGTCGGGTGTTTTTCCATGTGAATGTATTTGATTTTTTTCTTTGTTGTTGTTGTTGCTGTTGTGCTTGGTGATTTGCTTTGTTCTGAAACTGCCCTACCAGGGCCCAGCTTAAGAGGCACAAGATTCAAAATATCCAGAGGCCAACTCCTGACCAAACCAGAGTACTACTGGGTTTGACCTACAAGTCACACACCCAGAGGGAATTCTCTGCAGGCACTAGAGCCCATAGAGGCCAAACCACATTTAAGTGGTCAACCCTCACGCATCAGAATGCCCTGCGGTGGGCAGAGCCAACGAGTCAGCCTAGGCGTTAACCCTACCTACTCACAAGCAAAAAGCAATTAAAGATCTTCTTGAACAGGACAATATACACAAACAAGAGTCACCTTTGGAGCACACGCAGAGGAGAAGAACGAAGTAGTGCAAGTCACATATAAAGGACACATGCTACATAAGATAACCTAGCAAGAACTAAGAACTCTAGGGGATCTACCTAATACATCAAAGCAAACACAGAGAGTCAACCAGAATGGGGAAACAAAGATACACGTCCCAAATAAAAGAACAGAAGAAACCTCCACAACTGGAATCAAATGAAGCAGAGGTAACCAACCTTTCAGAGACAGAGTTCAGAACACTGGTGATAAAAATGTTTAAGGAGCTTAGAGACGACATAAAGAAGGATGTAGAAATCATAACGAACAACCAGTTAGAACTAAAGAACACAATTACCAAAATTAAGAACTCACTTGAAGGAATCACCAGCAGATTAGATGAAGCAGAGGATCGAATCAGCGACTTAGAAGACAAGGTAGCAGAGATCACCCAAACGGAACAACAGAAAGAAAAAAGAATAAAAAACAATGAGTATAGCTTAAGAGACCTCTGGGATAACATCAAGCGCAACAACATGCGCATCATAGGAATACCAGAAGGTGAAGAGAGTAAGCAAGGGATTGAGAACATATTTGAAGTAATAATGTCCGAAAACTTCCCCAACCTGATGAAGGAAACCACCATACAAGCCCAGGAAGTGCAGAGAGTTCCAACCAGGATAAACCCAAACAGGTCCATATCAAGACACATTACAGTTAAAATGTCAAAGGTTAAAGACAAAGAGAGAATCCTAAAAGCAGCAAGAGAAAGACAGAGGGTTACATACAAGGGAACTCCCATAAGACTATCAAATGACTTTTCTACAGAAACATTGAAGGCCGGGAGGGAGTGGCAGGAGATACTCAAAGTGATGGAAAACAAAGGCCTACAACCTAGATTGCTTTATCCAGCAAGGCTATCATTTAAAGTTGATGGAGAGATAAAGAGCTTTCCAGAAAAAAATAAGCTAAAGGAATTTATTACCACCAAGCCAGCATTGCAAGAAATACTAAAAGGACTTCTGTAAATAGAAGAAAGATCAAAACAATCTAACTACAAATTTTAAAATGGCAATAACTACGTACCTATCAATAATCACTTGAAATGTAAACAGATTAAATTCTCCAATCAAGAGACATAGGGTGGCTGACTGGATAAGAAAGCAAGACCCTTGTATATGCTGTATACAAGAGACTCACCTCAGAACAAAAGACACACACAGGCTGAAAGTGAAGGGTTGGAGTAAGATATGCAAATGGAAATGAGAAAAAAGCTGGAGGTGCAATACTTATATCTGACAAAATAGACTTTAAAATGAAGAACATATTAAAAGATAAACATGGGCACTATATAATAATAAAGGGATCGATCTGACAAGAGGACATAACCCTAGTAAACATCTATGCACCCAACATAGGAGCACCTAAATATATAAAACAGGTACTGACTGACATAAAGACAGAGATCAACAGTAACACTATCATAGTAGGGAACTTCAACACACCTCTGACAACAAGGGACAGGTCTTCCAGACAGAAAATCAATATGGAAACAACAGCCTTAAATGATATATTGGACCACTTGGATTTAATCAATATTTTCAGAACATTTCACCCCAATGCTGCAAAATACACGTTTTTCTCAAGTGCACATGGAACATTTTCCAAGATAGACCATATGTTAAGCCACAAAGCAAGTCTTGATAAATTTAAGAAAATTGAAATCATACCAATTGTCTTCTCTGATCACAATGCTATGAAATTAGAAATGAACTACAGGAAAAAAACTAAAAGACACACCAATTCATGGAGGCTGAATAACTTATTACTAAATAATGAATGGGTCAAGCAGGAGATCAAGGAAGAAATCAAAAGATATCTCGAGACAAATGAAAATGAAAACACGACGACCCAAAATCTATGGGATGCCGCGAAAGCAGTCCTAAGAGGGAAATTCATAGCTTTGCAGGCCTACCTAAAGAAACAAGAAACATCACTAATCAACAGTTTATCTTCACACTTAAGGGATCTGGAAAAAGAACAGCAAAATAAGACCAAAGGGAGCACAAGGAAAGAGATAATAAAGATCAGAGCAGAAATAAATGAAATAGAAACCAGAAAAACAATACAAAAGATCAATGAATCCAAGAGTTGGTTCTTAGAGAAGATAAACAAAACTGACAAACCTTTAGCCAGACTCATTAAAAAAAAGAGAGAGAGGACCCAAATTAATAAAATCAGAAATGAAAGAGGAGAAGTGAGAACAGACACCGCAGAAATACAAAAAATTTTAAGAAATTACTATGAGCAACTATATGCCAACAAATTTGACAATCTGGAAGAAATGGACAAATTTCTAGAGGCGTACAACCTTCCAAGGCTAACTCAAGAAGAAACAGAAAACCTGAATAGACTGATTACCACCAGGGAAATTGAATCAGTAATCAACAATCTCCCAACAAACAAAAGCCCTGGACCAGATGGCTTTACAGGTGAATTTTACAAAACGTTCAAAAATGAATTACTACCTATTCTCCTCAAGCTCTTCCAAAAAATCCAGAAGGAGGGAAGACTCCCAAACACTTTTTACGAAGCCACTATCACCCTGATCCCAAAATCAGACAAAGATACCACAAAAAAAGAAAACAACAGGCCGATATCTCTAATGAACATAGATGCAAAAATCCTCAACAAAATATTAGCGAACAGAATTCAGCAATACATTAAAAAGATCATACACCATGATCAAGTGGGATTCATCCCTGGAATGCAAGGGTGGTTCAACATCCGCAAATCAATTAATGTGATACACCACATTAACAAAATGAAAAATAAAAATCACATGATCGTATCAATAGATGCAGAAAAAGCATTTGATAAAATCCAACAGCCATTTCTGATAAAAACCCTTAAGAAAGTGGGAATAGAGGGATCATATCTCAACATAATAAAGGCCATATATGACAAACCCACAGCTAACATCATACTCAATGGGGAAAAGCTAAAACCATTCCCCCTAAGATTAGGAACAAGGCAAGGTTGCCCACTATCTCCGCTTCTATTCAACATAGTGCTGGAAGTTCTAGCCACAGCAATCAGACAAGAAAAAGAAATAAAAGGCATCCAAATTGGTAAGGAGGAAGTAAAATTATCATTATATGCAGATGATATGATACTATATATAGAGAACCCTAAGGACTCCACCAAGAAGCTATTAGAGCTGATAGATGAATTTAGTAAAATAGCAGGATATAAAATTAATATTCAGATATCAGTTGCATTTGTATATACCAATAATAAAACATCAGAAGGAGAAATTAAAAAAACAATCCCATTTACAATTGCTCCAAAGTCTATAAAATACCTGGGAATAAATTTAACCAAAGAAGTAAAAGATCTGTACTCAGAAAATTATAAGACACTGAAGAAAGGAATGAAAGAAGATATAAATAGATGGAAACACATATCATGTTCATGGATAGGAAGAATTAATATAGTTAAAATGTCCATACTGCCTAAGGCAATATACATATTCAACGCAATTCCTAACAAACTACCAACGACGTTTTTCACAGAAATAGAACATATAATCCTAAAATTTATATGGGACCATAAAAGACCCCGTATAGCCTCAGCAATCTTGAGAAATAAGAACAAAGTGGGAGGTATAACAATACCTGACTTCAAATTATACTACAAGGCTACAGTAATCAAAACAGCATGGTACTGGCATAAAAACAGACACATAGATCAATGGAACAGAATAGAGAGTCCAGAAATAAATCCATGCCTATATGGCCATTTAATCTACAACAATGGAAGCAAGAATGTACGATGGGGTAAAGACAGTCTATTCAATAAATGGTGCTGGGAACCTGGACAGACACATGCAAAAAAATGAAGCTGGACCACCTCCTTACACCATATACAAAAATAAATTCAAAATGGCTTAAAGACTTAAATGTAAGATCTGAAACCATAAAATACCTAGAAGAAAATATAGGAAGAAACTTCACAGACATTACCCGGAGTAAGATTTTTACTGATATATCCCCTCGCAAGACGGAAGTAAGAGAAAAAATAAACATGTGGGATTATATCAAACTAAAAAGTTTTTTCACAGCAAAGGAAACCAGCAATAAAACAAAAGGGATCCTACTGAATGGGAAAAGATATTTGCCAATGATATATCTGATAAGGGATTAATATCACAAATCTATAAAAAACTCACTCAACTCAACTCCAAAAAAACAAACAACCCAACTAAAAAATGGGCAGAGGACTTTTTAGACATTTTTCTAAAAAGGACATACAGATGGCAAACAGACATATGAAGAAATGCTCAACCTCACTAACCATCAGAGAAATGCAAATAAAAACCACAATGAGATACCACCTCACCCCAGTCAAAATGGCTATCATCAATAAATCAACAAACAACAAGTGCTGGCGTGGATGTGGAGAAAAGGGAACGCTTGTGCACTGTTGGTGGGATTGCAGATTGGTGCATCCACTATGGAAAACAGTATGGAGGTATCTCAAAAATCTGAAAATGGAACTACCCTATGATCCAGTAATCCCACTCCTAGGTATCTATCCGGAGAAATCCAAAACTCCAATTCAAAAATCTTTATGCACTCCTATGTTTATTGCAGCACTATACACGATAGCCAAGACATGGAAACAACCAAAATGCCCATCGGTAGATGACTGGATTAAGAAACTGTGGTACATTTATACAATGGAGTACTACGCAGCCACAAAGAAGAAAGAAATCTTACCATTTGCAACAACATGGATGGACCTAGAGAACATTATGTTAAGTGAAATAAGTCAGACAGAGAAAGACAAATACCATATGATCTCACTTATATGTGGAATCTAAAGAAAAGAATAAGTGAATGAACTAATCAGAAACGGTTTTGGAGACAAAGAGGAAAAACTGAGGGTTGCTAGATGGGCGGGGGGGTGGGGGTAAGGGGGAAGGTGAGGGGATTAGAAAACAATCAGTAACCACAAGATGGCCATGGAGTTTTGAAAATTAATCTGGGGAACGTAATCAATAATGTTGTAAAGATTTTGTAGAGTATCCGATAGACATGTGTCCCATTTCGGAGACCATCTCAGGGAAGATGTAGATGCCTGTTCACTGCACTGTACATCTGAAGCTGAACAATAATGAATGCCAACTATAATATTTTACATATATATATATGTATGTATAGGTATGTATACATTTACAAGAGGCAGAGTACAGCATTGGGAGTGGAGATAGTGGAAATGGGATGGCTCGGTGTGATGTCAGAGAGATAGTGGATGGCGGGAGGGGTGTCCACAGTGTGAGGGATATAAATGATAAACGTCCAAGAAAAATAAATAAATAAATAAATAAATAAAAACCTCATAGACAAGACAGACAATAGTTTAGTGGTTACCAGAGGGTAAGGGGGTGGGGGATGGGAGATGAGGGTAAAGGAGATCAAATATATGGTGATGGAAGGAGAACTGACTCTGGGTGGTGAACACACAATGGGATTTATAGATGATGTATTACAGAATTGTACACCTGAAATCTATGTAATTTTACTAACAATTGTCACCCCAATAAACTTTAAAAACAAAACAAAACAAACAAAGATTTATTCAGAGAAATCCACTGATAGCTTTATGGGGTTTCCTTGTATAAGTCAGTTATCTCTTGTTGCTTTAAAATTTTTCTCATTGCTTTGACTTTTACACTTGATTATAATGAGTCTCAGAGTAATCTTTGGATTGATCTTGCCTGGGGTCCTCTATAACTGGATGTCTGTATCTCTCCCAAGATTTGGGAAATTTTCAGTTATTATTTCTTTCTATAATCTTTCTGCCCCTTTGTCTCTCTTCTCCTTCTGGGACATCCGTGGTGCAAATATTCATTCACTTGATAGTGTCCACAGTTCACATGGGATTTTCTTCCTTTTTTTTTTCCTTTTTATTCCTGTAGCTGGCTAATTTCAAATGATATATCATCAAGTTCATTGATTCTTTCTTCTGCATGATCAAGTCTATTGTTAAAGTTTTTGAGTTGAATTTTTGAGTTCCGTCATATTTTTCAGTTCCTGGATTTCTCTTTGGTTCTTTCTTACGGATCTATTTCTTTATTAAAGTTATTTTGTTCATGCATTGTTTTCCTGATTTTGTTTAGTTGTCTATCTGTGTTTTCTTGCATTTTCTTGACTTCCTTTAATGTGGTTATTTTGAATTCTTTGTCAGGCAAATTGTAGATCTCCGTTTTGTTTTGGGGTTTGTTACTGGAGCTTTATTAGTTTCCTTTGATGGCATCATATTTGCCTGGTTCTTCATGATCTGTATAGCCTTGCATTGGTATCTGTGCATTTAAAGGAGCAAACACCTCTTCTTCCAGTCTTTACAGACTCATTTCAGGAGGTAAAAACTTTTTCCTGTCTATTCCTTGGATTGATGGAATTACTTCCAGAATCACAGCTGTGCTGAACTGAAGCTGGTTACAGGCTGTCACTGGGTATAAAGATCAGTGGTTGGCAGGTCACAGATCCTTGTGAGCAGGATCTCAAGTAAGTGTGATCATGCCTGGTCACAAGGTGGCTGGAACTGCCTCCAGTATCTTGTTCAGTAAGGTGGTGTTGGGACAGGTGTCCACTTCAGGGTCCACAGTTGGGTCCTCAGACAATGGGCCTATTACCACGTGTGCAGCAGGTATAGCTCCTACCAGGACCCTGGGAAGACTGCCTTACGATCACTTCATGGATTCCTAGGTGGGTAGATCTGGCCTTGGACCATGGCTGAGAAGGCTGGAACCAAGCTCCAGGGCTGTTTCAGGTTCCACAGTCAAAATTGATGTCTGCCAACTGGCTCTGGAGGCATGGATAGACATGTCTCCTGCCAGGTCCCTGAGCAGACTAGACTGGTCCCAGACTCTGACTAGAGGGGCTAGAGCCATGTAGAGGGCCCTCTCAGAGTCTCCTGAGGTGCAGACATGAGTATGTCCCACCTGGCCCTGTGCCGGCTGGACTGTGCATGGACTAAGGCTGGCAGGGCCTGAAACCAAACATAGGACCCTTTCAAGGGTGCAGACAGGAGGGTCCACTGGTTGGTCTCTGTGCCAGCAAAACTGCTGGCAGACTGAGGCTACGAGGGGACTGGAGGACAGGGCCCCCTTAGGATCTCCCAGGGCACTGATGGGAGAGTCTCCCACTGGACCCTGGACCCTCAGAATTGCTGGCAGATTGTGAAGAAACGGGAGCTACATATAGGGCTCTTTCTGGGTCTCCAAGGATGTAGATGAGAGTTTCTCCTGCCTGGTCCCTATGCCAACAGGCCTGCTCACAGACCGAAGCTGGCAAGGGGCTAATGCCCTTTTCAGGATCTCCAGGGGCACAAACACAGATAATGCTCTGCCAAGTCAAGTCTTTGTACTTTTAAACCAAGTTTCTCAGTCTATACTACAAAAAATAAAAAAGTATCTGCCTATCATTTCACAGGGTTCTTACAACCTTTTACATTTACATTTATATATTTAAGCTTATTTTAAGATGACAAGATTCAGATGTATATTTCAATATAACAAGGTTTATATTATAATAGGATCTCTGCTGAGGCAAACACAGGTAAAACACTGTAATTTTACTGCAGACCTTAAAATATTTATCTTGATGAGGGGAGAACATTTTAAAATAGCATCTTGCGCTCGGACTGTGAAGTAGTCACTTGAATTAAATTACGCTGGTTTCTGTAATTCAGAAAGTAATCAGAAGTCTTAAATAACAAAGACAATTCTTAAATATCTATTGAGTGTCTGCTCAGTGAAGACGAGGTACACACAGCGTGGGTACACACAAAAATCATTCCACCAAAAACCTAAGGAAATGCATGTGCACTACATACAATAACATTGCAGGGTGACATCCAATGGCTAATGGAGCGTCTTCTTCACCTGTATATTGCATTATACCTCCCAAAGAATTCATCATCATCCAGATGTAACCTCTTCTTCTTCTTGTCTTTCACTACTTTTTCCAGTATCACCAGTTATTTCTGTGTCCACAAAATAGTTAAAGAAAAAAATTTCCAAAATCTCACTCTTAGATTGTATTTGGATCGATTACTTCTATTTAAAACTGAAGTGGGGGAAAGGGGTTAAAAATAAGTAAATAATTACTTGTGCTTCAAACTAAACAAGCATCCAAATTTAATTATCTGAGCACAGATAAGCTTAACATAGTGAATGGATTAGTCTGGTAAATTATTCAAGATCATTCGATGTCTACGGCAAGATTAATAGAGATCTGACCTGCCCAGAAATTTCACTTGAGTCATTCTGTCTTTGTAATTTGGCTATAAAATGAAAGGGCTTCAATTTTTTCCTCTATGCTTTGTGTCATCTTAATTAACAATGCCTAGAGAATCAGGATAAAGTCTGTCAATATATTAAATCAGCAGAAAAATTTCACAAGGTGAGTTCTGATAGCTGGCACAACAAAACGTTCATAGCAGAAGATATGGATATTCCACAGGAACATAGATAGTAGCCAGAGTATCACGTCCCAAAATGTGGTTCACGTAATACTGGTCCGAAGAAGTCCTGACAAGAAAAGGTTTGGAGATTGAACATGTCTGGGAAGCACTGCTTATACACTCCCCTTAAGAAGGCAGACACACGGCACACGTTACCTCCTAGGAGCCTTCAGAAAGAACCTTCTAATTTTGTTTAATCCAGTGTTTTCCAAACATTTTTCTGCATTAACAGAAAGAGTGCTTCTTGGGACACTTTGGGGAACAGTGCGCTAGAAAATGCTAAGTATTGTTTGTATACAAAGAATGTGGATTCCAGATCTGACGTAGCCCAAAGCAAGAAGCCTTTCCTGCCCTGCATCCTGGACCTCAGACTCCAGCAGTCCGTGCTCCTGGACACCCAGGCTCACTCACCCTCAATCTACCAGAATGGAAAGGAAAAGACTGGAAGTCATGCCTAGTTTTCCACTTAATTTACCTTTTACTTTGAATTCTGAAACTCTCGTTCTGCATTTGATAAGCTGATGTCCCTTACAATATTTTTGTAGTTGCAGCCTGGGACCCTTTATCTGGCATTCTAGATACTAGCTACCAAAATCTATCACTAATTTCTGACACTGGCATCACTGGTGCTCATTCCCTTTGATCCTCTGCCTCGGCCTGTCAATTTAGGTCTCTGCTTTGGGCTCTTCCCTCTTCCTGTGACAAATCAATAAAAGCAAACCCCAAACTTTGACAAAGGGAACGTGCTCCACAGAGATATAGAAATACAGCAATGTTTCTTGCAGGTTGGATTCATCCATCAGTCAATGGAGAAATACTTGAAGAGTCTTCTCTCATCAAGATATTGTGCTAAGAGCTGGGGCACATTCCACGGAAAGCATGCTGGCAGGGCACTTCACTTCGAGTTACGTTTTGGGGATGAGTTGGAGCAGAATGCAATGGAGAAATCTGTGGTTCAACAGCTGTAAGTTTCCCCCATACCATGGATGTACATTACGAAGACGTAAGAATGGCTTGCCCTGAAAACTTTTTGGTCCCTCTATCCCTTACTTATTCAATGCTATCCTTACACGGTATCTTTGGGTAATTAGGATAAGAAGCTGCTAAAAATAAAGACAATTCAAAGCAGTATATCTACTCTTAAAGACCTCTGGATTGCCTTCACAGTAAAAATCTATGAGACACTGTATACAGAATGGCAAGTGTAAGATCGATTGCCTTGTTAACAATGAAAACCTCCAAAGGTAAGGTTAAGACAAAAGTGCATTGTCGACGCCTATTTTCAGTCCATCCTACTATATTTTTTCTTTAACCAAATGCTTTTGTATTTGTTAAGAAATATAGGACTAGACCAAAGCAGGCTGCTGACACCATCATCCCTGGCACGTGTCATTGAAGATGTACTTGCATATGGGTACGTTGGCACGTGTTGATTCATTTCAGGGGAGTGATTTCTTAGTGATCTGAACAGTGTGATCATTGGAAGTTCCTTTGGAATATTCAGCAATGAGTTTTTAGCTTCACCTCCAAAGGACTCAATAGAGCCACAATAGGCAGTGAGAAGTAATTTTCCTTTGGCTATGACGTCTGATAAAGTGGAGTCCCTGCATATTTATAATCTATTGTTTTATACAGACATAGCCTTGCCCAAAGATGGTTTTCAGAGTTGATGGCATAAAAGGGGAGAATGATACTGATATTGTGTCCGTATTATGGACACAGATTACATTATCATAGAAACATGTCTTGCCATTTAATTTACTTCTAAAAGACGCAGAGAGGATCATAAACTTAAAAGCAGGAATTAGTAATGATTTGCATCCTACAGATTATCTCACTCAGATCCTTCTGCACAGCAGGCATGTGATTACACAGCAGGCATGATACTGAATATGTGGATGAGTCAGGGAATGAGTGAGAGTGTGAGTGCCTGAATTATTCAATTAGTAAAGAAATGAACACATTACATGAATAAGCTGGTAGACAATTGTATGTTACATATTAAATAAGTGGCTATGAAATAGTTAAAGAGAAAAAAACAGAGAGGTTGAAAGCATTCCTGGGAAATGTTTTATTTTGCTTTGTTTTTAGTAACAACAGAAACTTTTGAGGTAACACATACTCTGGACCGTATCTCACAAAAACCAAGACACTCAATTAATCCAGCCTCTTAACAATGAAAAAACAAACAAAACAAAAAAAAAAAAAAAGAGAAAAACATTTCCTGGTATTAGCAGGCAAATGGAACAGCCAGTATTACAGAAATATATTGGAGAAGAAAAAATTATTTTATACTGCTGGTGAAGACACAAAGCCAAATGTTCTCATTAGCCTCTGCTCCCTCTCGAAATCCCACAAAAATATCGTTAAATTAAAAAAAGAAAAAAAGTAAGAGATATAATAATGGCAAGAGGATTTTGGAAACCACACATTTGCAAGAAATAACTGATTTAACAGATCTGAGAAAGCTAAATCTGGCAGTGGGAAAACAGATCCAACTCAATTTACATATGGAGCCCCCCAAATGCCTCAGAATTGATGACATCTTGTTTCCCTGGAAGTGGGGTGAGGTGGGCCTAAAAATAGGATCATTGCCTGAAAGTCAATTTATGACTGCTAGAATCCCAGATTTCCTCTATTGGGAGTCTGCCTCTCTCTAGAGAGAGCAAAATGGAGAGTCTCTGGTCTAGGAAATACCAAACACAATTGAAAGCAGAGGCACCGCATTCTAAACTGACAATCAGGTCAAAATAAACCTATTGAATGTTTAGATTTCATCTCTTCTTCCACCCAGCATGGCCTTAACCCTCTAGTTAGGAGGTTGGAATCTGATCAAATCTAAAGGAAAGACCTAAAGATACTGCTGGGGGAAGATATTCCATTAGTAAACAATCCATATCACCCAACAGCAGGATTTCTCAACCTCAACACTATTGACATTTTGGGCCAGATAATTCTGTGTTGTGAGGAGCTGTTCCTGTGCATTACAGGATGTTTAGCTGCATCTGAGGCCTCTAGTACTCCCACCTTTCCAGTTGTGACAATCAGACATGTCTTTAGATGTTTCCAAATGTCCCTTGCTAGGCAAAATCACTCCTGGTTGAAACCACTGCCTTAGCGTGAGGCTCACAGCTGACGTGCCTCTTCCCTGTAGTCAGAGCTTCAAAATCAGCTTCTTAGATATTAACTGAAATGATGTATGGGTGAATGTAGACATGCTTGTAATTTATACTTAAATTAATTAACCATTTAGGAAGCATAGTGTGGTTTAGTTCTTCACAATTAAAATTACATTATACTCTAAACTTAAAAAAAAACAACAACTTCCTAAAACAACAACAACAAAAATAAACCTCCTGAAAAATACCCTCTAACAGTAAAGTATCCCAAGAGAATTACAAAATAAAAACAAAAAAAAACTATTAGCAGCTTCTACCTATTAGGAATAAATCGGGGTTACTTTATGAAATTCTTAATAGTTTGCTCTTTCTCACTCAAGGAGCATTGATTGTCTTCATCATCAACCGTCATCTTTGAAAACATCTCATCATCCATCATCAAGAGAGGTGAGTGAGTCAGGTGCCTTCTCCTGAGGAAACCTCTGAGCTTCTGGCCTTTAACACATGGGCATCCACAGTTTGAACATGTGGAATTTTATTACCTTACGCACCATTTACTAGTTTCAACGTCAGTTTCAAATTAGAGGAGGAAGAAAACCTTTGCTATTATGCTGTATCAATTTGTGAAGTACACTTTCATGTAAGAAAAACCCTTTAATGAGAATCACACAATTTCAGAGTAGAAAGGAACCCCAGGAGTCATTTGTCAACCTCCCATCCCAGGAAGGAATCGCTACTGCAAGCAAGATTCCTGTAACGTGTTCAAGAAGAAAATGGATTTCCTGAAGAAAAGGGATCCATTGTGAATCAACTAGAGAGCTACCCAAATCTGCTTTTATAACTTTTACTCACTGGTTTAGCCTTTAAAAAAAAAAAAAAAAAAAAGTATTTTTCTTTCTAATCCATCTGTTTCAGTTCAAGAGTTCTGAGGTCCGCCCTCATCCATGTAGCTGTGCAGTCCCAAAATATTCCTAAGCCTTAGCACCATTAGGATATGAGGAAGCGCAATAAGCTCCTGAGACACCTGACAGCATCCGTGCCACCAAAAAACATTCCCACCTGCATCTAACTCCTTTCAAACACACTAGGTAGCTAGCATTTTCAAAAGGGAAGAAAACCTTTACACAAGGTTGGTTATATGAACTAATCTTCATTGGTTACAGCAACTAATCATCCCATACATGCAGCCTGGCAGCGGCATGACCCTCTCCACGGACACAAGCCTCCACCAATATCCATCCGCCAAGCAGGGATCTTTATTTCTATGCCAAGGCCAGGAGAGTAGAGGCACAAAGATCATTTTCCTCCCCTACATATGGTACCTACCTGGAGATAATTTTACAACAGATTATAACTGATAGCCCTGATTAGGAAAAGAAGCTAAATCAAGTCACTTGCAATTTACTTGTATTCTTAAGGAAAACTCTGCAGCAGATACTGAGTTTTCATTATTATCTTCAGAGACTCTTCCTCTTCCCAAGTGAAAAATCAAATGAGCTCCCGACAGTTAAAACCATCACCAAAAACATCCTGTCTGTTACTCTGAACACCTTTTAGTCTAAATATTGTTGCTAACTTGAGACCTTTTCCTTTCTTGTAATCATTTTTAAGACTCTAGCACATTTCAAGTCAATCATTTCAAAGTTTAATTTGCACATGATTCAATGACTTTTACCAGATAATGCAACATTTGAAGACTCATTAAAATTTTGCTGTGCCCTTCAACAGACTTCCCTTCTGTCCTCCTCTTCCCTGTTCATTTCCACTTGAATGATCCTGGCTCCCAGAAGCTAGTTTTAAAGAAGATCCTGCTCCCCCCCACCCGCCCCTACCCCTAGCTTGGTGTGCCAAACACTAATTTTATTCCTGCTATGACAGCTCCTCTCCTCTTAGCTTTTCCATCTCTGCTGTGTTCCAGTTTGGGGGGGGGGGGGGTCACAAGGCCAATGAGTTGTGCAGGTGACAGGATCCTGACACTGCCCAGGGGGAGGCTACTCTTACATCACTTTTCTGCACATTATCAGGCATGAATATCATCTATAGTCCCAGCAAGGACCTCTGTGAGGCTTTGGGGTATTTTTGGTGCTTCAGCTCCTAACAGGCATGAAAACGAAACATTTAACCCAGATTCGTCCGACCTATCACTATGGAACCCTCGTTTCCTCCAGGTTGGTATCTTCCAACTCAGAATCGTAAGGGATTTTGTTGGTTGGGTTTTGTGTGTTTGTGGTGGCTGACAACACGAGTGAGCTCTATGCCATGGCTCTGAGGTTACCTGCTAACGTCTGTCAGAGAGTCTTTAAGTCTCAGACTATGGGCTTCCTGAAAACCACTAGGAAGTGAAATGAGAATGAGAGAGATCAGAAGGTTAGAACAAAGGAAGAAGTAGAGAAACTCTGAAAGAATCTCAAACCGCCTCACCAACATGCGGTGAGTATTCAGTTTTCATTGCCCTGCAAAGGTGCCTGCCGCTCTGGGCAAGCCAGCCTCTCAGGGGCCTCTTTAGGCCTAGCTAGCTGGACTCAGCGTCTGCCCTCACCCTCCATGCTCTGAGGAGGCTGAGGTGCCCCTCGGTGCCTGTGGGGGATCTCCTCACACATGAGCTGGCGAATGCACGCTGCCCAGGCCTGAAAACAATGGAGACTGGTTTGTCTAATTCTCTGAACATCAACTTGGCAAAAGGTTCTTTGAGTTACCAAGCAACAGAACATCTGACATGAAGCTTTTGACAAACTTTTCCACAGATGATTAAAAGTTCCCAGAAGAAATTCATGTCCGGTCCAGTAAAGAAGAAGAAGAAAGCAGAGGTAGCCAAGAAGGGGGTGGGGAGAAGAAAGCCAAGAGGGGAAAAGGAACCAGCATATCCTTGAAACTTACAGAAGCAGAAAGAGGAAGGCAGCATAGGGAATATAGTCAATAAGAGGTATTGTAGTAACTATGTATGATGTCAGATGGGCACTAGACTTACTGAGGTGATTACTTCATAAGGTATCTAAATGTCTGATCACTATGTTGTACACCTGAAACTAATAAAATTTTGCACGTCAAATGTAATTGAAAAATAAATGAATGTAAAAAAACCCCAAAACAATGATGCATTAATAAGAGGCACATTTAAATGCGCAGACATGGCAGGAGGTCTTTGCAAAAAAATTTTAAATATGTATGTTCATTTTTCCTTTACAGAGGGTCTTTTAGGGGTCTTTTGTGGTTCCATATAAATTTTAGGAGTATTTGTTCTAGTCCTGTGAATAATGCCATTGATATTTTGATAGGGATTGCTTTGAACCTGTAGATTGCTTTGGGTAGTATTGACATTTTAACGATGTTAATTCTTCCCACTCATGAGTTTGGTATATGATTCCATTTATTTGTTGTTTCTTCTTCCATTTCTTTCTTCAATGTCTTATAGTTTTCCAAGTACAGGTCTTTTACCTCCTTGGTTAAATTTATTCCTAGGTGTTCTATTCTTTTTGATGAAATTGTAAATGGGATTGTTTTCTTAATTTCTCTTTTTGATATTTCACTATTGGTATATAAAAATATAACTGATTTCTGAGTATTAATTTTGTATCTTGCTACTTTACTGAATCATTTATTAGTTCTAATAGTTTTTTGTTTGAATCTTTAGCGTTCTCTATATACAATATCATGTCATCTGCAAATAATGACAGTTGTACTTCTTTCTAGGAAGCAATCTTGCAGTAAAAAGGAAAAGGCTTCTAAGGTTTTCATTTGTTGCATAGAATTATGGGTCCTTCTCCATTTTGTTAAAATCACTCCACTCAGCCACTTATCTCAAGTACAAGTTATCACAAAATCTGTAGGAGGCTAATATGCCTGATAATCTCATACAGACAAAGAGGAGAAAAAACAATGAGAGAAAAACGGTTAGCAAGGATGTACGGGTTTACCTCCTCTGGCTTAGAAAGCTCTCGATTCATAATGTGATATCTTGGGCAAGATGCCTCCCTCTGGATCCATTCCCTACCCTGTTATATGCTCCTGGTGTAGATAATAAGGGGATGAATTGTTTGTGGAGAATTTAAAACAATAATAAATCAACAAAAGTCAATCTTCTTTTTATTAACACTATGGCTAATTCCAAAATTCTAAGAATGCTGCAGTTGAATAATATGTATATAGGTGTCAAATTCTCATTCTCTCTCTCTCTCTCTCTCTCTCTCTCTCTCTCTCTCTCTCTCTCCTCTCTCCTCTCCACTCTCCCTCTCTCTCTCCTCTCTCTCCTCTCTCTCTCTCCTCTCCCTCGCTCAATAAACATTATGTTCTACATGAAAGTTAATTGAAAGGACTTCTAGTTATCCTGTCAGCCCAACACAGAGACCAGCCACAGGCATTCCTTTCCAGAGCCAATTCTAAGGCCCACGTCATTGGAGCTTGCTGCAGGAGCAGTTTCTTGCCTCCAACCCACACAGTACTATTAATACATATCTCTTGTTTAAACAGTACATTAGGAATACTGATTGTCAAAAGGAAGAACCAAAACTTGAGTTAAATCTATTCTGCCATTCTGTATGACTCGCTGGAATTTTTAATTCATGGTTGATATTTTAAAACAGTAAAACAGAGTGCAAACATAAAGCAGAGTACAATGGTAACGTTTCTGCTTGATAAAGGCAATTTCAGATCATATGTGAAATATTTTACTGAATTAATAATACTTTTAATATTGTAATTTATTCTTTTCAATTGTTGATTATATTTATTATAAAGCTTAAGGATGAATCAAGAAAATGATTACAACTGATTATTTGCATGATTGTGGAAAATAATTTTGTCCTATATGGGCAGAGGGAAGGGGGTTAAAAATGACCTATTCTGGGTGTCAAAAATGCAACGTACACCATTACCTTTGTGGAGCACATAAACAGCTTGCCCTGCTGGTGGAGATCAGGAAAGGAGAAGAGCAAGACTAGGGTATTCATCTCTTCCCTTCCTTGCAAATTTGCTCTGGTCTAGCAACATCCTTTAACTTTTTTTCCCCAGCTTTTGAAGCATGATTGATCCATCAATATTGTATATATTTAAGGTACACAACATTCGGACCTGATGTTTTCATATACATACATGTTATGAATGGTTCCCCCAATCAAGCTAATGGACCTATCCCTCACCTCACATATTTCCCTTTCGTTTGTGTGTAAGAACACTTAAGATCTATTCTCTTAGCAACTTTCAAGTACATAATACGGTATTATTAACTACAGTCACTATGCTGTACATTAGATCTTAAGAACTTATTTATGTTGCACAAATGAAACTTTGGACCTCTGACCAACATCTCCCTGTTTCCCCCACCTCCTGCCCTTGGCAACCACTGTTGGCGACTACTCTTTTTCTAGGAGTTAGGGTTTTTTTAGATTCCATATATACACGAGATCATACAGTATTTGTCTTTGTCTGGCTTATTTCATTATGTCCTCTAGATCATCTATGTCACAAATGATAGTACTCCTTCTTTTTCATGACTGAATACTATTCCATTGTATAATATTCTGATAGACCACATTTTCTTTAATCTTTTATCCATAGATGGACATTTAGGTTGTTTCTGTATCTTGGCTATTGTGAAGAGTACTTCAGTGAACTATCGCTACAAGATAGTGATGTCATTTCCTTTGGATATATACCCACAAGTGGGGTTGCTGGATAATATGGGAGCTCTATTTTTAGTTTTTTGAGGAACCTCCATACTGATTTCCATAATGGCTGTACCAGTTTCCATTCCCACCATCCTTTGATTGGCCAGAGTTCAGAATTCCTATCAGAGACCCTCTCCACACAGCTGGTTCTTAACATTCTCTCACTCTTTCTCTCTCTATCTCTGTTTCTGGATCACGATTACTGCTTGCTCCTCTTGCCAGTTCAGACCCAAGGATGGACAGGCACTGCCCTCACCTCTAGTAACCTAAGGATACTGCACTATCCCTTGTTGTTTCTCTACATCCTGCCCATACCTTTATAAATTCAGTTTTGTTTAAACTCTGAAAATTACCCAATTTGTATGTATCAACTATTTCCTGCTGAGACCCTGACTAGTATATATTCTTACTCCTCATAACCCCAATTTCCATCACAACTCTTCATTATCCTAGACTCAGATGGAAATTCTTCTCTTCCTTCAGTACGTATATTCCAACTTCTCTTAGGATCCTGAGAATTGACATTGAGTTGATATTAGTTGTTTAATGACAGTTGCAGTGTTCAGAGGAAAGTGAGGGAAACATCACAGAATGTGCACTCGGCTGAGGAATCTCTGCAACCCAGCCTCAATACATTACTTCCCTTCCCAGACGCTGGCCAGTCGCCTCATAAAAGGAACACTGGATAAACTGCCCCATTTAGCATAACCTCACCCTCCACAAAAGTCACTTCCTTATTTTTCTGCTGCTCTCAAAAGTAGGAACTAAGAACTCACCTCTCGTATCATCGCTGTAAATTAAATTGATATACTCTGGGATTCATCAAAAACTTTCATCATTTCAAAGGGCTAATCTTAAAGCTCATGGAAAATAGTACTTCCATGCAGTACTGACTTCCATCTGTCCACAACCTCTGCATTTCATTTCATCCTTTTCCATGTGAACAGCATTTAAAATGATGACTAAAAGATACTCCTAAAAGTTTTCCTTCGAATGAAGAATAGTCTTGTTATTTTTTTTCAAAAAAAATATTTTTATGAGAAAAAGGCACATTCATTGAAATTCAAAAGATCTTGATTCTCTACCCTGGTGAAATGACTAACATACTTTTATAGTCTTAGAGTGTGAGAACTTGACCTAAGAGTACCAAGCAAACTCAAGCGAGAAAACACAGAATTATACCTAGTAAAGAGTAAGACTGCATAATTTCTGCAAAGCAATTCATCCAGCTGATGTGACCCTAAAATGATTCCTCAGAAGAGAATTCGGTGGTGGAAAGGGCTACTGAAAATACAATTACCATGGCGAATCTGTACTGGTGAAAATGAGAGGTAGGGTTGAACAGTAACAACAAAATAATGCTAATCGCTAAGACTTGCGCCACGCTCACTGTGTGTGCAAGGCACTGTTTTCAATGTTTTACACGTATTGACTCATTTAATCCTCTGAGCAATCCCAGGAATTAACCACTATTAACTATTCCCATTTACAGATGAAGAAACAGATTCAGAGAGTTGAAGTAATTTGTCCAAGGTCAGACAGCTAGTGTGAAAAGCTGACATAAATGGAGCCATTCTAAAACAGAACTAAAACAGTCATTACAGAAAAACTGCCTTGCATGTCTTACTCCTTGAGCTTTCAGAATGTTTAAACTAGGCAAAATAACCTTTGCACTGAGCCAAACTAACACTGTCTTATAAACAATTGTTTATAAAGCTAACAGGAAAGCAGATGTCCTGACCACAAGGACTGATGATTATGGATGTTCCTTAGAATCAGAAACCAGCCATGTGTAGCCAAAGAGTAACTTAACTTGTTAACACCAACAGAAATTCATTTCTTCTATCCCGTTACTATTTCCCATCCCTTCTCATAAAAACCCCTTGCCTTCACTCCATAATCGGGACATAATTTGGTTTTCTGTCTGTATCTATACCCCGGATTACAATTGTTTTTGATCTCAAATAAACACTTGTTGCCTCTCATTTGGTATTTTTATTGTTAGGTTAACACTAGTAAGTGACAGAGCTAAATTACAGTGCAGGCCATCCAGCGTGGAGCCCAGACCTCTACCCACCAAGATACACCATCTCTCCTGTAAGTTGGTAACATAGTCCTTCTAATGGTGTGCAATTAAAACAAACAAACAAAGAAAAAATCAGCTTATCACAGTACACAAATTTCATTTAATCTCTGCTTCTCTTTCAGGAACAACAACTAAAAGTGGGAACTGAGGCAACCCACGAGAACTCTTACTACCACACAATTTTTGAGGTCGTAGACATGGCATTAGGACGTAGTTTTGTCAGGGAGAAAAAAAAAATGGAAAAATGAGTTCAGTAATTCTCACCATTTAGGAAGGAATCAAGAACGCGTGAATTTGTGAATTTGTTGACAGCTGTGGTCCTTCTCCCCAGAAAATGTTTAGTAAGTTGGTGCAAAAGTAATTGCAGTTGAAAAGGTTAAAAATAACTGCAAAAACTGCAATGACTTTTGTTCTAATCTAAGACTTTGCATTCAATTTCAGGGAGTTTGCAGAAACCCCAATGCCCATCCATAGGCCCTACATGAGAAAATTCTCTTCTTAGATGACTTCTGAGTCTACAGTGCTAAAAAAAAAAAAAAAAAAAAAAAAAGAATGTTTATTGAGTGACTACTACAGGTGACGCACTGTGCTGAATCTTGTATGGAAAGTATAAGATTAACTTATAGTCCCTGCCTTCAAGAGCTGCATAATCAACTTTGCAAAATAAGACTGGATAAGAATAGCGTCATTAACATCTTCAGGTTCTCAGAAGGAAACAAATATTACTTCTAGCTTGGTTGTCAAACAAGGCTTCAAAAGAATACTTGGACTATGACCTGGTCTAGAAAAATGATTAGGATTGGAGAGGAAGTAAGAAAAGGCATTTGATATCAGGAAACAACAGAATTCTTCATTTTAATACTTGCCTGACTTTGTGGGCTAAAATTTTTAATGTTATGATAAATGTTAGCTGTAATTATTAAGAACCTTGTTTTCCTACCAGATAGGGTGCATCGTGCCCCATGAGTACTAATTTGAGCACCTCGACCCAGCAGTCTGCTGGGAGGTCAGCACACAACTGGAAGCCCTTGGCCTTCCCTCTCAGAAGCCAACTAGAATGAGCATTGCACTGCTGACCATGGTAAGGATACCTGTCAACATAAGTTGGCTTGAGGCTCTTAACTCATTTCCATATCATCAGAGGAGCCAGCAGATAGAAATTTATCTTGATCTGAGGTGGCTTTGTATCTCATTAGCAATCCCATGAGCCTCCATTCTTTTCATTCAACTGTCAACAGTCCTTGATGTTTTGAATAAAGAAGCTGTCCAAACTAGGATTAAAAAGAAGGGGGGGATAAAAATCACTGCTCCCTTTCTCAGATTCCATGTGGAGGTACCGAGCTGGCTCGGCTTCCTGGAGAGCTCCTTTTTTATTTTCTTTACAATCCTGGTCACGATTCAGGCATTTGCATCACGCGGCCTTGATTCCTGCTGCAGTTCTTTCCAGAAAAATTCAACACAGGACAGGGTGTATTTGAAATTCTGGTAGAATCAATGTTAACTTGATTGGGAAATTCTAGAAATTGGAATTGAAGACTGAAAGGAGACAGGTTAAGTTACTAATTAGCTAAGGCTGCCAGAAAATAACAATGTACAGAAATAGAATACATGAGGAAGAAGACGTCCAGTAAAACTGTCATCGTACATTCAATCAGAAATGGATCCCGCGGTTCTACATGTGTAAATGAGATACAAGTTGGGAACAGTTGCCTCCTTTCAGGGGATTCACAGTTTTGACAGTGTTGTCGCATATCTCCAGATGACTGGGTGAGATTGACCGTGAGCATTGGGGTAAAATGGAGAAGAAAAGTATCACAGAAAATTAGTAGTTCAAAAAAAAAAAAAAAAGCATGTGAAAGCATAGTTTAAAATGAACTCAAATACTTTGGCACTCTATAGCTGGGGATTGCATAGATTAAGATTTAACATCAATACAATTGCTGCAACACTTAGAATATTTGAGGCTGTAAATAACCAGAAAACTCTGATTCAAACTGTATTAAATTTTTTATTAACTTTTCCATTTATACATATATGTCACGTAATGAAATAACAGAGCTAGGGTAGCACCCAGCCAAGGAGGAGCTATCAGCATTCGAGCTTTGCTGTCCTGGATTCTCTTGGCTCTGCTATCTGGACTGATTTCATCCTCAGGATTAAGGCAAGATGCCTGTGCCGTTCTCAACATCATGTCTGACACAATGTCCAGAGGGAAAACAGGACGAGCCTTTCCTGTGTCTTATTCTCAGAATTGAGGTAACCTTTCCTGGGAGCTCTCAGCAGAATTTCCCCCTCTTCTCTTCTGATTTAGATCACATACCCCTTCCTAACCAGGCACCAATGAGAAGAATAGGATTCCCATAATCGCTCGTCAAACTGCAGTCCCCCGACCATCAGCAGTACCTGGGACAAGGCAAACTATTGGGACCAGCTCCAGACTTACTGAATCAGAACCTCCAGAGTTGGGGCACAGCAATGTGTTTTAACAAACATTCCGGGTGATGTGGATGCACTTACGTTTATGAACCATTTGTTTCAACTAGAGTAGAAGGGGTGTTGGATTTGCAACCACAATGACCAGGACACGTCAAGGGGTGAGAACTGAGGCAGACCACAACCATTAAGATGAACGGGAGTTGCATTCAATTAGCACTGCTGAATGCTTGCGCTATTCCAACTTTTCTTTTCTTTTTTTTTTTTAAATCTTCACCATGCCCTTTAACTTTTCACAGCAACTGCGTCAGGTATTATTATCTCCATTTTACAGATGAGGAAATGGAAGCTCAGACAATTTAAGTTAACTCACCCAATTTTACACAGCAAAGTCAAGATTTGAACTTAGATCTGATTCTAAATCTAGTTTTCATTTCATGATGCCAGAGCTAAAGGACATAGCTGCCCTAGCCCATACCTCTGTGTTCTATGGAGGCTCTAAGTTCCTTGATATTCACATTTAAATGAAGATTGACCGGAGAAATATACTCAAGTCTATGGTCTGTCTTGAGTTCTGGAATTATAAGGAATTTCCAGGTTCTGAGGCCTCCCTGAGGGTTCTTAACTGATTCTTAGAGACCAGAGTCAACTAACCTCAAGAGACAGCCCAAAAATACAACAGAGATTTTTTTTTTTTCTTTTAGGAATAGGAGGGAAACTCTCATCCACTCATAGAAATCTGAAAAATAGGTACTCAAGTTTCTGTTACTCTGGAGATCATTGCCATTCTGATTACAAAGGGGCTTGTGGGTAAATGACACAGGAGAAGCCACGAGGTGGGGCAAGAGAACTGAGATTCTTCTGTTGAGCCAGGACCCTAGAAGAGTTATACTCTCTGAGAACAGGTGGACTAGAAGAAATTCTCCCCACAGAAAGAGGCAACAAGGAACCTTCTCTATCTCTGGCAGAACTCTAAGGGGAAAAAAACATTTCCCCTGATAATTTGTAACCACAAGTCTGCCCTCATGTGGGTCTGAGATAGCGATTTGCACCGACCTGGAAGGGCAGGTGTGCCCCAAGCAGAGAAATTAACATAAAAATTGGTTCCCAGATTGTCACTACCCCTGAGGTCCTGGCTGAAAAAACCAGAAAGCTTCTTTGTAAAGATGCATCCTCAACTCAGGCCACACAGGGTTCTCACAGATAACAAGAGCTTGCAACCATAAATCACAGAACTTGAAGGAGCACGTCCCCATGGCCAAAAGTCAGCAGACATGACAAATATGAGCTTCCCATAATAGAATTACCAGGACAGCAGTTTTTAAATTACTTTTTAAAATAAAAGAAGGAGTTCCAAATTTGAGAAAGGAACAAGATACTATTAAAAAAAAAAAAGGAACTTTTCAGATTTGAAAAAGACACACAAAAGGAAAATTTCCAACTTCTATCATTCTCAACAAGAAATGTATGACCTCAGTGACAAATCAGCCTAGGCTGGAACAGCACTTGTCAGAGAAGCAAAGAAGCTCACAGTTCATCTCATTGCTCCATAAAACATTTTGTATAGGTCAAGATGGCAGAGTAGAAAATTGTCCAAAATAATGATAATATTATGATAAATATACTTGGAATCATCATGGGAACACTTTCCTTACTTATAACACTTATAATACTTTTATTTTACAAATGAGGCATGAAAATCACAATAAAAAGGGTAAGATGTCAAAAAAACCCACAACATTTCGTAATTTGGATATCAAAGCAGGGAACACCCAAAATACTCTGCTTTCCATAGCATCCAACATCAACCCCTGCCACAACGTGGAGAGATTGGCCAGTCCCCTGCTGTAACATGGTGGAAACCTGCACAACAGTGACATGACCAGGGATGGCATTTTTGAGAGTATAGAGGGCACGTTTGATGAGAAGCTTTGGGAAATCTCTTGCTCTGCAGGACCTCTTCATTATAGTTTAACCTTTCAGCTTAACATTTACATTTTACAGTATTTCACAACAAAGTCCAACGTTTCAAAAATTACCATATTAAACTCAAGTCTCTGATTATCTGAGTCTCGTCTATCAAACTTATTCTAGCTTTTGGCTCTGACTCTCTGTGAGGAGTGTCTACTTGAAATTTTATTTCTAATAACTTGTAGAAATATAAAGGGGAAAAAGCAAGGTGCAGAGTACTATCAATTTCCACCAAATAAAAATTCAATTCCAGTGTCGCAGAAATGCTGCCGCGAAGGCCTGCCGCCTAGTCATCGTCATAAATGTGCTTATTCACAGAGACTGCCCCACCCCCTCCGCTGGCACGACCTGGCAGCATCCTGAAACCGTGGGACAGGCCTGAATACATCATCATGTGGTGGCTGACAACCGCAGGGACTGCGTCAAACCATGCTCATCCAATTTGACGTTTCTGTGTTAATCCACTCCTTCAGGTTCCTGTCTGCCTTTCCAGCATGAGTGAATCCCTTTGCCAAACCTGACACCAACAGAAATTCAAAGGATGACTTAAAGACGAGAAGCCCTTGCCTGATCCCGCTTTGAGGTGAACCAACACCTGGTTGAATCAGAAGCTTGAGGAAGCGGTGATTCCAAGTCAGGGAAAGGTCCTCACACCTGCCAACGGCCAGTTTTCTTCCATCTCAGGTCAGAGACAGAGCCTCACTGCATTTGGGACCTCCACGAATGATTGGGAAGAAAGCATGGAAGCACTCCTGGCCCTTGCAGAAACACCCATTATCTTCCTTATTTAGGAAATAGTTATGTGTCTAAACGCAAGTTACATAAGGGCAAGAAGGTTCTCTTCTCCTGGAAAGTAAGTTTATTCACAAGACAAAGGTCCCCTTTGTTATAAACTTGGAGTTGATGTGTCTACAGAGGGAGTAAACACTCGAAATCAAAAGCAAATTACCAAACTAGTAGAGCAGTATCAGAGATGTACTTTGTGGTTGGCATAAAAGGTAGAAAGTGATAGGTGCTTCGTTTCCCCAGCAGAGCCCAAGGCTTCAAACAAGAGACTTCAGTGCTGCCATTTCCCTAAGGACAAGCGGAAGTTTCTTAGCAACAAGGTGAGCTCTTCTGTACACAATCAGCATCCTGGGTTAGTTTTAGCCTTCCTTGTATTGTACCTCCCCTTGCCTTAAAACATCCAACCACAAAAGCTTGACAGATAACATTTTTCTTCTAGTAAGTTAATCAAGTATTATTGAGTGCTGACAGTGTGCTGAGAGCTGTGTGTTAAATCCTAAGGGGAACAAAGATATTCAAGTCATAGACCCTCCCTCATGAAGTAGATGGTTCGTTTAGGAACACAACTGTGTTTTTGATCCCTTGTCCCATTATGTGGGTTTACCTGCTTTGAGGGGCTCAGTGGCTCCTCTAGGACCAGCTAGAGCTCCTTTCTTTGCACCGTGGCCCTGCCCACCACCCTTGGCTATCCTGACAGAAAAGGCAGAATGTTTGGAAGGCTAAGGTAGTGGTTCTCTAGGTGTGATCCCTGGACAAGCAGCATCGGCACCACTGGGGAACATGTTAGAAATACAAATGTTCAGGCTCCACCCAGGGTACAAAATCAGAAGCTCTGCGACTGAGTCTCATCAGCAACTTGTGTTTTAACAAGTTCTTCAGGTAACTGTAATGCATGCTCAAGTTTGAGAAGCACTGGACAAAGGGATCTACTTTTTTAAAGCTCTCCTGTCTGCCAGCTGTCTTGCATTGTTTTCCACTTTCCACCTATTCAAAACTAAAGTTTGTTTCGTGGGGTTTTTTTGTTGTTAACAAGTTATGACACTTTTGGCTGCAAGTCACAGCAGACACTTATCAAACTACCTTAAACAATGAGAACATTTATTGGCTCATGTAACTGGAAAACTAGCATAAGGACAGGTTCCATGGTTGATCTAATCCACCAGCCCTGGCTTGGTTTCCCCAGAATTATATTAATTCTGCTCTCATCTGAGGGTTAACTTCACCCTCAGCTGCCAGGGAGATGGCAGTAGAAGTTCAGTCTCACACAAAAGCCTCTAGTGGGAGAGAGAGGCCTGTCTTTCCTTAAAAGAGTGAGGAAAAACTTTCCCAGAAGTCTCTAGCACATCTTTCCTCTTTTATCATTGGACCAAATTGCAACACAAAGTCATTCCTGAACCACTTACTGGCAGGAAGGATAGGATTGACCAATCAGGTCCATTCTTGCATCTGGGGGTGGAGTCAGGCCCTCATCCACTGGGCACCTGCCCCATGTAGGGGGAGTGGATACCAAAAGGAATTCAGGGTTCAGCTAGGGAGGAGAAGGAAAGAGTGACTGATAGGTAGACAACTGCAGTCAACTTATTTCCAAGAACATGCTCTTAGGAGGGAAATCATCTGTTCTTGACATGGCAGTTAAAGTAAACACCATGAGGCTGGCAGGCCAAGATCCACACACTCCACCCTTTAGCACTGAACGGCAATTAGTCTGGAGTGAAACTGATCAAATCTCATGGGCAAACTCAGGAGTTAAGTAAAAATCAAAAACTCTTCACTTTTTGTTTCTCTTCCCAACGTTCTCCATTTTCTCCCACTCCCAACAATAGAATTTCTGTTGAATAGCAGAGGTCTGTTGGCCATTTCCCCAGTGATCTGAATACACATTCTAGAAAATTAATGACCTATTTCACTCACAAATAATGTATCCTGGAGCTACTAGTTCCATAGCTTATCAGACATTAATTAGACCTAAGCAATCCTAAGCTGGGCATAATGTTAGGCAAGGGTGATAAAGTGATAAATAAGGGTGGGTCCTCATCTCGAGGACCCACAGTGAAATGGAGAGACAGACATGTGAACAAATGAACACAAGGCTGGGTACAGCAGGCAATAAGAGATGTACGCCCACACTGCACATGTACTACAAGTGCTGAAGAAGTGAACTCCCTCTGACATAAGACAGATGGAGGTGATACTCCAGCGATGTTCTGAAAGATAAACAGGGGAGAAAGTGTAAGTTTCTGGGCAATCCTTAGAGTCTCCATAGACAACACAGCATAGATGAGAGAGCATTTCATCTGTATGACAAAGCAGTAGACCTAATCCCAGGGCAGACTCTGCACTTCAGTGAGGGAGCTCAAGGGCTGTATCTATCTGTTTTGACATGTGTTGAAAGTAACTTGCTACTAGTAATAAAGTACTAGAATATGCAAATAATTTACCACTTAATAAATGAGAGCAGGTTCAAGGTATTCACAATAATCCTGTTACAATCATCTGCATTCTCATGTACTTTCAGGGGTGAAGGAGAAAGGGGATAGAGGTGTATTAGGCATGTTGGGGACAGAACATATCCCTGGGTTTCCTACGATTGTGTATATTGGGGATACACAGTATCTTTCCTGAGTGTCTGGTGGGAAAAAGGGAGGGCAGCAGCTCTGGGTTAATGCTGTTACTACTTCATTCCTGAAGTCAACTCTTAACTTGTGGTACCCAAGGCCCCTGGAAAGGAAACCAAAGCGGCCCCGAATTGCACCAGGATGCACTCTATAATGAATGATGCTATTTAGCAGACATTTAAATTTTTACATGTACAATTTGTTTTGCTCCACATTTTTTCAGAGACCAGGGTCTTTTTCCTCTTTTTCTTCTACTTTCTAAGAATTTGATCATTGTACTGTGGTTATATAAGACATTAACATCTGAGAAAGCTAAGTATATACAGGTCAGGCACTGCTTCTCTAAATAAATAATAGAACCCAAATTAAGAAAAATGCATGTTTCAGTTGACAGGAAAGGCTGTTCAATCTCACCCTATAGAAGTACAAGGCCAGAGGTCATATTCTACTCCACCCATGGTCCCAGTTTTAGACCTTGATCTCCCTAAAATTATAACACATACTTGCCAGACTCCTTTGGAATCTTCAGTTGGTGAAAGTTTAAAACATTGGCCTCAAGCAAGCAGAGAATATATTCCTTATGGGTGACATACAACCCTCATAAATACTCAGTAAATTTTATTGATGATAATAGTAGAAGATGACCTCAGAAGAAGAACATGAAAAAAACTCCTCCTGGAAGACTACTACCAAATGTAGGTTTTCAATTTCATCCATTGCTCAAATCTGAACTTAACGAATGTTACAGTACCAGTTGTCAATTTTATACTTGACAAAGCAGAATTCATGCACCTGTGTTAAGTATAATCATTTCACATGACTGTATATGAGAGTGCTTGATGGTTATTATTGATTTTAAATATGCAATCATTGAAGCCTGGGGTAATGGGTTGAAGGTAGATATTTTCTATATGGTTTCTTTCCTCCTTAAAAAATTGTTCTTTCCTTCCCATCTAATTTTCACACCTCATCTTTTTATTTCTAATATACTATTTATATTTCACATAGTCAACTTTGCCAGTCAGAATTGAAACATAGAACTTTAAATACATGACAAACCTAAAATGTTTGTAAATGTATCCATTTCTTTAGAGAAAGAGCACTTTCTTCTTTTCTTATTATTATTTGTCATGTCCAGAAATAATAATAGCCAAGAGGACTAGAAGCTCCATTTGCCCTTAAATCCCTCCCAGCTACAATTTTTTTTTATAGCTATTTAAATTTATTTTTGTTTATAGCTATTTAAATTTTAAGTTTTCATTTTCATTTACAAAAGAGTTGCAAAACAGTACAAGGAATACCAGTAAACTCTTCACTTAGCTTTTTCAAATGTTAACGTCTTACATAACCCCAGCACAATGATCAAAACCAGTAAATAAACACTGATACAATATTAACTAATCTATAAACCCGATTCAAATTTTGCATGTTTTTCCCACTAATATCCTTTTTTGTTTCCCACTAATATCCTAAGATCCAGTTCAGGATCACACGTGTATTTATTTGTCATGTTTCCTTAGTTTCCTCCAATCTGGGACAGTTCTTCAGTCTTTCTTATCTTTTATGACCGTGACAATTTTGAAGAGTATTGGCTTATTATTTTGTAGAATGTCCCTCAACTTAGGTTTGTTTGATGTGTGTTCATTATTTAATTCAGGTTATGTATTTTTGGCAAGAATACCACAGAAGTGATATTGTACCTTTCTTAGTATATCAGAGCAGCAGACACATGATATCAATATGTCTAATTATTGGTATGTTAATTTTGATCATTTGGTTAAAAGGTATCTGCTAAGTTTCTCCACTGTAATATTACTATATTTTCCCTTTGAAATGTTAATAAGTATTTTGTGGAGAGATCCTATGCAAATACATCTGTCCACTGGTTTTAGCATTCATTGATGATTCTGGCCTGTAATAATTATTATTGTAGTATTTGACAAATTTTTCTATTTCCATCATTTATTCTACATTTAATTAAAATTCTACTATAAGAAGAGAGTTCCCTTCTCACTATTTATTAAATTTAACACAATGGACTCTTGGATATTTATTTTGTTCTATGAATTATAATCCTTTACTATCGTTACTCATTTTGTTGCTCAAATTGTTTTCAGTTTGACTAGTGGTAGTTCCGTCGATTGGCTCCTATATCCTCTTGACATGTATCCATCATTTCTTGTCCACGTTCTTACTTTCTGGCATAATACGATGCTCTAGGCTCATCTTGTACTTTCTCTGTCTTAGCCCTGGAATCAGCCATTTTCCTTCGGAGCTGAAGTTTCTGTAATCTGACGAAGGTATTTAGAAACCCAGATCTGAGCTAGTAGTGCTCATGGCTACTGGGTTTTTATTGTTTCTAGGCCCTTTCAGTGGACAGAACTAGGAAATATATGTGTGTATACTAAGTCACACGTACACGAACAACTATATTGAGTCCTATATATCTTTGTGTACATATTAAAAACCAAGAGTTCATTTTGATACCTCTAATTGCAATCCACCATAGGGATCATTCTAGCCTTCCCTCTCTTCTTGTTTGTACTTCCTTTCTCTGACAATGAGGGAGCTGGTTTTCATTACGGACAATGTATTTAGCTATTTGCTCTAGAATACACAGCACATCATTTTGAAACTGCTAACCCACACCCACTGTGGAAAAAAAAGGAAGCTTTTAACCAAAGAACATTATTTATGTGCAGTACTTTTGGTCTTTTGCTTTACAATATGTAGTCAAACACTGCTTCCACAGTTGCTTAGGTTGACTCTTTCCTTCTCCATCCCATCCACTGTGGTTATGTTCTTCATGTGTAACGGCTGCGTTCAATTGCTACTATTTGTATTTGATGTTTGGTTTCCTTACATCCTAGATGGTTTTTTGAATAAGTGGAACGTTAACATGGTTCTAAAAGACAACACTATATAAAGAGGCCTATTCGGAGAAAAGTCACTCCCCCTTTATCTTTTCTACTCCATTTCCATTCCGTCCCTCACCACACACACTTTTTTCACTCCCACCCTCATTTGTTTCTGGTTTATCTATCCAGTATTTCTTTTTTCACAGACAAATATTTTCTTATTTGCATGTCTTTCTCAGACGAAAGGTACCACACCATAGACGGTCATTTACGCTTCACCTTTTTCACTTACTATGTCAAGGATACCATTCTAGATCAGCTCATAGAGATTATGAGCTATTTTTAAGTCTTTTGTTGTGAGGATGAAATTTTCTTCAGAAGAACGGAGAAAAATGATGACAGATTGTTCAAATTCTGGAACAGTTGAACTAATATTTCCTAGAAGAAAATGTTTCTTAAAACATCAATTGCATAGATAAGAATGCCCAAACCTAGCAGGATTCCTCCTTTTATTGCATAAAACAGCTCCTCACTCATCTACAATAAAGCATCTCACCTCGAAAAAATTCTATACATTAATAGAATTTGAATTACTTTATCATTTCTGGTACCTCTCTTTTGAGCTATATTTTAACTATCTGGTAAATTAATGAAATGTTAATGAATATTTATTGAGTACCTTCTGAATGCCAGTAACCATGGACCAAAACACTCTGCAGCTAGGGAGAGAAGACGTACAGTAAAATAGAACTAATGAAAAGACAATAAATCCAGGCTAGATGCCAGGGAAGTGGTGTGAAAAGTGCCCCAGGAATTCAAAAAGAGAGAGTAGCATCCAAGAGAATGGATAGGCACATCAGAAAATTTGTGTTTCTTACTGATATTACTGAACCAATGGTTCTGGTTTTTGTTTTGTTTTGTTTTTAAATTGATGAAAGTAAGCTAAAAAGCGAAAGCACTCATTTGTGGTGGAATATAATATAACAGATCACTCTAAACTCCAAACTTTACTCCAACACCTCAATGGACCCTGACTCTGATCTTGTTAATATATAATTTAGTCGTCACTGGAAAACAATAGAAAAATAAGCCCAAGCACCAACAACCTGGAAAGAAAACGAAACAGAAGAAACTTTAACAGGCTAGAATGTAAAATGAAGGGTATGAATGACAAAGCTACACACAGACAGCTTTTCCAGGTCTAATGATCACTAACGTAGATAACAGTGTTACAGGGTCAGTGATTCTAAATCCCTCAGTTCATACCATAGTTCTATATCTTAAGAATTATATTCCTTGGTTCTATACCAGTGTTTCTCATCATTTTTTCATATCAACACCCTCCAGGTGCTGTTTTAGGCATACATTTTGTAATTGTCCCTCATAAAATTTTACCACTACAGATACACTATACAAGTGCTATAGGTATATCTGTGTGCTCTAGACTAAGAGCAGGATTTTTTCATCCTCCAAGAACCAATTTTCACCCCTTGGGGTGAGGAGGGGGTGAAAGTGCCCCTGCTCACAATGTACGTCCTAGGTATTCTCCATGATGCCATTTTCCTGTTTAAAAGGCTTCCATCTCTAAAATGAAAATGAAAATACCCCTAGTAATATTTTTACTGATATAGCCCCTCGGGCAAGGGAAGCAAAATAAATAAATAAATAAACACGTGGGATTACATCAAACTAAAAAGTTATTTCACAGAAAGGAAACCATCAATAAAACAAAAAGACATCCTACTGAATGGGAGAAGGTATTTGTCCATGATACATCTAATAAAGGGTTAATATCCAAAACATATAAGGAACTCATACAACTTAACACCAAAAACACAAACAACCCAATTAAAAAATTGACAGAGGACACGAAGAGACATTTCCCTAAAGAGGACATAGAGACATGAAAAATAGAGACAAAGAAACAACACACATGAAAAAATGCTCAACATCACTAAGCATTAGAGAAGTGCAAATAAAAACCACAATGAGATTCCACCTCACTACAGTCAGAATGGCTATCATCAATAAATCAACAAATAGCAAGTTTTGTTGAGGATGTGGAGAAAAGGGAACCCTGGTGCCCTCTTGGTGGGATTGCAGATTGGTGCAGCCACTATGGGAAACAGTATGGAGGTATCTCAAAAAAATTGAAAATGGAACTAACATTGTACAGCTATATACAATGCTAGAGGGATAGTATATGGGGAGGGGTATCACTTTGTGAGGGGTGTAACTGTCTAACTAGTGCATTGCTTTGTACACCTGAAACTAATTGGAAAAAAAGACATAAGAAAGAACCAATGAATGTCAAACTACTGAGCATCAAATAAAAAGTTGAAGGAAAGAAAATAGCTAACCATTGAAAATAAAAAATGACATATAATGCAAGTACAAATCAAGGATAAATGAAAACAGATTTTATGTCTTACTCAGACTTCACTGCAGTTAGAAAGGGCTACCTGGTAGAGTCAGATGTCTTTGACAATCCTGAGCCTCATGCTCAACTATTAAGGAAAATTTGATGACAAAAGTGCCCTTGTAATTTCCAAGCGCAGTAAAACACCAAATGTTATGGCTTTGAATCATATTTAGCTATATTACTCATGACCTTACTATCAGAGAAAAGTTAACAAGCTAATTAAGTCACCTTTTCAATATAAGGCAAAAAAAATTGTCAGAGATTGTAACATTGGACCTAAATAAGTAATCTGAGAATGAATGACTCACTTTTCACAAAGGGGCAGGTAGGTTGGGTTTTTTTATTGTATAAAACGGTAAAATTTGGAAACTTCCTTTTAGTCATTCTAAGTATAGAAGATGCTATGGACAATCCTTCTGGATATCTACCCAAAAAATCTGGAAATTCTTATCTGTGAATACATATGTTCCCCTATGTTCATCGTGGCATTATTCATGGTAGCCAAGACATGGAAACTACCAGTGTCCTTCCATAGATGATTGGATAAATACGTGGTATCTGTATACAATGGAATATTACTCAGCCATAAGAAAGATGAAATACTGCCATTTGCAACAACATGGATAGACTTGAGATTATCATGCTAAGTGAAATAAGTTAGACAGAAAAAGTTAAGAAACATATGACTTCACTAATATGTGGGATGTAAAACTGAAAGCAACAAACGAAAAGACAAACAAGCAAAACTCATAGACACAGACAACAGTTTAGTGGTTACCAGAGGGTAAGGGAGGATGGTAGATGAGAATAAAGGGGGTCAAATATATGATGATAGAAAGAGAACTGACTCTGGGTAGTGAACACACATGCAATATATGGATGATGTATTATAGAATTGTACACTTGAAATCTATGTAATTTTATTAACCAAAGTCACCGCAATAGTTAATTTAAAAACAGAAGAAGAAGAAGAGGCTATAGGGAATTCAAATTTATTGGGTCATTTCCCAATAAAGTTGGGGAACAACAATGAATATCCCCCAATCTCCCTACGTGATATTTCACTTCATTTTCAGAATTGAGGGAAATATGGCTTAGAGAGATGATTTAACTTCATCCAGCGTGACACAATTGCTACGTGATGGAACATGGATTTCAAACCTGGTCTAACTCCAAAATTAATGCCCTTGCTCTTGGTTCGTGTCCTACTGGCATTGGGTTGTTCCTCCACTTTCATATTCTATGGAATACCTGAAGGTGCAGGTCTTTCTTGCAACTCTTCTGGAGGCATCTTCAAGGGCACCTGACTGCTGAGTGACCTGTTCGTCATTGTCAAGTGCTAGCGAGTACAATATTGCTTTGCATTGCATATCTTGGCATTTTCCCCAGCTTCACTTCTTTTTTACTCTCAGTCCTCACCACGTAGATTTGTATCTGCAAGTAATGCACCTGAATTCTTGAGTTGGGCTCTGCTCTCTAGAGAAACTAAGCAAAAACTCTTAACTTAGGCTTACAATATGCAGGATTTTTATGCAGTTTTGCATTGAATTTTTAAAAAGACATTATTTTAGAGCAGTTTTAGGTTCACAAAAAAAATGAACTAAAGGTACAGAGATTTCCCATGTACTCCTCGGCCCCCCTATTATGCACAATCTCCCCACTATCAAAATCTTGCACCGGAGCGGCACATTTATTACAATCAATGAATCTACATTGCCACATCATCACTCAAAATCCATAGTTTACATTAGGGTTCACTCTTGGTACTGTACATCCTATGGGCTTTGACAAATGTATAATGACATGTATCCATCGTTAGAGCATCATACAGAGTAGTTTCACTGCCCTAAAAATCCTGTGTTCGACTTACGTACCCCTTCTTCCCCCCACCCTTGGCAACCACTGATTGTTTTACTGTCTCCATAGTTTTGCCTTCTCCAGCATGTCATATTGTTGGAATCATACAGTATGAGTCTTTTCACATTGACTCCTTTCACGCAGTAACATGCATTTAAGGTTCCTCATGTTTTTTCATGGCACGATAGCTCATTTCCTTTTAGTGCTGAATAATAGTCCACTGTCTGGATGTATCACAGTTTGTTTATCCATTTACCTACTGAAAGACATCTTGGACACTTCCAAGTTTTGGCAGTTACGAATATAGCTGCTATATTCATCCATGTGCAGGTTTTTGTGTAGACATAAGTTTTCAGCTTATTTGAGTAAATACTGAGGCGTGCAATACTGGATCATATGGTAAGAATACGTTTAGTTTTGTAACAAACTGCCAAACTGTCTTCCAAAGTGGCTGTACCATGTTACATTCCCACCAGCTATGCATGAGAGTTTCTGTTGCCCCACATCCTCAGTACTAAGTACTGTCAGTATTCTGGATTTGGGCCATTCTAATAGGTGTGTAGTGGTATCTCATTGTTGTCTTATTTTGCAATTCCCTAGATACATATGATATTGGGCATCTTTTCATATGCTTATTTGCCATCCATATACTTTCTTTTGTGACATGTCTATACAAGTCTTTTGTCTGTTTTCTTAATTGGGTTGTTCATGTTATTATTGCTGCATTTTAAGAGTTCTGTGTATATTTTGGATACAAGTCCTTTATCAGATATGTCTTTTGCAAATATTTCTCTCAGTCTATGGCCTATCTTCTCATTCTGTTGACAGTGTCTTTTACAGAACAAAAGTTTTTAATAAAGATCAGCTTATCAATTCCTTCTTTCATGAATTATGCCTTTGATGTTGTATCTAAAAAATCATCACCGTACCCAAGGTCATCTACATTTTCTCCTATATTATCTTCTAGGACTTTTATACTTTGCACTTCACATTTAGGTCTATGATCCATTTTGAGTTAATTTCATAAAGAGTGTAAGGTCTGTGCTTAGATTTTTTTTTTCTTCTTTGCATGTGGATGTTCAGTTGTTTCAGCACCATTTGTTGAAAAGACTATCATTGCTCCATTGTATTGGATTTGCTTCTTAGTCAAAGATCAGTAAGCTAGATTTGTGTAGGTCAATTTCTGGACTCTCTATCCTATTCCATTGATTTATTTGTCTATTCTTTCACCAATACCATACTGTCTTGTTATTGAAGCTTTATAAAACGTCTTGAAGTCCAGTAGTGTCAGGCCTCAAACTTTGTTCTCTTTCAGTGTTGTTTTGGGTCTTTTGCCTCTCCATATAAACTTCAGACTCAGTTTGCCAATATCTATAAAATAACTGGCTGGGATATTGATTGGGATTATGTGGAATCTACAGATCAGGTTGGGAAGAATTGACGTTTTGCCAATATTGTGTTTTCCTATCCATGAACATGGAATATCTCTCCATTTATGTAATTCTTCTTTGTTTCTTTCATCACAGTTTTGTAATCTTTCTCCTACAGATCTTATACGTATTTTGTTAAATTTATATGTAAGCATTTCATTTTGGGAATGCTTAATGTAAATAGTATTGTGTTTTTACTTTCAAATTCCATTTGTTCATTGATGGTACATCGGAAAGTTATTGACTTTGGTATATTAACCTTGCATCCTGCAACATTACTATAATCACTTATTAGATCTAAGAACCCATTTCGGATTTTTACATAGACAATCATGTCATCCATAAACAAAGACAGTTTTATTTCTTCCTTCCCAAACAACATATCTCTTACATCCTATTCTTGTCTTATTGCATTAGCTAGGACTTCCAATATAATGCTGAAAAGGAGTGGTGAGAGGGAGAAGACATTGTTGTCTTGTTCCTGACCTTAGCAGGAAAGCTTCTAGTTCATCACCATTAAGTATGTTTTGGGGGTAGGTTTTTTGCAGGTGTTCTTTACCAAATTGAGAAAGTTACTCTCTATTCCTAGTTTGCTGAGAGTTTTTTTGTGAATGAGTTTGAATTTTTGTCAAATACTTTTTCTGCATCTATTGATATGATCACGGCATCTTTCTTTTTTAGCCTGTTGATTACATTAATTGATCTTCTAACATTGAACCAGCCTTGCATACCTGAGATAAACCCCATTTGGTCATGGTGTATAATTATTTTTATACATTGTTAGATTTGAGATGCTAATATTTTGTTGTTACATTGAATTTTGATATAGAAGTATATTTTTCTACTCTTAAAGTGTGAAAACTACATTAAAAACAATGGATAACTTACCCACTGAACTCCTAGAAGGGTTGTCCAGGGATGCTGTTTAGCAGCTTTCTACAAGGAGCTTAACCCACCCTGCCTGTCACCCAGATTGGACTTCATGAGTGCTTTAAAATCTCCAGTGAATACTGAATTGCTGAGGCATTTGGGAAAAGACAGCTGAAATTCCCATTCTACGGATCCATTGGGCACACCTTCCCCATTTGTGGGAGTGACGTGTGAAGATGAATTCAATGCTTCTGATACTGCAGCTGAAACATTTCAGAAAGACCCTATTAAATCACCTTTTCTATATAATAAGGATATCAATGGAAGAAATGATCCTTGTGAAAGAAGATGTGGCATTACTGAACCGTGAGTACCAGCAATGAAAGTCTTACAGATAAGAATCCTGTGTCAGAAAGTATCTCATGCTTGTAGGGCCTGATTTGAAAGAGGACCTTCAGAAACTTAAAGGTTGTTGGACAGGTGAAGCAAAATTGACAAAAGTATTTCATCCAGCTGTCATTCACATCATTCACACAGTGGGAACTAAGTACAAAAGCCACTATCGCACAGCGGCTGAGAGTTCCCTGTACAGATGCTGCAGAAATGTACTTCAGCTGGCAAAAGAGCTGTCAGTGTCTTCTATCGGATTCTGTGTCATCAATTTTGCAAATGAGGTTATCCTTTAGAGAACACAACACATATAGCACTTTGCAATGTAAGGAGATTCTTAGAGATTCATGGGAAGATCATTGAAAAAAGTAGTATTTGCTGTCTCTGAACTTGAAGAGGTATTTGGCTAATTATGTTGCACTGTTTAAATCTTACAGATCAATATACCTATGAATAGAGATGCAAAAATTCTTAACAAAATATTAGCAAACTGAATCCAGCAACATATAAAAGGATTATATACCATTACCAAGTGGGATTTATCTCAGGAGTGTAAGGTAGGTTCAACATACAAAAATCAATCAGTGTAATATGACATATTAATATAACAATGGATAGGATGATAGTAGAATAAAGGATAAAACTATGTGATCATCTCAGTAAATGCAGAAAAAAGAATGGACAAAATCCAACACCCTTTCATGATAAAAATACTCAACAAACTAGGAATAGAAGGGAACTTCCTCAAGCTGATAAAGGGTATTTAGGAAAAACACATAGTTAACATTATGCTTAATGGTGAAATATTGAAAGCTCTCTGCCTAAGATCAGGAACAAGACAATAATGTCCACCCTCACCAATTCTATTCAACATTGTACTAGAGGTTCTAGCCAGGGCATTTAGGTAACAAGAAGAAATTAAAACACCCAGATTGGAAAGAAAGAAAACTATCTTTATTCACAGATGACATGATCCTGTATATAAAAGCCCTAAGAAGTTCACCAAAATACTATTATAAATAATAGAGTTCAACAGGGCTACAGGACATAGATCAAAGAAAAAATAAATTTCTACACGCTAGCAACAAATAACCTGAAAACAAAATTAAGAAAACGATTACATTTGTAATAGCATCAAAAATCAAACATTTAAGACTAAATTTAATAAAAGAAGTGTAAGAGTTATACACTGAAAAGTACAAAATATCTTTGAAAAAAAATAAAGACCTAAATAAATGGAACAATATCCCTGTTCATAAATTAGAAGACTTACTGTTATTAAGATGGCAGTATTCACCAAATTGTGCTACAGATTCAACAAAATCTTTATCAAAATCCCAAATGACTTTTTTGTAGAAATTAACAAGTTGATCATAAATTTCACATGGGTATTCAAGGAACCCAGAATAGTCAAAACAACCTTAAAAAGAAAAAAAAAAAAAAACTTGGAGGATTCACACTTAACCTATTTTGAAACTTAAAGTACAGTAATCAAGCCTGTGTGGTACTGGCATAAGTATAAACATATAGCTCAATGGAATAGAATTTTTGACAGGGCTGCCAAGACAATTTAATTTAGAAAGAATTGTCTTAGCAACAAATGACATTGGAGCAATTATATATCCACATGCAAAAGAAAGAAGTTGGACCACTACCTAACATCATCTACAAAAATTAGCTCAAAATGGATATATGACCTAATCATAGAAATTAAAACTATAAAACTGTTAGAAGAAACCATAGATATAAATCTTCATGATCATGGATTACACAATGGTTTCTTAGCTATGATATTAAAATTACAAGCAGCCAAAATAAAAATAAATCAATTGGTCACTGTTGTACTTCAACAATAAAAAGACAAATAACCCAATTTAAAAATGGGGAAAAGCTGGGATTTACCCAAAGGAGTTGAAAATGCATGTCCTCACAAAAACTTATGAATGGTGTTTACAGCAGTTTTGTTCATATTTACCAAAACTTAGAAGCAACCAAAATGTCCTTCAGTGAGTGAATGGATAAATAAACTGTGGTACATCGAATTAGTGGAATTTTTTTTAATGCTAAAAATAAATGAGCTATTAAGCCACAAGCCGTATTACTAAGTGAAAGAAGCCAATCTGAAAAGGCTACATACTATATGATTCTAACTTTATGACGTTCTGGAAAAGACAAAACTGAAAAGACAGTACAAAGATCAGGGGTTGGATAGGGGAGGGATGAAAAGACAGAACACAGAAGATTTTTAGGGCAGTGAAAATACTCCATATGACACTATAATGATGAATACATGTCATTATACATTTGTGCAAACCTATAGATTGGACAACACCAACAGTAAACTCTAATGTAAACTATGGGCAATTAGATGTGTCATTGTAGGTTCATCAGTTATAACAGGTATATCACTCTGGTAGGGGTTGTTGATAATAAGGGAGACTCAATTTTGTTGTGAACCTTAAACTGCCCTAAAAAAATAAATTATTTTAAAAAATAAATAAATAATTTTGAAGGGGAAAAAAAGGATAAAAAGGAAAAACAAGAAATACTACCCCAAATCCTACAATTTAAACAAATCAATGTTTTATCATTTTCCTGTATATCCTTCTGGTAATTTGATTGGTTTTACATAATTTCTAATGATAATGATAAAATTTCTATATTTTCTTCAGAAATTAAAAGGCACCATAAAAGTTCTAAATGACAGTTATAAGAGAATAATATTTACATCATTTAAAATGTTACAACTATGCTTTTTAAATACCTAGTTTGTTGTTAAACTGAAACAAGGACAACATATGTCAGACAGTTTATTCTCCATTTATATTTGTTTTAAATACTAGATAGATCTTAACTTTAATATTTTTATTTCACCTTTATCTCTGTTTTTAAAAAAATTAATGGGAAAGAAAAACAGCTGAGTAACATCCCAAAGATAGTAATTTACGTGTCTTGTCAGTCTCTTAAAACTCTGGTTTTGATTCATCGATAAGCTCCAGAATGTAATGCTAAACACTGCTACAATAACAGGTTTTATTTTCAGGCCACTATTTTAAACTAACAAACACATCCAGGTAATAAATCAAGAAGTACACAGAAAAACCAACTGCTATTTTTGCTTCCTAGTTAACTTGCTCAATACAAAGTATGTGTCTAAGTGATTTTTTAATATATACTCATATATTTCATTTTCAGTGATACATTAATGTCACATCTGAGAATGAGGTGACTTTTTAAGAAATGAGTTTTGCTTTTTATAATTTCTCAGATTCATCCACACAGTGGAGTACAGGGCAGTCATTTTAAAGGGTGGTGAATATCTAAATTCTAGGATGTAGAAAGATGTTCATGACATACTGTTGAGTTAAATATGCAGATGACAGGGACTTGCACTTTGGGCAATGAGGGATTAGCTGAGTCCAGAATTACCCTCCCACCGTAAACAAGAAAACTGGATACAATATATAAGAACAACTGTTTTCATCAGGGCTAGGATTAGGGTGAGGCAAGAAAGGTGCTCAGCATGCAAAATTTAAGCAAATGCTCCTTTTTGAAGGATGATCCTATAATTGCATGACCTGGAGAGTGAGTGCCTTCTTAAATTTTGTACCTTTGTACGTCTCCTCACCCTAGTCTCAGCCCTGGTTTTTAGCCATTGGGCCATAGGCAGCAACCTGACTGTGATTCCTGGGAAAAGGAAAATAAATGAAATCGGTCCTAAAGTAGATCCAGATTTCTGCCTAGAGGCAAACTACAGACCATCCTGCACGGAGAGGGAATACAAAGAGAGCTAGTGGTCTTGCTGAATTAAGGAGACAGAAATTGGAGTTTGGAGAAGGCACAACAGCTTAAATTGACAGGGCAGGATACCAAAGAAGAGGGCGCTACAAAAAGAAAAAGCTCCAGAAAAATAAGTAGGAACCTCCTTGAGGTTTGGGCTGAATACAACTTGTGCATACATAGAATGAAAACTTTCAAGGCCAGCAAACTTCCTAGAATATAGTAATTAAAGAGAGATGTAAAATGAACAATTCCCAAAGCTCACACAGAAATTGTGATCCTAACTGCCACTAGCCAGAGTAGAGAAACTTCCTTGAACATAACAGGGTATTCAGTAAAGACTCCAGAAGAGTCATACCCTAGTAGTAGGACTAAGCTACCCATAGAGTAAAGGCTGCTCTATAATAGCTTATGAATAAAACTCTATGAAGTTTAAATGGTTTGCAAGCCATGTTCAAGACGTTCAACACTCTTTAAAGAAATACAACAAAATCCAGCACACACAATGTAAAATTCACAATGGCTGACATCCCATCAAAAATATTCTCCCCTGTGGAACGTATATATCCACAAACCCCAGATATTCAATGAACTCCAAGCAGAATAAACACAAAGAAAATCACATAAAATCACATCATAATCAAACTGTTGAAACTCTGTGTTAAAGAATAATCTTAAAAGCAGTCAGAGAAAAGAAAGATACTTTATGTAACAAAGACCAAATAAAAAGTGATCATAGGCTTCCTGTCAAAAATTATGCAAGGCAGAAGACAACTAAATAACAATTGTGGTGTACTAAAAGAAAAACACTGTCAACTTAGAATTCTATAACTAGTGAAAATATATTTCAAAAATAAATTCTTTCTTAGGAAAAAAAAAAGCTGAGAAAATTTATCGCCAGCAATCTTGTTTTATAAGAAATGTTAAGGAAGTTCTTTAGGAAAAGGTAAATAACACAATAGAAATCTGGATCTATACAAAGAAATGAAGAGCATAAAAAATGGCAAATATGTGAATATATACTCACATATATATATAAGACATTTTTCCCATTTAAAAATGTCTTTAAGAGATCATTGTTTAAATCAAAATAATAACAATGTATTGAGGGATTTACAACATATATGGAAATAAAGTGTATAACAATAATAGCACAAAGGCCAGGAGGGGAGAAATGAAAAGTCATTAGACTCCTATACATGAAATAGTAAAATATCATTTGAAGGTAAACTATGATGTTAAAGACGTATATCGTAAAGTTTACAGCAATAAAGCAATATAGAAAATATAGAGGAACTAAAATAATAAACATTCACTATTAAATAGTATAAATAATAATACTAAAATACATCCTCTACCCAGAAGAAGGGAGGAAAATAGAGAAAAGGGAACAAAGGTTAAGCAGAACAAACAGAAAACAACAGGAAAGTAGTAAGCGTAAATCCAACCACATCGATAATTACATTAAATATATATTGGCTAAACATTTCAATTAAAAGGCTGGAATTAAAAACTAAGACCCAACTACATGCTATCTACAAGAAAGTCACTTTAAATATGGAGACTCAGCTAGGTTAAAAGCAAAAGAATGAAAAACATATATCATAAGAAATCTAGAGATTCTATTTCAATATCAAACAAAGTAGACTTCAGAATAAGGAATAATATGAAGGAGCAAAAGGGACATATGATAATGATAATGATAAAGGAGTCAATTCATCACAATGATGTAACAATCTTATAGCGTTTGAAACTCCTAACATAGTTTCAAAGTACAAGAAGCAAAAGCTGATGGAACCAAATGGAAAACTATCTTCTTTTCAAATCTTTTGCTGGTTTTTATTTGGTTGTTTTTTTTCTTATTATTTAATTGTAAGAGTCTTCATATTTGTCAAAACTCATTGAACTGTACATTTAAAATGAGGATATTTCAGATATTTATCCAAAGAAAATGAAAACATTAGTTCCAAAAGATATTATGCTCACACCAGTTAGAATGGCTATCATCAACAAGATAAATACCATGTTTCCCCGAAAATAAGATCTAGGTCGACCATCAGCTCTAATGCATCTTTTGGAGCAAAAATCAGTATAAGACCCGGTATTATATTATATTATATTATATTATACCCAGTCTTATAGTAAAATAAGACCCGGTAGTATAGTATAGTATAGTATAGTATAGTATAGTATAGTATAGTATAGTATAGTATAGTATAATATATAAGACCCAGTCTTATATTATAGTAAAATAAGACTGGGTCTTATATTAATTTTTGCTCCAAAAGATGCATTAGAGCTGATGGTCCATCCAGCTAGGTCTTATTTTCGGGGAAACAAAGTAATAACAAGTGTTGGAGAGGCTGTGGAGAAAAAGAAACCCTCATACACTGTTAGTGGGAATGCAGACTGGTGCAGCCACTATGGAAGGCAGTGTGGAGGTTCTTCAAAAACTTAAAAATAGAATTACCATATATCCCAGCAATCCCTCTACCCAAAAAAATCTGAAAACATTTATCCTTAAAGATATATGTGCTCCGATGTTTATTGTAGCTTTATTTACAGTGGCCAAGACATGGAAACAACCAGAGTTGTTTCCTTCAACAGATGATTGGATAAAGAAGATGTGGTATATATACACAATGGAATACTACTCTGCTATAAGAAAACATGAAATACTGCCATTTGCAACAACATGGATGGATCTTGAGATTATTATGCTAAGAGAAATAAGTCAGAGAGAAAAAGTCAAGAAGCTTATGATTTCACTGATATGTGGTATATAAAACTGAAAACAACAAAAGAACAAGACAAACAAATGAAGTAACTAAATCTCATAGACACAGACAGAGTTTAGTGGTTACCAGAAGGTAAGGGGAGAGGGGGATGGTAGACGACGGTAAAGGGGATCAAATATATGGTGATGGAAGGAGAATTGACTCTGGGTGGTGAACACACAATGTGATATACAGATCAAGTATTACAGAATTGCATACCTGAAATCTATGTAACTTGACTAACCATTGTCACCCCCAATGAACTTTAATTAAAAAAAAAAGATATATGCACCCCCATGTTCACTGCAGCATTATTTGCCATAGCCAAACATGGAAACAACCTAAGCGTCTATCTGGGTGAATGAATGGATAAAGAATTTGTAAGACACATATATATATCACACATACATACACACACAATGGAATATTATTCAGCCAAACAAGAATGAAATCTTGCCATTTGTGACAACATGTAATGAACTTGAGGGCATTATGAAATAAGTCAAGCAGAGAAAGACAAATACCATATGATCTCTCTTATATGTGGAATCTAACAAATACACAAACAAACAAACAAACCAAGCTCATAGATACAGAGAATAGATTGGTGGTTGCCAGAGGCAGAGGGTAAAAGGTGGAAGAAATTAAAAAATTAATTTAAAAAAGTATATAATATAACCCATAAATACAAATAACTTGGCCACATACATAGCAGTAAGTTACAATAAACCAAATAGGAAAAGATGAGTCAAAGCTCCACTGTCAAACTCACCCCATAGTGGAATTCCCTTTCTTCCCCCGGCATAACCTGTACATAATGCATGTGATATGGGACTATCCAACATACAAACTGAGTAAGGAGATCTGTGTCAATCTGTACATAAAATACTAAAAAGCTTCATTTTCTCCTTATTTATAAAAATAACTAATAATTATACATAGAGGTTCTGATATTTTTCTTTCCACAACACAATGGAAGTCTTGCATACCCCTTGGGGTACACACACTCTACTCTGGAGATCACTGGTGTTGACATTGGGAAACCAAGGAAACTCTTTGTGTGGTGGTAAGGTCAGGGCGGACCTCCAGAAGGATGAATCTGATATCTGTGTGTACAATAGGATGAAGGGAGAGAAACTGAATTACATGGCTCTTCTTTCAAGCCCTACCCACCTATGACTGCAATTGTCACCAAGTGCTAAGAATTCTGGTCTGAACTTCCAGCAAGCATAGCTTTGAAGCAGTGAAAGATGTCGTTCAAAACTTCTGATATCCTAGGGAAATGAGGCTAACCTTTAAAGAGTTAGGAATAAAGAAAGAATACTAGCCATGAAGAGATGAGTTAGCACTAGAGTGGGCCCTTCCACAACACTAAAACCAAGCATGGTGGAAAAAAAGTTTTTTTTAACTTTTCATTTCTTCTTAATAGTGAGAGAACCATAGCCTGTAAAAACACATAGCTTACAAAATACAGGATTTGACTGAATCCAGGGATGAGAGGGTGTATTATCTCCTACTTCCCTAGAACTATTCCCATACCACAGTATATAAAATAAATAAATAAAATGACTGGATTTTATTTATGTAAATTACACATTAATAAAATTTATTTTAAAAATAAAAGTAAAGCTTAAGTTTGAGGGAGGATTAAGTTGTCGTCTGCTTCTTTGATTCTTGGATTCAGTAACAGTGATTTAAAATTTAAATAAAGCAGACTATAAAACACGATGTGTAGTATGATCACATTTGTATTAAAAGAAATGTGTGTGTATAGACATGTAAATATACATAGAAAGATTCCTGGACAGGAGTTCCCCAAATATTTACATGGGTTGTTCTCAGGTCTGAAACTTAGGTGAATTTTACTTGTAAATCATATTTTTGTTAGTGTCCATCAATGACAACACCCCGATAAAGGTCAATGGGTGGGAGCTCCTGCCCTCCCTACAAATATACTTGCCCCCAAAATCTACCCTACCTGCATACAGCCATCAGGTAAAGGACCAACACTAGATAAGACTGGAGCATCAATGAGATAAATCTCAGGCACCTCTAACATTTCCTTTCTCTACGGTTACTGCTCAGCCACCCTCACCAGATGCCTTGGGCTCTCCAGCTCTCTCTCCTCTTAGTTAGATAAGTCAAGATATGAAGGGTATCAGCCATGTACTCATTCATCATTCCTTTCGTCCCCACAAGCTAAAAACCAGATGGAAGGTCTATTTCCTGCAGAAGACAGGATCTCTTCTCACCAGATTCCTCTTCCAGGACCTGCTCCATCACAGGCTGCCCGAGTGAGCCCCTCACTCAAAATCTTTATCTCAACCTTGTTCCTCCTGCAGAACAGGTCAACTTCTCCTGCCTTCACTTCAGACTCAATTCCAACCAGTCCTTTTTTCTGGATTCTCTGATATTGCCAGTTTTCTAGCATATGTGACCAGGGTGCAGTAGAAAGCCCACAGAATACAAGTCAGAATGTGTCTAGTCCTTGCTCTGACCTCTGGCAAAATGACTTATCACCACTATCCTTCAGTTTCTGATTCTGGGAAATGAAAGGCGAAACTGAGATCTTTTCCAACTCTCATGTTAGAGTTCTAGACATATTTTCTGCTCTTTAATGACATTCTGGAATACAGCCAGATTCCTCCCTTGGTATATCTGAAAGTCCAGCATATATAGTTCGATCTTTTAAAATGCATTTGAAACATATCATGTTCATTTTCAAGGACACTATTGAGTAACAGGGACAATTTCCAAATCACAGGTTAACATAATCAAACAGAGGTAAAGCCTCCTTTCGTGTCTTTTCCTTCCTTCAAATATTCTTTCTCTTTCTCAATCTCTCCCCTCCTTCTGCACTCCCTGCACCTCACCCCTGCCACAATTCTCCTTTCTGCCTCTTCTGTCCTGTCTCTCGCTCTCTTTGCTCACTCACAGATGGCATGGGTAGAGCAGCATAGCTGACAATCAGAAAGCTAGTAAAGTTGCAGCGTTGTATTTGGGAGTAAGACTCATGACAAAGTCATTTTTGCATGAATACTAATTTATATTAATTTAGCTCCCCCAGAAATGGGTTAAGAGTGAGCCGCATCCCAGGCGACCACCATTAGCTCTATGTGGACACTTGCCAGTTATAGTCCAGGGGTGTCAAAGAGTCAATGACTTCTGTGTAAAGGAGGAGGCTTTAGGTCAGAATCCATAGAGAAATTTCTTTCTTCCCAACCCCAGTCCAGATGGACCATACAGCTGCTCTCTCAACAGCTCAAAGGTCAGGGAGAAGCTGGTTCCAAAGAACATGTTTTGGAGGATAGCAAACCTCTTAATAGGCTACAGTTTCACATAGTTGTGCAGAAACATGTAGAAACGAAAATAGCTAGAATCAAAAAGAGCACGAATTTCCAGCTACTGCTGATAAGGACACTGCCAGTTTTTCCCATTGGTAATAAATGGGTGGAGGGAAATAAACTCCCCAATGAAGACAAAGAAAAGCTGTAGACCCAGGAGCAGGACATCAGAGAAGAGCTGAGTAAAACAAGGACAAAGATGCTTCAGTCAGGGAGTTGGGCCACGTCCTAAACGGAGGCACTGGGGATGGACGGTGATAATGGCACTGTATGGTATTTACCTTTGCTTTCAATTAACATTTAGCAATCTGAGGTCCTTCGCATTCGATCCCTTAGTTGCTTTAACAAAGTTCCCAGTAAAGACCCTGATCATGTGTCATTGAGGAGACACATCTGTGTCAAGTTGGTCCCTGAGAACAATGATAAATCCTGATCCCAGAGCGCAGAGAAGCAGCCCCTTATACACTGATGCCTACACAAAATTTATTCCCTTCTGGATGTGGCATGTTAGTGTGCAGCAACTGCAACATTTAAAAAACAGAGGCCACTAGTTGCAAGTAAATAATAATTATCTTAGTAAAATAAAATTTCCATTCACACCAATGCCATCAAAATATAAAGGGGAAGAATTCTTCTCCTTCTGTGGCCCTGTCATTCCCAATCCCTGGACTTCAAAGCTTGAATTAGAGTAAATATTTAAATAAATGTCTTTGATTTACATAATAGCTGCTGCTTCTGCCCCTCAGAGAAAGCACCCCTAGGCTTCTTAGGCCCACCCTTCCTTCATGAGGATAAAAGGAGATTTCTTACTGAAGGTGAAGTCAAAGCAAGACCCATGACAGCACCACGACAGGTGGCATCCCAACAAAGTAGTCTAGCACTAGTTCTCATTTCCAATGTACTCCGTATAGATCTGCCTAATGCCAAACAGATCAAAGCAAGGACTGTTCATAAAACCCCCAGGAATGCCATAAACATTCATTAGCATAAGTGAAATCAATTTTTACAACGTGGCGCTCGTTATCATTAATATCCCTTCAGCCATCGCAACCCACCCCTTTCTCCTCCCTCCCAACTCCCAGCGCAGAGAAGCACAAACCATTTTCAGAGTTTAGGCACATTTGGCACTTTGCCAGTAAAAAGCAGGCCCCCTAAAACCAAAACAAGAATGATGTGGATTTTGTTCTCCCTTTTTCTGGGAGCTCATTGAAGGGTGGGGCTGTATTACCACCAAACAGGCTAAACCAGTTCCTATTAAATCAGTTCATCAAAGATATTGGAACAGCCTAAGGAACACCAGCCTGGGGCCAGGAAACTGAGTTCTGGTCCTAACTCTGCCACACACTTGACCTTAAATCATATCACCCCCCCCCCTCAAGAAGTAGGACTGAGGTGTGCTCCATTATCCCAATTCTGTGATTCTGTGACTTCCTATAGGCAGCTGTAATCAATTATCCCTTGCTTCTCTCCTCCCCACGTCACGAAGCAACAGTAACAAAACATGAGGTGACAATCTTAGAATTGCTCTTTTTGACCTCCCATGAGAATTTGTCCAGTAGTGTTAAAAGCTGCACGTTAGGGCAATGCAAGACCGAATCTGTACCCTGGAGACTCTACCTACTGCTCTGGGATTGTGAGAATGAACCTAGTGTAGAAAGAAAGCCCCCTTCCCATTATTCTAGCAAGACAAGAACACAACGACCAGATTCCTCTTGGGTTAGAGCCTGGTTCCACAAGTTTAGGGATTTTCATAGTCTTTCCCCAAAGCTAAGCCTTTAGTTTGCAGGGTGCTAACTCCTCATCAGGTATTTCTAATTCCAGCACTGAGCACCCCTTTACTGGTGGCCACTTACTAGTCATGAACCAGCTCGTCATCTACCTGTACAATAATAGCAAAGGAAGAGAACATGAATTGGGGGTAGTGGGGGAGAGGGTGTGGAATAGTTGATAAGAGAGGCAACTAGTGGTGGGATGAGGGGCAGCATGTCACCAGGGCTTAAATTCTCAAGGCAGCACATATGGCTCATGTTGCAAATTGTCCTTGAAAATCCATTAGGAAAGCACCACATTAGAGATTGATACTTGGTGCCTCGGAAACACTATTTTTCTCCAGGGTTGGGAAAGATAACTCTTTCTTGGGCTAAACAATAGACAAGAAAGTTGGCTTGCACTCAGGAGCCATGTTTGGACACCAGAATCACCCTCAGCTCAAGAAGGGGCTCCCCCCTGGGAGGCCTGAGGGAGCTGACACTGCCGAAAGTAAAGGTATAGCTCTCAGGGCAGGCCTAGGCTTAGTGATGAATCACTAAGTAGAGTGACTCACAGTATTTCGGTTTCTTTCCAAATGTTCCTCAGTAAATTTGCGTATGTTAAATATCACAGGCTGTAACCCCACTACACTGTGATCAGACTGGGACTGGCCAAACTCAGATATTCTGTCTCAGCCACAGAGTATGTGGTGAAATATAGGTTTCAGAAACTATAGTCATTCTAGAAAATGATACAGGCCCTTGAAAGATAATGCATCCGCCTTTTCAGACTAGAATAGGAATTGACGTAGTGCCTTTATGTGCATACACACACAAGCCTATCTTTGTTCCTAGTTAAAAGCACTGGTCTATTTCTGTGGCCAGAATGTGATATAATATTCTTTTTGACAAACAGTTAAATAACAGATATTCTTTTAAAGTGGCTTTAATACAATTCTTTTTTTGCATACCTAATTATTTTGCTGATCCTTGGAAGTAGTTACTACTTCATTCCTGAAGTCAATTCCTAACTTGTGGTACCCAAAGCCCCTGGAAAGGAAACCAAGGAGGCCCTGACTTGTACCAGGATCCACTCTATAATGAATGATGCTATTTAGCAGATACTTAATTGTTTCCATGTACAATTTGTTTTTTTCCCCACCATTTTTCAGAGACCAGGGTCTTTTTCCTCTGGCTTCTAAGCATGGCAAATAGCCTTTAATATAATGTAAAAATAAAGTTGTATCTACAGGACAAGACACTGCTTCACTAGCTAAATGATAGAACCAACATTAAGAAAAATACATGTTTTAGTTGACAGGAAAGGGTGTCCCATCTTACCCCAAAGAAGTACAAGACCAGAGGCCATATTCTACTCTATCCTATTGTCCCAGTTTTGGACCTTTATCTCCCTCATGTTATAACACATACTTGCCGGACTCCTTCAGAACCTAAATCTGTGGAGCATGGTCTTTCTAAAGCAGTATTTTTTTTATTTTCTTATTTTTATTTTTTTAGACAGAGGTTGTAGGGCTCTGGTGTTATTAGGGAACTTCTGAGCTGGTGGCAAGAGGGTGAGACCAGTGGAGATTCCAAACAATGGTCAGGTGATGGCAGCAGCTCCCTTTGTGCCCATTCTCCTTAGCTCAGCTGCTCCTACCTCTCCTGTCCCAAGCAGCCACCTCCAGGTCACTATATCCTTTCCTGGTGGCACAGTTGCAGTCCACGCAAACTAAAGCTGGTGCACACTTCCCCACTCCCATCCATCACAGGCAATGAACCCCAGCAAGCATCTACCAAGGGCCAGCTCTGGACACACCACTGTGACTGCCATTTGAATCCTGCCCAGCTTGCCTTCTGAGCGGAAATGCGAGGCTATCATGCCATTGGTCAGAAGACACTCAGCAAAGTTTCTAAATTGAGGTCTCTGTAACATTTACTGAGCGCTTACAATGGGCGGGCCTCGCACTAACACTCTTCATTAAGTAGCTCATAGAATCCTGACTACAACACTATGAAGTGGAAATAATTATAACCCCCAAATTACAGAGGAGGAAACGAGGCTACCAGCAGAGGATGGAACCTGCCCCAAGCTCCCACAGGGAGTGCACTGGGGGACCAAGACCTAAACCCGGGGTTGTCTGACTCTGAAGCTGGTCCAAAGAGGTCCTCCCCTCAGAGCCTCCCTCTGAACCCCTTGTCTCGGACACAGGTAAACTCCAGGCAGAATTCCAGAGGCAAGTTCCCAGCCAGTGGCTTTAGTTGGCGAGAGGACTGGAGAGCACTGGTATCGGCAGAGCAGAAGAGAGGCAATGGGGAGGGCGTCAAACAGCAAAGGAGGGAAAGGAAATGCATGTTTGTCCAGGACCTGCTGGGTGACTCACAGCCTTGCGTGGATGGGTTACTAATCCTCTCTTCCCAGGTGAGGCTACTGGGGGTCCCAGGGTTAAATAACACACCGCAGGTAAGTTAGAGCTCCACTGAACTGGAGAGAAGCAGGTAGAAATTTCTTTCATCCAGGGAAAGAGAGCCACAGCAAGTGGGACCCTGAGCAGGTGAGAGTCTAGACGCAGAGACCAAGGAGAGAGACCCTTAGAAACCAAAAGAAGAACCTGAAGCGCCTTGCGTAGACATGCCATTGAAGGATGGTTTGGGCCAGATGAGCTGTGTTAGAAAGGAGGGCAGGACGATGATGCACAAACCTCAGAGACGTTTAGGAAGCCATGAGGGGAACTAAGCGCACCACATCCTCTTCTCGTGGGCTGCTCTCCCCTCCCAGCCTCCGCTCTATTGTAAGCTGGGCTCTGCCTCCTACTTTTCCCACGGCTCTGCTTCCAGATGTCAGTCTCGTAATTTTTTTCTCTGCTTTAATTTCTCACACAACGGAACAGAAGCATTCGTTTATTGTATATATTTGTTAAAAAACACAGATGCTGTCACTCAATTTTTAAATTAGCTAAATAGATAATTGTCTATCTTTACCATTGCCCAGAAACATTACTGAAATTAAAACCAAGTTTCTCTTCATACGTAAGGGGACCTTCTTGATATTTTCTACATTTTTTTAAATTTCTCACTCTTCCCATAGATTGGTGCACTGGCTGTGTGTTTCTCCCACTGTATTATCATTTTCAAATATAAGACTTTGGGGATTTGGATGTTCGATTTATAGGCCCTTCTAAAAACACTAAGGAACAAAACTCTTTGTAAGAGGCTCTTAGCTGAAATCTCAGAAATCTTGAGAAGTGGAAGCTCTGAAGCAGATGACTGCTCATTGTACCCAACGAAAATTGGTTTTATAATAGGGGTTACTTTTCTCATTTAATAAGGATGCTAGCGAAAGATGATTCTTAAGGTAGTCCAAGGGTTTATGACATCACTAAGGACCAGAATTTTCTATCCTTTTGCTGGACCAGTGGGTAGACCTTGTTTTCTCTTCTAAAAGATAAAAATATTATACCTTTCTGGTCGTATGCCTCTTAAAGGGAGAATCTATTAAAATGTTGTATTATTTTAATGTCTCAACCAGCATCTTTAATAACAAAAAACACAACTTCAGGCCCAAATACAAGTGAAAAAGACCTCTCAAAATCTTCATTAATTAATTCACCAAACATTTATTGGTTTGTACCTGATGTGAGGTAGGCATTAGGATGGGGATTAAGAGAGAAATAAACCATAAATTGCACTTGCTAGGAGACACACAAAAACAGACCATTGCAGGTCACCTCACCAAGTATAACAAATGTGGGAGTCAGAGAAGAGGCAGGTGACTACCTAAAGACACTGAGGAAGGCTTCAAAAAAAAAGACATTCTACCTAGTTTGGAAGGATACACTGACATTTGCCATGTGAATCACGCAGCATTTTCAGTAGTAGGAGCAATGGGTTTACAGCACAGAAAAGGAACTAGAAAGTTAGGCCAGGTTATAAAATGCTTCAGATGCTCAGCTCAGGCAAATGGGGGTTCTTAAGTCTGAAAATGACATTATCAGCATCAAATTCTAGGAAGAAAACTTGCAACAGTGTGAAGACAAGTTTGTGTAAGGAAGTGACCAGAGAGGAGGCAGTGTGGTCATTAGCAAGATGTGATGAGGGAATAGATCAGACTGGGGCAGGGAGGAGTGGAGAGACAGGCAGATCATGGATTTCCAAGGTGGACCTAACAGGGCTTGTTAAATAATAAGAGGTGAATTGATAGGGATGAAAAGGAGGAGATGTTGTCGAGGGCAACTCACAGATTTTCAGGCTAGATAGAAGGTAATGCCACTCACAGAGACTGAAAATAAACAGGTTGGCAAGAGCTGCTGGGTTCAGCATTGAAGTGTTGAGTTTGAGACTCTGAGAAGCATCCAGGACAAGATCCAATCAGATGCAGAGCTTAAGCCTGTGACCAAAATCCATGGGGCAGGCATCAATGGAGAACCCCCTCTGCTCATAAGAAGGGCTGACATCGTAGGAGTGGATGGACCACAGGGAAAAGGACAAAAAACAAGTCGTCCAAGGAGAGAAGGGACAGGAAGTGAGGAACAGGACAAGATGAGGGGAGAGAAAAAGGAAATGAGAGGAGGGACAGTCTTTATACTTTCCCCTGCAGGAAAGGCTACCTCAGGCCTCCCTGTTCTTCTTCAGACAAGTCTGTGTAAAATAACAGAGCCCAACAGAATCAGAGAACACATCACCTGTATCACAGTGGACAATTGGCAACAGCCAGGAAGAGGCAGGAAGAAGGAGAAATAATTTAGTTGCTACCTTGCTCCAAACTATTTAATGAAATTAAAAAAAAAGAAAAGCTAAGCAGTCTGAAGTAATTTCATATAAGAGAAAATAGTCCTACACTCTTCAACTGTCTTTGAAGGGATTACTATATTAGATAATTATTAGTTTCAGTTATCTGGAAAATTTACTTAAGTGAAACACAGAATTTGTGAGAATGTCAAAATAAAAGAATTATTTCTATTAATAAATATTCATTTTTTCTCCAATCATTTGAAATGAAAACACTGTCTTAAAAAGACGTAATTTGTTTGGGTCATCTTAATAGTTTTCGAATACTAGAAAACGAATCAGACCAGTTTGAAAGTCACTTTGATGTGACTCCTAACAGACCATGCACATGAGGACAATTAATAAATATTTTTTTCCGGTGATGATTAGGCTGGTCCCTCTTCCCTAACAGTCACCCAATCCTCAACCACTTTCCTCTCTTCCAGGCATGAGCTCCCACTGACTTCAAAGGAAGCTTTAAAAATGGATTAAAGCAAAGATCATATATTGACTTCAAAGGGAATGCTGAAAACACAGAAGATATTTCAGAACGGGGAGTGGGGTGGAGATGGAAATTTTGTTCCTCTTATTATTTCATGCTTAATGAATACCATCAGCATTCCCTGTGCATTCAGCCAAAAGTGTGTTTTCTTCCCTTTGCAACACTTTCCATTTTGATGACATCATAATAGTTGTTCATCCGAAAAATAAGAAAAAAATCTAATGTTTGCTCAAAATATTTTAGTATTGGCTTCTGGTCAAGATGGCATAGTAGGTGAACGCTATGTTTACCTTCTCTCACAACAACATCAAAATTACAACTAAACTACAAAACCACCATCATTACGAATCACCTAAAATCTTGCTGAACTGAAGCCCTACAACTAAGGATATGCAAAAGAAGCTATCTGAAGACTGGTAGGAGGGGCAGAGATGTGGATCGGGCTGGTCCCACATCCGCGTGTGACAATTAAAAATTGGAAGGGATATCTCGGCTGCAGAGGGATATCCTCCTCCTGGAGGAGTGAGGGGTCCCAGCCCAAGGTTCTAGTGCCTGGGAGAGACGTCCCTATAATTTCTGGCTGTAAAAACCAGCAGAGATTGTGGCTGAATGAGAAGCAGGGAGGCTGGAGTCCCAGGCGCTCCTCTTAAAGGGACTGCACATGGACTTACTCAATGATGGAATCACTGGCTCTGAGCTCCAGTGCTGGGACAGCAGCTGGAAAGGCTCCAGGGACATACCAGGGGGAACTGAGTTATCTGGCTTCAGGACAGGGGCGGAAGGGGCAGCTTTCTCCTAGACAGAGGAGCTGGCAGAGGCCATTGGTTCTTTGATGAGCCCTCCCCCTTCCCAGCATGCAGACATGGAGAGAAGGAACATATCTGCTGCTATATCTGAGTCTCTGTCACTATGCAGCTCATTCACCATGTCCTGGTGATTTGACACCCCGCCCCACCCATCTTTTGGGCACACCCAAGACATTTCCAGTGGATTTTTCATACAAATTGCCTGCCTTGGCTCATGCTGCAGACTTTCCTAGGATTTCCCAAAGGATCATGGAACCCAGACGACCAACATCTGGCTTGAGCATGTCGTATACCTCTGGCTGAGCAGCCCTAAGCCACCACTAGCAGCAGCTGGTTTTGATTCGTGGCTTGGCCTCTCACAGCACTTCCGAGCATAGCATGGGGAGTGGCCATCTGTGGATCTCTTTGTGGCTCCTGCTGGGTGGCCCCAGGTGGGGCCTGGCCTGCAGCTGAACTTGACCTGCAGCAGGACCCCTTCCAGGTGACCCTGGGGCTGGCACACCCAGGGGCCAGCTTCTAAATGAGCTGGAGCATCACCTAGCTGCCTCCAAGGACAACACACCCAAGGGGAAAATTGAGTAGGCAGTAAAGCCCTACTGAAGCTGATGCTGCTCTGTAGGGTCAGCCCCTGTACCATTGCTTCTCCACTGTAGTCACAGCCAGCCCTCACAACCAATGAGCCTGAGAGTCAATCCCTTCCATTGATATGCAAATAGCAACCAAGGCTCAACTATAACAGGCGTATATACACCAGCCACACAAGGGATATACCTGGAGTGCACAGCTCAAGTGACCGGGAAGATTCTGCCACTGAGCCCCCCACAGCACACCTACTACATAAGGCCACTCTACTAAGACCGAGAGACATAGCAGCCCTACCTAATACATACAAACAGGGATCAGCCCAAATGAGAAGACAAAGAAACATGTCCCAAATCAAAGAAGAGAACAAAGCTCCAGAAAAAGAACTAAGCAAAATGTAGATAAGTAATCTACCAGATGCAGAGTTCCAAACACTGGTTATAAGGATACTCAGTGATCTCAGGAAGAACTTCAACAAAGAGATAGGAAACATAAAAATGGAGATAGAAAACATAATTAAGAACCAATCAAAAATAAAAAATACAATAATGGAAATGAAGAATACATTACAGGGAATCAACAGATTAGATGAAGCAGAGGATCAAATCAGCTATTTAGAAGATAAGGTAGCAGAAAACACCTAATCAGAACAACAAAAAGAAAAAAGAACCCCCCCAAATTGAGGAGAGTTTAAGGGGGTGCTGGGACAACCTCAAGCGTATGAAGATTCATTCGCATTACAGGGGTAGCAGAAGGAAAAGAAAGATAGCAAGGAATTGAAAACCTAAATAATTACAGAACCTTCCCTAATCTGGTGAAGAAAATAGATATACAAGCCCAGAAAGTGCAGAGTCCCAAACAAGATGAAGCCAAAGAGGCCAACACCAAGACACATCATAATTAAAATGGCAAAGGTTAAAGACAAAGAGAGACTCTTAAAAGCAGCAAGAGAAAAGCAGTTACCTACAAGGGAGCTCCCATAAGACAATTAGCTGATTTCTCAAGAGAAACTTTGCAGGCCAGAAGAGACTGGCATAAAATATTGAATGTGATGAAAAGCAAGGATCTACAACCAAGACTACTCTATCCAGCAAGGCTATCACTTAAAATCAAAGAACAGATAAAAAGCTTCCCAGCAAGAAAAAGCTAAAGGAGTTCATCACCACCAAACCAGTACTACAAGGAATCTTAGATGGGCTTAAGATGAAAAAAAAATAATAATAAATAAAAAATATGAATAATAAAATGGCAATAATTACATACCTATGAACAATTACTTTCAATGGAAATGGACTTAATGCTCTAATCAAAAAATAGGGAAATTGAATGGATAAGAAAACAAGACCCTTAAACATGCTGCTTACGAGAGACTCACTTCAGATCAAAAGACACACACAGACTGAAAGTAAAGAAATGGAAAAAGATATTTCATGAAAAAGGAAACAAACGAACAAACAAACAAACAAAAAGGCTGGAGTAGCAATACTTATACCAGACAAAATAGACTTTAAAACAAAGCCTAGGGGCGGCCAGATGGCTCAGTTGGTTAGAGCGCAAGCTCTGAACCACAGGGTTGGCAGTTTGATTCCCACATGGGCCAGTGAGCTGCACCCTCCACAACTAGATTGAAGACAACAAGCTGCTGCTGAGCTTTCAGAGGGGCGGCTGGATGGCTCACTTGGTTGGAGTGTGATCTCTCAACAACAAGGTTGCCAGTTCAATTCCCACATGGGATGGTGGCTGCACCCCCTGCAACTGGACTTGGAGCTGAGCTGCGCCCTCCCCAACTAGATTGAAGGACAATGACTTGGAGATGATGGGCCCTGGAAAAACACACTGTTCCCCAAATTTCTCCAATGAAAAAAAATTACTTAAAAAAAAATATAAAGTCTATAACAAGAGACAAAGAAGGACCCAGTAATCCCACTTCTGGGTATTTACCTGAAGAAACCCAAAATGCTACTTCGAGGGGATGTGCTCATCCATATGTTCATTGCAGTATTATTTACAATAGCTAAGATATGAAGGCAATCTGGGTGTCCCTGAAACCTGGGTGTCCCTGGATGGATGAATGGATAAATAAAAAGTGGTACATACATACAATGGAATATTACTCAGCCATAATAAAGAACGAAATTTTACCATCTGCAATAACATGGATAGACCTGGAGGGTGTTGTGCTGAGTGTAGTAAGTCAGACAGCAAATGACAAACGTCACATAATTTCACTTATAAGTGGAATCTAAAGAACAAAATAAACAAACAAATGAAACAGACAAAAATAAAATAAAATTGGTTGATAAAAAGAAAAAAATTTCAGTATTATTACATTAATGCTAAATGTTAGTTTTCATCCAATTGCTATGGTGGCCATGACAATACAGTTTTGGCACAGCATACAGAATATTGCCACTCAAATTTCATACCATAATGTCGCTATGGAAAATTATGAGAATTATTCTTGGTAGCATAATGTTCTTTTATACACAACCAGATTCTCAGGACTTTCCTTCTCTCCCAAATTGTAAATCATTTAATATGATGCCCTGTTTCCCCGAAAATAAGACTTAGCTGGACAATCAGCTCTAATACGTCTTTTGGAGCAAAAAAATTAATATAAGACCCGGACTTATATTATATTATACTATACTATACTATACTGTACTATACTATATAAGACCTGGTCTTATATTATACTAAAATAAGACCGGTCTTATATTAATTTTTGCTCCAAAAGAGGCATTAGAGCTGATTGTCCAGTTAGGTCTTATTTTCGAGGAAACATGGTAATAAACAGAACTTTCAGTATAAGTGACTGCCATGTTTGATGCCTCTCTGAATGATAATTATCATTACCACATAACATATGCAAATTCAAATAACTCACTCTTCACAGCATTGGAGAGCTTCTGAAAATTATATATAATTTCCAGAATCTTTACTTGGAATATATATATATATATATTCCAAGTAGAGTTTGCTCCTCCATAAAGAAATCTTAGACTCATTCTAAAATAATAATTATGATTACTCGGGACTCTTAATCAAGTGCTGTGAGCTAATAAAACTCCTACAGAGCCCTCTAAACTCACAAGGCTTCTGGTGTTCTACTGCAGAGGTAGGACATCCAGCTAAAAATAAACAAACAGAAGCTGAATTGCAGGTCGGCTTGACATGTAGGAGGAAAGCGGCCATTTTGCTGAAATGCTCAGGACTTTCCTGGGGATCTCCGTGCTCCTGTGACTGTTGGTGCTCATGACTGGCCTGTCTCCCTCAGCATGACTCACTCTGGCTTATACACGCACACCTCCCCCCATGCCCCCCCCCACACACACACACTTCTATATGACTTATCCTCATGTGGGAGTTAGGGACCACATGAAGCAGAAAAGAATGTTGGAGGGAGTCAGAGAAATCTCTCCTCTATCACTAGGGAGAAAACAGAGGATGGCATAGCTGAATGTGTTACACAGTATAAAGGAGAGAAAGATCAGATACAACACCACATTTCATTCAATTCCATATAAGGACTCACAAATGAAATAATAAAACCAGTGGGACTACTGCCAATAGTCAGTCAGAATGAGCAAGAGAAATAATTGCAACAAACCAGTAAGAAAGGTTCAAAGGGCATAGGCATGCACTGATGTAGCTAAAAATAAATAAAATAAATAAAATAAAATAAAAATCCCAGTCTGACTTTCACTTATAAGACAAGGCCAGACACTGCCCCAGAAAAGTGATGTTTCCAAGACTTTGCGATATATCCCATATGCAGTTAGGACACAAATGACCAAAATGTGAATTACCTCCTCAGTTTATTCTTCAACTGATCCCAAAAGCAAACCATTCAAATGAAAACAAAAACTGAAAATATACATTCTCCTTATTCCCAAATAAAAGCCTGGTTTGAGTCTAAATTTGCATCCATGCTTTGACCCAGATACGTCCTTTTAATAGAAAACATGTATTTAAAAGAAAAAAAAAAGTGGTAATTTCCTCTGTGTTTTGTACTTCTTATTTATCCACAAATAGAGTCTGATGGAAAATTAGTATATAAGAGGCACTGTGCTGGGTCCTACATAAGACACCAAAATGAAATAGATATGGACTCACAGAAGGAGTACAAGGCACAAATAATGATATCACAGGGAAGAATGTGGCCATCAAGAGTGAGCGGCAGATAAAGCTATGTGTGTATTATTTAAAACCACCTGAAGGAAAGTAAAGCCATGTTTCACTTGGAGTGTTTCAGAGCTCTAGTTCTGAGGGGGGTTTATAGATATTCTATGAGGGAAAATGGGATGGATCCCAAGGTCAAATAAGTTCAAATAAGTTTAGCAAACAGTTGGTAGACAAAGTTAGAATAGGTTCCTTACTGCAGGACTTCCCAATACCTTTGATGGGCTTGCAAATTTAACTTGCAGATTTCCAAGGAGAATAGAGTTGGCAGTATTTCTCAAACTTACTTGACCCCAGCACACTGTTTTTCCCCCAGAGTATCTCATGTAACTAGTGATCCACAAAACACTCTGGGAAGCTCTAGTAGAGTTTGAGTTGGTGTGAAAGACTAGAAGCACTTCAAACTGACCAATCTCAAGTAATTAGAAGACAAAGTTGGAAAGGTATGTTAAGGTCAAATCATGAAGGACTATAACCTGCTAACTACTCTCTCGTGGAAACTCCCTCTTTCCTTGGCCACCATGATAAGGTAAATCTGAATGACTTCAGTCCAAAAACTGGTTCTACCGCTTACTAACTGCAAGAGCTTCTTCAGCAAATACTTGACTTTTCTATCCCTGAGTTTCTTTATTTCCTTATCTATACAGTAGGGTTATTATGAGGACTCAATTAGTCCAGGAATACAAACCACTTATGATACCCTGGAACATAGCAAATATATAATAAACCCATATCTGTCTCTCTGCCTGTCTGTCTGATCTATCTGAGGCTTGGTTTCCTTTCTAACCTATCTATCTATGTCGCCATGCAGCAGCTTAACCGTTTGTTTCCTTGTATCTGCCCCCAAAGAAAGGAGAGTGTAAGATGGATCCTTTCAAGGACTTTGCTAAACCTTTGTGTTTGCACCTTATGCCTCCCTGTTTGGTCCCAGAAAGACGACTGGACAGTCAATGACGAGTAAGATTCCTCACGGAAGGAACAACTCAAGCCAGGCACAGCCACGTGGGGACCAACAGGAGAACCCACGGGGTTCACTGAGAGGTGGGCAGAGTCCCCCACCTTCCCCCAGCTAAGGAAAGCCTCAGCCTCTGTGGCTGTATTCCTTCCCAAAACCTGCAAGGGAAGTGAGTCAATGAGGTGCGCTCCATCTATTCATATGCATATAGGTTTTGTCCCTTGGAGAAGTTGAGACTTTTGGTCCAGCTGCCTGCAGGCAAGGGTGATTGACTTGAATCAGTTTCCTATTATGATGTATGGGATTCACAGATCTTGAGATTGACAAGATTTATCTCCTTTACTTCCCCACCAAACTAATAAAAGCTGATGACAGCCCCGATTCAGGGCTTCCAGTCCTTGAGATTGGGAGTCCCTTGGTCTGCTTAAACTCTATTCATGGCTACTGTCTTTTCTTAACCCTGTGCCACCCTCGTAGCTCCCCACAACTCTCGTCGTGTGGGACGTGACATATCTATCTATCTATCTATCCATCTATCTATTTATCTATCTATCTGTCTATGGCTTGGTTTCTTTTCTAGCCTTCTGACTGTTCCTCTCTTTCTTCCCTTATTAGCTCGGCAATTCCTTCTTGTTCCTTAAACATTAGCTTTCCCCGGAGTTATCCTCTTAGTCCCCTTTTTTCCTGCTTATTCTAAATGCTCTCCTTGAGAGATGGCTTCAACTTACCTGGCCTGACGCATCCCTTATCTACAACCCCAGCTCTGATATTTCTCCAGAACTCCTGAGAATATCTCCGAACACCACCTGAACATACTCACCTGAGATGTCCTACAGGCAACTAAGCTCAACACGTTCAAAATTGTATTTACTATCTTCCATTCTACTTCCAAACCTCTTCCGCCCCTTCCTCTCCCGCCCCCCCATTATAGATACATATCTCACAATCAAACACCCAGTTGTCCTGGCCACAAAATCTTAGGTCCATTTTTCACTTTTTATACTCCCCTAACCCCACCTCAGCCTTCCACTGCTCTCCTTCCTACATTCAGTTGGTCAGCTGATCCACTGACTCCATTTCTGGATTATCTCTTAAAGTGATTGGTACTTCTCTATTCCTACTACAGGCTCTCATCACATTCTTACCATCCCTCATCCAGATTTTTGAAGCAGGTTTCCAATTTGTTTCCCTCTCCCAATTGATCTTCCACACTATTGTATTTCATAAATACAAAATTAATGATATTATTCTCATACTTTAAAACCTGTAGCAATTATCATTTTAACTACCCTACACTGTGAAGTCTAATTAATGATATTCAAGCTAACGTATTTAGAGAGGAATGTTCTGAAATCTGTAATTTGCTTTAAAATGCATAAAAAAATGAATTAATAGATTAGAAAGGGAGGAATGGATGGATAAACAGGTGATTAAACAAGTATAGTAAAATCGTTAATAGTACAATCTGGATGACAACTACACAAGTGCTCACTGTAGACGTCTTTCAACTTGGCTACATGTTTAAAAACTGTTCATAATAAAATGTTGGTGCGGGGGAGGACTATGAAGGCTCCCGTTACCTAGAGGGCAGCATCCAAACATCTCAGGTGAGCCTTTCGCAGCTTAACTCCAATCTACCACCCAGGCTATCATTCACCCGGTAATCTGCACCCTGTGTTCCAGCCAAATGGAAAGGGTCCACATCCACTGATGCCTCTATACTCTTCTGTTCCAAAGCTTTATCATCCTTTTCTCTTTGTCTAGAAGACCCTCCCATTAGTTCCCTATCTAGCAAAAGTCTATTTGTTCTTAATAGCAGCATCTTCTCTGGGATGACTCCCTGGACAAAATTAATTGATTGAGATATCAATTAGTTGTTGTTGAGCCATGGTTGGTCCTTCTGGTTGGTGTTTTTCCTGTCTGCACTAGGAGCTCCTTAATGGACTATGTTTCTCAGTCTTTGTATACAAATCCAGCATAGTCCCACCACATTCTAGGCCCTTAAAACATGTCTATAAATTAAACTGAACACCAGACTGTGCTATTTCTTACAAAAAATTGTAAGCTGCTCTCTCTGGGCTTTCTACTTCACTCAATAGCAATCTGTCTGTCCTTTGCTCCATGGGACAAGAATTTCTGGTTACTCCTCATCTTTAACCAGGGATAACTGTGACATCAGGATGTAAAGCTGTTGTGTTTTAATCCAAATGTATTGTACACATTTCAAGTCTGTTTTCTATAATTATAGAGTAAGGGTTTTTCTTCCTATAAAGACTTTTACATCAACATATAAAACAGAAACTCACTTAGGACTGACTGATGCCTGGTCTATTTCTAGAAGTGCTAAAAATGACCTTTACCACACACAAAAAAATCCCCATAAGTTTTTAAATAAAATTTTATATTATAAAGAACTAAAACCATCAGACTCTGAAATATTGAAATGTCCTTCAGAATTTTTACCAAAGTTTTCATCGAACCTTCTCATCTTTCCCTAAAACTTAATAGGCAACTATTAGCAGCAACACTTCAACCTCTCACTTCACTTCCTTCTAATCATTCTGTATTCTCATGAGAAACAGCCTCCAAAACTACCTAAAATCTTGCTTTGGGAGTTCCTAATCCCTCATTGTTCAGAAAAATTCTTTTCAAGTAATAAGTCAATGCTTGATTCCAAAAACCTGAATCTTGCCATTCCTTCTACTTTGTCTTATGTCCAAAAATCAAAAATGTGATTTTTAACAATGGCATTTATTGTAAAGAAGTTTTACACTAATGGGGGAAAAAATATGACTATTTCTGAGTTCATTATAATGGCATTTGATTTGGATGACTAGTACTTTTTATCCAATTACAAACACTATATCTGATCCATGAAATTTCCAAGAATTTTCGGGTCCAAGGTTCACTGAACTAAGACATCCGCTCCTCTGACTGTGAACCGTATGTTACTTTATACAAATTTTCAACAGTGACTCCGAACTCCTCTGCAGTCACAGAAATCTGCAAATGACCCATCAAAAATCAACGAAAAAGTTAACAAACAGCCTTTACAAAGTGGTTATCATTTTGATTTGCATAACAAGCCTTCTCTGACTCCCAGCCTGTTAGCCACTCCTACAGCATGCCTTCTCAGAACTGAGTCCTTCAATAAGGCAATTTGTACATCTCCTCTGGGGTTGGAGGGGGGAAGGGACCTATAGTCACAGGACATGGTACAGTGCCAGGAATAAAGTAGCTACTCAGTCAGGGTGTATTGCAAAGAAGAAAGGGAGGCAGGTAGGAAAGAAGGGAGGAGAGACAGGGGTTATGGCTCATATGTCTTGATTATGACATCTGTTAGGTCATAGAGAACAAGATCAGCATTTACTTTGAAGACTTTGTTCATTTTGATGTTGCTGGAGTTCTCTTTCCATAGTTTAATATATAATCTTCTACTTCTCCGTATTACTATTTAAAATAGCAAATAGTTTTCCCTCAAAAGATATAAAGATATCAAACAGAGTAAGTTTAAATAAGACGATTTGTTGACTTAGTTTTGCATCTTCAGGAATCGACCGAAACTAAAACCAGAAGTCATCATGAGTCACTCCTCCTCCTCTCACACAAGGAAAGAGGATGCAGTTATGGACGGGATACACAAAGAATGAGGCAGATCCCTCCAGTAAGAAACCCTGCTAAAGTCTGCATGCCAGTAACCCTAGAAAATACAAACCCCAAACAGACCTTTCATCACTTACTCTTTCATAACAGTAATATAATTTAGCTTTCAGGAACTATCTTCCATGCCCCCATCATTTGACAACGAAGTAAAAGACTTATTTTATGAAAGTTACTCAGTCCTTCTTCCATTTCACCAGCACTGATAGAGGCACTGGTCTCCTCCTTGACCCATCAGTAAGTTATTTATGGCTAAGCCTCAGGACTGTGCAGTTAACGACCCTGCAGAATTGTGCTAAGGATCATGCAACAGGAACAACAGGCCGGTCTGTAGGGAATTGAACTCAGTCCTTATTTGGGTTCACTTTGGTAATTAAACATTTAAATAACACTTTGCATATCTAACATGTGCAGCAACAATTTTTCAAAGCATTCCTCAGAAGAACCTAGAGCAACATCATCAGATTAATAGTATAGTCTTTGTAAGATGAAAATGATGGTGGCTGGGGACCAAGATCTCCCCCTTCTATGTGAACGTGATTCTGTTCCCCAGGAGAGAAGCACCAAGTTGCTTCTCCAATAGTAGTTTCTGGTTTGTGCTGATTTGTCCACAGTCTTTTATTTGGTCCCCCTTGACAGATGACCGATGTTTCAGAACCTCTGACCCTATCCTGAAAATATCATGCATCTTATGCTCTGTGGCCAAAGTGGAATACAACACATGGCTTAGAAATAATGGGCATTTACGGGCCCAATGTTAAGGTGCTCCAGAGGGGTTATGATTTAAAGGGAACTTACACACTTAAAGAAAAAGAAAAAAGTATTGAGAATAACAAACAGAATTGTTATTTCTATTTGGAATAAGTCAACCACTAAAAGGATAAACTCAATGCTTAAAATGGAAAGTTATCTCCCTCGCCTGCTCAGGAAAAGATTCCTTAATTCAACTTAATAAACGTTTTGTGCATGTGATCGTTAATTTTATGTGTCAACTTGACTGGACTAAGGGAGGCCCAGAGAGCTAGTAAAACATTAGTTCTTAGTGTATCTGTGAGGGTGTCTCTGGAAGATATTAGCCTTTGAACCAATACGGTGAATAAAGAAGATAGCCCTCAGCAGTGTGGATAGATATAATCCAGGAGGGTTACTAGACAGCAAAACAGAAACTGAGCTAGGTTAGCCTAGAAAAGAGAGAGAAGAAGGGTGGCAGGGAAGGAGGAAACAAAAGACATGAGAACTGCCTTCAAATTTCTAGAAAAAAATTACACATTTCATGTGGCCCTGGTGGGATCAATGGGAGGAAAATGAGGGCAACAGTTTGGGGCTTTTTAGCAGCCAAAGCTACCTGAAACTAAATGTGTTGTCTATGAGGTACTGAGTTTCCTGTCTCCCAAGGCATTCGTGGTAGGCCAAACTGCGACTTGGTCAGGATGTGAGGTTGGCTACATTATTTTTAGTTTTAGGTTGGTGCAAATGTAACTGCAGTTTTTGCATGCATTTTTAACCTTTTAAACCACGATTATTTTTGCACCAACCTAAGAATAAGTAAGAAAGAAGAAAAGTAGTAGAGATTGAAGTAGTTGAGCAGCTCGATCAGATTAGAAGGGAAGTCCAAAAATGACACCTGTTTGTACCTCACTGACCTTGCTGGGAATTCATCCCTGTCACACACACACCTGTGAAGAAAATTATACTCGATCAAGTGGGACAAGAAACAAGAGTTAATGAATACGATCCTAAAGGTGATACAGTCACTGAGGAGAAAACTAAAATCCTAAAAATGTGGTTGATGGCACTCCATTCCTGTTTGAAAATACAATAAAAATAGACAAATAGATACTAGAACCAGTAGACAACTTTTAACAAAAACATGGAAAAAAATCTGTTCAATTCAAGGTGAAGAGATCTATCTGATTTTTCATAATAAATAATATCTCATAACACTTACGTTCATAATCTTAGCTCCTGAGCAACCAATAATTAAGAAAACAAACAACCAAGGAGATGGAGTTTGCAACCACTTAATTCCATGAGCATGAAAACTTCTGACCACTTCATATTTGTAACCCAAGCTGCTAGTCACTGATATAGAAGTTCATGCCTTACTGGACCCTGAGAAGAGACTGCAGGTGACAAACTGCTGACACTGATCTCTGTTTTGGAGACACTGTTGTTTTGTAGACTTGGGCAGGAAAGAAATTCCCAGCTACAAGTTTGAAGAAGTGGCTGGGCCTCTCCCATTCTAAAGAGGGTGTCTTAGGCGAGTGGGACTGCTGTTCCCAGGAGGGCTTCCAAAAGATCTTTGAATAATGCATGGTTTGAGTTGCAGCCGCCACTGCAGGGAATTTTATAATGCCTTCATGTTCAGCTACGATGCAGGCCCCTTTCAAGGACCTGTTCTAGACCTTCATGAAGAGGGAGGTCAGGACGGCTTATAAAGCAGCCTTGTGTGCACCTCAGAACTGCCTTCCTTTCCCCAGCCTCCTCTGAATTGCACTATGACCTTGCACAAGGCTTTCTTTCTCCTAGAGGACAAATCTGAGATTTGAACACCTCAATTTTCATAATGTTTTGACCAAAGAGACTAAACATAAATGCAAATGCGTGTTATAGTTTTGATGACCAATCGTTTTCCACCACTACTCCCCAGCGCGCGCACACACACACACACACACACACACACAGCACTTTATAAGACAAATTAAAGAAAGAAAAACTTCACATTCTACTTAGAAAAAAACATAGCAAGAGATAAAACACGCAATGCCGTTAAAGTCAACATTCTAATAATTAGAGGGCTTGGTTCTCAGGACAGATTGTCTTGCTGTTACAATCATTTTCTGAAGACCTTGGACTGAAGTCAGAGAGCATCTGCGAAGGATCTCAGTCACACACACACCCTCCCAATACACCCGCCGTTAATACTGGCCACTGGGTGGTGTAGGAGACAGGCTATCGGCTCACAGTCTGATAATTCATCCAGAGGGGACTTTGAACCCAAAAGGGACTGTGCCACAAAGAATGAACTCCTGGGGATCCCTGGCATCAAGTTTAGCTCATGCGTTGAGTTCTAAGTGAAGGAGGACTTGTTAGCAAGTAAAATAATGAAGTCTGGTTATCAAGCCTCAGGCTACCACAAATGGACAGAAGCAGGACGGGGATGATGGCATGAGGCCTGCGCACAGGTGGCTTTTCATGGAGGGGGACAAATAACGAAGGGTGGGATGGGGAGGGATGGACCAATAGATTGTTATTTGATGTGTGTGGGCTTACTTATATGTTTGGTTATATTTAATGGGAGAGATTTTTAGGGGGTTTATATCCTAAGGGGAAGGGTCAATGAAGAAAGAGAGGTTTGAAGATACAGGTCGTAGAGAGGAGCTGAGCAGCAGGCCACAGTGGGCAAGGGCCCCAGGAAGGGGGAGGGAGTTGGGACAACTGCAGGCAGAACAGGGACACGAGGGATTTGAGGCAAAAGTTTAAACTGTTGCTGAGAGGACAGGGGAAAGGCTGACGAGTAGAACTGCCTGATGGCCCAGAGGCCCTCCTGACAGTCTACCTGGGTACAGGTGCGCCAGGAGAAGCTCACAGGAGAGAGCAGAATCCCTAAGGAGCAGGGCAGCTGCAGGAAGCTATTCAGAGGTGTGGGGAAGGACTGGAATTGGTAGTCAGGAAGGTTAACTGACCACACTAGGCCCACAATATACGGTCAATTCCAAAGGCAGCCTCCCTGGGTTCTAGGGTCATCAGTACATCCTGGTGAGACATCAGACACCCTTGCTGGCAGGTGTCCTTCTGAGTGCTCTACAAAAGGCAGACCAAGGTCCAGCATGAGGAACAATGTGGACATCGCTACTGGGCTGTAGAAAATCCCTGCCAGGAGAATCTTTCTCCCTACTGTTCTGTGACTTAATCGTGAAGTAAGTAACTTTACGGTTCTGAGGTGACTCACTTGACACAGGTACTGCCACCCTGTAGCTTAGCAATAAAAGGAGAGATAAGAGCAGCCCGGAAGCAATTAGGGAGCAATTGGAGAATGTGGTTCTGCGTCCTGTCATCTGCAGCCGGGCCGTGTGCCAGGCAGCCAGTGGGTCTGGCCTGGGGACTCAGGCCTCGCTTGGTTCCCTGTGCTCACCTGGGCACATGGCTTAGACTGGGCGTCAGCTTCCGCCTCTGTAAAGTATGGAGTTTGCCCGAGAATCTAGATAATTGCGAAGCTGTTCCCTGACTCTGTTTTTCTTTATAATTCTTCATTAATTATGTTTTAAGATGTAATGCCTGCTTCTGGAGTCCAAGCATCTCTGGCAACCTAAGTCTACCATGTAGCAACCAATAAAATGGAAACATTCTGCCTAGGACCCCGAGGAGGGTGTCACGATTTGCTGTTCGTGTTGTCAGTTACCCTCTAGAACAGTAGCTTTGCCAATTGGGACTTCTGGAATATAAATGGTGGGGAATGATTCAAAAAGCCTTCTCTTCACTTTTTCTTGGAGTGAAATTCTTACCTCCTTTCCCTGGAAATGTCTACACTTCATTGAGGAGTGGGGTAAGATAGGAAACAGATAGTACTAGAGTGGAGAGGGGACGAGCTCCAAATGAATAAAAGGCTGGAAAGTGTGAAAGTGTCACCAGTGTGAAAGATCAGAAGAAATTACAGCTATACCTTCGCCAAAGGCATAAGTAGTTACTTAGATATTTACTTAAATAATCCCCCTCCCTCCCATCACCATCACCACCGCCCTCTAAAAGACGCGGCGGGGAGTGGTGGAGAGGCAAACCTACAGTAGGATAAGCCACTCTGCCCTGCCCACCGGGCAGCATCCACAATCTACAACCCAATCAGATTTTCCAAGGGCCCTGGGTGTGGTTAAATGTCAGGGGGACTTACAATGGAGGCCTCTCTGCATCCCGATCTAGAAGAACCCCAGAGTACTAGTAGTCCACCTCTACTTCATTGGTTGGCATCAGTTTATTTCCCTCAAAACCTGCCACCTTTTTTCTCACACCTTCCTTTTCCTGCTCTGCTTTTACAAAGAACAATCGGATTCACTGTCTCTACATCCTCATCCCACTGTAAAGCGGCTGTTCTCTCTCCTGTCACTCAAACTGGAGATACGATGAGCAAGAGGGACACGGCCCCGGCCCTCATCCCACTTCATCTAAAGGGTAAACCAGCCCTTTCCTATACAATCCATCCTCTCATTAATTTTTACCTATCAAATGTTACTCCTTGGACTAGCCACTGCCCTCTAATCTCCCTAGCAATCATTATTCATCTTTTCAACGGAAGCTCAGAAACCTTTTTCTACTCCCTTGGTGGGCTTAAGTCTTGTTTTCCTGTGTTCCCACAGCACTTAGTACATCATGAAGCTATTATTGGTAGGGGTTGGTTGGTTGGTTGGTTGGTTGGTTGGTTGGGTTTTGCACTTCTGTCTATTCACTAGGACGGTAAATTCTTTAACAGAGGGGACTACATGTCCTGTCTCTATAGCTCCAGTGCCCAGAAGAGCGCGCATCTAGCATCGAACTAACAAAAATGTATTAGCTAGTCCTTATCTCAGATAATAACACTCCACTATTCGGCCTTTCACACTACAAACCTCAGGGCCGGGCCATCTTTGGATCACCCTTGTCTCTCTTAGTCTACTCCATCAAAGTCCTGACAGCTGCCTCTGAAATACTGATTCTCTTTTCTGCTCTCCAAGCCCTCAGTCAAAGCCTCATAGCAGCCCTTGTCTCTTCCCACCTGACCCGTGGCAATCACCTGCTCACAACTTTTAGCCCTCCCCCCACTGACAGATCTTTCAAGTTGTTGCAAACGTGATTTTCTAAAACACAGATCTAATTGTGCAACTTCTCTATTCAATAGGTAACATCTTAACATCTTAGCAGGGTTCCAACTCACCTCCCCAGTCTACATCATACCTCTACTCTGTGACTTACATGCCCCAACCAGCCATCTATTTATCATTAAACTAGTACATTCCATGTTTGCTTCTGCTTTTATGCCTTTGCATGTGTTATTCACCCTACCTAGAACACCACCACCAATCCATTTTACACACACACCACACACATGCACAAACACACACATGCACACAAACACATTTTCCTGGAAAACTCTTATGAGGGATAGAGGCCTATATCAAATGCCAACTTCTCTCTGAAGCGTTTCTTCAGTCTAGCAGAATTCATTCTCTCATACTCCTTTGTTCCTACCCCTAGTGGAGCATTAATGTGCTGAATTCTAATTCTGTCTACAGAGTTGTGTCCCCTACAATACTGTAAACTTGTCGGTGCCCAAGACATACCTAATTCATCTTTGCAATGCACACAAGCCGTATAGTACCAACATACAGAAAGTTCTTAATCAATGTTTTCACCACTGCTGAAGATGATTGTTGGAGTACACATGTCTGGAAATACTCGAAAAGAAAATACAAAACATTTCACCTGAATGCTGGGGCCATCACTGGTCCACAGGCAGAGGAATAGAATAGATAATCCTTCTCAGTTCTAGTCTGATTCTCATACTTATTGAGTATCTATAATAGACCAAGTACTGTGCTGGGTGATTTTTAAAAATCAATCAATCATCTTATTCATTTCTCACAACCGAGCTGTGAGGTAGGCAAATTATTTCCCTTTCAGTGCTGAAGAAATAGAAGCTCAGAAAGGAGAAAACACTTGACCAAGTTCCTGCAGCCAGCCAGCAGCAGAGACTGGCGTGCAATTCAAAGCCTGCACAACTGGAAGTGAAGCACAGCAACACCCCACTGGCCCTAGTGAATGGGAAAGAGCCATCAAAGGAGAAAAAAATAAACAAACAGAAATTTGCATGATTTTCCCTGTAGCCTAAGTGAGCCCCGGTCTCTGATGAGATTGCGCCACAAGAAGTGTAAAGGCTCAATAAAACCCAGTAACAGCTATATACAATGTCAGAGGGCTAGTGCATGGGGGGAGAGGAGTTATCACTTCGTGAGGGGTGTAAATGTCTAACTATGACATTGTTTTGTACACCTGAAACTAATAAACAAACAAACAAACAATAAGAATCTGATCCTTACTACAATTGCAGTTGGAAATAGCCCGTGCGGGAAGGAGAAAGATTTCAGAGGCAATGAAGAAAACTCTAATTAGTCCCTCACATCACACTTTACTTAGCGGAATCCAAAACAAACTCTAGATGGCATCCCTTTAAATGCCCAGTGATTCCTTACTTACTCTGCTTTGAAATAGCTGCCAACTCATCTGTTTGCTGCCTCCTTTCCTTCCCGTGCTGGCCTCACTGGCCTCCTAGCTGGTGTCTGTCCTCCCCATTCCCTTCATCCTCCGACATTTATGGTAGAGCCTGGCCTCAATTCCCTGATCCCACCAAGTTCCTCCTTTACCAGACCATTGCTCACGCTGTGTTCTCAGCCTATGATGATGTTCCCCAGCTTCTCAAAAATATATATTCAATAGCCAAAGGCAAAACAATCTGAGCAATGTAATAAATAACCATAGTATTGGATTATAGCCTAAAGCATAAAATAAATATCCATGAGTCTATACTGAGATAAATAATTGAATAAATAAATGCAGGAGTGACATTCCTTAGCAAAAACAATTCCAGTTATTAACTGTAGAGGAAGGAGGGAAATCAGAAAATCACCATTATATCACAGTAACAGCTGCTACAGGACAGATCCATTGATGAACGCTACAATCAGTGGGGCAAATGTTCAGGAAAAAGAGGATATTTGCATAGTCTCTGAATGCCTCCCCCAAATTTAATAATGACTGGGCGTGCTAATAACACATGCCTACAGATTCTTTGATGGACCCCCCTCTAACAGGTAAGGTTCAAGTCCCCCCCCACTCCTTGAGTGTGGCTGGACTTAGTGACTTGCTACAAAGGAATGTAGCATAGAAAGGAAAAAATAGTAGCTTTACTGGCAACACCACCGTAACCACGTGATCAAGGGTAAAATCACCAGCAATCAGTTGTGTGACTATCAGGAGCCCTCTTATATTATGAGATGAGAAAGGCACATCACTTCTGCGGTCTTCTGCCCAAAATCTATAACCTCAATTTATGTGGGAGAAAACACCAGACATACTCAAATTGCAGGAAGTTTTAGAAAATACCACTAGTCTTCAAAAGTACCAAAGTCATAAAAGACAAGGAAAGAAAGAGAAACTGTCATAGATTAGAGAAGACTAAAGAGATACGATGACTAGATGCAATGTGGGATCCTAGAGTGGCTCCTGGAACAGAAAATGGGCATTAATGGAAAAAATAGGAAAATCTGGGGTGGGGGGGAGTCTACACTTTGGTTAATAGTGGTGTGTCAATGCTATTGCAGACAGTGCCGTGTGAACTGGTGCATTGTTGTGATGCAAGAGCCATGAATCGTTGGCGAAAAGTTCAGGTCGTCTAACTTTTTCACGCAGCCTTTTCAGCCCTTCCAAACAGTAAACTTGGTTAACTGTCCAGTTGGTACAAATTCATAATGAATAATCCCCGATATCAAAAAAGGTTAGCAACGGCGCTGCAACAAGTTCATGAACTTAATTGTCAAACCTTATATATGGGGAAATTTTGGATGATCTTCTCAACTCTTTTATAAATCTAAAATTATTTCAAACTAAAAAGCTTTAAAAAGTATTCCTTTCCTTTCCCTGCTTCTTATACGTATACGGCATTTCCATTTTTCTAAAATGAGCATGTTTTCTTGATAAATCAGGAACAAAAAGAAAGATGTTCATACTTAAAGACCATCTTCTTGGAGAAGGCGCCTCTCAAGAGGGTGAATTGCTCCTTATGCCTCACTCTCTCAGGGTTTTGTCTGCTCAGTAACTCTGTTATAGTGCTCAGTTCTTCCTACTTATTTTAAGTTGTTATGCGTGTCTCCTTTTTGGCAGCTCTACTGAGGCCAGGGCTCTGTTAATCCCACCCAGCATTTAGAATCCAATGAGTGTTGGCTGAGTTACTATCATGGAAGGAAGCCTCCATCCATCCAAGGCCAGTCCCGGAGCCAGTCCCAGCTTTGGGACCAGCCAGCCAGCTGCTGTTTCTCCAAACCCTCTCTGCACCTGGGGCCTCAGCAGGTGTCTGCTCTGATGCAACCTTATACCAGACCTCTGAAGCCAATCAGTCCCATGACAATTCTAATCTCTACCCTCGCTGGTCACCACTGAGCATACAGCCTGTATGGTCATTAATACTTACCCAGTGGGCTTCTCATACTGGTCCAAACATCTTCCCATCTGGCCCACACACCACGGCTTCTCTCGCTTTCCACTATCCCCACCCACCACTTCAGCTCCAAAGTAAGCTCACATACAGCCTGTACCTATCCTCAGAATATTACATTCTCCTATCAGCTTTTTGGGATCATGGCTCTCCTGCTGTGACACTCCTGTTGAAGTTTAAAAACCAGAATACCCCTAGAGTAAATGGCTACAGCTGACTGCATACATGCCCCCGCCCTCCCCTGCCCACCACCACCACCACCACCACGAACACACAGGTTACAGACAAAACCTAGAGGGCGGGGGGGGAAAAGAAAAACAAAGCATATTCAAATTTCTTAGAGGCAAAATTTCTTTCTTTATGAGAAAATAAGCAAGTATTTGTTTTTATTCTGGGAACAAATAGTTTCCTGACTTCTTATATTAAGCATCAACCGCAAGATTTACACAGGAATAGGGATACCAAGTTCTGGACCAAGGAAGTGTAAGAAGTGGCAAAGATCAATGCTGACCTCCACTTTTGGTGCTTTACCATAAACCTAAACTTTGTACTTGGAAATCTGACCCGGAGCTCTAAAACAGGAAGTTGGGAACTGGAGTACCCTTTTGGAGCCACAGCTAATGCAAGTGGTATTTCAGAACCTTTGAAGCAACCCTTTTCAAGCTAGGTTAGCAACAGCATAAACACAACGCTTTGGGGTGCCTTGTTTCAATTCTGTGGGAGACAATGGTCTGGGCGTGGCCTGAGAGTCACGTGGATATACTCAAAGATAGCTTCTCCCATTCAGTAAAGTGTAGCGGATACTTTTTGCTTTTCATCTGCAAACTTTCACCATCTTTTGAATAATAAGTAATTGACAGCAAAACCACATACACGGAGAGAATGTCATAGCTAAGGCGGCCATACATACCACAGTGAAGGTTGCACATCACACAGAGGCACCACTTCTGGAGGTGGGGGTTCTTCCCATCACAGATATCACAGATTTATATATTTATTAGTGTGGTTTTCCAGAAACGACAGGAGAACACCATGTTCTAATAAAATCAGTCTATGATGACAATTTCCTAAAGGTAAAAGTAAAGTGGTCTGAGAAAGGATGTCTTTTTCTAATTTGCATTAAGATGCCATATGGACCAACAGCCGCCACAATTTTATTGCATGCTGTAACATTGCTTTCCATTCAGCAATTCTGTCTCTAAATTCTTAAACATCAATCCACAGTAAGAGCCCACAAATATTCCTGACTTTTTGGCTATTCCTCTAAATTTCCACTTGCAGTAACTTCAACTCAGATAAACATTTATAGATATGGGGAAAAAAACTATTTCAGACAAAAATCATAATATGTCTAGTTAAAACAGTACCTTAAAACAGGCATGTTTGGCTGAGCTTTATGTACAGAAACTCATACCAGGTTTTAAAATGCTTACCATTTTTTTTTCCCTGCACAACCGTTCCTTGACCTAGTTTCGCCACTAGAGAGGTGAATTATGTTACATAGTGAAGCTAAAATTTTCCCCTAAATTTATAATGGAGGAGACTAATTAGTTTTCTCTCATCTCCTAAAATAAACTACTCTCTGTGTGAATCACATAATAGTGCTTTTCTTTTTTTTTTAACCGACACTAAATATGTTGACAAATATTTGCTGGGAACAATGACCATATGGTAAGAGCCCCTACCTACTATACTAAGAGCTAGAAATACACCAATGAGTAAAATATGGTCCTTTTCCTCAAGAACTTCCTATTTCAGTGGAAAAGAAGTGTATGGCTACCTGATTATAATTTGTGTATTCTGAAATAGTATGGTAATGTGAAGTTTACTAGCGACATATGCTAGGTTCAAGAATGAAAGGAGGAGGGAGGGATCAACTATATGTGAGGCATCAAAGAAGCTTCGAAGAACTTGTATCAGTTCCAGTTATTTTGCTGTAAGCAACGGAACCCATATGATCTAATGCAAGCAAAAAGAAATGTACTGAAGGAACATGAAGTGGATCGCAGACTCTAAGGAAAACCTGAAGACTTCATCCATACCAAAGGCAGGAAAAGAGAATGCCCAGGGGGATCAGGGGAGCAGGAAGGAAAGGCCGCCATCCACCGTTCCCTGACTTGCTTGTCTGCTTGGTCTGGCTTGGAGTCTTGTGTCCACCCCTTGGGCTAGGAGAGAGAAGGGCATCTAAACTGACAGTTAGCCCAATATCCACAGACGAGGGTAGCTCCTGAGACGGCACACAGGTACCAGAAGGCGAAAGGATGCAAGGCAAGCAAAAGCAGATATCCATCTCAGGGGGTCTCACTGGCAACCTGAGCAAGAGCAGTTCCTGCGTAAGAGGCACGGAATACAGATTGCTTTAGGCTAAGAGTTGACGGAAAGTGAAGCAGAGTATCCTACTCTGTTAAAAAGCTTGGCTGTGAGAAAAGAGAAATGGAACAACAGTAGGAAATAAAGGCAGGATCAAGGAAGGTGTTTTTTGTTGGTTTTTTCTTTTTGGTTCTTGTTTATTTGTAACCTAGAAGAGATGTGAGCATATTTATAGATAGAGGAAGGAGCCATAGCAATAGGAGAGGTTTAAGATCTAGGTGAGTCATGGAAGATGATTTAATCTGGACAGAAAGAGTTACTATTGCCATTTGCCATGCCAGGCACTGACTGTACCAGATACCACGCCAAACATTATCTTCTCATATTACCAAGGCGGCACTATAATTATGTCCATTTCACAGAATGGGAAATTGAGTATTAGAAAGTTTTAAGTAAATTGCCCAAGGTCACACAGCTACAGTGGCAAAGCAAGAAACAGGCACATTTGTTCCAAAACCCATGCTTTTAACAATGTTTTGCCTCTTCCTATAAAACTCAGAGAAAATAGGTCAAGAGGGGTGTGCCAGCTTGTAGATTTGTACCAGGGAGGTAGAACATGGGAGAGATTCCTATTATTTGCTTCACTTTCCTCTGCAGCCATATACCAGCCATCAGCTGAGAAATGAGAGGTTGGGAATGGCACAGTGAGGCTGACCAGTGAAGGATTGTTACAGTGTGAGCTGGGAATGGGAAAGAACTGGCTGTGATAGGAGAAAAGGCCGGAGAAGCATGCTGAAGACTCTATACACACACACACACACACACACACACACACACACAGTCCCCGAGGTTGCACAGGAATCAGTGCCCATGGCCGTGTTACTCTCCAGCTTCTCACCAGGGCTACCCAGTGGGGGTAGGAGGCATCTACTTAAGACAGAGGTAGCGTGATACTTAAGACTGACCCAGGCTCAAGTCCCAGCTCTACAGTGTTCCAAGGAGGGGTGAAAATAAAGAAAACCTTATTCAGATTAGTAATTTCTCTGGCTCTGAGGTCAGATAATCAGAGGTTATTATTTTTATCCTACCTGAGTAAAGTATTGCTTTTAAATGATACACACACCTAAAAATTTCTATCACTAACAACTTCAGTTAGCATCCATCTACAAAGTTATGACCTAAATGTATCAACTAGAAACATCTTTCCTACTTCTATATATTTTTTAATGACTTATAACTTTCTTCTCTTCATCTTCATTTCTTAAAAATCCATGATCACGAAATACTATTTTTGGAGCACAACAGGTAATAATCTTGGATAATATGACAAAAATTTAGAAAGGCCAAAAAATATCTATAGAAAGTATACCTAAAAGGCTTAAAAAATTAAGTAAGATGTAAACTCAGTAGTCCTCCGTGGAAGCAATATTCTCTAACAAACATTTAAAAATCACCTGGAAAATCATTACATTCTTTTTCAAAACCAAGTCCATGATTTAGTGTTTAGTGGGGAAAAAAAGAAGTTACAAGACAAAATGAAAAGCAAGATTCCGGTTATATATTTTTCAAGTATGTACATGTAGATTATAGAAAGTATCTGGGAAAATTTACACCAACTTTTTAAACTCCATTTACCTCTGGGATTGGAATGGGGAGGGCTTGGAGTTACTACCTAGAGGAGAATTTTCATTTTCTACAACACTTTTAATTTTTAAAACATAAGCCTGTGTTACTTTTTAAACTTTCAACTATTTTATTTACTTATTTGCTTATTCATTTATCTGTTTTAATATTTTTTTATTTTGAAATAATTTTAGATTTACAGAAAAGCTGTAAAGATAATACAGAGAGTTCCCGTAATACCCTGTCTCCTCCATTGTTATCACCTCATATTATCAAGGTTCATGCGTGAAAACTATAAAGCTGAACGTGGTACATTACTATTAATTAAAATCCAGACTTTATTTGAATTTCACCTGTTCTTCCATCAATGTCCTCTTTTGTTCCAGGACCCAAACTAGAGTACCACATTGCATTTAATTGTCTTATCTCCTTGGTCTCTTCTGGTCTGTGACAGTTTCTTGGGCCTTCCTTGTTTTTCATGACCTTGACAGCCTCGAGGAAGACAGGCCAGGTATTTTGTAGAATGTTGCCGAAGCTGGGTTTGTCTGATGATTCTCTCATGACTAGAATGGTGTTATGGTTTTATGGAAAGAACACCATGGAGATGATGTGACCTTATTCTTACATCGTATCGGGTACATGACATCAGCATGACATCACTGACGATAACCTTCATCATTTGCCTAAGGTGGTGCTTGCCAGACCTCCACTGTAAATTTACTGTTTTTCCCTTTCCATACTCTGTTCCTTAGAAATAAGTCACTAAGTCTAACCCACCTTCAGGGGGGCGGAGAGGTAGGTTAAGCTCTTACTCCTAGAGACAGGAGTGCTTACATAGGAGGTCGGACAATTAAGTTTCCAAACTCATTGCAACGATGTTGCTAACCTTTTTTTTGATATCAGAGGGATTATTCATTATGAATTTGTGCCAGCTGGACAGTTAACCAAGTTGACTATTTGGAAGTGCTGAAAAGGTCTGCGTGAAAAAGTTAGACGACCTGAACTTTTTGCCAACAATTCATGGCTCTTGTATCATGACAATGCACCAGCTCACACGGCCTGTCTGTAAGGGAGTTTTTAGCCAGTAAACAAATAACTCTATTGGAACATCCTCCCTACTCACCTGATCTGGTCCCCACTGACTTCTTTCTTTACCTGAAGATAAAGGAAATATTGAAAGGAAGACATTTTGATGACATTCAGGACATCAAGGGTAATACAATGACAGCTCTGATGGCCATTCCAGAAAAAGAGTTCCAAAATTGCTTTGAAGTGTGGACTAGGCTCTGGCCTCAGTGCAAAGCTTCCCAAGGGAGTACTTCGAAGGTGACCATAATGATATTCAGCAATGAGGTATGTAGCACTTTTTCTAGAATGAGTTCGTGAACTTAATTGTCAGAACTTGTATGTTATCTGGAATTCCTCTACAAAAAAAGATGTCTCTTCTCCCTGTTTATTTATTTATTCAATCATTTACTTATATTAATATGCACTCACTCATGTACATTTATTTATGCTTTGGACTGTAACTCAATACTACATTACTTATTATATTGCTCAAATTGTTTCAAAATTTGGTCATTAAAAACTCTTTCTGCTTGACTCCTGTGTCACTTTGCCATGCCCCACCCTTCTGTTTTCTGAGCACTTCCTTATTTATTCAGTCTGATGTTCATACTCATCTTAAATTTTCCCCTGCCCTAGCCCTATAATTAGCCATTTCTCCAAGGAGCCCTGATTTCTTTTATTGAAGAATAGTGTTTAGAAACCAAGATCTGGGCACTGAGTGTGTCCCTTCAACTACCTTTTAATAATCGGTTGAAGATTTAATTAGTGTATGTGACGCACTCTTTACCATAGAGCCTGATGTAGGAAGCACTCAATACATGAAAGAAAGCCGTTGTTGTTGTTGTTGTTCTTATTATTATACACATTTGTAAATTTGGAACCTCTAAGTCCTAAACCAAAATTGTATCCTATTAGTCATTATATCAAACCCAAATAGGCCCACAGATCTTTCTATGTTTCTGAGGCTCAGAACCATATAAGGCCAAGAAATAGACATTCCTCCCCCCTTGACCCAGGAGTCTGCATTCTCTGGCCATAAAATATTTTTCCTCGTTTCTTAGCATCTACACAAAGCCATAAAATCAAAAGATTTCTGTGGAAAAAGATGTCCCTTGATTTTTAAGTTTTTAAGTTTAAAGGAAACATTTGAAGGGCATTTCAAAAATAATCATTCCCATATACAAGTCAAACTCACTTTGCGTCTACAGAGTGCAGTTTTGAACTCCTGCCCAAAATAGCTGTTGTTTTGAAATACTGCAATGTCATTGGCATGGAAATGGCCATTGTCCAATAGATTTACAAAAGTCCCTTCAAACAATTCCTGTTGTGTCAAACACCAATATCATTGTTCTTATGGAGTAATAGGTACTAGAGTCCTTTTTATGAACCACGTGAACTATACAAGCATGCTAAGGGGGTGACTGAAAGGGGAGCTGTACCTCAAGTATTCTGGCCGGTTGGAGCGACCACCTGAAATCCTCTGGGCACAAGAATCAGAGATGTGTTCCGGGAGGATCTGTGAGGAGGATCCTGGGGCCAATGGACAGGCTCGGGACACCAGAAGAGAAATGAGTAAAAGATACAGGCGTTACCTTTCCAGGCATCCCCTGGGCCCTGCAGAATTGCTGGGTAGGGAGCACTGTGGCAAACTCACCCTGGTTTAGGACATATCAGAAGCCTCGCAGGGTCCAGGGTAAAAGCACTGCAGGAAGAACGGTACAACATAAAAGGAAGCAGATGTCCCCTGATCTGACAAAACTCTTCTTGAGTTTTGCAGTATCCATATTCTTCTTACCAAATACTCTAGATTTCTATTTTGTTTGTGAATAACTGCCTTTTGCTCTTTGTATTTCAGAATGTATTGCTTTTAATTTTGGTTATTCTTGCTTTGTTCCAGGCCTACATTCTTCTGGGTAAAGCCAGTTGATCCACACGATAGGTTGCAGCTTCTAAAATCCCCTGGCACCTGTCTAGCATATTTCTGGTCTGGCCCACCTTGAACTTTTGCTTTCGTTCCCTGTATGCTCCCACACACCTGTCTCCTGTAGGTCTTTGACCTGCTTACTCCTTCATCTCCATCTCACTGTCCAGAGTACCTCCTGGCCTTGGTTGATGGCCCTCAGGGACTATGTGGCTTCACACAAATGTCCTCCAGACCCTGGAAAGTATCCCAACTTCCTTGAGGAAAAAAAGTTATAAGAACCAAAACAACCAAAGCCATCTTGTGGGAATTTAAGCAAAGCCTCATAATTCTGATGAGGATTCTGTCCTCTCCTCAAGAAAAGGTACAGGAGGGTCCAAGCCAGCAGAAGAAGCAGATGCCTTACTTTCTAACATTGGAGTATTACTATTAACCAAACTTGATTAAAAAGTGGCCAATGGGCAGAGGGCTTCAATTCCAGGCAGCCAACACTGGACGTGCATATACTAAGGTGCATTGGTTTTACAAAGAGAGCGTGGGATTGAGAAGCATTTATGCCTGGGTTCATTTTTGTATCCATCCCTCACCAGCTAAGAGACTCTGGGCAAATCATAAATCATAAGCATCGCTGTAAAATGGTAATCCAGTGTTACAAGATTTGTAATTTACTTTTTAAAAAATTTCAGTATAATCTGTGATACGTATGACGATTAATTTAAGCTTCATTTCTAGGCATCAATTAAAGTGATATCAGGGGTGGTGGGGACGTGCCAGCCAATGTTATTTCGGAAATGGGATGTCCTCACCCCTACCTTGATCAATAACCATTGCCTTACCAGTTAGGAAACTTAAATGAATATTCCTTGGCAAAATTAAAAGATATTCAATACATGTGAGTTAGCTAAAATATTGCAGAAACACTTACAAGAAGAAAAGATAAGAATCCTCAGATGTACCCCTATGTCTAAAACTCGATCCCTAATCTGTCCTTGTCTCCAACTACTCAGTGGGGTGAGAAGAATTTCTGATTGCATGATGCTTAATAAAGGATGCAAAATCCTACCTCCAGTAGCGCTTTTATTCAATATACAGTTGGAGCACCTGAAAAGAAACAGAGCTGGGACTTCATCGGCCAGACCAGATTGTATGAACTATTTTGTGCCAGCTTTGTAATGAATGCTAGTCTAATAAATAACTCTGTATGGTCAACTTTGGTCTGAGGTTTGCATTCATTACAGCTTAACAGCAAGCTTCTTGGGAAGCTACTGTGGATTCCAAAAAGAACCTGAGAAGTGGGTGTGATCAAATTGGCTTTAAAAAATTCTCAATTTTCATACCCTATAGAGTTGTTGAGGAGTTACATGTGAAAAGAGGATGGTAAACTCTAAAATTCAGGACAAACATACTGTCTCAGAAATATTTTTGATTTCCATCACCCAAGTTTCCTCAGGGCTCACCAGCCTGGAGGTACAAATGAAGTGACATTATGGGTTGGTTATATATCACAGTTTTCTGTTTCTTTCACCTTTCTCCCTCTCTTACCAGCCTCATCAGGGTCAGCTACGTAAAAACAGGGCCTTATGTAAAACGTCATGAAGTTCCAGCATGGGTCTCGTGTATGCGCACACTCATTACAATGTGGGCAGGAGAGCGGCCCACACTCATCACGGAGTTCGCCAGAAGGAGTGCTGTTTCCTCCGCACACCAGGCCCCTCCCACTAACACCCGAGAGCAGTGGTCTGTGGGTGGGGGCTCACTCCAGGGGAGATGCAAGGTACACCTTTGGGAGTGTGAAGAAAATATTCGAGTTTCTGTTTAATTTTTGTTTCATCCTTTTTAATTTTTACGTTTGTATATGTTTCATAAAAAACATACAAGAGAGGGCTTAGACGTTTTTTTTCACAGATTAGGATATCAAAAAGAATTTAGAAACCTCTGATTAAAGTATCGGGAGATAATGAGAAACACGCCTTTCTCTCTCTTGCACAATATACTCTCCTGAAGGCTGCTAACTCTGTGCTCCTGTGCTCAAATGAGGAAATGAGGTACAGATTCTTTAGAGCAGGAGTGTCCAAACTGCAGCCCGTGGGCCAACTGCGGCCCGCAATCCATTGTTAATTGGCCCGCAGTAAATTCCAAAAATATATTTAGTTTACTTAAATAAACCAGGTGAGGCAATACGTACTTCACCTCGAGTGAGTGGCCCGGCTGTTTGTGTATTTTACCGCATATGGCCCTTGGTAAAAAACGTTGAAAACAGTTTGGACACCCCTGCTTTAGAGGAATAGCTCATGCGTACAGCCTACCTGTCTGCGCCCCAGCTTTTACAGGACTCAACCCTGGGCGTGATGGAGAGAGAACACCTCCTCGGGACCCACATTATACTGGGCTCAGAATCAGTCCGCCTCTCTTAGGATCCGTTCTCTGCAGAAACCTCTTCTAATCCTGGTGCCAATACATTGTGTCTGCTGATGACACAGACCACCAACTCATCGCAGACATAGGGCAGACATTCAGCACATGGGCCACACATGCCTGGAGCTCCGTGATCCTGGCAATGCAAGCTGAGAGGCACAAGACTACTCCGCAGCTGACAGTGCAGGAACAGTATCCTTTCACTGCTAAATCACATAATCGTTTCCAAAGCAAAACTTTACCTGTACCGGAAGCACCCCTCTAGGCAATTTTGCCCCCTGAGAGTAGATGCATAACCTCTGAGCCTGCTTACATATTCCACACCTATGGGGAAAACGTGAAGTTAACTGTATAGAGTATTTTAATACCCGAGCATGCAACAGATTGTGTGAGATGAATCTGCATTAAAGAAGTAAATACACATTTTAAAATGTGGAATTTCCCTTGACAAGATTGTGAGAGTTTTAACGGTAAGTTTTATTATTCACTGGACCCAAAACAATTTTCTATGGAAATAGTTTCCCCAAATTAGAAAGGAAGTATAAAAAAAAGAAAATTTGATATATAAATATTGATTGTGTTGTGACGTGGTCGTTCCTGTCCAATTTAAGGAACAAGCACAGTAGTCGGACAGGATGCTGGTACAAGACTAATGTGACCACTGAAATCCCACAGGTCTGGGATTGGAACAGAAATTCCCCTAAAACAAGGCCAAGCAGTGAGGCTGGCCATCAGCCGTTAGTCTTCCTTTTATCTTATGAACAGCCCCAGCCTCCACTCACCACTCCTGAGAATTTCCTGTAGCCCAGGCTGTGTGCTAGGTGTCTTATACACACTGTGTCTAAACTACACAATGCTTGGCAAGACAGGTACTATGAAGAAACACAGCGCCCAGAAAGGTAGGCTCTCCCTAGGCACAGAGCTGGTGCGTGTCTGGGATTTGAATTCAGAAGATATAACTGACTCAAGCCCCACTCACCAACATGCCACCTGCCTTCCTCATGGGAACCAGTCATCCAAATCCTTCATGGGGACACAAAGGGTGCTGATTGAACGTCACTGCGAACAATGCCAGCGTTGTGGGCCCAGTGTTACAACTGGCTCCTGTCCATTGGAATTAATCCGAAAGACAAATGAGAATCATGTCTGCAAAACAGAACTACACTCTGATGCTGAAATCAGCAGTATGTAATCCGCTGGAGTCAGGATGCAGTAACTTTATATATCAATTTTGGAACTCTTTGATCAGATAAACTTTTATTTCAAAGTGAAAACAAAAATAACAAACTCTTTAACACATCTCCTGTTCGTTCGAGTCCCCATCCAGTGCTCACAGTGTGCATTTTCTCGCCCTCTTCACCACAGTACACTAGCCATACTGGATACCTGAGGTTGTCCAGGACACAGGCTTTAACAGAGCTGAAAAAGGTTCAGAGCTCAGCTAGGAAGATCACAGGAGATGTAAGGATCTTCCATGAGAAAATATCTAATAATACCAGGGCTATGGTTCAGAAAAGGGGAAGCCACAAGGTGGGAAGCATGACCTAAATCTGTATTACACAATAAAAAATTATTCGGGGTGATCCTAAGCTTATTTTCTCCACATCCCAGAGAGTTAGAAACTCTGCAGGAATTGGTAACTCATGAGTCATCAGCATATGGCTACAGGAGAAGCCATCCACCAGCACAGGATCATCCAGAAAAAAGAAGAGTTTAATATCTGTCCCTTCCAGATTCATGGTCTCGTGGGAATTACTTTACATTAAATAAAACATTAAACTTGTTTACCTAACAGGTATTAAATATATAGTACTCTTCTGAACATTTAACCTCTACGACTTTTTTCAGCTCAAAAAATTCTACAGAATAAAATTTAAAATTTGCTATAAACACCTACAACTAATTGTCCAAAGTTTTCATAAGTTTGTGACTACTACTCAAAACACAAAATATAAAAAAGGAGAACAGTTGAAGTAAATCTGTGACTGCCAAATGAATTGTGAAATTATTGCTCCATAGAGAGTTATTTGACGATGATGGGAGAGACAACCGTCCTATTCTCCCCCCAAATGTCCCCTGGGAACCTTTTCAAAAGCCTACCCTCCCCTACTCTTCCTAGGTATCTGTCCTTTCTTGTGACCATTTCTCTTTTAATCTATTAAGACTTGTTTGCTCTCATAGCTAACCCTTTAGATATGTATGACTGAGGGACTAGTGTGATGGTTAATGGTAACGGTATCACAACCAGTTACCAAGGGTGAAGCAGGTATCAGCACCATTCTGGGAGCCATGGACATTCTGAGATTCTCCGCGCCTGTGAGGCAGGCCTCAGCATTCCATTCTACAAACACGGAAACGGTAGCTCAGCAAGTTGAACAACTTACCCAAGGCACATACAAGTTAGTAGCAGGAAAGCAGAATTCAATCCCAGATCTGTCTTTCACCAAAGGCCCAGTGTGCTCTTTGCACTACTTCCCAAAGTCATTTGAGGACTGACTTCCTCACTGGTTTATAAAAATAGTCAAGACTAACATTGTTATGATAATTAACATTAAATTATTTTATTGGGTTAAATTAAATTATTGAGTTGACTCACTGCAGATTGGGTGAAACTGTCGCTATTTGGCCATTTTTGACCTATAAAAACAGGAATTCCATATGGTTTGACCTTATAAAAGCACAAACACTGGTATTTTTTATGAATGTCTGGAGCAATAGTGTGATTTTCTAAAGAGATTCCACACCCAATAGGACGGGTAAAAGAGAGCCAAATATTTCACTCAGCTCATTAACAGAAAAGACATGTTATGGATAAAAAGAAAAAGAAGATATAGAAAATACATGAATTTGCAAGATAAGGAAACTATTAAAAAGTTTGTTATCACAGTAACTTGTCAAAGTGAAATCTTGTGTATTGACAATAGTTCAACCATCAACAGTACTGTGAAACACAAGATAACAAAAAACACAAGGATAAAATTTAAATGGTGTATAAATTAAAATGATTTCATCTAAATGAGGGCACTGAGCACATTTAAAACATTCTATGGAACATCATTTAAGAAAAATCGCAAGGCTGAACAATTGAAAGGTATGGAGAACCCTGTAAGTGAGACAAAATATAAGGCTAAAAGGAAACAAAAATCATTTAAATTTCACCCTTTTGTTTTATTGTGAAAGAAATTAAAGTTCAGGAAGATTATATCAGCAGGTGCCAAGACTCAGGTTCCTTACTCCCAGTCCAGGGCTCTTTAAAATATCAGAATAACATGCTATTTGAACACAATAATGTCTCTGTGTATGGCAACAGCCATGGGATGTACCACAGATGTAAAAAAATTTTCATAAAGCATAATTTTTATCTTATAGCATGATGAGGTTACTCAAAGTAAATATTAATAGCATTACATTTTCTTATTCAGCCTGTTATTATGGTATAACAAGAACACTGCCTTCTCCCAGGATGTTTTCCTAATTGCTTTCAGATATCGTTTTGCCTTTTTAAAGAGGAAGGCATTCTAAAAATAGAATGGTTTGAATTTCAAGGAAAAACAATCTCACACCTGCTCACTGAGAAATACTCAATTCAAAAGCATAACATTTGGAATATGTCTTTGATACAAAATTCAGCTATAGACATCCACTGCCAAAATAGAGTCTGTCTCTAATTCAAAATAAATAGCAGAAATCAGCTACCTTAATTATTTCCTTCATATATGAGGCTGTCTGTTCTTCTGATCAAACAACTGTATTGCTGTGTGCCTGTGTTTTGCTTTATTTCTCATTAGAGCATTTTTAATAGCAAAAGAGAAGCGTGAGCTGCTCTGGCTTATCATTCTCCCTATCTGGTTCTTTCCTGGAAGATCCTTTCAAAATCCAGCAATCCATAAATCAATCTGAAATTTACAGTTAAGATTAAATGTTTAAAGGAGAATAAAAAATTGTGGCTGAACAAGACTCAAATTCACTAAAGAAATGGAAAGAAAGAGACAACCACCAATAGAAGAACCAATGTATCTTTCAAATGACCTGTGAAACCCCACCTCCTTTGCAGAAACCTTACGGACAGGAAGAACCCATCAGAGCTGCCAGGACAATACCTCTGCTTTCAATGGAAGAATTTAAAATAATTGGATGGTGCACGATGCCCTAACCATCAGCCATAAGAGACTCTTGCCATGTTATCTGAAATAGCAAAAATCACTCAAGCGTGTTTAGAACCTTGAAAAGTATCACTGTAAAAGAGAATTAATTTTCTGCATACTGAATACAACCATGTTTCCTTCCTCAGAGAGTTAAGTGAATTCATTCATTCTTGCAACAAACATGTAGGGAGCACCTATCATCTGCCGGGCATTATTCTAGGAGCTAAAGAAACATCAATGAACAAAATAGACAAAAACCTCTGCCCTCGTGCACCTTGCTTTATACTTGGGGAGACAAACAATAAATAAGTAAAATGTGTACTTTGCAGATGGTGATAAGTGCTATGGAGAAAAATTAAGTGAGAAAAGGAAATTAAGTAAGAGAATATAAGTGCCTAGCAAAGTATAAGCATTTAAAATATATTAAAGGGTTTTTCTTTGCACTAATAAAAGCTCTGAAAATGATTTCCTTGGTTTTGGGATTGGAGTTGAGGAAAAATTACATTTCTTCTTAGGAGAGTAATAATCTCATCCCACTACTTCTGAGTAGTGAAATAATAATAACTTTTATTTATCAAATGTGGGCTTTGTGCCAATAACTTTACATAAAAACACTTTTTTTCCATCCTGTAAAATGGATATTTTCCCATTATATACAAGGAAAATGACATTCTAAGAAACTCAAAATCACAGATCTAATAATTTTATATTAGAGCTAAGATTCAAAGGTAAATGCCCTTAGCTCCACAATCCACCCTGTTGGCCTAAGAGGACCAAGCAAAAGGTAACATAACCAGCTTCGGAAGAGACACATATCTCCATATTATTTTTAACATACAGGGTTTTTCTTTCTGTTCTTTGCTCTGTAATTATTAGGTTTATTTGCTGTGAAGGTGAATAAATCCATATACTTTGTCTTAATTTTTTTATTATTCTTTAAGAAAATAATGAAAACCATGGTCTCTGGCATGATACTTTTCTCTGGTTCTTAGATGCTAAATCTTAACCCCATCCTTGTGTAAATACCACATTAGATACCCAAACAAGAAACAGCAAAGTGCTGTCTACCAGCTTGACTAAATCTACAATGATTTTTTTTTTTTTTTTGCAATGGCTTGCACCAAATGAGAAGTTTCCATTTTAGGTTGCGGGATCCTAAAATCCCACAATTTACACATATGTATATAGACTATACTCTCTGGGCAGGAAATTAGTGGGAAGGGTGGGTGGTCCCATGAGAGCAGGAGCCATGTTTGCCTTCTTGACTCACAGCATCTCCTGATACCCTAAACCTGGACACCTTTTCACTTTGGTTAGTCAAAATTCAAATGTTTAAAAATCATGGTATCAATTATTTGTTACTAAATTAGTGAAAACCATATGATCACCAGTATGATCCTTGGTTAGTTTGTGCTTGTCTTTATTTTTACCTGGTTTTGTGTTTGTCTTTATTTTTACCTTTATTTTCAGAACTGTTCTTTCTCTTCAAGCAGCCACTTTTCTGAGACAGGTATTCCCCTACAGTGTTCTAGAAGCTACATGCCACTCGTAGCCAAGGCTGAAGCAGCCTGCATCTCTCTGACATCTTGCTGTGCTCCCCACCGTCTCATCGCCCCCTCCCCTGATTTTTATTTCGTTTTAATTGAAAATGCAATGTACTAATAACACTGAAGAACAAAATGTTTTAAAAACTGCATTTGCACACTTGTTTTCATTTCTGCATATCGTCTTCTGCCAGTAAGGCCTTGCTGTTTCAGTTATTTCTAGCTGATGTCACAGACAGCCTGCCTCCAAGTGATTAACAGGAGTTTTAAAGAGTCATTCCCTTGTAATGCACACAGAAAACAGGTTAAATACAGCGCAAAATTTGAATTAACGCTGAAAAGCTAAATGTAAGTAAATTAGTGCACAATCGAATGGAATGGGAATAAACAGTGGCTGGGGAGCTGAGGGCCTGGGGGACTGCAGTGTGGAGGGTTATGGTGGGTTCAGAGCTGTCCCAGAAGGTGACGGTGACAGGAGGCTGGTGGGATGCAAACAAATAACGAGCACTAAGAACTGAAAAGGCTGAGAGTGGCCAGTAAAAAATAATCTTGAGTGGACCAGAAAAAGTAATGAGTTATGTTAGAAAAAAAAATTTAAATCAAGGAATTGAATGAAAAGAACAGAAGATGAGAGGGCAGTCCCAGATGTGCCTGGGGCTCCATCTCAGGTTACCGCCCTAACAAGGGAAGAAGTACTCAGGACCTTCCAGAAGCAGAGCCCAGACAGCACTATGGTAAATCTACGATGAGCTCTCCAGGTAATCTACACACGCATGCCTTTGGTCCTCCTAATTTGCAAAGTGTATATTCCTTCAGCACATGACCTTGGACATGGTAGACATTTGACGCATTTGTTGATTGTTGACTATTGGTGAAATCATCTGAAACAGCTTGTTTAACAGCTTGTACCGTGGTGGATATGATGGGCATTAGGATTATTTCAGGGTACAGAGTGAAGGCCATGGGGCTTGATCCTTGGAGAAGACTCCGCCACCCCACCCCACTCCATCCCAGCCTTCTAAGAGATAACAAGAACCCCTTATGGATTTGTCAGGTCTTTGTTTATGCTCACATAGCCAAAAAAAGAAAATAATATATTACCTTTTTCCTATATAGCAACTGCGGTCATTCATATTAATTTTCAAACGATTCTCAGAACATCTGTGGATTCATACAGCCACTTCTCACTATGACATAATAGGTTGCACATATTACAAGGCCCAGGAGTCTGTCATCAGAACGGCATTATTATAAACAGTAATGGCGGATCTGGACTTATGAACATTAGCATGGCTGGAACTGCCTGGCTGGAGAAGGGTTCATTATAAACATTGACTGTGATTCCCTTTTTAATTTAAAAAAGTGTGAACTCTTCTTTAGTAATCTAACCTCAAATTATAGGCGTCCCCAGCCTCCTGGAGAGAGAGAATAGGAAAAAAAGGACAATGCTAAAAAAATACCCAACCAGAATAAAAATGTTGTGTAATTTAAATGAGAGTTAAACAAAGAGGCAGATAAACATAATCCAGTAGTAAAATAAAGGGCAGGAGAATTAATGTAAACAACGAACCAATAGGATGGTTAATTAGCTTGCTTTGCAAAGAAGATTTAATTTCTCCCCTGAAAGCAATGGTGGTGACAAATAAGCCTGACCTACCAATATCTTCAGGTATAATGTAATATGTCCCCCATTGCCTATAAAAGAAATGCCACTGAATTACTGTGCCTGGTGCTGAATTGCCATGGATGTCTCTAAATTACCATGCATGTGGTCTTGGCTCTGGATTGTTTTGACAATGGTCCTTTAGAATTCTTAAGCTCTATAATTTTTATTTGAATTGCTCCAGAGCAGAGGTCTCAAACTCAAACACCCACAGGGCTCAGGCAGCAGCAGTGGGGTTAAATGGATGGGACTGGGGAGAGATCATTATGAATTGGAGAATCTTGTTCCATCTTAGGCAGTCAACTCTTGCTAAGTAAGCCACATCACCTAATTCTTAACGATAAGCTTGAAACTCAGATTTGTGTGGCAATTTTTTATATCAAAAGGGCCATATAGGACTGGCTACAGAAGTTCCAGGGTCCAGTGCCAGTGTACAATGAAAATGCAGAATCCCTTGATGAAAAATTATTAAGAATTTCAAGATGGCAGCAGCAGAGCGTTAAACTAAGTGTGGATGCTTCCAGCACAGGAACCTATGGGACTGCACAGGTTGCAAGCCCTCGAAGCCTGCCCAGGAGCCACACAAAACAAGCTGTAGACCAGGTTCAGCTCATGAATCATTCAGCTGGAGTCCCTGTTCTAAAGGTTCCACAGTCTCTCTCCATTTCCCCTCGTGACTCAAAGCACACAGTTGCAAGATGGTTGGGAGAGTTTGGAGCATGCCCGAGAGCTGAAGAACAGAATAAAACATGGCTGGTGGCTTACAAGGGAAACAAAGTCTTTCCTTTGTCCTCACCAAATCTTAAAGCCCACTGAGGGATTCAGCTGCTGACCTGTGTGCTCATGGAGAAGGAATCTTCTATGTTATTAATTCGAAATACTTATTTGTATCTATGGCCAAAGTCCTATAAAAAGTGGTATTCCCTGGAAAAGCCTTCGCACTCAGAGTCCATCTACAGTGTTGGGTAACTGCAAGTGCCCTAAAAGAGGAATAGTCAAACGATTGTCACAAATCAGACATACCTTATATATGAGTGAATCTGCACCTGAAAAAATTCATGAAAATACAATCATAGTTTTGAATCCATTAGTTAAGATGACAATTTAGAGAAATGCTTCCCATTGAAAGTGACATTTGTAGGGCACACTGGGGTGAATGGACAGGCTGCTCACGTCTGGAGGTGACTGGTACACCCACCCCCATCCCTCCACCAAAACACTGGCTAGAACTTCCAATTTAGAAGGCTTTCTGGGACAAAGTTTTTAAAGGTGAGAAATATCTTTTATAAAGATGAAAAAACATCTCTCCTTAACTATCTGTCACATAAATTTCATATTTCCATATGTCAGGTTTTTTGTCAATTGAGATAGACATAGACTTTTTGGTTGACTACAATTACACTTTTCAGGATAGCTTATACCAACAAAATGCTAATTACCATACTGGCTTTGTCCATACCCAGATTCTAATCCAAATGCAAGCAGATAAAAAAAAAAACAACTATTATTCAAAGCAATGATTTTACCTCTGTATGTATACCATATATGTATCTGTACCTATACATATATGCAGAGATAATCTATTAGCACATGGAATAATAGTAATTAGAAACAGTATCACAGTACCAGAGAGAATAAATTATTCCACCTCAAATTTACCTATTTGTTTTTGTCTCCCCCTCTAGAATGTAGTGAGGGAGGAGATTTGCATCTGTCTTATTCACTCCTATGTTCCCCAACATTACCTGGTACATAGTAAATACTCAAAAAATACTTGTTGAACTGAATCAAATCCATAAGACCAAAACAGGTTATCATTCACTGATTCTAGGATTGGAAATAGAAGCAAATCAGAGACATGTATAGCAGCACCATCAACTTCCATAAATCCCACTGGCTTTTTTATTCCCTAATTAGAATGAAACTTGTATAGTTACTGCACTTAGTAACTGTTGTTTTCTAATCAGCCTCTCATTCCTGTAGCTCACGCAGACAGGAGCTTGGGCCTCCTTGGAGCAGGCGAGGACAAAGGTTAACTTCTTCCCAGAACCTAGAGAAGGCCAATGAGCTCTATGGAATAATACTTCTAAGTATTCACCATACCGGAATCAATATCAGTGTGCTCTCAGTATGTGCATTCGCCCCACAGTGAAACAAAGAACAGCCCTTAGAGTCCAGTAATGACACTGGGCGTGGAGAGCTGGGGATGGGCAAGATGATGCAGAGATCACTATATGGGCTCTCTTCAAACACAAGGCTTCCAGGATGTTGCACAAGACTCGTTCTTGCACTTTGTCAGAGACAGGCAGTATTTGGATTCAGCCACTGATACACTCAGCAGAATAACTCTGTTTTATCTTCTTGACCCAAGAGATGAATTCAGAGTACACCTTCCTGGCTGTGAGAGTTTTCTCTTCTATCCTCACCTGGTGTTGCCAGGGAATGCAAATGTCTTCAAGTTAGCAGGGTGCTACATACGAAGCTGACAAGACAGGTACAACAAACTTGAATCATTACCGACAGCTAAAATCTGCTTTTAGTGCCACTCCACCTTGCCCATGCTCATTTGTGTAGCGTTTTCCACAGAGATCCTGCTAAAAAGATAGGTCAAATAACAGTGGTGGCAAAAAGTGAATATCAATTCTTCGTTACTTAAATCTCTAGGATCAGAGTAGGATCTAACCAAGATTCACGCTCATTCTTAGAGTAAAACAGATCTTAGTGTTGTAAATGGGATTTCATTCTACATGTGAAATGTGATTTTCCAATTAGAATGAGAAGGGCACGGAGAGTATGACAGACTAAAGATGGCCGACCTGTATGGTATACACAGTTAGGATGGTATAAAAATAAGATGACTGTGGGTAAGCATGAGGGTGCCACAGTCAAATCACACTGGTTTGAAATCCTGGCTCAATCACTTTTTAACTATGTGACCTTAGCCGAATTGGTAACCTGGCAAAGCTGTGGTTTCTGCAAAATGTGAATAATAGCACCTAATCCTATAAAGAAAGATTGTTACTCTCTACCTCGCAATGTCATTATAAGAACTAAATAAGATATACCGGGGGTGCCAAAAACATGTATACACATTTTAAGAGATGTTAACACTTCAGTCAATGTTGCTCAAGCAGTAGTTCGCCGTAATCAGAAGTGTCTGGATGCTGATGGTAACCACTTTGAGCACCTCTTGTAATTGCAGACGTCAAAAGTGACTTGTAGTCATCTTTTTTTTTATTAGTATATATTAACTATTACAATTTTAAAACAGTTTTTTCCTTTCTTAAAATGTGTATACATTTTTTGTCACCCCTGGTATATAATGCTTAGTCCAGTGCCTGATAAATAATAAGAACTGAATAAAAGATAGCTGTAGTTGTTGTGATTATTATTTTTATCACCCCCACCATGGCCTAGTTAACCACAAAGAAGGAACTTCTTAGTAACTTGGCAATTCAGTAAAGAAAGCCATAACTAAAAGCATGGGGGAGGCTAGCTCCTTGGGAGGCTTCCACAGTCTAAACTTGGCCACACAGTAAATATGGTCTTGAGAACCTTTCACTCATCACTGTCAGACAAAACTCTTTCAATTCTAGGCAATTTCAGTGAAACCCCACTAAATGCAGCCATAGAGCAATCTTTCCCTTCCCCCACACACACTCCTTGGGGATCTATGAAAACTAAGGCAACTGAAATAGTCTTCGCCAGTAATTAAGACATGCAGCTAATCGGAGAGCAGCACAGGCTGTGGCCCTCTGCAAAGAAACTGAGCACCAGGATGACAGCTCCCATTACTAGGCTTTGTTCTCCTGGAGCAAAAAGAACACAAAAGCATAAAGTTGGGGAACCGTAACTGCGTTTTGAATATTTACAGGGGCGGCAGGGAGGTTACAGGCTCATCCAAACTGGAAGGATATTCCACCAGATAACTGCGTCAGTCCACACCCATCAGCACCTTCCCTACTCCTAAAACAGGACTCCACTTTTTTCTAATGCTGCCCTTAAGGAATCTGGCTTTGAGACTTCCAGTAATTGTACAAATCACCCCTGATGAAGCAGCTGAGAGCTCTGCTAGACAAAAGAAACAAACATTAAGCAAATAAAAACACTCATTAAAATGTCGCCTTTGGTTATTTGTACTCTTAGCAATTCATGTTACCAAACAAGTCTTTCTTCATCACTTTTCCTTGGAAGTAATACTTTAAAAGAATTCTAATGGGCACTGAGTAATTTTCTCCGGACTCATAACCCAGCCACGAGATACTTTCCCTTCCCCCATCACCATCTAGCACTCCTCCCTGTCACCTTAGAGCTTCTGACTTGGCTGCGTTCACACCCAGCAGAGCTTTCGGTTCACATTCTACGACAGAAAAGCAGGCAATGAACAATTCATGCTCCTAAGTGCTTGCAATAAAGCCAGGCTGAGCTGACCTTTCCCATCCGTACAGCTGCATGTCAGCCACATAAGCTTCGAGGATCAAGAGTAGCATGTGTGCGATGTGTATAAACAAACTAATTAAAACCCAAGGTCTTTCATTCCAGCTAGTGCCTAATGGGACCAATATGCTTGACTCTGTGCAAAAAAAAAAAAAAAAAAAAAATCACTCTAAGCTGGTTCAAGGTATTGCCCTTCCTATATTACATCTCTTTCAGGCTCAACAAACAGCTTAAAAAGAAGAGGAACTCAGGGTTGCTATTTTTTCCTATGAGACTTTTCAAATAAAAACTATCAACTCAGCAGCACTGAGCCACAAGGCCACTCCCTGATTCTAAGTGGACATATTGATCAATTGAACTGACACGTGCCTCCTCCTTTCTCTCCCTTAGTCGCAATCAGCTGCACCAGGGAAATCCATTTCATTTCCCAAAACAAAAGGTAACACACTGCTCCTTATCTGACACTGTCAGACCACATTTTTTAGGGGGGAAAAATAGAGAGAATGAAGATGCCCAAAGACAGAAGTAGGAGTTGAAATGGACATGATACATGTTTACCTGGAGTTTCAGAACTGAGTTGAGGTTATGACTGAGCCCAGACGTCTGTATTCACCACAATCACTGAGGACCCTGCTATTTATTCATCTTACCAGATCCTGGCTAAAGTTAAACAAGAGATAGCAACACCACTGTTACTTCGAGAGGTTCTCCTCAGGGTAGCCGTCATTGCAACTGCCGCAGAGAGGAGACTTGTTACAAGTCAGCCTGCAAACAACTCCAGCTATTTTAGAGACTAGCGAGAGACAGGAAAATATTGTGGCAGTCCTTCAACTAACTATGAAGGCCGTGGGTTGAAGGAGTACCATGTAAATCAAAGGCTCAAGTAATTTTTATTTAGTTGGAGTCCTCATGTTTTTAATCAATTCTGTCTTGAACATGCAAGAGATCCCCTTTCACATCAGGGTTATGTCAAATGCTTATTCAGCAGTCGTTCCTTGCCATGAAGAAACTGAAACCCAACCGAGGTAAATACTAAATTTCATACTGCAAATCACTAAATATTTCATAAATCACAAGAGCAAATAGGGGACCAATTAGGTCTGTCCCATAAAAAAAAAAGAAATGTATAGCTTTACAATGCTGAAAATCTGTGAACCACCCATCTTAGAGCCTATTTGGGGTTTTGCAACAGAAAATTATCTTATGTTTATAAAAAATTCCATAAGGACACTGAAAATAACAGGCAGAGATGGAACAAGAATAATTTATGTATTTTGATTCCTTTATGACTCTTACAGGCCTTTGTCTTAACCCAGCAGCCTGAAAAACAGATTTAGGTAAAACAGCCCTTCTTTCCCTAGTCCATTTTAAGCAGACAACCTCCCCCCCATGTCCGCCTTAGCAGACACAGGCTAACCAACAAAACAACCGTGCAATTAACGCCCAGACATTTAACACTCACCATCTCCTGCTCCCACCGTCTTCTTTTGATGTTTACAGCACATCTGTAGGATGCAATACTAGGAGATGCCTTGTTTGACCTGCTGCATGATGCTGTGACATCAGTTCAGATGATGCAGCTCATTATGGGAAAGGCTGCTGTTGCTATGGCAACTGGGATGTGCCAGGAATCCTTGCTGCATTTCTAGTGGAGCCTGAGACAATACGGAAGCCCTGTAAGAAACAGACGATATGCAAAATTTAGACCAAAGGAAGAGGATCCCTCATAGGACTGGAAATCCATAGGTTTAAAAGGGATTTCCCTGAAGACACTTTGGAAAAAATAAAAATTACCTCCTACTTTGTTGTTACACATTTAGAAATGGGGTGGGGGCCGGGGGTGATATAGGTTTAGAACTGAGCAAATAAAAACTCAAATGGACAATGTTTCTCTGTTAGGCAATTTGATCACTTTTTCTTCCCTGGACAGCATTACGGTACCTTTTTAGAAGCTATTAGAAAGATTTTTTGCTCATTTGTCAAAGACCAAAAGAACAAAGCAGGGAACAGAAAAAGAATTGAAAATGGAATATAAACAGCTGAGAAAGTGACTCTAATTGTAAATAGGCCTTAATTCTCAAAACATGAACAAACTCTTACCAACAAAGTCTACCCTGATCAATTACCCTGATGGACACCAACCCACAAAACCTTCTCTTTCAGAGAACATCAAGTGGGCACATACCGTGTTTCCCCAAAAATAAGACCTAGCTGGACAGCTAATAGCTGGACAATTAGCTCTAATGCGTCTTTTGGAGCAAAAATTAATATAAGACCCAGTCTTTATTATATTATATTATATTATATTATATTATATTATATTATATTATATTATATCGAGTCTAATAGTAAAATGATACTGGATCTTATATTAATTTTTGCTCCAAAAGACACATTAGAGCTGATTGTCTGGCTAGGTCTTATTTTCAGGGAAACACGGTAGAAGGAGGTTTAGAATCTGGGGCGCGGGGAGGGGCACACCACACCACCTTTAATTTCTAGGACCCCTTTCCTTAGCCTCCAGAACCCCTCCCACTTACACACCAAATGCAAGTCTTTTCTGGGGCCAAACCTGATGGTTGGAACAAGTGGCAGGCCTGCTAAAGACTTCCTAAACCACTGGCATTCCAAACATTGGGGCTCTGTTTTCCTCTCTTCCGGGGCAATAAGACACACAGAAGGAAATTACTCATGCCCCTCCCCCCACGAAAGCTGGAACTGTGTGAAAAGCCACATTTAAACAAGACACAGTGAGGTATTTCTCCAGTTGATAAAAGAAAAGCAAATCTAAAGCAATCATTCCTTTCCAGCCCTGAGCAAAAACAAATATTATGTGGTGAGAACTGGGAGCAAGGAGACATGCACAGAGAGCCCTCTCTTGCATATTTAATACTCTCAGAACATGGATAGAGATAGAATCAAGTCGACCTCCATCCACTCTATCTTCACATCTGGGTAAGAACAACATTCTAAAAACCCCCAATGAGACGATTATGTTGTCCCCTCCTACTTGAGATTTTAAACGGCACTGCTAGCCAACTGCATGGGGGATGGGGAGATTGAATGGCAGAAGGAATTCAGGCATTGCCTCTGTCAAACAGGGGCTGATAAAATGCGTGAGAGGTGCCAAGATCCTAGCAGGGTGCACCATCAGCCATGCACAGAGCAGCTCTGCCCCGAAGGGGAAGCCAGGATTGAGCTGGCTTCACCTAAAGAGGAATTGGGAGACCAAGAGCAAGAGGTGAAGCTCCTGCCCAAGTCACCCATGCTCTCAGTCATGGGCCGCACCTGACTCCCACCCCTCATCTTAGACCACATGCCACATCAAGGGAAGTAACAGAGAGCCATCCAGTGCGAAGAGCATTTATCTGGGATTCAGAAAACCCAAGTGTTAATGCCAGTTCCTCCAGCGAGCATCTGTGTGACATTAAGCCAATCAATTAACCTCTCTGAGCCTCAAGTGTTTCATCTGCGGAGATGATGGATTTAGTTATTAACCATGATTTTCATGGGTTTTTCTGTTAGTAGTGGTACCCTTTCTTCTAATGATACAGACCAAATCTGGGCTGCCCTGGATGAGGTGTGGGGGGGAGAAGAACCTCAGAGCCAAGACTAATGAACCCTTCTCAACCCCCACCCCTACCCATCTGCTCCGAGCTGGCCCTTGAAGGAACCTCTGAAAAACAACTCAGCCTCTGGAGAAGATGGAGTTCACTGGTTCTAGAACAATATTATCAGCCTCTTCAGAGCTGAAATCCCATGGCTCTGTAAAGAACATTGAACAGGATGCGATCAGGTGTTCCAGACTTGAATTTGGCTTCTCACCATGAGAAGTATCTTGTCAGCCTCCTTCGCCAAAAGCAAGTCATTTGGAGGGAAGAGATGGATGACTCATCAAATCTGAAGCCTGGTCAGGCTTTTAACAACTTGAAGTGCCAGAATAACTAGCCCACAGAATGGCCTAGACTGGGTAAAACAGGAGACCCCTAAAGCAGAAGCGAGTCGTGAAGTGTTTTCTTGCCCTGTGAATGGGCCTATCATAATTTCTGGGGACTTCCCAGCGGCCATTCTCACTGTGCCCACATCCCCACTTCACGGGGTTGTTTGGAGGATTATACCCAGTAATGTAAATAAAATCATTTAGAAAACAGTAGCATCAGAGAAATCTCAAACTTCGTTAATATTGTCATTAACAGCCTAGTCAGCGGAGGCTCTTTAGCTCTCACCTGGAGGTCCGGCCAGATTCTGAACTGTGAAATAAGATGGTGAGGAAATGCCTTGCAAAGTCTGCACAACTACCAAGGAGGGCTTCCTCTTCACCACTCACTTCAGATAAGGTCGGGGAAGGTAATGAACTAGAGATCCTCTCAGAGCGCAGAGCCAGGGCCACGAGCAATAATGAACAAATGATTTTCTCCTGGAGAGCAGAATCATCACCAGATCAGTGACTTGAGGAAAGGAGCTTCAGACCTGAGTGACTACAGGTGTCCCTCATTTTATTGCGCTTCACTTAATTGTGCTTCACAGATGTTGCATTTTTACAAATTGAAGGCAAGACCCTTCACCAGCAGAAGGATTAGGACTCATTTTATTGCAATACTCACTTTATTGCAATAGTCTGGAACTGAACCTACAATTTCCCTGAGGTGTGCCTCCTGAAGGATTTCAGAAATTCTGTGGGTCAGTGTCATGCAGGGTCTCTGGTCCCGCTCCCCGCATAAGAACACAGGACATGGTGAGGCCAAAAAGGAACACCCACGGAGCCATAGATAGGGGAGTCACACCACTATATTCTCGCTGGTGGCTGGGTTGGAGACACAGGAAGCAGGAGCCGCACGATGTGCAATCTGCCATCCACTTCTCTGCCAACCCACCAACTTGCGAGCCGCAACCCACCATCCACTTCTCTGCCAACCAATGAACCCCCAAAGTAGCTATGGCAGTTATATTAGTGGCTAATGGCTCACTGGTTACAGCTGATGGCCACCCAGCCACAGCGGATGGCCATCTGATTACAGCTGATGGCCATCTAATAACCGAGCCAGCACCTCTCCACGTGAGGCCGAGAGCCTGGAAACTGCTCTCTGGGACTCTGTCCCCACAGTCAGAGACCACCATGTAGCTCCCATTTTGCCTCTGATAGAGACAACTCTGCCTCACCAACAAATCTTGGATTTCCAGCTTAATGTAGAGACTAGATAGGACTTTGGGTGACTCCCTTGGGATGGGAATATATATGTTGTAAGGGAAAAGAGAGCAAAAAGGTATTTGGGGGTCAGCAGGAAAATTTGTGACTGCTCCTGGGATTGCTCACCAATCTCCACGTGCTCCTCTTCCTCGCAAGCACATTCCCAGAGCTCTTTCCTCTGGATGGACCTTAGGACTGGTTCTCGCCAAAGGCATGTGAGTGGAAGTGGATAGCAACACCTTCAAAGGTGGTTAGGAGCATGAGTGCCTTCTCCATACTCCCCTCCCCTGCTAACTGGATGCAAAAAATCTAGTGGAGAACGCTGAAGCCCTGGAAGATAATGGCCCCGCAAGGGATGGGGCCTGGGTCCCTGAGTGACCATATGGGGCACGACTCTCCTCTCCCAACTACTCACGGACTCACATGGAACTGCAATGAGTGAGAAATAAATCTTCACTGTATTAAGCCACTGAGATTTGGGGGGAGTTGATTATAGATAAATTATCTATTTATAGATATATTACAATAAAAATTTAATAAAATATAAAATAAATAGAATTTAATAAAATATCATAATATATAATAAATTTATATAATGCAATATTATTTATTATAAACTGAAAATGTTAAAAACAGTTTCTGTTATTACAAACTTTTCTCAGAGACAATCTGCCGATATACATTGAGACTCTCCCATGGGGGAAGTACAGTATACAGTACTTTCCTAATTTATTTAACCATAGAACCCTTTTTTTTCATGGACTAATGTTCCATCGGCTGAAATAGAGTCTAGCTTTGTGCCCCGGAAGAAAAGAAAACATAATATGCAGTTATCCAGTCTCTGCCGCATCATGAGATCAGGAATCGGAGCCTTGTTTCAGGCTGTATTTTACGTACGTGTCTACAACACCATCAGTGGGCCTTCTGAAGCTCAACTGAACGTTCACACACACAAGACTGTCATAGCCAACGTTTGGCACTGGTCTGCTCAGAGGGTTTGCCAACAGGGCAGCATCAGGCATTATTCTTCTGCAGGAGTCTTGCAGCCATCCCCACAGCAATCTACAATGTCCAGGAGCTATTCTATCTGGCCTCTAGGTGATAGCTCAAGAACAATGAGAACATATCAAGGACACCCAGCCCTAAAAGCGTTATTCCTCATAGGAGCCAATATCCTGGAACAATTTCATAGTCATAACTTCCAGAGTCCCTACAAAAGACATGCCCAGTTACAAGAGTGAGTGTACTCAGAGAAGCCCCCAACATATGGATTTCTCCTCGTAGGATGTATAGTTATCTCAGTCCAGACCAAGAAGGGCTCACTCCATATCACCAACTTCAGATTATCCAGAGAATATAATGGATAGACCTCTAGGAGGTCCCCCAGCGCCAGAATGGACAAACAGCTCCCCTTGGAAAGCAGAGTCAGGGCCAGACCAGGGAAATTCCCCTACTTCCAGGTCACCAGTTTTACTAACCAAGGGTCAATTTTATCTTAAGGAATGTTGCCGAGCAATATTGTTGACATTTCATCGTTTTCAAGTTTCCAGGGGAACAGATCTACAAAGTTAACTAAAGGTCAAATTCTCATACAGAAGGAGAAAGGGTTTAGTTAATCCTCTACCAACAATGCCCGATTCTGGCTTCAAAATTAACCTTTGTTCACAAAATATAAAAGTATTCAAACATTCCAATCGCATGTCTATATGACCATATACCCACGCTGGCTGTGAAGGCTGCTTCGATCAGTACACTTGATATCCTTTCTAAGGCTATTTGGAGGCGAAAAACATTTGGACACCAAACTACAGTGGGCATTTGTGGCTCTAATTGTTGTTGAATGCTCAGCATCACTTTTACTTTCTTTAAATAACCATGCAAAGCAGAAATTGTTCCCGGAAAATTATTAATCATTGGTGCTCAGAATAGAACTTGCAGCCATAATAAATGATACATAAATTCAGTTATTATTGTTGTTACCTGATGTTTGGATTATTATTCCCTCTCAGACGTCACCTCTTCTACCTTCTAACATAAATGCTTTGGGTTGGAATCCAGCTAAAGGAATGCAGAGTGGGACTCAGTCTTAAGCCAATCAGCTTGTTACATTCCCCCACCCTACAGAAATTAGTTCAGAAATGGGGACCCCACTGAAGCCAATGAGATATGAGATATCCTGATTTTGAAGGTGAAAGAATGTCACATCTGAACCTGCTCACCCACTTTGCATTCATGAGTGAAGAATCTATCTAAGAATAAAGTCAACAAGGAGGAGAGCGGAGCTGAGTTGGGAGACAAGTAACTAACTGAATTCTGGTGACATTGCTTGAGCCAGAAATCAACCCTCCTCTGGCTCAGTAGTTTATAAGAGCCAAAAAGTCCCTTTTTCTGCTTAAGCAGGTATGTTTTGGGATTTCCATCACAGTGAACAGAGACCTAACTGATCCACAAGTCTTCGGGATACTGCATCATGTCTTAAGTTGGCACCATTAGCCTGTAGCTTCCTTGGAAGGGAAAAGAAAAACTTGGATTCTGGAATGGTTCATGAGCCTCAGCAATGAGACCCCTCCAAGGGCTAGGGTCAGGGCCAGGACTGGCAAGAGCTCCTCACGAGGAAGATGCAAGGCGTTATCCATCTTTTCCCCTGGACATTCCTGGATTTATGGCCATGACCTTACATCCCAATCAGCCTCAGCCCTATTCCTCTGTCCTTTCCCAGGAAAAATTCCCATCAACAAAGGCCAAAAAGCCTCAAAAAGCCCAAGGGGGGTGGATTAGGTCCTAAATAACGGCCTAGATTTGGAGCCTGAAACAGTCCTTAGGGTGATTTTGTCCACAGAACCTGGTCCCAAGCAGTTCAGCAATTTCCCTGCCATCTTTTTAAATTTGAGATTTTTCTTTTGCCTGATTATATAGAATGAGTACTTTCTGCTGCTTCACTTAGACTTAACTCCAAACACACATTTGATGTGAACCCAAGTGGCTTTAACATGCTGGTGGAAGCAGTTGTGCTGCTGTACGTAGGGGAGGAAAACATTCGGGACCATATTGAAGCAGGGGTTACAAGCTGTTTAAACCCTGCACTAGTACTTCTGGAGCTTTCCTGTTTTCGTATTTAATGTTTTCTATTGGCCTTAATCTTGTCTACTCAAGTGGATAGTTCTTTAGGGTACTAACCATGTCTTGTGCTACTTTTTATCCTGTTTAGCACACTCCTTGGTGTGAGTAATTCCTTAATAAATCTCTTTTAATTTTTCATTTCTTTCTATCTAAATAGCATTGGTTCCATTCCAGGCAAAGAAATTTCCTCATAGCTTTCTTCTTATTACTCCAGAGTTTGAAATGTTATAAGATTTTACTAAGGCTTATTTATAGGTATATTTATACCTCCCTTTGCTGCCTGAAATACCAAAAGGTAATTTGCTACTGAGATCATCTGACCAAAACTGATAAAGCAAGTCAGCAAGCAAGGACCTTCTATGTGTTATCAGACATAGAGGGAGTAGTGGTCATGATACCCTTTTTAAAATTATTTGCATCTGAGTCTTACAATTAACAGCATTTTCAGTCCACACAGTCTTTTAAATTAGACCCTGGCCCTTTTATCCAAGGAAAAATATTAATAAAATAACTAGCCCTTTTTTATAAACAAATGGCGCCTTATTTTCTTAGGTAAAAATCTTTTCGTAAATAATACATTAAAAGGTTTAATATAACAAAGTGACAAGCGGCTACAATAAATGAGATTTGTTTACAGGGCACATTTTTTTAGTGAATAATCCAATTTAATAAATGTATTTTTAAAAGTCAGCACAGAGGTACACACCATTGGTAAAGTAATTTTTATTTGCTAGGACACTATGAAACAAAGGAGAGAGATGGAATCCTACAACCTGTTATAAGCATCAGTTTTAACTCTGCCTGAGTCTTTACATGGGTCTGCTTTATGTTCCATTAACTGGAGTCATGCCTGTCACAGAAACACCTTCAAGCCTCTTGAGGGCAAAGACTCTGTCTTCCAGAGCAGAATCAGTTGTGCAGTGAACACTTGTTTGGTACATTGCTTAGTAAATGTTTCTTTGCCTGAGTTTCGCAAGCACAGGGACTTAATCCTCCCTCCCCTTCTCTATCCCCAGGCCAGCTAAAGACATGCAGTCAAAAACTCCCAAGCCACCAATCAAACCTAAATATATGTGCATATGAACACACACACATACACATATAAACTTAAAAACATAGGTGAGAATGAATTTTTGCCCATAACACCAATCTTTCCTTCTTACTCTAGCCAATAACATCATTTTACTTGTAAATTTACTTATTTACTGCTGGAGTAAACATTCTATCAATGTATTCATTATAAAAACATTTTACCATACTACGAAATATTATTGCTTCATGGAATTCTTTTGAAAAGGATTACACAGACACAAAATGAAAGTAAATCTAAAATATTCATAAGTACACAGGTCACAAAAGAACATATACCATAATAAATACAGTGAGATGTCATAAAAAAACAAAACCAAGTAATAAAAACATTGCTTTACCTAGCTCTGTATTTACAGTGCTTACCCAGTGCTATGGACCAAATAATTCTGTCCCTCCAAAATTCATACGTTCAAATCCTAACTCCAAGGTGATGGTATTAGCAGGTGGGTCCTTCGAGAGGTGATTAGGTCATGAGGGTGATTAGGTCCCATCCCTCATGAATGGGATTAATGCCCTTCTAAAAAAGGACCAAGAAAGCTCCCTTTCCCCTTTCGCAATGTGAAGACACAGTGAAGGGGCGCCATCTATGAACCAGGAAGTGGGTCCTCAACAGACACTGAATCTGCTAGTGCCTTGATCTTGGACTTCTCAGACTACACAACTGTGAAAAATAAATTTCTATTGTTTATAAGCTACCCAGTCTGTGGTATTTCTGTTATAGCAGCCCAAACAGATTAAGATACCCAGATCTTCAAAACAAGGTGTGTTTCTATATGTTAACAAACTATCCCAAAAAGAAATTAACAATCTCATTTATCAGAGCATAAAAAAGAATACTTAGGAATACACTTAACCAAGAAAGTGAGAGATCTGTACACTGAAAACTATAAACCATTCATGAAAGAAATTGAAAAGGACACAAGTAAATGAAACACATCCAATGTTCATGGATTAGAATAATTAATATTGTTAAAATGTCCATTCTACCCAAAGCAATCTACAAAATAATGCAATCCCTATCAAAATTCCAATGCATTTTTTTTTACAGAAACAGAAAACAATCCTAAAATTTGCATGGAACCACAAAAGACCCCAAATAACTCAAGCAATATTGAACAAGAAGAGCAAAGCTGGTTGCATCACACTCCCTGATTTCAAACTACATTACAAAACTATAGCAAGCAAAACAATATGGTATCAGTATAAAAATAGACACATAGATCAATGGGACAAAATAGAAAGCCCAGAAATAAATCCATACATATATGGTTAACTAATTTTCAAAAAAGCCACCAAGTATACAGAAAGGAAAAACAGCCTCTTCAATAAATTGTGTTGGAAAACTCTATATCCACATGCAAAAGAACAAAATTAGACCCTTATCTTACACCATATACAAAAATCAAATCAAAATGGATTAAATACTTGAGGGCAAGACCTGAAATTGTAAAACTTCTAGAAGAAAACAGAAAGGAAAAGCTTTTTGACATTGGTCATGGCATTGATTTCTTGGATACAGCACCAAAAGCACAGGCAACAAAACCAAAAATAAACAAGTGCGACTATATCTAAAAAGTTTCTGCACAACAAAGGAAACAATCAACAGAGGAGAAAATATTTGCAAACCATATATCCAATAAGGGGCTATGATTCCAAATATATAAGGAACTCTTACAACTCAATAGCAAAGAAACAAACAATCCAATTTAAAAATGGGCAAAGGACCTGAACAGACATTTTTCTAAAGAAGACATACAAATGGCCAGCAGGTATATGAAAAGATGTTCAACATCACTAATCAGGTAAATGCAAATCAAAACCACAAAAAGATATTACCTCACAACTGTTAAGATGTCTATTATAAAAATACAGGAGATAACAAATGTCAGTGAGAAACCCTTATACACTACTGGTGAGAATGTGAATGTAAACTGGTATAGCCATTATGGAAAACAGTATGGAGATTCCTCAAAAAATTAAACACTAGAACTACCATGTAATCCAGCAATCCCTGGGATGGAATATCATTCAGCCATAAAAAAGGAAACCTTGCATTTGTGACAACATGGATTAACATGGAGGGCATTATGCTAAGTGGAATAAGCCAGACAGAGAGATAAATACTGTATGGTTTTACTACATGTGGAGTTAAAAAAAAAAAAGTCTAATTTATAGAAACAGGGAGGAGTAGAACAGTGGTTGCCAGGGCCTGGGGGGAGGATGTTGATCAAAAGATAAAACCTTTCAGTTACACGTAAGTTCTGAGGATCTAATGTACAGCACGGTGATTATACTCAGTAATTATATAATTCATATTGTATACTTGAAACCTGCTAAGAATCTAGATCTTCTCACCAAAAGCGTTCTCACAAAAGGAAAAAAAAAGTAACGATATGTGAGGTGATAGATGTGTTAATTAACTTGACCGTGGTAATCATTTCACAATGTATGTGTATATCAAATCATCACATTGTACACTTTAAATACATTACAGGGAGAGTAAAAAGAGAGAGGAAAATGGGGGGAAGTGGAAAGGGAGAAGCAAAAGGGAAGGGGAAAGCGCAAAGGGAAGGGGAAAGGAGGAGTAAAGTAACTCAGGCCTTGCAACCTGAATTCTTCTCTAGGCTCTGCTCCCATCTAAAAGTATGTCCACGGGCAAAGCATTTTTCTGAGCTTCGCATTTTGTTTCCTGGGAAATGGGTATAATAATTCTGCTTTTCAACGTTATTATAAAGATTATACATTCATCCATTCAACAAATATTCATCCATTAAACAAATAGTTATTGAGCACTGTTCTAGGGGCTTGGCACGCATCGGTGAACAAAACAGACCACAATCTCTGTCTTTTGGGAGCACACATTCTAATATGAATTAGAATGCCTGGCATATACCAGACACTCAATAGATACGGGTTAATATTTTCATTGATGCTAATAAACTATAAGACAACAGGACAGTCTAGTGAAAATGACATAGGTTTTAGAGAATGAAAAACCTAGGTTTAAATCCCAGCTCTGTCATTCACTAACTGTGTGATTGGGGGCCACGGTACTTGCCCTCTCTGAACATGGTTTCCTCGTCCATTGAAAAGAGTTAATAGTAAGACCTGTCTCTTAGGGTGGCCATGGGACAGGAAAAGAGGGTCTTTGGCTTCACATAGGAGAGAATTCAAAAATGCGCCTGTATAGAGTTTTAATGTGAAAGTAAGTTTATTTAGCAGAGAGCATGTAAGAAAAGCAGGGCCACCCCACAGACAGTGGTGGTCTCTAATAGCTAGTGGAAGAGAGACGCCCTCCACCCCTGGGGCTAAGGTTTATATGTATTTTCTCTATATATGGAAAATATATTGGTATGGGGGGAAAGGAGGAAAGAAGAACAATGGTAAGCTTATCTTAACTTCTGTAATACACAAAAAGAATAGGGGTAGGTTTGTCTTTAACTTTTGTAAGGCACAACCTACAGGAATAGCCAGAATGGAATCTCTTTGCTTAATATTAATAGCCCTTGGATGGTTTGTTCTGTGTCAATGATTAACGTCTGCCCGAGTTCTGTGTCTTGGAGCACGTAGGCAGCAGGCCTGGAATCCAACCTCCTAGTGTCTTTTGTAAAAAGAGTCCTCATGTCCCTTCCCTATATTGGTCAGGTAACAAAATGAGCTTCTCATGTGAGGCATCTGGCACATATATCGGTGCTACATAAATGGTAAATATTGTGCTTGTTGGCCAGCTATTATTTCCCAGATTAGTCTCAGGTGAATTATAAACATCTTGAAGTCTTTGACCATGATTGCTTTTAAATGCCTATAGCACGTAGCATAGAACTGACTATGTCAGTGGTAACTAGTAGTAGCAGGAGAAAGAGCAGTACTGAGTAGCAGCACAATTAACCCCAACGTCAGCTATCACCAGGGGCAGAGCAGCGGGCAGCCATAACAACAATGGCAGGAACCATGCTACTAGTAGTCCAGTCACAACAGTGACAGCAGCAACCACAGCAATGCTAGCCTAGCCTGTTCCTCCTTCGGTGTTTCCTCCGAAAATACGACCTAGCCGGACCATCAGCTCTCACGCATCTTTTGGAGCAAAAATTAATATAAGACCGGGTGTAATATTACATTACACCCGGTCTTATAGTAAAATAAGACCAGGTCTTGTATTAATTTTTGCCCCAAAAGACGTGTGAGAGCTGATGGTCCGGCTAGGTCGTATTTTCGGGGAAACACGGTTATACTGTGGATTACCTATCCGTATACCAAGGAGATAAAGTCTCCCATGCAAATAAGCACTGATCTATAGGACTGGGTCGATAAGAAATCCAGGAGACCCTGCAAGCTGAGGAAGCTCAAATGCCAATGAGTGTTAAACACACGTTCTCCAAAGGAACCCTGTAAGTTATCATCCCCGCTGGGGTCAGACACAGAATTTCTAGGCCACTATTAGAAGAAGACAGTATGAAAGAAGCTGGTGGAAATTTGAACGGAGACAGTGAGCTTGATTCATTCAATAATTGAAAAGAATCCTAGGTAGTTGTGCTCTCAAACTTTAACCCAGGTCAGAACTTTCTTCTCTGACCCTTAAAACCCCCAAATCTTAAGAGACTACCATCCTCCAGATTCAAAGTCATGCTCCTGGTATCAGAAAACAGCAGAAAAGCTCAGGTAACTAGCTGAAAGGGAGGCCCAAGTTGTCCTGGGTAGCCTTGGGGAAATGACAGAGATTGGGAGAATGAAACCAAGAAAAGAAAACACTGATAGATTCCTCCATCCGTCCTCACAAGCAAGGTTTTCTTTCCGTGGTGAAGATTTTAACCTTCATTTGAGTAAGTAACCAAGAGCATAGATGCACTGGAATTTCCTCATTTTCGCACTCTTTTTTTATGCATGGCTTCCCTTGGAGAACATGGGGGAGGAAGTTTATTTAATAATATATCATGGGTACAGGTTCCAAAAGTGAACAACTACAAATACCTAAATGCAGATAAAGCTTGACCAAGGACCACAAATAAAAGAAACATTCTTCTAATAAGAGCAATTCCAAAGGGGAAAACACATTCCCTGGTTAGTAAATATATGTTATGAGGACATCATCACACTTGTCCAAATACATTTGTACAAGACTCAGCACAGTCAAGGAAACATAGCTCATCAAAAGGACAAGACACAATGAAATCAACATCCTAATGGAGCAACTCGAAGGAATTAAAGTAAAATATATCCGGAAGACCTTTAGCACTACATGATAGAATTTGTATTAATGTGCGAATAAGGGACAACAATCCGCCCTTTGACAACAAATGAGTCAGAAGTCCTGTTTTCTGCACAGGCCTGATGAGCTCTCTGTAACCCAGAGCTTCCCTCTCTCCTCAGCAATAGGAAATCAGAGGTCACAACGCATTTTTCAGTTTGGCTGAACTCCAAGGGGAGGAGCATTTCTGCTGAGAGCTCTCTGAGCAGAAGAGCCAAAGGTTAGAAAGTTTGGGTCTGTCCTGCTCTGCAGGGAACACACAGGGCCAGTGGTCTGAGGAACGGTGCTGGAAGAAAGTGTCCACAGAACAAAATCTGACATCTCTATCTCATCACCACATCCCCAAGGTCAGTCAGCACTCAGAGGTCTTAAAACTTCCCCGATGCACCCACAAAGGATTTCATGATTCTAGATCCCTAACTTTGCCAAGTTCAGTATTTGCCACCAGTGGGCCTCGGTTAGGTAATGGAAAAATACAGAATCTGGTAGTATCAAATGGGTGTGCAGCAGCAAATACCCATCAAATGTCTGCTGGTGAGCCCGAATAAATATATACCTGCAGAGATCTGGGTAACAGGTATGTGTTCAGTCTAACAACACATCGGCTCTTTCCTCATTGGTGGGAAAGACTCCCTCATTTTTGGTCCCAGGGGCAGCAGAAGCTCTAGCAAAGCTGAGGGTGGTTAGTGGCAGGGCAGAGAGAATGCCGTAACTTAGCAGAAGTGGAGGCAATGCTGGGGTGAGAAGAGGCAAAACTACGCCCCGGCGCACCACGAACCCTCACAAGTTACTTGAATGATGAGATGTGGAGTTACTTACCGGCTTGGGCTTGAGCCATGCTCATCCCTAAAACAAACCTAATGCTCACCCAACCAAACATTTTGAAAACTGTAAAGCACTAGGTCAATGTTCGGTGTTATCTTCACCATTATTACCATAAATTAATTAATTAATTAATTAATTAATTAATTAATTAAGAGTAACACCCAGACTCAATCATTTGAAAATTGCATTTTACTCATGTTTCTTCTTTTTAAGCTCTTAATGGTCTAGGTAGGTTCTTCACTGAATTATGGAACACTTATGAGTTGTGTTAACTATGCTCCACGGAAATTCTAGACCAATCAATCAATAAGGATGGCAGGGCCGGGGGTAATTTTTAAGTTTGTCTTTATCTTCAAGAAACATTATTGTCCATTACCAAAGAAAACATTCACCACTCAGCTTGAAGTACTTGTATTTGGTTGACTTTACCAATGTTCCAGGCTATTCCAAGCAACCAAGAGTTGGTTTTTAAATTTACAGCTCCTTGGGCTTTACAGATCTATGACCTAGAGGGCTTTGAGAACAAAGAAAAACTATGCTCCAAATATTATACTTATTTCTACCCATGAAATACACAGAAAACACATCTCTGGCAGTTTTAGAATAGGAATTTTGTCCTTTATTCCAGCCACCAAGGTTCAGAGACATAGAGGTCTAGCTTCAAAGGTTAAAATATTGCACGAAATCACTCAGTACCAGAGTCAGGTAATATAAGTATAATGTGAGTTCTAGTCACTCCTAAGATTTTCCAGCCTTGATGTGTAAAATCTGAGGGGAGAAGGTAGAAGAAGGAAGGGTGCCATCTAACTGCTGGAGGCAATTCTATCTGCTCCACACAGGGACTTGAATTTCATTTCGGGTAGGCAGAGCCTTTGTTTTAGGGGGGAAAAAACATCCAAATGCACCCTTGGTTACACGTATCAACTTTTCTTGAAGAATAGTGTGAAATAACCTAAGGTAGCTGTTTCAAATTTTAAAAACATAAGTACTCTGTTTGGTAGAGATTTTAATTTGGGGTTGAGCTTGAGTGGTCTTCAGAGACATTTTTGTCCTTTTTTTAGAAAGGAGCTGTGAATTTAAGGATAAGATTCCTCTAAAGAGGGCAGATATTCCCAATCCTTGGATGAGACAGAGACTTAAACAAAAAACAAGGACTGAGAACACCAACCTACAGTAGGAGGAGAGGAACTTTGTTCTCTTTCTAGGTTTGGGGGGAGATGTACATAGATTTCTATGGCTAGACATACTCAGAGCGCTCCAAGTGTGGTCAGCTGGCCTCTGCCACACAGAAACATACAGGAAACTAGGCAGGTGGACACTAGAAGGTCCTTGCAGGTACCTTAGCGCTATGCACTCTGAGGTAGCAATTCTGCTGTGGACTGAATGGTGTCCCCCAAAATTCATATGTTGAAACCCTAGTCCGCGATGGGACTATATTTGAAGATAGGGCCTATACGGAGGTAATTAAAGTTAAATGAAGTCACAAGGAAGGGGCACTGATCGAATAGAATTAGTGTCCTTATAAGAACAAACACCAGAGAGCTTGCTTGCTCTCTCTCTCTCCACCATTTGAGGACATAGGAAGAAGACGGCCATCCACAAGTTAGGAAGAGGTCTCTCACTAGGAACTGAATCTGTCAGCTCCTTGATCTGAAACTTCTCAGCCTCCAGAACTGTGAGAAAATAAAATTCTGTTATTTAAGCCACCCAACTTATGCTATTTGTTATGGCAGCCTGAGCCCACCAAGGCACATACCTAGTAACTATTTCAGGATACTTTTTTCTTTTTGAGATTAAAATATGTTGTACAAAGTTCATTTATCTCACCAACACTAAGAGCAATAATTTCTCTATTTTTCCTATATAAACAAAATTCCTATGTTTCCCAAGTAATTCTTATAAATCAAGACAAGATGATGGATATAGTCTTCAAGACAAGATGATGGTTATAGTCTTAGAAAGAAAACAAGCAAATAGATCACTAGTATCCTCGGCCTCTGATTCTGTCTTGACCAAGAAACAAAAATGTTCAGTGTACACCTGCTAGAAAGCCTATGACTCATTAAGATACAAATTCAAAAAAGAAATGCAAATAACAACCAGATGTGGAATAACAGTGGATTGCTTTCTATTCATACTTAATTTTCTCTTTATATTCACTTAATGGAAACAAAATCTACACTAAAGTCTCTGTTTGGTGAGCTAGAGTTTTTACACTGATTAGTAATTTCCTCACTGCCCATTAGAGATTTTTTTAAATTATAATTTATTTAAACTGAAAAAAAAAAAGAAAAAAACAGTTCACCCATTTCTCCCACCCTTCACCCTCTCCCACCTCTGACAACCGCTGATCTGTTCTGTATCTATGTGCTTGGTTTTTTAATTTATTATTTTTAGATTCCACATATAAGAGAGATCACATAACATTTGTCTGTCTAACTTATTTCACTTAGCATAATGTCCTTGAGGTCCACCCATATTGTAAAAAATGGCAAAATTGTATTCATTTTTATGGTGAATAATATTCCTGTGTGTGTGTGTGTGTGTGTGTGTGTGTGTGTGTGTACCACATTTTATTTATCCACTAATCCATCGATGAAAACTTAGATTGTTTCCATATCTTAGCTATTGTAAATAATGCTGCACTGAACATTGGGGTGTATGTATCTTTTTGAGTTAGAGTTTCAATTTTTTTCAGATAAATACCTGGACATGCAATTGCTGGATCATATGACAGTTCTTTTTTTTAGTTTTGTTTTTGTAATTTCTTGAGGAACCTGCATAGTTTTCCATAGTGGTTGCACCAATTTACACTCCCTCTGACAGTGCACAAGAGCTCCCTTTCTTCCACATCCTCACTAATACTTGTTATTCCTAGTCTTTTTGATAATAGTCATTCTAATAGGTGTGAGGTGACATCTCATTGTGGATTTGATTTGCATTTCCCTTATGATTAGTGATATTGAGCATCTTTTCTTGTACCTGTTGTCCATCTGCATCTTCTTTGGAAAAACGTCTATTCAGATCTTCTGCCTATTTTTTAATTGGGTTGTTCTTTTTTCTCTTTCTTTCTTTTTTTTTTTTTTGCTCGAGTTGTATGAGTTCTTATCAGATATATGATTTGCAAATATCTTGTCCCATTCAGTAGATTGCCTTCTCATTTTTTTGATGGTTTCCTTTGCTGTGCAGAAGTTTTTTAGTTTGATGTAGTCCTACTTGTTTATTTTTGTTGCTTTTGCATTTGGTGTCATATTCAGAAAATCAACACCAAGACCTGTCAAGTAGCTTACCACCTATACCGTCCTCTAGGAGTTTTATGGTTTCAGGTCTTGCATTCAAGTCTTTAATACATTTTGAGTTATTTCTGTGTATGGTATAATACAGTGATTCATTTTCATTCTTTTGCATGTATCTGTCCAGTTTTCCCAGCACCATTTATTGAAAAGACTGCCCTTTCCCCACTGTATATTCCTGGCTCCTCTGTTGTAAATTAATGTGGGTTTGTTTCCAGGCTCTGTATTGTTTTATTGATTTATGTGTCTGTTTTTATGTCAATACCGTACTGCAGATAGCTTTGTAATATAGTTTGAAATCAAGGATCGTGATGCCTCTAGTTTTGTTCTTTCTCAAAATTGCTTTGACTATTAGGGTTCTTTTATGTTTTCATACCAATTTTAGGATTGTATGTTCTATTTCTATGAAAAATACCGTTGGAATTTTTATAGCAATTGCATTGAATCTGTAGGTTGCTTTAAGTAGTATGGACATTTTAACAATATTAATTCTTCCAATCCATGAGTGTAGAATATATTTTTATTTATTTGTGTCTTCTTCACTTTCTTTATTTAATATCTTGTAGTTTTCAACATACAGGTCATTCACCTCCTTGGTTAAATTTATTCCTAGGTATTTCATTTTTTTTTTGATGCAATTATAAATGGATTTTGTTAAAACATCATGAATGGATTTGATTTGTCACCATGAAAGTATAAATGTTAAACCAATTCTTGGACTAGGGGCTCATATCCATCAGCTCATTTAATTTTAGCACCTGTCTCATCCCGAGTAGCTTCTCCAGAACTTCTACCTTCACCTCGAAGCTCCATGAGTTTTCCCAATTCAAATTTAGGCTTCTTCAGCATTTTTACTTTTCTAACAAATATGTCATGGAACAAAGAAATAGACTGATATAGACATAGCCTTTTCTATATCTTTCCTAATGCTATCTGGAATCAATTTATTGACCAGTTCTTTCAAGTCGTTGTGTCTGTCCCTCTCGGATCATGATTTTCAGCACCTTCTAGATTTGGTGGACCTCTTGGTACTGAACGTAAGAGGTCTTCTGAATCTGATTGTTGCATTTATTACCATGTTTCCCCCAAAATAAGACCTAGACGGGCAATCAGCTCTAATGCGTCTTTTGGAGCAAAAATTAATATAAGACCCAGAATTATATTATATTATACTATGTTATATTATGTTATATTATGTTATATTAGACCTGGTCTTATATTATAGGAAAATAAGACCATGTCTTATATTAATTTTTGCTCCAAAAGACGCATTACAGCTGATTGTCTGGCTAGGTCTTATTTTCGGGGAAACGCAGTAGTAAAACCAACACAGAATAGATGAAGCAAATAACCATTGGTATTCTTGACATCAACATGAATTTCAATCATAGTACCAAACCAGAATTACAACGACTGTTAGAGGACTTCTTTAAGATGGAAAAAAAATCAAAATTATGAATAATAAAATGGCAATAGCTACATATATATCAAAAATTACTTGAAATGTAAATGGATTAAATGCTCCAATCAAAAAACGTAGGGAGGGTGAATAGATAAGAAAACAAAACGCTTACATATGCTGCCCACAAGAGACTTACTTCAGAGTGAAAGACACACACAGACAAAAAGGATTTGAAAAAGATATTTCATGAAAACGGAAATGAAAAAAACAACAAAAAAAGCTGGTAATACTTATACCAGACAAAATAGACTTTAAAACAAAGAGTATCACAAGAGACAAAGAAGGACTTAATAACCCCACTTCTGGATATTTATCTGAAGAACCCCGAAATGCTACTTTGAGGGGATGTGCGCATCCATATGTTCACTGCAGCATTGTTTACAATGGCCAAGATGTGGAGGCAGCCCGGGTGTCTGTCAATGGAAGAATGGATAAAGAGGAAGTGATACATGTATACAATGGAATATTGCTTGGCCATGGAAGGGAATGGGCTCTTGCCATCTGCAGCGGCATGGATGGGCCTGGAGGGTACCATGCTGAGTGGAGTGTGTCAAGCAGAGAAAGGCAGATGGAATGTGATTCCGCTTATCTGTGGAATTTAAAGAACAAAATAAACAAAACAAAAACAAACTCAAAGATACAGAAAACATTTTGATGTGTGCCAGATAGGAGGGGGTTGGGGGTGTGGGTGAAAAAGGGGGAAGAGATTAAGAAATAAAAATTGGTTGTTAAAAAGTAGTTATGGGGATGTAGGGTATAGCATAAGGAGTATAGCCAATATTGTAATAATAATGTATGGTGTCAGATGGATACTAGATTTGTTGGGGTGATACATGAGAGGGGGTTGGGGTCAGGGTGAAAAAGGTGAAGGGATTGAGAAGTACAAACTTGTAGTTACAAAATAGCCATGGGGATGCAAAGTAAAGCATAGGGAATCTAGTCAATGATATGGTAATAACTATGTATAGTGACAGGTGGGTACTAAACTAGTCAGAGAGATCATTTCTTTTTATTTTTTAAAAAATTAAAGTTTATTGGGGTAACAATGGTGAGTCAAGTTACGTTCGTTTCAAGCATACAATTCTGTAATACATCATCTATAGATCCCATTGTGTGTTCACCACCCAGTCAGTTCTCCTTCTAACCACTCTGCTGTACACCTGAAATTAATATAATACTGAATGTCAACTGTAATTGAAAAATTTAAAAAGGGAGGAAAAGGTGAAGAAGAATAAGAGGTCCAAATTTCCAGGTATAAAATAAGTGGTGGGGATATAAGGTACAGCGTGGGGAACACAGTCCATAATATTGTGACAGCGTGGTACGGGGTCAGAGGTTTTTGGATTTACCATGGGGATCACTTCTTTGGGTATATAAATGTTGAATAACTATGGTGTACACCCGAAATTAATACAAAATTGTATGTTAGCTATACTTCTAATAAAAAGTTTTACATAATTGTAAGAGTGGGCAACCTTGTCTCCTTCCTGAACTTAGAGGAAAAGCCTTCAGTTTTTCACCGTTGAGTGTGATGTAGCTGTGAGCTTGTTATATACGGCCTTTATCATGTTGAGGTATATTCCCTCTCTCTCCACTTTGTTAAGAGTTGTTGTTGTTGTTGTTTTATCATAAATGGATGTTGAAGTTTGTCAAATGCTTTTTCTGCATGTGTTGAGATGATCCTTCATTTTATTGTTGTATCACATTGACAGATTTATGTATACTGAAACATCCTTGCATCCCTGGAATAAATTCTATTGGATCATGGTGTATGATCCGTTTAATGTATTGTTGAATTCTATGTGCTACTATTTTGTTGAGGATTTTTGCATCTATGTTCATCAGGGTATTGGCCTGTAATAGTCTTTCCTTGTGGCATCCTTTTCTGGTTTTGAAATCAGGGTAATGCTGGCCTTGTAAAATGAGTTTGGGCAAATTTCTTCCTCTTCTACTTTTTGGAAGAGTTTGATAAGGATTGGTACCAATCCTCCTGTGAAAGTTTGGTAGAATTCACCAGTGAAGCCATCTGGTCCTGAAATTTTGTTTGCTGGGTCAGGACACATTTTGTATTGTATTTTTTAAAATTATTCTCTTACCTTAAATAGTCTTGTAAAACCTGACAGTCTAGCAGATCTTTCAGACATTTGAATGCCTCGTATACTCCAGACACTGTGCTGGAGTGCTGGCAAGAGAAAACAATAACAAATAAGATAGACACAGTCACTACCTTTATGAGTCAAAGAAACATATTAAACAAATAAATATACAGATAATCATGACAATTGTGACAAGGACTGTCCTGCACACGAGAACATATACAGTCTCTGCCATGCTGTGCAGATTTAAAGGGAGATCCTACTCTCCATGTGGCACAGCATAATACAAAAATAGAGCAAGGCCAGTGTGGTATTGGGTACAACCATGGCCTGAGGGAGGTCAGAGAGTCTGGGCCACACGACATGATGGGCAAGTACGAGCATGGCAGCGTGATGAGGAAACTGGAACACGAGACTGAAAGCCCCACGAGAGGAGCGACCCTCTCTCCCTTGTCTATGGCAACATCCCCAGCAGGTAGCATCCCTTGGCACATAGTAGACACTCAAGAAATAATTGGTTTTGAATTGATAGGCAGAAATGAAAGACCATGGGGGAAAATCTCAGCTATAAATGGGGGACAATCTGAAGAGACTAGTCTTATACTCCAGCATATGAAAACATAATGTTGCTGTAGTCAGAGTATAAAGCGAAAGTGACACCTGATTATAATTCTCAGGCACATTCCAGTAACACTGACTAAAGTTTGTTTTTTGTGGGGGAGGGGGAACCATGTCAGAAATGCTCTGTAATAAACACCCATTGTTTCTGTCCAACAGCCATTTCCAAAAGTTCTAAGAGATCCAAAGTTTACTTTGGGAAAGAGGATCCAAAATTTCCTTTGGGAAACCACCTTCCACCATTCTCCAGTCATGTGGTTTCCATGGAATTGACTCCAACCCTAGTTACAGGGAAACCCCTGATTGGCTTCAAATAACAACATATCCCATCCCTGTGGCTCCACTGATTAGTTCCAGAATGGCACATTAACCAGTCAGAGCAAAGTAAACATGTTTAGTCTTCCTCTGGAATTGGTAGTGCAAAGATATGAAACCGCAAAGTAAGCCAGTAAAACTGAGACCCAGATGAAGCAAGCCTGGAGACAGATCCCAGTGATAATATTTGAGCTCTGGAACAAACCACAACGGAGACTCAGCCTGCCTACAAACTTTATGTGAAAAATACATTCCCATCTTGCTTAAGGCACTTTAGATTGGTTTTTCTAGCAATCTCGAGAATCCAATGGACTCATGCTTTGTTTGCCCTGTCCTCACTCTCTTCTGGGCTGCAGCAGGCTGGGTCACAGGAGCAGTGGGTCTCCCTAATGTAAATCTCTCCACAAGGGCTGCGAGGATTCTCTGGCGGGTCTCCACGGTCATCCTGCCAGCACGAAAGTTCCTGGGGGAGCTCCCTTTGCGCTATGATTAAGGGCTCCAGCTTACAACCTGCCCTCCCTGCATCTGCTTCTTATGGTAGGAAGGCAAAATGCCCAATATGAGCTAGATGGGGAAATCCCTGGGCTTGAAGCTCAGAGTCATTGATGCAATAACAGATTTCAGCTGTCTCCCTTTCTGTCCCCACCTTGTCAGTATCGCAGCTACTCAAAACCAAGGAAGGGAACTTCAAGGGTTTGGTGGGATTACAGAGACAAATAGCACAACTCCTGAAGACCGAGGGACAGTTTTTACTCTTTCCACACTGCCCTGCAGCCCAAGTTTAAATGGTGATGGACCTTTCCTTTAGTTCTCTGTCACATGTCCCCAGCACCCAGCCACATCCCTATGGTCATAGTATGCTGTGGACTGAATTTTGTCTGCAAAAATTCATATGCTAAAGCCCTCATACCCTATGTAACTGTATTTGGGGCTCTAACAAAGAAATCAAGGTGAAGTTATAAGAGTGGGTCCTAATCCAAAGGGACTGGTGTCCTTATAGAAGACAAAGAAATTTCAGAACTCTCCCACACACACACAAACACACACACACACACACACACACACACACACACACACACCACATTAAAGAAAGGCCATGAGAGGACACAGCAAGAAGACATCTGTCTGCAAGCCAGGAAGAGAGTTCTCACCAGAAACCAAATCAGCTATAACCTTGATCTTGAACTTCTAGCCTCCAGAACTGTGAGAAAATAAATTTCTGTTGGTTACACCAGGTAATCTATGGTATTTTGCTATGGCAGCCTGAGCAGACTAATACATAGGAAGTTATAGTTACCTAAAGTCAGTGGGAGCAAACTGTGAGATAATGTTGTCCGAAAGACTAATGCAGTCTTTACCTGCATTGAGAAAACAATAATGCACTGTTGATGAACAATAATTTTCATGTTTTGCTCTACCACACATAAAAAAGAAACAGTCAGAAGCCAACCGGGATGATGAGTCACCATTTAGGAAAAACTGAAATTGCTGACTTCGAAAAAAATGAGGTAGTGGTTTTCAAACAACAAAGGGGTGTCATGCTGAAGAGTGAGCGAATCTTGTTCTAGGTACCTAAAAAAAACTAGAAGACCAATGGAGAAAGAAAAGGTAAAGCTGGTTTCAGGTTAACATTAGAAAGCTCTCACAAAGAGTTGACCAACAATTGAAATGGAGCATCTTGTTACTGGAAATAGACAAGCAGAGCATGAATAAGCATCTCTCAGAAATATCAAGCAATTCTCAGCATAAGGTTGAACGATAAAATTCTCTTTCTTCTTCCAAGTCTATGATCTTATGAAATCTCTGACTAATAAGACTGCTGGTTTCAAATCTCACCTCTGTCACAAACGGTGTGATTGTGAATAAGGTACTTCCTCATCTGTAAAATCAGGGCACTAAGAGTATTTTCTTCATCTTGTGATGGTTAAGTTAATACATGTATAGAACCTAGGACAGCACCTAGCCCATGGTAAGCTTCCATTAAGTGTTAGCCATTGTTACTAATAGCTGAGTGGCAACTTCCTGCTCAAGCCATGACAGCTCAAGTAGGATACAAAGATGTACACCTAGTCCTGGTCCCCAAGACTACAAGGAGGAGAAGGCAATGATAGCGATCCATTTTTCAGTTTCTACTACAAATTAAACACTTTATATAGCATCTCTATTCTTGCAAGAACCAGCAAAGTAGGCACTCCCATTCTCATTTAAAATGATAACACCCAAAATTATGAGATTAAGTAATTTGTAGCTAGTTACAAAGTGATAGTAGAATTCAATTCCACCTCTGTGAGGCTCCTAGCAGCCACCTCAAAGCTGGTCTTCTTTCTATTACTGAATTGATTCCTTGCCATACCCTTTGAGGTATACATAGTGGACAGTACAGTAGAGATGAATATAGTATATAGACTCTGGAATCAGGCAACCTGCGTCTGATGGTGGCTCTGTCATTTACCAACTGTAGGACATTCAGTACTCAACTCACACCTCGGCTCCTTCATTATAAAATGAAGAGGATGATGACAGCACCTCTACAGAGAAAGTACCCGGCCCGTGGTTAATCCTAATGAGGTGTACGTTAGCTATTATTATCATTCCCATTGATGGATCAAGAAAGTGAGGCAAATCAGCTAAAGAACTGAAGACCATCAATCAGATTTCTTGTTTCTCAACCATTTTTCCACTTGACCTTATAGTTGTAACGATATGACACATTAGCATTTCTCTTCGAAAATAAAAGACTACATATCGTATTTCCACAAACTTAAATATTCGTAACACTGAGCTCTTAATCAAAATGATTATATTTCTGCCACCTCTGCAGAGCTCAAACATCCAATCAGTTTTAATTAAAGACTCAACTTTTAACCATAACAAAGTGGGTCCCTGGTCATCCCCCCTTTTGCCCACCCTCCCGTATCACTCAGGAAAAGAAGACGCCGCTGGGGACTGTGCACCACGGCAGCCACCACAGACGAGAACGCCGCCAGGCCTCAGCCCCCATGCTTCCTGCCCCCCTACAAATCTGGGCATGTTGCTGTTACAGAAATACTACTTTCCACACATCTGGCTCCCATTTGCATTTCCAATGGTCATGTTTTCACTTTGTGACCCTTCCAATGACCCCTGCTGGACTTCCTAACAAACCCGCCACAGGCAAGCATTTCCTTTTGGTGAAACTCCTTGCCAGCCCAACCCTGATTATTGCTTTTATCTTATTATAGTCCCTGATGGTGACAAAGTAACACTGACTCCCCTCTCCTATTGTGGCTTGGAAACCAGAATATCAGTCCTTGAATTAAATATAAAAAATAAAATAAGAGGCAATTAGAAATTCAAAGTACCTATTCTCCTCTCTCTCTCTCCCTCCTTCTCACATTAGGCCTCTGACCTATACTCTCACTTGGATGACGAGGTTTCTACCAGCCAGAAGATCCCAATTCTATGCCAAATATGGCTCCCGCATATGGCAACAAGGGCTGCGGCCATGGGACAGCTGCTGAGCAGAAGCAAAATCCTATTTGGAGCACTTATGGCCCAGAGGGTGTCACCTCCAAGATGTTCACAGCTCCATCTCTCCCTCCCAGCCTGCCCATTAGGCGCAGAAGCAGGCATGCGGCATAATTACCCGTGCCTCTCCTGGATCCCTGAGGGGACCCCCTCCGCAGGAAGGAGCGTCTGTCATATGGCTACCAGGCATCTGGTTTGAAGCCGATTTTTGTTGAGAGGAGAAATGGTGCCAGTATTGTACTGTTTCCCTTCTCCATGGACACTCATCAAAATAAATGACAACAGTAGAATAGCCCATCAAGAATTTGAGTCCCACTTTGCTAAAATGTGTTATTTGGAGCCACGGTCTTGAATTTCATGTACTAGAAATCCCTTCCCGTCTTAAAATACAGGGGGGCTTACGCTGTTTTTCAGCGTTTATATCCTTTTCTGATTATGCCCCTACACACACACACACACACACACACACACACACACACTACAACCTGTACTTGCTTTCATATTTTTCCTTATAATTTCTCCGTGTCCTTCCTAATGATGTGGAAACATTTTGCACTTCAAATTCAGGTTGGTGAATGTTCAGGCTAAATCAGCAAGAGGCTGGGCAATACTGAGGTCAGAAGGGTCACCTCCTCCCCCAGCATCAGAAAATGCCAGAACTGGAGGGCTGGGAGGGCAATCCGGCTGGGGATAGGCACAAAAGCAAAAACCAAAAGTCAGGATAAAAATGATATTATCCAATAATGTGAAGAAAGAGAAAAAATAGGGGAGAGAAAGAAGCAAGGAGAGTGGTGAGAGATGGAATGGGGAGGAAGAAATGAATATTTATTAAGCATCTACCAAACCCTGAGAAGATGACTCCCTCTTTATGGAACGTTTAAAGCCCACAAGGATCCTGTAAGAGAGATGGCACCCCATTTTCACAGAGAAGTAACTCGCTTGACGTTGTCTTATAGTTAGTACGTATGACATAGTACTGGAATCCAAGATTGTCAGAATCCAGAACCCTTTGCTTGTCAATGCCTCAGTCTGTCTCTCTCAAGTCCAAACGACTGTTCACGCTCAATCACTAAAAAAGAGCTGTAACTATGGATACAAAAAACGTTAACATTAGAGGAAGCTGGGTATATGAGTATATGGGAACTCTTCTGTACGTCTAAAATTATTTCAAAATAAGAGTTTCAGTTTTTTTCTAAAGGGATGTAACTGCATTTCACAGGGCACATGCAACCCGGACAAAGAGCTGGTGATACTGTGGATTAAGAACCCAGTGACTCAAGGATCAATAAACAGGCTTCATATAATTTACTCACTGTCCTTTTGACCTCAGATGCTAATAAGTCCAAACATTGCATCTTAATAAAATGAAGTAGTTACTTTAAAAATTGCCGTCAATCTGAAGATACTTCCCAGCTAAACCTGTTAGTGTTGCTAATGTAAGCACAGTATCAAAAACTGTCATTACCTACAATCCCACATGCTTACAATTATTACACCTCACCTCTTTGGAATATAGGCCCCGGAATCTCATTCATGTCATAGGCAACTAAGTACCGTGAAATATTTTAAGCTTTTCACGATAAAGCCTACTACTCTTCTAATGATTGGTAACTCATCTAATTATAAATGATGCCTTTGGTTATAAAAGTTCTATGTATTTACCTGGCAGCATCCTTTCAGATATCTATTGGACAGGAAAGAGGACATATCAGAGGACACACTAGGCAAAAGAGAGGGACAGCCATCTAATTTTGCTTCTACTTTGCCTGCTATCACCTTATGTGTTTCTAAAAGGATGTTTTAGAAATCTCCCTTTCTTTGGGGGATGTTCTCCTTTCACCCTCCTTGTGGTACTCCTGGGTCTCTCAGCCTTGACACCCTTTCCTGGCCAACGGGTAGACATGGACACAATCTACATCTGACCCTCTCCCCTAGTAAGTGAGATGTTGGGCAATCAAGGAACAGATGGAAGTGGAGCTGAGTCATTCGATGGCAGCTAAAGAGACTTTCCATGGGCTCCTCCAACTGAGATCCCTGGAGCAACCATGGCTTCTATACTTGCGAGATCTTGTTTTCTGTTACTATGTGAGCTACACAAAGCTATTCAATAAATTTCTTTTTTCTCTCTCTCTTTTAATAAAATTTAGTCAGTCAGTTTCTGTTAGAAGCAAATTTAGAGAATCGGAACATCGTATCAGGAAGGCATCTTAGAAAGGATCTGACAACAATGCTCCTTTACCCCTGACCATTCTGTTGCGATTGAAGAAAGGGAATATTTTGTGTTTAGTCTTGCTACATGGAAAGTCAATTTTTTGTCCTTGATAATGACAACACTCTAGTGTAAATAGTCCCGGAGGGCTTGTCCGTAAATAATCCACAGGATATTGCTATTAAAAAACAAAAAAGCTTGCCTTCAAGAGTTATTGATGCCATGAACTAGCTCTCTCTCTCTAAATGAAGACCTAACACTATAGAATATTAATAGTTCTGCCGTATTTCCTATCCCTGAAATGAATTACAGTAGAAAGTACCTCTGAACCCTAATTTAAAGTAACTCCTTTAAATTAGGAGAGAGTCACTGCTGTAGCTAAGAACCCCCAAATCTCAGGCTTAGAATAGTAAGAGTTCACGTCTTGTTCACATCACAGGCCAGCGAGGGTCATTGGAGGCCTCTGCTCCACAGAGTTATTCAGGACGCAGCTTCCTCCACCTTGCCACTCTGATCTCCTTTAAGTCTTTGAAGCACTCCATTCAGCAGATAAATGGAGTGGGATTTGCCCAGAGGAGATTTTGATGGGTCAGGCCTGGAAGAGGAGTACATCACTTTCACTCATATTCCATTGACAAAACTCAGGCAAGGCCATACGTGGCTGTAAGAGACACTGAGAAATGAGGTCTAGTTTTGCTCCCAGAAAGAACAGAACACAGATATTAATGAGTTCAAATGGACTCTGCCACAAGCAGCAAATTCCTTGACTTGAAAACAAGAAAAAAAAATCTGAGATTAATTTCTTTAGTGTAATGTATCTGTACCTAAGTACAGAGATCACCCTCCTTAAATTAGCTACACACAGATAGGTTAAATAAAAAAAAACACATTGTCTTATAATGACACAATAGAAGCACTAAAATTAAGTAATCAAAATCTGTAAGATTTGTTTCTTTTTAAATAACGAAAGCAAACAATGTATTAGGATAGAAAGTTGAATGACTAGGCCTTGAATGGAGAAAGGGCTGTTTTCACAGACCTACTGTATTTCCCCGAAAATAAGACCTAGCTGGACCACCAGCTCTAATGCGTCTTTTGGAGCAAAAATTAATATAAGATCCGGTATTATATATTTCATTATATTATATTATGTAAGACCGGTCTTAATAAGATGCCTTAATAAGATAATATATAATATATATAATATAATATAATGAAATATAATATAATACCGGGTCTTACATTAATTTTTGCTCCAAAAGACGCATTAGAGCTGGTGGTCCAGCTAGGTCTTATTTTCGGGGCAACACGGTAGTTTGGTTTTGCCTGCCTCGTCTCTTTTGATGTCAGTATCATCATATCAGTAAAAGGAATGGGGTGGGGGCTATAGAAACTCTAGTGTAGAGGTCAGGAAATGATCAAAGTAAACTGTAGTTTTCAAACTGTGATGGAACATGGTCTACAGGAGCATAGTTCTGGAGTTAGGGGCAGAGAAGGACCCTTTTGGGCAGGACTTTCTGTCTTCTTGCTGGAGTCCCTCAATCTTCCTCCTCCATTTCCACGGTCAGGTGGGCTGCCACCACACCAGGACCTGATCCAGGTGTTCCTTCTGTGATTAATTGCTATGTGTTTAATTTGACCCAGCCATGGTCAAATTAATAAGATCCTGGTTCTCAGCCTTGTGCTGCTCCTTGTGCTTCTCGTGGGCCCTGGTGAGGGCCAGCATCCTGACAAAGAGGATTTCAGGCTCACGGGGAAGAGGGACAGAGAGCAGAGACTTAAGCACGACAGAAGTACAGACTACAGTTGCCAGGGGGCACATGATGCTTCTCATCCAAATAAGGCCATCAGCTCTGGTCATCTGGAAACTCTCAGGTTTGGGATATCCCAGTAAGGAAGGCCCCAGGGTCTGAGGGCCTCAGTCCTGGCCCACCCCACCCTGAGGAATAAAGCCCCTCGCTCCCCTGTCTCCATAGCACAAGGGCTTGGAGAGGGAGGAGAGGGAAGGCTGAGGGAGGGAAGGCCCAGCCGGCAGGCCTGTTCTGGAGGCTGTTTCTGTGAGCTGGGCCGGCAGGCCGCTCAGAGCTGCCGCTTTCACCAGGGGTTGTGCTGACCAGATCAGAGCCACACTTGAGAAGGCAGCAGCTGTGGCCGGATACATCTCCTCTAACAGCTTCTTAGCTAATGAGCTGGAAGGATCCAGAGGGAGCCAGGGAAGAATGGCTCCCCTGGGGTGTGCAGGGAGGCTTCTCCTTCCATGAATTTTCCATTTTTAATTAGGCCTGATGGTTTGGTCAGAGTAAGACTTTTTAGATAAAATAGCATCCCGAGCAGGGGATGCCCAAGGCTTAATTCATCAGCTCCCTCAGGAACTCAGACCCAATACTTCCGCTGATTGGACCTCCTGGCTTGTTTTGAGGAGCAAAGAAGAAAGGAATAGGGTGCTTTTAAAGTCTGTTTTTTTTGTTTCAAAATGTACACATCATAACTATTAAAAATTGAAATATTTTTGAAATACATAACAGAAAAAGAAAATGTGCCCCAAAAACCTACCTCCCCAGAGGTAGTGATTCAGTGTTTTTGTTTAGCCTTTTTCATATGCATACAAAGATACCTGTATGTGTTATTTACATACTCGTGTATGTAGATATTTAAGACAAAATTTTGATCATATTATACATACTCTTTTGCTACTTGCTTTTTTCCAGCAACTGTAGTTACTTAGAGATCTATCACATTCACTTTAACAGCTGAATAGTGCTCCACGTTAAGTTTATGTTTTTAGTTAACCAATCTTTTCCTGACTAGTATTACTGCATACTTTTCAGACTGTTTTAGTAGAACAAATTCCTGATGTAGGGATTACTAGATCAAAGGATATATACTTGTATTTATATCAGAATGCATAAAGAGAGAGACTATAAACAGATCCTATTTTAACAGTCATTGCCAAATTGTAGTCTTTTTATATTTTTTGTTTATTTATAAATATGCTTCTTAAACAAATTTAGGGCAAGTTATTTGAATGACTTGTCCATGAAATAAAGCCACCAGAGAAATTCCTGCCTACATAAGTTAACTGCATTCAAAATTTTGGTGTGTAGCTATGGAAATAGTTGGCATGACCATAAGCAAAGAATCCACTCAAAATAGACAAAACCCATGAACAGACAAATCATTTGCACAATACATTCAATTTCTGATCCTGGAAATCATTCACAATTGCAAAATATTAACTTCTTTTAAAATAAAAAGCTTGCCTCCCTGTGTTTTGTGAGAAATTCAGTCCTACACAGTTTGGAAACTAGAAATGGTACAGGATCTATAAGGAAAGAAGCTAAGATCCAGTGCCACAGTCCTTGGCGTGGAAGGGTGGGAGGAAAGTCTCTAGCCTGACAAAGTCTTCTACTATATAGATACTAGAAGTCCCTGCTCTAGGCACTGGACCAGCGAAGAAGAAAAACCAAGAAAACTAGCCTCAGGCTGTTGCTCCTTCGGACCACAATTCTGCAGCTCACACAAAATTTGGCTCGTTTTGCCTACCCAACTTCTCTCACTCCATAAGGAACGGGACGTCTGTGTCCTCACTTTCCTAAGCCACTCCCCAATACACAGTAACCTGGATCCAATCCCAAATTTTTTTTTATCTGTTTTATTAAATTTATTGGGTGACATGGGTTAGTAACATTATATAGGTTTCAAGTGTGCAATTCTCTAATACATCATCTATATATTGCATTATGTGTTCACCACCCAGAGTCAGTTCTCCTTCTATCACCATATATTTGACCCCCTTTATCCTCCTCTACTTCGCCCATGTCCTCCTTACCCCCTCATAACCACATAAACAGTGTTTATGATTTTATGTTTGTTTGTCTGTCTTGTTCATTTATTGCCTTCAGTTTTACATCCCACATATGAGTGAAGTCATGTGGTTCTCGACTTTTTCTGTCTGACTTACTTTACATGGCATGACGATTAATGTGTGAGACTAGCAGAGGTTGTCATGGAAGCTTTTGACATCACTGGAGCCAAGTGTCAACCCAGAAGAAGAAAGGGGCTTGTTCATCCTCACCCAAGCCTGTTTCAGTCTTGGTAGACCATAAAAAGTGCTCGCTGGTATTTGAATAAGAGGGAAACAGCATAAGATAAATATTTTATGGACATGTTTGGGAAATAGCAATATGAATTCATGTGGCCTTAAATAGTGATTTCATCCACAAGTTAAATTTTTTTTAAGTGTGGTTCAAAATTAATGACTACTGGTTGTACTAAAGCTCTGTGTACATTGAAGATAATAGAACAAAAAGTCAAAGAGAAGAAGGAAAGGAAACTTCCAAGAGTAGATAGACTGATTTTCAATAAAATGGTTTGGGTAGTAAGTTCCTTTATTCATTTTCAAATTAGAAATATGATACAAAGAATTAAGTAGCGTCTTGGAGTTGATATCAGAATTATATGAGAATGCTGATAATCATGGTTTGATGCAATAGTTAAATTTAACATGGAGATTAGTAAAGTGAAGGGTATTTTGAATGCATCAACAGACGTAATAGTTTATGTATATAAACACATACATTACAAATAATTCCCTTTAAAAAAAGAAAGATAAAGTACTATTTTATCACCATGCCATTTTATATAGAATTATTATTTTTAACGTAGAGTCAGATTAGATGATTCCTCTCCCTAAAAGGAAAGTGTGTGAGTATAAGTATACATGAGCATATCTGTGTGTGCATATAGGCACACCTCAGAGATACTGCAGGTTCAGTTCCAGACCACCGTAATAAAGCAAGTGTCACAATAAAGCAAATAGTAATCATTTTGCTGGTGGAGGCCTTGCCTTCAATTTGTAAAAAATGCAACATCTGTGAAGCACAATAAAGCAAAGCCCAATTAAACTAGGTATGCCTGTGTACACACCCTGCCATTTTATTTTATTTCAAATCAGTGTATTCAAGTGTGTTACCTTATAGTATATCCATAACAAACTTTATTAAGTATACCTAAACTTAACAAGTCTTATTTTTTTTTAATTATATAACAACAAAAATGGGCTTTGGAATGATGTGGAACCGTGTTCAAACCCTGGCTCTACCAGTTACAATTCAGGAGACCTGAGATAAATGAGTGACCACTTTAAGACATCGTTTCCTCCCCACAGGGTTGTAATGTGAATTAGTGAGAAAAGGACCCTAACGTGTACCAGACAAATCCTGGGCATTCAGTAAATTTGATTCTCTTCCCTTTAATTGAAAAGTGAGTGATTTATGCAAAAATGCTTCCTAAAGTATGCATGGTCCTGTTATTAATAAACAAATTACTATAGTTAATAATGTCAAAAAATATAACTTTAGTGGGGTTTTGGGTTTTTTTTTTGCTAATATTTGTCTTATGAGACCAACTCTGAGTTATATATATAGCCACTTAGCCCTAAACATTATACCAACCAAGAGAATTTAAAGAGGAGTTTTGATATCCTAACTATGTAATCTTTCAATCGAGTGGCCAAAAGGCAATGCCAAACCTAAAACAGACAGACTGTAAACAGGATTGTTAAAATATAATATATTGCTCTGAAAAGAAACAAATTATTTCGAGTTTGGTTTTAAATCACTCATAAGCCTTAGATGGCACAGCAAAATAAAGGTAAATAAAGGAAACCACCTGATATAACACCTGAAATATAAATTGTTAAATAAACCCTTTCTCTTGTCCCCATTTCTGGCATTGAAGATGGAGGAAAGAGGCCACAAGCCATGAAACCCGGGTAACCTCTAGTTGCTAGGAAGACAAGGAAATGGATTCTCCCCTAGAGCCTCCAGAAGGGAATGCGGCCCTGCTGACTTCTTGATTTTAGTCAAGTGAGATTCATGTGGGACATGTGATCTTCAGAACTGTAAGGTAACAAATATGTGTTGTTTTAAGTCACTATATTGGTGCTAATTTGTTTCAGCAGCAATAAAAAATTAATATAGCCCTCTTTGATCACAACGCTGATATACTTCAATTCAAGAAATCAGTGGCAGGAATAGAGAGGGTAGGAGAGATCTGGCTTTACCCTGGAGTTTTAGGGGACCCAAACTCAGCATGTTCAAAATAATTGCTAAAGCAAATGTAGACCACATACTACCCCAGTGCAGCACACCCACTCAACCTCACACGTACGGATTGCTGGGTCCAGTACGAGTATCATGTCTGAAGAGGAACACCTGCAGCCAGAGTGCTCCTGTGATATCGCGAGGACAGCCGAGAGCCCTGAGCGTGTTCCCCTTGGAGGCGGCTTGAAGCACGGTGGTCACATCTGCAAACCTTATGAGGCTGTCATGGGTAAGTGAGAATGAGACTGTGTTCTCAATGGGACAGATTAGAACCCAGGAGTAGAAACAGAGGAATCGAATTTCATTACAATATATGGAAGAGCTTTTGATCATTCAGAGACGACCGCTGTTGGAGGGTGCTGCCTCGGAACACAGAGCACTCGATGTCTCTGGAAGTCATTCCTAGATAGATGGCTCTCTTCTAAAATTCCTTCTAAATCTAAGGTTTTGTTGATTTATTTTTTACTACAGAGTAGCACGGTGTCTATCACATAGTAGGCAACTCAAGAAATAATTTGTTGGGGCCGGCCCGGTGGCTCAGGCGGTTGGAGCTCCATGCTCCTAACTCCAAAGACTGCCGGTTCGATTCCCACAGGGGCCAGTGGGCTCTCAACCACAAGGTTGCCTATTCAGTTCCGCGACTCCCACAAGGGATGGTGGGCTCCGTCCCCTGCAACTAACAACAGCAACTGGACCTGGAGCTGAGCTGCGCCCTCCACAACTAAGATTTAAAGGACAACAGCTTGACTTGGAAAAAGTCCTGGAAGTACACACTGTTCCCCAATAAAGTCCTGTTCCCCATAAAGTCCTGTTCCCCTTCCCCAATAAAAAAAGAAAAAAGAAATAATTTGTTGAATGATTGAATGATTGAGTGAGATGGGCTTGGAGGCATAGTCAGACTGCAAAATTCATCCACTTCAGAGCTTGCCTATGTTGGTGACGCCGTCACCGGTATTTCTGGCCTTAAGAAACAGGCTTGAAAACACTGTCAGCCCAATGGTCACTAATAAGTACTTAGTGTCTTGGCAATACAATCAACAGAACTTATTTTGTTATTCCTCAGATGGTTTCAAACCAGTGGTAACACTGTTTCTAGCTATTCATCATGCCAAGCAATCCTCCAGTAAAGACAAAACAATGAATTGCTTAACAAGCAGTATTTGGTGGTGATGAGGTTGAATAGTATCTTTGTATTTGCCCCAATGTTAGGACCCTTTTCAAGACTACCATCTGGGCTAGACCAAATGACAATGCTTATTTCTTGGCTGGCCCAGTCTCCATGCTTATTTCACCCTTTTGGTTTCTCCGAAATCCAAGGCTTGTCTGACTCAGAACCAAAATAAGTAGTTAGTTACTACAAAGGCTTTTGAGGGTTGGTTGGTTGGTTGGTTGGTTGATTAGATTTTGTTGTTGTTTTGGGTCCAGGCATTACTTTTAATTCCCTTAGATTAAATACCACAGTGCCCTTTCCTCTTTCTCTTTAAAAATGCAGGTAGTTCTCCTTCAGTGTAGGAGTGTAGAGGTCATGCACTGATTGCTTTCTTAGCCCTGGAGGGACTGGGGCATCAGAACTCTTAGCACTGTAAGGGGGAAGAGGGAAAAGACTGGAAAGTGGGAAAACAGAAACACAGGGCACTACTTGCTGAGGAACAATTGTTAGAACATTTGGCTGATGAGCAAATTCACTGATTAAACTCTTCCTTAACTGTCTGCTTCTCTCATAGTGGTGGGTCTTGGTCCTGGAGCAATTCTGTCTAGTGTAACTCTGATTGGACAACAATAACATGGAATCTAAGCTGGACCAATCAGAGTCTATCTACCAATATTTGAATTGAAATAGTGAAGAAGGAAGAAGGGAAAGACTGAGAGACAGATTGGCTCAGTCTCTTGGGACGCCTCATCCAGGTACCATGAATATAGCCTTGGGACCTGTGGGCTGGCCATCTTGTACTTGCAAGGTAGATCAAAGTAGCAGAGGAAACAGGCCGAGGGAGGGAATGAGGCAGCCATGCCAAGGGGCCTCAGTGAAAGGATCAGGATGGCTTGCCTGTGTCATGCAGGGTCTCAGCTCCTGCTCCCCACACCAGAATGCAGGACATGGTGAGGCCAAAAAGGAACAACAATGGAGCCATAGATAGGGGAGTTATGCCACTGTATTCTTGATGGCGGCTGGTTGGTCAAGACACAAAATCAAACATCCACCAACACTCCAACGAGGGGTCTTCCTGCACCCCAGTCTCGCTGGCAGCCGGGCTAGACACAGGAAGTAGGATCCACACAATCCACAATCCGCCATCCGCTTCTCTGCCAACTAACCCACCAACCAACCAACTTGCCAGCGTAGCCACAACAGTTATATTAGTGGCCAATGGCTAACTGGTTACAGCTGATGGCCGTCTGATCACAGCTGATGGCCATCTACTACTCAAGCCAGCAACTTTTCATGTGAGGTCAAGAGCCTGGAAACTGCTCTCTGGGACTCTGTCCCCACAGCCACACTTGATTTCTAGGCCTTCCAGAGGCATGGCCACATTCTTACTCAGGGTTAGAATTGCTCTGTTGTCTTGCAAGTTAGTTTTCCCTTAGCTAATTTTAATTGGAATCTGTTGCTTGACACAATAGTATACACCTGTGGTACAGGCTTTTTAAGGTGTCATCTTTGCCTAGCTGAACTACATTTCCCAGAATTCCCTATCCTGTATATTTTTGATGATGACTGGCTACAAGAAAGATTCCTGTGGGAGGTTTGGTGGGCAGAAACGATACAGCGCAATCTGTAGCTCACACAGGTTGCTGCTTATCTTTGCTGGCTCGCTTCATTGTCACGAAGCATCAGCTAGGCCTACAATTTGTTCTACTTTCCCCTGGATCTTCCCTCAGCTTCTCCAATTCCTGGGCCAGATGTGTATGTTTCGCTCTATGAAGAATTCTAAATATTATTTTTATCCACATATTATTTCACCCTGTGGATACCAGGCCCACTTCCCAACCTATCGAAATCATTTTGAGTATCTGTCATTCTGTACATTAGCTGCCTAGTCTGGCTATTCTTATGGCAAGTTTTGGCCCCGCACCAGAAAACAGGAAACCCCAGCTTCTCCCATCTCTGACGCGTGGCAAACATTCCTCACCCGTTTCTCTTCCTTTCTCAGAACTGTACAGCGGTAAGGTCAGGAAAAGTATCTGACGTATTCACAGCCTTACGCCCCCATCTTGCATACGCCTGGCACAAGTAGGTACTTGATAAGAATGGCTGTTCTCTGCGGTACTATAAGCTTACATAAGGCCCATTTCGACACTGAGGACTCAGGAAATCCTAGCAAACCCTACACTGCAGCACAAACGCCACCCTCCACGTCCACAGCGGTGGACACATCACCAGCCCTGACTCATAACAACATTTGGGAGGAAGAAAAGAAGGGAAGAAAGGAAAGACAGTGATTTACTCCTTTTTATCAAACCCACAATTTCAATTTAAAACTAGAGGCTACGCAAATATATTATTATCCTGAAGCCCTTTTAATTCTGAGTCCTAGAAAGTAATTTAAACTGAAATGTACCTGCCAACTTAGAGAAGTAGCGAATTCCGGTCTGGAGCAGGAAACGTGAAAGATAAGCCCAGAATAACTTGTTACACCAAAAAGTAAAGAAGTTATCAAACACTACTAGAGTTGTATCTAGAGGACCCCAGAGCCAACTTGAACGCTCCTCCTGGGCAAAATATGGAAAAATTTAGGCACCAATAAGGATAATGCCTGCAATGGTAGATAATTGCTTATGTTTCTGCCCTGTTCAGAAGAGATCTGAGAATTCTTAATTTCCATTAAACAGAGAGGATGTTCATCTTTATCATCTAGACTAGTATATAGTAGACACTCAACAAACACTGTATAAATAAGGAAATGATAAATAGAAAAAAAGACATGCACCCAAACACTGCTTTTTCCTTGACACTTCACTCAAGGGTTCTAAGTCATATCAAACACAGAACAGCAAGAACGAGTTTTAAAAGTTTCAACTAAATCAAAAATAATTCAGATACACAAAATGCAACGCTTCTTAGACACAGATCCACTTTTTTAAATGTGCTATCTTTTGACAGATCATGAAAACAAATTTCAGAGTGTTAAAGTTTGAACTTCAGGACCATAAGTACCTATTTTCTTACCTAAGATTATGAATAGGTTTCTACCTAATTTATTTTTACCTTTCACCAACCTTAGTTAAATCCTTTTGAAAGGCTTCCTTTTTCATCATGCTGCCAGCAGCACTTTTTATTTACAAGTTTTCATGAAACTGGCCTGGAGGTAATTAGGATTAGTCAGAAACTTGCATAATGACCATAATTTTTCATGAATAGAAATGTCTCTGCATTTTTAAATAGGTGAATCATTATATTCCAGATAATGACATATTTTTCATGTGAAATCTATACTTTGTGGTTAAATACATGGCAGGGAAGGGAAGATTTTAATTCTACATGTGATACCTGAAATAGGGTTCAACTTCCCCTCAAAAAGGTAGCCTGCTTAAAAAAAAAAAAAAAAAAAGGTAGCCTGCTTGGGTTAAAGAAAGTAAGATAAATCTACCTGGCCCTGTCATCACCCCCAAGGACCCCTTGCCTTTTCTACTTAGAAACACACACACACACACACACACACACGCACGCACACACTCAGCAGGACGACAGAAAGATAACTTGTAAAGTGTATCTGCCTGCCTCCAGCCACAAGACTCTGAGTCCCTGAAGGCACAGAGCAAACATGATTCCTCTTTGATCCTGTGTCTGCCACAGGAAGCTTTGGATAAGTCTCAGATGAATGCAGATTGGTCAGTTCTGGGTACAAGATTCAAGCCAGATATAAATTGTGGAGGGATTTATTGTGCTACCAGGCTACGGGATGTAATATTCCATTGTTTCCTATCCTGGAAAGCCCATTCCTTCGCCCAGCAAATATTAAGCAGCTTCTAGAAACTAGGCACTGTTATATTTCTTGGGCTATATCAGAGAATAGAACGGAAAGTCCTTTCCCTTATCGCCTAACATTCTAGTGAAGGGGAGACAGAGAATGGCAAATAATTATAACAATCTATATGCAATGTCAGTGTTGTGGAAAAGGAATGAGATAGAGCAGGGTAACAGCAATCAGGTGTGCAGGGGGCAGTGGCTGTGATTTTAAGCAGGGAGGTCAGGGTAGGCTTCCTTAAGAAAGGACCACCTAAAAAAAGACTTGGGAGAAGTGAGAGAACGAGCCATGTGGGTATTTGGGGGAAGGGCAGTCAGAGGAAACAGCTCCTGCGAAGACCTTATGTGGAAGAGAGACTGGGCTGCTTGGAGATTCACAGTAGGCAGCTAGAGCAGGGTGGGCCGGGGAGAGGAGGTCAGAGAAGGGGTCGGGGCAGAGCATGTGTCATGTGGGCCTGTGTAAAGACTTTGGCTTTTACTCTAAAATAGAAATCCTCTGGGTGATTTTTGAACTGAGGAGTGACATAATCCGACTTAGGTTAAGCAAGATCATTCGAACTGCTCAGTTGGAAGAGGCTGAAGCAAGGAGAAGATCAGGAGGCTCTTGCCGTAATGCAAATGAGAGATGATATCCATATTTGTTTGCTAGGGCTGCTGTAGCAAAGTGCCATAAGCTGGGTGGTTTAACCAAAAGACACTTAATGTCTCACAGTCTGGAGGGCAGAAGTCTGGAATCCCAGTGTCAGCAGGGCCGTCTTCCCTCTGAAGGCCTCAGGCACCTGTTCCAGGCCCCTCCCTTAGTTTCTGGTAGCTTCAGGTGTGCTTTGGCTTGTTGACGGCTGACCCCTCCCCGTGTCTCTTCACATCAGTGAAGGTAATGAGAAGTGGCCAGATTCTGGACAGAATTTGAAGGTTTGCCCACAGGTCATTTTGACAGATTGAATGTGGGGAACGTACAAAAGATAGGAATAAAGGATGAGTCCCTGATTCTGACCTAGGAACAGGAGGTGGTGCCATTACAATAGGAAAGACTACAGACAGAGAAGCGGGGATGGCAGCCGTGGAGGTGCATCCTCCAGATCTCTCTGCTACTCAGCAGTGGAGTGAGCTGCCAGTCTGCAGCGCACGTACCTCCCTCCAGGCCTGGAGGCAGCATTCAGGCCAAGGCCACAGACGCCCTGGACCACTCAGCCAGTGACTGCTCAGAGCAGGGGTGTGAGAGCAGGGCCATTCCTGCCGGGGCAGGATGCCTCCAAGGGCAGCTCGGCTCTGGTTCTTTACCTGCCTGCTGAGATCTTTCTCAGAGCTGCGCTGAGTCTCAGGCTCTTCCCACCCTTTCCTTCTGTCTTTCCTCTCTTCGTTCACAGGTTTCAGATGGACAGAGCCCTCCAAAGGTGCCCCCTTCTACTTCTGCTCCCCTTTATCCTTCACAGGGGTCTCCCCCTAAGAATCCCTTGCACTTCTAATTCCACCTTGGCATCTCCATCTACAGAACATGAACTAACAATCAGTAGCAGGGGAAGGCTCAGAAAGCGGGCAGGGAAGTAGGATTGGGGGCTGGATCACCTACCCTTCGTCTGGCAAAGGAGAGCACATCCCAAGTGCTTTGTGGGGCATGGACAGTCCCCGCACGAGGTGGGAGGCAAACTGTGCTGAAGATTTCACTACTAATGATGAAGGGACATGCGCCAGAGCAGGGGAAGACCCTTGCCAGAAAGGTCCGGGCATTTGAAAGGTAAGAGGGAAACAGTGTATAATAGGACAGTGGAGTCAGTGGGCTATCACTAAGTTGTATTTCCCTGCAGACGGATAGTGAACAACTTGAGAGAACCTACTAACAGTTAAAGACTAAATATAACAATCAGAAAACCTTTCTGGTAGTTTACAGAGGCTCTTATCTCTCATACTGGAAGAGTAGACACAACTGAGGAACAAACCCAGGGCTGAATGGTTACAAAGCTCCAGCACCATTTGAATGCTTATCCAAGGCAGGTCATTATGCAAAACTCCTCCCTGGAAAAGCCCAGGACGCATATGGGGGCATTAGTGTTAAAGCCCCTGAGGATTGTGGCTCTACAGACTCAGCCGAACCCCCAGAGCCTGCAGAGGTGGCCCACCACTCCTTGTTAGGAGCTAGCACACCCCCAGGCAGAAGACACCCACAGGCAGCACACGCCACCTTCAGGAGTGGCCCCACCTTGTCTCCCGGGTGTCAAAATGATAACTAGAGATAAATTTCAGGGTAATCTTTGGTGACATGCTAGGGCCAATAAGAGAAAAAAGGGAGAACCCCCCCACCCAAAGGAGCTGCAAGAATTAGTCAGCAGGTCCCGACAGTCCAGGGTAGGACCTCAGTGGCTGGATTTTGAGGGTGCTTGAGCAAGGGAGGAGGACTATAAGACTGCACAAGCAAGAATCTCTTGGGACATGGGATTTAACACCCTGCCAGAGACCCCAGGGAAGGAGCAAATTTTTAGGGTGGTGCCTGGAAGCCTGGGAAAAACTATAGCAATGCTAAGAAAAGGGAAAATGCCTGAGTTGCCACAGCAGGCAGAAGAAGAAGGGTAAGAGGCTAAGGGGAGCGGCTACCTACTGGAGGGAGGCAGCGCCACTCCTGAAGGTGGCATATGCTGCCTGTGGCAGAGAGGCCTCTGTGGTGTCTTCCTCCCTGGGCGATGTGCCAGGTCCTAACAAGAAGGGAGCACCTCTGCAGCACATCTGGCACTACGTGTTGCCAAATGAGCCAACAGAGGATTGTGAGTATAGTTTGTAGGAGAGCCAAGAGGGACACTTCACTTACCAAGGCCGTCAGGAACTGGCTGGGGTGAGAGGACCGAGCATCAGGAGGACCCACTGAGAAAGCCTCAGTGGTGGCTCTCCTCTGCAGGCCGGAGCCTATGGCGGGAGAGGCAGGCACAGGGCTTGGCTTGTCAATACTGACAGTGTTGATGGGACGACCCCAAAGCAACAGAGGCCAGGTGGCAGCACAGGAGCCAGGAGGACAAAATTACTGCAATGGCTGGTAAGGTGAGAGGGACAGCCGTCTGGTCAGAGATCTGAAAGGAAAAGATATCAGAAGAGCAGAGGCCAAAAGATCCATGTAAATGGACATATAGTTGTGGGCATGAAGTGTGAAGATTTTGTATCATGGGTTAATGCCCGTCAGAAAGCATCCACCATGGAGTAGGCACTGAACAATTCAACAGGCAAAATGACTTGGCCAGTTGACACGAATCAGCTTTGTCATCAACCACCCTGAACGAACAAGATGGGCACATGCCCACATTGGCAGAGATGAAGGCTATACCTGGGCCCGACAGCGTGATTCCTGTTAGGTCAGCTACGGGCATGGTCAAAGCGGCCAGGAGCCAAAAATACCCCTCTGCCAAGTCAGACCCCTCCCCACATGACAGAGACTGAGGCCCCTGGCGTTTCCCAGAAAAGGCAGCAGACCGCTGGTGCGATAAGCAACTCCGGACACAGCCGCTGGCGCCCGATCTGCGCTAGTGGGGCCTGCTCATCTGCCACCTCACTCAGCCACCTCCACCCCAAAAACCGCATATATGCCTCCCTCCCTCTACCCTGGGCACGACTTCGCCAGCCCCCGTCTGCGGACTGGTGAACCTCGCCCGGGAGCGCAGAATAAAGCGCTCACTTTCCTCAAGCCGCCTGACTAGCCTCATTATCTCGCCGCAAGCCTAACAATTCCCACTTACGGAGGCCAATCTACCTCCAGCCATCTCTGAATTTCCAACCTCAGAGATCAATGCAGGGCATCCTACGGATATGGCACTATTCCTTGAGGAGACCAACTAGCCACTTGGTGGCAAGCTGACACTATACCCCTTCCGGGGCCAATGATTCATTCTCATAGGAGTAGATACTTATTCTGAGTACGGGTTGGCCTTTACTATCTGCAGAAACTCAAGCAGCCCCACTATCCAGGGATCACAATGTGCCTATTTCACAGACACAGAATCCCATAAAACATAGCATGTGACCAAGGAACCCACTGGACATTGAAGGACACTGGTCATGTCACATACTGCACCATCCAGAAGCCACCGGCCTGACAGCATTGGAATGTCCTGTTGAAGGGATAACTGAAATACCAGCTTAGAAGCAATTTTCTGCAAGGATGGGCTGCCATCCTCCAGGATGCATATAGGTATTGAATCTGTGCTCCGACAGGAAGAATCCATGTATCTGGGAACCAAGAAGTGGAAGCAGTGGCCCCACTTACCATCGTTCCCAATGACCCACAGTGGATGTTTGCATTTCCCATCCTTATGACTCTGGGCTGTGCAGGGTTAGAGGTCCTGCTCCCCAAAGGAGGTGCACTCTGTCAAGGGACCCAGTTTTCTTTGACAGCATGTGTAACCTGCTAAATGCAGCGCCCCTCGTTCTCTTCAGTTTGGGATTTAAGACATAGGCAAGACATCACCAACTACACTTCTAGAGTTCATGATTGGACCATGTGTGCATTGCAGAAATTGCATGTTTGGGATTCCCAGTATATCTGGTTCTACCAGTATTTTATAATGTGATCAAAGCACAAAACGATTATCTTCTGGTTTATATGCATGCTGCTTACAAAACTGCCAAATTACTTAAACTGACTTCCTCAAGGACTGTTTTCCTGTAAAAATCCCAGTTTAGTAAGAGATCAAAAGAACCCACCTACTGCCTGGGGCCAGAGCTGAGTTAGTTGATGAGTCACAGTTAATCTGTTTAACTCTTTCCCATTTCCCAGAGGTGAGTGACATGCCTCCTTCTTTGGAAGGAGAAGAAGAAACATGATGAACACCTGAGACCAGATATTTAAAATAATGCATTTTTGTTGTAATGAATGGAATGTTAAAAATCATGTTCTTAACCTGCAGAGGCTAAAATGAAAGGTCAGTTTTCTGTAGTGGATTAGAAAGTGAGCAGATGTTGTTTGTGTTACAAGAAAGAAGGCAGCATTCTAACCATACTCTTCCTCTAAAATTCCTATAGCACTTGTGATATTTGGTTGTGGTGGGTAACTAAGATATTTAAAATTCTGAGGTACTGGAGAAATTAAAGAGTTAAATCTCACTAACTCATATGACCAAAAAGAAAAAGAAATGGAGAGCTTAGGTATCTTTTCTCCTTCTAAAAAACAGCAGTCCCCCCCCCCTTATCCACAGGGGATACGTTCCAAGACCACCAGCGGATCCTGAAACCAAAGATAGTACCAAATCCTACATGGACTGCGTTTTTTCCTATCCATACATCTCTATGATAAACTCCAATTTATAAATTAGGCACGGGAAGAGATTAACAATAACTAATAATAAAATAGAACAATATAACAATATACTTTAATGAAACATATGAAAATGTGATATCTCTCTCTCTCTCTCTCTCTCTCTCTCTCTCTGAACCAATCTGAGTAACCAAATGGCTACTAAGTGACTAGTATACAGCGTGGATACACTGGACAAGGGGCTGAGTCATGTCCCAGGTGGGATGGAGTGAGATAAAGCAAGATTTCATCACACTCCTCAGAATGGCACACAATTTAAAATGTATGAATTGTTTATTTTTGGAATTTTCCATTTAATATTTTTGGACTGTGGTTAACCGAGGATAACTGAAATTGCAGAAAGCAAACCCACAGATAAGGGGGACTACTGTAGTGCACGGTCAGGGATTTAAGGCACCTTCCCTTAAAGTGAATTTTGCACAAACAGCGTCCAGAGTTCGTGTTCTACAAGATTATTCCTTCTAGAAAATTCACATTCAACAAAGTAACAAAGACAGTGATTAGGATTCAAAAACTGACACTCCAATAAGCACCCCCTTTTTATACCCAAATAAAATTTTATTTGTACAGGCCTGTGGTATAAAAGAGAAGGGCTCGGTTTCTAAAGATAAATGCGTTGAAAGCTGGGGAGTCTAGACAGTATCCCCAGAGTTGCTGTTTACTTGGCAGCAGATACTTTGAGTTTTTGAGTCAAAGCCATACTATGGTATAAAGGAGACCGTGGGTTGTAAGGGCCTTCAGTGGAGTTTGAATTTCCTGGAATGCCACGGGAAGAAAGTTTAGGCCAACCCAGCCTGTCCTTTCTGAGGGATGGCCAAACCTTAGCGATGATCTGATCTGGGCGGCCAAGAAGTCTTAATTTTTATCTTCTGTAAGGCAACGTTGGGACTCTGCCCAAGTCAACAGAAAAGGGAAGAGGCCGGGATGGGAATAAAGCCTGGGAGATAAGTCCCACCTACACACTAGGCAGGCACGGCCCGTCTGAGGCTTCCCACTTGCCCGCTGAGGCCCTGCGCAATTACTGAACTGCTGTGTACTGAGCCTTTCCCTAGAGCGTATATTCATTTACTGTGTCTCTGTCAGGCTGTGGTAAAACATCTTCGAGAGGGTCTGCCCTGTGACTTTTGACACTGAGCTAGACAGCAGAACCCTGTTCTCTCTCCAGAACCCTTTCCTGGGAGGTCTCCATCAACGCCCTGCTTCTCTGAATTCTGGACACAGAGGAGGATAAGACAGCTGGGTTCTACTGACCTATGCAAGCTGCTTTCTCTGCAGCGTGTCCCTGAAGAGGCAGTATGGCGTAATGGTTTCAGACACGGGTCATGAAGTCAGAGCTGGGTCAGTTCCCAGTCCTACCGCTTACTTACTATCTATATAAATTCCCACAAGTGTTTTAAACCTCTATAAGCCACTATTTCCTCATCTGAAAAAAACAGGCATACACCTACTCACAAAAATTAACGAGACAACATATGTAAAGTGCTTGACATACAGTAAGCGTTTGACATCTGTGTTATCCTCATTGCACCAACAGAGCAATGAATTGAGGAAAAGAGAAACAGGAAAGCGATTTCTCATCTGTGACTGTTTCCCAAGTTATATAATAGGTGCATGATTACTCTACCCATTTACCTTAACAGATATTTGAAAGACAAATGAGAGGACAGACGTGAACCCCATTGGGAAAGAAACACAAGATGGTGTCATTAAGCAAAGGTTATGACCTGAGGAAAACAGCACATGGCCTTGATGTTTAATTGCTCCCTTTTGGGAGTATTATTCCTGAACCTACCTTTCTGCTTTCTAATTCTCCTAAGACATAGGAGAATTCACATTTTCAATTGCCATTGAGTGACATTCTGAGATGTCAAGATGCAGGTAATGTAGAAATCCCATAAGCTCTTTCAGGCAAGAAAATTAAAAAAACAAAAAACAAAAAAACTACCAGGTGATTAAAAATGAAGCAACCATATGTCCAGCCTTTACTGAGTTAACAAGCAAATCCTAGCAAACTTCGATCCAATCACCTTCAATGAAAGAGAATTTAACTTGACCTAATTCGATCAGAAATAATACCTCTTTTTTCCCCACTGGGGAAAAAACTCATTCTCTTACCAAAATTCTTCAAACGCTAACAATCCTGCAATGTTTCACTTTTGTTGAAAAGTTTTCTTCCTACAGTTTATTGCCCTTCCTTGAAAATAATATACACAAAGTCCTAAATATTTACCAGATGATACAGATCTGCCAGCGTTTTCAGCCAAGTTTCAAAAGTTTTATGAAATCACTTCTTGGACATATTTCTAACGATCTGGCTCACGAACATTAAACTGGGGAGGACTTTTCCACCTTCTTCACATGGCCTTTAGGTCATAAGCCTCTGTGTGTGTCCATATGAAACTTACACCATGCAATCTGAATGTTCTTTCAGTTCAGAAGCAGTGCTTACCAACAGATAAATATACAAAAAAAAAAAAAAAAAAAAGTTTATTCTCTGGGAACATCTATTTCCAATGAAGAGACCATGTGTTCTGGCGTCAGTACAAACTTATTTTCCCAGCCTCCACCTCCTCAGATCTCCACTATCTGCTCTCTTAACAAAATATCTTCTCAATGAGCAATTTCAGTTCAGTCTTTCTCCACCTGCAATTTTCAATTCAATTTCCACGGAGCCGAGTACCAAACCTGCCTCCGTCAGAGTAACTCCACTTTTTTTTTTCTTTAATCTTTGTAATGTTATTTGAATTAGTCGTTAAAACATTTGAAAACCAATCCTACTCTTCTACAATTATAAGCCTTCATAAAGAAAAAAGTCAGTTTCATTACTTCAGTTATTAGAATCTTTGAACTAATTAGAGCAAAATATCATACTCCCATTTAAAAATCTTGCAGAAGTGTTGTATGCCTCTGAGAAATTTTAAGAAGAAAACAGAGAGTCTGGACCTCCATATCCTGTCCCAGTTGCCTTGAGGGTCTGACTGCCAAAAAGCTAACCCATGGGAGTTCCACACACACATCCAACCAAGAGAGGTCACATTCCATCCAGACTCCACAAGAAGAAAATGACCCAAAGGGGTGCGAAACCAGGCCAAGCATTTATCACAGGCCAAATTTCATCTAGAAAGCAGCGACCCAGTTAGTGAAGAGATATTATCCTCATTCTACTACACTATTATTTTTGTGTTTCTATGTGGGTCACAGCAGAGAAAAATCCATGGAGAATTTGCCAGGGAAAATATGGAAGTTACAATTGAGGATTGTTGACCCCACTTTTCCACTCAAGTTGTCACTCGAAGGGAAAGGTGAGACCATAGGGAATAAACAGCAAACCACATTTGCCCAGACTTTGGAATTTCACAGACGAGAAAATATTTTAAAGACTAGGGAACTGATTTACACTTGCTAACTTTTCCTTTTGTGAAGCACGTATTTGCTCAAAGTGCTCATTCTCATCTATTACCATCATTTTACAAAAGTAGGGAAATTATCCCACAAAAGAAGGGCATTCCTTTCCTGAATAGGTCTGTTGGTCCTCTCATACTGACATCACAACAAAGGCAGCCCCCCCTTAAATCCAAAGTAAATCAAATTACTTTGGATTTAATGTTTTGTTTTGTTCCCACTTTAAACCAGTGAAAAGTACTTCAAGGCAATCCCAGTCAACGGACTGAGAACCCAGAGGAGGTGATACAAGCTCCCAAAGCAGCCTGGGCCTGAGGTGGCTGAGCTCAGCAGACTGGTGGGTACATCCCTGTGGGACAGCTCTAGTTGTGAATTAAGGTGATCTAGCAGAAAACCCAAGGCACAGTGACATTGAACGAGCCTTGCAGCACTCTGCCCTGCCCTGCGAGAGGGATGGAGGGGGCAAGAATGCACACTCCCCTCCACGTCGCCGGTCAGCTTTCCAAACTTGGTAATCCTTTTCCAGCAGATGGCAGAACACACACGTAGAAAACTCCAAAGCCACCCAAGTTTTCTGCCTCTCTTTTGGTCCTCGGTGTTATTTCTTTAAATGTCGGCCATGTGTAAGAAGAAATTTTGCAAATAAAAAGCCCCACCCACATTCCATCCGTGAATCCTGTTTACACAGCACTCTGGTCTTCATGAAGAGGCTGAAACTCTTTGCAAAGAGAAGGACCACTAAGTAAAGAAATCTTGATACACCGCAAAGACCAGGATAAACATCTCCGCGCTGTTAGAGAGCCCAGTAAATAAGTCGTGCAGTTTGGTTTTTATTTTATTTCTAAACCCAGTCAAAACGTTCATTAATCTTCATTACATGCACCTATAAAGGTTTAGTTCTGAAGTGTCTTTTCTTAAAGAAGCCCATGGATTTTATGCTGCCTTTCTCCAAGGAGAGAAGTCATAGAGTATCCAAAGTTACACAGTGTCAGAACAGCCACGGAAACCCATCAGGTGTCTCTCTACAGGAGTATGTTTTCACAAAAGCAAAATCGTGTTTCAGGCTGAAAAAGTATTTCCTAAAATATTTCAGGCACAATACAACAGTGAGTAAGTAGGTCACTTGCTCTCTAGGATTCAAAGAATATCGGCCTGTGGTACTCCATTTCTATCCTGAACAGGAAAGTTAAAGGGAAAACACTCTACACAAGAAGAAAACCCACACCGCAAAGCTCGCTACAGCAGCAGCAGCTACAACTTGGGGTTCAGATCCATGACCATGAGTTTTAGAGATAACTTTCAAAACTCATCTGACCTACAAAAGTATGAGTAATTAGGCTTCCCCCCAAAATCTGCAACAACCATATCCACACTGCCACCCTCCCTTCTAGGTAATTGCTAGTCAGAAATTGGACCCAGGAATAAATGCCCTAGAAACATTTTTTTAAATGGCCCAAATTTGATTGTCAAATCATGCCCCCATCTTTTTTTTCAATGTCTAATCTGGTCCTTCCCCTGCCCTCAAAATAATTATCCAGTGTTCCCAGGGGTACCCCATCATCTGTGCCTTTCCCGGATGCTACCTGCCATGCAAATAGAAAGTGAGAGCGAGAAAGAACCTGACAGGAATACAGCTGCTTCTACAATGAGGAAACTTGGCCCTGAAAAATAAACTCTCCGAGGCCACAACTTGACAGTGCCAGACTTATAACTCTACCCCTCCGTATCCACACCCCTCTAGGTCTCATCAGCTTGTTCATTTTCACCAAACAATAAGTGTGGGCCCAAAGTATCTGGCTTCATTACTACTTCTCTCAGAAAAACAGATCTTTAATTAACAAAGAGGTTTGGTTTAGAAATTTCAGGAAATACTTGTTGGAGCAGACACAATTTTGAGCAGTGGGTACTTTCCATGTCCTCAAATCACATTCTGCTTATAAATAAACTACTCTTTAAAAATGTCAACATGGAGGACTGAGCTGTGGTGACCTGCCCCTTGGCTACGGTAAAGAATGTAAGCTCCATGAGGGCAGGACTCCGTTTTATTCACATCTATATCCTCTGTGCCTAGAACATAAGCTGGCACTGAATAGCAGCTCAACAATAAATATTTGTTAGAACAAAATGAAGGAATGGAGCATCCTTCTTTCCTTCTCTCTATAGTCCAGCTCTAATCCCCTCTCTCTATAGTCCAGTTCTCTATTATACGTAAGTCTAGCTCCTTTAATCAGTACTCTGTTTTCAGGTAATATCCATCAGTCATTTATAGTTTAGTAGCCTTTAAGCCACTGCTTGGAATTTTAGTTTTACTTCTTAAAAAAAAAAAACCTTTGGCCCTTTGCAGGCCCAGTCTCAGTCGGCACTCGAAGACCTTTGTGACCAGGCCCTATCCATCTTCCTCTCCAAGCACGTGGCCAAACTTTCAATTCTTTGGAAGAATGGCAAATTATTCATAGGAACAGCTTCCTTCCCCAGTGATCTCCGGATTCCTCCTGTGGCTCTCCTTAGCTTTCACATCTTTATAAAATAATCTAAAATCCTATCTTCCTGCTGTCTCTATCTTCCTTCCTCAGCTGTCAAAACCTAAAAGACATGCGGCTGTCGCTCAGCAGCACTGTTCAATACATGCCAAGCTGCTTATTTCCCACACCTCAGCCTGTGAAGCCAGAACACCTCACCTATTAAGTCAACCAGGAGCCCATATTCACACACTAGGGGGCGCTGTTGCTGTATCCACACCCAAGGAGCTTGGCTACATGGAGGAAAAGGAAGTGACAGCTTTCAGGGTCCTGGAAGACATTTCTAGCTGGGCCTGTCTGCACAACCCCTCTGAACAGTTTCTCAGAATCAAAGACCTTTACATGTCATCGACTTACACAATTCCAGGGTGAAGCTTACACATGATGCAATAAAAAGGGCGGGCTGACCACAACCACAAAATAATAATAAAAAGTTATTATAATTTAAAAAAAAAAAAAGGTGGGCCGAAGATCTCCAAACTAAAGGTTTTACTGTAAGACTCGTTTAGGTATACAGGCTTACATAATAGTATTTATGACGATTGCTGAATGTGAATAATTTTTTTATTAGTTTCAAGTGTACAAAGCAACACACTAGTTAGACATTTACACCGTTCACAAAGTGACATCTCCCCCTCCGAGCTACTGCCCCTCTGACATCTTATCTAACTGTTACAATACCATTGACTACCTTCCTTATACTATACTGTACACGGTATACTATACTATACCGTGACTATATATATTTATATATATGATATATTATATCATATCTATATGGTATATTGTAGTTGACATACAATATTACTCTACTTCAGCTTCAGTTGTACAGCACAGTGGTCAGGCATCTACACAGCCTGTGACGTGATCCCCTTGATAAGTCCAGGGCCCCTCTGACACCCCACATGATCTTTACAACATGACTGATTGTATTCCCCACACTGTATTTCACATCCCCGTGGCTATATTGTGTCTACTAATTTGCTCTTTCTAATCCCTTCACCTTCTCTCCTATCCCCTCCCTCTTCCATCTAGCAACCAAGAGGTTTTTTTTCTATATCTCTGAGTCTATTTCTGTTTAGTTTGCTCATTTATTTTGTTATATATTCTACATATAACTGAGCTTATATGGTATTTGTCTTTCTCAGTCTGACTTATTTCACTTAGCATAATGTTCTTAAGGTCCATCCATGTTGTTGCAAATGGTAAGATTTCATTCTTTTTTATATCTGAGTAATACTCCGCTGTATAAATGTACCACAGTTTCTTCATCCAATTGTCTATCGATGGGCATTTCATTTGTTTCCCTATCTTGGCTATTGTGAATAGTGCTACAATAAACATAGGGGTGCATATATTTTTTCGAATTAGTGTTTTGGATTTTTTTGGAAAGATACCCAGGAGTGGAATTGCTGGGTCATAAGGTAGTTCCAGGCATCCTACCGAGTGGGAGAAGATATTTGACAATGATACATCTGATAAGGGTTTAATATCCAAAATTTATAAAAATCTCATACAACTCAATACCAAAAAAACAAACAACCCAATTAAACAATGGGCAGAGGACATGAAGAGCTATTTCTCTAAAGAAGACATACAGATGGCCAACAGACATATGAAAAAATGCTGATGGTCACTAATCATTAGAGAAATGCAAATTAAAAGCACAATGAGATACCACTTCACTCAGGTCAGAATGGCTATCATCAATAAATCAACAAATAACAAGTGTTGGGAGGATGTGGAGAAAAGGGAGCCCTCGTGCACTGTTGGTGGGATTGCAGATTGGTGCAGCCACTATGGAAAACACTATGGAAGTATTACCTCAAAACATTGAAAATGAAACTATCTTATGGATGTGAATAAATAATCCTCATTCACCACCAGAGAAGAAAATCCTGTTTAGACAACCAAGTAGCAGACATTGTCACACAGAATTAGATGTTGCAAAGGCAACCAAAACAGCCAGGAAACACTTGAGTTTGTCCTTGCTTTGCACAATCATCTTTCCTGGTATGTGATGTCTAAGACTTTGGGAATGAAAGCTTTGTACACAAACAAATGAATGTCAGCGTCTCTCAGCCCTCAGCTTGGCTACTGCACAAAGCCTGCAGGCTGCCAGAGAAGCCTCCCAGGCCGCAGTTAACTCTTTCTTTGAATGACTGGTGGACGTGCACTGCAGGAAAAGCTCTCTCCTACAGCAGAAGGCCTTCTCAAATTCCCGAACAAGTCATGACAAAGGATTTTGTTGGGTTTGTGGGTTTTTTCAGATCAGTTGAGAAAAACGTGTATTTTTTAAAAGTTCTCTGAATGAGATTCTTACCTAACAGTATGGACATTAAACATTCCCACACAGAGAATGGATCTGCACCAAGGGAAGTAACTCTGGTAGTAATCCAAGGAGAAACAATCCTGTTCACCCTCCCCCACCACAAGCTGGGGTTTCACATCCTTTGTTGGTGTGATTTGGGCATTCTACACAAATGCTAATGAGCAGTGACTCACTAATGATAATGGTCAGAAAGCCACCCAGCCGAGCTAGAAACCTCAAGAATCCCAAAGGGTCTCCAATAGCCAGAGGTGCTGCTGTAGGGAAATCGTACACAAAATGGTTTTCTGTTTGCCCTCAACTCCCATCCATAAAAGGAGCAGAATCCCAACTAAAGGTACATCGAATTTTCAGATGCAATGCAATGAACTTCCAGTCCCTGGATTTTTTTTTACATAAAGCTTGACGTTTTTCACATAAAGCTCTGAAGACAAGGATAAATATACCATACTTAATAGAGTGTTGGGTAAACGTTTTAAAAAGTGGCTCTCAACCTAATTTCTGCCCTCACATCCCCAAAAGATACACTCCTGTCAGTTACCAAGGCTGACTGACTACTGCAGTTTTCCTTCACTGGGGCCCCTAGGGAGCAGCTCAGAATGAGGAGGTTGGGGATGCAATGTGGGGTGTAGTCTGGAAAAGGCTTCCTCTGAAAATGCAACTCTGAATTTCCTTTGGAAATCACTGAGGCTAACATAGTCCTATGCCCAAGACAGCACTCAGGTGGGTAACAGAATATATTCGTGGTTTAAGGTCCTGATAAATGGTGGGTGAGCATTTCTAGTCCTACTACACTGAAATTTTATTCTCTAAAATAAAAACACAAAGACAAAGCCTTGTACCAGGTGCCACCCAAAAACCTGTGTATGAAAAATGCAAATTGGTTTAAAAAGTAATAGCAGAAAGCAAGTTCTAATTGAACATTATCGGCTACCTTTTTAAAATTGTTTTGTAGTCATTCCTATGATTTCCAAATCCACATGGTGAAGATAAAGTCTTGTTCCCTTAGTCAATTCAGCGGGGATCTTAACCATGCTGGCCCATTAGATTAACCTGAAAAGATTAAAATATCCTTGCCTTGACACGCCCCCAAGGGATTGTCATTTTTAATTGGATTGGGGGTGGCACCTAGGCTTCACCCTTTTTTAAACTCCTCAGGTGTACAGCGAGGTTGAGTACCACTGAGCTGGTAGATCCAGGCTTAGTACCTGAACATAACTAACTGCCTTCTTTGAACTTCCCCATATCTGGATTATTCTGCAACATGAAGTTCATCAAGAGTCCGGAGGTGGGCGGGGCCTCAACCGTCAGGCAGAACCTGTGGCGCCTATATGCCGGGGACGACCCCATTGGTCTCCCAGTCTGTGAGGTTACCCCGAAAGTCCTGCCCCTCTTCCAAAGCTTTGGACAGTGAGTTGAAGTTGCCCGCTCCAAAACCCTGCAGCGGGAGAGAGGAGCCAGCCCCGCTACCCGCACCCCCCACCACCGCATCTCCCCCCACCCCGGGCTCAGGGAGGACCCCACCTGGATCTGGGACTTCTTCCTGCCTGGTGCTGGTTCATTAACGGGCATCTCGATTGATTCCTCATAACTGGCCACCACGATGAAAAATGCACAGAGCTGTACTCCGTGAGTATGTCATCCATGAACCAGAAATGGTGGAACTGCAGATTATTCAGGTTACACATGACAAAACTGAGGCTCAGGAAGATGAAGACTTGCCAAACAACTTGTCCACTGTGGTTAGAAAATGCTGTCCCAGAACTGGGATCCAGACCGCAGTGGTATCACAGAGTTTGCTGCTGCCCAGTCATAGAACCAATCCCTTCTTTCAAGGTTTCAAGGAGCTTAGCATCCATGGGGGAACATGTATGTGAAGGCTGTCTCAACTTCGTCACTTTCTAAAGTCCAGAACAGGTCCTGGTAAGCATTTTCTGTAGAGCTAGATAGTAAATATTTCCGGCTTTGAGGGACATATGGCCTCTGCTGCAAATATTCAACTCTGCTGTTGTAGTATGGAAATGAATTGAGGAGGCTGTGTGCCAATAAAACTTTATTTACAAAAACAGGCAGTGAGGGGGGAAAAAGAGATAGTAGCCCAGATGTGGACCAAAGGCCAATAGTCTGTCCACTCCTGCCCTAAACAAACAAAACTTTCATTCTTCTACTAGGGGAGTTATTAGGTTGGTGGAAATTACAGTTTCTGCAATTTTTTTTTATTGTTTTAAATCACAATTACTTTTGCACCAGCCTAATAGCTTTGGCCTCTGATTTGCTGAATTGCCTTCAATATATTGCTTAACCTCTCTGAACCTCCTATTCCCATTTCTGAACATCAGGAAGAACTGCAGAACAGAGAACTGTCTCTGTTATCTACAGGGGTAAGAGTGACTATGTGTCCAATGCTTTGCATTTAATGTAACAACCCTGTGAGGTAGGTATTATTATTATACCCATTTTACAGTTCAGGAAACTGAGGCTCAGAGACGCCAAGTGGCTCATACTAGTAAGTGGTGGAGTTGAGATTCGTTACTACTTATTCCCCGTCCAAGTTTCTCTTCTTATTTTCTGGTGTGTCTCACAGCTTCTGGAGACCCTCAGGGTTTTTACAGATGAAGGGGTCTGAAAAGCCATTACCTAGGGACTTAAATCTCAAATGATCCAGGAGCCAGGAGAGTGACATACAGTAGAAGAGATAAGAGCTGGGTGGGATTGTGGAGTTGCAAGCTCCTGCTTTCTGAGTAAGACAATGATTACTCAGCTGCAGGCAGTTGTCACCTGAAGGGCAAGGGCCTGTAGGGACATGGGCCGAGTTTGCTCAGATTTTGATCAAAAGAAGCTGGAAATTTGAATTGTTACGTGTAATCCATCGACTTAAAAATTATAGTGTTTTAAATTCCACTTATATGAAATATCCAGGATAGGTAAATCCACAGGGACAGAATGCAGGCTGGGGGGTGCCAGGAGCTGGGGGAAGGGGGGAATGACTGCTAAAGGACACCGGGTTTCCATTGGGATGATGGAAATGTTTTGGAACTAGACAGAGATGGTGGTTACACAACATTGTAAATATACTAAATGCCACCGAACTGTTCACTTTAAAAAAATGGTTATGTTTACGCATATGTTGCATGAATCTCATCTCAATTAAAAAAGTCATATTGATTCAAAAAAAAAGAAAGAGTCCATCCACCTGAATATAGTGAAAACACAACTATACTCATAATGAACTTTGAGGTAACGGGGAGAAAAGAGGAAGTGGTACTTTTCATCTTCATATTTGAAACCAATGGCACTGCTAATAATGAAGCCACAAGATGTTGATGAGATTGCCATCTGATATAGCAAATATGTAGCAAATACGTAATTCTGAGGTAATAATTAATGTACTAATCTCCTTACCAAAGAATTGACTGCATTGAAGAATTTAGCTCTAAATTCAAACAAAGCAGTAGAGGGACAGAGAAAAGAAAGGGACGTGAGAAGCCTGCATCATGAAAACTCTCAACTCAGCTCCAGATGATGGTAGAGGAGAGGTTGAAATCCCTAGTCGGTGATGCAAACACAACAAAGTCACCTAAGGCCAAGGGCATCCTGCTGGCCGGCCTCTCCTTGCTTCCCCGCCCCAACACCCTCCCTCCCGCTGCCACACACACCTCCACGCAAGGACAGTGGACCCAGTGGGGTTCCGGACTGAAGCTATTCAGATGCCCTCTGCCCGGAATGGCAGAGCAGTCCGGCCCTCACTGCTGGCAGAAGTTAAGGGGACACAGACCCCTTCAGGGCCTGAAACATAGCTCAGCACCAAATCACATCTTGGGAGTAAGAATCAATAGACTGAACCATGGAAGTCAGGATTCTCTGAGTCCCAACGTGGCTTCAGAAAAAGAGGCCAAGTGACACCCCTCAGATACACAACCTCTCAACCGGCAAATTTCACCTTCTCAGAAAACGAGAACCACAGACCCACGTGGCCAGCAGAAGACGGCACATCTCCACTCACCCACACCTACAGCTTCACCATGACAGTAACACAGCTGCCTACATAAGGACAAAACACACGAAACACCTTACATAATCAAAGATACGCGGAAACGTGACATGCATGGACCTGTGTTGGAATTTCACACGGGCAAAGTCTCTAGCTCCTTCCAAATGTATTTTTAATGACCTAATTTGGTCAGGATTTTGGTGATACAGCTTAGCAATCAGCACAAAGTAACTTCCAAATTCCTTACTACCATGCACCCACAACCCCTGTTTCTACTCTTCTCTCAACCCTTCCTAGTCAGGGCAAGCCCTGGGTTTTCAGTTTCCTAAACAGGGCTTGGGCCACCGCCACAATTCTTCACGCAGTCCCCTCAAACTCTTGCTTCTAGAAAACTGAAGCATGCGGATGAGAAAACTAATAGCCACCAGTTATCAAGCACATACTCTGTCCTAAGCTTTTATCTCGATTTCACCATCACAACAATTTATAACGTGGGCATATTATCCCTATTTTACAGATAAGGAAATTGGAGCACAGAGAAGTTAACTTCTGTCTAAGGTCACAGAATTAGTTAGCACCAGAGCAAACTTTGAACTCAGATTTGTCGAATCCTAAACTCACATTCTTTAAAATAATAATGGTGGGTTCTTACATAGCTTGTGTCAAGGACTGATCTAAACACTCTTCAAATCTAACTTGTTTCATCTTCACAACAACCCTAGAAGAGAGCTACTATTTTTACCACTGCCAGCATGCAGATGAGAAAACTGAGGAACAAAGCTCTTAATTCAGAACAAAGCTCTGATTCAACAGCTCTTAAAGTAGCAAAGTTTCTAAGTGACAGCACCAGGATTTAGACCCAGGCAGGCTAGTTCCAGCATCCAGGACTTAACCCCAGCACATACTGCCCCCTCATTTTCCCTAGAACTTAGTTCTTTCTCTATTCATTCATTCCAATGTTGCTTAGGCCCCTTCTCTGCACCTAATGTCTTACAGGTATTATAGAAAGATAACCGCTATTTGATAGATTCCTTCCCTCAGAGAGCAGCAATCGAGATGGGCAGAAGCAGCAAAATAGTATTAAAAAGGCAGTTGCCAGACTGTGAAGCCAGCTACTGCATGCTCGGGGTGGCAGCAAGACGCCAGCCCTGGAGCTCACAGGAGGACCTCACTGGGCGCTGGGAGTGAGTGGAATTTGGACCAGTGGAGAGAATGGTCCAGGTGGGGGGAATTATGTGAGCAAAGGGAAGAGCAGAGGGCTGGGATGGAGGGAGCTCACCACCCCATGCCACACTCTCTCCCACTCTTTTATGTGTGTTATCTCATTGAATCCTCACACAGCCTATACGGACGGCATCATCATTTAACAAATAAAGAAAATGAAGTGCGGAAAGTTCAACAACTTGGTCACAGTCACACAACCACCCAGGGACAGAGCTAGTTTTGTCTGCCTCCGACACTTTTTCTCTAAACAAGGGGCCTCTGCACATGGGTGAACATAAACTGACAGGCCAAGGAAGCAGGCAAAGCACTGGCAGGGCCCAGCGGCTTCTGACCATTCTGATGGCTAAAGCCCTTAGAGTGACCAGGGCTCTTTGTCTTCCTCCCATGCCCCAGAAGCCTGCGTGCATTTTCAGCTCAGGAGCCTCTCTCTGTGGTGTCCCCACTCTGCTCCCCCACTGCACACTGCATATCATGACTTGCCTTGTCCAAATATAGAGCAGTCCTCTAGAGCCAGTCAAGCTCGCCAGGGAAGGGCCCGGCTAAGGACAAACTCTCTGCTGGGGAGGTCAGCTGGTGGGGGCGTGGGCTAGGCCTGGGGGACCTCAAAGGTCACCTAATCCAGACCCCTTTGTCAAGAGGAACAGGCTGAGGCTCAGAGAGGGGAGGAAAGGGAGTCACTGACGGCATTCCTTCATCCTACCGAAAAATAAAAATCAAAAAAATCTGAGCTCCATGAAAGTATTTTGGCAAGCAGAGGTCTGAAATTCCTACAACAGCTTGGGGAGGAGGTAACTAAGGATCTGCCTTCCCACAGAGTCTGTCTTTAGACTCCAGTGCTGCTAAGGCTAAAAAGAGCAAATCTGTTTTCTTAGCAAGGTTCAAGCTTGGCTCAAATTTTGTTGTTGTTCAGGAAGGGATGGGGGTGGAGGGGCATGTAAATGTGAACCATCAGCTTTTTTTTTTTTTTTTAATTTTTCAACTACCGTTGACATTCAATATTTTATATTAGTTTCAGGTGTACAGCATAGTGGTTAGATATTTATACAATTTACGAAATGGTCCCCCAATTAGGCCAGCACCCATGAATCATCAGCTTTTAATCAGCAGCCTGGGGTGTGGGATGTTTTAGGAAAGTGTGCTTTCTTGAGACCTTGAATTCACTCTCCTCCCTCTGCAGGGAAAGCAGGCCCTGATGTGATAGCACCACCCACTACAGCCTCTTATAGCACGCCTCTCACAGCACCCACTCCTGTAACAGCAATACAGGTGTCGCGACGCTTCTGCCATTGCACCCTCAGGCGGCCCTCTAAACAGACCTCAACTGACCACAGCAATGCACGATCTGCTGTCCCGAGATAAAAGCAGCACCCATTACGTCACTGTAAAAATGTTAAAATGTGTATCAAGATCATTACTCATCAAACTTTCCCTCTGGGAACAGATATAGCCCATTGCTCTTTTTAAGGCCAAAGGACTGTGTGCTACTTTCTATTAATATTTCCTGTCATTCTTCAGTTCCATTTGTACCAATCATCACATTAGACCACAGCCAAAGGCACAACATTTTTAAAAAATGTGTGCTAACCTTAATGTGTTCAGAGTATTTATAGGTCAATTTCCCTGCCGCCTTCTTTTAGTGTAGTTGTACAATGTATAAAGAGAATTTCTCCTCATTCTCTTCAGCATTAGGCGAAATCCTCAGTGGGAGCAGAACCTAGATACGTTTCAATAAAGGAGACCAATGACCTTGGGCTACATCATTTACACGGTAGTGGCTGGATATGCACTTTTTTTTCCTAATCTAGGATTTATTGACCAAAAGTAATTTCAAATATTTGTGAACCTAGAGATTGGATGGCTTAAATGTGAGGAAGTTTGACCATTCGCTCTTTCTTTAAATTCTCTCTTCCCCTCTACCGTGCTTCCCCGAAAATAAGACTTAGCCAGACAATCATCTCTAATGCGTCTTTTGGAGCAAAAATTAATATAAGACCTGGTATTATTTTACTATAATATAAGACCAGATCTTATATAATATAACATAATGTAAGACCCGGTCTTATATTAATTTTTGCTCCAAAGAGGCATTAGAACTGATTGTCCGGCAAGGTCTTATTTTCGGGGAAAAAGGATATACACTTCTCTGTTTGCCTTCTACTTCTCTGACCACTCACAGCCACGTTTCTTTATGCACCCTCTCCCTCTACCAAGCACTTAAAGGTTAGTACTTCCCTGAACGAACTTATCTACTACCATGTCTATATCATATAACCCCAAATCTGTACTTCCACTGTTATCTCTTCAGAACTTCCGACCCACTCATCCAGCTGCCAAGCACACATCTCTAGGATGTCCCACAAGGTCCTCAACTCAACATGGAGAAAAGTGAACTCATCATCTCTCTCTCACTTCCCCACATCCATTTCTCTTTCTCTGTTCTCTGTTTTGTTAATGGCACCACCTGCTCTCATTGCCCAAATCAGAGACCTGGGAGTCATTCTTCACTCTTTGCTCCTCCTCACCCAGGGTCCCTCACATCCAATCAATATCAAGGACTGTCAATTCCTTCTCTTGAATCCATCTACTTTTCTCCTCTCGCTGCCATTAGCCTAGTTCAGGTAAAAATCATCATTTCCCAAATGTGAGAGGTCTCCCAACTGGTTCTTGAGCTCTTCCAATCCATTCTTTATGTTGCACTCAGGGATCTTTCTGATATGTATATCTAAGCATTGTCCTATCCCTCCCTAAAAACAGGCCTGAAGCCCCTTTCCTTCTGGAGCCCCCCTTCTCCATTTAGGATGAAGTCCAAATGCCTCAACCAACTGAAGAGATCCTGCGTAACTTGTAGAGGTCGTGGAGACTCTCCACGACTTCTGCAGTCTCATTTCTCACCAAAATTCCTTCACAGTTCATATTCCAACCACACAGAATTTCTTCAGATCTTCAAACCCATCGCTTTCTCTCTTCCTTGCTAGCCTTCCTAGGATCATAGAATTGCAGACAAAAGGGACTGAAAAATACCCAAATGAGAGCTTTCGACCAACTTTCTCCTTATCTTCAGAAAACTCAATCCAATTCCTTAAATATTTATTGAATGCTCACCAAGGGTGAAGCACTACCTCAGCTGAAAAGACACTTCATAAATAAGATGGAGGCCATGCCCGGTGGAACTTGTCATTTCATTGCTTCACTCAAACCTGTGTTTAAAAGTTCAACTTCCTAAAATTTAGTTCGTTTCCTGAAACTTAAGTTCAAGACACACTAAGAAAGTATCTGTCGACATACTGGCTTGTGCCTATGTTCACTTTTACCAGTATATTTCACCCCTTCTCTACCAATCCAGGGCCTAGGTATCTTCTCCCAATTTGCACACTTCAAAGAATCCGCAGCTGGCTGTTGATGCGAAGATTCGAGAACTCTAAGTTTCTGTTGGCTTTCTTAGCTGTTGCTTAACGCACTGCAATTGGCTGATCACCAGGGATTCCCAGGAGCCAGAAGCCCTGCATTGGGTAACTACGTGTGGTGTTGCATCAGTCAGCACTGGATAGGATTTTTAAGTATAAAATACTGGGAATTGGGAAAGAAGTAGAGGGAAGAGCCATCCTGAGGAAATGAACAGCCAGCACTTCTGGGTTGCCCCTAGTCACACACACAGCAAAATGATGGAGCTAGGCAAAGAACACCTATCTAGAATCAGAAGACTATGTTTTATATCTTTGCTCAGTTAGGAATGTTATTTGATGATGAAGACACAAACTTGGGGATAGTTTTCCTTCTTCTTGGTAGGTAGATGACTAGAAGGCAGAGTATTACTAGAATTGCCAAAAGGCATCCCCTCTAGGCAGACAGATGACAAAATGTCACCCGCTTCCTCCTGAATGACTGGAAGCAGGCTTTATTCAGGGCATATGCTGCATGTCCACACACGCTTGGCCCTGTATGACCCCTCTTTGTCTTCCAAATTCATGGCTATCTACATAAACAGGAGATACTGTCTCAGGTTGCTCACCACCCAGCCTTGAACAAGAGAGGGTCTACTTTCTAAACAAACAAAGTGAATATAATACATTTTACATACTTATCCTCTACTTGAAAACTCATGTAAAGTTTCCTAATGCGTTGAACTTTCATCATCAGTTCGTAACGGCCAAGCCTCACCTCCCTCCTCCCCGCCACCCTCAGTGAGGCAGAAATTTGGATTGTTCTCGAATAAAACACAAATAGAATTCCTGGCAACCAGAGTTTTCCCCAGAGGTGATAATGATGCATGATCATCCCTGGCTGACCAGAAGCCCAATGACTATTAATAATGAGAATCAACATGAAAGGATCAAATAGGGGAGAGAGCATGCTACAGCTGGGTTGAAACACTAAATAATTAGGCATAGGATATAAAGAGTCAAGTGGCTGTTTGACCAATGTCTTATTCCCTTTGGATTTTGAAGCTGGATCGATTGCAGTCTAGTTCGAGGTGGGGCATGTACTAGCCTAATTTTGTTTGGGAGTCAACCAAGGATTCTGGGTGTTCCTTTTAAGGCAAACCCCAGACCTTAGAGTGTTCCTAGGTGGAAGACACCTTCCCTTTCATCTATGGCAAAGTATGTCGGCGAGTGTATGTCAAACAGCAACAGAAATAAGCAGAAGAGTCAAAAAGACTAGATGTGGTATCAACCCTGTATTTCACTTGCATCCCTAGAGGCCTGAAGATTCTGCATCTGGGGTAGCAAAACCCCAGGTGGATGGGCTGCACACAGAGCAACTTTCATATTTTCCATACCCTTGGCATGGGCTTGATACTCAAAGGACGTAAACCCCTGTATTCCACCTAATAACCTTTCGGTGAGTCTTTCAGTCTACAGGAAGAATCAAATAAGGGAGTTACTGATTTATAGGCCAAAGATATTTACTGATTTTCAAAACATTGATCAATTACTTTCTCTGTGGAAACCAATCAATTTAGCACTAGGGTGGGGTAGGGTAGGGTGAGGGAGGGTTTGAAAGATGAGATACAGAAGGAGCCTCCCCTCACAGGACCTTAAAAATGGGAAAACTGACACAGGCTTGAAACAAATAATACAAAAGAGGGACTGAGCCCAGGTGTCAGAGCTTGTGCTTGCTGAAAGAGAACCAAATTTGGAACTTGCCACACCACCAACACTTTTTAAATATCTTTCATTACTCCAGAGTAAAATCTTATCATCCTTGCCAAGGAGAGAAACTACAATAAACAGAAATATGCCCCTTGGGGGAATATTTGTCTGTACTCTTTTGCTATTCCCAGAATAGAGGCCATGAGGTCTATTTTCTAGTTGAGTTGCTTTTGATGTGTGAATGATTTGGTCAATAAAATGTACAGTAGCCAAACAGATCAAAAGGATTAGAAGCAAGATTAGGATCCATCCACCAGAAGGTGTTTGGGCTCTGCACAGGGCTGCAGACCAACTGATGATTCAGGGAGATGACACCTCCCTGTGTGCCCCAAGGCTCTTTTACACCCTGGGGGAGACAGAGATTGCAGTCCTAACAGGAAGGTCTGTGAAACCAACTGCAGAGCTTCCCAGTACGCTGCATCACAAGCCATTGAAATTGGAGGCTTTGCTGAGAAGAGAAACGGAGCATTAAAGACAGTACTCAGGATACTGAAAATCCTCAAGGAGACCCACGGCTGCATTGTAATTCTCGACTTCAGGCCTATTTCTGAAAGACATCAAACACTAAAAGAAAAAGAAAAAAGTCTGAGAAAAACAAAGCTCATTCCATTTGGAGGAGAAGAGAATGAGACATATAACAAATGGAAAGGGGAAGGGAAAAGGGCTTAATACCCTGGCTCCTGGATTAGGCATTCTTTTGATTAAAATCAGCATATGCAGGGCAGAGGCAGAACAAAATCACACTGCTCTGACTCATCCTGCTCCAGGATATGCAGCCACCACCATGCAGGTGAGACCAGGGGGAAGCCATACGCACAGGCCCTGCTACGAAGCATCGTAATTGGTGAACTGGACTGTGAAGGTTCTTGCCATGCTCTTTGATGTCATGAAAGTCCTGGCTACAGAAAGAACAACTCCTGAGGTACAGAAACAGAAGAGCTCAGCTTCTCAGTACCAAGCACAGTGCCAGATACATCAGCGCTTAGTTGTGCTTTGAATGAGTGAAAGCATAACTTTTTCGTTATGTCTGTGAGGTTTAGATGGGGGACAGGTGCAGTCTGTGGCCATATGTCCTGATTGGCCTGATAGTCCCCGTTTATACCTGTTGTATCAGCATAATCAGTAATGCCTTTCACTTGCAGCAAATTGTGTTTTACCTTAGGTCTATATGTCTGTCATCAAAATCAATGGTTTCCATTGATTAGATGATCACAAACATACTTGGCGCCCTTTACTTTGTCCCTCCTGTCACTCCTCAGTCCTTGCAGGGCCTGTCTTCAGTGGACTCTGTGAAGCCCTTTTCTCTCTGGTCTCCCATTTCATCTCTTCGCCCATGTCTCCATTATTTCTTCCATCCTTGTCTTTCCCTCAAGTGTCCTGGCTCTACCCCTAGGGGAGGGGAGTGTGAATCAGCTTCTCTATGTCCTGTGAGTCCTGATTACTGCAAGTCCTTCGGAGTCTAGCAAGGACACCACTTCAAACACACGTTTCCTTGCTAATATTCACCACATTTCATAGCACGACTTCAATATACTTTTGTGCTGATAAAGTCCCTCTTTTTTTTTTCCTGACTTCCTAATGACTCCTCGCAAGAAGGAGTGATAATGAAGAAAAAGAAAGGAAGCAAGACAGAAAGAAAACCCTATCATGCTACAAATGAATAAATGAATCAATAGGTGGATTGAGGTCCTATATATGGGCAAGGAGATGGACTTTTAGCCCTGTGGATTTTTCTTGCCTACCAGGAAGAAAGGACTGAATTACGTGCTTGCTTTTTAAGCAAGGAGTCTGACTCATCCCTGGGACTTATATCTATTTCCATGTATTTAGCTTAGCATTCACACCAGCAGGATTCAAGAACAAATGCTATTTTGTGCAAGATACATCACCAGTCACTCCGGGAAGCCCAAAACCATCACAAAAATAAAGAGAAGTAGGAGGAAAAGGAGTTTTGGTAAGAATTGGATGCATGAAAGTGTTTGGGATTTTGATATTTTTAATGTAAAATTTTTTTCAACCTTTCTCTCAGACCATGAGTGGGAGTTTGTTATCTGGAGTATAAACTTCTTATGAGCTTCTGGAGTCACTGCCAATAAGGAAATAATAGCAGGTCAATAGTCTTTGTCTTCATAAAAGGAAGAAGAGACTCATCTGGTCATAGCAGATGCAAAACTGAATTAGGAACCTTAAAAAAATAAATTCAACTCCACACAGTACCGTGTAAAATCAGAGTCTGAAGACATGGATTTGAATCTCATTCTGTCTGTACCTAGCTATATGGCCGTGGACAAATCTCTTGGGCCTCAGTTTCTCACCTGCACAATGAGGGATTTGTTTGCTTAAGCTCTACCCATCACTCAAGCTCTATGAGTCTATGACTTCATCATTCGGTCAGGGAGAATTTCTTTCTCCCACCAGCCCCGTGATGAAGGGTATCAAATGCTCACTCCCTCTCCTACTCCCACATCCACTAGTTATCTTCTGACTTCCCTAACAGATGCCCCTGGGAACCCTAAGCTCTCTCACTGCCCCCATCTTTCCCTGAATCAGACACTCTGGATTACATAACTTCATCAGGGTGATTTCTGTTAAATGAAAACTGTCTCTGCTCACAGTACCTGGCTGTCCTTTAGGTATGAGCTCTCGGAACACAGCAAAACGTCTCAGGTCAAAGCGTTCATCTGTCTTTAGACGGGAAATAGAGTTAGAATTACCAAGTTTGCTACAGATTGGCCAGCTCTGGTCCACCATTGAGAAATCAATTTCTCAGCCGTCCATGTCTCTCCGGAACCAGTGTATGTTCAGTGGTTTCAACAATACAATTTCCACCCTTACTCCTCCTCGGCAAAGAATGTTATTGCATCCCCCTGCCTGGAAAGGTACCAACATTCCCTGACTTGCTGTTAACACTCACGGATTCAAACCTGGCTCCCAAGCATGTCTGCTTATTAAAAAGAGCTGAACCAAAGCACATCTTATTCATTTTCTCTTTGTTAGAGAAGATTTTACAGGACCTTCTTGTCAATGTGGTTTAAAAATAGTAGTCACAATTCACTAGTACTCTCTGTTCCAAGGAGATGGAAATACCTTTACATAGTCGGGCCTGGGGGTCTTATACCCCATTTGAACATTTCCTGAAAGTTCTCTCATAACTACCTCATGGAATTGCTGGGACCATGAAATGAGATGATGCATGTGAAGTATACAAAGCCCAGAACATTATAGGAACTCTATTTTTTTTCTCACACTAGAGCGTTGCAGGAGCTCTCTTGGTGATGGTAGCGAAGAGTTCCTGTAAGTGGTAAAATGGTAGGGGCAGAAGATCAGGAATGGATGCATAAATAGACAGAAAACTGAAATAGATATATAATACACCATGAGCACAATGTGGGAAAGTTCTCCCGACACTGGCTTCTCAGCATCCCAAACGGCTACACTCATGGAAACCTGGTTTTCCGGTGGCTCTCAAGTTCCATCCTCATTACAGAGTCTATCATCCATCTATGACCCTCCCCTCCTAGCTCTCTGAATGCTGCAATAGTAAGAACGCACTCTCTGCTCCCTAGTTCTTACGTGTAATTCCTACATCTCTCCTATGGGACCAATGACATTCACATCTCCACATTTGATTTCTCTGGTCTGTATGGAAACAGCCACCTGAGATTCTGTTTTCCAGATAATTTGGTAATTCTATGATGTTGGAACACATGCACATTTAATTAGGAATTGTGTCTACCACTGCTCTGCTGTGTGCAAAGGCCCACGGTTGATATTTGCTTCATAGCAGTGATGGAAGGCATATATAGACTTCCAAATGCTCTCAGTGCCTAGCTGAAAACAACTCCCACACTAGGAAGAAATTTCCTGTTCCAAACATCAATGCTGCCTTCCCGCTCTCCTACGTTGGTAAACTCTGTCTAGCTAGCCTAGTAAAATGCTTCCTAGAAAAGAAGTCCATCAAAGGCCTCCGTAATTCTAAACCTTAGGTTTGCTAGGTAGGCTGACTCCCCCACTCCCACACCCTGGCTGTAAAACAGATTCCTCATTGACCCTGAATCCTGTTCCCTGTCCCTACTATAACTGGGTTCGGGTACAGTGGCTGGCATAAGACTTTCTTAAGAATGAGACTTCCAATCCAAATCTACCAATAACAACATTAAACCCTTAGAATGGACTTGTTCCCAGTCTCTTTTCCTTTATTTTCTTTTTCTAGTTTCCTCTGTCCTTTCCATAATTACTGCTTTTTGTATTATCAACGAGCCTCTCCTTCCTTCTGTCATCTCCTAAACCTCCTTGAAAGAATTCTCTGGCAAGTTCTGGATATTATAAAAAGTATCAAGAATGCTGAAAAACAGTCAAACCACAAAGGGAAGCATGCATTTGTTTTTGGAAACCACGTACTTTACGCTACCTTAGGCACTAGCACAGAGGGTCCCTCGAGGAAAAGTCAGGCTACATTACTTAATATTGAGTATCTTGGCAGTACTTCTAGGTGATATTTACCATGACTTTCCTTGTACCAAGGGCTGGATTTCCAGCAACTCCTTCCCTGGAGTCAATGTCTAATACCTTTATGACCAGAAACTGCTGCGCAACTGGGAGTTGGGGGCAGGAATTAGATCTAGGCTAAAGGTGTCACTGGCGTTCTGTACAAAAAGCTGGCCCCTGGAGGGAATAAAGGCTGGGAACTACTCTGGTGACTTGGCAATATGAGGGTATCACCAGTTGCAGAAAATGTCTGAGGTCTAATCCAGATAAAAGGGGAGGCTGGTACCTCACCTGCCAGCTCTACATGGAAGCAAGCTTCTTCCAGCAGCCAGACAGGTGGTAACACCACCCAGCGCCAAGCCCTAACCCTCCCTTCACCATTTCCCAGTGGGAAACATTCCCAGTACAAGGTTCAACAACACTCTGTCTGTAAGAGTGACCAAGAAGGGGTTTATAGTTTGACTATCTTATCCGAGGTGACGAGAAACCTAGAAAGAGACTAGCTGCATCCTTATGTGGCACCACAGTCTGCCTCACGTCTTTGTGTCAATGAGAGGCCCTCACCTGGGGGACATAGCCCCATGGGCACACAGCTTGGGGGGAACACGGGCATGATTTCTGGCCCCACTGCTTCCTGCGCTCGGGAACGGTGCACAACATACAGCCACACAGAGCTGCCCCATTCCATAGCTCAGGGGCTAAAAATAATTAGGATCAAGGGAAAATATTAGAAAAGATGGCAGGTACCATGTCTGCATCAGCCCAAACCAATGCAGCCTTCTTGCACCCCTCTGTGCACTGGGGCATCATTCTGTGCCAGGCTAGTAGAGGACAGGGGTATTAGGAGGAGAAAGGGTAGAGGGAACATGGTGGCAAGACTCACACTCAAGCTAGCCATGCTTAACCTCACTTTGACACAGCTATTGAGACCCAACCCACTCCAGTCACCACCATCTGTCTCTGAGGAAAATTGTCAATAACAATTCCTGCGTGCTTGCTGTGAACGCATTTGGAGATCCAATAGGGATGGGCGGTTTGAAAAATGGGCCGAGCAGTACCGTCACCAATGAAAGAATCAAGAAGAAGAGGGGAAAGTTCTCAAATCAGGGTGGTTTCTAAAAGAAGAAGAATGGGACCATACCCTCTCACCACTTTTCCAAACATAAAGTTAACAGATAAAATGTAAAAAGAAGATAATTAAAAAGTGGGCTCAAAAGTAAGATAATGATCTCTTTGGCCCCAACTGATTTCAGCTCTTGGAGATTCGTGGTGACTAGAGATGCTTCACACATGGCGGGTGCCCTGAGCCAGGCTCACTGTGGGCAAACAGGGCTGGACCAGTGGCCCCCGCTCACCTTACCCATGACAGGAGAGCTACTGCAGCTGCTGCCGGAGGTTAAGCCTCCGATGAAGCTGCAAACCTAGGGACACAGGAGGAAACAGGCACAGTCCTGAAATCAAGCTGACCTGAACAAAAACCTGAGCAAGGCTACCCACAAATGAATGCAGGGTCTATGCCTGTAGCAGGGTCTATGCCAGTAGCACACAGGTCAGGACTCTCCCGCTACCCATGTAACACCCAGTTCTGAACAGGGGTCCCAGAGGGTTTGGGCTAGAGACAACCATCCAGGGAGGGATGAGGGAAAGAGAAAGTGAGAATTTCTCAATAAAGAAAGACAACCAACAAAAATCAGCCAACGTTGCAAATGCAATAAAAATAATAGGATAATCTAAAAAGCGTTTATGTATTTTTAGGATCCTCACAGAGATAAAGGAATGACATTCATTTAAAAAAATGAAAACAAAAACATGTATAGCTAATCAACTCCACAAGAGCAGATAGATAATAGAAGAGAAGCAATATTCAAAGTGTTAGTAGCTAATAGTTTTTGAGAATTGAAGAAATGTAAGAGTCCACAGTTAGAAAATGTACTCTGAGACGCAAGTTGAATCAATAAGAAGAAACCCATGACCATAGTGGTCAAACTATGGAACATTGTAAAAGTTACTAGAGAGAAAAAGACATAGTCTATAAAGGAATGACAATTAGACTGACAATAGAAGTCTCCACAGCAACAATCAATGCCAAAAGAAAAGGGAGTAATATCTTCCACACCCTGAGAGAAAATAATTATCCACCTTGAATCCCATACCCAGCTATTCAGGTGTAATAGATTAAGGGAGCTTACGATCCAGAGATACTCACTGAAAGCAAACAAACAAACACCTGAAGAATGCACTTCAGAAATAAAGAATCCAGGACAATGAAAATAGAAACTAATAAAAATATAGTAATAGTATATTGAATCCTTAACCATAAAAATAACTATTTTTGTGGTTTTTGAAATGTTGAAATAAAACCCTAGACAACAATAAGAAGAAAGATGTATGGAATGTCTGTATAAGGGGAAGGGAAAAATGAAGAGATTCTTTTCTTAGCCAGCAGAAAAGAGATATATTGAATAAACATAAGCGTTACAGATTTTTTTTTAAACTATGTATGTTAAAACTGTAAAGGTAAAATGAGAGAACTACATTTTATATTCTAAGCAAACAAAAGGAATAAAGGAGAATAGGAAAATAGTTATCAATCCCACAGGAAACAGAAAAGGAAAACAAAAAAAAAAACACGAAAAAACAGGGTGGCTGTGCTGTGGCAGAAGTGTCCAGATGTGTGCCAAAGAGTTGTGTTCCTCTACCATAGTGAGGAATTATTGTTGAGAAGTGGCCATCGTGCCAGGAACTACATTTCCCATGCCCACCTTGCTTCTAGGTAAGACCATGTGACTAGTTCTCATCAACAAAATGTGAGCAGTAGTGATATAAATGACTTTCAGGCTGATGTGGTTAAGACGCACGTGTGCTTTCTCTACGCTTTCTTTCCCTTTCTATGGTGATTTTTGAATCCACATGTTGGGAGTGGCAAAGCCACAAAATGGAAGAAGCCTGAGTTCCTGAATGACTGTGGGATAGACCATCCCCTCTGTGTCATTGACTGGATTTTTGTATAACAAAATATATGCTTCTATTGCGTTAAGGCATTGAGGTTTCTGGGTTCATCTGTAACCTCAGCTAGCACTGCCTTAAGTAATACAGAGGGTAAACAACAAACACAAAATAAGATGATAGAAATAAGTCCAGATATATTATCAATCACAAAAATGTAAATGGATTAAGCCCCGGGGTTTGCAAACTATGCCTGGCAGGCCAAATCTGGCCATGTGCATTCATTTATGTATTCTCAGTGGCTACTGTTGAGTAATAACAAGAAAGTATATGGCCCACAGAGTCAAAAAATATTAACTATCTGGCCCTTTATAGGAAAAGGTTGCCTACCCCTGGATTAAACCCACTTATTATAAACTGGACAAAGAGAGTGGGTCAAGTTTTTAAAGATCCAAGTAATGTTATTTACAAGAAAACATTTTTTTAAAATGACTCCAAAGGTTTGAAAATAAAGATATGAATAAAGATATGCCAAGAAAATATTAACCAAAAGAAAACATACTTAGAAATAGTAATATCAGACAATATAAAAGTTAATGCAGCATTAACAGAGATAATGAGAAAGACACACTACATAAACAGAAACTTCCCAAGATAATATAACAATCTTGAACTTCTAAGCACCTAATTATATAAAGCAAAAGTGATAGAATTACAATGAAAACTCTTTTAGAACTATAAATACAGTGGTACATTTTACCACAAATCTTTCAGAAACTGATAAATCAAGCCAATAAATTTTAATTATAGTAAAGAAGCAATTAGGAGATTTGAAAGCTATGACTCCCGATAGAAAATGAGTGGGAGTTTCAGAACCACCTGAGGAACGTTTTCAAGTAATACACACACTGCTCACCTTACCGAGAGAGGTGCAAAGGGAGAACTCCTTTGAGCACTGATTTAGTACACCTGCAATTGTCAGAAAGCAAGGCTCTTTAGTGGTGGTATGCTGTGATAAAAAGAGGCTATAAGTCTTTCTCAAGGTAGTAGAGAGTGGTCAACCTCAATAATAAGTGCTCTGAAAAGAAACATGTTGATTTATCAAGTACTTAAACCATTTCCAAGGTGAGCTTCTCCTTGGCTACCAGAGACACCAAAGAACTGGAGTAAGAGCAAAAGATTGGAGAGATCCAAGATGGCAGAGTAGATAAACACAGCACCTGCTTCCCTGCATGAACACATTAAAATTACAACTAAATTATAGAACAATCAACCTGGGGAACCACCTGAAGTCTGGCTGAACAGAAGTTTTATAACTAAGAATACAAAGAAGCCATGTCAAGATTGGCAGGAGGGGTGGAGACGCAAAATGGGCTGGCCCCAAAACTCAAAACTCCGTGTGGTTGTTGAGAACTGAAAGGGATATCTTGGCTTTGGAGGTTCCCCCCGGAGGAGGGAGAGACACGAGCCCCAAACCGGTCTCCCAAGCCCAGAATACTGGTGCCAGGAAAAGGAGCATTCACAACATCTTGCTGTGAGAAACAGTGGGGATTCTGACCATCTGGGTGGAATGGAAGGCTGTGGGAAACCCAAGCGTCCTCTTAAACAGTCTGCACACGGACTCTCTCACAGCCAGGCACTCACCCTGGGCTCTGGCAGAGGGACGGTGACTCGGGGGATGTTGGAGGCATTCAGGGGTGCTGACTGAGGTGTGTGGTTTTGAGGCAGGGCTGGAGAGCAGTCACCATTCTCCCTGCGTGGTCCTTCTCCCGTGCAGCCGGCAGGCGGGCGCCACTGTTACTGTGTTGAGCCCTCCCACCACGCAGCCAAATCTGAATCTGATTGGCCCGGTGAGCTCCACTGTTCCACTCTGCTGACTCACTGGGAACCCGCCCTACCCAACTCCCCCAATGCAGGAGGCACTTTTGGGTGAGCAGCCAGTCCCGTCTACATTGCACTCTTTCTTGGTAAACTATCGGAGTCCCTGGGCCTCAGATGGGCAGAGACTGGCCTTGGTGTGCTCTGAGAATTGATAAATTGCTTCTGGATCAGCACTAGCACCAAATCAGAGTCTACAGTAACCTGGTGACTACAAATCTTCCCACTGTAGTGACTCCCTAAGACCCTGCCTCATCCAACTAGCATACTGCATGAGGCTTTATCAATGGCTGAGCCTTACGGGAGCCAGAAGGTGGCAGCCGGCCTCAGGGTATCCTGGCTTTTTGCAGAGTGACCCCAGGCCTGGTACTGGGGACAGATGTCTTCGGTTTGCAGTGTGTCCTCTTACGTGCCTTCAACCTTAGCACAGGAAACAAACAACTGTGGATAGCTTTATAGGTCCTATCAGGTAGTCCCTGACTGGTCATAGGCAGTGGGTGACCTGGGCCTGCACCAGAGCTCCTCCCAAGAGGCCCCAGAACCAACATACTTGGAGGTTGGCTTCACACCACAGCAGAGCACTGCCTAACTAGCCCTACAAGTGGCACACACAAAGGGTGGGCTAAACAGGAACCGGAGCCCACTGGGATGAATCCCACTCAGTGGAGTAAGTCCCCCACCCCAGCAGCCCATAAGCTGTGGATGTGGCCAAACCCCAAAGCCAATCAGCCTCAGGGCCAATCCTATCCACCTATATGCCAATAGCAATCAAGCTCAACTATAACAAGAGGGCACACATAAGGGACACTCCTGGAGCACCCAGAGCAGGTGACTAAGGAGACTGTACCAGGGCACCCCCTATATAAGGCCAACCTGCCAAGACTGGGAGATACAGCAGATCTACCTAATACATAGAAACAAACACAAAGAGGCAGCCAAAATGAGGAAACAAAGAAAGAACAGGAGAAAGATCCTGAAAAACAACTAAACAAAAAGGAAGCAAGCAACCTACCAGACACAGAGTTAAAAACAGTGATTATAAGGATGCTCAAGGAACTCAGTGAGAACTTCAACAAAGAGATAGCAAGCATAGAAACCATAAAAAAAGAAGCAGTCAGAAGTGAAAAATACAATAACTGAAGTGAAGAATGCACTAGAAGGAATCACCAACAGCCTAGATGAAGCAGAGGACTGAATCAGCAATTTGGAAGACACAGCAGCAGAAAACACCCAATCAGAGCAGCAAAAGGAAAAAACAATTAAAAAGAATGAGAATAGTTTAAGAGACCTCTGGGACAACATCAAACATGACAAGCATGATAGGGGTAACACAAGGAGAAGAGAGAAAGCAAGGGATTCAGAACTTATTTGAAGAAATAATGACTGAAAATTTTCCTAATCTGGTGAAGGAAAGCACAGAGAGTTCCAAACAAGAAGAACCCAAACAGGCGTACATCAAGACATATTGTATTTAGAATGGCAAAGGTTAAAGACAGAGAATCCTAAAAGCAGCAAGAGAAAGGCAACTGGCAACTGATAAGGGAGCTCCCATAAGATTGTCAGCTTCTCAACAGAAACTTTGCAGGCCAGAAGTGAGTAGCACAAAATATTCAGTGATGTAAAGTAAGGACCTACAACCAAGATTACTCTACCCAGCAAGGCTATCATTTAATATCGAAGGACAAAGAATTTTCCAGACAAGAAAAAGCTAAAGGAGTTCATTACCACCAAATCAGTATTACAAGGAATGTTAGAGGGACTTCTTTAAGATGGGAACAAAAGATAAAAATTATAAATAATAAAATGGCAATAGCTACATATCTATCAATGATTAATTTCAATATAAATGGATTAAATATTCCAATCAAAAGACATAGGAGAGTTGACTAGATAAGAAAACAAACCCTTACATAAGCTGCTTACTAGAATCTTGCTTCAGATTGAAAGACAGACAGAAAGTAAAAAGATGGAAAAAGTTTTTCCATAAAAATGGACACAAAACAAAACAAACAAAAAAACCCAAAAAAATCTAGGGTAGCAATACTTATAACAGACAAAATAAACTTTTAAAACAAAGGCAAGAGACAAAGAGACAAAGAAGGACCCAGTAATCCCACTTTTGGGTCTTTATCCAAGGAAACCCAAAATGCTATTTCAAGGGAACATGTGCGTCCATATATTCATTGCAACATTGTTTACAATGGCCAAATGTGGAGGCAGCCTGGGTGTCTGTTGATGGAAGGATGGACAAAGAGGTGGTGGTACATATGTACAATGGACTATTGCTCGACCATGAAAGAGAACTGGTTCTTGCCATCTGCGGGGCCATGGATGGACCTGGAGGGTACTGTGCTGAGTGGAGTGTCACACAGAGAAAGACAATGTGATTTCACTTATATATGGAATCTAAAGAACAAAATTAACAAAAAGAACAGAAACAAATTCATAGATACAGAAAACATTTTGATGGTTGCTAGATGGGAGGGAGGTTTGGGGTGTGGGTGAAAAAGGGGAAGCGATTAAGAGTATAAATTGTTTGCTAAAAGGTAATTATGGGGATGTAGGGTATAGCATAAGGAGCATAGTCAATAATATTGTAATAACTATGTATGGTAGGTGATAGATTGGTGTTGAGGGCAGGGTGAAAAAGGTGAAGGGATTAAGAAGTACAAATTGGTAGTTACAAAATAGTCATGGGGAGGTAAAGCATAGGGAATATAGTCAATGATATGGTAATAACAATATATAGTGCCAGCTGGCTACTAGACTATTCAGGGGGATCACATCTTAAATTACATAAATATCTAACCACCATGCTGTACACCTGAAATATAAAATAATATTGAATGTTAATTGTAATTGAAAAATTAAAAAGGGGGGGAAGGTGAAGGGGAATAAGAGATCCAAATTTTCAGGTATAAAACAAATAAGTCATGGGGATGTAATGTACAGCGTAAGGAACTTAGTCAATAATACTGTGATAGCGCGGTACTGTGTCAGATGGTTGCTGGATTTTATCGTGGTGATCAATTCTTTATATAAATGTTGAATAACTATGGTGTAGCCCTGAAACTAATATAGTATTGTATGCCAGCTATGTTTTTAATAAAAACCTTTGGAAAAAGAGAAACAAAAGATCTTTTATGATAATGACCACCTATGTCTCCTGAATTTCTGGATAATTGTCTCTCATTTTCAAAACATGCCACAGCTTTGTCTTAGTAGATTCAGTTTAATTAAGTATACAACTGCTCAGGACAGGAAATATTTTTTTTAATGTTGACTATATATTGACTTAAAATTTTGGCTGTCCATCTTTAGAAAAATGTTACCAATAAACATATTAAAAAGTATTCTACACCCTCTAAAAGTTCAAGGTCAAAGTTCATTAAGAGAATTCCAATTTATCTAAGGAAACCACCAAAGTGAAGATTAACTCTGTGATAAAATAGGAGAATGTAAGTCCTCATCCAATCAATCCATCAATCCACATGGCGTCCCTTCTAACCCTTGCCGAGGGGAAGGGGTTTATAATAATATAATCAATGTATGAAAATTCCCTGTTAATAAAGCAGTTCTATTTTCATGACAGTTTATGATGAATATATTTTAAGAATATATACTCAAACGCAAGAGTAAGGAAATTGTCTAAATAACAAACTGGATTAGTTCATATACTAAAAATACATAATTTTAGAGCAATGAGGAGCATAATTGATAGAAAACATAACATACTAAGGAAAGAAGTTCAGTTCTGATATGAGAGACTGAGAATCACTACTTTTTCTTGAGTAGGTGAGTGACATGGTGAAAACAATGTTTGTACAAAATGACAGTCAACTGTGTGAAAGAGGATTAGAGCAGGCAAGCAAAGCTTTTAGATAGTCCAGGTGTGAGTTGGTGAAAACAGAGATTTTAGAGGGGTGACCTTGAGAATGAGATGTAATGAGATGTGAATGAAGACTGGGGAGGAGGAACTAACCAGACTTAGTGAATAATTAGATAAGAGAGGAGAAAAAGAAGGAAGGAGGAGAGGAGGGAGGAGCAAAGAGGAGGAAGACGGAAGAACAAAGATTACACTAATTACATGTACTAGACTTTGGTTCCAGGCATGATGACATGTAAGAGAAACTTATGTCTATTGTGGAAAGTTAGTTTTAAGCTCATTGAATTTAAGATAAAAGGTAAAAATCAGGCCAACAGTTGGAGAACACAGTGATTCTCAAAGAGAAGCCCACATACTGGTAGCTCTGCATCAAAATCCTCACGGTGCCTATTAAAATGCAGATTCCAGGGCTTCTCTCCAGACCTATTGAATCACAACCCCAGGAATCTTGATTAAATGAGTTCTGAGGAGATAAATACTGAGCACACCGGAATGTGTCCCATTGAAGCAGAGGTAAGCTATGCACACTCTGCAGACTAAACCCGAAGTGGCTGAGCTCCAAGTTATTAAAGAGGAAAGCAGGATCTAAGCATAAGTCTGGGGGTGGAGAGAAGGAAGAGTCTCAACAGCTATGGGTCATAGACAAAGAGGAGCCCATGAAGGATACAGAACAAAGGTAGTTTGTGAGCTTTGCATGAACCAGAATTATATGTTATCACAGTTTCTAGTGAAAACACTATTGTGTGCTTAAATGTTTCAGTTTTTCCCCTCTGAAGTCCTAGATAATTACTTTGGCACTCTTACTGCTGCTGATAGGACCCTAGACAATAAGAGAAACCAATATGCTAACAGTAGGTACAAAGCAGTATGACTTTTAAGTCTTAACTTCCCCATAGTGACAACAGATCTTCTCTCTGTCATTTTCATCATGTATATAACAAGGATAACCCAAATGTACATAGCTTTGGGGTTTTTAAAAAAATGATTAGGAAATGTAAGCTTTGGGGAAAAGAAAGGTGATTGGACGCAAGTGTGCTTTTCTTCCCTGTTATATTTTTTCCCTTTCCAGTGTTTTTAAATGCTCCTAGTTTCCAGTGTAACAGCCAATGGATCACGGATTGTATTCCTCCCAGTTTAAGAGTTGTAAGCAGGTGCTCCTCAGGATGTAGTGAAGGCCTCTGATGCAAATACCCAAATGCTCTTCTTGAATTAATGAGTAAAAATACTCAGTCACTGCAAACCTTAAAGCTGAAAAAGCTTCTCATGGCAACAACAGCTATTTACACACCTGCAAAGCTTTGCAATGCACATGGCACTTTCCCAAACACTTCTCACAGATCCTTCTGTCAGCAAAGCAGCCATTATTATTATCCCTATTTCACAAGAGGATGTGGGTTGTCCAAGGGGTGGAGCTGGAATTTGAACTCTGACCATAATACCTGGGGATCTATCCAGGATACCCCAAACACACAATTAATCAAAAGAGATTTTTTCCCCCTTCAGAAACAAATCTGAGAGGAAGATTTGGTTGATAAATCTTTTATTTGCAGATTACATTATCAAATATTTCAATGGAGTTAGCCTTAGTTTTTCTGGTGGACTTGAAGCTTAAATTTCCTGGGGAAACAAAAACCTTCAGCTGTCTGAATGAACACAGTTGCTGGAGGAAGTGAAACCACAGTGGGGATGAGGAGATGTGAACTGCAAATGCTTTATGCAGCTGGGGTCTTGGGATAAAAACCAAACTCCTACTTACCTTACAATCCAGAAACACAGAGCCACCCCTAGAAGCAGTGAGGCTGGCCCAAAGAGTCAATCTTTTATGAGGGCCTTGAAGGCTTCCTGAAGGAGTGAGTGGAGTTCCTGTCACAGAGATCCAGGGTGAGGGGCCAGGGTGTGGGTGTCTGTCACTCTGAGTGACCATTTTGGAATGATTCAGGACTAACTCCTAGCTAGAGTAGAGGTGGCTGAGATATAAAGAAGTTAAAGAATAAAACAAAAAATTACCTCCATCTTCCTGAGACCATGGGAACCCAAGGCAACACTGTCTTGTGGCACTAGTTGTGCTGAAGCGAAGCAGGAGAGCATGCTGAGTATAGTAGTTATTTCTGGAATAGCCCGTGTGAGCAGAGGCCGTCTTACCATGGTGTAAATCGTGTAGTCCTAGAAATATCATGTTCTTACAGTTCTTGCAGCTTTTTTATACATTAATTCATTCAGAAAATATTTATTGAGGCCAGACTTTGTGATAGATAGCAGTGAACAAAACAGATGAAGTCTTACTCTTTGGAAGTTTTATTCTGGTCGGGGAAGATAGAAAACAAAACAAAACGAAACAAAAAAACAAAATGTGTGGTGAAGGTAGTGGCCACAGAAAAAACTGATGCAGAATAAAGGTGATGTGGCTTTGGCAAAACACAAAATGTGTTTCTATTTTAAATGTTTTTATACATCATCAAACGTCCATTAGATTAATTTTAGTAGTTGTGATAGTTGAAAAACATTTCATAATTATAACAGGATCAATTACTCAAGAAGACATAACAATCCTAAATGTATGTGTATCTCACAACACAGCATGAAATACATGAAGCACAAACTGTTGGAATTGAAAGGCCAAACAGAATTCTATAATTATAGGTAGAGATTTCAACAGTCCTCTCTCAATAACTGATTAAAGAAGTACCAAAAATCAGTAAGAATATAGATGATTTGAACATTATCAACTAACTTGATCAATTAATATTTATAGAACATTCCAGCCAACCACTGCACATTTTTTTTTCTGTGCACGTGGAATATAAACTAGGCATACCACATCCTGGGCTACCAAACAAGTCTCAATAAATTTAAAATAATTGCAATCATACTACAAGGGATTTAAATTAGGTAAATAATATAAAAATACCTAGAAAATCCCCCAAATATTTGGAAACTAAATATAAATATCTAAATAATACATGAGACAAAGAAACAGTAAATATTTTGAATTAAGTGAAAATATACATCCAGCACATTAAAATTTGTAGGATACAGCTACAGCAGCTAAAATTGCCTAGCGGCAAGTTTAGTCTTGAAAAGCTCCTATTAGAAAAAAAAGAAAAGTCTAAAAGTAATAATCCAAATTTCCACTACAAGAAACTAGAGAAAGAAGAGCATAACTACAGTAAATAGAAAGGAGGAAGTAATAAAAAGCAGAAATCAATGATATAGAAATGAACAAACAATAGGAAATAAATGAAATAAAAAACTTGCTTTTTTTTTTTTTGCAAAATACAATAAAATTGATAAAATTCTAGCCAGATATATCAAGAAAATAGGAAACAAATTACTAACACCAGGAATGAAAGAGGAGACCTCATTACAGATACCAGAGAGAGTAAAAGAAAAATAAGGCAATATTATGAAAAATTTCATGCTGCTGCTTGAGGACAAAATTAGTCTTTTTCTTGAAAAAACAGAAGCACATACACAGTTATATTTCTCTGAAACTATTGCTTTTCAGTGTAGTCTCAACCACTTATAATAATGTGACTTTTAACCAAAGTAAAAAGTTTTCTATCCTGCAGAGAAAACTGGGGGGTAAAGGGAACTGTCATACCCCAGCATTTTATCAGACTAGCAGAGCTCATGAATTCATATAACACAACATCCCATATACAGCTTCTCAAAGTAACGAAAATGAACACGTTATTTACATGACCTAGAGATATATAGCCTTTCTATAATATATAAAAATGAGAAGCAAAGGTATAAAAAGTTAAAATTATGGTTAATAATTAATACTGTAGTATTCAATCTTACTTAGAAATGATCTAGGTATCCAATGATTTTCCATTATTTAACCCATTTTAATACCAATCCAAAATTTTAAGTTACCTAGATCTTGGAAATTTATCTTCAAGCTGACGTACTACAGAACATAATGACTAATGAAATAAAGTTCATCAGAATAACAATGCAGTTTGGTTAAACACAAATTGACATTTTTCATAAGTAATCATTAGTTAGAAGTAATGCTAGCTCATTTGATCAGTAAACCTGTATGAGTTTAGAAAAACATACCCAAGTATAATAAAAATGTACGCTTGTATTATGTATAACACTGATAAATCAGACAAGACATAGCTGTTTTTATTAAACCAAATAATTAAACTAGTTTAGTTTGCCAAAGATTTACCTAAATTATGTAAACTTAAATTCTTTAAATGTTTCTGAGCTGGATTCTGTTAAAATATTTTTTTAAATCTAGCACATTTCATATCATTTATATCATTCCATTTCCTTATTTTCTGAGAATTATAGAAATATTATATTTATATAAGCACTTATAAGCCAAACCAAAACAGAGCTCCTTTAATTTAGTAGATTTTATAATCTGACTTATTAGTACCATCTGGATTTAGGAAAACGCTACACATTCATACAATGAGAGGTAAACCCCTTTTCTGAATTATGGGCATATGTCTAGACATACAGAAACGGAGTTTATAGCTTCAATTATAAAATTTCAGTCGTGAATCAAGAACAAACACAGAAGCACAAAAAGTTTACTGGTTCAGATATGAAAGAGTTGTTCTTCTTGGTGGCAGACAACATTCTTACTTGAGTTGAACCCAAACAGATGAATAGGCAAATAAGCAAGACTAACAAACTAGTTTCTCAGTTGTCTCTCACCCAACAGACATTAGACCTCTACAAATCATTAATTCATTCACAAAGCTCACCAAATGGTCAAACCATAGTACCAAATACCCAATCATTGCTATGAACAGTGGGCAACGATTGCTGTAAACTAAACAAACCACAAAATTAACAGAGAACAATATTAAAATTAGAAAAAACAGAGAGTCAGCAAAGTTCTATGGTCATTTTTGACAGCCAAAAAAAGATGTGTCTGGGCTTTAAGCAGTCCATGAGCTGCACTTCTCTAATGAAAAGTATACCTGGTTTGGTTAGGTGAATCCATGGGGCATCTCAGTAGAAGATTGCCAAACTATTAAAAGACAATTTTTTTAAAAAGTAAAAATCGTGCCTCTCATACAGACATAAAACAGGCATGTGTTAAAGATTTTATTGAATGTATTAATCAATGAAGGAACAGGTAGATGCAACCAGCTCCAAGGAGAAATTAAAAATCACAAATTCATATGACGTAAAGGAATGTTGAAATGAATGTGCAAATGGAAGCAAAACTAGCTTCTTCCACAGTGGTAGAGGGAAGCCAACTGAACTTCTACTGGTCAGGACAGATTTTGCAAGTCAATAAACAAGAATTATTTTCTGTTGCTATCAATTATCTGCAATTGACAGAGTTGTAAGATAGTTTCCATAGTTGGAATCAGATAACCCTGGGGGTCTATTCTTTAGAGTACAGGCAATTCAGTTGCCCACCTGGGCACAAGTTTTTCCCATACAAGGTACACTTCTCCCCTGAAACCAAAAGAGGGGAAATAGGGATGTGTGTGAATATAGGTACATTTGCAGTAAAGACAAGAAATTCAAGAAATCAAGGAAGCTCATCTGACCATCTCTTTTCTTTTTTTCAGTGAAATAGAGCATGAGGTTATCTGCTACAAATTACAGGAACTGGTTGTTGTAAAAGGCTCCATGTACAAAAACATCTCACACCAGCCTTACTGCAGTGACTTTCTCATTTCATTAAAAATGGGCCTGCAGGGGCCGGCCGGGTGGCTCTGGTGGCTCAGGCGGTTAGAGCTCCATGCTCCTAACTCCGAAGGCTGCCGGTTTGATTCCCACAGGGGCCAGTGGGCTCTCAACCACAAGGTTGTCAGTTGGATTCCTCGACTCCCTCAAGGGATGGTGGGCTCCGCCCCCTGCAACTAGCAACGGGCAACTGGACCTAGAGCTGAGCTGCAACGGACACAACTAAGACTGAAAGGACAACAACTTGACTTGGAAAAAAGGCCTGGAAGTACACACTGTTTCCCAATAAAGTCCTGTTCCCCTTCCCCAATAAAATCTTAAAAAAAAAAAAAAAAAAAGTGGGCTGTAAAACACAGGTCATCCAGGACAGGAGATATGCTGGATCATCCTTTGAATGCCTTTACACAGGACATTATAAGAAGTTGGGTCTGGAAATCTATGACTAGGCAAGTTTTGGAAACTGCTCTAGCATGTTTTAGTTCATGGGGTTAGCTAACAGAGCCTTCAAGAAATAAAACCCAGGGCGATTGAGTTTTGAAAGATCCTTGGAATTCCTTCTAGGTGGGACATTTAGGAGGCATCCTGGGGAGTCAACATGAGGGAAGGGAGTATGGTCATCAAAGGAAGGAAGTAGCCAAAGGAAGGGGCCTCATGGGGAATTCAGACACCTTTCACCTGATGGACAGTGTGTCCCACGGAAAGAAAAGGAGACAGGAAGGAAGAAAGAAGGGTGCTGACAAGCCTGAAGCAGATGTGTGAAGGCAGTAGAGAGAGACAGAAACAGAGAACAATTAAATCAGAACTTTCAGGGGTGAGTTTGGGCACTGGTATTTTATGAAGCTCTCGTGGTGATTACAACCTGCAGCCCAAGTTGATAATCTCTGTTCCTCAGCTGGAGTTGACCAATTTCACACCAGGTAAAGCTGGTAATTGATGCCGTAGTCGTCAGTGACTCATCTAGTCCCTGTTCAAGAGGATGTGAGGATTTTGATTGAGTTCTTCTTTCTAATTAGAGAAAAATTCCTGAAACGGAAATGACTGGTGGTTTTTGCATTTCAACTGAGTAATATCACAGGATGTTCCCTTTATGTGAATGAATGAATAAATAAATAAATAAATAAATAAATAAATAAATAAATAAATAAGGTAGGCTTCCCACTTATCATGTGTGCTATCCTGTTGTTGCAGTCAAACGAGCGGAATTCAGAAATGTGATTGTAAAATGGCAGACTTGAAGTCTTCATTCTTTGCTTTGTATTGTAATGCAAATGGTATGAACCAGTGTGGGGATGGAGCCAGGAGTGCAGTTTCCAGGCTCTCGGCCTCAGGTGGAAAGGTGCTGGCTCAGGTAGTAAATGGCCATCAACTGTGATTGGATGGCCATCAGCTGTGGCTAGTTGGCCGTCGGCTGTAACCAGTGAGCCATTGGCCACTAATATAACTGCTGTGGCTACGCTAGCAGCAAATGGGAGCAGAGAAGCAGACGGCAGGTTGCGGATCATGTGACTCCTGCTTTCTGTGTCTCCAACGCAGCCTCCAGTGAGACTATAGTGGTATGACTCCCATATCTATGGCTCCGTGGGTGTTCCTTTTTGGCCTCACCATATGTCATGCGGGGCGGCCTGCGGGGTCTCTGCTCCCGCTCTCCACATAAGAAGGCAGGATGTGGTGAGGCCAAAAAGGAACACCCTTGGAGCCATAGGTAGGGGAGTCGTCTCACTGGAGGCTGGATTCACACGACGTGCGACCTGCTGTCCGCTTTTCTGCCAACCGACCAACTCTCCTTGACTCCCCTCGACTCAATTCCCCAATGCAGCCGTGGCAGTTATATTAGTGGCCAATGGCTCAATGGTTACAGCTGACGGCCAACTAGCCACAGCTGATGGCAATCTACTACCCGAGCCAGCACCTTTCCACGTGAGGCCAAGAGCCTGGAAACTGCTCTCTGGGGCTCTGTCCCCACACCATATCCTGCTTTCCTATGTGGGGAGCAGGAGCTGAGACCCCGCATGACACCCTACATGACACCCAGTAATACTACAAAGTGCAGTAGAATGAGCAATGGATTTGGCCCCATTTGGGAAGATGGTAGGTGCAGTGCCAGTATTATCCTGGAAAATCACTACACACTTATCTCAGCCTCAGTTTCCTTCTCTGAAAAATGAGATACTACATCTCTTTTCCGTCTAAAATGCCATTGATTGTAAGATGCACCACAGTTTTATACATTACTCAGACACATAATTGTATTATTCCACTGTTAATGTAAATAGTTGGAATTATTATGACATTTATTGGTAATAGAGTCCAAATGCTCCAGAATATAAAACTTTTTTTTGGTTAAAAAATTGACGAAATTAAGAAAAATCCTTTAAATCAATCTCTCTTAAAGTCAATTTGTTAACAATGCCTATTGAGGCTCTTTCTTCTCCTGAGTAAATGTTAACTCAAGATACAAAAAAATTAAATGAAAAGCCAACCAACTACCTCATAACTTTCCTATACGACTTCCAAAAGATGTGATACACTATCTCTCCCCAAGAAAGTCATTGGAGATTTACATATACTTAACCAGTGATAAGAGCAAGAATTGTTTCTGTCAAAATGCAAATACGGGATCTTAAGTATTTTTTAGTTCAGCAGAAGCCAATAACAGTGTTTTAATGTTGCAAATGTGTGAAGACATGAACATGATTACAAAGGCATGAAGTGAACCAGGTAAATGTATTCAGTTAGTAAAATATGCAGTGTAGATGGGGGATGTGTAAGTTGGGGGAAGAAGAAACAGGAGTAAAAGACTATAGAGGAACATAAGAGTTTGGGGGGGAAAAGAGAAACTGTGTAACAGTAATGAGAGAACAGAGCAAGGAAATCCAAGATGATAAATTTGAATGCCTCTAGCACATTTTCCTACTGGATGAAGCTTCACTACATATGGCCTGACTGAAGACAACGTTCAGAAAATATCCAGAAAAGAAACATCAGCCTGCATTCAAACAGAGATGAGGAAAGATGAGCTATATTCTTACGCAATTGATCCTACAAAAGAAAGTGTAGCTAAAGGATAGACCACCGTGAGATAGGTAGGGCCTGGAGACCCAGTACTCAGGGCCAACATTAAGTGGGTCCAGAAGAACCTCTTAGTGAGAAGGCAGAAACACAACTTCAATCTTGCCTAAGAAAGATAATTTGTTACCTACATAATCACACTGTGCAATGGAACGAATGATTCCAGAGATACAAACGACATCTATGCTCTTCCTTCATTTCTTTTCCTGGTCTTATTTTCTTAGTTTTTTTCCTTGGAGCACAGAACTTGGACACACTAGGGGCCTCTGGTTTTCATCCTTATAGCTCATGAACCAAGAGTAAAAAACCAACAAAACACCCTCTATCTGGGCACCGTTCATCAATGTATTCTAAAATCACTAAGTGAAAGATTTATGGGAAACTTTATAATGGAGGGTCAAAGTGATGACCTCACTGAACCCATTGGTTCAGCCAGACATTACAAGTGTCAAGTTGAGATGCAACAGGAAGTATGTGCTCTACCAATGAGCCGCATACTAAAAAAATTGAACCAGGATCTAATTAGGCCTTTAGATCTAACTATGAGTTTTCAAATAACATGGAGGATAAACAAGTTAAATGACATCATCAGTAAGAAATGGGCCAAATGCAAGAATTGTGACATTTCACAGAGCAAATATCCCGTTTCCTCAATAAATGAATGGCATGAAGAAAAAGGGGTGGAGGGGCATTGGAAGATAACAGAACCCTGAGACACATAGCAACTGATACGAGGGACCATGGGACCTTGTTTGGATCCTTAAACACAAACCAACAATAAAAGGCATCTTTGAAATAATCAAGGAAATTTGAACGTACAGTGAATATGAGGTGATATTAAGGAATTACCTTAACTTTTCGAAGTGTGATAACGGCTGAGTGACTAATTTTTCTTTTTTTAAATTTAGATACTCATCAGAGGAAGTTTAAATGAGGAATGACGTGCTCTAAAAGTATGGCGCCATCCTGGCCCCGCTCTCCCTGCACCACTGCTGCCTCGCCGACAGCGCCTCTCCAGCTCGTCAAGCCTTCGAAGCACCAGGCGTGCTAAGGTGTCGATCGCGCTCACCGCTCCCGGCATACCCCACGGGCCCAGCGTACGACGGCCAGGGAGCCCTCAGCTCTACCTCCGGTCCCCTTACCCAAGATGCCCCGGGAGCTTATTTGCATGTCTCACCCGACAGGTAAATCCGGCAGGTCAGTCGTGGCCCAGCGATCCTAGCACCAAACGTGGGAACTCATGAGGTGATTCAGTTGCATCAAATTTCCCTAAGCGTTCCGAAGTCGCTGGGAAGGCGCGCCGTTCGGTCACCGTAACTGTAAAATAAGAGAGGCCGCTGTGCCTTATATAGGCTGTTGGCAGATTGTGTGGCGTGCTCGCTTCGGCAGCACATATACTAAAATTGGAACGATACAGAGAAGATTAGCATGGCCCCTGCGCAAGGATGACACGCAAATTCGTGAAGCGTTCCATATTTTGTGTAAGGCCCACATCCTCCCTCACACCCCTTGCTGGTTAGCTCCCAAAAAACAATGTCAAAGCACAACGTAAGGCATTCAATAGCAAAATTGTGATTTTTTTCTTGATAAAAATATTCGTGTAAGGCAATCTGAAATGAAAACAAAGTTGAATTACACCTGGGTACTGATGTACAAATATGTCGACTTGTATTTCCTTCATAAATCATAAAAGTTCTGAAATCTACTTGTGGTCTTGTATCCCTTAACAGCACAAATTCCAGACCCAGGTGGGTTGGTTTTGTTTCACTAGAACACTGCCTGGCCCATAAATTGCTCGATGAATCCTTGCCAAATCATTTCCAAATGATTAAATTGGTAACTTATTGCTAAAATAATGAATTCTTACAAAAGGTAAGCAACATTAAACATTAGTGCACATTTCTTGTGTATTTTGTGACATTCTTCGGTCGTGTTAGACCTGAGCGCATTCGCCCAGTCTCACACTGCGAGCTGCACAAAGGCCGAGATTGCTACTAAGGAGTGGAGGTCAATGTTGGTCCGTGCTCGTGGATTCTAGAGCGCCAGAATCAACTGAAAACTAGCTGGAAGCAATAAGCCCATTCCCATTCGGATCTACTTGCACAAGTCTTTCCGCGACGTTTTGTATGCCTGCTTTCATTTGGCCTCTAAGGGGCACTCAAAAATGCCGGTTTACCTAAAACGGCCGATTCTGTAATGGGAAATTTGATCAAGAGTTCATTGCCCAAATCCAAAGCAGACTTGAATCAGTAAAAACCAGCATTCGGATGCAGACACCAGGATTAACTACGTCATTTAATGGTAAGGAGACTGGGTGGCCATGGGGATGGTGAAGAGACCGTCGAGGTGGGGTCGCCCTAGAGAGACGACCGGAGAGCCTCGGCACTCGCCTCCAGCGAGTCTCTCGGGATACCACTCCTGACCCCACCTTCTTTTGCGTTTATCAGCATAATGGTGTGAGGGGGGCTGTGGTTACTGAACAAAATATGGAACGCTTCACGAATTTGCGTGTCATCCTTGCGCAGGGGCCATGCTAATCTTCTCTGTATCGTTCCAATTTTAGTATATGTGCTGCCGAAGCGAGCACGCCACACAATCTGCCAACAGCCTATATAAAGCACAGGCGGCCTCTCTTATTTTACAGTTACGGTGACCGAACGGCGCGCCTCCCCAGAACGCTTCGGAACGCTTAGGGAAATTTGATGCAACTGAATCACCTCATGAGTTCCCACGTTTGGTGCTAGGATCGCTGGGCCACGACTGACCTGCCGGATTTACCTGTCGGGTGAGACATGCAAATAAGCTCCCGGGGCATCTTGGGTAAGGGGTCCGGTTGCGGGACCGGAGGTAGAGCTGAGGACTCCCGGCCGTCGCGCGGGGCCCGTGAGGCATGCCGGGAGCGGCGAGCACGGCAGGCTCCCCAGCGGTGCGGGCGATGCATAGTCCGTGGGGATATCCGTGGTGTGGAGAGGGCGGGCCAGGTTGGTGTAACCCAGGCGGCCTCTCTCCATATCGGTTGGCTTTTTGGGCCACTAGGGCTCAGAGTCGAGCACGACCCTTCCCAGCAAAACATGGAACGTATCATGGATGTTTTATCCGTGACACAGGGCCTGTGCCAGTTGCAGATAGCGTTGTTGAAATGAGCCCAGAGCCCAGCCCTCTGGGAAGATCCTCCCAACGACTCGACTACTGAGTTCTAGACCGTCAGCGCCACACTCCATTTTGCACCCGGCTCTGCGAACTTTGGCCCAAGTATCTCAGGTCTCAGTCGATTCTGCGCAGGCGCCAGTGATGGGTGGCCACCCCCTTCACAGGTGTCTTCGCCCTAGCCCACCTTGGAGCCAGGTCTCCAACCTGCTGGAGCAGCGAACACGCCGAAGCCCACCTTTTTGGCCTGAGAGGTGGGTTCGAGGAGTCACACTATTAGAGTTGAACTGGAGAATCATTCTTGTATGTCCTTATACCTTCCTGCATGCTGACCCTAGCCATATTGTGATATTCAGAACAGACCTACTTGCAAGAAATACCAGAATGTTAAATATTTTTAACTACTGCAAAAACCATACTGCTCAAGTCATAGCCTTGCAGGTTGTGAAATGGGAGCCAAAGGTGAAAGCCTCTGGTACTGAGTTGGTTACACTACTCCATATATTGAAGTAAAGTGAGGAGCAGAGATTTGCCTGCGTTAAGATGGCACCCTTAATTAGGAATATGGCATATGTATAGAATAAGTAGTTTTTTCTTTCCTTGGTTGTCCTACCCTCTCTCCAAAACGTTTCAAGTAAAAACGTGCGAAAGATCATTAATTTTCAGTTTTTAAATTAGTACCCAATTTTATGGTGTACAAAAACAGTGTGAAACCATTTAAGAGTTCCTGGTATTGGCTGAGATAAAGAGAAATGACCAGAAATTCTAGAGATTATTGTTAAATCTACCTTCCTCTGTCTTTATGGTTATCATTCTTTTCTTTCAAAACTTTGAAAAGTAGTAAGAACACTATGTTCTCCCCTACCACAAAAAAAATTAGGCAAAAATGACATACCTAGAGTCAATTGTCAAATTACAAATAAAGTCTGCTGATAGACATTTCTTCTAATGACCTCTTTCAAATAAGCCATTTCTGACTTCAAAGCTACTTCATAGTGAACTGTTCAATTTTATGACTTGAATATATCAGAAACCCTTCCTCTTCTTGCTGTCTTCAGAAACCTTACAATCAGTTATTAAAGGATACATGGTTATTAACAATCTATAGTTGGAAGGATGGTCAGAGTTCCAGGATCATGAACTTAATTTCTCTACGAATTTTAAGCTCCTTTAATCAAGCTAGACTCCTGAATGACATTTAAACCCTTTATGTTCTGAAAAGAGGAAAAATGTTTGCACATACAGGAAAAAAAAGGGACGGGGGGTTGACAAGAGATCAAATCCTTTGGGGAAAAAAATCTTTATAATGGCTCTAAATTATACAAATAGCAAGAAGCATAGGGTCATGGCACTGCTCAAAGATGTGCTGTTAAAGAACTAGAGCAGAATTTCTCACAGGTGCTTTATGTGTGACCCCTTTCGAAGCAATAAATTCTATCTAGACTTCTAGTAGTATTGCTGAAATTACTATCAGTTAAATATGTATAAACATGAAACTGTATAAACTCATAGCTGTTATAAAAACAAAGCATATTTAAAAATTAAATACAAAACTATAAATCAAAAAATTCAAATTAACATTAATTTATTGAAGTAGATGATGTGTTTGGCTAAAACTGAATCACCATTGTTGGGTTTATAGTTGAAAGATGTAGCCTGAAGTTCAGTTCTATACTTAACCTGCTTCTGTGTTTTGACTAATGCAGAGAATACCAATTCACGTAAGTATGTTCTGAAAAAAATTAAAACAACCGTTGTTTACTACCAAATTATATAAATACTGGAACATAGTTTTTCATATTTTAACATACTTGAAATCAGGACACAGCACTCAATAAATGGGAGTCGAGTTTATGAAATAACTTCAATAATCCCAGTATTATTGAAGGTAGTTTAGAAAAATCAGGCCTCACACTTCACACTCTGCCAGTGAGCAATCCTTGAATGCCAACATTACTCGAGGACTCTATAAAACTGTATTTTTTATCAGTGTGAAGTTAGCATAACAGTATAATTTTAATCATCACTAAATATTTATCAAATATTGCTGAAATTTGGAACAAGATTATCTGAAGTTAAATTCTTAGAAACTTTATTTTTTTTTAGTTCCAGCCCTGAGCTCATGTAGAAGGTGAAGAAGGAACTAGGCTTCTAATGTTTTATTTACATTTTCTGGGCCATATAAAATCTGTAATGTGCAATTTCATCTGACACCGTGAGCACCTTTCTCACTTTCAAGAAACAGATTTTTCTTAATTTATGAATCTCTGATATATATATATATATATACTGGAAAACTGCTTCCCAGTATAGCAGGCTTTCCCCACAGTCAGTGTATTAATGGTCTCTAGTATTACTCTGGTCATATTCAAAGGACACACACACACGAGGAGTTACCAGTCAGTACATTCGTAAGATTTTTGTCTAGTATAGGTTCTCTGATACGTATTTAATAATACAATTTTTTCCATGAAGTCTCTCTAGTACAAATAGTTTTTCAGTCCAGTGAGTTTTCTGATATATATGGAGAGTTAATCTGGCACTTGAGTGACTTCTGCGCAAAGGCTTTTCCATGGGCACTGCATTCAGATGGCTTGACAGTGTGAATTTTCTGAACTGCAATCAAGACTGGCTTACAGGTGAAGCCCTTTTCAAATTCAATACCCATACCGGTTTTCCCCGAAAATAAGACCAGGTCTTATATTAATTTTTGCTCCATTAGGGTTTATTTTTCAGGGGATGTCTTCTTTTTTCATGTACAACAATCTATTCAATTATTGTTCTATTCAATCTATTCTATCAGGTACAACATTTATTCAATTAGTCATGTCATCTTTTGAAACATCATCATAATGTACTAAATGTGTCCGTCTGGCTGAGATCTTAACTGGGGCTTATTTTCAGGGTAGGTCTTATTTTCGGGGAAACAGTACATAGTTCTCTCTCCAGTGTGAGCATTAGAGTACAAGATATTTGATCTTTTGGTGAATGCTACCCCATATTTAATGCATTTATAAAATTTCTCTCTTGAATGTTTGCAGATATTCACTGAGGTGTGACTTCAAAGAATTTTCCAGGTACTATATTCCTCCAGTATGAGTTCTGATAATCAAATGTCTTCTGAATGAAGCCCTGTTCATTCAGTACACTTGTTTCTCTTGTATACAAATTCTTCAAAGGAACCTGAATACTGACAGTGGGTGAGGTCTTTCCTACTTTATCCCTTATGTTCTCAACTCTACTTTCCACAGTAGCCTGCAGGTGGGTGGGTTCTTTTAAATTCCAGAGCTGCTGGGAGGCAAGGTAGTCTCAGGAATTATCTCACAGCCACAACCTGATACCAAAAACTCTAAATCTTATGGGTTTGAGAGAATTGAAAGATTTAATGCTCAGACTACCTCAGGAACGAAACTGTGGGAACTCTCAATGTCACCAGTAAACTGCCTGAGGACCACTTCTGCTTTCTTTACTTTTTATTTACTGAAGGCCTACAAGTGATGAAGTACGTTAGCTTTTGTCTAGAACCATCTTCATTCCACCAGGACCTTTTCATTGGCATTTCCTGCCCTCAGCACTTTACAGATGTCATTCCATTTCTTCTGTCCTGTATCGTTTCTATTGAGGTATCAACTTCAGTCTTACTGGTGCCGTACTGAAGGCAATGTATCTTTTCTCCTCTTTGATTTTCAGCATTTTTGCCTTGGGTATCTGGGTGTAATTTTTAACATTTAGCTCTGCCTGACTGGAATTGGCCAAACTTCAATATGTGGGCTCTTTTTTTTATCAGTTTTGGAAAACTGTTAGCCACCTCGTCATTGTTCCTGCCCCATTCCTTCTCTTCTCCAAGACTCCAAATTACATGTTAGACACCGAACGTATACTGCTTCATTGGTATTAGCTATTGATAATCTTGTCTTCCAGTTCACTAATTTTGTTTTCTGGTGCAATCTGTTACCTCACATCTAGAGTTCTTAATGTAATTCTATTTTTCCCCCCGTTCTAGAATGTCCTTTTAAAACAAAAAACTAAAAATTCTTTTGACGAAATTTTTCAGTCATTTGTGAACCTTTTTTGGCTATTTTCTTTCACATTAAAATCACAATTATTTGTCATTGTCTAACTCCACAATCTAGATCATTGATTCACTATATTTTTCCCTTTGTTATGCCATATGATTACTGCTTCACATAGCTAGTGATTTCCAAATTTTATGCTGGATATTGTGTATAAAAGAACTGTAGAGGCTCCAAGACAATTCCTTCTTCTGAACAGGATTCCCCCTTTCCTCTGTTAGACACAGTTAAGAGAGTTTGGTAAGATTTAGCCCAATTCATCCTTGTTCTTAGGGTATGGACCTAGAAAGTTTCCAATTAACAACCTGGGCCTTTGTTTCCTCAGGCTTAAAAGACTGCAAGGGATTCAGCTCTGCCTTTCAGAAAGTTTTGGCTTAGTTTTTTAGCTTAAGCTCCAACATTTAACAAATTATCTTGACAGAAAAATGGCTATTCTTTTAAGGCCTTTCAAAACTTCAATGTTGTCTGTCACTCCAGCCCTATGCAATCATTAAAAGCTAGCTGGTTTCTCTTTCCCTTACCATGATCAAAATCCAGATGCCCAGACTGAGACCAGATGCTGCAAAAGAAATCGGATGGGGGAAAATCCTCTGAATAGGTCTCCCCTCTGTGAGGCTAAATCTATTTTATACCTCATTTCAACATCATACTGATGCTTTTAAAAACACTGCTTTTGAAAGTTATCCTTTTTTGTTGTTATTGGTGTGTTGACCTGCTGTGACCTACTATATCTTATAGGAAAACTGAACCTCTATAGAGTTTGTAAGGCAAATATTAAAATGGTAGAAAAAATGAAAATTGCAGCTTTGGAAAATTCAGGATGTACAAAGTTAAATTAGAATACTAAAAAGCATTCTGCAATGTAAATTACTCTCCTCTAATTCCTTGCCCTATTCCTTTTATTATCACTGTTTCCTCCTATTTCTTTAGTAGAACACTTTTATTCAGTTGAGGGGGAGACGGAATTGTAAAGTTAAATTTTCTAGAAAATAACATTAAAAGCTTCCTAATATGCCCAGAACTCTGCCATTAAAAAGCTTACTTTTGACTAGATTATTACAATCTATGATTATAAAATTGCTTGGTAACTATCAAGTCTCTGTATTGATATAATGTTGTGTTTAAATTTAAATGTCAAGGTTTTCTATGTAATTAACCCTTACCATGTAATTTCTTCCAGAAACTCTTTTTGTCCTCTCCAGAAGCAATGTATAAGGACATAGTGGAAATAATGTTCTCCTTACACCTTGGAGATTTCTGTAGTTGGACAGCTTCTGGATATCTTGATTCTTAGAAAGTTGCCAAAAGTGATTCTGATGTTTGGAAACCACTGCTGTAAACAGAAAAATACTAACAATCCAGCATATTCTGAAAACTCTTATGGTTATTTTTAGCTAAAGGAAGTTGTTTTAAACTTAAGTCTGAATCTGTTAAGATTTACCATCTATAATTCTCATATAGCACTTAAATATAGACTACAAACAGCCAAAAAGATTTCAGCAGAGATCTAGACTTTGAAGAGCCCATCCATTAAATAATGGTCACATTCTTCCAGATCCATTATGGACATGATTTTGGTATTTTGGGGTTAGCAGTTTAAAAACATTAATCACTTCATTAATCTATGTCACAATTTATTGAAATATTTATAATATGATCATGACTAAAGTGTAGTGTGTGGAGATACAATTGTTGCCCTGAAAAATACTACTTTAAGTCATCCTTAATACAAATAAGACTGTGAAAGCAATTCAGTTCTGAGGTATACAATTATATCACCAGTTTTATCTTCTGGATGTAATGTTTTAGTAATTTATTATGATCTTTTAAAACGATTAACTATTCCACATAGCGCTGATTACTTTCAACTAAAAAAAGGTGATTCCCTTTGGGGAAAAAGGGTAGTAAGAATAGAGGGCAACTATCATTCTTTGTAAAATTTTACTTTGACCTATCTTGAGTTAGTCCATCATAAATTATTCCACATGGTTAAAACTTGGAAGATTTAATTTTACTAATAGTCTAAGCCAGGAATCAGCCAACTATTCTATAATTAAAGAATTGAATTTGGTTTGTATTTTAAAAGTACATTTCTGGTAATGGTTTCTCTCTACAAACCAGAAACATTAAGCAACTATATATACCTATCAGTGCCAATAAAGACGAAAAACCTGGCAATGAAATTTCCAAGAAGTAAATCTTAGAGAGTATCTGAAGACTACATTCTCTCATAATTTTTTAAAAATCTTTTCAGGTACACATTTAAAATAACCCAAGTCCTACAAAAATAATAGTAAGGAAATGTGCCCTGCTTCTAAATTTTACTTATCATTCTAGTGTGCTAAATATAAGTTGGCTTCATTGAACACCTACAAAGACATTTATTTAATCAAATAAAAAAAATCTAGAGAAAAGAGAAACTAAGAGCTCCAAAATTAAAACTGGTAAAATATTTTAAAACCCGGTGAGTACCTAAAAATATTGATTGATTAGGACAAAATACTCAGTTCAAGAAAATGATCTGATGAGTACAGATACATATTTAAAACTAATCTGGATAAATTAGTGCCATGATGAATAAACAGGTTAATTCCTAAACCTCTACCACTTATATTGGAATAAGATTTAATACAAAATAGAAATTTGAAAAAACAGGTTATGACACTAACAAAATCTTAAGTAAAAATTAGGCAAACTATTAGAACAGAAAAGCCATTATTAATTTGTTCACAATAATTTTTACCAGTTGAGGCAAATAAAACTGAAAATCTGTACTGTAGGAATAAACACAAATATTAAGTTGTTTCTAAACTACAAATTCCTTGACAACTACTTACTCAAAGCCAAAGTTCATATGTTGCAAGTCTTAGCACTCCTAACTACCGGTAAAAATGACTAAACCAGAACTGCCAGCATTGCATTAATTTCAAGGTTTATAATTTTATATATTCAACTTAGTAATAACTGAAATTTTAACTTTGACTACCATTAAGCTTTTAAAAATTATTCCTAGCTTTCAAAATTTTTATTAAAAAACTAGTATTAAACACTTCGAGATTTAAACAATGTGAGAACTATATGGATTACCCTACCTACACACATAACCACAGAAATAAAACTAGTATTATGGGGAAAAATGCAATAATGCTCATAGTATGATGATGAGATTCAACTGAATACTGAATATTCCCAAAGTTCATTAATTAGATTTTAACTGCTTTAAAAAGATCGTGGTACTGGATCACAGTAATTATCCCATTATCACATCACTATCTCATATCCAATATCCACTTATTGAATATTAGAGGTGAGATGTTAATGATATTAAAGGTGAGATATTAATGCTTCAGCAGCCTTCTCAACTACACACATATGCTACCATAAGAAATGAATTTTGAAGAGTAGATCCTTCCCTTATTAAATCTTAGAAAATTTTGTTTTCAGACATTTGATAAATTGAAAAGGCCTACTGAGAACTTCAGGAGTTCAACTACAATAAAAAAATTAAACACATCCCATAAATATTGAAACAAATCAGCAATTATTCAGCCTAAGAATTAAGATAATTAAAATGATTAAATTCAAACTAAACACAAAGATTCAAGTCAACCATACCTTACTAGATCCATAGAATTTGACAAAATACACCCAACAAGTTTGGCTTAATATTCATAAACCAGGAAGAGAAAACAAAAATATGTTCTTCAATGTAAGCAGCTCTGCTATAAACTAGAATAGGTTTTGAAATATTTCTAGTGAAATAAATGTCTAGCTACAGCTTAAAAATCTAGATCTAGGCAACAGTTGAGTCTTATAAATATGTGCAATCTTGTTTTCCTGAACATTTTAAAACTGAATTTTCATCTGTATGTATACATGCAGAATAAAATTTGAATCTCTCATGGTAAAGTAAAAGCTTAGCAGTATACCTCCCTACTAAGCTTTCATCATATGGACATCAATCTAAATTGTTTTTATTTTCCTATTTTATGCATAAAAAATTAGCTGATTTTTACCAATGAAATGGTAAAATTAGAGGCAACTATAACTTAAAATTACACAGCTTCTTAATGTTTTATTTATAGCATTCTTTATACAGATGGAGCTTCACTGATACTTAATTTACTACAACATCCTGTGGGTGAAGCACAAAATTGTATTAATTATAAACAAAAAACAAAGCACTTTTGACTTTTAAAAATTATATATATATATGTATGTATGTATGTATTTATATCCAGTTGACAAATAGCATCACAATTATTAATGTATAAAAAACTAAAAATCACCATGGAAGCTAAGGCCTAAGTTCTTATTCCAACTGTTCCCTTTTGTTTATATCTAAGAGGTATTAGAAATTAAATTCCAGTACCTCAAAAAAAAAAAATCGCTACATTATTTACAAACAGTATGGAAAATAAAACTGCTTTTCAGCTAAGTTAGATTGCTGTTACCTACAGTATTTACATTGTAAATGTTAGAGAGAAAAAGTACTACTAACAAATACCATCTCAAATAGAAATATATTGTGCCTGGAATTTTATTCTAAAATTAATTGTATATCCTAATAAGTGTTTGTTGAACAGAATCTGACTTCCAATAAATCTACTGAAAATTTGAAACAGTACCACTACACTTCTTATTGCTAATCTAAATACTGTTACAATATTGTAATAACTACAAGTACTGAAGCTTAAATGAAACAATGGCAACATGTGTGTAGATGGAATTTTATTTAAAATTGTAAAATTATAATGCCTTAATGTTTACCCATAATTATGAGACTAATATTCTTTTCATTCTTTAAGAAGTCTCATATATGTCCCTAAACAGTGAAACCTTCCAGTAACTTACCAGAAAAAAAGTTTAATTATATTATTCTGTTCTTAGAATTATTTTTCTAATATTTAAAAACATATCTAAACCCTTGGCAAAACAAACACAATCAATTCAGTGTAACAGACTGAGCTTTAAACCGAACTTTAACTTTCAATATACTGTAACCTACTGGTTAACTGAATCAAATGTAGACTTTTAAATGACTGACTGAAGATTTTTTAAATCAATTATAGAATGCAGAGAAAAGTGAAATAAGTTTTGGGGAAGGTGTAAGGTAGGTAATGTAGAAAATGATAAATGCTAGTTTTAATAACAAAAAAATGGTACTAAATGCACATAAAAGTTAAATAAACACAGTATAAAAGAATAGCTTAAATAAACTGGGATTCACATGTTACAATAGCAAAGTTATGAATGAGCGAGTGAACTGAATACACGAACACTTCTGAAAATTCTCTTTTCAGCCTACTTCCAAAGAAATAGTCAGGCTTTTTTCCTGTACATAGTTTTGAGCTTTGTCTATACCATATATAGTAGAAAAATAAATTCTTTACCAACCTAGAAACAGTTTATAAAACTCTTAAAGTTTAATTTTCTTTGCCAGACATGCCAATGTTAAACTGACAGCTATAAATTAAAGCTATATAGACAATAGGTATAAGTAATGTAGAACAAGTTAAGAATACTACATTTACCGGATTTTTCTTTTTAAAAATTACTGTACTTTCTTAATTCCTGTGTGCTTTGCAATAGGAATAATAGGGACTTTGTTTTCTTAGAAAAGATAATAACATGTAAGAGTATAACACAAGTAAGATAATTTATAATATACATGTACTTCAACAGCAGCCTGGTTCATGTCGACATCTTGATTCTGAAGTTAAAATCAGAAGTACAATCAATACCTAGGACATAACAGTTGGGAAAGACAACATTTATTTTAGGAAAAAATGGAGCAAATCAAACTCTTAGGAGCCTCAAATCTCAAAATCATCTATTTACTATATAATACACATAAGATAACCTTAAAATTGCAGTATGAATGAAGATTACAAAATGGACCAAAGGATTTTCTCTTTACTACACAAAATATAACCCAGCAATGAAAAACAAACCATTTTTTTTCTTACCAGAAAAAAATGGCATGGTGTGATAATGAACAAATTTTGAATAAAGCCAAATAAAATTTACCTATGCCCCTACTCTGAAAATTTTATCCTTAATTTAATTGTTCTGGTTGTATCTTCACTAACAAAATGTTTAACCCCAGAGGCAGAAGTCATTTAGAGCAAATCTGGTACCAACATCAAAGGAAAAAAAACTGGGTTTAAAAAATGGTGCAAAAGCCATTTTAGATTTTACTACAACATATCACAGAAAAGAATTCTAATACAAGTTTGCAATTATATATATATACACACTCCAAAGAGGCTGTCAGTACCCAAAGTATTTTTATTGCTATATTAGCAATGGATTTTTGGATATGTTTTTAAGGGCCACATAAAAATAGATTCAAGGAACAGATTAAACTGAAGTCCTAGATTAAAATGTTTGGTTTAAAGAATTTTCTACAACAAATTTCATGTTTATGTATGAAAAGTTATATAACCTTATATGAAAATGTCATGAAGTATTTTCTACACTATACTAAATGTATTTCCCAAGAGGGAAAAAAATTAAAATATCTAAAATATATTAGATTAAGATTACAAGACCATCATAGATCTTTTGAACATGCATCTGTTTATAGAATTAACAGTATACAAAAATGTTTATTTCAGTATGGACCATAAAGAAATGAGTTGGTGACAACTATCTTTTGCACAACATCAACTCACTTTAGCCACAAGCATGTCCTTGGTATGTGTGTACAAGAATTACGTTCATTTACCCCTCATCATATCATCCACAGGTTTACTTAGAAGTAAAGATGAAGGTACAGAAATGTTAAGTGTAGTTTTCTTTCTTTCAAACATCCCAAGCATGGCATTAAGTAGCCTGAAATTATAAAATACTTAACTGGGCTTTTAATCATCTACACAGACTTCTAAAATGTAAATTAGGTTGCCCAAATTAGCACATAAAATAACAAAACCAGCCATAAAGCAGGCTGAAAAGCATTAAATGTTTCATATATGTGAGTTTTTTAATCATTTAATTTCTATAGAAAAATTTTATTCACAATATAATGTGACAGAAAATGCCACAGGAATGATATACTGATTGCAATAAGATTGCATGCAACAGCAGCTTTGTATTTTATAGCTATTTTCGTTTATAAAAATTAAACCTCTCCAGTCATGCTTATCACATGGTCTTAGATTTGTAATGTAAATGATTAAGGAATACCATATATTTCAAAGAGAAAAATGTCTCATCATTTTGAATGTGAATTATCTGTAAGAAACATGAATTATACTACTGAACCCTGAAACATGCATGTCTAGATTTGCTTTTTGTCCATTTTCAGGCTGTCTGCAATCACTTCCTACTCATATAATACCAAGAGGATCCGTCTGTAACTGTGGTTGTATCAGCTGAGGTTGCAATGGTGGTGGTAACTGAAGCGGTACCATTGGTTCCACCAACTGTCCTGGGTTTGAAGGTGGTGGAGGAGCCACAGTATTCGCAATTTCTACAATTTCTCCATTGTAAAAGAAAAACTGACACTGTTGAATGAATGTTTCAACAACAGATTGATGGATCTTAGTGGTAGACAGAAATTCTCGATTTTCAAAATCGGGTCTCATCAAGGTTGGCCAAAAACAGATGGATAAGTTGTCTGCTGTCATTAGGTTGACTTTATTTTGCTGACTAACCCTGAAATGATAGGGAAAAAAATTAGAAAATCAATCAAAACTCATTACAATTAAAAGTCCTAGAGCTGGAAATGATCTCAGATGATTTCTTTTTTCACCTTTTAAATTCTAATTTAAAACATTCTTCTTGTACATTCTATATTCAACTACATTCTAATTAACAGGAGATAGAAGTAAAATCCATTCCTTATGAGAATCAAAAGTAGTCTTTTAAAAATGTCATACACTGGGGTTTTATGATTTACTTATAGAAGCTACCTTAATTTATGTCAAACAACCTTTTTCTCAGGGTAAAAAAAAGTGACAAATTATTTAAAGAGTTTCTGGCAACAGAAACAAAATTTTATAGCATATCCAAATTCCTTGACTATTGTGAGAGGAAAAGACAAACCATAGTATGCCATCTCTTTGAACCTTGGAAAATTAGAACTTTGAACTTTGGGAAAATCACTTTATCATACCCTCCAACCAGGAGACTTTTCAACTTTCAAAAAAATTAGTTTCCAGTATTCTAAAAAAAAAAAAACTTTTCAATCATTAAATGTCTTGTACATGTTACAAATTTAATTTGAAAGCCAACACTCAGTTCACAAACACATTCCACCTTAAAATTCTTCAAATAATTTAACAATATAAACACATATAAGTATAAATATATAAAGAGACTTTAACTTTATTGCATCCACTCCTTTACATATGTAAGCAAGGACTTCTACACTAAAAGGCAAATCTTGAATTATAACTCAAAATTATTGAGGAAAAAAACTTAGGTATTTTACCCAACCCTCTCATTTCACACATAAAGAAACAGCCCATTTCCCAGGTAGCAGGAAAAAATGTTATACTTAAATTTGCACATCAACAAATTTAAAGGAACCCCTACCACACATAGGATTTGTATCTGAGGTAAGATATGTGCCCTAAAAAATGTGTTCTGTGGTAAAACTCTTTGATGTTTAAGAAATTAAATTAGAATATTCAGAAGAAAACAACCTTTCGTTAAAATGTGGGCCCAATCAGGTTTTTTAATGTAGTAGGCAAGTGTAGATTCTGAAAATACAGATAAAGTTGAAAGACAAGAATATGGGCATCAGGTCTAAGTGGTGAGTCAAAAACAACAAATGAAAGGTATCAAATCAGTTGGAGATGAGGGTGGCCAGGGAAGGCTTCCTTAAAGAGCTAATGTTTGAGTTGAGTCCAAGGTGATGAGCTTTGGTAAAATGGTAGGAAAGAAGGGTAATTCAGTCAAAACTGTGGTTTTCTCTACTTCAGTGTGTACATACCTCTTGGAGGGCTTGTTAAAACACAGATTGAAGACTAGCTCTGGGGTGGGGCCTGATAATCTGCATTCCTAAAAAGTTCCCAGGTGGTGCTGCCAGCGGCTGGTTTGAGGACTGCATTTTGAGAAAGACTGAACTAGTCATGTTAAGATATGATGAAGGATGAGGCATAAACTGAATCTTTTGTTTAAGTGCTATTAGTTTAATACAGTGGCACTTGGTGTGTGCATGAGGTAAAAGGAAAGGAGATGTAATCAAAGAAGGTAGAACTAGACCACTTAATGTTTAACAGTTTGGATTTTTTCTTCAGGATATACAGTGTTATTTAATCAGAAGTGATCTTTACAGAAAAATCTTTTAGAAAGATCATTCTGACATCAGGATCAAGGGAGAATTAAGAGAAAAAACTGGCAGGGAGAGAGCTCAATCACAAACTAACTAAAGTTCCCCTAAATGAGACATGATAAAGTATAAACTAAAGCAGTGGTAGAAGAACAAAATGGAAAAATTAGGACAAAAAACTGATTTGATGCAATCAATCACTAAATAAGGAGGGTGAAAGAGAATATAACCAAATAACTGGATTAATTTTTGTAATTTTTCAATCACCCATCATACATTTATTTATCATTTATTTCCTAGGACTGTAAGTTCCAAGAAATAGGTGACTTATTTATTCACTGTTACGTCCCTAGCCCTTACGAGAGCAAGGGACACAGAGTAACCATTACATACTAATTGAGTATTCCTTTTAAAATTTAAGTCTGATGATGTTATTTCTGGTTCTACTCTCCTGTGGCTTCCCATTACCATTCAGATTAAAGACATGCGATGCTATTTTCATTAAGTCTTGTTCACCCCCCCTCTCACCCCACCGAAATAAATGTCATTTGAATGCCAGTGTGCTTAGTGACATATACGAGTATACATGAAGCATCCTTTTCATCTTCTCAGTAAAACATTTTGAGGACCAAAGCTGGTTGCAGTACTGTTCTATATGATCTGGCACTGCCTCTCTTCCCTTTCTGACCTTATCTCTTACTCTGTCCATCCTTCTCTGCATGAATCACATAGGCCTCTTTGTTGTTCCTAAACACATCAAACATGCCTTTGCCTGTGTTGTTTTATCACGGAAGCGAAAAAGTGCTTAAAATAATATAGATGGTGGGCTAGCACTGTTATTCTTTGAACATACTCTTCCGTTTGTCCCTTTTTCCTATTCTTTTTAATGAAGTACAATTGTTATTTTAGCACTTTGACCAGGCCAGACAATAATATGTTTACAAACCATCCCTACACTCCATATTGAATAAGGTCTCCTACGGTACCTTGTAAAAACACCTATTATACCATGAACCACTTGTATGGTAATTTTCAAAAGAGGAAATTCCACCAATTACACTGCAATACTATGAATGCTGGTATTTTCTCAGGGAGGGAGACTTCAGAGAATAGATATACTAGAAATGCTAATATAATTTTTTTCTATATTGATAGCAACAAAACTTTAAACATTGGTTACTATTCTAAGTAGTACAGAAGAGATGTACTTGGTTTGGGCGCTGACAATATTAATTAAAAAAACTAACTTCAGTTCATAAAAATGCCAGTAGAAAATATTATGAAGAGTAGACTTTTGACATAATTAGTACAAATATTAATAATTCTATTCAGTCCCAAGAACAACTTTGTGAATCTTATTCTTCTCATTTTTACAGTGGAGAAAAATCAAGTCGCAGAATTAAAAGTGTTTCAAAACCAAGCCTGTTTGGTTCCCTGGTCTGAGATTTAAGTAAGAGAGTTAAGCTATTATACAATGCTGCCTTTCACTTAATTTATGGCATTGGGAGGAGCATCTTTTTAGACAAAAGAACAAACTTGAAGCTTAACATAGTTAGGGCTAGTGATACAGGATTAATGTCCTGCATTTTAGGTAACAGCCAGGGTGGACAATAATATGAATCGAAGTTTCTGATAAAATTTTATTGTGTCAAATATCCAAATAAAACTAGCAAGATACACCAGAGCAACACAGTGTGATAGAAAAAGCAAATGGAAAAATAGAAAAAGACTTGGATTCTAGTCATAAGATGTGTCATTTATTAATTATATGACATTAGGCATATAATTTCTTTCTTTAAACCTCAATTTTTCCAACTTCAAATAGGTTGATTTGGTTAATTATCTAAGTGTCATTTCATACTTAAAATTCTAAGATTCTATAAAAGAGAACTGTTAAAGAGTAACAGTGATAATGAAAAAAAGTATTCACCATACTTATTATTTATATAATCATTACATGTATTAAGAGTCATATACCTTTCTTTAAACAAGTTAATGAAAAATCTGTTTTAAAAATCCTGAAAAACTTAAAGAACCAAAATTGAACTGTATGTTCAAATAAGTTTGTATCCTTTTTTAAATTCTTATACTTACCAATTTAGTTACGTTTGAAATTTGTAGTGTATTTTACTTGCAAAAATAAAAAAATTAAAATACCTGTTTAGATGTGTTATTACATATCTGAATACGTCATAGTTTACAGGATGAAACTTCTTAACAATTTCTTTCAGTGCATGAAGACGTTCTGTTTTATCTGGGATTTCTGTAAAATTAAAGTAGTAAGGAATCTGTGTGAAACTCATACATTTAAAAATATCTCATAAAGCTTCCTACTATGCTTATTGTAAAGAAATAATCAAGAATGTGTTTGAACCATTTTGCAAGTAAAACTAATCATTGAAGAACAAGTGACTCAAAGATGGTAAAATGGGAAATGCTGTATTAGCAATTTACTCAAGAAATTTATGTAAGTAGACACTGATTTAGAATTAACTAATTACTTATAAAGCTGTTAGGCTCTTAATATTCATGCTACAAAGAGTAAATATTTTAGGTTTTAACCCTGCAATTGTAGCACAAAAGCAGCCACAGGCAGTAAGTAACAAATGAATGCTGTTGTGTTGCAATAAAACTTTTAAAATCTGAATTGCATATAATTTTAACATGTCATGAGATTTCTTTTTAATTTTGTCAACTATCTAAAAAAGTAAAAATGATTCTTAGCTTGCAAACACCTACCAAAAACTGGCAGCAGGCTGAATTTGGCCTGTAGGCCAAAGTTTGTCAATGCCCGATTTAAAAGTATCACCCTATACTTATTTATAATCTACTTTGTTTATTGAAAATCTTTCTTCACAAGTAGTACAAGAATTTAACTCAGTTACTCTCCAAATTTAAGCAAATTATGAAACAGGAAAACTGCAATGTGGTTCTGTAGTAAATAGGAGGTAAAAGAGTGCTTTACTGCTCTTCCTCCTTTCTTTCTTTCTTTCAAAAAGTAGGTAATAATGGGTTCCTCTGGAGGAGGCCAATCTACATACCAACTCATGGTAGTATAACCAAGTACTAACACATCTCCTTCTAAATCAGTCCTCAAAAATTTCCTAAGCTGAAAAATTCTGAGGCTATTGTTTACGGTCAAAAGGTAAGAAAATCTAAGCTATCAATTGAACCAATTTCCTAGTTTACATAGGAAAGAGTGTATGTATAAGGCAACTATACCTTGTGACAACATACTGTGTTTTTTAACGTGATTTTTTGTTTTTAACTTTTATTTATTGTAAGTCTGTTTTTCCAGGACCCATCAGCTCCAAGTCAAGTAGTTGTTCCATTCCAATCTAGTTGTGGAGGGCACAGCTCACAGTGGCCCATGTGGGGATCGAACCGGCCACCTTGTTGTTAAGCGCACTGCTCTCTAACCAACTGAGCTAACCGGCTGTTCCCTTAACACAATTTTTAATGAAAAGAAAATTAAACAAGAATTCTAACGTAAGAAATTTAACAAAATTTAACATAAAATAAGAAAGTAGTCTTAAACAGAAGACTTGTAACCAAAAGGAAACAGTAAAAAAGAAATACTTAGAAACTACATTCATTTTAGTCATTGAGAAAACAATGTGGATTAAGCACTACGGTAAGTTACCTGATATTCAAAACAAATCTTCTGCATCATTTTCCAGATAACAAATGAATATTTGTTTGATAGCAACATCTGGTTGAATGATGCCCAAGTAGGAATAAATACGAAATACCCATTTTTCTGCTTCACTTTTTTCAAAAAGTGACTTTAGACACAAGGCCAAAGACAATTCGATTTTATTCAGAGAAAAATACCATGAAGAAACAGTTTTAATAAGTTGAATTTTTATTAGCTACACATTACAGTGCATGGCTGATTTGAACACATAGCAATCAATATACAAAATCTATCATCTCTCAGAAAAAGGAGGCTTATACTTACTTGCTGCTTCCAAAAGCTCTGGATGAAGAGAATATGGAATTAAAGGATCTGGCAGATCTGCAAAGAAAGCTTTAAGAGCTCCAGCTACAGCATTCACTGTTACTTCCATTGATACTAGACTGATACTATGATCTACAAGACAAAAATTAAAATATTTATAACTTATATAATGAAATTTTTATTATAGGAGACATACGGTAAACAAGTACTTGTAGACCCAAAGATATTTAGGTCTTCTCATCGGCCACCTTTCTTTACAGTCTGATTCATCTCTCCTCCATTATTTTAATATAAACTATATAGATAAGGGAAGAGAGAACCAAGCAAGAAGCATTTTTTGTTACAATATAAAATGTTGTTAGGCATATTGGTATATCAAAGAACATTAGCTGTTACTAATACCTTCTTTAAAATATTTTCTTTACATAAGCTATTTAAAAGAGACCGTAATTTTTTTTAAAAAAATGAGCCCGTAAGTAAACAGGAAGACAAAAGATAGGAATTATGCATACAAATTCAAGTTTATACCTTTGAAGTTATATTTAAAATTTTTAATATAAAAGTTTAAATTTAAATACTCAGTAAAGTTCTGACTTAAACAATGGGACATAACTAAAAGTGTATCATAAGGTTAACTTTCTATTAAAAATCATTTTTCCTTATTATAATGAATAATTATCACAGAAAATGTAAAAATATAGACCACAAAAAGAAAACATATTACCCCCATCACCCAGAGACAATCACTGTTTATACTTCAGTATGTTTCCTTTCAGCCCTTTTCTGATTATTAAAACACACACACACACAAAATATATATATACATTTTATGATGAATTTCATTATTAAGGCATTGCATAGGTTATCAAAGTTTCACAATTTTCAAAACTTTTTTGAGGGCTTGGTAACATTTAATTGTAATTTCAGACTTATAGAAAATTGCAACAATAGAACTAAGAACTCACATATATCTCTAATGAAGAATCACCAATTATTAAACATTTTGTCCTACATAAATATTTTTAATGGCTACAAAATATTCCCTAGATTTAACAATTTATATAATATTCCAATACCGAACATTTAGATTTATTTCATTTAAAAACATAAAGATGCTATGATAAACACTTTTATGTACTAAAACTTATTTCCGTAAGGCTGTATTCCTTGTAATAGTTACCCAACAAACATTGAATATGGTGTCTGGCACAGAAAATTTTCTTATTTTATTATTCTTCATAGTTACTCTTATTATTCCCATTCTAGATTTGAGAGAGTTGAGATTTAGAAAGATTAACTTCCCTCTGGCACAATTAAGTACCAGAACCAGAAAACCAAACCAGGAAGACTAATTACAAAGGCTCTGGTATTAACTACTACTTACTTCATTACTGGAAATGAAACTACCAATTTGATATTATAAAATTTAAATAGTTTTTCTAACAAAATATTTTTCAAATGAAATAATACATTAAACAATTCTCTTTCAAAGCAAGGTAAACACACACCACTGAACAACTGACATTTTACCATTTCAAGACACATACTAAATTACTTTACATGGCTATCTAGTATTCTTCCTATAAACACAGGGGTAGTCCTCCTTCCTCTAAAAAAAAAAAAAAAAACCTACAAAAAAAGACTGTAATGAATGTCCTTGTAAGTTACATACCATGTTTCTCCGAAAATAAGACCTAACTGGACAATCAGCTCTAATGCGTCTTTTGGAGCAAATTAATATAAAGACCTGGTCTTATTTTACTATAAGACCTGGTCTCATATAATATAATAAAACCGAGTCATATTAATTTTTGCTCCAAAAGATGCATTTGAGCTGATTGTCCGGCTAGGTCTTATTTTCAGGGAAACACGGTATTGGTATGCCTACACAAAGACTTTACAAGCTGATTTCTCTAGCAAAGCTACCTGGATTGTAACAGATATTCATAAACTATCTCTCAAAAAGCACCCAACCAACAGTATACAACATACTGGCTTGCCTCCACCCTACCAACAATCTTTTTCACTCTGATAATAACAATTACAATCTTTTTGTTTTAATTTTTATTTCTTTATAACTGATGGAGGCAGAGCTTATTTTCATGTATGTGCTGGTTGCTTTCTTCTGATGTGAATTCCTTAATCTAGCATAGATATTCCACACCTTCCCCAGATTTATAGTTTATCTCCTGATTTTGTTTTATCCACTGCCTCATATAGAATTTTTACAGTTTTAGGTAGTCCAGTTTATCATTTTGTTTATACTTTCCAGGTTTCATATCAAGTTTAGGCCTTTCCCTACTCCAAGACTATAAAAAATAATCCCCCCTTTTCTCCCTAGTACTTATAATTTTCATGTTTTACCTTTGATCTCATATGGAATTTACTTTAATATGAGTAGGGAATTCAGCTTTGTTTTCCCTCCTAATGGTTAATTAGTTGGCCCAATATCATGGGGATAAAGTTTTAATTGCATTTTTAAATAAGTATTATCTGAGATATACAAAGATGCTGCTGTATAAGTTAATTTATTGCTCTTCCAATTCTGGTAATAGATTCATAGCTCTACTGTTTCTTGATGGTGGTATCTATTAAGTATTTCTAATCCCACTTCAAAACTCTCTCCTCTCAACATCCATATCCTTAGAAGGTTTTCATACGAAATCATTCTTCCCACCATAAAATTTCAATAAGGAAAAAAGCAAAACAAGGATTTTATCTTATATAATTATCTTACCTTGATCAAACTGCTTTTGAATATTGTCTTGATCAGTTTTGTTCCCACTAACTCGGTAGAGTCCTTCAGTACATAATCCTAGAAGAAGAAAGAAATGCATGTTTATATACATGCCTATGTATCTACAACAAATATACTTAACTTTATGTACATCTTAGTGACTTACAAAAATATGGTGGCAGAATATTTTAAAGAATTAAATATTTTTGGGTACTTCATTTTAAATAAGCTCTTAATGAACTTTTTTTTATTTAACACCGTTTAGGATATCCAGTTCCAAGCAAAATGAGGAGACACGTTTCTTGCACTAAACACAGCTAAATTCCTGAATACAACATGTAAAAAATAAACAGCAAAAGACTGAAAGGAGAGAAGGTGTATTAGCTAGTGATCCTGGAGCTTGAAGAACAACATGACACAGTTCCCTAGAACAACATGACACAGTTCCCTGGATTTCCTTTTTGCCTGTTATATGAATATATCCTGGACTGGGCAACAGAGAAGCCTACAACCCAGAAATACCAATGAGCATAGGTAAAAAATAAAAACAAAACAACACACAGAAATCCAGTAAAAACAAGAAAAGCCTGCTCTCTATAATGAAATTAAGAAAGGTACAGCCTAGCAAACAAAACAAACATTTTTACTAAAACTGCCCTACTACAGCCAAACACCATGGAACCCACTAATTCTCACATGCATTAGTGCTGACCAAGTGGGGAGACTAGAATTCTACTTTTGCCCAGTAGTAACTAAGGTGCTCGTTCACATCCCTGGAGTGTCAGCAGGGGCTGAGTGGACAGTTTGAACTCCCCCCCCTCCCCCAAGGTAAGAGAAACCCTCTCCTCCCCATTGTGGTAGTGTCAGCAGAAGCCAGTGGAGACCAAGTTGAGAATGAGGCAGTCAGTGATGGGGCAGCCTTTCTCCCCCGATGATGCAGTGTCAGAGGAAGCTTACTAAAATACAAGATTTAATTAAGATTCAAATACTCATAGCATAATATCCAAAATATCCAGAATACAATAATAAAACTAAAATCATTCATTAAACCAAGAACTAAGAAAATTGCAATTTGAATGAAAACAGTCACAAACACAAAGATGTCAGTTGTGGAATTATCTGACAATTTTAAATCAAATAATTATCTGACAAGGATTTTAAAGCAGCTATCATAAAATACTTCAATGAGCAATTATAAACACACTTGAAATAAAGATCTAACATTTATATCATTGGCCAAAATTCTATACCTATCTCTGTTCAATGGAGCACTTCTGAAGCACTTCTGAAAGACTCAATTTGATAAGGCATTGTACTCTTCTGATCACCGGCAAAAAAGAATCAATGGACAAGGATTCTGTCAAACTTATTCCTGGACCAATGTCAAGGCCTCTGTATGGGACAACGTATTAATTCCTTCTAATTTTTCACCTGGTTACAATTATTTTATTCTTTTACAAAGATTGTATAAAGATATGAAAGAGGAACAAAATGTATCTCATACTGGGAGGAAAAAGTCAAAACTCAGAAATCTATAGACATAAAGGGAGCAAAAATTCACTGACAAAAGTTTCATGGGCCAAAGTTATATTTTTAAAAGTTATGAAGTTTTATTGATATAGCCAACATGAATTAATCTCTCATAAATGAAAAAATCCAGACTCAAAAGAATTTAATATGATTCCCTTTATATGATGTTCCAAATCAAGCAATACTATTTATAGCGGGGTGAAAATCAAAATAGAGGTTATCTCTGGTGGTTGGAATATTAATTGGGGAGAGACATAAAGGGTGATGAAAATGTTCTATATATTGGCAGGGGTATGCATTTGTTATAACTCATCTAATTGTACTCTTAAGTTTGGTGCATTTCACTCTATGTAATTAGACCTCAGAAATAAAAAATAAATAAAAAACCTGTGAGCAAATAAGGAACTCTATAGTTAGTAGAGTGGTATACATACTTTTTATGTATTCTGGGCTTGAACAAATGAGTAAATATGTTGAGGATAAAGGGAGCAAGAATTCTCATTGCTAGAAGAGAGTTACTAATAACAAAAGTGGGACTAGAACTAAAATGTACTTCTGTGGTGTGGGACTGAAATTGGAGGTTATCAGCTTAAATTCATGTTTTTAAATTATAGCTAGTTGTAGAAATAAGTACACATATGCAAATGTAAATACATTTATTTCCTAGCTTTGTCTGAGAGGGTCCAGATGTAGCCCCAATAATGGTTTCTAAAGATCATTCTCTATGAAAATAAGACAGAGCTCTTTGGAGAAAAAGACTGATTCCAAGGCTGGATCAGGAAAAGTGTAAGCTAAGCCTGGTACATCTTGTGTATAAAGGAGGTGCTTTAAAGAGTTATGGGGACTTATCTTAAAACACATGAATGGATTGTAACTCATTAAATACAGTAAAAGTAAATGTGTCCATACAATATAAATAAATTATGAGTTATTAAATCCAAAATTTTAACTTCAAGGAAGAAGTTTGACAGACACAACCAAATGACCAAAATTAATATCACCTACACTGGGACAAAGTGACATTCTATTTCAACAGGTATGACACACTTACAAGGATATAACCACATTAGTAGCATTTCTAACAAAAATGCCTAATTCCAATCTAATAGTGAGGACACATCAGACAAACTCAAATTGAGGGAGAAAGAAGAGTTTATTTGGACAGTAAAAAGCCAACCAATAAAACACAGGAGAAATGAAAGAGGGGGGAAAAATCATCAATGGAGACTAAAACTAGTGTTTGAAAGTCTGATGACAGTCTCAAAGTCAAGAAAGACAAGAGGCTGAGGAACTCCTCCGAATTAAAGGTGTTGAAAAAGACATAATCACCAAATGCAATGCACGTAGATTAGATCCTGGACTGCTCCTCTAATAAAAAATTAAATGGCCCAAAATGTCAATAGTGCTGAGCTTGAGAGAAACCCTGACACAGTGATAGCCTTCAGTATTATTTGCTAAGTGAAAAGTCTAAGGTATTTAATCATCCATCTTAAAAACCTTGCCTTCCATTCACTAATAACTGAATGATGTGAAAAAATAAACAAAAACACTAACTCAATTATCCAGATGTGAATTATCCATGTTTTACTTAGATTTAAATCACATAAATCCCAAAGTATCTATTCAGGGCTTACAAGCAATAAAGGCCTTAGAAATCCATCCCAATATTCCAAAATAAAATATAAAAATTTACAAATTTAAAATACCTTCAATCAAGTACCATCTTTTTTTTTATTAGGTAACGAACCATTGTAACACACAGAATTCTTGACATCTAAAGTTCTAAAATGGTGTTGCTAATTTGAGTTGCTAATATATACAACACGAGGGTTTTATTGCTTGTTTCTGTATACCTTTAGGTCAAATTAACTACAAATCATAAAATAAATTACAAAGGGTAAAAAGTAAGGTGCGTAGATAATCCATAAATTAGGTAAGTATGTCTGTGGAAAATGGCATCAACAAAAGAAATCAAGATGGGAATTTCACGACTTGGTTCCCCCACAAAAGCAACTAATGATGAGCTGCCCAAAAGTGTCAGAACCAGCTTTTGCAGGACTCTGGAATCTGGGGGTTGGAGGTATAGTAGGGGGTGGGGGCAGGAAATCACAACCACCAGAAGGCTTGGTGAAGAAAGACACTTTAAATTGCCCACCTACCAACCCCTCACCCCAGAATGGCAATGATCATGAGGACAGCAGCCTGAACTCTGGGTGCAGGTTGCAAGTGCCAGAGGGAGCAATACAGATCTTATTCTTAAAGAATTGTGGTTAGTGCCTCAATATAGAACCAATCTGCAAAGACCTGGAAATAATTTTTTTCCAGTGGTTCCAGGCATTTAAGGGAACTGTGAAAACACTAGCTAACAACTAAGCTACAGAATACGGACCCTCAGTGGCCACTAATGTAAGAATATAGACTTTACAAAAACAGTTTAGAAAACTCACAGAACAAGCAAACATAGTCAATAAACAGCAACAACAAACCCTATTAATGGGGAGAATGTGATTTTCAGATTCACATTGTAGATGTCGTATTATAGATGACATTTCAGACATCATATTATAATATGCAAAACCTTTGTTTTCAACAACAAAAAAAAGAAACATGGAAATAGAAACAAAACAGGCTGATATATTCAAGAAAAAAATTAACAGAAATTGTCCATAAGAAAACCCAGGTATTGCACTTACTAGACAAAGACTCTAAATCAACTATTTTAAAAATGCACAAGAAATTAAAGAAAACCACGAACAAAAAACTAAAGGAAACCAGGAGAACGATGACTTAAATAGTGGATATCAATACATACAGAGAAATTATTAAAAAACTAAAGAGAAATTCTGGAGCTGAAAAGTATAACTAAAATGAAAAATTCACTAGAGAAGTTTAACAGCAGATTTTAACAGGCAGGAAAAAACAATCAGTGAAGATTGGTTGAGATTTTTCAGTCTGGGAGAAAAAGAAAATAATGAAGAAAAATGAACAGAATCTAAGAGACTTCTGGAACACCATCAAACGTTACCAACATATGCATAAAGGTTTTCCCAGACAAAAAAAGGAGAAAGAAGAATATCTGAAGAAATAATGGCTGAAAACTTCCAATCATTAAAAATAAACCCACAAATGTGCACACCCAAGTTCAACAAACTGCGAGCAGGATAAGAGTTACACTGAAAAAACAAGAGAAGCAACTCATCACATCCTAGGAATCCACAATAAAGATTAACAGCATATTTCTCTTCAGGGGAAAAAAAAAATGGAGGCTAGAAGGCAGTGGGATGATCTAGTCCTGAAACAAACTCTCAACCAAGAATTCTGTATCTGGAAAAACTACCATTCAAAAATGAAGGAAAAGTTAAGACATTCTTAAAATGATAAACAAAAGTTGAGGTAGTTCATCCCTCGTAGACATGCCTTACAATAAACGCTAATGGGGTCCTCCAGGCTGAAATGAAAGTGCATCACACAGTAACATGAAGCCATACAAAAAGAAAAAAAGTAAACAACTGCACAGGTAAGTATATAAGCCAGTAGTAGTATTGTATTTTTGATTTGTACCATCTCCCTTTGTTCCCGTGATTTTGAAAAAATGCATAAAACAATAATTATAAATCTATGTTAATGGGCACATATCCATAAAGATGTGATTTGTGGTAATTACATAGGGGACAGGGACAGGAGACACAGCTGTAAAGGAGCAAAGATTTTATATACTACTGAAACAAAGGTGTTTTTTTTTTTTTTTTTAACAGGACTTTATTGGGGAACAGTGTGTACTTCCAGGCCTTTTTTCCAAGCCAAGTTGTTGTCCTTTCAATCTTAGTTCAGCTTCAAGTTGTTGTCCTTTCAGTCTTAGTTGTGGAGGGCGTAGCTCAGTTCCAGGTCCAGTTGCCATTGCTAGTTGCGGGGGGCACAGCCCACCATCCCTTGGAGGGACTCGAGGAATCGAACCAGCAGCCTTGTGGTTGAGAGCCCTCGCTCCAACCAACTGAGCCATCCGGGAGCTCAGCTCAGCTCAGCTCAAGGTGCCGTGTTCAATCTTAGTTGCAGGGGGCGGAGCCCACCATCTCTTGTGGGACTCGAGGGATTGAACCGGCAACCTTGTGGTTGAGAGCGAGCCCACTGGCCCATGTGGGAATTGAACCGGCAGCCTTCGGAGTTAGGAGCACAGAGCTCCAACCGCCTGAGCCACTGGCCAGCCCCAAAACAAAGTTGTTTTTAATTCAAATGATTGCTACAAAATTAAGATGTTCGTTGTAATCTCCAGGGTAATGACTAAGAAAATAATTTAAAAACAGAAAAAGAGACGAGAAAGGAATCAGAAGGATACATTAGGGGGGAAAAAAATCATAGAAGAAAGCAGTAATACAGGAATTGACAAATAAAAGACTTAAGATATAAAACAAATAGGAAAATGGTAGAATTAAGTTCTCCTCAGTAATTATTTTAAAAGTAAATGGTTTAAGGTGGCCGGTTAGCTTAGTTGGTTAGAGCACGGTGCTCTTAACATGGGCCACTATGAGCTGTGCCATCCACAACTATACTGAAACAACTACTTGACTTGGAGCTGATGGGTCCTGGAAAAACACACTTAAAAGTTTTTTTTAAAAAAAGTAAATGGTTTAAACTCTCCTATTAAAAGACAAATAAAATGGATTAAAAAAACACAATCCAACTATATAAAGTCTAGAAGACACTCACTATTGATCCAAAGACATAAATATGTTGAATGTAAAAGGATGGGAAAATACATTCTATTTAACTAGTAACCAAATAGCTGGGTGGTTACCCTAATTTCAGAAAAAATAAGACTTTAAGACAAAAATTGTTGTTAAGAGACACTGAAGGACATTATACATTGATAACAGGGGGGCCCCAAAATATGTGACGCAAAACCTGACAGAATTGAAGAGAGAAATAATTGAACTATAAAAGTCTGCAAACTTTATTACTCCACTTTCAATAATGAATAGAACTAAACAGAAGATCACCAAGAAAACAGCAAATCTGAATAATACTATAAACCAACTAAAACAAATAAACATAAAGATAACACACCCACTCAATAACAACATACTATACATTCCTCCCAAATGCACATGAAACATTCTCTAGGACAGACTAGATGTTAGATCACAAAACAAAGAAATGTAAAGGTTGTGAAATGATACAAAGTATGTTCTCTGACCACAAAAAAATGAAACTAGAAATAAGTAACAAAAGGAAAATTCACAAATAGTCATATGTGGAAATTAGAAAATACACTCTTACAACAGTCAATGGATCAAAGGAGAAACTTCAAGTGAAATTAGAAAATATTTTGAGATGAAGAAAAAAGGAAGACACAACATACCAAAACCTATGGGATGCAGCAAAAGCAGTGGTCAGAAGGAAATCTGCAGCTGTAAATGCCTACTTAAAAAAGAAGAAAATTTCAACTATAAGGTTAGATTAACCTCAAGGAAATAGAAAAAGAACAGCAGACTAAACTCAAAGCTGGCAGAATGAAGGAAATAATAAAGATTAAAATGAATATAAACAAATATAAAGTAGAAAAACAGAAGAGAGAATCACAAAGAGGCTTGCCTTTGTCTCTTGTAAATAAACACTGTATTGAAGTTCTAGCTAGAATAATTTCTAGCTAGGCAAGAAAAAGAAATAAAAGAAACCCAAATGTAAAGGAATGAAGTATGATTATTCCTAATTTCTATGGACTTTACTTACAAAATGTAAGAGCTAACACTATTTTTCTTAGGAAAAATAAAGGTTAAAATTTTCATGACCTTGGATTTGAAAATTTGGATTCTTATATATGGCACCAATACCCGAGGAACAAAATAAAAATTGGATTTAATCAAAATTTAAAACGTTAGTGCATCAAAGGACATTATCAAAAAAGATAACCTGTAAGATGGGAGAAAATTATTTGCAAACCATTTATCTGATAGGGTCTAATACCCAGAGTATTTTTAAGAATTATCAAAACCAAACAAGAAGAAGACAACCCAAAGTAAAAGTTGGCAAAAGATTTCAAGAGACATTTCTGCAAAGATACAGGAATGGTCAACAAGCACTTAAAAAGATGCTCAACATCATTGGTATTTAGGGAAGAGCAAACCCAAACCACTCCACACCCACAAATGATGGCTACAATAAAAATAAAAAATAAAGGAAAACAAGTGTTGGTGAGGATGTGGAGAAATGGGAACTCTCATACATTGCTGGTAGAAATGTAAAATGATGTGGCCTCTTCTTCAAAAAGTTAAACATATATCCTAAAGAATTCATAACAGTTACTCAAAGAAATACTTGTACACGAATGTTCATAAAAGCACTATTAATATCACCATAGCCAAAAAGTGTAAATAACTCAAATATTCATCAAAGGAGGAATGGCTAAACAAAATGTGGTATTATCCACAAAATGGAATATTAACCATAAAAAGGAATGAAGCGTGGATACAAGCTATAATATGGATTAATCTCAAAAATATTATACTTAATGGAGGAGCCAGACATAAAAGGTCACATATTTTGATTTCAGTTATATGAAATAACCAGAATAGGCAAATTTATAGACATAGAAAACAGATTTATGGTTGCCAGGGACTGTAAGAAGGGTGAATGAGGAGCGAGTGACTGCTTAATGGGTACAGGATTCCCTTTTGGAGTAATGAAATATGTTGGAACTGAAAAGAGGTGATGGTTACACAACATTGTGAATGTACAAAATGCTACTGAATTGTACACTTAAAAACGGTTATGTATTATGTGATTTTTACCTGAACAAAAAGTTGAGGTAAAGCACATGTGGGGAAAAAATATCAAGCACTGGTAGTATATAAGATTATTCAAACTAGATGCTTCAAAATTAAAAGTACATTGTTATTCCTTAATATAAATGTAAGGATCACTTATGGATGTATATGGATAAATGGTGGTATTAAGGCAAAATCGTATTTCAAGAAAACTGTACAATGCAATATGCATTTAAACACACTAAAGTGTATTCCACATTAACCCATTATCAAAAGAAAGCAATCTGATTATTTATTTGACAATGTTAAATGAAGAAATAGCTAGCTAGGATGGTATTTTGTACTCATCAGATTCTCTCTCCTGGAAATTTGGAATTGGGATTCAAAGACACCTGGTTAAGCTCAGCATGTGGTTAAAACTGAGTTATAAAAAAATCTAGGATCTCTGAATAGACGAGATAAGTCTAGAGTGAAAGAAGGACACAGAAAGAGATGATAACACTACCCAGGTTCTAGTCTATTGAGATTAGACGCTCTTGGTTTCATAAGATACCCTTTATTCCAATGAAGTATATATTTTTTGCCTTTGTTTCTTACAACTAAAATAATTTACATTTAAAAAGCCTTAATTCCTAGGCTATGAAATTTAGATTTATTTTTTTAAAGCACTCAATATTTTTAAGTAGGAGAAATATCTAGGAGTAGGAAGACAACTAGATCAGAGGCAACCAACAGTAGAAACGTGATATAATAGTTCTTAACGTTGGTGACACTGGAAAACAAGATATAAGCAAAAAATACTGCTAAAAAGGGGCAAGGCTTGTCAATTGGTATGTGGGAACTCTGGGTAAAAGAGGAGTAAGATTCATGAAATACCTTTGCTTGTTGTTAACTGGAAGGAAAACACTGGCATTATCACACACACACACAGATCAAGAGATGTGGCTTGTGGGGAAGATGAACAGAATTTTCATCTTAAGTCCAAGATACCATACCGAAGTGTTCAGTAGGCAGTGAGGAATATAGGAAAACATTGGGGTGTGAGAAAAAGAAATGGGAATCGTTCTCACAAATGTGATGGCTTAAACCCCAAATCAAATATAAAACAGAACATGTAAAAATGAAATCAACACTAAATGAGATGGCTATAACTTGTTGAAATTAATTAAAGGTATACTTAGTAGATGCAAAAGATCTAAGCACATGTGGAGATATATTATGTGTTTTGATTTGAAACCAGATTTAATGTTCCTTAATAAAACACCTAATATGTGCTACATATTAGAGTATGTCTATGTTGTGCTCGCTTCGGAAGCACATATACTAGAATATGTATATGTGATATAAGATATAAAATATATGACATATACGACATCGTATACAGTTCAACAAGCCAGCTATTCTGAGTCTTAAAACAATGGCTGATATAAATATGTTCATGAATCTCAAGCTGAATGAAGAGAGCTTTTTCACATGCTAACTAAAAAGCTGTAAGTCCTGATAAAGACATTACAAGAAAACTATAGACCAACATCTCTCATGAACATAGCTGCAAAAATCCTCAAAGTATTAGCAAATTAAATTAAAAAAGTTTAAAAAGAATTACACACTATGACCAAGTAAGATTTATCCCAAGTATGCAAGGCTAGTTTAATATTCACAAATCAATTAATGTAATCCATCACATTGTTAAGACTAAAAAAAGAATAATCACACAATATCAACAGATGCAGAAAAAGCATCTGACAAAATTCAACATTCATTCATGATAAAATCTCAGCGAACTAGGAGTAGAGGGGAACTTCCTTAATTTGATGAAGACTACAAAAAACCTAAAGTTAACATCTTATTTAATAGTGAGAAATTAGATGCTTTCCCAGGAAGATCAGGTACAAGTCCTTCCTGAACAACAAAACAAGAAAAGAAAATCAAAGATATACAGATGGGGAAGGAAAACATAAAACTATCATTTTCCACAGATGACATGATTATCTATATAAAATACCAATAGGCAAAAAAACCCTCCTATTATTACTAGTAAGTAATTATATAGCACGGTTGCAAGATACAAGGATACAAAATTGCTTTCTTTATATACCAATGAACATCTGGAATTTAAAATTAAAAACATAGTACCATTTACATTAATAGTCCCCAAAATGAAATACTTAAGTAGAAACCTAACAAATATGTACAAGATCTATATGAGGAAAACTATAAAACTCTGATGAATGAAATCAAAGAACTAAATAAATGGAGATATGCCATGTTCATGGGTAGGAACACACAATATTGTCAAGATGTCAGGTCTTCCCTACTTGATCTATAAATTCAATGCACTCTCAATAAAATTCCCAGCAAGTCATTTTATAAAATGTCAACAGATTCTAAAGTTTACACAGAGAGATCAAGACCTAAAGTTAATACGGTATTCAAAGAGAAGAACAAAATTGGAGGCTGACACTACCTGACATTAAGACTGACTGTAAAGCTACAGTAATCAAGACAGGGTGGTGTTGAGGAAAGCATAGGAAAACAGATCAATGGAACAGAACAGAGAACCCAGAAACAGACACCCATTAATAGTCAATTGATCTTTGAAAAAGGAAGAAATACTGTAAATATAACAGAACAAAGATAAACCTTTTCAACAAATGGTGCTAGGAATACTGGACATGTCAAAAAAAAGGGGAAAATAACCTTACAACCTTGACAAAAAAGAACTCAAAATGGATCATGGACTTAAACGTAAAATGCAGAACTATAAAATTCATAGAAGATAACATAGAAAACCTAGATGACCTTGGGTATGGTGATGCCTTTTTAGATACACCACCAATGACAGTTAATTAAAAAAAAAAAATTGGTAAGCTGGATTTCATTAAAATGAAAAACTTTTCCTCTGTGAAAGACAATGTCAAGATAATTAGAAGATAAGTCATAGATGGGGAGAAAATATTTACAAAAGACACGTCTGATAAAGGGCTGTTAGCCAAAATATACAATGAACTCTTAAAACTCAGTAATAAGAGAACAACTCTACTACAAAATGGGCAAAAGACCTTAAAAGACACCTCATCAAGGAAGATATACAGATGGCAAATAAACATGAAAAGACGCTCCACACATCGTATGTTATTAAGGAACTGCAAATTAAGACAATGAGATACCACTACATGTTGTCACGCAGTAGCCTGTCTGTCCCCTCCTATCTACCCCCAAAGAAAGGAGAATCTGTGAGACTAATCCTTTCAGGGACTTTATTTCACCTTTGTGCTTACACCTTATGTCTCCATTTGGCCCCGGAGGATGGCTGGTTAGCAAATGACGAGTAAGATTCCCCACGGGGGCGAGGGACAACTCAAGCCAGGCACAGTCGAGTGGGGACTAACAGGAGAACCCAAAGGGTTGATAGAGGTCGTTATAGACCTCTTCCCACGGATAAGGAGAGCTTATCAAAATTATGTTTTAGTTTTCCCCTTTGAAAAAGCTGTTTGATTAAAATGTGTATTATACATAGTATAAATATAAAGAGAAAGAAAACTTATCTCTTGATCATGAAATCTCAGGTGATTTTCAGTTGTATTCCTTAATGTACATATCTGTATTTTTTTCCCTGCTATAATGTAATAGTTCCTCTCCTTAAGAAAAAAATAACCCTGGTTATCAAAAATCACCTGTAAGCAGTATGTTAAGTGGAGTCTGGCTAGAGCATAATTGTGTGACCTCAGACAAGTTAATTTCTCTCGGCCTTGGTTTCTTCCTCTGTAAAATGGGAGATAGTAACCGCATACACACTCCACAGAGATATAAAAATTAAATGAATAAACAACACCCTTATTTTACAGCATATTGCAAGTTTACTATACAAATACTAAACATATAGTAAAAGCTGATTCTATTTTCAAAGTAATTATTTCACCTGAGAAATAAAAAGAGTATGGGCTAAAGTGTTTCTTCAGACTTGCACAACATTCATTTTCTTATATTCCACATCTGGTTGTCAACAATATCATGTTTCAATTTAACTTAAAAAACCAAGCATTTAAGATAGCTTTCAACTAAGAACTGCCTTTCTTTCCTTATTATAACCAGAGATAATCTTGCACATTGTGTTTATATCAAAATGCAAAACCCGTATTTTTATGACATTATGACTTAGTGACTCGGCATAATGCAAATTACTAAGCTGATATATAAAGATCAATTTTGAAAAGTCTTACTGTAGTACAAATGCCTCCATTCTCTCATCGTTTGCAATGATCATATATTCTTTTTTTTTTTTTTTTTTTTTTTTTTTTTTTTTTTTTTAAACTTTATTGAGGAATATTGGGGGACAGTGTGTCTCTCCAGACCCATCAGCTCCAAGTCCTTCAGTTTAGTTGTGGAGGGCACAGCTCACTGGCCCATGTGGGATTCGAACCAGCAACCCTGTTGTTCAGAGCTCACACTCTAATCAACTGAGCTAACCAGCCGCCCCGATCATATATTCTTTGTATTTGTTGGGAAAAAATAAATGCTTAATTTCTAGTTTGCAAAATAAAGACTTAAATATTATTAATGTATAACTAATTTCACAAGGATCTTCAGGGTTCTTTCAAAGACATTGAGGTTTCTTTTTCAAACATTTATTAAATAAGGACAATAAGGACTTAATTACAGACACTGTTTTAGGAGCTAGGGGTCCCTATTGTCATGCAGATTATGGTCCAAAGGCTGTGGTGTAAAAATGTATTTTTTTAAAGCGTTAGCAAAGACCCAACGACTGGCAATGTCAAAACAGCAATGTTCTTGCTAACAGATAAAAACATACTTCAAAGTTAGAAACCACAAAAGGTAATATTAATATACCAGAAAACCTCAAGGAATTTCTGCTAGACACAGGCATACTAAAAGTATCTAAAGAACAGCTTTAAGGGCTAATTTATAATTCCTCTTTGCTAGATCAAGAATAGGTCACACTTTAATCATTAAATTCAGATGTCAATGATACCAATTTTTAGCACTTATCTGACACTGCTAAGGTTATTAAAAGCCCAGAATTTCAAAAGCAACATTAAGAAGTCCTTTAGAAAATGACATTTGTCTCCTAATGCATCCTGTGATGCATTAAGAAGGATATATCAGCTCTATGTAGAATTCCAGCCAAAAATGTTTAACTGGAATCTGACTAGGAATTAGACAATTAGAATTTAGGAACATTCAGAACATTCTGGGAAAAAAAAAAGGCTTATAATCTTCAAAAGATGTCATGAAAAGACACACAAAAGGCTAGGCAATAATTCTAAATTAAAGAAAACTAAAGAGACATAACAAGAAATGTAAGTTACAATCCTTCGCTGGAACCTCAACTGAAAGAACAAAAGCACTAGCTATAAGAGTACATTACCAGGTTAAAAAAAAGAATTTGAATATAGAGAGAATTTTAGATAATATGATTTTATCAAAGTTAAATTTCCTGAAGGTGGTATTTATATTGTGGTTATGTGGGGAAAATGTCCTTGTTCTTGGGAGATATATGCTAAAAGATTTAGTGCCATGTTGTCTATAACTCTCAAACAGCTGGGCAAAAAAAAAAGTTGGAGAAGAAATGTGGCAAAAAAGTAACTGATGAATCTAGGAAAAAGGTATATGGACGCTTAATCATACTATTCTCGCAACATTTCTGAAGTTCAAAACTTTTCAAAATTTAAGAAAATAAAAAATGTTTATTTGAAATAAATAATCCTTTATGAAAGCGAGAGAACAAATTGGGGAATTATGGGATGATTACTTCAGATTTGTGGTCATATGTTTAAAGTGAAATGTACAGTTTCTGTTTTTCTACAACCATGGTCCACTTTCGGGTCCAACCACAGAGAAAGCAGAAAATTAGTTTAACCAAAGTTGAAGTTTTGCCAATTGAATAACATGGTGGGGGTTGAGAAGGAATGCAAGGGAATGAATATAAAAATGGGTTTAGAAATAAAAAACCATGTCAGTTGACAGAAAAATCATTTAATAAAATCCAATACCCTTTCATGATAAAATATACTCAACAAACTACAAGGTGACTTTATTTGGAAATAGGATCATTACAGATATAATTAGTTAAAGTAAGATGAGGTCATACTGGAGTAGGGTGACTCCTTAACCTAATGACTGGTATATCCTTATAAGACAGACACACAGGGAGAGCCCCAAAAGCAAAGATTGCAGTAACACAGCTGTAATCCAAGGAAGAGCAAGGATTGATATCCTCTCCATCAGAAGCTAGGAAGAGGCAAGTAAAGACTCTACTCAGAGCCTCAGAAGAAATGTGACCAGCTGTATCTTGATTTCAGACTTCCATCCTCCAGACTGAGCAAATAAATTTGTTGTTTTAAGCTACCCAATTTGTGGCACTTCGTTATGGCAGCACCAGGAAAGTAATACAGAAGGAAACTTAACTTCCTCAACATACTAAAAAGCATTTATGAAAAACACAGCTAATATCATAATGGTGAAAGAATGAAAGCTATCCTCTAACATAAGGAATAAGCTAAGAATGCCTGCTTTCACCACAGCTAGTTCAAACCAAAGCAATTAGGCAAGAAGAGTAACTTTACAAAAGCCCTCCAAATCTGAAAGGAAAAAAGTAAACCTATGCCTATTCATAGAGGACATGACCTTATATATACAGAAAATCCCAAAGAACACAGACAAAACAGAGCTAATAAAAAAATTAAGCAAAGTTGCAGAATAAAAGATCATCACACAAAAATCAGTTCTATACACCAGCAACAAACATTCCAGAAATGAAATTAAAAAAACAATTCTGTTTACAACAGCATCCAAAAGAATAAAATACCTAGGAATAAACTTAACCAAGGAGGTACATGACTTGTAAACTGAAAACTATGAAACAGTATTGAGACAAATTAAAGAATTACCTAAATAAATGGGCTTTAGTGTTCACGGACTGGAAGACTTAATACTGTTAAGAAGACATATTATCAAAGTGATCTACAGATCAAAACGCAATCCCTATCAAAAGGGATAGGATGACTAGAATTAAAACACACACACACACACACACATACACTCAAATATAACAAGTTGGCAAGGATGTGGACAAATTTTAACCCTTGTACTCTGCTGATGGAAATGTGAAATTGTGCATCCACGGTAGAAAACTCTGACAGTTCCTCAAGTTAAATAAGGAATTACCATGTGACCCACCATTCCACTCCTAGGGACCCAAAAGAATTGAAAACAAGTACTCGAACAAATATTTGTACATGAATGTTCATACCGTGTTTCCCAAAAATAAGACCTAACCGGACAATCAGCTCTAATGTGTCTTTTGGAGTAAAAAATAATATGAGACCTGGTCTTATTTTATTATAATATATTAATTACATTATATTATACTATACTATATTGGTATAATAGTATAGTATAGTATAACGTATTATACTATACTATACTATAGTATAGTATGATATAATACCGGGTCTTATATTAATTTTTGCTCCAAAAGACGCATTAGAGCTGACTGTCCAGCTAGGTCTTTTACTCGGAGAAATATGGTAGCAGCACTGTTCACAATAGCCAAAGGGTGAAAAAAAACCAAATATCTACCAACTTATGAATGAATAAAGAAAACGTGGTATATATCAATACAATGACACATGCTACAGCATAGATGAACCTCAGAAACATCATGTGAAGTGACAGAAGCCAGACAAATGGTCACAGATGGTATCTTGAATAAGTAAATCCAACGACAGAAAGCAGGTTGGTGGTTGCCAGATGCTGGGGCAAGAGGGCACTTAAGGAAGAGTAACTGCTTAATGAGTACAGAGTTCTCTTTGGGGTGATAAAAATCTTTGCAACTAAGTAAGATAGTGGTTGCACCACATTGTACATGTACTGCATGCCAGGTAATTGTATACTTAAAAATGATTAACTTTATATAAATTTCACCTCAATAAAATATTTTAAAAAGTACCAAAGTCATCTGACATGTGCACATTCAATGCCTGATAACCATGCTACCTTCTTATTAAAAATTTCTTCTCCTTCGTGTTTTAGGGCTGCACTCTTATATGGCCACTATATTTGCATTGTGACCTTTTCTTCTCACTCTATACGTTCACCCTCAATTTCATTAACTCATAGTTTACATTGTTATCTATACAATGGCAATTACCCAAGTCTTATTTTAAGACCAAACTATTTTTCAAAGATCTATAGCCACAATGTTAAACCAAGTCTTGGGTATCCCACATGCACCTTAAGATTCAACACAAACATAACAGGAATCCATTATCAAATTGTCAAATCTACTTTTTATATTATGATTTTTATTTTCATTAATGATACACCACCTACAGCCACCCTTAATATAGCAAAGTGAGAGGCATTTTTGAGTCCTCTTTCAACCCTGTATCAAATTTATCATCCTAGTATTTCCTGAGAGAGGCCTATTTTCCCTTTCTTTTTAATCTTTCTCCTCTGTATTACCTCTTTTTGTCTACTTTAAATTTATACTAATATTTCAAGGATCATTTCCCAACAGGAACTTAGTACAAGTTATTATACAGTACCTATTATAAAAGCTGCTATAAAGATACCTGATTTCACCACGAAGGAATAACTGTTATGGCAATTCTCCTACTGTAGTAAAACACCTAAAACCTGGAAAAATTATATGAAACAACAGTTTTCAGACACTGAACAACAGGCAGCTCAAAACTGATCTGTGAGGGGGAAAAAAAGCAAATAATTAAACTCTATGAATGTCCCAAATTAATGACTGAAGACAGTTTTTAGATAGTAGTGCAGAAAGGTGGAATCCCATCAGAGCAGAATGGCCTACCAGAATTGAGAAGATGGAGACAGGAGTTCAGAAAGAATGGGAAGACTAGAATTTGTAGGGAAGTACCAAAAAACAGGGACAGATATACACAGAGCCTCAGAGATGTGCAGGAAAGTCCCTGGAGTCTTTGGTTGAATACTGTACCATGTATGAGAGGAAACTTCCTGAAGTCAAGGGCTGAGAATAATTCAAGTTTTATTCTGAAAAGATCTTTTAACAGACAGGGCATTGGGTCAAATCCTCATACCTTATTATAGGTCTAAATAAATATTAGAATAAAAGATGCTCTGGATCTGCCAAAACTTATCCGCAAGCCTAGAAAGGACCAAACATTTACAAAACTACCTAACACGTGACCCAAAAAAAAAAATAAAAAAATCCAAAAGTCTTCAAAGGAACACTAGAAAAGTAACCACCCAACTAACATAAAATTCAAAATGTCTGACATTAAATCACAACCACCAAAGAAGTAGAAAATAATCCATAATAAAGAGAAAAATCAACAGAAAGAGACCCAGAAATGAAATGACAGAATTAGTAAAACAAGTACCTTAAATAAGCCATTATAAATTTTATAAGTGTATTCAAAGTTGTAAATGAAAATACCAACACGATGGGTAGAAAAATGAAAGACATAAAAGACTTAAATGGACATCTATCTTTGACCATATAAGAAAAAAAAATCCGGAAAACACACAAATACATGGAAGCTGAATAACACATTAATAATAGCGAGTGGGTCAATAATGAGATCAAGGAAGAAATCAAAAGAGACCTCGAGACAAACGAAAATGAAAACAGAACTACCCAAAAATCTATGGGATGCAGCGAAAGCAGTCCTAAGAGGGAAATTCATAGCAGTGCAGGCCTATCTAAAGAAACAAGAAAATCTCCAATCAACAGGCTTTCTTTATACCTAAGGAAATTGGAAAAAGAACAGCAAAATAAGCCCAAAGGAAGCACAGGAAGGAAATAATAAAGATCAGAGCAGAAGTAAATGAAATAGAGACCCAAAAACCAATATAAAAGATCAACGAAACCAAGAGCTGGTTTTTTTGAAAAGATAAACAAAATCGACAAACTCTAAGCCAGAGTCACCAAGAAAAAGAGAGGACCTAAATTAATAAAATCAGAAATGAAAGAGAAGTGACAGCAGATACCACAGAAATACAGAAAATTTTAAGAAAATACTGCAAGCAACTATATGCCAACATATTAGACAATCTGGAAGAAACAGATACATTTCTAGAAGTATACAATCTTCCAAGACTGAATCAAGAAGAAAGAGAAACTCTGAACACAGACCAATTACTACCAAAGAAATTGAATCAGGAATCAACAAGCTCCCAACAAAATTCCTGGACCAGATGGCTTCACAGGTGAATTTTACAAAACATTCAAAGAATTAACACCTATTCTCCTCAAACTATCCCAAAAAATCCAGAAGGAGGGAAGGCTCCCAAGCACATTTTACGAGGCCACTATTACTCTGATGCCAAAACCAGACAAAGACATTACGAAAAAGAAAACTACAGGCTGACATTCCTAATGAACATAGATGCAAAAATCCTCAGCAAAATACTAGCAAACCGGATTCAGCAACACATTAAAAAGATCATATATCACGATCAAGTGGGATTCATTCCTGGTATGCGAGGTTGATTCAATACCCACAAATCAATTAATGTAATACACCACATTAACAAAATGAAAACTAACAATCATATGATCATATCAATAGATGCAGAAAAAGCATTTGACAAAATCCAGCAGCCATTTATGATAAAAACTCTTAGCAAAGTGGGAATAGAGGGATCATATTTCAACATAATAAGGGCCATATATGATAAGCCCACAAGTAACATGATACTCAACAGGGAAAGGCTAAAACCTTTCCCCTTAAGATCAGGAACAAGACAAGGCTGTCCACTTTCACCACTTTAATTCAACATAGTTCTGGAAGTTCTAGCCACAGCAATCAGACAAGAAAAAGAAATAAAAGGCATCCAAATTGGAACGAAGGAAGTAAAACTGTCATTATACGCAGATGACATGATACTACGAATAGGGAACCCCAAAAACTCCACCAAAAAACTATTAGAACGAATAAATGAATTTAGTAAAGTAGGAGGAAATTAATATTCAGAAATAAGTTGCATTTGCATACACCAATAATAAACTATCAGAAGGAGAAATCAAGAAATCAATCCCATTTACAATTGCTTCAAAAACAATAAAATACCCAGGAATAAATTTAACCAAAGAAGTAAAAGACCTGTACTCAGAAAATTATAAGACACTGAAGAGAGAAATCAAAGATACAAATAAATGAAAACATATACCATTTTCATGGATAAGAATGAACATAATTCTTATGAACAGTTATATGTAAAATGTCAATATTACCTAAGGCAATATATAGAGTCAACGCAATTCCTATCAAACTACCAATGACATTTTTCTCAGAAATAGAACATATAATCCTAAAATTTATATGGAATCATAAATGATGCCGAATAGCCCTGGCAATCTTGAGAAATAAGAACAACGTGGGAGGTATCACACTACCCGACATCAAATCATACTACCGTGTTTCCCTGAAAGTAAGATCTAGCCAAACAATCAGCTCTAATGCGTCTTTTGGAGCAAAAATTAATGTAAAACCCAGTCTTATTTTACTATAATATAAGACCCGGTCTTATATAATATAACGTAAGACTTATGTTATATTATATAAGACCGGGTCTTATATTATAGTAAAATAAGACTGGGTTTTACATTAATTTTTGCTCCAAAAGACGCATTAGAGCTGATTGTCTGGCTAGGTCGTATTTTCAAGGAAACAGGGTTGGCTATAGTAATCAAAACAGAATGGTAGGTACTAGCATAAAAACAGACACACATATCAATGGAACAGAATAGAGAGCCCAGAAATAAACTCATTCATATATGGTCATTTAATCTATGACAATGGAAGCAAGAATTTACATTAGAGTAAAGACAGTCTAGTAAGTGGTATTGGGAAAACCGGACTGACACATGCAAACAAATGAAATTGGACCACCTCCTTATGCCATATACGAGAACAAATTCAAAATGGATTAAAGACTTAAATGTAAGACCCAAAACCATAAAAGTCCTAGAAGAAAATATAGGTAGTAAATTTGCAGACATCACCCTAATATTTTTAATGATATATCCCCTTGGGAAAGGGAAGTAAAAGAAAAAATAAATATATGGGATTACATTAAACTAAAAAGTTTTTTCACAGCAAAGAAAACCATCAATAAAATAAAAAGGCAGCCCACTGTAATGGGAGAAGATATATGCCAGTGATACATCTGATAAGGGGTTAATATCAAAAATTTATAAAACACTCATTCAACTCAACACCAAAAAAACAAACAACCCAATTAAAAAATGGGCAGAGGACATGAACAGACATTTCTCTAAAGAGGACATACAGATGGCCAACAGACATATGAAAAAATGCTCAACCTCACTAATCATTAGAGAAATGCAAATAAAACCCACAATGAGATACCATCTCACTCCGGTCAGAAAGGCTATCATCAATAAATCAACAAACAACAAGTGCTGGCGAGGCTGTAGAGAAAAGGGAACCCTGGTGCACTGTTGGTGGGATTGTAGAATGGTGGAACCACTATGGAAATCAGTATGGAGGTATCTCAAGAAACTGGAAATGGAACTACCTTATGACTCAGCAATTCCATTCTTAGGTATCTATCCAGAAAAATCCAAGACGCTAATTTGAAAAAATATATGCACCCTTATGTTTATTGCAGCACTATTTACAATAGCCAAAACTTGAAAACTACTGAAATCTGATCGGTTGACAATTGTGGATTAAGAAACTGGTACATTTATACAATGGAGTATTACTTGGCTATAAAGAAGAATGAAATCTGACCATTTGTAATGATATTGATGGACCTAGAGAACATTATGCTAAGTGGAATAAGTCTGTTGGAGAAAGACAAATACCTTATGATCTCACTTATATGTGGAATCTAAAGAACTAAATAAATGAGCAAAGTAAACAGAAATAGTCTCAGAGATATAGAGAAAAAAACTGATGGTTGCTAGAAGGGAGGGGGTAGGGATGAGGGGAAAGGGGAAGGGATTAAAAAGCATAAATTGGTAACTACAATATTGCCATGGGAATATGAAAGACAGTTTCGGAAATATAATCAATAATGTTGTAAAGATTTTATAGGGTGTCAGATGGGCACATGTCTTATTAGGGCGACCACTTCATGAACTGTGAAGATGTTGACCATTGCACTGTACACCTGAAGCTGAAGCTGAGTAATACTGTATGTCAACTATAATTTAATGTACACATATAGGCACGGGATATGGAGTACAGCATAGGGAACAGAGTCAATGGCATTATAATAGATAAATAAGATGTCAGAGGGGCAACAGATTGGGGGAGGAGGATTATCACTTTGTGAAGGGTGAAATGTATAACTATTATATTGTTTTGTACACCTGAAACAACAACAAAAAATCTGTACAGGCCTGTATCTATGAAAGGAATTTGGTTCACAGTTAAAAACCTCCTACATCCAGGTCCAAGTAGTTTCACTGGTGAATTCTACCAAAATTTAAGAAAGAAATATTACCATTATACCAACTTTTCCAGAAAACAGACAGTCTCTAATGCCAGTTTTACTGTGGTACTAAAACCAAAGATACAGGAAGAAAAAAACTATAAACCAGTATCCCTCACAATGCAAAAATCCTTAACATTTTAGCAAAATGAATCCAGGAATACATAAAGAAGACAAAATACTATGACCAAGTGGTGTTTAGTTAACATTTGAAGATCAATTAATATAAATCACCATTTAAACAGACTTTAAAAGAACTGTATGATAATCTCAACAGCCGCACAAAAATCACCCAGCAAAATCAACAACCATTTTGGATAAAAACACAGCCAACTAGGAAGGGTACTTCTCAACCTGATAAAAAGCATCTAAAAAACTAGCAGCTAACACCATATTTAATGATGAAACACTTGACGCTTTTTGGGGTGAAAAACATGTTCTATATCTTGATTGTGGAAATGCTTATGATGTTAAGAGTTATCAAAACTTATACTGTACCACTAAAATTGGTGAATTTTATTGTATCAATAAAGTTGATTTTAAAAATCCACCATAATTTCTTTGGGGTTGTTTAAAAAGTTTAGTTCTTTAAACAAGAATGTTGCTTATAATAATAAAAGTATTGCTCATTTATATCACTGTGTCTAAGGATTCATAAACAATGAAATACAACTTTTAATTAATAGGTATCTGATGTATATTTACATTATTACAAGTTGAACCTTAAATAGAAGATAGCTCTGCTATAGTCCATACTGAGAATTCAATATTGAACTCTTAAGAAAGTGGGAATTTCTGCTAAAACTGATCAGCATTAATCAATAACATAACCAAACAATATACTATAACAACAAAAGAACTAGCTTTAATCTTTTATATAACTATTCTTGTGGTCTTATCTTACAGTGTATTTCTAAAAAAGCGCTTAAACATATAAATTAGTCAGCTGACCGACCTAATTCAAACTGTGCTAAGAATTGGACTAAAATTTCCTTTTATCTTACACTTGGAATTCTCTCATTTTCCTCAAACCAAATCACTCAACTACCATCAAAATATTCAAGAAATGGGTATTTTTAATTATAAAAATAAATGTATAAAATGGTACCCATTATTACTTAAAGTATTTTCTAACTGCTCAGTCATACCCATTAGGTCTTATTACTAGAGGAAAATGAGAATTCTTTAAGCTCAAAGCAGGAAGCTAATATCGTAAGAACATTTGCATTTCTGCTCTACTAAATATGGACAGGAATAGAGACAAGAAATTTGCCTTTTACATATTTTGTTGAAGGAAAAACAAATGACTATGGGCGTAGCCAAATGAAGGCTCTATAAACTAACACTTATTAATGGAAGGGAGAAGATATTTCAACTATAATACTAGTAGATAACAAGTATTAACCCATATTTCCACTCCTTTATTAAAACTGAAAGTCAGCACTTCTCGCCAGACAACCCAGTATGAATAGAACATAGCTGATAATCAGACTAAAGGGTAACATGTACACCTAAGTAAAAATGAGATCGAATTTTTAGATAGGATGTGGGTATCCTAGTTTGTTTTTTAAATAATGCTTATTTATCAAAGTAGATCATTAAGAACAAATAATGCTAAAATGGAATTAGCTCATGTTTTCAAACCATTAATTCTGCAGTCCATTCAATCACTAAGGTTTCATGGTTAACTCACACTTACTTAAAATGCACATAAACACTATTAACAGTCTACCTTTATTCCTCAACTCCGACTAGTCCAACCCTCAGATAATGGTTTACATTGGACAAAGTAAATGTTAGCAGGCTTGTTTCTAAACTAGTGAGGATATCTACACACTCCTTAAAAATACAACTCAAGCCATATAAACCACGTGAATTAGTGCTGCTAAATAAATAGTAACATTCCAAACTGCCTTTCATTCATAAATATTGCTGAGTTTTAAGAGAAAAATTCATGTGTAAAGTGAATAAGAAAAATTACTTAAAAACACTGAAACTTTCAAATTACAGATTTAAATTACAACTATGTATGATTAAATAGCATAATTTAATATCAAGTTATTCTACATTCCAGAGTAAGGTAAATTCAACATTTTATCATTTGACTTAGCCAATCATTAAAGAGAACTCCAACAAGTTCATTACTGGCCAACAACAAAACTTCTTTCAAATATCAAATGGTTACATCTAGAGTTAATACTGAAGACAATCCCTATAATGAGAACTATACATCTCTTTCAAAACTTAGCTTTAACGAATCATGAGCATTTGACAAACTGTTGGTGTAGCAGAAGTGAAATTTTAAATCAAATCTCTTTCAATGATATTTCTATCCTACCTGTATCTTCAATAAATTCCACACATTTTTCAACAAATAGTGGTATGGGCTTCTCAGCTGTAACCAGATCCTGGAGGGGCATCCCAAAGTAATTACTTTCCCAATTTCTACGTGTTGGTGGATTGAAGTTCTTAGTTTTCTTTCTCTGCTGTAAGAAAACATATTCAAGTTAAAACTATTAAATTAAAATTAATTTCCTTCAGAGTAACATTAGTATTGAGCAATATAAATACACATTTTTTTTAATCAAAGAAATATTTAAACACTACATTCCAACCATGTCCATCAATATGGGGCTCATTAATAAATTCTGCTGGAAGCAGCAACTTGAGCAATGGAGAGACAAAAGTGAACAGAGAAAACATGGCTGATTAGAAAAAAATGTTCACTTTGGAAAATAATAAGAAACTAAGTAATTAGGGGATTTAGAAAAGATTATTTTCAGTGCCTATGCAAAGGAAAAATTAGGAGTAAGCAATGCTCAATTCACTTTAGGTGGTCTGTACAGCTATATTTATAAAAACATAATATAGCCTTTTTTTTTTTTTTTAGATTTTATTGGGGAAGGGCAACAGGACTTTATTGAGGAACAGTGTGTATTTCCAAGACTTTTTTCCAAGTCAAGTTGTCCTTTCAGTCTTAGTTGTGGAGGGCGCAGCTCAGCTCCAGGTCCAGTTGCCGTTACTAGTCGCAGGGGGCGCTGCCCACCATCCCTTGCGGGAGTCAAGGAATCAAACTGGCAACCTTGTGGTTGAGAGCCCACTGGTCCATGTGGGAATCAAACCAGCAGCCTTCGGAGTTAGGAGCACGGAGCTCCAACCGCCTGAGCCACCGGGCCGGCCCAATATAGCTTTAATTATTGATTATACAATGAAGCTATGTAACTTCATAAACTTTTAGTCCCATCATTTGTCCCTTATCTTCCCATTTTCCTCCCATTTACTGACTCGATTTCTTAATTAGAAATAATTTTCATAAGCCATGGACAAAACATTTTCACAATAGTAAAAACAAAATTAAATAAGAATTTTCAGAGTTTATGTTCAATCTAGCATTGGGAGAAAGTGGGTTCTTAAGTAGGGAGTGATCGTCTCAAAAACCTAAGGAAGTGCTATCTGGATTTCAACTGCTGAGGAGATTCTGAGTCAATCTTTTTGGAGTAGGGCATAGTAAGCATCTCCACAGATGACCATTGTGCACCCCCAGTTGAGAATCTCTGAAATAAAGGAAGATGAGGAAGTTTTTTGAAATTCAAAGATGTCAGAGCACTTTTATTGACAGCGCTTGTTCCTATTCCAGTCCAATTTTATTTGCAAATCTGTATTTTCTCTGATATAACAAATCTATTATTTTTCGTTATCATTCCTGACTTAACAACAAGATAAAAATATACCATTTCTAATTAAAATGGTGTGTCTATGGGGGAAGGAATACAGGCAGAGCTTTCAATGCCTAAAAACAATCATCTTAATTTCCTATTGTTTCTGGAGAGTCTCTCCTTTGGATGGATTCTCCCATGTACAGAGGGTGCCAAAAAAATGTATACACATTTTAAGAAAACTATTAAAATTGTAATACTCAACATTTACCAATAACAAAAGATGAATACAAGTCACGTTTGACTTCTGCAATTACAAGAGGTGCTCAAAGTGGTTACCATCAGCAACCAGACACTTCTGATTATGGCAAACTACTGCTTGAGTAACACTGACCAAAGTGTCCGCTTGTATACATTTTCGCTTTTTTGGCACCTCAGGTATTCTTTCAAGTCTCTGGATATCTTGAATAATTAAGTCCTTTCTTCATTTCAATTTCAGGTTGCTCCACCTAACAAACCTCCAGGGCTCATGAAATCCATCTTCTAAATCCTCATATACTATCATCACTCTCTGGTAATACAGATTATATACACTATAACCAAATGTCTGGAATATTGCCAACAAAGCATTCAAGTGTTTGATCTGGCTCAAGAATTAACCTACCAAATCAAGTAGTATGGATCCTTACTCCTTAAATGATCCTTCCACTACCACCACCACCAAAACAGAACAATGTGTAAGGAAGTAGAAATGAAGAGACTATAATTTCAAAGCTGATGTAGGGATACACTGGCCAAATCCTTTTTCTCAGGAGCACTAAGGTATGTTTTAGCCAGCAAACCATTCGATTAGAAAAATAAAAAGTGAAGCAAATTTTTTGAGAGAGGTAACACAGTGGTGAAAAGATTGTATGAGGTAGATTAATTAAAACAATGCCTAGTCTATGGCAAGAGGAACAGGAAGAGATAAAAATATTTTAACAGTCTGCAATGCCACCTCAAGAACACAAAGTTTTAAGAAAGGTAAGCTAAGCTAGTCCTAACTGTTCCAATCAACTCTGTAGAAATCCTATTAACATTGCCCTTTAGGAAAGAATCTAAACTCTCAGATGACTCTGAAATCATTCCACACTTACTTACCATTCAGATTATGAGGGAGAGGTAAGTGTAAACTTTATCTAAGTAGCCCATGAATACTTGACTAAAATTGGGGAGTGGAGATAGGGAAGCAAAATAATGTTGATTCTCTGGCATATGCTCAGGGAATATTCTCCAAGGTCCATAAAGTTACAAGGGCAAGTTATTTAATTCTGTAATTACATCAAGATTCAGAGCTAGTAATCTACGGTAATGAAAGGCTAAGTTGCTTATATCATGGAATTTCTGGCAAACTATTAAGGAGTAATTTACTAACAGAATTGTCCTGATAGTCAAGTTGTAATGGGGGATGGAGGGGAAGGCATAAAAAGCTTATGTGACTTTTAATTTTTCTACTAATTGACACGGCTAAAAAAAATTCTACACAGAAAAAGTTTTGGATTAGACATTCCTGCAGTAGCTTTATGATGAATAAAAATGTATACAATTCTTTTCTTCTATAAGTGATAGCTCTTAAGAAGCAGAATCACTTCAGGGAGTTCTTTTAAAACACGTGAATTTTGAACAACTCTACATAATCATGATACACACCTCCTTGGTTAAGAGTTGATCTATAACTATAAATTTATACCAACTCAAAATGATTTATATAAATTTAAAATCTATTTCATAAATTAAATTACCTAAGGCTAGATGATTACAACTGCTATAAAATGTCACCAAGATATTCTGAAATGCAAAAAAAAGATGAGGAGTATGGTTTTTGGTCATTTATAGCTTATGGTCAACCATTAGTCAGAAATGGGAGTCCCCAATCAAATAATTGTGCCAGCTGAAAATTGAGATCTGATTTATGATAATACAATTTTTCAGTCACCACGTTTACACATATCTTAATTTCTACCTAAATGCAAATGCCTACAGTCTTTCTTTCTGGCTACTTAAGCAAATCGCATGTCTGGAAAAGTATATCCACAGTAAAATAAACATTCCATCACAAATAATATAAACAACATTATCAATTAAGTGTCCAGCAGATATTAAAAACTATTAGTACAAGTAAACAGGACCAGGAAAAGGTAAATAAATAAATAGCTCTTTCCAGAAACTGCTCTCCCACTTCAGTAATACCAGCAACAGTAAGTGGGCATCTAAGCAATACCCTCAAATAAATATTATGATCAATTAACATTTACAAAAACACAATACTCAACTGCTTCATTTGCAACCAATGAACTCAAGAACCTTAAGTAGCAAAAAGCAGTTGACAAAGTTTTTAAAGAATCCAGGAAACAAGAAAATATGGACTTCTCTATTCTCGTAAATTTAAGATGGGATTGTTGAAATAAAAGATTTTTAAAAAATGAGACAACAGGAGGTAAAATGTAAAGAAACTGAAGGAAAAAAACCCATTAAAGAAATGAAAACCTCTTTGGTAAAACACTTGAAAAGATCAGAATAAAGTGGCAAAGATCAGAATTCATCTTTCTACTGTATCACTCCTGTGACATGCACCAAAAAAATAATCTTTAGCTCTCATTTTAAAAACAAGTCTCAATTTCACTCTCCCTTTCAGCTACTTGCCCCATAATACTACTCCCTTTTGCTGACAAATTCTGAAGAAGTCATCTGTACTTGATGTCTCCGATTCTCCTCCTTCCATTCCTCTTGCATGTACTCAAATTAGTCTATCACCCTCATCACTCCACTAAATCTGTTCTAATTTAGGTCACCATTGATTTTTTTGCTCTTATCTTACCTGACCTTTCAACAGTCACTTTTGACTGGACTTTCAGGACACCATCTCTATTACCTCACTCACTCTCCCCTTATTAGTTTTCTTTGCTAGTCCTTCCTCGCCAAACTTGTAATGTTGAGACCACCTCAGGCCTCAGTACCTGATTGACTTTTTTTCTCAGCATCTATATTTACCCTCTTGGTAATGTTATCCATATGCTGATAACCCAAATTAGTACTTCCAGCTCAGCTCTTTCTGAACTCTATAGACTTATCTGAAACATTTTACCTGACGTCTTCACTTGAATGTCTAAAAGGTATCTTTCTCAACATGTGCAAAACTGAACTCCAGATGACTTCCTTATAATGTGCTATATCTGCAATCTTCTCCATCTCAGCTGCTGGTAATACCATCCTTTATGTTGCTCGAGCTAAAAATCTTAGGAGTCATCCTGATCCCTCTTTTTCTCTCACTCCCTACTTCCAACTGTCAAGCAAATATGTTAGTTATAGAATTTAACTACTACTTAACCATCTTCACTGCTAACTCTCTGGTCCACAAGGTATCACTTCACACATCTAGATTATTTCACCGACAACTCAATCCACCGCCCCCCCAACCATTTCTACCACCATTCTCCCTACAGACCTTTCTCAACCAAGCAAAATGATACTGCGTCCAAAATAATGGCCTGCAAGGCCACACACAATCTGCATGTGTGGAACTCTCCCTCGTTAAATTCTGACCTCATTTACCTCCACTTTTCTCATCATTTACTCCCTTTTCTTCCTACCACATGGCGTATTTGCATTTTGAACATGCCAGACATGCTCCTGCCTTAGGACATTTACACCCGCTGTTCCCTTTAGCTTCTCAATGAGGTCTACACTGACTACCCTATTAAAAATTGCAATCTTACTGCCTGTATTTCTCTAGCTCCTATCCTATACTCCCAAACCCTCTTATGTTGCTTTCTCTATCCACAACACTATGTAATTTACTCATGTAGTATTATTATTTTTTGGTGTTTCCCTAATACAATTTAAGCTCCAGACAAGGGCAGGGATTTTTATCTGCTTTGTTCATCAACATACTCCAAAGATCTGAAATACCGTCTGTGAAAATGAAAAAAGTACAAAGATAATCAAGATCTCTCCTGAAATAATAAACTTAATTTGTAGATTGATCTCATCATGTACTAGGAAAGATAAACAACAAATAGGAGTGAACCATCAAGTTACAGACATACCATACTGAACTCAGGAAGCTTCTTTAATCTTTAATGCCCCCAGGCAGAAGAAATCAATAACCAACAAGTGAGGGAAAATACCAGGCTAGCCTCAAAGTTTTCAGGAAAACTGGGAAGACAGAAGACTCATGTATAGGAATGTTTATAGGAAAAGGATGTGTCAAGAATTCTTTACTCGGCCAGTATATCACTCAGATACGAATAAGAAACACCTATAGATTTTAATTCTCAAATATGTAAAAATTAGTATTTAAAGTACAGTACTCAAATTCCTTCTGAAAAATGTCCAACACATGATGAAACATCATCAATAATAAAGTCATATTTGGAGAATTTGTGCTTTGAAAAATATAAGAATTAACATTGTAACTGTTAAAGATAAAACTAATTCTAAGTTCCAATGGTATGGCTGCTAAACATAATCTAATCTACAATTTATGGGTAAAGCTTCAAAATGTAAAAATAATGATGTGCTATGGTTGGGGATTAGGATAATAAACTGAAATGGGTTCAATACAAATTTAAGAATAAAAATAAGCAGTACACAAACTAATAGTTCATTTTTCTATTTTTCTTTTTTGCTACTGATAAAGAATACATATAGAAAACAAAAAAAAAAGTGAACAGAAACTTATAAAAACAAATATAAATGGAATAATATCAGCTAATCTAATAGATTCTCAGGTACAAACCTAAATCTGACTATCCACATGCCTTAAACAAAGAGACTCCTAAGAATTGAAAACAAAAGGATGGGCTCTTCCAACTCGAGTTTGACCTACAGCTGCCTGGAAGGAGATGGCAGCCCAGCAGTGTCCGTGCTCTCCCGACAGGTGCGATGCTTCAGTATATCTGTGGTCAGGCCATTTACCAAGCTTGTGAAGCCACCTGCTCAGGTATATGGTATCAAAGGTTGCTATGCCACTGCTCTATATTCTGGTACACTTAAACAGAATAAACTGGAACAAGCAGAAAAGGAATTGTTGAGAGTAGCACAAATCTTGCGAGTAGCACAAATCTTGAAGGAACCCAAAATGGCTGCTTCAATTATGAATCCCTATGTAAAGCATTCCATTAAAGTGAAAAGCCTAAATGACATGAGAGCAAAAGAGAGGTTTTATCCCCTCACATCCAACCTGATCAATTTGCTTGCTGAAAATGGTCACTTGAACAATACCCCTGGAGTCATTTCCGCCTTTTTTACCATGATGAGTGTGCACCGTGGGGAAGTACCTTGCTCAGTTACCATCGCATTTCCTTCAGATGTAGCCACTCTTTCTTAATTAAACGGTGCTTAAGAGCTTCCTAAATAAAAATAAGATACTGAAACTGGAAGTTAAGATTGATCCATCAATTGTGGGAGGAATGACTGTCCGTATTGGAGAGAAATATGTTGATTATGTCTGCAAAAACCAAGATTCAGAAGCTAAGCAGGGTTATGCAACAGGTTTTCCTAAAGTACTGATTTTCTGTCAGGGAAAAATTCTTAAACTTGGAGCAACAATAAAATGCTTCCTGAACAGGGGGGGTAAAGGATGGCCTTTTTTAAAGAAATAGAACAAAATCATCAGATTTGTATGGAACCACAAAAGATCCCAAATAGCCAAAGCAATCCTAAGAAAAAAGAACAAAGCCAGAGATATCACACTCCTTGACTTCAAATTATACTACAAAGTGACAATGATCAAAACAGCATGGTATTGGCAGAAAAACAGAAACACAGACCAATGGAACAGAAATGAGAGCCCAGAAATAAACCCACACATGTATGGGCAAATAATTTGTGACAAATGAGCCAAAAACATACAGAAAAAAATGTAAGAGAAATGTAAGAGAAAAGCAAGCCTCTTCAATAAACAGTGCTTGGAAAATTGGAAAGTCACATGCAAAAGAATGAAACTGGACCACATTTGTCACCACTCACAAAAATTACCTCAAAATGGATAACAGACCTATATATGAGACCTGAAACAATAAAATACATATTAGAAAACATAGGTACTAAGCCTATGGACCTTGGTCTTAGGATTTTATGAATATGACCTCAAGGCAAGGGAAGTAAAAACAAAAATAAATGAATGGGACTATGTCAAACTCAAAAGCTTCTGCACAGCAAAAGAAACCATCAACAAAACAAAAAGCAACCAACCGAATGAGAGAAGACATTTGCAAACACCTCCAATAAAGAGTTAATACCCAAAATATAAAGAGCTCATACAACTCAACAAGAAGAAGAAACACACAATCCAATTAAAAACTGGGCAGAGGACCTGAACAGATGCTTCTCTCAAGACGACATACAAATGGCCAACAGATACATGAAAAGATGCTCAACTTCACCAGCTATTAGGGAAATGCCAATCAAAACCACACTGGATACAAGCTCACACCTGTCAGAATGGCTATTATCAACAAGACAAGTAACAACAAGTGTTGGAGAGGTTGTGGAGAAAAAAGAATCCTCAGTCACTGCTGGTGGGAATGTAAATTGGTACAACCACTGTGGAAAACAGTATGGAGGTTCCTCAAAAAAACAGAGTTATCATATGACCCAGCAATCTCTTTTCTGGGTATCTACCTGAAAATATTGAAAACATTTATTCGTAAAGATGTATGTACCCCTGTGTTCACTGCAGCATTATTCACGGTGGCCAAAACATGGAAACTGAAGCATCCTTCAATAGATGACTGGATAAAGATGTGGTACATATATACAATGGAATGCTACTCAGCCATATGATGAAATAGTGCCATGTGCAACAACATGATGAATGGATTTTGAGAATATCATGCTAAGCGAAATAAGTCAGATGGAAAAAGTCAAGAACCACATGATTTCACTCATATGGGGGATATAAAACTGAAAGCAACAAAGGAACAAACAAAAACTCATAGATACAGACAACAGTCTGGTGATTACCAGAGGGAAAAGGGGCTAGGCAGAAGGTAGACAAAGGTAAAGGGGATCAATATATGGTGACGGAGGAGATCTGACTTTGGGTGGTGAATACACAATGCAATATACAGATTATGTATTATAGTACTGTACACTTGAAATGTATATAATTTTATTAACCAATGTCATACCAATAAATTTAATAAAATTTTTAAAAAGGATGGCAAAAGTAATGACTTCTTGTTTTTAAAAGAGCAGTATTAACATTGATGTTTTCTTCAAGGCAGAAAGCTTTGACTGCACAGAGTTAACCCTACCCCCATCCCTTTTCCCCTACAGCTTCATTGGGTCTCTCCCAAATTATTCTTATGAATGTATAAATACTCTCTAGTATCTCTCATTTTAAAAAACAAACACGAAAACCCACCTTTGATCCCACACTGACTTCTACTTGCTGCCCCAATTCTTGCTCCCTTTCACAACAAAACATCTTGATGATGTCATCTACACCTACTATCCCTACTTTTCACATTCCATTCAACTTATTTTCATCTGGCATTCTCTTCCATTCCACTAAACTGCTTGTCAAGATCAGATACTTCTGTACTATCAAATCAAAAAGTAAGTTTTCTCTCTGTCCTTCCCAAGGTCGTAGCAACATTCTTTGACTACTTCTCCTTAAACACATGCTCTCTTGGCTCCCATGTCACTCACTATTCTTCACAAGCTTTTCCTCTTCACTCACCAAGGATTCCTTTTCCAGCTTTATCTGCCAACACCTCTTCCTGGTCTACTCAAACTTAGTTCTGAGCCTCCCTTCTTCTCTAGGTGTACTCTCCCCTTACGTGAATTTATCTAATGTCATAGCTTTAAATCCTTTTATATCCTGATAACTTTTCCTCTGAGCACCAGACTCATAACTTTAATACTTCCACTGAGATGTCAACACAGATATTTTAAACATAACATAGAAAGCACAAAGATGTCTCGATTCCACCTGGCCTGAAACTTTTCACCTTTAGTCATCATTATCTCAGTAAACATACCCAGTTGCTTAAACCATAAATTAAGAGTCAACCTTGATTTTCCCTTTTCCTTTACTATCCACAGCTAATGCCTGCAAAGCCCTGTTGGTACGACTTCCCAAATACTATCTAGAATATATTCACTTTTCCCATTTTTGATACCTGTACCTGGCACAATATAGCACATGGTAGATGCTCAGTAAACACTAACAGAAGCAAACAGAATTATAAACAGGAGCCAGGGAAAGCTTTTACCATGTAATATTTCTGTTAATAAACATACAAAGTATTGTTGGTTTATTTACCAATTTATGTAGTTTCATTATACCTAATTACTCATTCCTATGGGAGTCACTATACAGGTATCCTAAGCTTATGCATCCAAACCTAATAAAATCAGGATTCATACAAAATAATGATTACTTATAAAATTCCAAGAAAAATTAAACAGCCAACTCTATGAATTCATTTGGATATGAAGTGATATACTTTCAACAGTGTGTAAGAAATGAGCACTTATTGTGTGCGTAACATGATGCTAGGTATTGAGCAGGATACAAGAATCAGTGGAAGTAAAGTTAAATGCCCTCAAGAAACAGATAATCTATTATGAAGAAAAAAACATCTCATTATCTGTCATATAATTAAAAGGACATACAAAGTAGTATATGATTAAGTGTCAAAATAATTAGATGTAAGGCTTAAACCCAAACTTCAAAAGGTAGAACTTATAAAAGCAAAAGATGACGTCGGACATTTCAGGAATTTAGAAAGAATCTGCTCTGTACGTCATTCACTCATCTAAACATTTGGGTGCCTACTATATTTCAGCCTAAATACTCAGAAATTACTAGAAACTGCCATTTATTTACTGTTCACTATATATTAGGTACTTGTTAATAGTATATGCATAATCTAATCACCGAGTTAGTTATGGTTTTGCATTTATTTCAACATACCTGTAACTATAAAGTATCTACAGAAATGAATAATGAGGGTAGAAAGGTAGGCAAGAACCACATCACAAATGGCTGTAAGTGCCTAACTAAGGAATTTGAACTTTATACAGAGGCTACAAATTTAATTTGTAGAGAGGAGATTAAGCACTTCTATTAGTCATATCCCCAGAAAGTACCATACAAGAATAGTTTGAAGCGAATGAATAGGAGACACAGAAACTTAATTTAAAAGTTTCTACACCATCAATGCTGATGAGGACATGGAGAAACTGGATCTGTTATATATTGCTAGTGGGAATTTAAAATAGTACACCATTCTAGAAAACAGTTAGGCAGTTTCTTATTAAGATGAAATACGAATCAAATATATGGTGATGGAAAGAGAACTGACTCTGGGTGGTGAACACAATGTGATGTGTGGATGATATATCACAGAATTGTCCACCTGAAATCTATGTAGTTTTACTAACAATTGTCACCTCAATGAACTTTAATTAAATAAAAAAAGACTAAATATGAAATTACCATTTGACCCAGCAACTGCACTCCTGGATTTAAGAAACGAAAATTTATGTTTATATAAAAATCTGCACTCGATTGTTCGCAGTAACCTTATTCATAATAGCCCCAAACCAGAAACTACACAGATGTCATTCAACAGGTTAAAAAACTGTACTATACCCCCATATACGGAATATTATTCAACAATAAAAAGGGACAAACTATTGATTTATGCAACAACTTGACTGAATCTCAAAGAAATTATACTGAATGAAGGAAAAAAAAACAATCAACCCCAGAAAGCTACATACTGCATGATCCTATTTATATAACATTCTGGGACTGGCAAAATTATAAAAACGACAAAATGGAAAACAAATTAGTGGTTGCCAGGGGTTATGTATGGAAGGGAATGAGAAGGGAGAGTGTGGCTATAAAAGGTAAACAGGAGGGATCTGTTGGTGACAGAACTGTTTTGCATCTTGATTGTGGTGGTAGATACACAAACCTACATATGAAAAATTGCACAGAACTAAAAACATCTAATACATGGTAATGGAAAGAGAACTGACTCTGGGTGGTGAACACACAATGTGAGATACAGATGATGTATTACAGAATTGTACCCCTCTTATCTATGTAAGTTTACTAACAATTGTCACCCCAATAAACTTAAAAAAAACTAAATACAAACACAAATGAGTGCAAGTAAAACTGGGAAAATCTAAACAAGATCTGTGGATCACATTAATGTCAACACCCTGTTGTAATCTTGTACTATAATTTTGCAAGATGCTACTTTTGTGGGAAACTGCGTAAAAGGTGCATGGGATCTCTCTGCATTATCTTATGGCATGTCAATATACAATTATCTCAAATTAAAATGACTTTTTAAAAAAGGTTATTGGAATAATCTAAGTAAAAAGTTATGACAATGTCAAGTACAACTGTGACAATGAAATGAAACTGTACTTTACAGCAGAATAAATATCAGCTAAGTAGAACAAACAGCAATTGCCTGCAGCTTTGCCCCACAGTAGCTTCTTCCTGAAAATATATTCTTACCCACATATGGTGAGGACAGGGAAGTATAAAATCTATGACGTATGAGGAAAAACCTGCCTTTCCTAATGAAGCAGGTACAAACATGCCTTGTATGAATTACTTCTATAATCTCACAGGAAATTTCCTTAAAGACCACATTCTGCTATACAGGGTTTCTCAACTTTAGTAGTATTGACATTTTGGGTTGCATAATCCTTTGTTGTGGGATATCACTTAGGAATTTGAGGTGGCTTAGCAGAATTCCTGGCCTCTACCCAATAGGTACCAGTAGCAAAACTCCCCATCCCAGTTTTAACAGCCAAAAATGTCTCCAGACATTGTCAGACGCTTCCTGGAGAGCAAAATTGACCCTGTGGAGAACCATTGTGCTAGGCTAACAAAAACAAGGACCAAGAACTCAAGTTTGGGAGATGGCCACAGATGTACTTTGAGAAATCTGAGGATTTTAATTTTAAAATAGATTAATACATAACTCAAAACTGAGAAACACTAATGTAAGGTACACAAAAATGAATGATAATCATTAATTGCCCTCAAAAAGCTTACAATGTAGTAAGAAAAACAAAACTTATTAAACTACAAAGCGGTAAAACTACTTAAGGTGGGAGGAGGTAAGTATTACACCACCGCATAACATCAGTATAAGAAAGAAGTCTTTAGTGGGAGCCAGGACTCCATGAAGGTTTACTTAACCTTTTTTAGAAGTCTATAAAAGCTGTAGGTGCTGGATGAGAGTCCAAACACACTTTGAAAATCTAAGATGTTGTGAAGGCTCTTTCATACCCTTTAAGCTAACGCGAGGTGAAAAGAGGGAGAGAAAATAATTGTAGGGTAATTAAATGTGGTCTGGTTTCCTGTATACACCAACAAACTTGTTCTAGTATTGATTCATCTCTAATATGACATCATCATACTAAGCATTTCAACATATATTATCTACCTGGCAGGTATTTTATTAATGCCATTAACAACTTCATGAACAAAAAAATACACCTGGAGTCACCTAGAAAAGGTCCTAGCAAAACACCTAACTATTCAACTGAATAATGGGTGGATTTCTTCCCAGGTTCTCCAAATACATACTTTAAAATGCATTCAAATGAAAATAAGTTTTATATTACACCCAGCATTTCCCTCTTAAAACCAGTGTTTCTCCCTTTGCTTCCCATCTCATCTGTTAGGTACTTTCTTTTACTCGAATGGTTGCCAATCAGAGCATCAACAAAGAATGAAACATTTCAGGGTGTCTTCCTCCTCCCTAACATCAACAGAGGTTCTTAAGCTAGAGTCCTTAAAACTCCAATAAAATTTTGTGCATGTGCATTTTTCCAGGGAAAATACTAAACCTGTCCTCAAGTTTTTAAAGATTATGAACAATTTCAAAAAAGCCCAAAACAATTACTTTATACAAAGAGTATGCAAGGTGTACCTTTTATTTGCACAAACTTAGATAAAAATCACAAGATCACTTTTGTCCCAACCTTATATTTTGCTCTAAGAATTGGAAACATAAAAAATTACTGCCCTCTTTACTTGAGGACTCTTTTACAACATAATTGAGATGACAAGAAAACATTACAGAACTAGAAATTATAAAACTACACCTACTGTAGAAATAACTCTTCTTGGACTGTGAAGGACCATATGTCATATACCAAATACTGGAGTATATAAAATTGACAACCCTATAAACTTACCTGTAAGTCTTGTAATAGTAACAATCGTTCACTGATATAAAATTATAATAAGAACACAATATGTTGTAGGAGTTAAATGCCTCCTTGACACATTAACTAAATACATTCTAAGAATCGTAATTTTGCAGAAATAGAAGTAATTTCAATAATTTGTGCTATGTCCCTTTTTGCTCAACATTCAGTATGCTGCTATGAAAGCTAAGAAAAAAAGCATAAATAGAAAGCCACACTGAAGAAATTTACATTTGCTTTTAAATTAGTGAAAACAAGCATACCTCTGACACAATCAGTTAAATGAAGTCTCGTTAGAATACATGAATGAGAAATCTACTTTAAAAACTGACCACCTAGTTGCATTTCAATCTCAAGGTGAAATGTAATAAATCATGGTCAAACGGATAGCACAGAAAAGACATAGCAAATACTAAAATATAAGCAGAAAAACATTACATATCCATACTTATATAATACCATAAATTGATGTAGCCAACACCAGAAAAGCTACTAAAGAAATCAATTCTAATTTTCTAAAAATTTTACAAACACCATAGATATAATCAAGCAGAGGTAGGCCTATCCATACCTAAGTCATCCCTGTATGTCATCCCATTCAGTGTTCAGGCATAGTGGGCATTTAGGAAGATGCTTGTTGAATAAAATGACAAGTTTCTTGATTCAAAATAAACTTATTAAACAAACACATAAACTGTTCTTTTATTACTACTGCAAAAACAAAGCCATATACTCATACTGACTTTAACTGATCACAATACAATATACTATGCTATGGAGATCAATTATAAACAAGATATAAATCTTACTTGTAGTACACATTGTGGTTTTCATCCCTTAGAAATTAACCCATTTTGGGGGAAAGCCAACTTCAGCGCCCTAGGAAGAAAAGCTCAAGCCTATATCAATAGCCTAATTCTATTCCCTGGCCAGAATTTACTTGCTAGGAATGGATACAGAACCTAACTAAAAGCACAGAAGCTGGAAAAGATGCTGGCTGAAGGGCCTGGGAAAGCAGCTTTCTCATTCTTTTGATCATACTTCTTTTACAAAAGTGACCCTCTCTTTTTCCTGTAAGGAAGTGTCTACAAGTAATAATGATATCCATGTACTAACTGCCAAGAAATCTAACTGAGGTACTCCCAAAAAGTAAGTGAAAAAAAAAAGAAAATCTGAAACTCAAAGAGCTCAAGATTTTGTTAAATGCCCTTGCTCTTTAAACAAAGTGCAAGCCTACCCTATCTGTATCGTATCTATAAGTATTGCTCTTTCAGTAAGCTTTTAGCATTCGATTTTTATTTAGCCTTAATTAAAATTCTTTCAAGATCCTAGTTTCTTTCAGACATGAACACTGATTGTCAATCAAATGACTGTCAAGAGATTAAGCGATATGCACTAAAAATGAAAAGCACTTACCCTGTAACTTATGCATTTTGAACGCAAACAGCAGTTCAACACAGACATGTTTTCATATATTTCATAACTTTTACACCTGAATGAACAATTTATGGATCAAGAGAAAAATTCTGATCATCACTGGTTAACAGTATTTTTAAAAAGGTTCATTTTACTTAATAAAGACTGAGGTTCTAGAATCTAGAAGTCAGAGGTCAAATAATTCTAAACCTAAGCTTTACTACATTCTAAAGGATTTACCATACTCAGGTACCAATTCACTATTTGCTAATATTAAATTAACATCTTATGACTCAATACACACACACACACACACATACACACACACACACACACACACACATACACATAGATATCTCTCTCTTCAGTTCTTTAAAGAAAACACACCATTTTGGTATTCTTCCCCAAACAAGCTCCAAAACCCTATTACAATGGCTAAAGCAGCAGACTCTAAACCCGGGGTTTAATAAGAAAGGAGCAGTAAAATAAATACACACGGACTGAAAGGAACATTTGAGAATAAAATAGGAATTTGTAGTTGCTAATATAAATAAGAGGATGAAAAAAATTCAAGACCTGAAAACAAGATAGGAAAACAATTTAAAACGCTGAAAATGAAAATTATCAGAAGACCAGCTTGCTCTAATGCACCATGAAATTCACCAAGTATTTTACTATTTATTGTCTGAATCAAGCTGACAGCACTGAAGTAGAAACTGAAGAAAAAACAAACTAGCTTAAACACAGGTACCTCACTTCATTGAACAGATGTGTTAAACACTGGCGATTTTTATCAATACAACTAAAAATTTCTCATCCAGTTCATTGTCGCAAAGCACTGTTTTTTAAACAGCTATAGGTTATAAAATCAATTCAGCAGGTCACAATCAGAACTTTTTCTCACAGTAATAGACTAGAAAATAAAAATATCATATACAGTAGAGGTAAGTATTGTTTTGTGAGATTTCATCTATGCAGAAATATTTACATGTATAAATGGGTCATAATTAAAAACAAATTCTCACTGATGGTTGTCATCAAGAAATGTCTTAGAGGTTTTCTTCCTACAACGAACACTAAACTCATTTTGGAGTACAGAATCAAAGACAATAGGTCAAATATATCGTGATGGAGAACTGACTGGATGGTGAACACATAATGTGAAATATAGATGATGTATTACAGAATTGCACACCTGAAATCTATGTAACTTTACTAACAATTGTCACCCCAATAAAATTTAATTAAAAAAAAAAGAATCAAAGACAATCAAGCATAAAGCCTTCTCTGATTGGCAGAAATAACAACTAAGGCAAGTTTAAGAGAAACAGATCGCTGAGCCGTCCTTAGATGCCACGGTTGCCCAAAAGTAATGATTTTCTGTGTCTGAGAAAGGACTCCTAGACTATGGCTCCCACCTTGGAAACAAAAAGTGAAGGTAAACAGAATGAACTTAATAATAGCCTTTACTGAGCACCAATATATGCCAGGCACTTGAGACACATATTCCAATTTCTAGCACAATTCCATAGAAGTATTATACAGATGCTCCTCAACTTATGATGGGGTTACATCCCGTTAAACTCCATGTGAGTTGAAAATATCACAAGTCGAAAATGCATGTAATACACCCAAAGTACTGAACATCATAGTTTAGCCTAGCCTACCTTAAACAAGCTCACAACACAATATCCAAAAAACACTGGCAACACAGTACACTGCAAAGTATCAATTGTTAGCCCTTGTGACCACGTGCCTAACTGGGAGCAGCAGCTTGATGCCACTGCCCAGCATTATAAGGGTATTGTACTTCATATCACTAACGCTGGAAAAGATCAAAATTCAAAATTAGAAGTATGGTTTCTACCGAATGTGTATTGCTTCAAAAAGTAAAAAAATCCTAAATCGAACCATTGTAAGTCAGGGACCATCTGTTATTCCTAATTTACAGGTGAAGAATCAGCTAAGAGAGTAAGTGGTTTATTCTTACTCTCTACCTACTGTTCTTAAGGATCAGCACGACTTGGTCATTCAACACTGGCAGTTCCTCAAGGTTCTGTTAGGCACTCCTTTGTCTTCACTCCATAGGTCATTTCAACTATTACCACCCCTACTACACTGTCTCCTAAATATGTATCTCCAACTCAGACCGCTCCTCTGAGAACCCATGTATCTAATGACAAACTAGTATCTCCACTTCAACTCTAAAACCAGTTATAATTTCCACACTAACTCCCAAACTGGGTAAATTTCCAAATTTCATCACGAACATCACTGATGAAGCTGCATAAGCTAGAAACCAACAAGCTACCTTTCCTATCCTGTTCATCATCCTCACCCTTCCCCCACAGACAAAACATCAAATCCTATGATTTTAAGTATCTCTTACATCCATCCCATTCTATCCATTGCCACCATTCTCCCACCCCATTCCAATTACTCAAAGCATCATGGTGCACTCAGACTGTTATAATACGCCAACTGGTCTTCCACATCACTCAACCCATTCTCTACACTAAAATCAAGTGATTTAAATCCACTCACTGTCTAGTTTCAAATTACTCTTGGGCTAAATAACAAAAATTCCTAACATTGTTAAAAAGGTCTGAGTCTAGTCCCTACTCTCAAGTCTCTCCCACTGATCACGAGTCAGCAGAACTACAGCTTGGGGCCTCAATCCAGCCTGCTGCCTGTTTTTGAAAATAGCCATAGCTCATCCATTTTCGTATTTTCTTTGGCTGTTTTCACACTGCAACAGATTTTAGTAGTTATAACAAGGCTGTGTTACTCTCAAAGCCTAAACTATCTATTCTCTGGTTCTTTGCAGAAAGATGTCAACACCGCCTGAAATCAGTGACCAGCCAGTGACCACCTTTAAAAAGACACCGTGATCCCTCTCACATGAACATTCTAGTCATTTAGCATTAAATATTCTTCCATCCACCCAGCCATTCCCTAGTTAAATGCTATTCTATCAGATCTGACTTGAAATGACTCTTCTAAGGGAAACCTCTTCTCACCCTCTAGACCAGCACATCTCCAGTCAGACTAGCCTCATTTCAAGTGTTCAACAGCTGCATGGGCTACCATGTTGAAGGACAGCTCCCAGTCGGAGGTCTGTGGTTTGGGGGCTCTCTATTCTATTCTATTGGTCAAAATGCCTATCCCAGTACCAATACCACATTATCTTAAATACTAAAGTTTTACATCTGATAAAATAAGCACACACACATCATCACCACTACACCTCTGTGTTTCTTACTCAAAAGTGTCCTGACTATTGTTAGGTTCTTTGCTCTTCCATATATGGATTAGAATTAGTGGGTGAAATTTCTTGAAAACCCTTGACATGTGAAATGAAACAACACTGAGTCCAGAGATCAGTTTGAAGAGCAACTTCTTTATGATATGCCATATTCATGGACAGGAAAGCACTAGCTCCCCATTTATTTAGGTCTTCTTCACTATCTTTCAATAAAGTTTTATACTTTTCCACATAGAGATCTGCATGTCATAACTACTAGGTAATTGATAATCTGCCGTGCTTTTGTAAATGGTATCTAGTTGTTTACTGCTGATGTACAGCGATGTAATTGACTTCTTGACTACTCAACTTACATCAAGCTATTTTGCTATTTTACCAATACTAGCAATTTATCTGTAGATCCTTTTTGGCTTTCACATAGACAATCATATCAACCAATAACAATTTTGTTTCCTCCATTCCAATACTCATGCTTCCCTGCCCCCCTTATCTTAACTGAATAGAAGTGGTGACTGTGTCTGTTCCTAATTGAAAAGGGAATCCATTTCCCCATTTAGGATGATGTTTATTGCAGATTTCACTTATTTGTGTGTTTGTAGATACCTTTTTTTAAGTTAAAAATGTTCTCATCTGTTCATAATATAGCAGCTTTCTTATGAATCTACTGTATTTTGCAGCATATAATGCTCACTTTTTTGCCCAAATTTGTGAGGGAAAAATAAGGACCAGCATTATACATGGGTAGTACTAATTCCGTATCTATATAAATGTTTTTCGTTATTTTATTTATGCTTACGAGTTAAAAGTGTAACTCTATAAAATCAATAACGATATCCATATGAAAAATAATATCCTGGTATATAATTGGTTTTGTTGAACTTATAACGAATTTGCAACAATGAAGAATTCTTGGCCTTCTATGATGCTTAAATATCGTAAATTTGTTACCAGTACATAAAATTTCTTGTACCTTGTATCTGTTCTTGTGTTTTGTTATTTGTTACATAAAATTTCTTGTACCATACTGTTAAAAAATAAATGCTAAAATTCCTTTACAATATAATACAAACAAGTACCTCAATGTAAACAAATAAAAATTTGAATTAAAAAATTAAAACGAAAGATTTTTTCCCTGAAAATTTGGGCCAAAAACGTGGGTCCGCATTAAACACAGGAGCACTTTATACATGGCAAAACATGGTAAATTTTATCAAGTGCCTTTTATATACTGTCGGATGTTTTTGCTATTATATGTCTAACATTCCTTATCTAAAACCCTTGCTTTGGGGCAAGATAAGTTTAAGAATTCTGAAATTTTTAGTTAGCCATACGTACAGTACAAAAAATGTCTATTATGTAAAAACCCCAGCAAATTGTGGATTGGTACTCTGTACTCAAATACATTAACATTTTGGCAGTGAATCGTATAGATATTTACTCTAAATAAGATAAACAACATTAAGTAGTCTCGTATCACTTTGAGTCAGGTTTTAACAACAGCAACAAAAAAATCAGGTTGTGCTGCCAAGTTCTAAAAAAAGATTGATTTTCAGGTTACTGGACTTCAAAATTGCAATTAAGGGTCTATGGACTGTCTTTTGTTTAGGATTTTTACATGTAACCTCATAATTAAAATGGGACTATAATTTTCCTTTGTTATACCACCCTTGTCTGGTTCTGCAATTAAGGATACATGACTTCAGAGAATAAATTAAAGAATGTATTCTCCTGCTTTCTATTTTCTGGAACAGTTTGTAGAATACTGAAATGATTTGTTCTTTGAAAATTCTCCTGTAAAATTATCTGGGCCTCATGTTTTTGTGGCAAGATGCAACTACTATGTCACAATTTATTTAAGTTACAAGATTATTCAAAGTTTTCTCATCTAGGTAAATTGTTCTTTCTAGGATTTTTCAAAATTTGTTGACACAAAATTGTTACTAGTACTCACTATTATCTTTTAAATCTGATCTATCTGTAATTATGTTCCTCTTTACTTTCTTGGTGTTTATGCCTTCTCATATTTTCTGATCAGTCTTGCCAAATGTTTGTCTATATTTTCTAGTCTTAAAAATCAACTTCTAGCTTTGTTGATTTCTCATTTGGTCTCTGTTCCCCTATCACGTTAAATGTGTACATCAGCCTCCTATCTAGACTACTTGATGTCAGTCTCTTTCAAAATTGCAACTTGAAGTCCAATCCAACTTTACTTACTGCTCAGGCAGGCCCAACTTAAGTAACTGCTTTCGAATTTAAAATAAAATAGCTCTTCAGTTTAGCAGAATCTTATACATGCAATGATATTTTACAATACTCTGAATTAGAACAGTTTCCTATCATTTCTCACCTTGCTTAGTCACAGTTTTATGCTGCTTTACAAATGATTTTCCCCACCTAAAATATCTTTTCTCCTTCTTAAAAGCCAATCGACATCCTCAACACCGATAATTTACCTTTTTCATGAAGTTTTGTGAAACTAACGCCACACACTCTATGGTGACTTCTCATCCTGTATTCTCTGTATATTTATATTTGAACAATACTATCACAAAATATAGTGTACATAGTCTCTTCCTTAACAAATTTACCATGTGTTGGGTACTCTAAATCGGTATGAACTTGTTTCTCATAGCAGCCCTAAGTATGAATTTCCTAGATGGAAGTACTGAGAAGTTATACACTGACACAGCTAGTAAGTGGCAGAGCCTGCATTCAAATCCCAGAAGTGGGCTCTAGACCATGTACTACTCTTAATTATTACACCATGCTTCCTTAAGTTGCTCTTGTAGTACTTTCTAACCCTGCCCCAACCACAGGGTACTACTGTCTCTCAAACTAATTAATACTGAAGCTCTTTAAGGGATGCACATCTTCAACTTTTTTTGTACTTCAACACCTTTTTTACAGACTTAAGTATGTTTTTAGTGCGTGCTTACTGAATTAAAACATAAGACAACTTTAATTACTCAAGTCCAGCTCCACTATGAGAATAATTTTTAGGCAAACTAAGCTGCACTAAAGTGCTCCAGACTTTCTGTAATGCTTAAAGGAAAAACCAGATAGATAACTGTTATATAGTTAACCACAGAGAGATGCAAGGCATGTCAACTGTGTATATATAAATACAAAGCCCTAAAATATAACTGTGGCACAAAAGTGTATCTATGAAATTGCCTTGTAACCTATGTTTATCTTTTTAGGATCACAGGTCCAGAAACCAAACATTTTAAGTGACATCAGATTTTAAAAATTACTTATAGATCTAAAATATCATTTCTCTAATTTTGTTATGAATTCAAATATAATGCACAAAACTAAAAATTAAGCAATGTTATATAAAAGTGCATGAAAATTCTGTAACAGCTCTAAAAGTAAGACAGCCGAGACCACTGTCAAATCAATAGAAAGCAGATTAGAAGTACAACTCAAAGCCAACTCACTACTTCAATACAACCGAGGAAGACTGACATCAAATGAAAAGAGGTATATTATACAAAGTATTGTGTGGAATCAAATATATGAATTATTTACAAGTGGGGAGGAAGAGAATCTAGGTCTGATATGAATTCCCATTTGTATTTGTGGCTAGGAATAATCAAAGACAAATTACTGTACTTAGTAAATTTAAGATGCCAGTGACTGAAAACAGCACCATTATTTACCTCTAAAAAACAAAAAAACCTGTTACTTAAATTATGACATGCCATCAATCTAGATTTAAGACATTTTTAAAAGTTTTAAAAAATGGATTCTAGAATCATTGAAATATAATTAAGTGACTATGTAGGACAAATCAGATGTGAGGAGATTTAATTCAAGGAACATTATCATTAATAAACTAACTGGAATTAGGGACCATGCCAAAACTTCAAGATATAAATACAAATTTGGCACACTCCTTCCCCTCACAGTGCTCAGTTAAGAAATTAACACTGCAAGAGCTATAGGAATAATAAATATCAAGTCATTGAAATACTCAAGCTTGTTGTACATATATCCTAAAGAAATAATCTAAAGGAACAAACTTTTATGCAAATTGGCCACTGCAATAAAAGTGAAAATTAAAACTTGGGGGCCTGCCCAGTGGCTCAGGTGGTTGGAGCTCAGTGCTCCTAATGCTAAGGTCGCCAGTTCAATTCCCACATGGACCAGTGAGCTGCGCCCTCTACAGCTAAGATTGTGAACAATGGCTCTCCCTGGAGCTGGGCTGCCGCCGTCATGAGTGGCCAGTGGCCAGCATGAGTGGCCGGCAGCTATCGTGAGCTGCTGTGAGCAGCCAACTGCATCAGAGAGGGGAGGAGAGGGGAGGAGGGGGGGGGCGCAAGGCTCATACTACTACTAGCATGGGCCAGGGAGCTGTGTCCTATACAACTAGGCTGAGGAACAATGGCTGGAACCTGAGTCGGGGAAAGGCAGAAGAAGGGAAAAAAGAAAAAAATTAAAACTTGGAAGCCTAACCATCCGGTTTTGATACCATTTGCTAAATGGAAAACTCTGTAATGACTAAAAGTATAATTTGAAAGACTATGGAGCAATGTGGAGAAATAAAACTAAGTGAAAAAATATGGAAAAATATTATGTATACACTATAATTCCAACTAAATAAAAATTAGGTATTCTGGTGTCAAAAAACACTATTGGGACATAGGTTCAAAATGTTCAAAAATCTGTTTTTGAATAAAATCTGTTTTTGACCATAGACTGTAGATTAAATAATACAGTAGTCCTCTACCCCCATTCACAGCTTCCCTTTTCAGTTTGTTACCTGCATTAACCTCAGTCCAAAAACATTAAACGGAAAATTCCAAAAATAAACAATTCATAAGTTTCAAATTACACACTTGAGTAGTGGAATAAAACCTCTAGCTGTCCCAATTCATCCTGCCCAGGACATGACTTATCCCTTTGTCCAGTATATACCCACTGTATATGTCATCCTCTCGTTAGTCATTAGTATACATCCAGGTTATGAGATCGACCATCACAGTGCTTGTGTTCAAGTACCATTAATTTACTCAATAATGCCACATTCACATAACTTTTATTACGGCATATCATTGTAATTGTTACCTATTACTATTAGTTATTGTTAATCTCTTACTGTGCTAATTTATAAATTAAACTTTATCATAGGTATGTATGTATAGGAAAAAACAGTATATAGTGTTTGGTACTAACTGCAATCCACTGGGGGACATATCCTCTGTGGATAAGGGGACTATTGTAGTATTGCAACACTGTTAAATTTCGTGACTTTAGTATCTGTACTGTTGCCATTTAAGAGAATGTTCTTGTTATTAGGAAATACACAACAAAGCATTTCATGATAAAGAGTCCTATATATCCAACTTGATCTCAAAGGGCTCAAAAACAAATAAATAAATCCCTATACACACACACACAAACACACACCGCTCAAGCAAGTGGGACAAAATGTATACAGCTGGTAAATCTTGGGAAAGAGTATACAAGAGCTCTGTTTACTCTTCCTGCAACTATTCTCTAAGTTGAAATTATATTAAAATAAAAAGTTAACAAAACAATTAAGTAGACTTGTGATCAAAAATGGAAAAATAACACTCAAAAGCAATTTAAAATAGAAAGACGGTGGATGCATTAGTTTTACTAATAAGCATTAAGTAATTTTAATAACATAAGCAAATTAAAAGAAAAATCCTGAAGTCTTTTAGGAATGATAAAATATGTAGCAAGAACTAGTGTACTAGGGTGACTGAAAAGATGCCAGAGATATTTAATTAGTAGCGTGTCGTGAATTGAGTTTGTGCTATAAGTCTGGCTGAATCTTACTTCAAAACAGTTTACATGCCTAATCTAGAACATAGTAAATGATAAGAAAACACTGAAACTTAGAAAATGTTAAACTTAGAAAATAAAATGGAGTCTATCCCACTATAATGGACAGCAATTACTAGGTGTAGAAAAACTATCTGAAATAAGCTTTTCAAAATATCCGTATCTTTAATTGGGGTTAGTAAACAGCAGTCGGCTGTAGTAATATTTAAGATTATAGAATTAACTGATAAAGAAATTATCAATACATAGAATAAAAGCTTACTGAATGCTATTTTTAAAACCTTGAATAAAAGTTTGCGTACAGTCAGGTGTCAAATAGTGCTGGAAGTGAAGGTGCTGAAGTACCACTGTGAAAGATCTAATAAAAATTTAAATGACTAAATACAATTTTAATAGCATACATATTTGGGTTTCTAATGCTTAACACCATGAGACTAGTAACCATTTAAACTAGTAACCATTTAAAACATAACTTGCTATTTAGTCAGGATTCTACAATTCAACCTGAAGAAACCTTTCTGCAAGTCTTTAGGCAGTATACCACTATCCACAAAGAAGCTGCTTGGAAAAGTTAATAAATTTCCAAGACTACAAATTATTACAGTTTGACTGTATTGTTAACATCCTTGAGTGAGATAGGTATATCAAATTAATATTGCAAAACTGGTAGGTCAGAGAGGAAAAAGACAAATGGAATGCTTTCAAAAAGAAAAAAAGAATAAAATCACTTTATGTCTGAGTTTCTGTAAAGAGAATAAACATAGTCACTCAGAATTTTTATGCTGAAGAACATAAGAACCCGAAATCAAACTTTTTCCTCAAATAAGATAAAGCACAAATAAACGAATGCAATAAAATAAAAAATAATCTGCCCTCACAAAATATTCAGAAAATTAAAGAGCTAATTGTATTTACTGAGTGACATAAGGCAGCTTAAGTTCTCACTGATGTCAAATCCACTATCTTTAAAAAAAAAAAAAATACAATTTTTAAAAGGCAAAAACAAACATCTGTATAAACATTATTGACCATAAGTTAAACTTACCTTTTTATCTTCTTTTACTTTGTGGGTTTTCTTCTTCATTTTTTTATCATCTAATTCCTGGTCTGAAGTGATTGCAGGGTTATCAATACCACCTTTCCACGTTTCAACAGGAGAAAGAAGCGGATCTTCTTCACTTCCACGATGTCTTCCTTTTCTTTTTGTTTTAGAAGTAGTGAAAGCTTCATCGTCACTTGCATCTGAATGTGTTCTTCTATAGTATGACTTGGCTTTACTAAACAGGGTTTTCGATTTGTATTTGTATTTTGAAGGTCTCCGTTCCCCATGACTTTTTGAGGTTCTATCAGAAAATCCATTTTCTTCATCCCCTTGGGTGTTATTTACAAACGAATTTCGAATTTTAATAATGCGATTCTGACTATCATCTGGGACAACATATATCTCATCAGAATAGCCCTTCTGTTTGAAAATTGTGTCAATGGGTTCCGCATAGTTATCTGAAGGATCAATATCTTCAGGATGTGCCAAAGGCACCCGGGAAGTCTGTTTTCTCGGATTTTTACCAATACCAGCTTCAATTGTTTTTAAAAGGTTTGGGTCCAGTTTTTTCACATTTGTCTTAGGTACAACTGGTTTAGGTTTAATAGGTGGAGGCACTTTATGGTTGCGTTCATGGTCATGACAGTTGGGGGTGCTATGAATAGGATATTCATTTCCTTCCAAATCTAATCTATATCTGGAACGATCACTAGGTGTTGGAAGCAACTGTACATCATCCCCAATTGGACTATAAGGAGGTGGTGCTTCTGTATCATCATCTGAATCAGGGTAGTTGTTATAGGGAAAACAGTCTCTGGGAGATGGTAGAAAAACATCCTCACTTTGATGGGTTGATTCCCTTGTATTATCAGATAAATAGGAATTTTCTATCATATTTTTTTTCTCTAGAACATCACTGAAAAACAGTGTAAAGACCTCGGTTTGCCGATGATACTGAGACAAAGAATACAATGCTGTAAATTTAGCAGTTATCTCAGTTGCAATATGTTCTCCTTCAGTCATTAACTCCTTGATGGCCTCATTTTCAAAAAAATCTGCCTGGCTGTCGGTAACTGCCACCAGCTGTACAGGAATGGTGTCCTGAACTTCTGATAGAAATGCTCGAAGCATTCCCATTGATGCTTTCCGTTTGGCAGAATAAACTAATATATATCCGTGAACCAGTTCATCTTTCCTTACTCCAATCGAGGAATGATATGATAATATTGTGATCTGTATTCGCCTCCTTTTTTCACCAATGATTTTATCAAGCATTAGGGAATTATTCTGTCCAGCTTGAGCAGCACTGCAAGAATGAGACTCAAGGAAGGGTGAAAGAATAAGATCCACACTAAATGGATCACCACACATGGCACACATGACAATTCTCAAATCAGCTTCTGATACATCCTTATTGGTGGGAACTGGGCTCACCACATCTAAATTATGTTTAACTGATTCTAATACTCCTCTTAGAGCTTGCTTTATTTGGGTTTCGTTAAATTTACGAGGATATGTACTAGCAGGTACATCTACAAAAGGACATTGTAACTTGTTTGCCAGCTGTTGCCCTTGGTGCCTGAGAATTGGTAGATTCTTACTGGTAGAATTGGTAGAATCCCTCTGATTCGCCAGAATTAATGTAAATGGAAGATTAGCCATATATTTGTCTTTTCTGATCTGAGAAGCTTCAGTTCTTATTTTTCCAATAAATTCCCCAATAAAATTCAGTGACTCAATGGAATTAAATACACAGAAGCACCCATGTGGTTTAAAGGCAGCAGTCCATAACTGACTTAAAAAGTAAGGCGACTTGGCATCAATTGGTCGAAGATCAAGTTCATAAATTTTTCCATCTAAGGCATACTCATCATCAGTGGATTGTGTCCTTATCTCATTTGCTAGTTCTTGGGCAAGGCCATCCTTCCCTAAAATGAAAAGGTTAACTTTATCTATATTGGTACTATCATGGTACAACCGTAAGCGGCCATGATCCAACTGCAAAAGACTACTGGCAAGTAACTGTTCTACTTTAATGTCTGTACAATTTTGGCCACTAAGACATGTTTCTTTAGTGGGATGATAAACAAACCCTATATGCTTAAGTAGAAGAGACTCCCTATCAGGTGCAAGTTTCTGTAAAGCTTTATATCTAGGTTCTTCACTCAAAACTGTATGAATTTCACTCATTTTATCTGAACTAGGTGTTGCATTAAGATCTAAATCATAAAAAAGTTCAGAATGCTCAAAAAGCATTTCCTGAAACTCTTCTTTGGCTTTTTCAACAATTTCTCGCTGATGCCTACCATACACTTCTTTGCTATCAGCCTCAGTAATGTATTTGAAGGCTTCATCCTCCATAACAAAGCACATAACTTCCTCCCACGGTTGCCCAGGTGATATGAACTGAATTTTTTCCAAAGTCTTTTTGAATTTTTCCTTCATTTCTACCCTCCTTTTCTCTGATATTAGATGTTGTACATGATTCTGATAGACTTTTTCAGCTTCTAAAGTGCTTAGGAGGTCAAATGGGATTCGCCTATCATTAATTTTATCTATATGGTCAGTTTCATCCCAAGGTGTTTTTTCTAGCACCACAAAACATAATTGAAAATCTGCTCTCTTCTCCATTAACTTCAAAGCTTCTGACCAATTCAAATGTTCAATCTCTTCTAGATTTGGCAAAAGAGTGTTAAATGCTCTTGGTAAGGTATTTATATATTCTTCTCTCCTTTTTCTTATATGTTCCTGTTTAAGTTGTTCTATATGTTTTGAGAATGTACTTCTGGCCTTTCTTGTTCCCTCTAAGTTGATGTATTCTTCATAATCAGGATGATTTTTTAATTTATTACTAACAGTTTTCCAAGTTGCATGATAATCTCTCACAGTCTGCACAAGTTTTTCAAACTTATCTGTTGCTGTGACAACAAGTTGTCTCTGTGTTTTATAAGCATCCAGATAGGGAATAATTTTAGGCTTGCCACGAGTTTTATCCAACATTTGTACCAGTGCAGTGAAACATGTTTCAATGTTGACATTAAATCGAGCTGATGTTTCCACTACAAGAAGATTCTTCTTGTTTGAAGCAAATGCCTGAACTTCTCTAAGATAATGATCCACACATTCATCACATTTAGTTGCTGCTATTATAACAGGTTTTTTTGACTTTGATAGTTGAACAAAAAGATTATTCACAAATTTAAGTTGATCATCAAATTTCCTATTGCATCCCTGACTGACGTCAATGCACAATAAAAATCCATCTACATTGAGTTTCCCTTCAGGCATTTGCTTCTGTTCAAAGTCTTGCTCCAAGCCTAGTTGATCAGTGCAAATGTACATTAGTTTTTCTGCTGACTGCAATTTAGAGGCAGCTGCACGTTTTATATACGGTTGCAAATTCGTACTCCGATGAGGCAAGAAAGTCTGGTCATCAATGAACTCTGTTTGTTCAATGACATGAATTTTGCATTCTATTCCATCTTCACCACTTTGTGTTATGTCACCCCAGTACAAAAAGTGATCATTGTTTACTACTCGTCCTCCAAAGTCAATGGTGCTAAGCACAGAAGTATGCTCCGGATAATATTCATCTGCTTTTGAGCGTACAAATCTATTGCACAAACAAGACTTTCCAACTCCACAGTTACCTTTGTCTTTTTCAGTCCCAGAGAGTCCAACTACACTGATAGTATAGGATGGGGGACGAGGCTCTTTGTTTTTTGCCATCATAACTCTCTTCTCATGTCTCTACATTCACAAAGGTAACCAGATATACTGCTCATTCTGAAAATAAAATCATCTCAAAATACCGATCCTGAATTTCGGAACTATATTTGGTTGTTTGTATTTCCCTCATTTCTGTGCAGAAAGGTCTTCAAGATCATATGGATCATCTTCCTAGAAAGAGGAGAAAAAAGGACAAACCTTAATCATGAATTACACACATTAAATTATATACATATTAAAGATGTTCATAACAAAGCAATATACAAATTAACGTTACATTTCAAGAAATCATAGCTAATGATTTATTGTTATAAATGCACGATGACCTCAAAATTTACAATTCTAACAATTAAAATAACACAAAATTTAGTTATCTCACAAACTTTAAAATAGCCCTTATTAACTAAATGTGCATTTTGTCTTGACTCCTTCCAACGAGTTTGAGGAAACTAGTCCTTTCCCCTCCCTCCATTTTCCTGCTTTCTGTGACTGGAGACTATGTTTGGTGTTAACTAAAATGTACTAGTCACCTTAACAACTCCCTCACAACTTTTAAAAACAACCTGATTTCTATTATACGTTTCCTCAAAACTAGTTCCCTAAAATGTAATTTCGTATTAATTAGAAAGATTTTAGAATGTAAAAAATTTTTCAAAAAGTTTCAATACACTCCTGTGATATCTATCCAATTTTATGCCCCCAAACAATTAAGATATTCAAATACTTAAAAGGAAAATAGAAGTGGACAGTTAATACAAATACTGACAGTATTTAACTATGCTTGTCAAACTATCTAAGGTGAAGCACCAATTTTTATTTCATATCTGCAAGCCCACTTTTGCAAAACATAAAATGTTTAAAAAAAAAAATCTAAGCCCCATCCTTACTAGATTCAAGAGACATAAAAATTACTGTCAAATTGTTTTTAAATGTTCTTGGTTTCTGCATTTATTTCCTCTGACTAGTTACAAAGAGCTCATGAACCACATTTTGAAGAGAACCAAGCTAAAGAATTTTAAGATTACATATTTGAGACAGTCTTTCAGCAGTATTTGACATACCAGCAACATTATATAACCTTTAAGAATTGCATGTAATTTTAATTTAGGTTATTTATGTGAAAGCAATGAATAAGTCTCTTATAAAGTTTTATTTGGAGATTCTTCACATTCTTGAGGTTGAATTAAAATACATGATTTCTGCCGCATCAAAATTTTACGAGGGAAAATATCTAGCTATGTACATCAACATACGTGAAAATTATCTTTAATCAGACAAAATAAAGACTATAAAGAACATGAAGAAAAAAGGAAAAGAAAGGTTAAGAAAAGAACCACCACCTGGCTGTAAATACCTGACTTCTCCTTTGACCACAACTGCAAGTAAACATCTATTAAGATTATACTGCATATTTGCCACACTAACTAATGGTAATGAGAAACTGTTCTTGTAATTTAAATTTTTGACTAATATTTCAGGTAAAATAATAAATTTTCAGTCTTATAGTCTAGAGGTTTATTGTATTAGCCTCAACTAAATATTAATTTTAATAATATCAGCCATGTGGTAGTCAAACAAAATGTTTAGTAATTTCCCTTTTGTAATAAATAAAATATTACTGTTAGGGAGCAACAAAAAAGTAGAAAACATGAGTAAATAGAACTAATTTCAAATTTGAGTATTATGTCCTAATTTATGACAAGAGTAAAGCCCAAAACCTCTTCAGACATGATTCCCTTATCTATAAAGTGGGGCCACATATCTATACAAATTTAAGAATTAAATAATTTTTTCTAAATGTTCAGTATCTAACAAACAAAAGGTGCTTAATAAATATTAGTCCTGCTTCTCAGAACCAGGGAAGCTGCTGAAGATTATTAAAAAATGGTATGATCAGACTTGTGACTTACAAATATTTATCTGGTAGCAGATTATACAGTAAGTAGAAGAAATTTGAGCAGTCCCACCCAATCTCATTAACTAGTTTTTTTTTCACTAAATTTTTTGTTAAATCTTAATCTGATTAAACTTAGCATTTGTATCTAGCATCAAGTTTAACATTCTCTCCCTAAACTGTGTAAGAGAACAATTGACCTATTTCATTTATAGATATTTACCAAAAATAAAACAGTGAATTAACTGGATAACAAAGTTAGACATAATGATAAAAAGGAAAATTAGTTTGTGAAAACGGCACATGATACCATAGCTAACAATTAAGGAAGAAATTGAAAATAATGGAATATGAGGTCTATCCTTCTTACTAGAAAAGCCAAAAACTACAGACAATATACTTTAAAATATACATCAGAAGAAAACATATCTAGTGATTACTCTGGGGAATTTTTATGTTAAACAGTACAAACACTAGAACTACTTATAGCCCTTTATAAAACAAACATCTATTCTGAAAACTAAGAGCAATTCAAAGACATATAAGACTGTCCCCTGCCTTCCACAATTTGAGACACACACAAGTGTTAATAGAAAAGTAACAATACAAAGTCACATCATGGACTTGAGCATTGAAGAAATTTTTAAGTATAAATCTAATCCTTGCCATAGTCACATCTTTATTAACATTTCTTATATATGCTTATCCAAATACATTAAAAGACTCCTTTCTGCTCTCCTATAGCACAAATCTCAAAATACTGAGATTCCTTTCTCTTTTAAGTTACAGTTTAAGAACCAAAACGAAATCACTCTATCACAAAATGTATTTTAAGTTTCAGAAAAAGGCCTTAAAATTGAAAATGAATGGTGCCATGAAGTCATCATCTTTTCACTGGTCACTGAAAACCGGAAGGCTTTTTATCAAATAGAGAAATAAACTCTATTATATTGAGGATAAATTTTAATACTGAGGCTTCAACACACCCTAATTAGCAGTCTGAATCATAAATATTAAAGTTTAAATTAAAAATAAGTTAGCTTTGTATGACATTCATGGTTTTTCACACCAAATTCACAGTAAACTACCAATTAGATACAGTGAGGAACACATCAATGACCTTCTTTATAACAATGCTCTCAGGCAAGCTACCTGCTGGTATTCTGAAGTCAGCTCCAGAGCTTATGTCAGGAGTCACCATAAAGTGATTTTCAAACTGTGGTGGAAAAATTATTTCATCTAGACATAGGAAACAATACTGGGCAAATAGTTGCTCTCTCCTTCCAACTTTCTCAACAGAGAGCAGTGTTTTCTTTATCTGATTTACAGGTTTACTTAACTGAGAAGCTTTAATTTTAAGTGTTTTCAGGTTTCAAAAAAGTTTGAGAAACTCTAGACTAGGAAAAAAATGCCATCACCCTACCCTCAAAAAGATTTTGCCATTTGTTTGGGTGAGATTGTTATTACCACCTCACAGGAGAAAGATAGCTTTTATGAGGTTGGCTGCAATAGAGGTTATAAGAGAATTTAATTTCAGACATACATGAATTATCCTCAACATCCAGGTCAAAATTGCCCTCCATTAACTAAGGTAGTTTTTCTTTTGTGCTGCAAAAAAAAAAAAATCCATTCTCTTCTTGTGCTCCCACTAATAAACTAATGGCCAATGTCTATATACGAGATATTTTGAAAATTCCTTTCAAATATATTTAACGGTAATATTTATGTGAACCTGTATTTCTACTTTTGATGTAACTTTGCTTTAACCTGTTGTCATTTTCTTGTAATTTCTAGCATTGTGCTTATTTTTACTCATGAAGAAACTAAGACAAAACTAACAATGATCTACTCAAAGTTAAGGGTTAAGAGTGTCTTGATGACTAATCTTTAATAAACATTAGAAAGCTTTTATTAAGCTTTTAAGTTTGCAATGCAGTTTCTCATTTTGCCTTAGATAACCTTATTTCAAGGAAATAAGTTTGGATTAAGTGTAAGGACAGAAATGAATGACAATGCATTAATTTGAATGGAACTGTCCTACAACTGCTGAAATGAAGCTCTCTCTACATCTAAGTTTTCTAAGATATTTTACTAAGCCATTCAAACATAGCGTGCTCCTTTTAATGGAGTTTTAGTAATATGGAGTAGCTTTCTACAAAAATAAACTTTCAATTCTACAAAGCTCCTAGGAAACTGAAAAAAATAGATTCTCAGTATTTCTGGATTTAAACTAAAATTTTACTTTGTACCTTTTCACAAAACTTGCATTCACTTTAACGTTATTATAGTGTGTCAAGAAATTCCTATTGGCCCTATCTTCAAAATATATCAAGAATTTATCACTTTTCACTACCTTTAGTGCTATAACTTTGACCATCATCTCTGGCCCTAGATTATTAAAAAGGCTTCTAATTCCCCTGCTTCCACTTCTGCTCCTCTTTCCCAGGTTATTCATATCAGAGTAGCCAGAGTGTTCCTTTTTAAAACATAAGTCAGAGCCTCCAATTCTTCTGCTGAAAACTCTCCTAAAAGTAAAAAAACAAATCCTTTCAATGGTTTAATATAAGACCTTCCTTCTCCAACCCTGTATTTCTCTCTGATCTACTCTTACTATTACTATTACTACCAGTCTTACTTATTCGCCCCACTCTCATTCTGCTCGTTACAATGAAAACACTGAACTCTTCAGTGTTCCTTGACATGTTAAGCATATTCTGACCTTTGCACTTACTTTTCCCAATACTTCCCAAAATCTCCCTTGCTAACTCCTTCCTCCTAACTTACTACACAACATACTTCTTTATTACTTGTCATTAACCCACCCACTTCGGGTTTAATAAGGATCTACAAATCTTTATATCCCAAGATCCCAGAACAGTGCCTCCCACATAGCAACTACTCAATAAATGCATGAATCGCAATAAATTTAAAATCAAAATGCTCTTAACCCTTTGGCAAATAAAAAAGTATGTTATGTTTACTAAATAAGTGCTGTAATTTATTAATCTAAAAGGTTTTTCTATAGCTATTTATGAGAGGAAATACACATATATTTCAAGGTCCCGCAAATTTAGTCAAAAATTAAGCAATGAGAATGCAGACTATGATCTATAACAATGTATTCAGCCAGAATAATCGTCTAATTTTTATTTTTGACACATTTAAAATCACAATATAGGAAATTACATTTTCAAGACATAATTATAATTATGTGCTCCAGCTTCTTTAAGTCAAATAAATAAAATATCCCTAATATAAACAGATATTCAAGAGAGAAGAAAGCTCTAAGCTTTCTTAGGTAAACTTATCTAGAAGAATTTAAGAATAAAACTGTCAACTGTATACTAAAAGATGGATGTGATATATTGATATACTATTATTTTCCTTAATGTTGCTCATTTTTTCTTTTTGTGTGTTTGTTTTTATTATTGGGGAACAGTGCTTTTCCAGGATGTCAAGTCGTTGTTTTTTGTTTTTGTTTTTCAATCTAGTTGTGGGGGGGGCGGGTGCAGCTCAGCTCCAAGTCAAGTTGTTGTTTTCAATCTAGTTGTTGAAGGCCCATGTGGGACTTCAACCGATGAACAGTGCACTCTAACCCCTGAGCAAACCGGCCGCCCACCGGAGGCTCAGCTCGAAGCTCAAGCTGTTGCTTCTCTCTGGACCATGTGGGGATCGAACCGGCAACCCTGTTGTTAAGAGCTCTTCCTCTAACTAACTGAGCCATCCAGCCGCCCAATGTTGCTCATTTTCAATCACAAATTTATCAATGCTGTGAAAAATTAGAAGAGGAAATGCAAAAGCTATTTTAACATACATAAGATAGCTAAGTAATTAAACAGTGTAGTACCTGTAAGAGGGTTGATCATAGTATTTTCTTTGAACAAGGTTTCTACAACATAAGCACACAATCTTAAAGTTGAAAGGAACGCTAAAAAGTCATCATTCCTATAAATTAGTCTTTAGACAAGACTATAATCAGGTGAATGAAAAGAGAATCTACTAATAATTTCAACAATTTATATAGTGACTAAATAACCTAGAATTATTGTGGTAGGATTTTGGGTCAAACTCCGTTAGGATGAAGATTTTCTGTTTGTCCTGTTTTTTACCATATTTCCAGCGCCCAGAACAGTGCCTGACACACAGTGGGTGCTCAAATATTTGATGACTAGACAATCTCCTCAGATCCTAAATCATTAGGCAATCTTGAAGTCACAGCTGTAGTAGCAATTAACAAAAATCACAAACTGCTACGGGCCCAGAAAGATTAGAACAGCAGAATATTCTAATATAAAAAGTCCAGTTTTTTCCCAAGAACTATAGTCTGCTCATTAACACAAATTATGGGCTTATAAACAGTAAGCCTGAAAGTTCAATGAAGTATTTCCAGGACCATCCAAATAGGCAGTACTCTGAAAGCTCCCCGAACCCTACGCAGCAAAGGTAATTCTGCTTTTACACATTTTTACCTTTTGATATTTCAAGTATTTGTTTTTTAAAAAGTTTCACTGAATAAAATATTTAAAAACCAATGACCTAAACCATTCCCAAACAGATTAACTGCCTACCCTATTAGTTGACACTTTCTTCTAACATGTCACTGAGGCCTTGGTGTAAAAGTTATTCTAAACTCTTCCTAGACCATTTCCTTATCCTGTGCTGAAAACAGAAGAACCAAAGGTCACTTCATTTATATCAACCTATGTAAACAACACATTAAGTATTTACAGTGCTTAGCTACTATCTGCTTAGCTTCATGTCAGAAGTTTTGAAGGTACAAAGGTATGTACAGAGAAGTCCACCAGTGCTATGAATGTGCTCTCCTCCCTTCCAGGGTCTGAGTCCTTTCTCCTCATTTTGGAGAATTGAGATAGTGGGGGAAAAGGCATAATTTGACATTCAATATTGCAATGCTATTAAAGGAGAACACCCTTATTTTAATTACACAAACTATATTAGGTAAGGTTTAACAATTTTCTTAATGATGGTGTCATTAACAAGTCGAGTAAGAAAAAGGAGGTGTGGATTTTTTTCTAAAAGGCTCAAAAGCACTTTCCCCACTATTTTTAAGAAGCTTTATAGTACCATAGCAAAGGAGACAAAGGCAATGTGCTATACTATGGAAATGATAAATGCAATAGGAATTCAAATAATTGAAAGATTAGTACAAATTGGAACAGATCAGGGGTTGGAAATTTTTCTCTGTAAAAGGCCAACAGTAAGTATTTTAGGCTTTGCCTTCCATACAGTGTCTGTTACAACTATTCAACTCCACATCATAGGACAAAAAAGCCACTGATAATACTTAAATGAATGACCATGGTTGTGTTTATGGACACTGAAATTTGAATTTCATAATTTTGACATATCACAAAATATTATTTTGTTTCCTTAACCATTTCAAAATGTAAAAAGCTATTATACCAAAACAGGCAGGTGGTCAGATTTGGCCCCAAGGCTATATTCTGCAGACCTCTAAGCTTCAGTGAAGAAAACGGATTTGAGTGAACTTTAAAAAATAGATTAGATTTGGATTTAAAACAGAAGTCATTCCACGTGTGTGATTAGGGAAGAGTGGTAGAGCACTGCTGCCATGTTAGAAAGTAGAGACGTTTTCTTATTTCTTTTATTTCTGAAGATATGACTACAGAAGGTCTTCAGTGGCTAAAAGCAGTTATACCTTATAATAAGTAATAAGAAGATATTCTAGGTTGGCAGTGGGATACAAAATTAGATTTGGTGGGGCAAAAAGCCTAAGAGATGGTTAAATATTGGAGGCTTTAATGCACCTGAACTATCACAGAACTTAAAAAAAGCAAACCAAGACACAGAGCTTGGGGACTGGCTGCTAGATATAAAAAAACACAAATCAGTCAATGTTTCTTAATGAAAAATTAATTGGTTTTAGCAATAAACAGTGGTTATCACTTGAGTTTCAGGTGACAATATTTCCAAAGACAAATGAAAATACAGAAATGAAATGAGGCAAGGTCTAGAATATAGTAACATGAAGATCATAAACTTTTAGAAATTTATTTAAAAGACCACTTAATATTCTTGTAAGAAATACCAAAAGGGTTACATACTTAGTAGTTAACAGAGAAGAAGAGAAATCTGGCCCTTACAATTCTCCAGATCATAGGAATGTTAATTTTCCACTAGTTCACTAGTCAACCAAAATAAGTAAATATAAAAGAGGTATTATCTTGGCTCTGAAAAGGTAAGTACAGAAAGAAACATGAAATTTTGGATCAAGAAGAGTGCACGATCAACAGGAAGAAAATGAACTATACATCAGAAGCCAAGGTAGTTTTTCCAAGGTTCTTTAACAATACAACAAAGATGGATAGACAGTAACGTAAACATTATTTATTTCCCCACCACTCCATTAACTGTGTGTTAACACTTTCCCTCACTTCTTTGAATTTGGGTTATAAGGTACAAACTGACACGCTTACATTTTTACCTTGTATTCCCCCCCACTTGCTTATCTATCCTGCACTTCCCTGTACTTTAGTCAAGCATCATTAACTCACCTAAAAGTCTTTTTTTCCTCACTTATTCCAATCCTATGAAACTTTCAAATATTCTCTCCTTTATCTAAATTCCCTTCACACTGATTTTTAAATCAGTGTGTAATGCCTTGTATGTGGTTCTTCTACTTTGCCTTGAACTGGCATTTAACTATTCTTAAATTGTCAAACTCCCTAACCAAGGCTATAAGCGCTTTTAAGACAGTAATATTTTATATTTCCTTGACAGTAATATTTTATATGTCCTTGTATTCCTCACAGTGCCCAGCTGCTCAATAAAATATTGGTTAGGGATAATAAAATAGGCAAAATCTAATATGAAGCTAGAAAAATGAAAATTTACTTTTACCATTAATTTTTCATAATGAAAAGCTTGAGAATCTGACATACACTAGTCAAATTTAATCCTAAAATTACAGTTATACATACCTCTTTTTCCCAAGTAATAGTTCTCATTCTAAGTAGTAAAGCACAGAGCTGTAACCAAACACTAACAACCTATTTTATATATTTGACTGCTAGTCTAAGTTATTGTGGACAGTTCACCTCCAAAAGACTGTGGAAAAAAAAAGACCACCTTTGTTTACTGTGTCTCACAATCAAACTCCCACTTGCAGTGAAAATATCCAAATTCAAATGTTTCTTCTTCTGTTTAAGGAGTCCCAAAGAGGCCTTGATAGAAATAGTTGTTCTCTTTTGTGCATCTTTTGGTACTTGTAACTATTTACTCTCTCTTCAACTAAAGCTTCAGGTACACACATCTCCAATTTACCAAGGCCAGATACACAGTAAGTGCTAAATAAAGGAAATATGAATTAATGAATAACAAATCAGAGGCTTTCAATTCTCTTTAATGCAGATGATTTTTTTCTTTTTCAAATGAATTCTTATATTTAAGTACACTTAATAAAAATAGAAACTGCCTTTGTTTGGGAGCGTGGGTTGTCAGAGGAAGCCTCAAGACACCCAGGAAAAATCGATTAAGGAGTCCAAGGAACAGAGTCTGAAAACCAATCAATTTAAAATTATACTTAAAATTCTTACCATTAAAACTATTTTTCTTAATTTCTAATATGATTTTTCCTGGTTTGATAAAATGATCAACAACCTTCACTTGAACAAATAGAAGTTTGATTACTCAAGTCACCAAATGATGAATCACTTTTATGAAAGTATCTTCACAGTTCTTTCAAAAACCAAATTCCCCTGGTGAACTTTAAGTGTATTTTACAAAAACAGACATTACTGAAACACAATACTACACAATGCTTCTTCAGTCAATTACATTATCCTCATACCTTCTTGGTGTACAAAGAAAAAATCATGGGTTTCACAGCCCAAATAGATAGCTTTTAAATATTTTAAATATATATGAAAACTGAAGTCGTGACAGTTAAAACTTATTCTGTAGCTACCAAGAAAATCTTTATTATGCCATTACATATTTAAGTGAATACTAAAGACAACACTTACCTTAAGTCCTGCTAATGTTAAAAAAGTAAGTTTAATGCAGTCTTCATGAGACATAACTTTTTCTTCAATTTAAAAAACTGAGTTACAAAATTATTATTCTAAGCTATATAACTTCAATTCCAAAAAAGGAATGCAAATACAATTATTTTATTCCTTAAAAATCCTTAACTTACAAGGTAAGGTTAAAATAAATTTTCTCCAAAAGAGTAACTGTACTAAATCTGTCTCATAAAAGGGGGACAGGGGGAGATGGTTTCAAAACATTTTGGGTAAGCACGTGACAGAATTAAGATTGTAATTTTGCAATACATTTTTTTAAATTGCTAAAGTAATTTAAATGGGGTGGGGTGCTAAAAAACTGATAAAGACATCAGAATTCTGTGACGTCTTTCTTATGTCAAAGTGTAATCCACCCCATTCCTCAATGTTCTTAATGTATAAAGAATGGTAAAAATAAGACCTGCTGAAGTGGTTAAAAAATGTAGCCTAAAAAATGTAGCCTACACATGCCAATCCAAATCAACTGTTCTTTAGTCATCTGTATCATTCCAATTTCTGCTTAATTCAATCAGATCAATTGAGCTATTTCTTGAAAGTTACATGCACAGACATACCCAGCTTTCCAATCGTGTATATTTAGTCATGAAGTGCCTGAAGGCCTACATAAGTTTTTGGTGATCTGCACTTAACCACAGTCACTCTCTTCCTTTGCTCTACAATTGATAAAAGAAATGTGGGTCAATTACAAAGAACGGATGAAAGAGCAAAAAATGAGAAAGCAATTTAAAATGGAAGCAAAACCTTAACCTGGAAACTGTCTAGTAGGTTATCTATATGGTCACTATGTTTACCTAAAAATAGAGCACTTTTATCATATTAATGTTAAGTAAACTGGAAATGTTAAGTAAATATTTCCAAACACATTTTACTAATATATCTTAACCAAATATTTTTCCGAATAGTTGCATCTAGATCAAATTGTTGTTGTAAGAACTATTTAAATGGACATTTACAGAAATATTCCCTGAAGTGAATGAGATCCTCAATGCAAACAAACACTCCCTAATATAGTGTTCAAATTGAGTACTGGTTTTGGATATAAGTGGAGCCGGCAACCCCCGCCACCAACACCTGTAGAAGGCAGAAGCAAAGGAAGCTATTCGAAGACCAGTAAATACAGCGACATATTTCAGTTTCACATCTGAACATTTTAAAAAACAATATCGTTCCCTACCTATCACAAAGGAAAAAGCAAGTTATCGTTGGGAATTTAAACTTGAAAATGCGCGTACACACCATCCACATGCCGCAGGTCGACATTTAAAACTTAAATTCCCATTTATTAAGCAGGGGCGAAAACTGGATCTCTATCACATGGTGAAAGAGTCTCCCCTACAACTTTCTCGAAATTCTACTAAACGTCCTAATAGTTTGTCTTTACTTCCGAGCACCTTTCAGCCTCAGCTGCACCCAGAGCCTCCTCCTCACTTGCATTTCTATTAACGCTGTGGAGGGAGGGTGTGAGGGAGGGAGTGAGTGTATTTATGTGTGGATAAGTGCGCGCGCGCTCCCGCGCGCTTCCCCACCCCCACCCCGATACTTTTCTTTAGTGGAAACGGAGGCAGAATCTAAAGGTTATTCTAGCGAAAACTCAGTATCAGATCCTCAACCCAGTCGCAGTCAACCGATAGGACTCTGGGTTTTGGTTGCGCAGTGCAACTTCTCACACCCTAGCCCGAGCAGCAGCTGGGAAATTGGTGAAGAGAACCCAGGAAGGAGTGGAGGAGACAGGGGAAAGTGAAAGGGCCGAGCCCCCTGAAAGGCGCCTTAAGTTTGCAACGAAGATCGTGTTTCTGCAAATATGCGCCCACCCCCTCTCCCCCTTCCAGGTGGAACTCGTTAGCAGCAACCCAGCCAACAGACACCACCACCTTCCCTCCCCACGTACCATCCGAGACCAGCGCAAGTGAGGGCGGCGGGCGACAGCGGACGCCTGGCGGGGCCGGCGCGATCCTGGCCACCAGGCCTCCGCCGACCCCAGCCCGTCACCTGTGGAGAAAGCGCCCCCTCCCCCGGCCTCGCTGCCCTTCACGCCGACCGTATTCCCCCGGCGGCAGCCACCCCCCGCCGGCTCGCGAGGACTGAGCGCGGAGCCAGGTTCCCCACGGCGGCTGTGGGGCCCCGGCCCCTTGAACTGGTTACAACCGGCAGCGGCCACCGAGCGGGCAGCCGGCGGCTGCAGGGCCCTAGTCGTGGCGGAGAGGGGGCGAGCGGGCAGGCCCGGAGGAGAAGGGGGTCGCAAGGTCCTACCTAACACCGTCGGTCTCCTCCGTCTCCTCCTCAACGGCAGCGGCCCCGGCGGTGGCGGCGGCAGCGACATTCCTGGGGAGCGCTCCCGCCGCCGCCGCCTCCTCCTCCTCCTCCACTCTCTGCTCGCCTCTTTCCTGGCGCGCTCACCGAGCGTCGCGTCCCTTCAACCACCTCCCCCGCCCTCCCCAACACACACGCCCCGAAACCTTGAGCCCTACGGCTCCCGCTGCCGGGTAACCCACCCGCCCTCCCTCCCCGCCACCAGTGGCGGCCCCGTCCCTCCCCCCTTCCCCTGCTCTGGCTGCCGCGCCGGGCTCAGTAATGGCGGCCACTCGGGCTCCCTCGCGCTGACGGAGCTCTCTCCTTCTCTCCCGAACTTTACCTCAGCATCTCTCCCGGCGCGCACCGCCGGAACGCACGCGCGCGCGCTCAGCCACACACCCGGCCGGGGGCGGAGCGGCGGCGCAGCCTCGACGGGGCGCGCGCGCGCGCACCCGCACCGCCCTCCCCACAATCCCCCACCCCGGCCGCCCTCACCTCGCGACGCCTCCCGCGCCGCGCGCCGGGCTGAGCCCCGCCCCTGCCCTCGTCTCCCGGGAGCCTGGGAAGGCGCGAGCGCTCGGAGCCGGTGGGAGGGGAGCAAGCGCGGGGCCGCGTCCTCGCTGGCGTCCTGGCTCTCCCATTGGCTTCTGCCCCTCCCCCTTCTTCCTTCACCTCTCCCATCCATTGGTTCCCTCTCCTACTCCATTCCTTCTCACCTTTTCCCTTTTACCCATTGGCGTGAGTATTTTTCCTCAGCTTTCCCCTTTCTCCGTATTCTGCTCCTCCTCTGTCCCATCCTCCACGCTTTAGAAGATACAGACTGTGCAGCCCAGAGCACTGTTGTCTCCGAATCTTCCCTGCTTTCTCCCTTTCCTTCTGTTCCGGTTTCTGGCCGAAACAGAGCAAACCACAATACTGCCAAGGAACCTGACGTTGTGTTAGCGGTTGCAAAACATCGCATGGGCACTGAATGATTCTCGATACACCCCTTTACGGTTTCTAAGCATTAAAGAATTAAAGGGAGGAAAATATGCGCCCAAGCTCGTTCGCAGGGACACGCTCGTGTGTATGCTCCTGTGTGTGCAGCCAGCCTTCTGCCTGGGGATCGTAAGCCAACTACAGACATCATCCGCCCGGGACCTGGTGATGTACTCACCTAGAAGGCAAAACTCCATGGGAGCCAGAAGAATCCTTTTCTGCGTCGACACAGCACAGGGAGGCATCAGGCCCTCGGTTTCATCTGTCCTTATGGAAATAGAGCGAAATTTAAAACTTGGTATGGGTTTGAGGGTGGCCCCAAAGACCCCTTCTCACACCACTATCAGCTCAATCTTAGGAACCATTAGCCACCTGAATTTCATTATACTGCCTTAAATATATTCAATATTTTTGAGACTTCACACGTTTGGGGGTACACTAGACTTTTGATGTATTTCTCATCTGGGCATTGGCATTGTATGGTGGAGAAAGGACAGTAGAAAACTGCTTTTCCTTTCACCATTGAAAATGAGGTCTTGTGACTTTACCAAGGTCATCAGAATCTGTTTTATTTAGAGGTCTTGAAATAGTTGCCAGCAGATAAAAGAATGAGAAAAAACATAAATCTACCCCAAATTCGTTGTTAAGTCTAAACGAAAGAAGTAATTTGGGCTAGAATTTCTCTTTGGGGAAAGATTTGTTTCATTATGAGTGAAGTTAACTTATAAAAAGTCTTTTAAATTCAAGTTATTCTTTATTTTGTGTGTTACATAAGGTAATGAAGTTAGCCAAGTTTGTTTTTTAGTGTTATAATGATGCAGCTGCTGCCAACCACGTATATTTACGGTCTGTTAGTAAAGAAAAAAACTGTTTTTTGGTAAAAACCTGTTAGAAAATATTTGTCAGTAAATCTGTCACAATATTCCAGCAGAAGTTCTATTGGTTTGTTCCCCACCCCTGTACCTCTACTCTCCATATTTCTCAAAGGTTAACTTAATAGACAAAAGCAGAAGAGGTCGGTTTAATTTCACTACCTCTCTTAATCCCTAATTATAGAAATGCATGACTAAAATTCCTTACTCCAGCCACTCCCTTGTATGAGAATGGTACCAAATAGGTTAAGTAAGGTCTGTAGGTACTTCTTTCTTTCAGTTACAAACCATATGCAGGGAAGAAAGATGCTAAAGAAAACTTGCAGTGAAAGTAAATACAAAGGGGAGGAAAGGACAAAAAAAGAGAAGGAAGTTGGGGAGAGGGAATGGAACCATCAAAGTGTGGTACTAATGCCAGAAGTACCCATACCGCTTGTACAGGTTGAAGAAGTCATACATTTAAATGCATTTCTTGACCTTTGCACAGAAAGTCCTTAAAAATACAAGAAGCCAATTTAAAGTTATAATTTTGATTTTGAAATGTTAAGGACTATAGCGTGTCCACCCTATGATATATTTTGAAAATTATTTCCTAAATAATCAGAAATTTCATAACAATGGACATGTGTCAACATAAACCAAAGGGAAATAAATCAAAGCTTTTAAAGGAAACATTAACATATCTTCTTTATATGTTAACCTTTCCTGTAAAACAGACATGATACTGAAGAATCAGGACATGATACCAAAAGGAAAAAAAAAATCTCATTTTCTCATAATTAAGACAGCAGAAAATGTTTTGTCTTGTTTTGCTTTAAGCCATGGTTTTTGAGCAATAATTTTCACAGCTGACATTTATAGTCATTCTACATCATCCATTTTCATTTAAGGAGTCTGGAACTTTAAGACTTTGCTCCATGTTAATACTATTAGTCTAAAGTTAATATTTTTGTTAGTTTGTTTTTATGTTACTTGCTCTCTCAAAAAATGAAGCATACAGTTTCTTGTACAAATAAAAATATGAAAATGGGAATTGGGAACCTAAGTTCTGTGGTTGAAAATGCTCAGATATCTACAAATAAAAAGTAATAAAAAGCAGAAAATAAAACAAAAACCAAAGGATAATATGGCATCTTTTAAAATTGATCAGGATCCATGTCCTCAGAGAAATAACTTTAAACATCCACCCTCCCCACCCAAAAGGAGAAATTTTGAGAAAATGAATAATTTATTCTTTATACAGAGAGAGAAGTAGAGTAAATATTACCAAGCCCTCTCAGATCAACTATTCTTCTTATCTAAAATTAAAAAAAAATTAAGCACTTGCTCTGCTGTATTGGATAATTAAAATCACCTGAAGCTTTGTTCTTTATTTACTTTGAAAAAAAATAGTAGAATACGATTTCAAGTCAGGCATTTTAGGTTTTTAATTTAAATATTCTTCACAAATTTCTAGCTATTTAACACATCCTAATAAAGTATTAATATATATGGTTGGGTTTTTTTTTAGGATCAAAAGAGATGACAACCATAAAAAATGTTATTAAACTTCCAGCTTAGACCATCAGTGGTGGTAACAATACATGTTTCATATGTTTGGCTACAAAAGAATTTACCCTACAGACGCAACTACACCCCCTGCTGGAAATTTCTGATCATAACTACTTTGGCTTTTGTAACCTCAACTAACAACATGAAAAGGCAAATAAAGAGCCTTTCCATTCATTACAAAATTGACCAATATTTTTTGCCTGTCTGATACAAAACATGCTTTTGGAGAACAAACTATCTCAGAAAATCACCCTGGTTACAGACAAAATATACCAAGAAGTTGGAGAATAACGAAGACAACGAGGGCACTGAAAGTTTGTTTATTGTCTAATTGAATTTCACAACTCATTTCCACCCCACCTCACCCACCTCCTGCGTAGACTTCTCTCTTTCTCCCTTGTCTCATACAGTTAGGGTAAGATGGGATGTTATTCCCATCAGTAGGCAAATCATGATAGTATAGCAATAACCATAGTAGCCATTTGCAGAGTTAAGGTGCTGAAAGGCTTTCTCCAAATTTCTTTTATGGCTACCAATGATATTTTCAGCATGAAGAAAAGGTGCTAATTATGTCTTGGCTGTTACTGTAGAAAATATTTTGACAAGAGTTAAGGTAATTGTGAGCATGGACTGGAACAGTAAGAAAGTAATGCATTGACCTTCCTGGTATTTTGTTCCAGAGCCTTGTTCTGTTGATTTTCCAGAATTGTATTTTCAGACTGAAATCCCAAAGATGGTATCAGAATTTAGCTTCAAAATGTCATGTTCATATCGCTCTGGTCCTAGGGCATAACTGAAATAGTGAAAGTAGAACTCTATTTTTGAATAATTAGTATTTTATAAAGAGTATTTGTAATGCAGGCTCCTTTTAAAGGAATAACAATTCATTCAGGTCCCACCAGCACAATACTTTAATTAGACAAAAATCTTCAAGTTATTTCCTCTCACAAAAGGTGGTATTGTTGGGCCATCTGGACCCTCCATTGAGTTTTTATGAAAGATCGCAGCTTGAATTTAATCAACCCCAATAAGGTTAACCCCATAAAGCTAAAAAATAATTGCAAGGTTGCTAACTGAATTCTCTGAGATTGTTACCACTGTTGTCTGTAAATCATTACAATGGGAAGCAGGAATTTGTATTGCTTGACTATTTAACCACAGAACATAATTTTTGTTAATATCCCTTATTCCCACTCTCTTTGGGCAAATTTAGATTGTGAGCTACTCTAGGTAGGAGTCACAAATTAAAGTTTGGGTCTATATAATAACTAGAATATCATTAGTAGAAAGCTCAATAGATTTTTGATAATAATATGAAACACTCTAGGTTTTATGGATTTCTGAAGATATATTGCTAACAGAAGGCTTTAGATTATATTTGGAAGTACCAGCTGAGATAATTATTTTGGAAAATACAAATCATTTAAAGAAACTGCTGAATTACCCTGTGGAAGTTGAGTTGGCTGTCCTTTCCCAAGTACAATCCACACTTCTCCACATAATATCTGCCTAGTAGGTAAATGTGACTTGACTTACTAGCAACTAATAACTGGGGATCTAAACATCAGGGAATACTCTGAAGAATTGGTGCAGCATCAGAATTTCTGAAATTAATAATAAGGTGTCTAATCACTTTACAATGAAGCCTTTGTCATTTTTCCGTTTACTATAAGTTGCAGTAGATGGTAAGTATTTGCTTTGCCAATCCATACTTCAACATTGTCTTCAAAAAGATTCTCAGATAACACTAATTTTTCTGACAAATGCACGGCTTCTTTCAACACATCTATTGCATAGTGAGGAATAATAATACTCATCTTTCCCCAGCTAGGCTTCCCTCTCCAGTCCACAATAGGGCTGTAGCATATAATTCATTTATTTCTAGCTTTTGTTCCCATAGGTATACACATTAAACAACTCTTTTCTATTCTTTACCCCAAAAAGTATTTACATTAGGAATTCTGAGATTTTGCAAACATGATAATGCAAAAGTAGCAAAAATTCATAGAGTTATGTGTCCTAAAAATCAAATTCTTATAAAATTAAATGAAAGCAAATATTTAAAATATTTTAAAAGTATATATTTATTGAGGTAGAAAATTATCCATTTTATTATTTTATTTTCTGTGAAAAAAAGTCAGGCTACCAAGCAATAAAGTTGTATGATTCCATTTTTGTAAAAAGAAAATGTTTTGAAAACAAGATGTTGATATTATTGACCAACATGTTAATAGAGATTTAATCTAGATGGTAGGATTATAGCTAATGTTTAATTTCTTCTTTTTGCTTTTTGGTATTTTCTAATATTTTACAATTAATATATTATTTGTTCTGCAATAAAAATTGGGATTATAGTGATGTTGAAAATTGAGAAAGAGAGGCAATGTATAAAGCTAGATAAGGTAAACCTCCTTAAAGCAATTGATCTGCCTTTTCTCTTTTATTCTTCACTTCCCTGTTCTTTTTCTGTCTCTTACTCCTACATTAGATGTTTGTATCTCAGTTTCTGCTTACTGTGTGACCTTCAGAAGCCATTGAATCTCTCTAAGCTGAAGTTTCCACATCGACAAAATGGTCTCTTTGCTACTCTAACATTATTTAGTTTGAAATTATTTTTCAGGGTTAGCCCATAGACCAGGCTTCACTTTTTCCTGGTTCACACTTAATTTAACACTGATCCACAACTACTACCACACACAGAAGAAAGTTGTTAGTCTTATCTTCCCAGTTGGTTTTATCTGGGGCCTTACATCATCCTTCCCAACAAAGAAAAAAAAAGAAAGAAAGAAAAGCAACTTCATCCTGATGAAACCAAGTTAATTTGCGTTTTTCCAAAACCCATCCCTCAAATCTATTTAAGTTTGGACCTCCAGATTCCCCAGAACAAGCTTGCCTCATCCCTGATATAAGGTCAGCTGCTCCAAACTTTCTTTGCCATAGGTTGCCTTGTAGTTTCTAAACCCTCAGTTCCACAATTTATATATCACTTTGTGCCCAACCCTCACCAGCAGCAGTACAATCCAGTATCCAAGTAACCAATTCTGGTTCCCACAATCCTATTTAGTAATCCATTTGGGCTGCTTATGGTCTCACCCATGTCTTTTCTCCCTTGTGCTCATTTAATGAGTCCTGTTTCTATCTTGAACCCCAGACAACCATTAATCTTCTATCTCTAAGGATTTGCCCATTCTGGGCATTTAATATAAATGGAATCATACAATATGTGGTCCGTGCATCTGGCTTCTTTCATTCATCATAATATTTTTGAGGTTCATATTTTAGCATGTATCAGTAATTCCTTCCTTTTCATTGCTGAATAGTAATCTATTGTATGGATAGACCACATCTTGTTTATCCATTCACCAGTTAGTTGACATTTAGATTATTTTTTCCAAAGTGGTTGTATCATTTTATATGCCTGTCAGCAATGTCTGAGGGTTCTACTTTCTCTACAACCCAGGCTATACTTGTTATTGTCTTTTTTTTTTTTATTATAGCCATCCTAATGTATCTTGTTGTAGTCTGAATTCACATTTCCTAATGACAAGTGATGATGAGTATCTTTTTTATATGCTTATTAGCTATTGGTATTTCTTCTTTGATAAGATATCTATTCAAATCTTTTGCCCATTTTTTTAATTGGGTTGTTAGCCTCATAATTGAGTTGAGCCTCATTGGATCCTAATTTCTCAGATTGAGTTTTCCCGAAAAGAAATCCTTATGATTTTTCTTAATTCAAAGATGACTTTAATATTTCCCAATGCTTCCCAAGAATTACTATTTCGCATTTTTGCAATTCTTCTTTTACTCAACTTGCAAAATTTTGTAAAAGATACAATATCATTGAGTAAAATATTTTCTCTTCTAGGGCATTCTTATAGCCAGTTTACTTAATTGGCAATACAGTCATTCTTTCCCCCTTTTCTCCTTGTTCAAACAAAATAGCTTCATAACAGTTATCTTATTTGACTTTGTTAGAAACAGTACACTTATTTTATCAGAAAATCTGAGTGAAGGACTACTAAACTCACCAATATGCGCCTGATCCAGGATAGTTGGGATCTCTGTCTCAATATCATGACCCTTGAAAGGAATTTTAAGACATTTCAATAAAAAGTTAGTAACTACAACTAACCTTCTTCTTGGTGCCTAATTCATTTTCAGTTAGTAAGTTTTTATGAAAGTGAGTTAACTCTTTTAAGCCAAATGACTACAATTTTAGAGTACTTCAAAGTGATCTTTTCATTTGATACCTCGAAACACTGCCATGCCTTCTAGTGTTTTGCAGTGCAAGACAACTTCTTGGCCCAAAAGAAATCATGTGCCATAGTGATTTAGGGATTAGAAAGAAAGGAGGCTACTTCAGTTTGGACACTCACTTCTGATTTACTATGTGTACATCCACTGTGTGCCCTGCGGGTTCATGTTACTGCAGTATGTATCCCAAGTGTCATCCTAATTCTAGCAAAAGAGCTCTGGCTTTGACAGTGTTCTGTCTGTTCACTGTGTATTGGAACAGGCTGCTGACAATTCTTTGAATTTACCTGAGGGTAAAACTCTTCACCCTCCCAAATCCTCTCATCAGCTAACTCGCTGACATCAGCTGCCACAGCCCACCATTCCGATAAGTATTTTTAGCTAAATCATCACAATAATAGGTATTTGCAAAAGTATTTTCAAATCAGATGCCACTATGTACATCTGCAGCTTAGAGGGAATGCTTGCCCATCAAACTCTTTGAAGACATAAAGAATAAATACTCTCTGTAAGTTGCTAAGATGAAATGTCCTCATTTGAAAATAGAAAAGAATTCATACAAAGTGGAAACATTTTAGGAATGCTGACAACCTCTCCTTAGTCCCACTGGTCCTATAATGTTGATCCAAATCTCACTTAGTTTTAGTTTTTAGATTAATTTTGTTGAGAACTCTTATTGTTTGAAAGTGATATATATTAAGTGTAAGCTGGTTATAGGGTAATTATTTTTAGTTTTTTCTGGATTATTTTATATATGAAATATATTTGGAGTTTGATATAGTCTAGATATTCAATATGATCCCAAATTTGTTCAAATATAAAAAACATGTGAATACTTAAATAGCCTGGAAGGAAACACATAAAAATATTAACAGTGGCTATCTCTGGGTAATTTTCTGAAAAATTTTTTCATCATATATACTTTCTTACATATTCCTCTTATATACTTTCTCATATATACTTTCTTAGAATTTAAAAAAGGACTTTTTTAATGTTGCACATATTAATAATATCTTCACAACATTCCTTAAAATCATATTGACTGGTAAAATACAATGAACAAGAGTTCTGAAACTTAGGTAGACCATCTCTTTGGAACGCTATTTTAATATATTCTGTCATGCAACAACTGTCAATTTGTACCCACTAGGTGCCAAAGGCTGTGCTCAAATCAGAAACAGAATCATGGAAGGAATGGTTCCTACCTGTAATGAGCTCATTTTCATGTCATAGTACTGGATCTTAACTGAGAAGCAGTCCCATAGATTACATCTTTTAATGAAGAGCAAACAAGTCTTTCAATTTCGATTATTCTAGAATAGCATCATCATTTACAATTTCTCATTTTAAACATGACAAACATAGATATGGATAGACAGACAGACAGACAGACAGATAGATGATAGAATCTTCTGAAAACATGACAAATTTGAATAGGCAATAATTTTTCCTTAATCAAACTACCCAACTAACTTGTTCAAATTAATTTTGTGACTAGGGTATTTTCAGACTCACATTCTGAATGTTAGAGGCACTTTGAATCAACTCATTTTTTCTCTTCTATTGTCAAATTTGTATGTAGTCTTGTGGTTTTGTTTTTTGCAGTCTAGGTTAGTGCCATACCACCAAATCACATACAGGCCATTCCAAGCCTGAGTGAAGTCTTGTTTTAACTGGCATATAACTGTTTTTATTTGGGTTTCCGTGGAATTTGGAAGTCTGCAACTCATCCAAAATAAGGGCATTCCACAAATTCCATTTCATAAAAGCCATCCTCCTTTATATACTGTTTCCATTTCCTTCAATGTAACTAAACTTTTAGCAGGACATTCCAAGAAAAGTGATAAAGGGAGGTGTTTTAGACAAGCAAACACAGAATTCTTACTCAGTAAGTCCTCTTGGTGGTATTAATAGCAGTAGCCACAGGAGCAGTAGTAATAATATAGAAAAATAATAATCATAATATAGTTGAACACTTAAAACATCAACCCTTTTAAACAAATTTAGAAAATCCAAGAATTAAAAATATTAACGTTGGTACATGTATTAGTTGGTTCAATACAAATAATAGTCACAATTCTTTCGCAATATGTGCTATTTCTCAAATTAAACATCAAGGCGAGCAAGAACCCACAGAATATAATAGCAGAGGAGATTGAGAACATTCTATGAATGAGCAGAGTTTGTTTGTTGAATTTTAATGAGGGTTGCATTCCGGGCCCTCATTTCATCTGGGAAAGCCTTGGCATGTTTTCTCGAACCCTTCTTTTATGCAGACTCATGGCAGAGTGTTTTGGTTTAGTGATATGCTGTGCATGGTCTACTTATGGAGCACAATTTAATACAAATATTTCCGAGTGTGCTGATTTGTGCGAAAGATGCTCCTTAAGAGCTGAGGTAACTTGGATTCTTTTGCTTGAGAAAGGGAAAATGATTTTTAAGTCTATAAAGGATACAGTGAAGAATGAACAAAAGGAAATGAGCTTACACTGCCATAAGGTTAAAAAGAAGGAAGACCTGACAGTGCTGATTTTAAAAATTAGATACCATAGGGTCTTGCAGGCTTCTCTAGAGATATTTAAAAACCAGAGAGAGTCAGGGGTGCTGCTGATACATCAGGATAAAGGACTAGGTAGATACTCCTATGATACTACTCTTGTCAAGTGAAAACTGCCATTGAAAGCAAATGTTCTGTGTGTCTCAATATGCTTATAAAACAAGGAGATTACCTTTCACTTGGCATGAGAGCACATTGTAAACAATTCTCCAGGGGCACAGGATATATAACAATACCAGAGTTTTATTGTCTTATTTTGTTTCATTGGATTACTTGTCTGAGCGTTTGGTCTTAGACTCATCTTTGCATCAGTACTACTGATCCTCGGTTCCCACAGTTAATGATAATAATATAGTAACCAATAATAAATCATTATTCCTTTCCAATATTTGTGACATTTTAAATCATTCAAAATTTTAATAAATAGGTGGGAGAAGGGAGATTTGTCATGGATCCCAAAGTTTTCACATTCACTTCAAAATTTGTCAGTGGTTTCCATGCGATAGCTTGCATTTTGAGAACTTATTGATAAGACAAACACAAATACAACAACAACAAAATACAACAAAAACAAAATACAACAACAACAAAAGAAAATACAACGAATTTTCTTTTCATTTTAAAATGAGTATATTTTGTTAATGCCAGTGGCATTTACGTACATTTGAAAAACTGTACCTGCGGGACACTATATGTTGTCTCCAGACAATGTTTGGTACACATATTTCAAAGGTACCAACAAAAGTTAGCGTCCTAAGGGAAATAACCACCAGAGCTAAGCTGAGGAGATCTGGGTCTGCCTAACTCCTTGAACACATGAACAAACTTCTCTTTTCTGAACCTTAATTTTCTTGTCTATCAAATAAGGAGGTTAGATTAGCTGCTCTTTAAGAATCCATTGAGCTGTAAAACTTCTTCGATTATATCAGGTCCTTTATTTAGCAACTATACACAACTGGATTTAAATGTCACATGTGGATGTAAATGTTAATGTGTGGCAATATCAATGCTTTTCATAATTGGGAAGTTGTTCTTTAAAAAATTTATCAATATTCCTATACATTTGTGTTTAGTGAACCCAATGTAAAGATCCAGCATGCCTATTCTTAAATATTGCTTTATTTTTTACATTTCATTTGGTCAATAGATCCTAAAAATTAGGTTGTAACATATTTATCCTTACATTATAGATGGAAACATCGAAGACTGTCCAAAGAATCACATGGTAAGTCAGTGAAATAGTTTAAAATGGAGCTGTCGTTAAGAGATAATTTCTGCAAAGACAGTAAAAGAATCTGTGTATGCTCTCTTCATAGTAATGAATAAGTTATTGAAGTAATCACTGTAGGTAATATGTTTCTCCAAAATTATCACTGTCTTAATTACTGACGACTATGAACTCAGTATTTTCCTCGTTTATATTATTTAATTGTAATTGATTAAAAGATTATCATGTTGCTGTATATTATATACACAGGGTTTGTGTATATTTCTAATTGTTGAAGTTGAACTATACCTTAAAATATTTAACATTACATTATTATTGCTTATATAAATAGCATTTGCAGGAAAATTTTGAGAATGAATGAGTTAGTGGAATTCTAATAAGTGCCATTCTTAGTAAATTTCAATAAACTATTATACTTTTTAATTTTAAAATATCAAGTCATATTTTAATTTTAATATTTATATCCCTATTTGACACGTTTACTTTTCTTCAGTAATATAATACTAGTGTTACCTTTAGCATTTATTTTACATTTTTGACCATTTTTTCCTAAAGTGAGTTTATATACAAAACTAATATGACTTTATATACAAATATACATATATATATAATATTTAAATGCCATGCATACATTTCTACCTTTACTTGATCATTTTGAACTCTCAGTGAATATTTTAGGTAGCTGCAGATATGACTTTTATTCATAACTGTATCATCATTTTAAAGCCTAATTTTAGGAAAATATTTTTGTTTTAAAATTCTGAGTCTAGAAATAAAGAGATTCTTCCTCCAAGACACTTGGGATAGCCAGTGTTTTAAGAGCAACTGGGCACCTAAGGTACTTAGAAGATTTGGAGGAAAATAACTATTGCCCAGAATAAATCAGTACCAGTTAAACAAGGGTTTAGTATGTTTACATTTCACCAAGGTATAAAAATCATATTGAGTAAATATCTAAGAAGTCATGTCAAGATAAGCATTATAAAGGTCCAGGGGTTTAGCTGGCAGTGAAAAGGAGAAATTAGAGCTTAAATCACAAGGAACCTAAACCCAGAAAACTTCCACAGAGCCAGGAAGTATGGCATTGAGACTTCTGTCAACTCAACTCTTCCTTCTTTTTATCCTTTTCATTGCTGAATGAATTAGGATGACTGGGCCTCATTGCAGGCCCCTATAGGGGTTGGTCCCCTTCACAGTCACTCTTCTGTGTGGATATAGTTGCATTCATGAAAACTGACTTTGTAAACTGGAGCAAACTTTGCACCCTGATTAACTTAAGCACTTGCAAATTCAAGGTTGCTAACGAGTCTCTTCATGGAGCTTTCCCAGGAGCACGGTGAGGTAAAGACTTTCCTCAAAAGTATACTGATTAAGGAGTGGTTCAGATACAATCTGGAAAATGCTGTATGAGATGAGTATAGTAAGAAGCAACTAGTCAGAAACTCACAGAGGCATCAATAGACCCTTGAATGGACACTGCATGATGGGATGACACAAAATGGGAATCTAGACACAGACACAAATAAAAACTTGAGAAATATGACTACAGTTTCAAGGTGAAAAAAAAATTCTGAAATTAATTTTAGCTTTACATAATCACACAGGAAGCAATTAAATGAAACAAGACAACCTGCTTATTCAGAAATTAATTTCTATGCTAATCTTGAACCCTAAATTTTTGCAAATCCTGTGTCAGTTTAATCACTTTTACAAAAGCACACGCATTTAACCATGTTTCCCAAATGCCACTGTTTGGCAATTTCCACAGCATATTTTGTTTTGATAAAGGTCTTGTCATTCTTGCCCTCATCTAACAACAATAACAAAAAAACAATCAAACTTAAACACAATCCCACACAAATTTTGGAATGTTTCTTGGTGCAAATGCCCCTGAAAAGTCCAGATTTTATAAATCAGTTTGGCCCAGTCCAATTGATCAGCATTCTTTACAATATATTTCTGGAATAACTTCCATCAGCTAAGTAAAAATCCAGTGAATTACCAAATGATGGCTGGACAATTGCTGCCGTGCTTTTTGGCACATTAACAAACACCAAATTATGCAGTAGGCATTTTCCAAAGTAAGGTTATCATCTCTACACAAAGACTTTAAAAGATTCTGAGTAAAATGACTATAGCTTTAATGTGGACTCCGAAAGTAGACAGGATCTCTAATCAATCCATCTACCGCTAGATTGAAATACACTTATGACATCTAAGAAAGGATTGTTTGTGAAATTGTTTTATTCAGTCAATTGTTCGTTCATTCATTCATTCATTCAATCAACATTTACTGAGTGCTGGATGTTGTGCTTGGTGCTGGAGATATAAAGGTAAAGCCAAGTCCCCTATCCTTTAATGGGAGACATACAGGAGAACAATATCACATTATAATGATAAGCATGATAGAAGAATGCTCTCCACTGAGAGTGACGGTGTACCAAGGATGGCTTCCATCACCAAGGAGGTGATGACTGACCAGAGTCTGAAGGAGGAGAAGGAGCCGCAATGGTGACAAGAGTAGGAAGGGCCAGCGAACGGGCACATGTGCAGAGGGCACGGAGAGGGAGGAGTTTGATTTGATCATTTTGTTCTCCTTAGCCATCATTTTTTAATAAAAAGAAGATGAAAGAAACTCAGTAGGAACCATTTGGAAAGACAGATGATTACGCTATAAGGCAGCGCATAGTTTTATTGCTTCAGGGCAAGAGAAAGGAGTCAATGGTCTCCAAGGACTCCTTTTCTACTTTAAAATTTTCTGACTTTTAAGCTGTGGCACAAAGTTAACAATAATGTGATAAAGAAGATCAACTTTCCTTTGTGACCATAGCAGTCAGGGTAGGTGGGGGAGGGTACCAGCAGAACACAGGAGGGAGTCCAGGAAGCATGGCCAAACAACCCATAAAATCCATCCGTCATCCAATAGTCTCCCAAAACTCTATGGCCCTAGTTCCTCAGTCTGTATTGAACATTATCCATAACTTCCCACTTGAGAGGCTGTGAAATATCCCATTTTCAGAAATCTCCATGATCTTTTTATTTAAAAAAATTTTTTCTCCATGATGTTTTTTAAAGATAGCCTCAAAGAGGACCCATATAGTTGTAGCCCGCATGTCTCATTTTTAACACTTAAAAATTCAGAATTCTTAGATGTTTCCCTTTTTTTGTGATATAAAGGAAATAATAGAAGCATTAGTCCCCGCCCAAGAAATGCCCAAACCCAGAAAATGTACATTAAATTTAGCAGCAATTATTTTGTAGGGCTTCAATAGAACTGGACTGCAACTATCTCATCTACTGAGGAGCATTTCATCCCATATTTGCTGGCCCCCCTCTAAAATCCATGATGTAAAATAACTTTTTTAAGAGACTACTCATTTATATAGTTAAACTCCCCTTGGATATGATACAAGATAAAATAAATATAAAACTTAAACTGAACTCAACTTTAAAATGAGTCTTGTTATGGTGAAAACCAAATATTAAGACATTAAAGCTTCCTGATTAAAGCTTCCTGATTAAAGCTAAAGCTACTTTATGCTGGCATCTCAATGTGTTCAAAGGATCAGTTAAAATAAGAGTAGAATCCCAACCTTGTGTAAAACAGGGAAGAATAACCAAATAGCAACAATTACTAAATATTACAATAGATTGTTCTCAGTGGCACTCAAAAAATGGTGTGCCTTTTAACACAGCAATTCTACCTCTAGGACTCTATCCTGTGGAAAGGTAAATAGATAAGAATGTCCACTGCTGTATTATTTATATTGTGAAAAAGGGAAAACAAACTTATTCTGATTAAAAGAGCAATGGATCAATCAATTATGTTAGAACCATGGTATGGAATACTATGCAACCATTAGAAAGAATGGTTACATATACCATTCTTACATATACTAACCTAAAAAGATCTCCAAGACATAAGTGAAAAAAAGCATGTTGCTTAATAAAATATATATAGCTGGATCCCATTTATCTGAAAAAAAAATGTACATATAGCTATACATTTAATATATAGGAAAGGTTTGGAAGGATGCATATATGTTTAGAAAAGTGGATGGAGTACCACGGAAGTGGATCAGGAGATGACAAACATGAATTTCTTACTTTGCGTGATTTTATGTTGTTTACATTTTGATGGTTAAAACTTTTTTAAAAGTTAAAAAGAAAACAGTATTCATCGATTGTTAATCAAGAGATAAGCAACAAAAAGTCATAAAATAAAAGGAAATTAGGGCAATAGCACATATTAGAGAGGGGTACTGGATATCTATTTGAGAAGAAGACTGAAAACTATCTTGGTAGCAGCTTGCTTTCTTGTTTTTTTCTTGATATCAGATAAGGTATTTTCAAACAGTGAATTATGTAACCGAAAAGCATAACATGTTTGATTGGTATGCACTGCGACTTTATACTCTACAGATTGTATCATTTCATAATACGTGTCAAACATGTCACTTAAAAAGGCATGAAACACACTTTTTACCTGTGATCAATCACCTTGACTAGGTCACAGAACAAGTAGATTGCAGACTGCAGAGTTTTCTAAGTGCCACAGAAGAGCCCTGAAACATGGTGACGCTCCTCTCATTTTGCTAGCATAAATGACACATGCCATCAAAATCACCATCCTATCTCACGTTACATTTTTGACAAGCAGTTTTCATTCAGTAATGCTTGTTCATGTATATTGGCATAAAACAAAAGGAGGCATACATCAGGGTTTTTTTTAATTTCAAAAGTATAAAAGAATATTCAACTATATTTTTATAATGTTGGTAATGTCTTATAATTATTAGAATTAATATGATAAAATATAAATATTTAAAACACAACTTGAATAATTATATAGAAATTTTTTTTCTATGGTACTCAAATTTACCTAGTATTTAGTTCGCTATGTTCCTCTCTTTCTCTTTCCTTTCTTCTCTTTTTGTCCTCCCATCTTTTCTTCCTGCCTTCCATAACTACGTATATATTAAACATGTGTTTTGTATCAAGCAATGTGCTGGGTGCTAGGGATCCAAAGATGAGTAAGACGGAATTCCTGCCTCATATGAGTTTATAGTATAGTGAGGTAGACCCATATGTAAACACATTAATCTGAATAAAACATGGTGTTATAAACAAAACCCTGATGAGAAAGAGAATAACATTTATTGGGTATCTACTATTGTTAGATGTTTTGTATAAAGTATTCATTTAACCTTCGTATTTAATCTTTAAAACTGGACATAGGTGTTTTTACTTTCTTTTTGCAAATGAGGAACTTGAATTGCAGAAATATTAAATAGTGTTTAAAAAGTTCGAAGCTTCTAAGAAATAATCAGCAGTGTTATTAAGGGGGTAAATTATAAACTATTAAGCTGGATTAATTGACTTGTCAATACCTGCTCCTGAACTAGAACCCAAAAATCTTGCTACCCACTGCCAGAGCTCACATTTCGACAGACAGAAATAAATGGCTGCTGTAGGTCATTACAGGGAAACGCAGTGCTTGTTTTTAATAACTGGGTTTTGAACTTTAAGTATAAGAAGGCAACAGTATCATTTTACTAACAATTAATTAGAAAAGAACTGCTAAATGGGCAAGTGAATTCTCCTGAAAACAAAACTATTGACAACACATATAGAAAATGCTCTTGAATGGCTTATCTGACTTCCATTTTACGAAGTTTCTTTAATTTCACAGTTTATATGCAATGTAAAATACGAAATAATTTTCTTCCTTTTTTGGGACAGTATTGGTTCAGTTTCTGTAGGTAAGAAGTATCTAGAGGACTTTAGGCTGTGTCATTTTTACATATTATATCTTGTAAGCTTTTTTGGGGGGGTGGGAAGGAGGAAGCAGGCATTTTATAGCTGGTGAAACTGAAGATCCAAGAGTATTAACTAAAGTGTGAAAGAAGGGACAGTTAATAAGCCTTCCTCATAAATACAATTGAACATTTTCTGTTTTCTTTGTTAATATAGACGAAAGGTAGGTCATTGGCTTCCTTCTTCCAAAAAACATATTTAACTACCTCCTGTGTACCAGGCTTTGTGCTGGGTATTGGGGGTACAAAAATGAAGCAGCTCATAGTCTTAACAAAGACAGACCTGTAAAGACCATGTTCTAGGCACTGTACTATGTGTTTTACATAGATTATCTCATTTAATATTTAAAGCAACTTTAGTACTTAAAGTACTAATATTGTCTCTATTTTACAAATAAAGACAAGGCTAAGCGCGGTTAAGTACTTGCCCAAGGTCACACATCCAGAAAGTGGCATAGCTGGGTGTGTTTGAATTTTAATTACTACATGACCCAGCTATAACAGAGGGACAAAGAGCTATGGGAGCCAGAACAACATAAAGGGTATAATAACTGTCTTGGCTTCAGGCTGTCCAGAGACGTGTTATAGAGGAGACAGCATTTGGGTTTCACCTTGAAAGAACACACAGTGGATATACACTGGCTGTAGAAGAGTAGAAGGGCATTTGAGGCTGGGAAAGAAAAACCCCTATTCAAAGGCATGGAGGTGTAAAAGGGCAAGGCAAGGTTGAAGACAGAGTTCAGGCTCAGCAAGAAATGAGTCAACAGACCTAAAGCCAGATGAGGAAGTTTTGCATGCTTCAACAAGGAGCTTAGGCTTTGTGCTGTAGGCTGCAGAAAACAAAGAAGGGAGTGGAATAAAAGGTAGTGTGTGTGTGTGTGTGTGTGTGTGTGTGTGTGTGTGTGTGTCAGATAATGCTTGTGGCTGAGAGTGGGCTGGAATACAAAATCTACCTTTAATTGTAACAGTCTATGAGAGAAAGAAGGGGCTGCCCTGAGGCTCTATGTGATAATGTGATTTAGAATAAGAAATGTGTATTTGGTCGTTGTCCCCAATCCCTGATACAGGGCTCCTAAAACCCTTGTAAATACTTAAGTGTTAAGAGCACTAGAGCAGCTTTTTTCTAGTGAGGCAACTCTGGCTGAGCACCTGGATGGGGGCTGATCACCCGTAAGACCGAGCCTTGATCAGAAGCTTGGAATTTTCAGTTCCATCACCCCACTCCACTTATATAGAGAGAGGAGAGGGGCTGGAAATGGAGTTAATAACTGATCACGTCTATGTGAGGCAGCCTCCATAACATCCCAACGGTAAGGGGTTTGGAGAGCTTCCAGGTTGGCAAACACATCCACACCAGGAGGGTGACATAACCCCAACTCCTGGGGGAGGAGCAGAAGCACCTGCACTTGGCCCCCCCAGATCTCACCCAGTGTATCTCTTCATCTGGCTGTTCACGGGTATCCTTTATCATATCCTTTAATAAGCTGGTAAACATAAGAAAGTGTTTCCATGAGTTCTGTGAGCCACTCTACCAAATTACTCGAGCCCAAGGAGTAGGTAGTGGGAACCTCCGATTTATAGCCGAGTCTTATAAGTGGGTAATCTGGGGACCTACTAATGCCATGGCATCTGAAATGGGATGGGAGCTGTCTTGTGAACCCTTAACCTGTGGGATCTGAACTATATCCAAGGAGACAGTGTCAGAAATGAGTTAAATTGTAGAATACCCAGCTAGGGTCCAGAGAATTGCTTGCTGTGGTGGTGTGGGCAGGGGGAACCCACACATTTTGTAACCAGAAGTGTCAGAAGTGAAGTGTTCTGTGTGAAAGTAAAGGAGAAAGACACAGGAGGAAAATCTGTTTTTTCTTTCTTTTTTTTCTTAATTTACTCTAGTTCTGGGGATGTCCAAGTATTTTAGCAGCCTATGTTGTGCAGGATGCTACCTTATTACCAGGTAATAAGGGAAGTAATTATGTACACCCCTACATGCCATGTTATTGTGCTAAGCATTTATATATATATATACACACACACATATATATATATTTATACTTATATATTTATATATTTATAATATATTTATTTTATGTATATATATATATATATATATATATATATATATATATATATATATATATATATTATTCACTCCATCCTCACAACAACCCTTACAGGTTCTTTCTTTCTCTATTTTGCAGAGGAGAACTCTGATTGTTAGGAAAGTTATCTAAGGTCATACAGGTGATCACTGGCAGAGCTGGAATCCAAACCACCCAAGTCTGGCTTCCTCCAAAGCCCGGGGCCTTTCACAGAGGACACACTCAAGGACACGTTTATTTAATAGTTCCATTCATTCCAGTTTGCAGTCATTGAATTTAAATAAAGTGCCTTGGAGAGCCAAAGTGTTAGAGCAGCAAATAGAGAAGACAAAATAAGGGTCACAAAGCAGATCTATAAAATACAGGCCTGGTTAGGGGCTCTTTTGAAAAGTACGTTCTGTACTTCACCTTTGTTGGCATACTGCCATTCTCCTACAAGGGAAATTTCTAGAGATGCATGTGTCATTTGCACTTGTGGTTTTGGAAACATCCCAGAAAACTATGATCTGAATAAAAAGATGTGATATTAATATAAAAATTACACTTAGCTTTACCTAGCAACCAAACTTCCAGAATAAAGGTTATTACTAAAATGATTGTGAGTAGGCTTAGTGCATTTAGGTGTGTATACACACACACGCACACACACAGTGTCTTTTTAGAGAAACTCGGCTAGCCTGCTTCGCTCAGGAACTATTTGTAATATTGCATGCCAGTGACTAAATGGTCTTGATATTTACATCAAGCATCACACTGCTGTGGCAAGGTGCAAGTGTACTTGTATTATCATTCATTAAGTTTTACAAGTAGATTGGCAAAGATAATCCACATAGTATGAGTGCTATATAAATGTTGGTTGCTGCTGCTGTTGTGATTCATCATTATTATTATTTTTCCCATCCAACCAGTCACCAGCATTACCATTCCCAGGGGTAGACCCTAAAACTGTTTGGAGGGTAAGCTGTAGCAGAAATCGCATTATGCCTTTGACCGAAAAATTATATTCTTTTACCCGAAAAGAGCATTCTTCAGATAATCAGATTGACTCAAGCAAGCCAAGCACCATCTCATGATTTTCCTCTTCTATTTCTCCCCCCTTTTCTTCCTTTCCTTTAAAAAATCCTGATGATTTATGAACCCTGGTGATTACTTCATCCATTTATTCAACAAATATTTACTGAGTGCGTACTCTATGACAGACCTGGTTCCAGATGCTGGGATTAGAGTAGCAAATAAGGCAGACAAAAATACCTGCCCTCAAGAAGATGCCATTCTAATGGACTGGTCATGCCACACATCTCAACCAGACCATCAATCAGTCCACCTGATGGCTTGGAATCAGCACCCTGTCAGGACTCAGGAATGGCAATAGGTGAAGAGTGGGGCAACCAGACAGCTGCCCCGCCCCACCCCATCCGAGATGCTCACCCCTCCTGCTGCCCTCCTGCCGGAGTCTGACTTTAAACCAGTGTGAAAACCAAGACTCCTGACTGCAGGCCCTACTCAGGCACCTTCTCATTAGGTCTGAACTTGTACCTACCGAGGAGCTGTGCAATCTAGGAATCCATCCACACACAGAGTCCACCTCTGCTGAGCTACAAATGCACGTCAACAATGCCTCAAGGGCATGACCAGGGAGATGGAATTTGACATATTTCAAAGGCATGACCAGGGAGATGAAATTTGACCTACTTCATATTCAGCCTCCCTCTCTGTAGTATTTTAATGAGTTTTCTTAAACCAAATATTTTTGGTTTCCCTAAAAAGAAAGGAAGGAAACAAGATTCAAAATGATTCATTTAGAAATACCCTTATATTGTGCAATGTTGATAAAAACCACTATTTTAAAATGAGGGCATGTAAGTGGATGACTACCACTTATCCATTATAAGAGCAGAAACAGAAACTGTCTAAAAATAGGCAAACTCTCAGAAAACTAAAAAAAAAAAATGTATTTTGGCCCGTGATTCATCCTCTTTCCTTCACACCAAATCTTTTACTAAAAGTAATAACATGAGGAAAATGGATGCTTTGAGTTGAATTTCTTATTTTCTCTTTCCTCCTGGTAGAGGTGACTAATGAATAGTGAAATGGCCAAGAGGTAGTGAGGAAGCCACAGAGGAGAAGAGGAGGTGCAAAGGACAGAAATAATCGACAAATGGTAGCTAGGTGGGAAAGAATGTGTAATTCAGTGTACTTCCACTTTACAAGGTAAGGGGAGAGCCATGGAAAATAATAGTTATATAATTTAAGTAATGACAGTAATTAATACTTTCATGCCTCTACTATGCTAGGCCTAGTGCCTGCCAGGTATTTTATATCCATGATCTCTCAGCAATCCTGCAAACGCAGCATTATTCTTCTTTAAAGAAGAAAAATGGGAGTCTTAGAGAGCTAAGTAACTTGCCCAGGCCTACAGAGAAGATGGTTGAGCCTAGATTGGAACTCAAATTCAGTGCCCTTCTCCTCCACCACAGGTCTCCTTCACACCGCTCCACATTACACATTTCTGAAATGGAAATAGATTATGCTGTTATGACAATTTAAAACATAGTAAGCAACATTCTAGTGACACATGCAGGATATCATTGGCCTATGGAATACAAACCTTAGTGTACAGAAAAATTACCTAGAAAGCTTGTTTAAATTATATATTCCTGACTGCTACCCCTGGAAGATTGAGATTGAATAGATGTGGGGTAGAGTCCAGGAATCCACATTTTCAACAGGCATCCAAGTAATTAATATAGGTGATCCTCAGATTACACTTCGAAAAACAATGTCATAGACCTTACCCCAAATTGCCAATTCTCAATTGACTATTCCCTTGCCTTGCCACTTACTTTACTCTAAGATATATGGAGCCATGCAAATGAGATAGTAGTCTGATGCAGGGGGGCGGATATACAATACTGGTGGGGAGAGGCCTAAGTTCTTAGTAGAACTGCTGCTAAATACAGAGTTGGGTAAAATCAAACAATTGCTTTATATGTTTGTGGGTCTTTGCTTCCTCATTTGTAAAATGAAGAGTTTCTAAAATCACACATCTATGATTTGATTTGGCTAAAGAAAGTCAATTTTTTAAATGATGATGATCTATAGAGCCCAAACATTTCAAAGGTGAAGTGTAAGAAGTAGAGTCTACTTTTATAAATTTTTATCATATTAACAGTGCCTCCAAATATCTTGAGTTTGGGGGAAGGGAATGGAAATCCAAAGATGGAAGCCAGTATAACTTAAGTTATATTTTTAAAACAATTCAGTTGTTTGCTTAGTAACCAATTTCCTCAAGCAGGTAGTTGCATCTATACTAAGAATTCTTCAAGTATACAAGTATAGTATTTCAAATCTGAGAAAGCATGTTGTTACACAATCATTCATTCCAATTTTCAGTAGCATCTTGAAGTTCAAAGCTATTTTGAGTTTGTTTTTAAAGAACTAAAGATAGCTTTTGATTTACATCAACATACCCTTGGATACTGAAAACACAGGTTGAGAGCTGCTGATTTCTACCTTGTTTTAAAACATCCAATGTATGGCTTATTAGATGGTTAGTGTCCATGGAGACAAGCTTAACAAGTGAAATGAGTCACACAAATGAAGTCACAAGTTACAAAAGAGAAGGAAGACCATTGGTGAAAGAGCTATAGTTCTAACGCAAGGAGGAAAATCACAAAGAAAACTTGCACTTTCAGAAAATTATGTATATATTTACCTCCCTTGAAATATTCCTCTTTGCTCTGTTACCACCCTTGGAAGGCACTTATTCACTTGCTCAAACAACCTAGTCTAGTGGCAGAATTTGGTTACAGAAAGAGACAAGGAAAAGATATTACACGGGAAATCTGAATCACCAGAAACAAAAGAAACAATTCACTCAATTATGAACTAAGTTGAGATGCGCTACGTATAGCAATGTTTAGGGAGCCATTAATTTCACATTTAGGTGGTGTGCAATATTTTCTCCTGCATTTTGTAGTATAATTTAGCAGCTTTTATTTAAAAAGGAACTTTTCAACTCAATTGATGCTAGTTTTATATCCAAAGCTTTCAATTAAACCGCATTCCCTAAAGCATCATATTAAGTAAACTCAATGCATTCATAATCCTACATAGTCTGCACAGCATAGTAGAATCACTTAGGGAAGTGTTCTGAGATTATTTTGCATGTATCATAAGGATAAATATACTTGTTTTCTATGTATTTTCTAGCTATTTCCTTAGCAAAATCTTGTGAAGCTCATAAATTGACTTTGACTTCTTCAGTTTATGATTTTGCAGCATCCAAGAAAGATAAAATGTTTTCTGCTGCAGCTAAGGAGTCTAATCTTGCTACAGACTAGTTACTTGTATTGCCAGGTAAGCTCAGCAGTTAAAACAAAAGGTTACTTTTTTAGGTCAAGAATTCTGAGGACACATTTTTTTATATTCCATACTAATCTTTAATAACATTCATAAATGCTATGACCTAAAAAAACCAAAGTAACTTTTTTTTCCTGGCTTAAAAAAATTCTAGCCAATAACCTCTAATCCATACATAACCCAAAATATGAACTCCAGAACCAAAACACTGATGAATTTTCAAAGAACAGATGGGCACCAGGCTATGTAGGTGCTCGAGAACCTTCTCCTTTAACATTTTACTTCATCTCCTAAAATGAAAAACAGTTCTGTGCGCCTGAAAGGGGCTGGTGGAACTACAGAGCTCTCTCTACCAAGACCAATGAGAAGAGTATGTCCCCAGCAGGCCCAGGAAGGTCTATAATCATGACTTTCAGAAATCATTGGAAGACTGCTTGGCCTGAAAAATTTGCATTTACCTAATTTCTTAGAGGCTCTGGGTCCACTTAAACATCACTGGGTATAACTATGGTCTGAGGATATCCTATCAGTGCTGAGGTGAATACAGAGAGACAGGCTTTTGTTGAAAATATGTCTATTTTGTACTTAATAGTAAATAGTTTTCCTAGAATTATTGGTTAGGCATTCAGAATTTGGATAGGTTAAAAAATTCTCCATAATGATTCTGAATAATTCTGGAGTCTGAAAGGCCAGAAGAAGGAATATCAAAGTAGACAAAATGAATTGATAATAATGGCAGCTAAATTTTTTCAAGTATTTGACCTGAATGGTCTTGCTTAATCCTCACAGTAATCCTTTAAGGTAGGTATAATATATTCCATTTTACAAATGTGGAAATTCAGGTCCAAAGAAGTTAAGCAACTTGCTTAAGGATTCATAGCTGGGAATGGCAGAATAAGAATTTAACCCAGGCAGCAAGGTTCCAGATCTGACATGTGTAAAGAGTATGATAGACATTCCAGAAGGTCTCTTTTGTTTCCACAAAGTCCAGTTCTGCAACAGGCAGCTGGTCTCTGCCCACCTGTCATTAGCTGCCAAGGAAATGAGACAATCTCTAAGATAAGCAGCATAAAATGTTCAAATGAGATTTAAATAAGGAGATTGCATTTTTATTTATGCTACATTGTGCTGTACTAAAGACAATTTATTTCATTCCGTACTTCAGAAGCCATATTATTAATTTTGGAATGTGAGCATGGAATATTTGCCCCAAGTTACTCTTTTCTATAAAAATTACTCTGGCATCAAAGATACATTGAAGGATCTTGATTTATGGCCTCTGTGAACGCATTTCGAGTTATAAAGCTCCTTGCAAGGGGTTAGGGAAGATGGGGCAACTCTCTACCTAGAATTTGTGGGAAGTGACCATAAGACAGATTGAATTCTCACTTTTGTTGCTTTGTCTGGGAAAATCTCACTGCCTTGAGGATCTTAGAAGAACCTTCTTGCCGTCTCTGAGCCTGGGATGTCCCAGCAGCACCTCCTCAGCAGTGAACGCTGACAATTCACCCTTCACTTGCAGGGGTTCTGTGTTATCTGTATTCATGTAGATCTCCATGCCTTTGAAAAGCGGCAATGACCAAGCTGTCTTATCAATCAATTTACTCAAAGCTTGTGGTCAAAACAGACAGAAATTATTTGAAAAGGTTAGAAAGGCTAAGAAGTTTTTAGTAAATTATGTAATATATTAAATTGCCTAAAAGTACAAGTGCCTTTTCAAACGACAGGATCCTAATTTGTAATTGCACTCTTATTGTTTAGACACAAGTTCATCCTATAATTCAAAAAACATTTTATTATTTCCTCATCTGGCAATGGTTACTCTTGACCCTGTGGTCACATAAGAAGTTTCGGCAGATGTTACTTTCAATTTAAATGGATTTTTATGCCATTAAAAGGAATGTTTGCTCTGTCTAAGAAGAGTATTGACTATAAAAGTCACAGGCTCTGGACCATTTCCTGTGAGATTTTTCCACTGTCCTTCCAATTAGTCAGTCAATGTGATGTTTCTCTAAACATGATCATTTATTTTTCTCTGGAGGGTTCCCTTCTATCCTATTCAAGAAAGATGATCCTGGAAAATAAAGAAAGCTTTCTATACCCCCAGTGCAATATTTATGATTAATTGCAGCCTGTTGTATTGAATGACAAGAGAAAAAAGCATTCAGTTTCCTTGCTCTTATATAAAAAAGCATTTGTTGCAATTTGAGTCCCAGCCAACTTCCATTGTTTAGACAATAATTAGTCAAATTATACCAATCACCAACAGTCATAACAGAAATTATATTATTGTAATTTAGACCAATGACCTTGAACTTATGACAATGGAATATGGGGTATGTAACTGCATAATGTGACACTAGAGTTTTATACCTGTAAAGTCAAGGTTTTTATATTAGTTAATTAATTTGCAATACCTTGTATCTAAACATTTCTGAAAGTGACGAAATTATGTAAGTTCCACAAAATATCCAAAGAGCATCTTATTTCAAACAAACTAATCCATATTAAACATAAATCAATAAATATAAATAATGCCTTCATAAATGTAAATATAAATAATGACTTCATATATTTCAGAAATTTGAATGGACTTGGCAGCAAACGTATTTAAATTAAATTGTTTCAGGGAACTGGTCTAGTATAAATTATTGAATGATTAAAACACATTGACATCTTTTCTAACCAGAGAAATGCTGAATCTGTTAAATACTCACTGTCAGTAGAGTTCCCCTTAAGAAACAGAATGGGTAATGCATACAAAAACAAAACAAGTTGGATGCTTCACAACAACAGAAAGATGAATAAAAGACTCTTCCAGCACAGTAGGCAAATTTCCCCTTTAATAAGCAGCCAGGAAAAAGCAATATTTCAATGTTTGCTTTCCTTCCTCTGAGAGAGAAGTTTTCGCTATGACTTATTTTACTTCCTTTTCATTCTGTCCTATTTTCTTGGCTCTCACAGACAGCTCCAGTAGCAACATGACAATACCACTCTGCACTTGCCGAAAGCGCCTTTTCTCTAAAACTCTAAGCTGTGGTTTATGCGAGGAGAGTATAAAACAGGGGAAACGACGCAAACATTGAAGTTCATCCTCTTGTGCAAACATTTTGAGAGACTAAGACCCATCTTAACACTAGAATGGGAATGAGAGACACCAAAACAAACATAACTCCTCCCAAAGTTCATGCTTAGTATCCTTGAGGCCTTTGGCAAGATTTGCCATTATCTCCAGTTCTGTCTCACATATAAAATAAAACAATGCCATTTTCTTTATGAGGATGTGGAAAGTAACTAGATTGCATTTTCTAAAATAAATCTTGGAAAGAAAGCAGATTCTTAGAATTCTAAAAATAAGCTTAAAGTGGGTGCTTACAGCCTATCAGTCTTTAAAGTATTTTTTCTGGAGTAGAAAACACTCACATTTCTATTTAAAAAAAAAAAGAAAGAAAAGAAAGAAAGAAAAAACTTACTTGTCCAAGGAAGAAATACCTCAAAATAAAAAATGCTTCAGAATAAAATGTATCAAAACGTGGTTGATGCTCTCTCTTTGAGCCTATGAATATGCATATGGATTTCTATATCTAGATCTACACAAGTATTTTTTAATGGAAGGAAAAAAAAACGTTTTCTTTGCAAACATCAGAAATCTCTGTTGTATATTAAGATTATTTAAGATTATTACCATAAATCAGAGATTTTGGACTCCCCAGATTTCTGATGATCATGTAATCATCTCAATATTCACACGGAAGCATTTCAAAAAATTCTACATTTACTCATGATACTTTTAGCAAGTTAGGAAATGAAGGGAAATTCCTTTACCTAATAAAGGGCATCTATAAAAAACCTACAGCTAACATCATACCCAATGGTGAAAGAATTCACTTAAAACAGGAGCAAGGTAGGGGTATCTGCTCTCTCACCACTCTATTCAATATCATACTGAAGGTCTTGGCTAATGCAATAAAGTAAGAAAAAATAAATAAAAGATATACAGATTGGAAAAGAAGAAATAAAATTTTCTCTATTTGAGGATAAAAAATACATCTAAAGATACTCAACAACATTATTTATTAGGGAAATGAATATTAAAACCACCATTATATACCACGACAGACATAATAGTGTAGCTTAAGAAAAAAACTGATCATACTAAGTGCTGATCAGGATCTGGAGCAACTAGAACACTTATACCTGTTAGTGGAAAAGTGAATGTGAAACAGCCACTCTGAAAACATTTTGGCATAATAAGAAAAATAAAAATGTTCTTATAAACATTTATTTAACATATGACACAGTAATCCCATTCCTAGGTAATTACCTTAGAGAAATAAAAACCAGTGGCTTTACTCAAATTGCTAAAAACCGGAGACAACTCAAATGGTTTTTTTGGTAAGCAGAAGCAAACTGTGGCACATGTATATGAAGAATATTACTCATCAATATAAAGAAATGAACTACTCATACACACAACAACATAGATGAATCTCAAATGCCTCGTGCTATGTGAAAGAAGTCAGACTCAAAAGGCTACATCCCGTACAATTCCAGTTAAATGACATTTTAGAAATGGCAAAATTATAGGAGCATAAAACAGATCAGTGGTCAACAGGGGCTGAGGATGGGAGTAAGAGGTTTATTTTTTGAGGTTGATGGAACTTTTCTCTATCTTGATTGTACTGGTGGCTATATGACAGTGTGTGTTAGTCAAAATTCATGGAACAGTACACCAAAAGTGTGAACTTTACTGTAGGTAAATACAGTAAACTTAAAATGTGCGTCAACACTTACGATCACAAACATAACAACCTGGAAGGATATATAACAACATACTGATGGTGATTAGCTCTTAGATATGGTACTATGGGTGATTTTAATTTTCTTCCTTGTCCTTTTCTGACATTTTAAAATTATCCCCAATCAATATGTATTACTTTTGTTTCTAGGAGAAAATAAAATCATATTTATTTCATCTGTTGAATGTGAGCCTCCAGACCTAGTTAAGATTGCAACTCGGTCTCGGAGGCCTCCATAATTCCAGTCTTCTTTCCCTTCTTTCCTTCTGTCCTTTGTCCTTTATGGCTGTTTCAACATCTCAATCAGTTCAACAGCTGCAATGGTTGCCTAATGTACTCAAGCAAGCCCTAACTTCTTTGCTGCCTTTTGAGTCTGTTTCTGATAAAACAAGATTAAGCAAAGATTTATTATGTTCCGGGCACTACCAGGTGCTCCACATGCAATATCCCATGTAATCCCAGTACAACAACCTTAAATGATATCTCTTTTCTGTCCTCAATTTACAGATGCCCATAATCACAAGTTAATACACTCAGAAGAGCGATGATTCCAGAATCCAAATTCTCAACCACTGTAGTGGAGTGAGGCGGTGTGGCATCTGAAGGAAACCTTCCAGGGTTCTAAAGCTTGACTCACTACTTTCTAGCTTGTTACCTTGGGAGAAATTACTTAACTTCCCTGAGTCTGTTTCCTGAGCATAAAATGAGGATAATGGCAATACCTATTCATCAGCTGGTTGTGAGGATTAAATTATATTATACATGTGAAGTGCCTGGTACGGGATAGGTATCCCCCATTTCTTCTCCTCTCCCCCACACCTGTCTTCTTTCCTCTTCAGCTCTAGCAGGAACCTTCAGCTCTCATCAAGTTGATCTCCTAACCTTTCAGCTACAGCACCACGCTCTTCTTGTCTTTAGGTCATTGGTTTATTTTTCCCTCAGCCCAGAATACCCTCTCTTTCTCTTTTCCACTTTCTGTCTTACCCTAGCCTACCTCACTAACCTCAAGTTTCCTTCTGTCCAAGACAACATCTCTTTATATGCCTCCTGGGGATGGTCACTAATGGTTGTATGGGCATTAATTTTGTCTTTGATTAAAGTGGCCATCCAATCAGGTAGTCATTAGCTTTATGTGATCATTTAAACTTCAATTCATTAAAATCAAATGAAATTCAGAATTCTAGTTCCTCATTTACACTAGCCACATTTCAAGTGCTTAATAGCCATAAGTGGCTGGTGTCAACTATATTGGATAACAACAATACAGAGCATTTCTGTCACCAGAGAAAGTTTTATTGAAGACTGCTGGTCTAAAAATGCAAACTTTTGGAAGGTGAGGACTATAGCTAAGGTTCTAGAAATGCAGCAGTGCATAACGCAGTAATTACATAGGAGGAACTCAGTTGAGTAGTTAGTTACGTTTTGCTTTACTGATTCACCGAGGGTATTCACATTTGATGGGAATACTAATGTAGGCGTGATCATTTGACCTAGGCTACAAAATACTGATTGATTAAATTATTTATACAATTTCAACTTTAGTTTGAAAAGAGCAAATTTCCAAAAAGCTCAGACTATCTTTCCCTTCTTAGGGAAATGAAATAATTATTCTGCCAATGACCCCTTCAGTGGGGAGCTGATGTCCTCTCTAATACATGCAATTTTCACAGATTCTTAGGTTGAAGCTGCCTGTGTTAAGTAATATTTTGCAAAACATTACCTAAAATAATTATCTTACCATGAAAAGATTTCCTTGTGCATGGCAAATACTGCCCTGATAACTTGCAGCATTTCAGTAAAAGGAAAATACATATATTCACCTTATTTTAAAGGTAAAGAATTAAGGTCAAGTGGTTTACCTAAGGTCACATTTCAGTGCTGGTACTGGACAGTTCCTTCAGACACCTGAGTCCCTATCCTACTCTCTTTTCACTGAATCCTAGAGTTCTAAATCACTCCCATACCCTGCAGGTATTTTACACTCATTAATAATGCCACTTATTCTGAGTGCCTACAATTTGTAAGCTCTGTGCAATGCAACCCTCCCACCCCAATCATGTAAACATCTTGGCTCTATCCTAGCTGAGTCACTGCCACAGAATGAAGGGCTCTCAAAAAGTCAGACTGAGCTTAAAGCATTCCACTACAGCTGCTGCAGAGAAGTAGGTCATTAAGAAATAAAACATAAAATTAGCAAAACAGCATTTTTTCTCCTATATGCTAAGAGGTTTCTCCAAATGATAACACACACACACACACACACACACACACACACACACACACACAATCCATATATTAGACAGGAGGGCAAATTGAGAAAGTGGCTTCAGGGATGTGTTGATTGAAATACTCAAGCAAGATGAATTGCCTTTTGATAATTAGATTTGAGGAAATCATTTTTTTTTTTGTCTTTTGTGTAACTACTGTTTTGTGTAGTGCAGAAAGACTTAAAATTCCAAGGAGATAAAGGTCTTTCTCCACGTGCTTCATCTTTGTGTTTATATCCAAGACACAATGAGAAGTTTCATAAAATTTCCTGTATCAGGCTTATTTGACAAACATTTTCAATGTTAAACAGTTTCCGCATTTCAACCAAACTATAATTAAGACTTGAAAGAGAAAGTCTTATTCTGGGATACATGATTAACATTCGAAAGAATAAAAGGAGGAAAGATGTGAGTTTCAACAAGTGAAATTAGCAAGATGAACCTGATTTTATATTTCTGGCATTTCCTGATAGCATAGCTCCTGAAATCATAGCACAAATAATGGCCCCAATTATTAAAACTGAGAAATTTAACAAGGCACAAGATCAAAGCACAGGCACACTAGGTTAACCTCACACTCATTCAGTCACAATTATTAAAAAATGCTTTCAGCTAGGCTGGTACTTTGAATTCCAGAGGATTTCTTAACTGACAGCAAATTTATAGCCTTTCCTTATTGCAGCAAATTTGCTTGACTTTTGGTCTTTATGCTGACATTTTGATAAACTAGTACTTCAATCCCATCGAGAAATAGCATGATAATAATCTATGGCAAACACTCGCAAATTTAAAAAAAAAAAAGGAACAGAGATAGCAGGATAACATGAAACTGTCCACGTAAGAATATCCAAACCTGTAAAGAATTTTTACGAGTTTATTTGAGCCAAATTGACGACAATTGCTGGGAAGCAAAATCTCAACGAATTGAGAAAATGCTCCAGAAAATGGCAGTTTTGTAGCTTATTTTATGCGTTAGAATATAGGAGGAGAGTTACATGAAATCCATTGGTGGTAGATTAAGGGGGTGGGGGAAAGCCATATGGGGAAATCTCTGGGATTGGATAAAAAGTAAAATGGAGAGACACATACCTATTTTACACTGGTGGGTACAGGAGAGTTAATAATTAACATTAACCGCACATAGAGATGGTATGTGGGGAACAAGATAACAATGAGGGGTTCTGTGCTCTGTTGCCAGTGGTTGTGCCCTGAGGGGTCTGGAAAAGGAGATTATTCTGACATTTCAAAGGCATGTTATCTTAGAGGCAAAAAGACAATAGACAGGCTCACTTAAGGTAACGATTGACCTTTGTCAAGGAAGCTACAGGCCTAGGACATGACTACCCACCACGACCGGCTTTTAGTTTGGGATTTTTATGTTCAGATCATATATATGGTTACTTTCGGTCTCTGAGTTTGTTAGGGCCTCTGAGAATGTGGCCCCTTTTTCATCCACACAACTCTCCAACATCAGAAAAAGTAATCAACATTACCAACAAAAACCTTATTTGCAGTCTCTTTGCTTTTGTCCATATTGAAATCTGTTCCTCCTCCGTCCCCAGGGAAGTACACTGAATCTTTTCATTAAAGACATGGGATGGGGTGGGAGTCAGAGACAGAAGGACATAGAGTGTGATGAAGAGATACAGAGAGAGGGGGGGGAGAGAGAGAGAGAGAGAGAGAGAGAGAGAGAGAGAGAGAGAGAGAGAGAGAGAGAGCCCAAGACAGATGACATGGTGAGAGGGGCTGAGAGTGAAATAAAAACCTCTAACTTAGAGCCAGTTGGTAGTAGGTTAAGTGTTGAGTGAAGAGTCAAACAAAGGTGGATGTATTCAGCTTTAATTGACTTGCTCAGTGGTCCAACCGTATTTTCCCTGACCTTTCCACCACATTGCACCCCCAGTTCACATTCAGGGACTCTCTTTTGAGCATCATCAAACCTTGATATAGTCACTCAGGCTGTTCCAGTCGGGTCAATCACCAAAAAGTAGAGAACACTAATTTGTAACCTCCAAGATATTTGGATCAGAAGTTATTTTTCGTTTGAAACTCAACTGTCTGAGCCACTCATCCCCTGATACCATTATACAGCGCAGCTACCCAGGTTGCTCTCCAATCTTGGCATTTCATTAATTACAACAGGAAGTGATTGCCTGCAACGTTTGTATTAGTCAACGCATCCTCTTTACCAGTGAAGCAGGAGGTAGGAGGTATTGTAGGATTGACTGATTCTGGGGGATTGATAACACAAAGCAAGGGTCTGTGTGATCTGTTAACACTGGCCTATTATACACAACAAAAGATACTGAGTGCTCTGGTGAACTTCACTTTCAAAAACAAGCCAATAACATTAATTATGCCCGTGGTTCCCAAACTTTAGCTTGCATCAGAATCATCTGGCCTGGAGGGCTTGTTAGAACACACACCACTGGGCCTTCCCCCAAGAATTTCTGACTCAATAGGTTTGGGGACCCACCCTGAAAACCCAGCAATCCCAAGTAATTTAGGAGGGAAAGCCTGTGGGGAAATGGAATAGGTTCACACATGCAAAGAAGGAAGAAGAGGCCTCCTCTAGACCAGTGTGTGTTAAACTTGAAGGTGACTGTAAATCACCTGGAGATCTTGTTAAAATGCAGATTCTCACTGAGTAGGCCTGGTGTGTGCCCTGAGATTCTGCATTTCTAATAAACTCCCAGGTGATGTTGATGCTGCCAGCCCGGGACCCACACTGAGTTTCAAGGCTCTACGTGACCCAGGGCAGTGTTTTTCAAAGTATATCCCGGGGACCATCCATATCAAACTCATGAGCTGACGGAGGAGGGAGGGTATTGTTGTTAGTGCAGAGTCCCAGGCCCACCCTGGGATACACTGCATCAGAAGCTCTGGAAGTGGGGCTCCAGTAACGCAAATACGTTTGTATGATTTTTATACAGACGGAGAACAATGGATTGGGGGTGTGGAGGGGAAACAGGAAGAGGGGGATGCCGATAGGTGGTTATTCAGTGATTACTGTCTCCAGGTACTGACTCCCAGAGCCCCTAATTATTTCCTCTCTCTTATTTATTCTACTGCCCACCTTACAAGTTCTGACAATTAAGTTCACGAACGTGTTGCAACGATGTTGCTAACCTTTGTTGATATCAGAGGGATTATTCATTATGAATCTGTACCAACTGGACAAACAGTTAACCAAGTTTACTATTTGGAAGTGCTGAAAAGGCTGCGTGAAAAAGTTAGACGACCTGAACATTTCGCCAAAAATGCTTGGCTCTTGCATCACGACAGTGCACCAGCTCACACAGCACTGTCTGTGAGGGAGTTTTCAGCCAGTAAACAAATAACTGTATTGGAACACCCTCCCTACTCACCTGATCTGGCCTCCAGTGACTTCTTCCTTTACCCCAAGATAAAGGAAATAGTGAAAGGAAGACATTTGGATGACATTCAGGACATGAAGCATAATACAAAGACAGCTCTGATGGCCATTCCAGAAAAAGAGTTCCAAAATCACTTTGAAGGGTGGACTAGCCTCTGGCATCGGTGCATAGCTTCCCAAGGGGAGTACTTTGAAGTTGATCATAGGGATATTCAGTGATTAGGTATGTAGCACTTTTTCTAGGATAAGTTGGTGAACTTAATTGTCCAACTTCGTATGTTGGCCATTGGTGACATCATCAGAAAAAGTAACTAGGATCCTAAAAGAAGGGGTGAAACTTCTGATGGCCTAATTTGCTCTGTATCAGCAAAAGCTTAGTAAGGAAAAACAGGGAACTGTAGGCCACATTTAAAAATTTTTCCATAAATTGAAATTATTCCTGCTTTACCTATCCTCTGTTTCCATTGACAACCACAAATTGTTGTCTAGACTTCTTTTGTTAGTAGTTAGCGACAAATGTTTCTGTAATGATTACTTAATATGTTGCTAAATCCAGGAGACAGCAACTGTCTGCCAGCAAGTGCCATATTGAAGTTTCCTAAACACTACAAAAAATAGAAATTACTTACAGTTAGCATTCAACATTGGCAAACAAGTCATGCTATTAAAGATGTATTTGCATATGTTATATTAAGAGGCGTGCAAATGTATGTGCAAAACTGGGCATAATTAATCATTCCCACCAATGATGAACATCCCATTTCCAATCTTGCCATCCAATCCCCCCTTTCTTTTGAGCACAGATGTGTGTTTCTAACCTCCTGGGATCCCGGCATTATGTGCAATACCCGTCTTCCCACCCTAACTCCTACACCGACATGTAAAGGACTGAACCATGGAAAATGATTCCAAGTTCTCAGACTAAGAAAATAACGTTTGAATAATAGTAAAAATGGACAGTTGTTTCTAATCCTAGTTCTTATCGTCAGGAACATCTAGGGAACTTTTCAAAAATTCAGATTCCTCAGTAACCACAAGATTCATATTCAAAAGGTTTGGGATAGGCCAGGAAATTTATAACTGTCTAAAACACCCCAGGTAATTTAGATGATCAGCCAGGATCGGGCACTAGTGACATACATGAATGAGCATTGGACAGAATCAGGAAACTTTGATAATATTGTAGTTATTATTTTTGGTGTTAATAGTTTTTGTTAATATTAAATGAGTTCTTCCTAAATATCAAGCATGTTACTAAGCACTTTGCATATATTATCACTGAATCGTCACAACAACCATCCATGTTGTGGATGAGGAAACTAAGATTTAGAAAAGTTAAGTCATTTGCCTAAAGCCAGAGATAGTAAGTGGCAAAGCAGGAATTTGGTTTCATCACTAAGTAGTACATGAGTCATTTGAAAAGCTATGTGAGTCATTTAAATCATTACGTTTTCTCAATTGCAAATAAGGGCTGTTGGGCTGGACACTAGATCACTTCTAATCTTTCCAGCTCTAATGTTTACTTGTGGAATTGAGTTGTACTGGAAGACATGGTTTTTGGCCTTCTGGAGCTCAAGATATGTTGTCAGACTTCCTTGCCCTCCTTCCCATTTCATGTTTCAAGTGCCACTTCATCTATGGCTCTTTATTTTCTATAGAGCAAAAACTCCTTCACCATTAGCCCTAATTCTCTCTCGCTTCATCTCCCAGCACCTCAGGGCAGAAGCCCAACCCTCCAGCCCCACTGGGTAACGGGCTTGCCAGGCTCTGAGCCCTCGCTCACAGTCTTCTTTCTGTCTCAATGCTTTGCCCTTCTTGGTTGCTTGATGGAATAATCCTGCTTGCCCTTCAGAGCCAACCCACATTATTAACTCCTTTGTGTAGACATCCCTCTTTTCCTGGCCAGAATTAATTTGTTCCTTTAAGACTTTATTTTGTCCTGTGTTATATAGGTAGAATGAACTTAAGTCCTAGCTCTCTGGCAATCTCATTTTCAAATACCCACATAAGCACACCAGTACTTGGCAGTCTTGATTTAGACTCATGTAAGGGCACTAACCCCATTCATGAGGGCTCCATCCTTACGATCTCATCTACTCCTAATAACCTTCCAAAGGCCCCACCTCCTAATAACATCACAACGTGAGGTGTGGCTTCAACATATGAATTTTAGGGAGACACAAATATTTATTATTCCTTAAGAGGCCATCAACAGACCTTCAAGGCCAAAGTCATTGAACCTACCACAGCACAGGGTAGCAGCATTCAGGGGAAAATAAATATAGTAGGCTTCCAAAAGGGGTTTCTGTGTACTTAGACACCACCAAGAGAATAACTCGTATAAAGGGAAATTTTTAGTCAATTTTGAATCCTTTTTCAGTCATTGTTTTTTGGCAACTTGTGGAAGCTTTCACTGACTTCCCGCGGTCTTCCTAAGTATCTCTCTTCTGTGTTCCCAGACCAGGTATCTCCCCTATTAACAACCATACCATCGGTTGCTATGACTTTACCTATTACCCACACGGAACTGAAAGCTCTACAAAGACAAGGTGTCATTCATTTCGGTGTTCCCACCGAAATTACTCAATATGTGTTTGATGAATTAATGAAAGGAGAAATTAGCCGTCCGTACCTATCATTCTGACCACGTACGGACTTTTAGATGGAAGGTATTGTTTGTGTCATCCTGATGAAAAAGTAGGCTGTCTCAGACTAGAGGTAAGTTTTTGACCCTGGGGAAGTCTAAGCTTGGTGATAATGTGTTAGAAAGAATAAACGCATAGGGGGTCTCGTTGGACTAAATCCCCTCTGAAACAGAACACCAGACCTTCACTATCCCAGCAATTGCTAGAAAGAAGTTCTAATTCTGATTTTATTCTAGCAGAATAGGCAAATGTTCCCTTTTCAAGGGTTTGTCCTTCTCTTTCTGATTTCGCACGAGTATCCAAAAAATCTTACAGAGGTAGCAAATGGTCTCCTCTTTGTGCAAGATGAGAATTACACCTTTAACATATACTTCCTCTTAACCAGGGCCTGCGAATACTGAATCAATAAGACCAGCCAGTCAAAGATAGATGATTCCTGCCTCAGCTCTATTAAATAAAATGATGCATTAAACAAACAAACAAACAAACACATGGTCTATGGTGAATGGTCAACACGGTGACTCTTTTGCCCCTTTTCACTTCTCATTCTTTTCCCTAGTACACACCTAAAGAACATGACCAAGCTCAATGTCAATTGGTGGAAGCAGAAGGGACTATTTTGCTATAATTTTCTTTCCTAAAGACCTCAAATAATTGGGGTCCCATCCTTCTAAGATTATCTTGTATTATTTTTATTGTTTGTGACCCTTTACTGTCAAAATCTCCAGGAAGAACAATCTGCTTCTTTTTTCCATTTTTTAAAATCTAGTCACTGAATTATTTCAACATAATTGTGTGTGTGTGTGTGTGTGTGTATGTGTGTGTGTGTGTGTGTGTGTGTGGTGCTTCCAACTATACTGTGGGGATTTTATATGAACTGTAACTCTCAAGTTCCTTTTGGCTGGGAAGTTTTAAAGTAAGATGAGATCTAGGTTGAGTTTTTTTATTTTTTTGCTTAACTGATTTGAATAACATGACATAAAACCCCTACACTTGATACAATCATCATGCAAACTACATAGACAAATACTGTCTTCTTTTAAAAATATAAAATAAGTAAGCAAGCCATGAAAATAGGCAGGTTTCCATTGAAAATACATTAAAATTTAAAAAAAAGAAAGTTTTGCTTTCCATATCATTTAAAGAAGGGAAATTATCATTTAAACAATATTCAAGTTTATTAAACAAATTTTAAAAAGTGTCATAAAATGTTTAACTTTCATCAACTTCAAGGTTTCTATTGCTCCCAAATTTGGCATAGAACTGAACTTTCAAATCTGCTGACACCCACTGAATTGATTTCACTCTGGATTCTAAGGCGTCAATTTCTTCTTGCAAATTTTTCTTTGCTTCTTCTAACATTTCATGTGTTTCTTCTTGAGAATGGTTAATGAAAACATCACCAATTTGATAAGGTATCATTAATCAGTCGTCCTCTGCAAGCATGATGCCCTCAGAAGCATCTAAGTTTTGAAGTTGTTTCTTTTTTACATCTATTTCTTCCTTTAGCTCTGTGATTCTACTTGTATTTCATGCAAATTTGTTTATCTTTTGTTAATTTTCAAAAGTAACATTGACATCTTCTGCAGCAGCGTTCTCATGGTGACCACCATGTTGGGACTAGGTTAAGTTTTAAGAAGAGTCTTTTAGTGGTAAAAATAGCAAAGCATTTAAGAAAGTGTTATCCACAAATAGTTCATACCTTCAAAGAATATTTCATTGCATCTAACATTCAACAATCCTGACCATTTAAATAGATGGCCATACACAGAGAGTATAATCCTTCCTCTTCTTTATTATTTCTGATAGTGGTATCACAGACCAAAGGATCATTAAAATTGGGCCCAGGATTTTTATTTTCTTCAAAGGAAGTTGTCAAGATAAAGTATATGTTTAAATCAGCTTATCACTGACAAGTCACTCCTTAGATTATTAAAGTTGCGAGAACTTCCATAAACTTCATTTACTTTTTATCGAGAAAAAATTTAATTATTATGGTAAGAAGAGAATAATGCAAGTCTATTCAGAATTGTTGAGAGGCATAACTCACAAGATATTATGCAGTACTTTGCAATACTGTCACCTCTCAATCATTTGAGTTCTGAATCTCCGTTATGTGTATGAGCAAAATCTTTTGCTGCTGCTTATCTCATTAGGGCTGGAAAACCCTTTCTCCAGACTATGTGGTGTGTTGTTTCTCAAACTGATGTTTTGCAAAGCACGGATCTTCAGGATGGTGGAAGAGACAATAGAGCAAAGTAGTTGGGACCATAGTCGTCACAGGAATGAGCTAAACATGGATCGGTGGGAAGATATGTAATCGACCCAGGATACTGATTAATCCAATTCTGTGCACCTGATGTCAACATTTTAAGAGCAGACTTTAATGTAGTGTTAGCTCTGGCATTTCCATCTCTATCAGTTTAAATAAGTTACCCCCTCTAATCCTCAATCTCATTATTTATAAAACGGGCATGATAAAATAGACCCTGTTTCATTAGCTGTGAGATAAGATGAGATCACACATGCCAATATTTTGTTCATATGTTTTGTTTACCTGTTTATTGTCTGTCTACCTCACCCCCAAGTAAAAATCAGGGACTTGTCTTGTTCATGGAGGTGTCCCCAGAGCCATGAACAATGTAGTACACATAGCAGGAGCTCACCAAATACTTTTTTGAAAACAAATGAATGACCAAAACAATACATGACAAGTTTATGGCATGATGCCTGGCAAATAGTAAGTGCTCAATAAATATTAGCATAAAAACAGCCTAGTCCTGTGAGCTGTTTCGCAAATAAAGGATGTTGTATAATATATATCATAAAGACGGGGATGTCCTTTAATGAAGAAATTTGTATAACTTTGTTAGCTCCCCTTATCAATCTTATTTGACCAGAAAATCCTTTCTTCCCAGCTATACCTCTTAATTAACATTGTATATAACATTACTGTACATTTGAACATAATTTGGGAAATAATGGATTTGTTCAGTATCCGTATTTTAAAGGGAAGGAAACTGAGGGCCAGAGAGTAAATGGTTTGCCTGAGTCAAGCAGCTATTCCAGAACTAGAGGCAATGCTCCAACACCGAGGCCTGCATTCTTTCCCTCAGGCCAGGTGAGCAGTGGCGTGTGGGCAGTGACATTATCACTTTGGTATCAGAAGGTATTGGATTCAAATCCCACCTGCATTTTCTAGCACTGAGGTCTGTATCACACTCTGCTGGTACTCTATCTTATATCCTCTTTCCTTAAGGTGTCCTCTTTGATACCTGAGCATGGTGTACCTACCGAAATTGGCCCCCACGAATGTGCAACCTGGAAGTGCAGGGGTCTTGATATCATACAGGGCAACCCTTCACCAATAGGGCATGGTTGCTAATGGGTAAACACTTTCTCTGCTACACCTCAGGCAGATAACTCTGACGTGCATTCTGTAGGTCTCCCTTTAGATTCCCTGTGGGATTGATCCCAATTTCACATATCAGTGACACAGTGCACAACTGGATAGGCAAATTCTCCAGATTCCTAGCCTTTTTCTCCTTTCCAGTCTCACTGCCTTTTCCCAGCTGTGTTACGCGTTTGCTTACTATTGAAAACAGCTGTGTCATCTCTTGTGAGCCCATTAAACAGGTGCCGGATTTCACACCAAAGGTGGCTGCAATTTGGCAAGTGGAGGTGTGAAATAGAAGTGACATCTAACTATAGATTGGACTAGAATGGAGGCCTCTAACAGATGAGAGGTGCTACTAGGCTCCAAGCTCTGTTCTTTTTTTCTCCCCCAGTTTTCAAGGATTCTGAGAAGGCATAAGAACAAAGTGTTTATAAACATACTCTGTGTTCATGACACCTTCTGGTTTTCCCGTTATGCTGAAGAAAAAGAGGGAGCTACTCCTGATGTGGGAAAACAATGCAATCTGAGATAATTACCACAATCATTTAACAACGTTGGGTAACCTACCAGACAACAGAGGTTCAAGCTTACTGTTCTGCTCTCAGTCCCCAAGCGAGAACGGGAGGCAGCACTGTATGACTGTGGAAACAAACAGGCCCCGAAATCTCAGTTTATTTCCTGCTTATGTAATAATATTAGGTTGGTGCAAAAGTAATTGTGATTTTTGCAATTATTTTTAACCTTTAAACTGCAAATACTTTTGCACCAACCTAATACAATACAGGTGTTCCAGCTCAGCAGTTTTCTTCCATGTTATGACTCAGGGACACGGGCTCTTCCATACTGTGGCTCTGCCATTCTCTGGAACCTTGTCCTTGTCATCTGCATTCAGCTGGCAGAAGAGGAGAGTATGGAGAAGGCACTCCACCCATAGGTGACACTCAAAACCAAAGTTCCACCGGCAAAAATTAGTCACGTGGCTTCCCCTTAGAAGTAAGGAGGATGGGAAATGCAGTGACTAGGCAGGTTGTGACACGGTGACCTGGTGTACGAAAGTGCTTCATGCTTCATTATTTAGAAAGGAACAGTGGTTGGAGCTGGCCCTCCAAATATCAGGACAAGTCATTAAAATTTTCACTGGCAAATCCTCATATTTATTATAGCTGCCTTCAATTTGCCGTGGGTTAACTTGGTTTCCCAAACCTTATGAGTAAATTTTAAAATCAATTCACTTACTATCCCTGGTTGAAGTTTGTCTACATTTACCCATCTGCCATCAGAGTTCTTTTCCCGGTATAAATCTCATTATTTTACTTTCCTTTTTAAAAATCCAAATTGCTTCCTTTCTACCTCTAGAAGGTAAGCTCCACCTTCTTAATCTGGCGTATCAGGGCTTTTAGGTGCTGCCACCCCGGCTCATCGTCTACCCTCCCCTTTCCCACCTTTCCACTAACGCCCTACTGCACTGGATTTTCTCCATTCTCTTCACACTTTTGTGACTACATATGCTCTTCTCTACTAAGAATTCCATTCCCTACCCCATCACCACTGGCAAATGCCCGTTTATCCTTCAAGGCCCAACTCACTCGATACCTTCTGTCTGAGGCTTTCCCTGAATCTGCCAATCTCTGCCTCTCCCCCGCCTCCCCAGCTCCCTCATGCCTGGGTGAAATCAACTATCCCTTTGCCTGATTCCCATAGCATGTAAACATACTTCTATGGTAGTGTTTATTATTTTATACTCTGGTTATCCAAGAGTCAGTCTCTGAGGCACAACTGTGAGCCTCAAAAGCAGAGAACATGTCTTATTCATTTTTTGTGCTCCCAGGGCCCAAGAGAGCATCTCTCCCATTTAGCACCCAATACTTGTTCACTGAATTTTTATTGGAAGTCAAAACCCTGACACCACAGAGGCATCTGGAACATGGAAACAAAATCCACTCGTTCTCCTGTGTATGTTTCTTATTATGCAGGATCTTTACTTCTCAAGAGTTATTTTATGTTGGATCACAGTCTACAGAGTATGAAAGAGAAATGAGTCCACATTTTCCATAAGTTTACATGTTGAAGGCTTTGATTCCTATTTAAAATCTAGGAAAAGTGTATGATTTTTTATAAGTCATGTGATTCTCATACATCCTCTCTCATGCCTTTTCTCTTAATAAAAGTGTCATCTTTGGGGAGTAATAAAGTCACAAAGGTATGTTAACTGGAGACATGGACTGAAACCACATGTCTCTACATGGGGACAGAGACCCTCTGTGGGCTTTTGAAAATTAATCTATTATCAGACTTCCTTTCTACAGAGGAAAACTTTTACTTTGGATTCTTTCAAGGAAGTTGGCATTTGGAGATGTGTATGAGGCTGGTATGGTTGTCACAATGTTCAGAGGTACTTCTGGCATTTAGTGCGTGGGACCCAGGAATGCCAAATACCTTGCAATGTATGGGTCAGTCCTGTAAACTGAATGCTGTCCCACCCAATGCCAATAACCACCCATCTGAGAACCACTGAGTTAACCATTGATATGCTTAAGGCCATTTTTTTTTTTTTAAATGAGGAGAGCAAACCATAGGAATCCAAAAGGAAGTTCCTGCCTCAGTTTAAAGAAATACATACTTTTTTCTTCTGTGTGCAAAATACGGCTTATATCCCATTCACTGGAAACAGGAAACTCCTAACAGAATCCACAAGAAAAAGCACTTAGCATGCCCTCTTGCTCATGAATATAGGATAGAATAGCAGAATAAAGTGGCTCTTCCTTTGTAATGCATTTAATTTAATAAAACACCAAATTAAAGGTAGGACAGTCTCATCCCTATTACAAAATAACCTGCAGAGTGAAAAGTGAAACATGCACAATTTCATTAACCTTCCATTCATAAGCCTAATGTAGGCAGAATGCCATTTTAATATCCAACTGAATAAGGCTATTTCCATGCTTTGACAGAGCTTCACATACTAACATTACTCATCAGTGTGGATACAGGAAATAGTGTAGAGGAAAAAAAAAATCATACAAAGTATTTAGAAATACTTATCCTTTTAATCATCCAGTTTTGAATGAAGATATTTCCTTTTTGTATAGTGTTTTGTCTGCTTTGTTAAATATTATTAACAGCCTGTCCAGGAAAAGCATGTCAGTTTGTGACTTAGATATTTATAATACGTGGGGAATTCTGTTAACATCCTGACCCGGGGAGTGTAGAATCATAGAACTTTATTTATTTATTTATTTTATTTTATTGGGGAACAGTGTGTTTCCCCAGGGCCCATCAGCTCTAAGTTGTTGTCCTTCAATCTAGTTGTGTAGGGTACAGCTCAGCTCCAAGTCCAGTCACCAGTTTCAATCTTAAGTTGTAGAGGATGCAGTCCACCACTCCATGAGGGAATCGAACCAGCAACCCTGTTGTTCAGAGCTCACGCTCTAACCAACTGAGCCATCCGGCCACCCTAGAACTTTAGAATTTCAGCTCATCAAAAGCCGTAGGGACCACAGGGGCCAGTTCTGTATTTTGCAGATGAGAAAACTAAGGCGCCATGGAGATTAGGGACAGTGGATGTGACAGCTCTCTCTGGGACCCGGGAGAGACAACAGCCAATCTGGGTGGGTTGCTTTCTAAGCACTCAGCATCTTCCAGCTACAGACGGTTTTTTAGTGAACCCTTTAATTATTTTCTGAATAGATAATGGCAACTCAAAACCCCACTCAGTTTATAGTATTCTTTAGCTGTTACTAGTACTAAATACATAGTACTAGTACATAGAATGAGCTCCTGATCAAAAAAAGAGAAAGAAATATTGGAGCTAAGACAAACATGCAATTTATAAAACTGCAAGACATAAGCACCTAACATTTGAAAAACATGTCATGTTTCATTAAGATACTATGTTGCATTCCACTACAGTCATGGTAGAAGGATGGAGCACCCGTTAACCTTCTCTGGCTCCAATGGGTTGGCACAAGGCAAGCACAGCTTTGGGCACCCATCTCTCCCTCCCTCCCCCATCATGCCATTTGCAAATGAATTGTACACCTAACAGTTGCTTTGTACAAGCGAATTTTAAACCCAGGAAACAATGCAGTATATTTTAGTATGCTATAGCAATAGTCTTCAAGTTTAATGAGATTTGGATCTAATGTAGCAATTTGGAAGTCTCTTTAAGCTTATTAAAATGAGATTCTACCCAAGTTTACAAGCAGGTACAATAACACTTGGAATATGACCTTGTCTTGTATCGAGAGGCTTTTTTGGAGTCTATGTAAAGCAAATTGCTTATGTAATACTCTCCTTTCCTCTCCAGGGCTCTATTCTATGACCACTAAAACTGGAACAAAATGTCCCCATTTGACAGATATTGTAGTATTCTGGTAATTAGCTTAAAATACAGCTGATTTGTCCTCCTGCTGCTTACCCTGAGGCGACCAGTAACTGAAAGCTTATTTTAAAGCCGGTCAAAAGCAGGAAGAACCACACCTGTTGCATCTGATTTCCTCCCCTTTAAATCAGAATGAATAATTTAATAACTGCTTATGCACAGACACTCCAGTGGCTGGTTGAAAGGAGATTGTCAGGATGCTGGCATTTTTTGCTATTTCTGGCTGGTCTTGACGGAAACTTGTTTTTTCCCCCCAGTGGCAGTAAGCCAAATAGCCCTGTGATCTCAAACTTTCACCTAAGCCTTTAGTGCACCAGGATCTTTCCACTGTGACCAAGGCCATTATTTATTCTGTAACTGTGGCAGACTCTGTTCGTTGGCTGCTCAACTAAACCTCACACCCCCCCATCTTCCTATAGATTGAAATAGACAGATACTTGTATTCCTAGCCTCCCTTAGAGCCAGGGGGTTCATGTGACTCAGGTCTAAACAACGAAGCATAAAGGTAAAGTCTGCTGAGGCTTCTGGGAATTCTCTTCTTCCCTAACTGAGAGGTGGTTTGGCACTGTCAGGGCTTTGGAGACAAACTGCCTGGGTTTGAATCCCAGCTTTACCATTTCTTGTCTGTGTGACCCTGACAAAGTTAATTATACTCTCTGTGCTTTGGTTTCTCTTCATCTGCTGTAGAATTAAATGGGTTAATACATATAAAGTGCTTAGGATAGTCCCTGACATATAGTAAATGCTCAAAAAATGTTAGTTATGATTATACTTAATAAAAGAAGGAAGGCACGTGATGAACATTTCTGCTAGCTGCTTTTGGAAATGGCTTTGTGAGGTCACGATGTCTGGAGTTATGGCAACCATTTTGTAACATGCTGGCCACTGCATGCAAACATCTTAATGGACTGCAGGGGTTCTAATCTGGCAACTCACAGGCTGTGGGGGTCTTTTTAATCTCCAGGCATCATAGTGTGTAGGCTTTGATGGGAATCCAAGGCCACCACAGGTATGGACAAAGAGGGGAGAACTGACTGGGCCTCGACTATCACATGGTGCTTCTTTGCCAAAGACACGGTAAAGCTGCCCCACCTCTCCTCTGCTGGTGTACTTAAATTTGTTCTCTACGCTTCTTTGTTTTCCAGAGCACTCCTGGGAAGATTCTTCGGAGAAATATTGGAGGCAATGAACTTGTAGAAGGATGGAGGAAGGAAGAAATACAAAAGTAGAAGCTCTGGGACTCACTCCTCTCTAGACAATTGGCTTCTCTACTTTTACACCCAACTTTAATGATAAGCCCCTAAGGATGTCTTTCAGTTTGTTCTTTACTGAAAACACAGCAAAATCACAGTAAAGACAAAGGTAATGAAGAGAGGGTCACTTCGTAGCCCACCTGGGTTCTGGAATTAAATCCAGCTCAGGTCAGGAACAGGTCATGACACCCAGTTGCTGTCACCCAACATCAGACCTCATCGACATTTTGAATATTTCCAGTGCATTTTAGATGATTTCTCTATTATATAAAATTCCGAATGAGAAGGAAGTTTCTCTGGGGAAATTTAGAAGAAAGAAAGCCACATTCATCTATTGCTTGAATCTGTTTTCATGTTGAAAGCATATCAGTGCATGTATTATTTAGCGAAACTCCACAAGGTGTCACATACATGGATCAACACATTGCCATGGGCACCGTTCTCAGAAGAGACTGCACCCTCTGGAAGCTGACATAAAGGATTTAGTTAGTTAAGGTTAATGTCTTGCCCCCGTGCTTCAGCACCCCTTCTCCTGCTACCTCCCAGGATTGTTTATTTGACGGAATAGTTTGACTCAATATACATAAGAGACACACCACCACACACATCACTGTGGGATGAGCTGGGCTTGGACAGGGACCTGGGTTTGTAGAACTACCAGAAACAACAACGGAAGCTCCTTCGTGGCTTTTCTACCCTACAGTGTCAGACTTGCCTGAGCCCCCTGTCCAGCTAAACAAGCCATTTCCCCCCCAATGCTTCCTGAGTCCTTAATCCTTCTACTGAGAAGCCAGAAAAAGAGGTCAGTGCAAACGAGTGTTGAAAAAAAAACACCCTGGGTTTCTTTTACCCAAGAAAAAGAGGGCAGTTTTGAATTCTGGCTCTGACACAGAAAAGCCCTGTCTCTCAGTCCCAGCTCACGATGACTGCCTGCGGACTTGTTGGAAAGTCTTCTGGCTGATACTAACTGCCATGATCACATATCCCGGGAGAAACACTTTAAAACTACCCAGAGCCAGTTTTCTAGAAGCAAGTAGGCCAAGCAGTTTACTACTTACTATACATTAAGTTTAAATGAGAGAACACGAGGTGTGACAATTAAGTTCACGAACTTGTTGCACCGATGTTGCTAACTTTTTTTTGGTATCAGAGAGATTATTCATTATGAATTTGTACCAACTGAACAAACAGTTAACCAAGTTTATTATTTGGAAGTGCTGAAAAGTCTGCATGAAAAAAACGACCTGAACTTTTCACCAACAATTCATGGCTCTTGCATCACGACAATGCACCAGCTCACATGGCACTGTCTGTGAGGGAGTTTCTACCCAGTAAACAAATAACTGTATTGGAGCACCCTCCCTACTCACCTGATCTGGCCCCCAGTGACTTCTTTCTTTACCCGAAGATACAGGAAATATTGAAAGGAAGACATTTGGATGACATTCAGGACGTCAAGGGTAATACAATGACAGCTCTGATGGCCATTCCAGAAAGAGTTCCACAATTGCTTTGAAGGGTGGACTAGGCGCTGGCATCGGTGCATAGCTTCCCAAGGGGAGCACTTTAAAGGTGACTGTAGTGATATTCAGCAGTGAGGTATGTAGCACTTTTTCTAGGATGAGTTCGTGAACTTATTATACATAAAAGGGCTTTAAGATCTGTAAAGTCTTAGATGAGTACCTAGCCCTGTGCCAACCTCCTTAGCACTGAAGTTAGAAGATTCAGAAGACAAGCTTATCTTCCAAGAACTTGGATTCTGGGAGGGAGACAGAACTGTCCTAAACAAAATAATTAACCAATGAAGTGCTCAACCGTGGGGTAGTAAGTAGAGCTATGCTAGGTAGGCATGGGAAAGCACCGGAGTCGAAATTGTCAGGGACACTTGGCAGAGAAACTTCAAACCCAGTGGCGGGTGGTGTGTCAGGAAGATCATGAATTTAGAAAGAGAGATGGGGCAACTTGTGTTTTATCCACAAAGGGTATCTGTGTGGGTCAGGAATGCAATCAGACAACTTACGTTGGTCTGACTCAAACTTTGCACTTAGTTCAAGGTATGATTTACAGCTTCAAAGACTTTTACCTATATACACGAAGACCCTGCAAAATGAGTTGACTATTTAAACTCATAAACAACTGAGAGCTGGTTTTACTATAGCACGTGGATGTGGAAGAACGAATATGTTTGACGGCTCTTTCGTCCCATGAAGATGACGAGTCAGGACTTTAGTTTTCAGGAAACAAACATTCATAGCTTTAGTCACCTCCTTGCTATTCTAGACAATAGGAGGAGGAAATGAATTCATTCCATCCATTTGTTTCACTTTGCCTTGATTCCCAAAGTAATGAATGATTTTTTTAAAGCAGCAGTTGCTGAATTCTTATTGCTTGTCTTGACATGCAGCCTACTTAAGAGGAAAATCAAGCCTGGGAAGTATTGAGGGGGAAGAGTAGTGATACCTGTAATTTACTTTGAAGTGCATTGAAAATGGATTATTGGGTGGATAGAAGGATGGATAGATATGTAGACATGTGGTAAGGCAAGTATAGTAAAATATTAATGAAAAAATCCAGGTGGTAAGTAGAAGGGTATTCATGTAAAATTATTCTGACTTTCAACTATTATTAAAAATTTTATAATAATATGGTGGGAAAATACTGAGTCAAGGGTTGTTTTTCGGTTTTTGTTTTCTTGCCCTTTCTTCTCATAGATAAAGATTATTACCTGAAAAGACACAGGAATAAAATAGCCTGGACTAAGTCCTAGATATGAATGAAATGTAAGAATTGTGTATGTGATTTATTTTATTTTGTTTGTTTGTTTATTTTGTTCTTTAGATTCCACATGTAAGTGAGATCATATGGTATTTGTCTTTCTCCGCCTTATTTCACTTAGCATAACATTCACTAGGTCCATCCATGTTGTTGCAAATTGTAAGATTTCATTCTGTTTTTATGGCCAAGCAGTATTCCACTGTATAAACGTACCACACCTTCTTTATCCAATGGTCTATTGATGGACACTTAGATTGCTTCCATATATTGGCTATTGTAAGTAATGCTACAATGAAAAAATTAGGGTTTTGGATTTCTAAGGATAAATACCCAGGAGTGGAATTGCTGGGTCATAAGGTAGGTCTAGTTTTGATTTTTTGAGGAACCTCCATACTGATTTCCATAGTGGCTGCACCAATTCACAATCCCACCAACAGTGCACAAGGGGGCCCTTTTCTCCACATCCTTACCAACACTTGTTGTCTGTTGATGTGTATGTGATTTTAAAAAAACAAACCCTTAAATTTATCTCTATCAGTCAACAGTTGATGGCAGAAATTCTAACATTAGAAACATGGTCTGTTGAGTTAAGGGGTTAGTGTACAAAAACCTCCTGGGATTCTTGGAGAACAACCACACTCAATTGCAAATCTTAAGTGACCATTTCCAAATAATATGTAGTGGGAAAGTCTGGGATAAGGTAGAGAGAAAAGAGAACATAGCCCTGGAGGTCTTAGGGGAGGAGAGCAAGATACAGAAAGAATATATGGAAAGGGGTTCAAGATCACCTTACAAGAAGGCCAACCCAAATCCTGATATTAGTGCTTGTTGCTTTTGAATTGTATACAAAAATTTTCTGAAACTCCAATGGAGCTGTCCTGTGGCAATGTAAAAAGGTTTATAAACTACTCTCCTATAGCTCTTGCTACTCGATACCAAGTACTCAAGCCCAGATCTTATCTCCATGAAGGATAAGATTTGCACCATGTGCTGTTCATCTATGGTTAGGCTTCAACTTGGACTTATCCTTCCTCTGTGGAGGGGAATATATTCATTGTTGTACATTTATCTATTTTTCTATCTTCAGAGATAACCTTTTTTTTAGCCTGACTTCTACGAAAAGCAAATCCTGAGGCAAGGTTTCATATGTAACTACAGAGGGTGCCCAAAAAATATACACACATTTTAAGAAAGGAAAACTGTATTAAAATTGTAATACTCGATATTTACCAATAACAAAAGATGAATACAAGTCACTCTTGACTTCAGCAATTACAAGAGGTGCTCAGTGGTTACTATCAGTGTCCAGACACTTCTGATTATGGCAAACTACTGCTTGAGCAATGTTGACCAAAGTGTCCACTTATATACATTTTTTTTGGTACCCCTGGTATTTAAGGAGGAAGGGTACCCCAAGGATCAGGAGTGACACAAAGGAAGTGAGACAGGAAAGAAGATAGAACCAATGCAAGGAAGTGTATTGAGTTGGACACTGCTAGGGTCTCCAGGAGGGAATTCCCACCTGTTCTCAGGAATTTTTTTCACTTTCCTTTTCCTGAATCCCAAGATACAAACTGTTTTCTGTTCTCCACGATGAATCGTTTCCACAAGTGATGGCCGATACTACCAACCACCTGGGTTCAAGGAGCCAATTTTCCCGATTTCCCGACCAACTTCTCTCTAGATTTGGGAACGGAAAAGTGAAAAAAATTCCTGAGAACAGGCGGGAATTCCTGCCCAGAAACCCTAGCAATAAATAGGAAAAATGTCTAAGAGATACATTATGAGTAGTATGTTTATTTCCCATTGTGGGTATTACTGGGTTCAAGGAGCCAATTTTCCGATTTCCTGACCAACTTTTCTTGGGATTCGGGAATGGGAAAGCGAAAAAAATTCCTGCCTGGAAACCCTAGACACTGCTGAGCACAATTGATTTTTGATGTTACACAACCATCTTCTACAAAGCCATATAAATAATGTCCCAGAAATGTCCCTCTAGGGGAGAAAAGTGGAAGAATTTATTACCCCCTACTCCCATATCCTATTGGTCAAAGTTTCACTCTATGGAGTTAATTCTCCTACACATCCAGGATGTATGTGGGAAAGGGTTGCTGTGAACTTCTATGTCTTGGTATCAAAGACGTCTCAGTGTAACAGGCGAGCAGTGCACAAGACGGGCGTGAGGCAAACTGCTGTCAGGTCGTGCCATTGTGAAGCTGCTTGCTGCAGCAACAGCTGGAATAAGAGACAAGTGAAGCTAAGAGATCTAAAGTGGTGGATAAGAACAGTTTAACATAGTCATCCCTTGCACCAAGCAGACTGTTTGCACCCTGGCTCACTCAGCATATATACTTCGGAGTTCTGTTTTTCTGGGAACAAGATACCTTCATTTTTTTCTCTGAAGGGGGAGGTCTGTGTCTAATCAGTCACAGAGTCTTTCTCAAGCTGGTGGCAGTTGAAATTACGGAGGGACCCAAGGCAAAAGAGTTAGTCAAGTAAGATGCAGTCCCACAGCTGCGGCCGGTCCTAAGGCCAAAACTGACATTGATCAGCCCCTTCTCCCACTTCCCGTTTAGGTTTCCATCGCCTTGGCCAGCACCTTCCCACTGAGCTGCCCTGCTCGCCTAGTAGTATAACATCCCCAAGGGATCTGACGTCTCTCTTTTTTGGCCCTTGGGCTGTGATTCCTATAATTGCGCATTTTCTATGGATGCACCGAAATATATCATCATGAACTCTGAATTTCAGACGTACTCTTCCCTGCTCATCGTGTGTGGAGTAGCCCAGCTCCTCAGGGTATTCAGAACAGTCACTCTTTGCTTGCTGATCCACCAGCATGAGGAGCCCAGAGTCATGCAGTGGTAGCTGCAGTTTCAAGTTCGATGGAAACCTTACTGTGGCCTGTGGATACCAAGGTCTCTAAACCTGGAAACTTCTGTGTGATCTGTACACTTTGTGCCCAGTCCCATGGGTCAAGCCCCATGTCTGTTCTCCACACCTTCTTGATCCATCTAATGGGACCATCCTCCAAGAAACTATATAAACTGCATCCCAGAGGCTGGATGTTGTATTGATATGGGAGAAAAAGATGTAAGAATTTCTCTACCATCGGGGGGTGGGGGGGGCTGGGGATGGGGAATGCCCATTGCCCGCTGGTCGAAGAGTTAAGCCACAGCGCAGCAAGGAAAACTGTATAATACTGTGGTTTAATGTAATAGAAGTCAGCATTATCTGGATCTTTCTAATAATAATTTCAGCCATTGAAGCACCACGGTCTCCATCAATATAGACACTATATTCTGACTCAATTACGTAATGCATTAAAAGTAGTGGTTTATAGCAAAAAAAACAAAAAACAAATTTAAGCCACAGGATTGTTAGCTTTCTTGCATTTTCAGGTTATTGCTCAGGCAAGGGCATTTAGTGGGGTCACATGACTGTGTCAAGAGCAAAGCCCCAGGAATAAGGTGACAGGCTTGCCAAGTACAGTTAAGAGGCTAGACAGCGCCAGGTGGCACCTGTGGGAAGTCCACTGGAGCCCACGCAGAGCTAGCGACTGCTGCAGCCGCTGCAACAAGACAGGCGAGGCTGAGAATAACTGGAATACAAGATTAACTGTTTGATACACCCCACAGAAGCACATTTCCAAAGAAGTATGACCCATCTGTCTCCAGGCTGTAGGAATCAATGAAGCAATTTTATCCTCAATATGGAGTTTTTCTGGTTTGTAGGATTCCCTCTGTGTTACTCCCTCTCTGCATTGTAGGTATTCTTGGGAGTCCCCGGGGGATATCTCAACAGTGTTTCAGACTCTTTCTGGGCCCGTGTTCACTGAGATAATGCTTCTGTGTGCATCCTTTACCAACACTGCCCGCCCGTGTCCCTGCAGGCTGACAGCTTTGCTCTGGAGGCAGAGCCTGCCCAAGTGCCTTGGTCACCTAGCACACTGCCTGCCACCCAGGAAGGAAAAGGTATTCTTCTCTGTGTTATGCTCTGTTGGAGACAGGCCTCGTCCTGCAGTAGAGTTGCTTGGGCACTGTGGTTGTGCAGAGCTTGGTGACTCTGCTTTTCCAGTTTTATTTATTCTTCTCACTAGGGCAAGCATACAACACTGAGATAATTGGGCCAGGGTGCCTTCAAACAACAGCCTCCGTACTGACCCAAGAGTCATTGCTCCTTTGACCCTGAAGTTCTATTGCTAAGCCCAGCTTTCTGTGCCAGAGTTTTTCTTCCCCGAAGGATACGTTTTCTCCCAGGGAGTGCACAGCTCTTGCAATTTAGTATTTGCTTCATCTTTCTCCTCCAAATCCCTATCCTCCAGTCTGCTAGGGGGCTCAGTGCAAATTCTTTGTCCAAGAAGTTCGTGAGGACTCTTTAAACCAGGATATTAGTGCTGGGAGTGTTATTTGTCCAGCTCCTCCCACCAGTCATGTCTGACCTTCAGCTCTTGCTCAACCCTGAGGACTCCCTAATCTTTAGGAGAGGAGAACAAAGAAATCATCTCCTACACACAGAGAGAGAGAAAGAGAGAGAGAGAGAGAGAGTCAGGTTAGTGATTTAAAAATTTATGTTGGAAGCCATTTTTAAAAAGCTGTTAAATGCTTACAGAGCTCGTACCTGCACAGCATCCTTGCTCACTGTGGTCACTTTGATGATTACTGCCTTACTGGGTTTTGGTACCCCTAAAGTTTGCACTACACAGAGACCAGGAAGCCTGGTGATAGCCTCAGGGAAGCAGAGACGTGTTTACAAGACAATGTGCAACGGCCATCCTCCACGCTCAGGGCTCCAATCATCACTCACTATCACTGCCTCTAAGGAGATGGAGCCCAGTGGGTCATCCCAACACAATGGGGATGCTTATCATCCCTGTAAAGTTATTAGGCTCCCAGATCCTGTCTTTTCAGACTTTAGTGGGAACTTCCCTTTTACATTTGCATTGTTCCTTGGACAAAGGAAGTAAAATTTTATGCCAGCCACGATCCCAGTTAGTCAATACAAACCTGGCTGACGCGGTATTGAAGAAAGCATTTTACATGATGCTGCAGGTAGATACGCCCTGCACTAGGCTGTCTTCTACTAAAATACTCATGTAAAGGCTCACTTCAGAATGTATGTGCAGGCCAGATCCTCAGAGAAATTCCAAGATACTACTAGTGTTGTTTTACTGGGCTATCATTGTGTGGTGGCTTCTTAAGTGGTCTCATTGTCATCTTCCTTTGGACACCACTGGGCACACAGCTGGTGGTAAAAATGCTCATTAAATAACTGGGTGAAAGAATTAAATGTAGAAATCATTACTTGAATTAAATGCCATGAGCAAGGGATCTGTATTTTTTTGATGATACAGCAATTTTTATAGTGGGGAAACTTTTTAAAAAGAGAATTGATCTATAACCCATTTGAATATTTGTCTAGACATTAATAAACATGGAGCAATACAGGATCATAATTCTGATATGCAAGAAAAGGAAAGAGTATAGCTCTATCTTACTTGCTATTTTATTTGTACGTATTCCTGTGCTATAATACGTTAGAATGTTAGAGCTGGAGGAGAGCCACCAGATATGAAAACTGAGGCCTGAAGAAAGGAAGTGACTTGCCCAAGGTCACACATTAGTTAGGAGCAGACCCTGGACTGGAGCCCAGATTCCTAACGCCTATGAAGCAATTCCCCTTCGATTCCCTGCTCAGTGATGAAGCCGTCTCCTTAGCTGTATTTTCCCTACATGTCACACAAACATCTCCTCCTGTGATTTTGAAGTCCACGGTGCCAGAGGTGAGCCGGTTTCACTCCTTGTGAAGAGGCTGCTGAGAAGGCAGTATTTTACCACCAGATTTTAGTCATTCTCTTTCTTAAATGACATCTCTGATGAACTGGTGAAAACAACTGCTGCCTGAAATATTTCCAAGTCAATAGCCACATCTTCATTTCAGTAGCAGTGCTGATTTTAACAGAGGCAATATTGTGGAAACAATTTGGTTAGAAATGGCATGATTTTCTCTTCTATTCCCCTGACTTATCTCTCTCTCTCTCTCTCTCTCTCTCTCTCTCTCTCTCTCACACACACACACACACACACACACACACACATGCACGCACGCACGCACACCAACAACAGTTGTTTCCTGCACTCAAAAGGCTACAAAGGAACCTGAGAAGTTATCCAGATTGTTTTCCTTAGACATGACCACACCCACACATCCCAGATGCAAACGAATTGGACTGTTTGTACAGAATACTCCTCCCTCAGAAGTACTCTTCATTTTCTAATAACTTACACTGAGAGTGACCCCCATATGAGTGCATACCACACACAGGCAGTATGGGCAGCCAAGGGAGCCAAAGAACCCCCACTGCCCTTGGAGGCCCACGAAAGGCAGTGCTGATGGAAAAGGGTACAGTCTCCATTTTCTACACTCATCATGCTGAGCTCTTTATTGGGGAGCTTACCCTGGAAGACGTACCCCAACAGTCACCCCCTTCTAAATGGAGACCCCTGAGGTATGGCAGGAAGCTTATATCTGGTGTGAGAGTCTCTGGATTCATCATACCAGCCATCTCCTTATGAAGAAATCTTTCCTATCCTAACCCCTCACAGCAAAGGCCATTTCTATCACTTTTGTTGACCACTGCAAAGACACAGAAAAGTGAGTGACCCCTTCTGTACTGCTGTTGACCCTTAGCTTTCTACAAGCTAAATGATCATCCCATGAGAGACACATCTAGCGTCTTACCAGATGCTGGCAGCCACTGTTAGGAAATTCATTGACTAGACTTTTATTGAGGACATCCTATCTGCTGAACTCTTAGCATATAAAACCTGTACATGAAAAACTTATGATCTAGTGAGAAAGGTGATATTGATGATGATAGTGATAATAATTAGTATATCCCAGCCCTTTACTGACTCAGTTAATCCCCACATCAACCCTATTATGTACTATTATCGCCAATATTTATTCATGAGGAAGCTGAGGCTCAGAGAGGTTAAGTAACTCGCCCAACGTCACACAGCTAATTAGTCACAGAGCCAAATGACCTTTCTCCAAAATCCATGGAGCAACCACTGTGAAAAAGTAGACAATTCAGTAGAAGGTGGTAAGAACTATAAAGGAGTGCGTACAAGATACCTGGGGCACACACAGAAGTCACCAAACTTAGTATGAGGAATTATAGAAGGTTTCCTGGAGATGTTCTTTGAGTGGCCTTAGATCCCAAATCCCTAATACAGAGGCAGGGTCACTAATGCAGTGACAAAAGTTGGTAGCCACCTCCACCTCTGGACATGACCTGCCCAAACTGTGGTTGGTCCTGGTACCGGACTCTTATTTAGAAGGAGTTTATCCTTCTTATGCTTCTGCACCTCCTCCCACCCCACGCTTAGTTGCTCAGTTCCTGTACAGTCTAAAGCAAGTCACAGAATTGGATGCTGCCTCTGTTTCACCACTAAGTGAACCCGGGTGGCATGCGGGGAGAATTAATACATTGAATCTGACTGAATATATCTGGGATGGAGTGACTCCATTACAAACTCATTGTGTCATACTTGAACAATATAAGGATTCTTTCCTTCCCTCTGAGAGCCCACAGCTGCAATATTTCTGTGTTGCTTTGCAGACTCTTATCAGAGTTTTCATGAAGTGTAGTTGGTTTGAAGTAAAGCGTATCCGTCCTCATAAAAAAAAATAATAATAAATTTTGGTCTTGTACTGTGTATTCAGCTTTAAAATGGGACTCAGAGCTCATTATTCAGAAAACAGTAACTTATTTTCATCCTCAAATATTAACTGTGCTGCTGTATATTTTCACCTAATAGGATGATGAGCTCATTAACAGGAAAGGTTTTCCCATAGGGAAAGATTGATTACAATGATCTAGAAATCGGTTGCTCAGAAAGAATTTGAAAAGGCCAGACACTGCCATGCTGAAGCGGGGAGGTCTTTGGCTGGAAAAAATGAAACTAATTACCACACACAATCCTAATGACATTCTAAGACAAACCAGTATGGCCACTGGGATGTTTGCAACATCGGTAAAATGTCTCTGGCTGCACTTTTTTGTAGCAATAATCGCTGATTATGAAGACAGGGCTGGAGAATAACTCAAGGTCTTTTAGCCCATCCTCTAATCTATATGTCAGATGCACAAGACTACCTGTCCGTTTAAAGATTGCTAATAGTTTTAATCTCAGGAGACTGACACATAATAGTTGCTCAATAAATATTTTTGAATGAATAAACCAATATGAATGCCCATTCTGGCTTTCCTCGACCTCCCAGGAGTGATTTTCAGCCAAGCTTTCTATCACAGAGTCCAAGAAGCAATCTAATTTTTCCAATCATGGCTCTGAAAGAAGCAGTGAACATGACTTAGAAGGGGAAAAAAGAAAAGGAAAGAAAGGAAGAAGTGGAGAAGGGAATAAAGGGAGGAAAGAGACGAATGAAAGAAGAAAGAAAGAAGGAAGGAAAGGAAGAAGAAGAGAAAGAAAATGGGGGTGTAGGGAAGCAGGAAGAACAGAGGAGAATATAAGAGGAAAGAGGGGTCGTGGGGTAGCCAGACTGGAGGGGGAGAGGCATCTAGTAACGCAGTTGATGGCCTAATAGCAGCTTTAGATAGCTCTGGATTATGGAAAACATGTGATGTGACCTGGTAGCCTCAAATAAATGGAAGGCAGAAATACCCCCTGGGAAGTTTGTGGTGGGTTAACAGACTGAATAAAATGGATGGGAAGGAAGAAAAGATGGAAGGAGGGAGGGAGGGAGGGGGAGGGAGGGAGGGGGGGAGAGAGAGAGAGAGAGAGAGGCTGGAAGGGAGGGGAGGGAAGGAGGGAGGAAGGAAGAAAGGAAGGAAGGAAGGAAGGAAGGAAGGAAAGGAAGGAAGAAAAGGAGGAAGGAAGGGAGAAAAGGAGGAAAAACCCCGCCTTTAGTCTATAGTCTTGCTAGACCTGTCAGTAAGTTTGCTTTAACAGTGATGAGAAAGGCTCCAGTTTCCAAGAGCAAGTTTTCTAGGGAGATACCCTAAAATTACCAAGTCCACAGGGTAGAGTGCTGGTTATGGGAAATTAAACCTGCTTATGCTAGAAAGCAGACTTAATTCAGGTAACATGGACTCTTCCCTTGTGGGAAATTCAGCTCACTTCATTGCTTTCTACCCGTATATTGGCCAAAGGCCAAGATTATGGTTTTACTTGCCCTGCTTAGAAACTTAAAATGCTCATTATCAGCAAGTTTTTTCATTATGTCTAACCTGTATCTTTCTTTCTCTCTTGCTTTAATACAAATTTCTTTCTCCAGCCTCAAAAGATGAGATTAATTAGTGCTTATCTTCTGTATAGGACATTCCTTCATATTCTTTACTGTTAGGTCATTCATTAGCCATCTTCCCCCAGGGAAGTCTTCTGAAAAATAACTAAATAGATAAGAAGACGGGTCCTGCTGCCTTTTCCTAACATGCCCTAGCATTATGGGCCTTTCATGGGGAAGAGAATCACAATAAAACAATTTCCGATTGGGAATTCACTGCATATTTCTTTAGCATTTTTTAGCATATTTCTTTAGCCTAGATACCACCCATAGATTGACCACATAATGTTCCCAACATTTTTATACGATTCACATGGGGCAGAAATGATCACCTCTACGTGAGGGAAGAAACTGGAACACGCTTTCCCCAGCAGGTTATCAGCAGGGCCAGGGTAAACCTCCAGTGTCTGGACATGAATTTCTGTGCCCTGCCCACAGCACAAAGAATGCTTTATGTCTTCACGTTAAAAGTCCAGGAAAACCTCAAGGAAAATCTGAGAGCTGCAGCCACGAAAGGGAGCCTGTTCCTGGTCTCCCTGCCATTCTAACACTTCCCTGAACCTCCCGATTCATGCTCCCACCACACCAGACTTCTCACCCAGAAATTTTCTTTCTCTAGAAAAAAGAAAAAAAAAAAGACTTGCAAGAAATGCTCCAGACATTGAACTGGTTCCTGACGACAACTTTCTCAAAATTTTCCATTAGGCATCAGCTGCTCTTTAAGTTCAGAGTGAAGAGAAAGGTCATCGTCTTTCTTGCTGCTTAACCTGGAGCATGATTCAGAAGAATGAACAGGGAAGAGATGGCATTAATCCCCGCATTATTTTTTAATATCCCACGTGGTACTGCAGGCCCCACACAACTAGATCCAGGACTAAAGTAAGTCTATCTTTCCTTACGTAACTCTTTACCTTTGTACAGACTCCCTCATCTCCAGGACAGGTAGGTGTCCTGTCCTGTAGAAACGGCACTACATTCCTTTTCCCTCATCCTGGACTGAAACCCACCAGGCAAGACTGGCTTTCTCTGTGGTCAGGGACGCAGATGGCCAACCCCCATGTCAGAACAGAAGGTGTGGAGCTGAGAGTGTGCACCGACCTTCTCACAAAGGCTGTCAGACAAGGTGGTGGGGACCAAGGGGACATGAAGAGGTCCTATTCCCAGCCAACACTCCCTCCCAGGCTCAACAGCATCTGTGAAATTCCATCATTAGAAATTCCTTGCCCTTGTCTCCTGGGAGAAGACAACAAACCACACACTGAATCATTAACAAGCCACCGGGAATTTGTTCATCAGGTTACTCCCTCTGAAAGTGGGGCTGGCTGCAGCCCGAGCTCCCAGGTGTACAGGCAGACTCTTCCTTAGCAGTGCTGCCCGGGTCCCATCTAGGAGGATACAAGCTGGAGCTGCGCAAGGAGAGGGAGCAGGCAGCCCACTCTTCTCTCCTTGGTCCAGCTAGAGGTTTTTAAGACTCCAGGACTAGTTTCTGCTCTCTGGCCTACTAGGCTGGCATGGCCTTTGTACACATACTCAGAACAGCGCTGCTTTCAGAATGGACCCCTCACGATCTCGATTGACAGCCCTAGGTTTTCAGCCCATTGTTTTACTAGATATAATATCAAATTAGGTGAATAGAATCTCAGCTTTGGTATCTTGGCAATTCTCTCTGAAAGGCCTGGCTTTAAAAAAGAAAAAAAAAAAGGAAAGAAGGAAAGTTGACACCTGCACAGCTACATTTTGGGTGAGTGTCACTAAAGCTACCTTTACCGTGTCAAGTGTGAGGAGGGCTCTACCCTCTCTGTGCTGAGTAGGCTGCAGCGGCTGGGAGCCTCCGTTGTACCCCAAATTGCTGATAATGCATGTCTCAATGACAACTGCCAAAACACAGGGTGTGAACTCTCTTTTCTGGGTTTTAAGGCTGGAGTTTCAGAAGTGATTTCAAGTTTGATCTGTTAGTTCTCATTTTTTTATGGATTCTGGCAAGCCAGGTGTCCACGACAGCACTTGCATCCAGTAGCCCCCACCCTCGCTGCTGTGCATTTCAAACTGAGGTAATCCCATCCTGAGCTATGAGGTCTCTTGCTTCATTTAAAAGAGCAAGTCTCCCAGCACACAGCCGCGGGTGGACCTCTGGGTTAAAGGATAGCCATTTTCCCTCAGCTTTGGCAGGTACTGTGATTTCCTCGGGACATCCCCCACATGAAAACGTATCTTCAGTCTCTCGGTGGAATGCCTCCCAGATTTTGCTGGGTGGCTTAACTGACATTTCCAACGAGACAGGAGAAGAGTAATGGATTGAGAAACATGATTGTGACTCTTTTCTTCTGCAACAAAGTTTTTCAAAGAATTGGCCAATTATTCTTCTGGCCTTGGTGGGACTCAGTAGTATCCACATTCTTCATTTAGGGCAAGTTCTCACCACCTCAGGGGCAGTAGGGCACTATGTAATTCTCTGGGCCATTTAGGCAAGGTCGTAGTTGTATCTGAATCGTCTAGGTGAACTTAGGAACAGGCTAGAACTTTCCCTGGATACTTGTCTCCACATTCTGTTTCACTTCGGAGACCTGTCTTTTTAGATATAACTGGAGTCTCACAAACCTCTCCCATATGGATTACTTGTGCCAAAGTGGTCACATTATGAACTTGGGAAGGGATTAGATTTAGGGTTCTTTTACTTTACTTCTCAGGTTCTATCTTATTTTAGGGTAGCTAGAGGTTATACATCTCCTTTTATGCCCATTATTTCCACTCCAAAATGAAAAAGGAAGAAGTTAATGACCAAACAGTTTCGATCATCTCTGTCTCAGAATATTCCTTTATAGGTCTATCCAGAGACGATAGAGGCTGCGTGTTGATTCTGTTTGTGAAAGACCGAGACAAGTGGGCTTAAATAATGCACACTAATTCAATCTATTAAGGAGGGGGCCATGTGGTTGTTTATCATACTTAAATGACTGAGAATTGGCAGGAACTGACATTGAAATGATACCTACATAAGGGCCCAGGATGGAAAGATGGTGGTGGTAGTGCCAAAATGGTGATTTGTTAAACTGCAGCCCTCTCCTAGCATATGCAACATTTTGGTTGGGATTGCTACTCATTTCCATTATGCTCTGTTTCTCAAAGCAGAACATGCACCTCCCTACTCCCAGAGAGAATGTAGCCCTGTGCCCAGGACTGGTAGCCAAAGAATAAACAAGTCCATCTTCCTGGAATATGAATTCTTCCCCAAAGATTTGGGGATTGGGACATATAAAACAATTTAACTAATAATTTAAGTAATTTTATATTTAAAAAGCAATATATTATGGAGTAAAGTATAACCTTCTAATATATTTTTAACATCAAAGAGGAGAGTGCAACCAACTTTTCCTACTTCTGTGAGTAGCCTGCTAAACGCCAGGCTTCTGGGGAGTTGCCCTTCCTCATTCCAGCAGGTCGGGTAGCTGGACGAAAACTTTTGGAAGCACATCCTGCTGTTCTGATAAAGACTACCTGCCATATCAGTGTGTGGGGGAGGGGGGGCGGCCAGCAGCTGGGGTTCTGTTGGACAGGGCTGACCTAGGCACTCGGTTGTATGGGCTGCTTGCACGATGCCTGAGCTGAAATGAGCCATTCCACCCCTGTTGCTGTAAATAAATCCCCTCTGTCTGCCCGTTGCTATTGCTTGTCACTTGACAGTAGTTATGAGGCCATTAGTAGAAAACAGGGATCTGCTCTTTCCCCATCTGCATATTGGACAAGTCCTGCACTATTTAGCTTGTGAGGTCTGATAAGAATCCAGCACAATCTGCCCATTGACTGCTGGCCTTCTTTCCAGTCCCAAGTACCAGAGTCTTCTGGCTTAGATTCTTATTTTGCATGTCTCTAGCCGTCCCCAATTGAATGCTTTTCAGTTGCACCTGCATTGCACTTGTAAGAGAAGAGAAAGGGGTCCCTTTGAGCTAATTCAAACTCCTGGCCCTCACACTTGTTCCACTCTTATGTGTGCTGGGGATCTCTAACTTGAGGCCTAAACATGTTTAAAGAATGCTGTTTTCATGTGTCCACAATGCACTGTTTATTTTGACCCATACTCCTAAGAACATGCTGGATACTTTCCTTGTACTTTTTTTGCAAAGAAGAAGGCCAGGCAGTGATGACAGGGCTTTTTCTCCATGAAGACTCTGAGGTCAACCATGCCTCTGTCCAGGCCTTCAGGGAAGAGGCTTCATAGCAATCTCCTCTGGATTGTAGCATCTTAAATATCTCTCTGGATCTGGTTCTCTGTTTGTTGATTTTAAAGTACAGAAAATTACTCAACCCCCTGCTATATTCCCATGATGGTTTACCATATTTGAAAATTATTATCATGAGGACAGAATATTGAAAGCCATGATGAACTAGGAAATTCAGATGCCAATTTATAATGCAGCGAGGTTTAAAAAGAATTACTATCATAACTGTTGTTACCAGAATCCCTTTTGTCAAGAGAACTGACTGCTAAGTTCCATGAGGATAAGGCTTCTATCTCTTTTACTCCTCTTTGAATACTCAGCGCCTAGCTCAGTAGTGGGCACATAATAGGTGCTTGATAAATATTTGTTGAGAAAAAAATGAATGCATAAAAAACATACTGAAGGGTCATTTAGATAGACTAAATACAGCATCTGGAAGAATGAGGCAGGACAAAGGAAAAGCTGAATGATTTTGCATAAGAAAATGGAAAAAAATTAGCTCTTAAGAAGAGAGAGAAAGGGAAGAGTAAGAATGCTGAACAACATTTCAGGAGTCAGGAGCAGAGATTTTTAAGTTTCAGGTGCATTAAACTCAGTTTTAAGTTACATTTCAGGGTTATAAAATCTTTTCATCTCCCCATATTTATATAAAGTCTGCTATACACACAAAGGTCTCAAATGAGGGCTTTTGGTTGTTTTACTTGCTTCACAGCGAGCAGGGGAAGGTGTTGACTTTCATGTGTGGGAAAGTACCAACACAGCAAGGACTGCACACATGGATGGTCAACTGGTCTATAAACTATTTCACTGGAAGCAGGAATCAAGAGCCAGAGGTGCTACCTCCTCCTTCCTCCTCTACCCAAATTCCAAGAGAATTGAGATGGTGTGGAGTTCACCCTGTACATGAGGGATGGGTTTCATCTTGATCTCTGCTGACATCTAATCATGGTAAGAAACAACCATCGGGCTACCTACTTCATTGGTATCTAATATGGCTCGTCTTGTGCTTTCTTTCAACCTTTCCCATTATCCTCCTCTGCCGTTCTTTATAATGCCTTGAATAATTTTCATTATCATGAAATATGAGAAGAGAAAAAGAAGCAACAAAATGAGAAATACGTTTATTCCCATAATATCTCAGAAACATGTAGGCCAGGGGTTATCACCTATGAAATCTGTCATTGCTCTCTGCAAGACCCAGCTTACTATAGACAGAATGGCTTTTGAAAAATGCTTGTCATCCTGAATCCAAAGTAATAATTAATTAAATAAGAGAAATTATGATAAAATCTAAAACTACAAGTGAGATTTGTTAACGAAAAAAAAAATCTACTACATCACTGAAAAAAATGTGCCCTTCCCATCTCCAAGCATCTCAACCACCATGATGCATTAGTGAAATTAAGACAACAACTCTCCCTGTACCACTATGGTAGCAGCTGTTTTTATCATGTCTCTTAATTTAACTTTTAAAAAACGAATTTGATTAAATTTGAACTTGTAGGAAACCTGAATACCAGGTTAATGTTCTTTGAAGTTATTCCAGGCTTTCCTCCAAATTCTCTAAAGATTTCTCCTAGAACAACATCCTGGGAAATTAATGGGGAGGGTATATCCTTGGCATTTGAGGATTTCACACTGGCATATTTACAATCCACAATTTCTGCTGTTTGTAAGTGACCCAGGAGTTCTATAGTATATAGGAATTTGTCATTTTGAAACTAGCTTCACGTGGCTTTGTTTATTTTTTTACAGTGAAAAAATTTTACATGTAGAATTAGCCAGCTGGACTCAGTTTAGATGCTCCCAATTTTGTTGTCAACATCCGAAGCATCATAGTCAGGAGCCAGGGGAACATATGCCTGCTTCTCTCCATCAGGCCTGACCAGGGTGCTGACCTTGCCGCGTCCATGTCATGGAGCTTCTTCCCAGCCCGTTTGACCTGGTGCTTGTTGACCTTGACATCCACAGTGAACACACGTGTGTTGCTGTCTTCCATCTTCTTCATGGCTGACTCGGTAGTCAGGGGGAATTTGTTGACGGCGCAGTGGTCAAGCTTGTTTCTCCTGGCGCTCCTCTGAGGATACGTGGGCTGCCTTTGGCGCCGCACGGTCTTGGGCCTTCGGAAGGTGGGTGACGTGTGTATCTTCTTTTTTGTGTGGCTGTGGACGCCTTTCAGCCCTGCTTTCTTTGCCTTCAAGGCCTTTGCTTTGGCTTTGGCTTTGGGAGGGGAGGGACTGCCTGCTTTGCTTTCGGCACCATTTCTGTGAAAAGGCAACACGGCTTTATTGTTTTCTATCGCTCTGGTACTCAGTAGCTTTCCAAAAGTGATAAAATCTTTCTCTATGAAAAATGACCAATAAATTTATTGAACGTTGAAAAGGTGGTTAATTCACGATGTGAAGGATGGGACAAGAAACAGACTTTTGCCTGGAATGTCGTTCTACAAACACCTGGATTCCCCAAAGTAAGGAGAGGCAATCTTTTCAAATATTAATAAGCTGTTTGCTGGTGCTGAGTGAAAGAAATTAAGATTTGAGAAGAATAATTCTCATTCCCAGTTCTTGGCTCTCACTAATACAGGGGCGTAGTATAGAAGTGACATTATACTCAGATTCTATGTCCCACTCACCCACTAGCCAACTCTGTACATTTGGGATAGTTACGTCACCTCTCTGGTCACGGTCATCATTACCACCATCATCAAGGCTAACATCTACTGAACCCTTACTATGAGTTAGGCACTCTGCTAAACTCCATACCTGGATCATCTCATTTAATGCGTGCAACAACCTGATACCGAAAGCATCATTTTTATCTGTAGAAGCAAATAATACTGGATAACAACAGCTAACAGTGATTGAATGCTTATTATGAGGGATATTATGCCAAGCGTTTTACACGGATCATCTCATATAATCCTTACAATGATGAGCTGGGTGCCATTAAACCTCTATTTAACAGATAGGAAGTTGTGGTTTAGACAGATTCATTAATTGATCCAAGAGGATGCAGCTAATACTGGGAGACGAAGGAAGATTTTGAATTAAAAACTCTTTAACTCTGAAGCTCAAGATCTTAACCACTAGGCTCTCTGGAGTATATAAAGGAAATAATCATGCTGACAAAATAGACATACGTGTACAGAGGGTGAGTTCTTTTCATTCACATAAGCACCAAGTGTTGGTAATATACTGTCCGTCAGTATGTCATATAGTTGTCATTTCCCACTGGCAGGGCCGGCCCTCAGAGCCATTTCCTCTATAGTAATTTTCATAGCCATATTCGTCTCATGGGGCTTCCTACATGTGACCAAGAGTGAATACTGAAAGGACAACTGGTTGAGGTTCAGGTGGTAGACATACTTATGAAGCCAGGTTTTATCTGTGTGTACCTCTCAGTGGCCCCTAAGGCACTGAACCTGGGGCCCAGTTGCATTAGGGCCACACTTCACCGAGAGAAACCAATTACCCTCAACAAATCCGAAGTGTTCTCTTGAGCAATTTCATTTTTTGGACCCTAGTAAGCAGATGGCAAGAATCTGTGTTTCTGATAACTGAGCAAACTTTCTTCTTGCCTTCGAAGGATGAAGGAATGGAAAATGGAAATTCACTCATTCACTGGGACAAGCAGAAGGCAGATTTCTAATGTAGATTCTCCAAATCCTACGCACACACAGGCACACGCACATGCGTGCACTCACGCACATAGCCATCAACAGCAGGACAGCAGACAAGTATGACCGTATGACCAGTGATTTGTCCACCACGAGAGCAGAGTGGGAGATTTGATAATACCTCATTTGCATGCATTTTCTTTAAGGGATCACAGGTCAATGTTTAGACTTCAATCAAACAAATACAATCTCGTAGATTAATTATAAATCTGAGGAGCAGTTGTATCTAAATTATAGTTATTAATGTTATTTCTGTCTCTGAATGATAAATTACATTCAAGTCCATTACTTAGCACAGTTATTATGACTTCAGGAACTTCATTTGGGGAGAGTTTTGATTTTCTCTGGGAGAGAAAAGGCAGATTCATCTTTTGGCTGAAGCATGACTATTTTGGGATCTAGTCAGATATAATCTTCTTGAGAGAGAGAGGGGGAGACTGGCCACGTGTCACTCTTATCCTCCATGGGTGGTGCAGATGAAAAGAGTAGGCTTATGCAGGGGATTTGTTCTCAGCTTCATAATGATACTCTTCTTTCATCTGACATTCACTAAAAATAACATTTGAATGAAGGAATTGGGTCACCTGGTGACATTTTTGGTAGTAGCAATACATTGTGGGGGAAGCCTTTATGTTTCCATATAGAATTGCACAAGTTCAGTGTTGGGTTTGTAGAAGGCATTTCCAAAGAGAGTTATGGAAATTCCTCATTCGGTTCTTTTAAAGCACAGGAGAAAGGGCTGCATTTCTGGGGCAACTTGTGGAAACTCCCTCATGGAAGCGGGGGCCAAAGCAGATAAATAAAACTTCAAAGTCTAGTTCCAATACTGTAATTCTATATCTTTTTCAATGTGAAATACTGGCCCTAAAGGAGTAAGCACATTACTCAATCACTTTCTCTGCCCTAATACATTTGTTCCATTTTCTGAGCATGGAAAATACAAGCTGGAGATTATTTTAGTGTCAGATGGCTGTAGTGAAATTTGGAGCCCTGAAAGACATACGACACTTGTATTCTAAATCCCGATTCCAGGACTTTCAGGAGATCTGGCACATAGCAGAGTTCAATAAAGATTACTGAATAAATAATAATAATTGGAAACCTCTTACAGCCTCTCTGATGCTGCTTTCACCGTCGATCACTCCGCCCAGCCACACGGGTCCCCTGGCTGATGCTGAGACACCAAGCACATGCCTCCCTTTGCACTCCCTGTACTCTTGGCCTGGAATGCTTCCCCTCTGTATTTGTGGGACTGGCTCCCCTACTTCCTAAGGTCTCTACTCAAATGTCACCTTATCAGTGAGGACTCCTGTCATTTCCTGTCCGCCCATCTCTCATATTTTTCCATCGTACCTACGAGCATCTGATATAGTATCAATTTACTTGTTTATTTATTTAGCATCTTTATCCCCCCATTAGAATGTGAGCCCTGTAAGACCAGAGGCTTTGTCTTGTTCATTGCTGGATCTCCAGAGCTTAAAAATAAATATTGATTGAATGAATGAGCAAATGAATGAACACGCGTTTTAGTTATCCCTCCTCGGATTGATGAGAACAGATCCTAGCTCGAGCAATCTCAAAGGAAATTTACCATAATGAGAAGGAATCACACAGAAATCCAAGAACAGGAGTGTTGGATTTGCTAGGCTCCTTGCTACGGCCAGATGTCCTGGAGGCAAGAACCAGAGGAGCCACTAGGACTTCAATGCTACAGCTCATAAGATTTCAACTCCAGCCCTTCAGCATTACCACACTTCACCTCTTCTCTCCTCCTGCATTCTGATTTCCGCACAACTTCAGTCTGTACCATGCCATGTGACCACTTCAGTTGGGGGTTAACTCATTTACCTCCTTCAGCTCTCTCAGTCTAAGTTTACCCACAGAGGAGTCCAGTGATCTCAGATCATCTTTTCCAGCCTAATAGTTCCGAAGTCTCTAGCTTCTTGACTGGTTGAGACAGTTCCCTCCCCAACTCCGCTCACCTATGATACAATGCAGGCATCATGTGATCTGATCCCCATTCAGCAGAAGTCACTTGAGGGTCAACTTTTAGAAGGATCAGGCTATCGACCTCCCAAATACTATCCTTCTCCTTCTCTAAGAATGTTCTGTCATCTCCTACATTCCCCCTTAAAGGCAGTAGGAAGTTCACTGCATCTTTTTATTTGATTGATGCTTTTCATCAATGAGTTTTACCCAAAAAATGCCTTAAAAATTATGACTTGTTAGGTTAAAGACATAATTAATGTAAAACCAAAAAATCACATAAGTACTCTCTTTGTCTTGGGTATCACAGGCAGATTCTAGAAGGAATCTGACAAGTGCAGCTGGTGTGGCAGATCCTGCACCATTCCTGGATGGAGGAGTTCTCGCAAATACAGTTGACCAGAAATGTTCTATCTAGGGGCTCACTTCTCTTTCCAGTTAGGAGGACTGCTTGAGCTTGGGAGAGCAAATATACTGAGATGGTTAAATTCAAAACAATCGGACTGGCAGAATATAATTACTTTGTTTGGCTCAGAGGCTGGAAGCCAAGGCATTTGAAAAGTGTGTAATTAATCCCTCCTATGTCCTCTTTAAGTCTCTTCTCAAGCCCAGGATTTGTTTTCCTTTCTGGTCTCAAGATTTTACTGTTAAGAACCCTAAGCTAAGTAGACTGAGGCTCAACATGGACCTTGATGATGTTTCTGGGAGACTGTTGCTCTCAGCAGGCTGCTGAAAGCAGGCAGCCACGAGGAAATGACCCTTACAGAAGAAGCCCATGAATGCATTTGACAGCCCTGGGGCCAGTCGTACTGCTCAGTGGACCTCAGCAAGTAACAGCCCCTGTGGGCCTCAGTTTCCTCAGCTCTAAATCTCCGAGTTATGAGGATCGAAATCTAATTGACACATTGTATATAGAAAGTGCCTAGGTTTAAGATCATCGGGTAAGAGATTTTACCTTTTATAGCCGGAGATGACAACTATGGTCCATGGGCCGAATCCAGCTTGCTGCCTGTTTTTTAATGACCTGTGAGCTAAAAAGGGGTTTTGTTTCTTTAAGGTTGAAGAAAAAATCAAAAGAATAATAATATTTCATGACATGAAAATGATATGAAATTCAGATTTCAGTGTCCATAAGTAAAGATTTATTAGAACACAGACCTGCTCGGTCATTTGCGTATTGTCTATGGCTGCTTTCCCACAACAATGGCAGAGTAATTGTGACAGAGACCATATGACCCACGAAACCTAAAATACTTACTTTCTAGCCCTTTACAGAAAAAGTTTGCCAACTCCTGTTCTAGAGAGTAGAGGCTGAAAGTAACCAGCTGGGTCAGACACGCCTAGGGTTAAACCATAGCTCACCCCTAACTAGCTGTGTGACCTTGGGAAGTTATTTAACCTTTGTTAACTCCACTTCCCTCCTCTGTAAAATGAAGATAAAAACAGTCCTTATCTCAAGGGGTCATTGGGAGGAATTGAATGAGATCACCATGAGGCTCCGAGCAGAGATCCCAGCCCAGCTGAGTGAACCAAGGCATGACTGTGAGTTTCTTACTCTCAGCATCAGTGCTAAATCTGTGTTTGTGGGATAAATACATGAATAAACCACAGAGTGTAAATTTCATATTATTTTGGAGTATCACCTGAGGTGTCGCAATAGCCAACGAGAGAAATGGAAAAGACAAGCCAGAAGTCTAGGAGGAGTCAGGACCAAGCGGAATGAGCCCAGCCACGAACTGCTATTCCCACAGGGCCAACCAAGACATGGGGGTGGCTCTCCCTGGGCACTGAGATTTTTGCTTCTCCTCAGGTTTATTACAGTCTTTACTCCTGCAATTACAGGTCATTCACTCACTCACTCACTCAATCACTCATTCACCCAGCCAGTAGGAAATCTTTTTGGCTTTACTTTTAAAACGTAGATAGAACCCTCTGTTTCTCTCTCTTTCCTCCCTCTGCCATTCCTACTGCTCTGGGCTGAGCCACCATCATCTCTCACCTTGATTATTGCAACAGTCTCCTACCTGGTCTCTCTGCTTCCTCCTTTATCCTCCTATAATCTGTTCTTAGTACTGACTCTCATTGAATCTTCCAGGAATCTGACCACCTCCTTGAAGCCTTTTGTGCTAGTATCTTAGGTTCTATAAAGGAAACTATGGGAAAACCTGCCCTCTCCCCAGTGGAATCTGATGGAGCCCAAACTATACCCCAACTTCAGCTGTACCCTCTGGGCCAGAAACGACCACACTGAGGATGACTAATCAGCACTGGACTGTTCAAACTCTTGCTTTTTCCCTTCCCCTTGCTTTGTTTTTGCACCAGCATTGTTGACACGGTCTACCTAACTTGAGCAAAGGGGTGGGGGAAGACAGAAACCTCAACAGCACTGACTTTTCCAGCTTATACTAAAGATCTGGCAGGAAAGAGTTTGAAATGCTGACAAGAAGTAGGGGTAGAGTCTGTGTACCGAGTTATCCCAATTACCTCAGAGAATGGTGCGATTATATCATCACCTCTGAGGAGGATGGAAGGAGAATATGAAAAGGCTACGATCTCCTCAGGTTCCGTACCCTGCCCGGCTCACCACAGGCACATCCTGCGAAGCAGACTGCTGCTCACAGACACACAGGCCCTAGTGGTCACGTAGGGAGGAATCACATCAGTGTTCACAGGAAACGTCCCGAAGGCTCTACCCTCTGGCCCATGTTCCAGGGGAGATGGCTGTGGTCAGAGTCCTCATAAAGCTTAAGTATATATGAATCATAAATGATGAATAACCGCATTATAAATTTTGCAAGACTTGTTTTACAGAGATGAGATTTATCCTTAAAGAAACTGGCAGTGAAGCCTCCCTCTATCCTTTTAAGGCCTCAGGATACTCAGCAATAAATACGGAAAGGAAATGGCCTAAAGAATTTATTGAGGAAAGTCCTTGATTAGCCACAGCCAGGGCCACTCCTGGTGTTGGCTGCCAGAGTGATGCATGGACTCTATCTAGCTTTACCTTCCACGAGTATTCTTTTACTTCTCGCATTGATATGTAAAGGATAGGGTGAGGAGGAGGAAAACGATCACGGGAGAGCAGAGTATAGGCTACATTTCTGGGTTCCTCTGTAGAACCTGGAGGTTTGAGGTCAAGTTTTAACTCCTCTCTTGAATACAGAGCTATTTACTGATTTGGAAGAAGCATCTAGATCCCCCTCGCCCCCCGCCCCAACTATCAATTTTGTGGGTATGCTTTTTTTCCCTAAAAAAATAAGCCAAGCCCTTGCTTCTCTCTGCTCCTGCCCAGTCAGAACCTAAGGAATAAAAGAAGAGAAATCTGTGTGCTTTACAATGACCCCTCCGGCAGTGGTGCCCGCCCCTCACCCTGGCCCAGTGAGTCTATTTGCAAAGCTGATTTAAGATGAAAAGCAAAGTGTAGTGAACAAGCTGTACCCTTCTGCCCTGGTGAATATTTTCTGAGTGAAGTTTGACCAGCCTCAAAATTCTTCACAAACTCAAGAGGAAAAGGCATTAGGCTTTTAAATGGCCTGGATCAGGTTTCCATAGTAGCTTGGTTAGACAACAGACCTTTTCCCAAGAGTTATGCAGATCTTGTCAATAATGCTGGTGGAAAAACAAGAAAGCCAACAATGGGGTCTTGTTCATTTTAAGCTGAGTCATGAAAATCATGCACTAAAACCATCCTTGGAGAAAGACCTGATTGGGAAAGCAACAGCCAGTAAACTTGGAAGGAATTTTCGAAAGGAAATGTTACCCTCTGTATTCTAAAAGGCATTCAAAGCACTGAGAGATTGAAGAAAAATAATTTGACATTGTACTCCTCAACCTCATAAAACATTTTTAAAACTAACTCATTATCATAATTTATAGCAGGAACTAGTCTCTTAAGTCTCAATGGACAGTCTGTCTGACATCATGGTCCCATTTGTATGATTCATTTTTTCAAAGGCAATCTTGCCAGACCATTAAAAAGTAAAACAATTAATTACTTTTATGATAGCTGGTTGCCTTCTGGCCTCTAGTTTTTCTCTTTGCGGGGAACATTATCACTCATGCAGTCTTGTCTGATATTTCTGCCAATACATGTTAGAATGCTGCCTGCACAATAACACGAATTCCAAAACATGCAAAATGAGGCCCTCATTTCTTTGGGCATTGCAAATTTAAGATGTGTCTTTCTCATGTTGCTTACAGCTCTGCCTTCTACTCTGGGATCCTTTCACAGCAAAGCAATTATTCAACCTGACCTGTATTACCATTACACCAAATGTCACCATTTATTCCAACAAATAGGAAAGCATTAGTTAAGGACAGAGCTGTTTTCACTGGTTTTCTCAAAGGAGACATCGAGAAGGCTGTGGTGATGTAGAATAAATGATTAGGAAAATATTGCTTCTGGGACTCTTCTAATCTCCGTCTACCTCCAAGGGAAAGTCAGATGCCATCTAAGTCAAAGCTAGGCTGATTTTTATTTCTCTACCCCCCCCCCCTTACACTTCCCCATCTTCTTCACAATTACAGAAAAAGTAGAAAACCACTTCTCTCTTTAGAGTCTCTATTGCTTACTACAATTATTATGGCAACAATTGCTAGGTGGCTTTGCAATCTCTGCTGTTTTTCCACAGTGAAGATATTAAATCCTCTTATGAACAAGGTCTCATGAATTTCTATAATGATACTTTGAGATATAACAAGGACCAAGAGCCTCAATAGTCATTCACACAGATAGGGAGAACAAGGCAAGGTGCTGGGAGGACACCAGGGAATCCGCTAAGCTGGAATTAAAACCTAGCGCTCTGATTGTCATTTAGTGCTAGTGCTACCCTAAATGATTCTATATCTGAGAGGTTTGAAATAAACACGAGGATCCTCCAGGACGGTGTGAAAATAAAAATGATTCCATAGAGTTTCAGTAGCAGTTCTGTAACTTTTAACTGTAGCTCTTTGCCTGGAGTAGAGCATATAACACCAAAGGAGAGTAAGACACAGGAGACTGAAACCTTGAGACCTCACAAGAAACGAGATAATTCATCCATTGACATAGAAAGCAAATAGTGGGGGCAACCATCAATGACTGATGAAAACAGAGCAAACTTTAAGCTAGTGATTTATTTTTAAAGATTGTATAGTATGAACTGCAAAGGGAAACTGTGAGGCATGTGAAGGCCACCCATATTCGATTTCATTCAAATATAGTTTGTCCTTTGAGTTGAACCTTAAGTTTCATCTTCTCCACGAAGCCTTCTTTGACTGCTATAGCCCAGAGTAATTTCTATATTGGCTGAATGCTTCTAACACTTTCCACCTGAACCATGGTTCTAGTTATAGTGTATGTCATTATAAGGGAAAAACAACAACCACCACTAAAACCATCTCAAGTAAAAAGGGAGTGACTGAAAGGAGTTACATAATGAACTATAATAAAAATTAAATATCTTAGAAACACAAAGAGGACTTAGCTGGAAAATTGTCAGGTAGAAATCTATTTTTCTCTCAGCCTCTGGAATATTTCTATTTCTCTCTCATGCATCTATTCTAGTCTCTGCAGACCACTCCCCCATGGTGTTTGCTCCTCTAGATCTAAAACTTGGCCATGACTTTGGCTTGCTCTAGTACCCACTCCATTGCCAACTCTATATGACCTTCCTCGCCAAACACCAACGATCTGACTGCAATCTCTGAGTCTCTTAATCCACTTTCTTAGAGGGAAATCTCACTGGCTAGGCCCTATCTATGGATCGGTACCCTTTGGCTTGGGTGTTCAGTCCTGCTGCAGCTCCTGTGACTTGAGTTGTGTGGGGGATAATGTGTTAGCAGAAATTCTGCTGCAGCTAGAAGCAGAAGTCAGGCTCTTCTCACCTATTTGTTCCAACCAGTCTTAGCATGCACCTGTATTCTGCCTTGCCTTCATCTTTAACTTGTTTTGTATGTGTGACTTGTATTCCTGGTATAGTGAAAGCTTCTTGAGTTCAGAACTCACCTAATTTTCTTTCTGCTTCTTTCAGGGCCTTGTACATGGGATATCAAAAATACTGGTGAAACTGCTTTTTATTCCTCTATGGTATAAACGTAAGTAGAAAACATAAACACTTCTTAGCTATTTGATGAGTGAATTCATGGGGTTACATTTTCAATATCTTTTAAACATTCATTAAATAGTCATAGTTTTCTTTACAGAAGCTTGGTCTTCTCATTGTCAATTACCACATACAAGCATTTGTTCTTTATATATTTCAAAATGGTTTTAAGATGACATGTTCAGAGACGTCAGTATCCCACAATGACAGAGTAACTGATACCTAGCTTATCTTTCTACTGAAATAAATTATAACAATGAACAAAATATATGAGGCGGCTGTTTTTAGGCCAAGAACAGCAGGCAGCATAGGACTTTCATTCTTGAGAGAAAGGAAGCATGAGATGAGGCCCACAATTGCCCCCGTTTTCTGCCATGGGTACATTCTTGCCATAACAGAACCAAAGCAGAGTGAGCAGATAAGGCAGAAATTACAGTTCTAGTCTAGTTTGAATTTGTGAGATCAGGTGCTAGAAAAAGGACCTGTGCAGATGGGAGGCCCCAAAAGTCTGTGTGGAGATTCACCAAGGGTCCTTGGCAAGGGAGAGGCTGCACTTCACAGGGCAAGACATGAGGCCTAGTAGAGATGGACTGCTGTGGGGCAGAGAGCTGAGTGGTAATACCAATGGTAAGGCTAAAGATTGTGTAGCACTGGGACACATTGGAGATCTGGTCCAGGATTCAGTTGAAACCCAAGAAAGATGGTGCCTTAGGAATACAGTCCCTACTTCAGAAACAAGCACCTTAGAAGTAAGAACCCCATCATAGAGTAAGGGCTATACCTAGGACTAAATTCAAAACCAAACTAGCCCTGCCATAACAGACAAAACTGAGCCTGACAGAACCAAAAAGTAGGTGCCAGTGATTTAACTGCCCACAAGAACAAAATAGCAGTCTTTAAACTCAACACTCAAAACATAACCCAGAGTTTCTATAATGTATCATCTATAATGTCCAGGCTACCATAAAAATTTATTAAGCATGCAAAGTAAAAGAAAATTTTGACCCAAACTAAAGAAATAAAGAAAAAAATAGATACAGAATCCCCAAAGATCCAGATGTTGGAATTACTAGACAAGCACTTTAAAGGAGCTACTACAAATATAATCAGGACTTAAAGTAAAAGATGGTCAAAATAACTGTACAGATGGGAAATCTCAGCAGAGAAATGGAAAATATAGAAAAGAACAAAATGAAAATTCTAAAACTGAAAAGTACAATATATGAAGTGAAAATTTTACTGGATGGATTTAGCAAAAGGTTAGAGACTGCAGATTAAATGATTAGTAAACTTGAAGAAAGGGAAATAGAAATTATCCAATCTGGATCAGGTGAGAGATAGGTTTAAAAAGTGAACAAACCCCAGTGATCTATGAGACAATCGTGTGATCTAACATACTAAAAGGTATTCCGTTCACTCAAAAGTACTGTCAGAAAAGGAAGAACAAAAGACATAGGAGGCAACTAGAAAAAATTAATAAAGATGGTAAGCTTAAAACTAATAATTATATTACATGTAAATGAACTAAATATTCCAATTAAAAGAAGAGATTAAAAAGTAAGATCCAACTAAATATTGCCTATAAGAGATATAATTGAAATATAAAGACAGAGATAACTTAAAGTGAAAGGATGGAAAGAGATATACCATGTAAACAGTAAGCATAAGAAAACTGCTGTGTTTTATTTATATAAGACAAAGTAAAGAGTATAACTACAGATAAAAAAATGAAATTTTTAAGGAAAAGTGTTGATTGAATCAGAAACATGTAAAAATTCTAAATGTATACTTACCTAATTACAGAGCTTCCAAACATATGAAGCAACAATTGACAGCACTAAAGGGAAAAACAGATCACCGTAGTTGAAGATTTTAGCACCCTTCTCTCAGTAATTGATGCAATTAGACAAAATAATCAGAGTGGATAAGAAAGATTTGAACAAAACTATCAACTAAATTGACCCAAGTGCCATTTAGAAAACAGCATACTCAGTACCTGAGAACACACATTTTCTTCAATAGCACAAGGAATGTTCACCATAAAAGACAAAAGACCATATAATGGGCCATAAGGTGTCTCAATACATTCAAAAGATTGAAATCTTACAAAGCATGATCTGTGACTAAAATTAAATTAACTATCTATAAAGTAATAATATCTGGAAAATGCTCAAATATTTGGAAAGGAAACTACGCTTTTAAATAACTCATAGGTCAAAGAAGAAATCACAAGGAAAATTACAAAATATTTAGAACTGAATGATAATGATATACAACATACCAAAATTTGGGTGATGCAGCTAAAGCAGTGCTTGGAGGAAATTTTTTAGCTTTAAATTCTTATACTAGAAGAAAAGAATGATTTAAATTCAAAGATGTCAAGAAAAAGAAGCAAATTAAACCCAAAGTAAGTTGAAACAAAGAAACAAGAAAAATAGCAGAAATCAAAGAAATAGAAAACAAAGAAACAATAGAGAAAATTAACAAAGCCAAATTTGGTTCTTAGAAAAGGTTAATAAAATTTGGAATACCTTAGCATGATCAAGGAAAAAAAGAGAAAATACAAATTACTCACGTCAAGAATGTCCCTATAGACATCTTACATACATTAAAAGGATAATAAGGCAATATTACGATATGTTCACGCTAACAAATTTCACAATTTAGAAGTACTAGAAAAATTCCTTGAAAAACTATAATTGTCCAAACAAAAACAAGAAGAGAAAATCTGATGATTTCTGTATCTTTAAAGAAATTGAACTTGTAATTTAAAATTTCCCCACAAAGAAAACTTTAGGCCCATACAGTTTTTATAGTGAATTCTCTTAAACATTTAAGGAAGAAATATTACCACCATCAAGGACTTAAAGGATGCAGGGGTGGTGATTCCACCCATAGCTCCAATCAACTTGCCTATTTGGCCTGTGCAGGAATCAAATAGATCTTAGAGAATGACAGTTGATTATTGTAAATTTAATCAGGTGCTGACTCCAATTGCAGCTGTTATTCCAGATGTAGTTTCACTGTTTGAGCAAATAAATACTTCCTCTGCTATCTGATATGCATCTATTCATCTGACAAATGACTTTTCTCAAAACCTGTTAGTAAAGACCCCCAGAAGCAGTTTGCTTTCAGTTGGCAAGACCAGCAATACACCTTCACTGTCCTACTTAAAGGATATATCAGCTCTCTGACTCCACACCATAATTTAGTCCACACATACCCTGATCACCTTTCCCTCCACAAGGACATCACACGGGTCTTACTGTCGGCCACCAAGTTACTATGCAATCTGAGCTTCCCATCATAAATTAGGTGTTGTCTGACCCACCAAGCTGTAAAGTTGGGCATGCACAGAAGCACTCCATTACCAAATGGAAACGGTATATACAAGATTGGGCTCAAGTAGGTCCTGAAGGCACAAGTAAGCTACGTAAAGAAGTGGCCCAAATATCCATGGTCCCCACTCCTGCTACATTACCTGCTTTCTCCTAGCCCACACCTATGGCCTCCTGGGGAGTTTCCTACAATAAGTTGACTGAGGAAAAAAAGACTTGTGCCCATGCTCATAGATTTCACTGGTCTTACTGTGTTCCTCTTCATTCTGAAGCAGCTGCCTTGATAGAATAGTGGAACGGCCTTTTGAAAACTGTAACCAGTGCCCCCTCGGTGACAATACCTTGCAGGACTGTGGGAATGTCCTCCAAGAGGCTAGGCGTGCTTTTAATCAGCATACAATACATGGTGCTGTTTCTCCCCCAGTCAGAATTTAGGAGTCCAAGAATTGAGCAGTGGAAACAGCAGTGGCACCACTCACTATTACCAGTGATCCACCAGGGAAATTTTTGCTTCCCATCCCTGTGACCTTATGATTTGTTGGTCTAGTGGTCTTAGCTCCACAGGGAGGAATGCTTCTACCAAGAGACACAACAATGATTCCATTGAACTGGAAGTTATGACTGCCATCCAGCCACTTTGGCTTCTCATGCCTCTGAGTGAACAGGCAAAGAAGAGGGTTACTGTACTAGCTAGAGTTATTGATCCTGATTATCAAGGGGAAACTGGGCTGGTACAATACAACAGATGTAAGGAAGAGTATAGCTGGAACACGAGAGTCCCTTAGGAGGTCACTACCATGCCCTGTGATTGAAGTTAGTGGAAAAGCTTTAACAATCCAATTCAAGTAGGACTGCTAATGGCCCAGACCCTTCAAAAATGAAGGTTTGAGTCACCGCACCAGGCAAAGAACTACCAACAGTGGAGATACTCACTGCAGGCAAAAGGAATATGGAAATCCTTCTATAAGAAGATAGTTAAATACCGGCTATGATCACATGACCCGTTGCAGAAATGAGAACTGTAATTGGTAAGAGCATTTTTTGCTTATTTTGTATAAACATGTTTATATTTTATACATTTAATATGTATTTTAATATTTTTGTTTTTTCCCTCTGATCTCCGTATCATCTAACATAAGATATATTAATAATAGTTAAATTTACATCACAGTATTTAAGTTATAGGATGTTAAGGAGAAGAGTGAGTATCATCCAAGGCCTTTGCTCCCTTCTCTGGAGAAAGGGTCAGTGCGTTTTTGGTTATACAGAGGATAGTTGTGTCATATTAGGCAAAAGTAGGGCTTTGTTATTGTCTTTATTTGGAGATTAACTATAATTTAAGGAGACGTGTATGGGTGCTGAGTTGAAAAGGAATAGACTGTGATAGTCAATTTTATGTCAATTCTACTAGGCATAGTCCTCAGTTATTCACTCAAACACTAATCTAGGTGTTGCCCTAAAGGTATTTTACTGATGTGATTAACATCTACAATCAGCTAACTTTAAGTAAAGGAGATTATCCTCAATAATCTGGATGGGCCTGAACCAAGGAGCTAAAAGACCTTAAGGGCAGAACTGAGGTTTCCCTGAAGAAGATAAAATTATGCTATGGCTGTGTACTGAAGCTTCAACTCCTACCCACATGTTTCCAACCTGCCCTTCTGGATGATCAGATGTTGGACCTACAGATGTTGGACAACTAGCCAGCACCCACAACTGTTATAATCAATACCTTGCAATACAGCTCTCTATCTATCTATCTATCTATCTATCTATCTATCTATCTATCTATCTATCTATACACACATACACACGCACATATATTTACATAAACATGTATTTATCCAACTAGATCTTTTTCTGGTAGAACCCTAAATTAGATAAACTTCTTTCTCAACTCCTTTTATGAGGCCAGAAGAACTCTGATCAATACGTGACAGTAACATACAGGCAAAGAAAATTACAAACCAATATCGCTCATGAATTATAGACACAAAAATTCATAATAAAATGCTAGCAAATCAAATGCAGCAACAAAAAGGATAATACATCATGACCAAGTGGAGTTTATTCCAGAGTGAAAGTTGGCACAGTTCTTGGAAATCAATCACTGAAATTCATCACTTCAACAGAATAAAAGAGAAAAGCCAGATCACCATCTTAATGGAGCAACAAAGCATTTGACATTCCACATTTATTTGTGGTAAAAATTCTCAGTAAATGAGAACTAGAGGGAACTTTCCAGAATTTGATAAAGAGCATCTGTAAAAAACCCACAGCAAATATCTTACTTAGTTCGCTAAGAATGAGAACAAGGCAAGAATGTCTACTCTTACATTTCTAGTCATCAGTAAACATGGAGGTCATAACTAGTATAACAAAGCAAGAAAAATAAATGAAAAGCATAAAGTTATGAAAGAAAAAGTAAAACTGTATTTGCAGATGGCATGGTTGCTTAAGTTGAATGGTGACTCCATCACTTATTAGCTCTGTGATTTAGGCTAATTTAGTATAACAAGCTTTATTGTCCTCAACTTGACACCAAGTTATGAGGATGGGCTGAAATAATAAACAAAAGTGTCACCATCCCAGGCGCATGAGTTGTTTATGTTGATTAATGGTGGTGGTAGTGGTGGTAACTTAAAAAAAATCCAGGACTTTATCCTTAGTTTTAACTTCTTTGTGCCTCAGTTTTCTCATCTGCTAAGTAGATTATACTATCGCCTACCACCTAGCGTTCTGTGAGGATTACAACAAATGCATATAAAGTGCTTTGAACAATGCCTGCAACTAAATGTGTCAATATGTGTTAGCCACTTTTATTATTACCTAATTTATATGTCGTACACTTAGAATCATCTCATATTTTTAAATTGTTCTCCAAGAAGCCATCTTAATAGAAAGGATTGTGAGATTCAATCTTCTTGGTGAGAAACATACCGGTAGTGGAGCTTCTTTGGAACCCTGAAGTGATTTGTAGCCAAAGAAATTGAATCATTTTTAATAAGCAGTTATTGAATACCTAGTGTACACCAGTCACTGCTAGGCACTATTATGTTTTAATCTCCTTTAACCCTTAAACCAACTTTTGAACAGGTACTACCCTCAGGCCCATTTTATGGGAAACTGAGATGGGTAAATTATTTGCCCAAAGTCTCATTGCCAGTAACAGATCAAGTTGTCATGTAAGGCATCCAAGTTCAACCATTCCCACTGCGTCTCAGCCATGTACAATACAAGCAGCTTTCAACTAACCTCACCAGATTGTGCTTCTTCTTTGTACATAGATAAAATTAGTCACGAGTACTTATTCTAAGTGTCCAAATTAACACTGTGAGTGCGTGTCGAATGAATCCAAACTGTTGGTGGGGTTGGGGAAAGAGGGAGGGAGCAGATTTCTCTCCATTCCAAGTGATTTGGATCAACACCAGCATTTCTGCCCCAGCTTTCTAAACTCTGCTAAGAGGAAGAGAAATCAGGGTGCCTAGTAAATGGAGTCTCACCAAACTCCATGCTCTCAATTCTTGCCAGGAAATAAAGCAGCAGCTGCTAAAAATGTAACCTGTATTGGATCCTTGCACAAAGTCAGCCTTCATTACTTACTGCTACTTGTTGGTCTAGAAGAAATATTTCATTAACTACACTCTTGCTGTAGATTTTTATCTAGTTGCCATAGAAACTTTGGAGGAAAAGCTTGCTTTTAACCCTTGGACTAGGTTTGCTACCCGATTTTACAGCTCTATTTAAAGAGCCCCCTTGTTATTTTAAACTCTTCCCCTTCTGTTCACCTGTTTTCTCCTCCTCTGAGACAGCTGGACAGGACCTGTTCGTGACCTTTCAACTGCCACCTGTGATTCTGAAGTCACAATTCCTGCGGGTAGCTGGTAACAGCCAGCAGTGCTTTTCTGTGTTTGTGAGATAGGCTCCAGTTGCACCAGAATTTTTTTAAAAGCTGAAGTTTCACTTCATCAAAAATAAAAATGAACTGCCTAGTTTCTATCGCCTCTGTCAGGCGAGCTTCCCTACCTAACGTAAGTCTTTACAGAAGGCATCATGAGCCCTCCCACCCCCCAATATCCCGGACAGCCTCCAGATTGAAAGTGTTTGGACTGCAGATGTCCCAAGTCCTTCTGTCCTCCCACAGGACCCCTCCTCATTGCTCCTCGTGTTCCGAAACACACCACCCAAGCTATGCTTGCCTGCACAACTTCCCCTTCCCTGAGGGACATACACAAGTAACTCAGAACAGGAATCTAGGCTTAGTTTACAGCCAGTGGGCTCCCAGGACGTGAACTCCTGCCCGTCTCCATGCTGGATGACATATTTCCAATACTGTTCCTTTGTTCTCCCGCCTGGGAGCTTGTTTGACACATATGGAAATTCTCATCTGGTTACAATTGGTTTTGTTCCACTGGAATCAGGTGGGTATTGGCCAACAGGCTGCATTTAGTACGGTCACTCGGGGCCTGTCCTTGCTCTGGTTTGGAGGGAAATTTGAGGGCCAGATGTTGGGCATTTCTGGAAGTTAGAAAATGTAATCTGTTGAGGATAAAAAGATTGCTTCCAAGCTCTTTTAATTTGGGTCATAAATAGAGGTGTGGTTTATACCATGGCTGAGAACAATTTCACATAAATAATGTACTGACCCTGCCAAGGCTGATATAGCCTCCCAGAGAGGAAGTGGAAGGAAGGGCCTCACTTGTCTCCAGGTCAGGACTGCCATTCCATGGACTTCGTCTTTCAAGGTGAAGATGCAAATTGGATGAAATGGCCTATCAAGGAGCTTGAAACCGCCAGGCAATTCCACTTTGCAGGAGCGCCACCCAGAGGGTAGGATATCTTATAGTAGAGCTTTCATGACCATATCTCTGATTATGGAGCCCCAGAGAAAGGCCTAGATGACTCCCACAAGCATAGGGAAAGAGAAAGATTCATTGAAACCTGTTCTGTTCATGTTATTACTAACGAACTAGTGAGATAAGCCTACTCATCAGTGAAACACCCCCTGGAGATGACAAGGCTTTGGGGTTGCCAAGACCTGCAGTCTTTCCCTGGTAGAAAGTGCAAAGGTAAGCACTGTGGCGGGGTGGGTGTCTACACCTGGCTCTATGCTGGTAAATATTCCAGGTGAGCCCTAGATGTGGGCAAGGAGGAGTTTCAATTGCATGTATAGGTGACTCCTTGTCTGCCTCTCATGTCTCAGACGAAGGCTGGCACGTAGCAGATACTGAACAAGTTAACTGTATACGTGGTGGAGTTTTTTGGTCTTCTTTTGCTTTTTGCTATAGATTATACATATTTTTCAAATAACAGCTTTATTGAGATGTACTTTACATACCATTCAATTCAGTGGGTTCACATACTATTCAGTGGGTTTTTGAGATGTGCAATTATCACCACTATCTAACATTTTCATCAACCCCCCGAAACTCTGTACCCATTAGCCATCACTCCCCATCCCCCACCACTCAGCCCCTGACAACCCCTAACTAAATTACTTTCTGTCTCTGACCATAGGTTTCTGACCACTGCATTCAGCAGTTTTATAGATCTCTGCATAAGCACGCAAAGCAAAATTTCCTCGCAGGTCATGCTCTTCAGAAAGCCTTTCTTGTGTTATCCTGGTTCTAGCTAATGCAGTCTCATCCTTTCTATCACTTAAAAGAACAGATGGCTTCAGCCTTCTCCAGGCCAAGTCTGGGTCTCCGAATTGCCAAACATGTTGATGAGCACTGAAATTCAGCCCAGATTCACAATGAAAGCAAATGTGAAATACCTGGACATCGCCAAAGCAATTCAGGCATTTCCCCATGAGCTAGCACCATTTAGCAACTATATGGGTGACCCATTTTGGAGCAATGACTCTTAGGGAATTAGGGGCACGCCAGGTCAGTGATGCTTGGTCCGAAAAGGTAGCGTTGAAGGTGGGCAGTGGTGTCAGCCCTGGGAATTCACATGAGGGAGCACCAAGCGCTGTTTTTAGGATGAAGCCCCAAATCTGAAGCCCAGGGGTACGAAACTGCACTGGTAGCAGGGAGCAGAGCCTGAAGATCTCAAGCCCAGGGCAGAGGTGGTTCAGGAGCCAGGGTGGAGAGCAAGTGCTGAACACAGGAATCTGCGGAGGCGAAACAAGGTGAACAGGGTGGTTCTGAGGGCTTTGCCAAATAGCTCGCTGCTACCTCGGTCGGCGTTATTAGCCCAGGTCAGCAGTTTTGGCCTGAGAGCATTTTAGAGGCACCACAGGATCTTTGACACTGGGAACTGACAATCACTGATGAATAACAACACGAAGGAGGTTAGTCCTTCCTTCAACAGCTTAGCTTCTTTAGCAAATGAAAGTTGGTGAGAACAATTCTCCAGTTCTAAGAACATCGTGGTGGTTTCCCTTAGACGGAGTGAGGAAGCTTTGTGTTATGTCTACAGTTGGTTGTTAACATGTGGCTTTTCCAGGCTAGAATGTAAGTGTCCTGCAGGGAGAGTCCATGCCATTTTCATTTTTGTATCTCAGTGCCCAGCAGTGGCTGGCACATAATAATCACTCAATAAGGACATATTTAGAGAATGAATAAATTTCTAGTACCTGTCTCCAAAAAATATATGTTCCCATTTTTTTTCTAATTTCTTAAGGAGATAGGAGGGAAATAATAGTAGTAAGATTTTGCACAGAACTCAGTGACAAAAAGAGTACCTTTCCTCCAAAAATAATTGTATTGAGGAGGGCAATTACGATAAAATGTAAATGTGTGCTTTAAAATATGCTTATCAGGGGAAGAACGAGTACTATACATGCAAAGGGGAAATATGTGAGCTGAATATTAAACAAAACAAAACAAAACACTTGATGTGAGGCCAGGGAAGCTCTGAATGCTGGTGCAGAGCTGGCAAATCCCTCGCATGCATGTTGACCCTCTTCCTCCCAGGCCCTCGGCAGACTGCTAATCAAGTCTAGGCTATTCTTTTCCACCAAAGTGAGGCTTAACTCTAGAATCCTTGTCAACACTGTATTTCATATGGTCATTACTGGGTGGATGGCGTTGACAGATGTGATAGAAACCATTAGTCATGGCTGAGCTAGAGTGTAGGAACGACAGGGCCAGGAAAAAGAGTAAGGTCATCTAAGGAGGACGAGAATGGGACCTGGGAGGAGCCCCGATGCATGGCTGGGATCCGTGGTCTGGCTCAAGTCTTCTACGTAGGTTGTTGGGTGAGTGCAGAAGAGTCTCAGCCCACCTCAAGGAATGCGCTGGGGCTGGATGTGAGAAAAAGTATTCTGTTTTCCAAGAGACGCACGGAGCAAAGCTAAGGAGTCAGGTGACCTGGCAAAGTCTGTTACGCTAAAGCCTGAGTCTAGAGGAGCAGCCAGTTTACTGAAGGAGGAGTGAAACAACATTAATTCTGCACCAGGCTCATTGTTGAATAATTGAGTCTGCCCAGGAGACATGCCTCAGCTATAAGCTGCCGAGACCCCAAGATATCCTGCCAATGTGGAAGATACTGACGTTATACAATTTGACGGAGCAAACTGCATTTGCCCTGTGTTGGGAGTGACAAGACAAGGAAGGGAGGACTTGCTTCAGAAGTGAAGGGGTCCTGTCCTCTCTGAGTTCCAGGGATGCTGGTTAGAGGAGGACATTCTCTTTTCTTGTCTTCCCAGGAGAGGACAACAGAAAATCACCTGGAGTACAGCCTTTTGATTTTGCAGTAGCTTCTTTGTAAACCCAAAAAGGCTTGCACCTAATCTTCATAGCACAGCTCGGTAGGGCAGAGGGGAAGAACTGAAACCCAGACAGGCTACACGGCGAGTTCTCTGACACCGTGAGACAGCCGGGTTCAGCCTTTAGGCTCCTCTTGTTCAGGACCGCTTTTCTCACTGACTGCACTGGCTCGTCTGGGCTGACAGTAGAAAGCATGATGCCCAACAGTTCACATCAGAAGATAATCAAAATCGCCCTGAAGAGAGGCGGCAGGAGCTGCTACATACCTAATTTGATTTTTCTATAGCATTTTTTCCTCTGAGAAGCTAGAAGCATTTTCTTGCCTTACAGTGAAGAGACTCGATAAATATATATATTTTTTGATGTCGATAACATTCTTCTAATATGCACGTTTGACCATGGATCAGAAAAGTCAGGGTATGGCTTACCCTGTCTCAGAGGCAGTGTGGAATAACGGAAGTTAGGAAGACCTCAATTCCAGCTTCAGCACTTACTAGCTATGCTGCCTTAGGTAATTACTTCCACTCTCTGAGCAACCATAAATTTAGGATATGGTCCTTAAGGGCTGTCTTGAGGATTAACAGTATATGTAAATAGCTTACCACATAATGTGTGATCAATAACGCTAAATCCACCCCTGCTGGGCAAAATGGAGGCTGGTGGTTTTGTCCTTAGAAAGTTGGCAACATCAGAGAAGTCAGTGATAGAGACGACACTGGACTCCTGGATTTCCAGATGTCCGGGCCAAAGCTCTTCCCTCTTCTCCATCTCTCTGCCGTCTCACGGCCTGCAGGCTGAGGCCAGGGATGAAGGCGGTGACGGGGAGAAGGCACTCAGTAACTCAGCAGGCTGAGGGGACTGTGGCTTTCAGGGCCCTGGCTCCTCAATGGAAGCCGGCAGCGGTGCCCTGCCCTGGGGGCTGCTTTTGGGTTCATTTCAAATGAAGCACAATTTGGAGAGAATTACAATCATATTGCTGGGAGGTGACAACAGCACAAAAGTCTGAGTGGGGAGCTGGAATTGAGGGGAGACAGAGGACGGGGCCATACCACGGTGGGGACCCCTGGCACTGGGGAATGGTCCAAAAGAGCACCTAAGCTGGTTGCTGATGAATTCCCTTCCTGGCTCAGAAAGCACAAGTGTATCTCAGAGTCCCTTCCCAATCTCCTCATGAGCCCAGGCTGCTTTCTTCCTCTGGGCTCAGCCTCTGCCAGCTTCCCCAGCCAAGCCCACAGCTTGCCAGGAGGTCAGTTCCAAAACACAATTGCAACAGCAAGAGTGAAGGCTGAGCAAACAGCCCCAAACTGATGATGAAAAGCTGAACTGGGGGAGCAGGCAGGCAGTCTGGGAATGACACCAACATGATAAATCATGGCAACAAGGCCTACAGTTCTCCAGCCCAGGAGTTTAGCTGGGAGTGGTGGCGCAAGGGAACTGGCTACTTCCGAGCACATTCTGGAAAAGCAGCACCTTTTCTTTTAAAATAATACATTCACATGATGGTCGTTAAGACCACGATGAAAAGCCATTGGAGGAAAATATGAGAGTTGGGACCAGAGGCCTCAGGGAAGGCAGACAAAGGCTGACACATTTAAAAAAAAAAAAAAAATCTTCCTCAGCAACTAGCAGTACAGTCCTGCCCTCGGCTAAGTGTTCAGCATAGATTCTGTGCTTTGTCCTGCAGGGACTCAAATCTCTGCAAGGGAGCAGGAGGCAACGACCCTTAACACCACCAACCTCCCCTCTTGAATACAGAACTGTGGTGCTGGGAAGAAAGGTTTTCCATCCTGTTCTGCGTGGGGAGTGAGCGAAAGTTGAGCACAGCCCTGGGGAAGGGAAGGTTGGCCTGAAAACCCACCCATGGGTGTCAGGACAGCATAAAGACCTACAAAGCCCTCTCCTTCGTCCTCATTAGCCATCTGCTCCCTGGCCACTGGTTCCCTGGGAGCAGTCACTTGTACCTTCAGAAAAATCAGGTTTCTCAGGCCTTGAAAGAGCATCAGGTGTCTCTAGCTGAGGCCAGCCTGTCATTTCTTTCTCCAACATCTTTTCCTTCTCTTCATTCAAGCATCACCCTAGTCCCAATCGTGTCATCTCATTCTTAGATACCTGCAATGGCTACCATGCGACCTTCTCAGCACAGCTCGCTCCCTTTTGGGTCTTCCTGGCCATGACCATAGACTTTCTTCCTAAATGACTTTCTTATCATGAAATTACTTCCAGTTTTACGTCAATATCCTGTTATGCAGTGTCTGGAGCCCAGACTCCTCTGTCTGGTTTTCCAAATCCTCCATGATCTAGCCCCAGCTTCTTCTACAGCTTGTGGAGAATCTGGACTTTTCATTGCAGCTAAGCCAGGCTCTCCCCTGTTCTCTGTTCATGCCAGATGTGCCCCCAACTCCAGTTCTTATCCTCCTTCCTGCAATACCATCCTCAGCTTCTCTGCCTAATAAAATTCTACCCCTCCTTCAAGCCCAGACGCAGTCTCATTTACTCCTTGCCTTATAGGATTTCTTAGGCCACCATGATATCTCACTCCTCTGAATTTCAGCTGAAGTCAGTGGCTCAACATGGCTCCTGATGAGTTTCTGATTGTCTCATTTGTCTAGCTAGCGTGCAAGAAATTTGAGAGCAGGGCCACTGCTTGTAACCTTCAATGGCCTCAAGAGAACTAGGACAGAGCATGGTGCTCACAATAAAAGGGTCACAATTCATATTTCTACAAAGTCCTGGGTGACCTTGAATTACAGTGAGGTCATTCATTCATTCATTCAACAAATGTCTACTGAGTACCTACTATGTGCTGTGATCTGTGCTGGAGATCAAAATGTGAAAAAAGACAGGCGTGGTCCTCAGGGAACTTACAGACCAGTGGAAAAGACAGATAGTTAAACAAGTAGTTACCATGCGAACTAGCATGGTTATGCTGTGATAGGGAACAAATAGCACGCTACACGGGTACAGAATAAAGTAAATGAAGTCGTCTTGGGAGATAATGGAAGGTCTGCCAGGGTTGGGGTTTCTTAAAGTAAGACCTTGAGTTAGCTGGTTAAAGGTGCTAGGGAGAATGAGAGAAGTGCCCTTTAAAAGACCTGAAAGACATTTAATGTAGTTTGATCATTTCTAGGAATAGCACCTTGGTTTTTCTCTATTTACTTAAAGGACCTTTATGCCTTACACAGTTATTAAATGGTAAAGTAATTATCTGTTTATATCTATTGATCTATCCATCTATTTATTCTTAGCCAAGTGTATGAAAGTCCCGCGTACTTTCTAGATGTGCTCTGAGTAGAAGCCTAAGGATCTGTTCGTTATAGCATCTCTGTAGATTTTCATTCTTAGCCGTCTGAGAGGTTTGGCATAGTGTTGCTTACAAATGGAGGGTCGGGAGGAGAGAAGGATGGATTGGGACTCTCACTTACAGAATACTCTAGTCCATTGGTCGCACACACTCTATTGTTATTCAGAGCATTTCTTTTTCAATTGCTATGTGGGAATAACCTGACTGCCAAGCTAGTGTGGATAAAATGAAGAGACTGCCTACGTACAAATCTGTGATCCCTTTCCATCACCGAGAGCCAAAGGGCTAAGGCCCATCCCAGCTTGATTTTCACATGTTCAGATTAGCAGAATAGTTCCTCATGTAGAAAGAAGGCAAGATTTAAACATCACCCATTTCTCAGAACAGAGTCCCAGTCTAGATGTACGGGCATTTTCTTAGGCTACTTCTGGATTATTTATTGAATACTGTTTCATTCAATTTTAAAGAACACAAGTAGGTTTTATAAATAAAACATGGAATGCTAGGGTACAAAAATGGATGGTTAAATGCAAGTATGATGCCTGTGTGTTTATGCAGGAGAACAGACACTAGTTTACGACTGAAGATCCTTCCGGTCACACTGAGACTATCCATCCTGTCCATGGACCTGTGGGTACCGAGGCACGGTGCCGCCTAGCAAACTGAGCTCTACCCGAATTTGTCCAAGTACCACAGCCTTTCATTGCCCTGCAGAGGAATAGCTGGACCTCCCCGCCTCCTGCTAAACATTCAGGGCACAAACATCAAACTCTTCTTTGTTTTCCACGGAATGGCAAAAGGCTGTGAAACGTACTCAGGGCCCCACACCTCTATTGACTGGTGTGGAAACAGGAAGGCCCTGGCTGCGATATTCAACCACATTAAATGAGCAGCATTATCCGGAGCACTGCAACATGAGTTCATTGTCTTGCTGGTCTTTGGCGCTGAGCACACTGGAGAAAGACGCTGTGTAATTAGGAGCCGGCCTGGTGAAAAGGGCTGTGCTCACAGCACATGCCCAGTTTTTGTCCTTAGACGAGGGTGTCTATCTGAGAAAGAGTAAGCCCCTAGGGAGATACATTATAAAGCATTTTGAGGATGTGTGGCTATCTTGTTACGGTGACTCTGGGTTAGAGAGGAGAGTCCTGGTCAGAATTTTGATTTAGGCCAGGACACTTGCCAGTGACAGACTCAAATAGGACTCAGCTGTTGACAATTGTGCACTGTGAACTGTGGGCTCCTGTGCTGGGGGACTGGAATGTGTTTTTCTAATAAATTCCCCCCAGTTTGCTGTGAATCGTTTCCAGGTACTTAAATGACTCAATGACTTAATATTTCATTTTAAATCACGCTTCGCGCAAGAAACAAGACTGACATTAGGATTTTCAGACTTTCGATGTACCTCATCCATCCAGGTTGGCTTCAAACCCTGAGGTAGCATTACAGAAATACTTCTTATAAATGTCAATAAATAACCCACATTGTTCTTTAGAAAAGTAGAATCAGTCTTTTCAATGACTTGAAAAAGTTTTGAAATGAGGAGAATATGGAGGTGTTTAGCACTCTTTACACATAAATACAGTCTCTCTGAGTGGAGGTTCTCCCGCCCATATTGCTGGCTTTCACTTGCTAGACCACAAGTTTCCTTCAATTCTTGGACCCTTTAGCTTGTAATGTTTTAAATAATCGTGTATATTCCCGTTCCTGAGGATCCCAATAATCTAAATAGTCTAACAAACTTTCGTCCCCCTTCCTTCACTCCCAGTGTGGTTTCCAGGCTGACTGGTACCCCCCTGAGCAGTTCTGTCGTCCCCCACCTCCACCCCACTCTGGCTTTGGAGATATGTGCTCAGAGCTTTGAGCAGACTTGGCTGCGCTGAGACCAGCTCTTGTGATTTAACCATAAGCAAAACTCAGGACCTTACAATAGGAAGGGAACCTGAAAGCCATTTGGTTTAATGTCCTTTCCCAACAGTCATGTCACCTCTAGTTAAAATCCTCAGTACTTCATAAAACAGTCGGCGTCACAGTTGGACATCAGTACGTAATTGCCATAGAGATCCCCCACCCCTCACCCCAGTAGTTCTACTTCAGTCCCATTTTCCTTGCATATCCCTCTTTATAATGATCATAGCTAGTTGTTTGTGTATCGTTTTTCTGTGCTGAACTCTTTAAGGCAGGAGCCCTGTCTTATTCATCTTTGTATCTCCATTGTCCCTGACAAACAAGAGCCGAAAAGAAATGGGCAATTCTAACTTTCCACTTTAGCACTAATTCATCTCACTCTGTCAACCAGGCCAATCTATTTAACTATTCCATAGCTTAATCCACGTTTCTCCAACTAGTCTGAAAAGACATCATGAAAGAGTCTGTCGAATAGCCTTCAGAAACCCAAATGTAGTTCCCTGGTCTTTGGGTTTAGTATTTCAATTTAAAAAATGGAAATGACAATTTTGGTTTAGTGAATCCATGTTAGAACCTGGTAATCATGTCTCCTCTTTCTACATTTTAACAAACTATTTGTTAGATAACCCATTCTAGAAATTTGCTGGTGGTTAAGATTACCAGTCTGTAGTTTCCATAATCCACCTCTGGATTTTGGGGGTAACAACTTCCCCTCTCATCTGTGGATATTCATTCCTTGGTAACTTGTTCAACGATTATTAAAAGTTGTTCCTCAAACATATCTTTAAATTATTTTGGTTCCTTGGAGAGTAATTTAACTGGTATTAGAGACTTGAATAACATTTCAAATGGCCAGCTGCTCTCAATATCTTTGTCCCAATTGGGGCTTCACTCCAGCTCTGCAGGATGTATACTTATTGATGAAGGGAGACAAAAATCAATTCATTCTTGCCCTTTGGGATGGTGTAAGTGTTGGGTGTGGAGTGTGGTGAGAATCTGGAAGAGAGCTGCTGAAGCACGCCTCCCAGCTTTTGGTAGAAATAGATTTACTGTGAGCTACTGAAGCTTAATTTTCAGAGTCCTTCACTAATTTTGTATTCTTTTGCTTAAAATTGTTCTGCCAAATCGTGTAACCTTCCAAGCACAGACATATGGACCTGACCTTGGGTCTTGTGTAAACTCATAAAGCATGCTTCTACTGGAAAGTGTTCTTATGGGTATTGCAAATAACCAGACGATCAAAGCAAGAAATGAAAATATAGCGCTGTTTTATGGGCTGACCAAGAGGCTTGAAATACTCAGCACTGATACTACCATTTCACTAAGACTTCAGAAAATTCACTTAACCTCATTGTTCTTTCATTTTCTTACCCACAGCATGGGGATAATAATCCTTCTTTCAGTCTTAGTTGACACTCTTTCAATGTGGACCCACCATTGGTATACCCTGTGTCTTATAATAATTTGATAAATAAAAATAAATATTTGTTGACATTATATACAGTACCTACAAAACAGAAAAACTAACCTTGCAGAATGAGCGTTTGTTCTATGAGGGAATTTAATTAGTGAGTACTGAATTAAAAAAAAAAAGTAAGACTTGCAGTCAGGAGAACTAACTTCTAAATATAAGCCAGGAAGCAGGGGAAAGCTGAGCACATCCCTTGATCCCTTGAGTATCATCAGTTCCCTCGTTTGGCAAATGGAGATGAAAACACCTCCTCAAAATGATTTCGTGACAAGTGATACCAACTATACTAAAATGTTTTGTAAACTGTGGACAACTGATTCATAGATACATGTTGTTATTCTTGCTTTAAATCATCAAAATTATGATTGATTTGCAAAAATGTAACTTATACAAAATTTTCTGAAGTACAGGCTGTACATACGATTAGCAGTCACGTAGGCCACGAGTTAAAAATTTAGTGAATGACAATGCAAATATCAAATACTATACAGGTAAATATCAGTTGAAAAATCAATAAAATATCCTACCTCAAGAGCAGACCTCTCCAATCCAGACCCCACTTTTTCCATTCAGCACAATAGAAATGCCAGTGACGCCAGGAGTTATAGTGGGAGTTCAGGATCAGTAGACTTGTTATCCAAACTTGTTATAGGATGAACATGCCTCAGTTCCTCCTTTTAATGTGCCCCAAAGTCCAAGATATTTTGTTGGTATTCCTCAGTGTAGGAAAATCTCTCTCTAGATTTCCAAAATGCTTGCACCTGAGGGTTCTGGCTTCTTTTATTCACCCCATAAAATCACAAGCGTCTGACTTGAGGATGTCCCTTTATTCAGAGAAACAACCTTAGACAATAGTCTCAGGTTGCCCTTGAGATGCTTTAGTTCTGACGTGGCAGGAGAAATTTTGTTTCTTTGCACTTGTTTCCTTTCAGATGTTGCCGGAAGACTTGAGAAGCCTTCAAGCCTCTCAGAGATTTCCAAGCACTAGCTTGCAGGATTAATCTGTTGAGTCGGAAGGCGACTGCTTGACTTTGCTTAGCTCGGTTGAACAGTAATTTAAACAGAGATTCCTCTCCTCACAAACTGTTGTTCTACAAGGAAGGCCTCATTTCACAAAGTTCGTGCAGAGTGGAGCTTCTAGGCTCAGTAGACACAATCACATTCATTATCGCCAGCCCTGACTTTCAATTCAGAGGAATCCCGTTTCAGTTCATTATCTCTCCCAGTTCCGGCTTCATCAGTTTCCATTAGGAAGTACCTTGCCTTTATGCCAAGAGGCACTGAAGGTGAGGGCCAAGTTCTCTGCCACAGGTGCCAGCTACCAGACCCTCCTCCTCACCAAGCACTCCCGACTCCATGGCTCTGTCCTCTCTAGGCCAGAAACCTGTCTTCCTTCATGAGGGAGAATATGTCTTCTCTGAAATCCTCTTCTGACATGCAGAGCTCAGACAACATGTTCCTTCTGCACCTCCCTGTCCCCTTTCACACATGCCTCCCACTCCTATAACTTTTTATTGCTGCCACTGAGGGTTAGCTCACCAAGTCTTTTCTCCTCTCAAATAAAATCCTGATCCCCAAAACGATCCAGACTGGGTGTTCAATCCACCTCTCTCAGCATCTCTCCCCTACTCGTGGCTTTCAAAGAAGTGAAAAGGAGATAAAGAAATAAAGAAAGAAGTCAAGGCCAATTTTGGATAGAAGAGGGAAGAGTGAGAAAACCAGAGAAAACGAAAAAGAAAGATGTGGGGTGAGAGTTTTAGGAGGCGGGACATCTGACATTGTCAGGAACCCTTCCAAGGAGAGCAGAGACCCCAGGTCCCTGGACCTAACACATGGTTTAATTAGCATAAAAATCAGTCTCATCCATCTTTAGTTTCATTTAAAAATCAATAAGATGGAACTAAAATATGTTTACGTTTGTGGACTAGTGGGATTTTCTCCCACCTATACTCTTGTCATTTCTTTCCCTTCTCTGAGTTTAGCAAAACGAATAAAAAACCAGACCCTGTGTAACATAGAACATCAAAACTTTGCCGAGAGGGAGAGAAAGAGAGAGAGAGCGCATGTGAGCAACAGAATTTTGTTTTGTAGATGCTCCACTCTGAAGGACCTACAGCCCTTTTAGCCCCACTCAGGAGGGACTTTATGCAGCTTCTCACAGGCTGGTGGCAGGAACCAGAACCCCTGGGATTCATCACGCATTCGATGGAGCAGGCCCCTTTCCCCTCGGATCTCTCCACCCCCTTCACACACAGCGGCTTCAGGAGTGCCTTCATTCCCAACAGCCAGCACCTGCTTCTCCGGTAAAGGACCGCCCTCAGGCTTGCACACAGATTGCTAGAAGTGACTGGGAATCTCTGTCCTGGGAGAAAGGTAGGGGAAGCCCTAACACCCCTGATTGCAGGGGGGTAAACTATTCTAGCTCCTTGTCCATCCTTGCCTGATGAAGACAAGACTAAAGTATGACTTCCTCTATCTCCAAGAGCAACTCTGTGAGACTCGGCTTGATACCTTCCTACACCTCCTCTCCTAATGCCACTCTCCAATTGTTCCTGGGCAGGCTTTCTAATAAATCACTTTCACATGATCCCTCATCTTGGCAGCAGCCTCTGAGGAGGCCAACCTAAGACATCCCAGAATGGAGCCCAGAGGATGCAGAGAAGGCGGGAAGGAGGGAGGGGGAGGGGGGACATGGACATACATGGGTGTGTGATTTTCCTATTACCTTCCCCTTTCTTGTAAAGGATTGCGCTGTATACCCTTCAAATATTATAGGCATAACTAAAAAGTTCTATGTTATTTTATGCTAAAATGTATTTTCTTTAGCCTTCCTAATTTTGGTAACAACAAAATAGCTTTGACAGGAAATAAAATAGATAAAAACACAGTTTGAAAACATGGCATTATATGAGCCTCCAGCAAAGTAACTCTAGGATATGACAGGAAGAGTGGGCGGGAATGGAGGCATCTCCTTTCTGGGTCACAGAGATGCCCATCTGATCCTCTGGCCCCTGAGCCATGAGGGCCAGCCCTGGCTCTGCGGTGGGTTTGAGAGTCTTAGCTGAGGTTCTTAACCTCTTCATCTCCGTAATGAAAATTGCATCTATTACATCATGCCTACAGGGTGCCAGCACTGTAAGTAATTAGTGCGTCTAACCCATGCAACAATACTGTGTGTAGCTATTGCCGTCTTCGTTTCACAGATGAGAAAACGGAGGCACAAAGAAATAATATAACAAAAATCTGCACAAGTGCAGGAAAAGATGCTCAACATCACTAATGATCAGGGAAATGCAAATCAAAACCAAAATGAGATGTCACCTCACCCCTGGCAGAATGGCTATTATCAAAAAGACAAGAAATCACAAATATTGGTGAAGATGTGGAGAAAAGGGAACCTTTGTACACCGTTGGAATGTAAATTGGTGCAGCCACTAAAGAAAACAGTAAGGAGGTTTCTCAAAAAATTTAAAATATGACCCAGCAATTATGACCCAGCAATTCCACTTATGGGTATTTATCTGAAGAAATCCAAAACACTAATTTGTAACGATATATGCACCCCTATGTTCACTGCAGTGCTATTTACAATAGCCAAGATATGGAAACAACTTCAGTGTCCACTGATGAATGAATAAATAAATAAAATGTAGAGTGTATATGTATGTATATACACACACACAAAAATGGAACATTATTTAGCTTTAAAAAAATATGAAATTTTGCCATTTGCAACAATACAGATGGACCTTGAGGGTATTATGCTAAGTGAAATAAGTCAGACTGAGAAAGATAAATACCATGTGATCTCACTTATATGTGGAATCTAAAAAAAAAAAAAGCTCATAGATAACAAATTGGTGGTCGACAGAGGTGGGGAGGGCGGCTACAATAGATGAAGGGGGTCAAAAGGCACAAACTTATAGTTACAAAATAAATAAGTCATGAGGATGTAATGTATACCCTGGCGACTCCAGTTAATAACACTGGGCTGTATATTTGAAAGTTGCTAAGAGAGATCATAAAAGTTGCCACAAGAAAAAATATTTTGTAACTATGGTGACAGATGTTAATCAACTAGACTTACTGTTGTGATCACTTTGCCACATCTACAAATATCAAATCATTGTGCTGTGTACCTGAAACTAATACAATGTTATATGTCAATGATTTCTCAATAAAAAATAATAAACGAAAATAAAACAGAATCTGTTTTTCCTACTTCGCATGGTTGTTGAGAAGATCAAATAAAATGATGTATGTAGAAACGCTTTGACAAGTCCAATGCACGACACACGTGGTATGCAGTATTATTACTGTTGTGATTCTCACTGACCACGTCAACAGTCGCCATGAGAGTTATAGACCGATCCATATTGTAAATAACCTTTCCCCATACGTCTTACAACACCGAAAGGCAAGGACGTGGTGGGGCATTGTTTAGCTGTAGAATGTGTTTACTTGGGGTGTACCAGGTTCTGTCTGTCTGTAGGGGGGGCCTCAATGTGAACCTCGCGTCTCTCTGTACTCTAGTACGTAGTCGTGTCTGGAGGACTGGCAAAGGGGGCTCCCTAGGATGCCCCTGAGCAGGCCCAGGAGAAAGATGTCTGTTGGTCCTGCCCATGGCCTCTGTTGTGGGTTGAATTGTGTTCCCCCCAAAGATTGAATTCCTAACCCTTAGGACCTGTGAATGGGACCTTATTTGGCAATAGGCACTTGATAGATGATCAAGTGAAGATGAGGTCATTACGTTTGGCCCTAATCCAATACAACGGGTGTCTTTATGAAAAGGGAAAGCTTAGACACAGAGACAGATATATCCCAAAGCAAAATGATGTGGAGACACAGGGAGAATGCCACCTACAAGCCTACCAGAAGCCAGGAGAATGGCATGGACACATACGTCCCTCACAGTCCTCAGAAGGAACTAACCCTGTCAATACCTTGATTGCAGACTTCCAGCCTCCAGGACTGTGAGACAACACCCACTCAGTCTGTGGTACTTTGTTACTAATACAGCCTCTCACTGATAAGCTGCCTCACTCCCAGCCACTGACAGAGAAGGCAGAACACCCTGATAACCGCCTTGGGTCAAAGCCCCACCCCCTTGGGTCAAAGCTAAGAGGAGGAATGAGGGTAAGAGTTGTGAGTCAAGGACAACAGATACCCAGGCTCATAGGACTCAGGACAGCTGCAGCCTGGCTCAGAGAAATGTCTCAGAGCCATCATGTTCTCTCTCAGACAATAGGAAGTTGTAGTGAGTCGTGGGTGCTAAGCTGGAAGCCCACGTAGACCCTGGCACAGGGCTGCCATTTTGGGTTGTATACATGACAGTTAAGCAGAGGAAACTGATCAAGAGAAAGTAAGGAGAATGGAGAGAGGCGAAGCTGATGAGATGAGCGAGAGACAGAGACACAGAGACAGAGAAAGCGACAGAGACAGACTGGTTGGACCATACAGCTGCCTTGTTTCTGACCTTCCTGAAGCCAGACTTTTCTGGGTTCCCTCATGCACATCCTATAATAAATTCCCCCCTTTTCTTCTGGTAACTTAATTGTGGTCTTTCTTGCACTTAGAGTGACCTGAGTATGACAGCCTGGAAAGAAAGCTTCAGTCCCTGGAGAAGAATCGTACTTAGTAAAGCAGGGACTTAGACATTTTACTTGGGCCCAGTCCCCCCTGTCTTTATCTGAGAAATAGCAGAGGACGTGAGTTAACAATTTAAAACTTGCTTTATCTGAAAGCCCTAAGATATTAGGCACAAGGTAGAATTGTTTTGGAACCTTGTGACAAAGTATAATCTTAAAAGGGGGTGCAGGGGGGGGTGGGGAAGGGAGTGAGCACACTGAAAGGGGCTGAAGCCTGGAAGGGTCCTAGGGGTCTAGTCCTGAAGGGCCTCGGACCAGCTGAAGCATTTGGCCTTTGCCCAGAAAAGGACAGTGGCCCAAACTGATGTGCATTCCAGAAAGATTAAGGTATCAGCAAGGTGAGGAATGGATTAGAGGGGGACAAAACTGGAGGTAGGGGGTATGCTAAGAGGCTGTTGCAGGAATCCAGGCATGAGATGATGGTGACCTTGGATGAGGACAGGACCCAGGAGGAAGAGAGAGGCAGGGGTGAAGTTAAGAGACATTAAGGTGGTAAGTTAAGGAGCAGACTTGGCGGATGTGGAACTGAGGGGAGGGAGAAATGGATAAGGACATAGTCGCTGAGGTAATTGGGGGCAGAGATGAGCCCCTGGAGCCAAGGACCAAGCAACCGGCCTAACCCTTAGCATTCCCAGAGCCAGTTCCTGACGTTTAAGACCAGGGCTCCCCAGTGTGGCCCCTATCTCCAGGGGTTGAAAGCAGATGCCATCCCTCCAACAACAGAAAACCTCTTCACGCTGCTGCCTGTGTGGAGCCTCAGACTAGAGCTCTGTGTTTACACATTCAAGAGAATCGAATCTCACATAATCATATATGTGACAAAGGCCTCAGCTATAAGCAACATTAATGAAGACAAATGAATCAGCCAAATGCTGCAGCTCGCACAGCAGCTCCCTGGGCCCTGCCTCGCAGGGAGGCTGCTTTGTGGGGGAAAGCTCATTTCTGGCTGCAGCTCTTGCCTGGCCTGATGGAGATGTATGAAAACCCTCCCACCGAGGGGGCGCCTTAGCTTAGCTTCTGCCTGGACAGCCCAGATGAGGGGGCAGGTGGTTGCGGGGGGTCTTTATGGGAATTCTAAGACAATTCTAAGAGCATGTTTACACATTTTCATGAAAGCTAGCTTAGGGGAGATAGGCAAGTAGAGATTAGTTGGATATAGTGGTTTCATCATGTTAAATAAACAAGCTCCCTGCATCCTGCGGGTTGCTGATTGGAAAAGTAACTATTAGAATTTTCATTCCAGCCAATGAGTAACCACATCCCAAAAGGCATCTTACTGAGTGCCATGAACGAGGCCCGCATCCGGCATGGGGTTTGGCTCCAAGCGGAATCCCCTTCTCCCCTTGAAGGCCACTTGCATCTGCCCATCCATTTCTCTTTGTGACAGAACAGAAAACATTCAGCTTTGAGACTTGTACGCTGACCTCACAGCCAACAGGAAAAAGGAAGGCATTTATAAATCAAGCAGCACTGACGGGCTGGTGAAGTGGCCACGGCTCTGTCCTAGCCCCAGATGGCAGGGATGCATGGTAAGCAGGCCCCACCCTGGCAGGCGAGGTTTTGATGCTTAGAATCAACTCAGACAAACTCTAGAGGTGGGAAGGCAGCAGTGTTTTGTTTTTTTTCTGTTTAAATGAAAAACTGCCCCATTAACAGGCCGAACTAACTGTCTGTTGCGAAAGCACCCAGACCTGGCAGCAGGGATCATCTCGCCAGCGTCTCAACATTTACTCTGTGTAATTCAAGAGACTGCAGGGAGGACGACGTCTCACTCCCAAGGGAAACGTTAAAAAAATATGCCCCTCATCAGAGTCTAAATGAAACATTCTCAGAATTTCCCGACATGAATTAAACAAGCCAATTTCATTCCATCAATATGAAGAGATTTAAAACTAATCAGATGAGCCAATGACAGAGAGACAATGAAATGAAAACTTGGCAAGTCAGGAAAAGGCATCCCTGAATACAGACAGTCCAGTAACACTGGACCTCAACCCCGTGGAAGAAATTTTAATTGCTCAGGAAAAGAAAGTAAGTTGGATGACAAATCCACTATCAACAGCAATCTTCTCCAGAGAATATCCTCTTAATGACACTCAGATTGGTTGTCCATTCTTGGGAGGAGGAGAGGGATGCAGAAGTGATCAGAAAACATAAATATCTTTTAATAAAGCCAGGCAGGCTGCTAGAAGAATGCATCGGTCCAGGAGAAATAAACAATAAAAATAATGCACTTGAGAAAACGAGTTTCCAGCATTAATAGAGTGACTATGAGTCAATAAAATCGGGATGGTAAACAGTGTGGAGCCTCGTCCCATCTTGCTTAGCTGGCGGCCCCACCCTGGAGGTGGAAGCAGAGTGAAGGCTCATGCAGAAGGTCCACATCTCGGGCTCCAGTTCCTCCTCTCCTACCGTAGAGGGCTGGGCCTCATGAACGCTGAGGTCCTCGCTGGCCTAAAGATGCTACTCTTTGTTGTTATTCAGAGCTTCCCCGAGAGGGGCCCAGGTCAGCATTAACCGAGAACTAGCACTAACCGTGTCATGGGAGGACATAGAGTGGGGACTTCTCCATCAGGGCTAGATCAGGCCTCCACCACTCTCATACTTCATTGATCGGACTCCTCTCAGAACCCAAGCAAATGGTATCACAATATTTTATACTTGCCTAACGCCACACTGGCCATGTGGTGGCTCAAGCTGTATACATCCATCATGTCTCTTGGAATGGTGAAAAGCACCCAGCCTTTGCCATCAGGAAGAACTGGGTTCAAATCCCCACTACACCACGAGCTGGCTGTGTGATTCTAGACTAGTCATGTCCGTGGAATGGAATATCAGGCCGCCATTAAGAATAAAATGTCTGTAGAGGAACTCACATGGAAAAGTGTCTACCACATGTTATTCAAAAGAACATAGCAGACAATAGCCGAAAGGTGGAAGCAACCCAAGTGTCAATCACGGTACGAATGGATAAACACAATGTAGTATATACATACAATGGGATAGTATTCAGCCTTAAAGTGGACAGAAATTCTGACACATCCTATAGCATTAACGAACCTTGAAGAAATTATGCTAAGTGAAATAAGCCCATCACAGAAAGGACAAATACTGTACGATCCCACTTACATGAGATACCTAGAGAAGTCAAATTCATAAAAATAGAAAGTAGAGTGGTGGTTGCTAGAAGCTGGGGGAGGGGAGGGATTAGCGTTTAGTGGGGGTGATGTTTCAGTTTGGGAAGATGAAGTTCGGGGATGAAGCACAACAGTGTGAATGCACTTAATGCCATTGAACTGTGCACTTACACATGGTTAAATAGGACGAGTTATGTTATACATATTTCCCACAATAAAAACAATGTAAATGGCAGAAGAGTAACTATAGCATGATCCATATTTGGTGAAAATGTTTTTCATCTCCATTCACAATTTTTGAAACTTCTTTTTTTTTATGTTGATGACATATTAAAATAATAAGAGTTGGGATAATCAAGTTCAATATATATAGTTAAAATTAATCTTACTGTTTCATTCTAGTTTTTTATTTGTATTTGTAATGTGGCTAGAAACAAGGAAATGACAGATAGGGCTCACATTTGTGGCTTGCAGGATGTGGCATTGGACAGAGCGGATCTAGACCCCCAGACTCTCTGTTTCAGGCCCATGCCTCACCCAACCAACTGAGGCGCCTGCTGCCTGGACTCAGCTCAACCCCATTTGGGTTTTCTATGCAGTGGCAGCTGTGGGGACCCACACTGGAGCGTAGGGGTGTCCCTGCCTCGGAAGCCAAGTTTAAGAATAAGAAATAGCTGGATTTTGTGCACTCACTCACATTTCCCTCCCCAGCTCATCTCCCTGGCTTTCTTTTAGGACCGTGGTTCTCAAAATGGGGTCCGTGGACCAGCAGGGTCACATCACCTGGAAACTTGTTAGAAATGCAAATTATCAGGCACCATCCAAAGACTTTGATTCAGAAACTGTGAGGATGCGGCTCAGCAAGCATATTTTTAACAAGCCCGCCTCCATTATTCTGGTGCAGGCTAATGTTGGTGAACGGTTAAGTCTTAGGGCGCTGTTTCTGAAATGTTGCTAGATATTAAAACCACCTGGGGATCTTTTAAAACTCCCAATGCCCAGATCACATCCCACGTCAAGTAAATCAGAATCTCTGAAGGTGGGACCCAGGCATCGCATTTTTGAAAACTTCCCTCCTTGATTCCAATGTGCAGCCATAGTTGAGCCCCAGTATCTAAGGGTAAAAACTCAAGAACATCAGGCAGCCATTTCCCCCAGAGCTGGACAGGCTGCAGTCAGTCAGGCAGTAAGGCAGCCTTACGATAAGAGAGAAAACTGCGTAAAATAGAGTAAGAAAGGAGTTGAACTGTGCACGCCTAAACCTAGAAGACCTCTTTCTTTATAGGTCAGCTCTTCAATGAAATACGGAGCTGCACCTTAGCTTTTCTGAGGTTGAAATGACAACGTGGAAAGGGCACAGTTTTCCCCACAGCCCCCCTAGAGGAAAGTGGCCAAGAGGCCACTTGAAGGTCAAGAGAGGTCTGGGATGCCTCCATTCTCTGAGGCTCCAGGTATGTTAAAGAAATGTCCAAGTGGGGTTTCCAAATGCTGACGTATTTAGAAATTTACATTTGACAAATGAAGGCTTGTAACACAGGGAAAACTTAACACACACACAAGGCCATATAATCAACCTGCTCACAATATAATAGCAGGGTTTATTTTGAAGTTCATGGGCGTGGTACCCAAGTCTGGCAGAAGTTGAAAGCGGATGATCGTTTCCTTCTGTTAGACCGATTAGCATATCTTGGGAGATAACATTTTTAAAATCCAAATTGGAAGCCTTTGGTGAGTGTGAGATTCCTGGATGGAAGAATGGAAGACCCTCCTTTGCTGTGCCCCTGGGATAGGTCCAAGAGGACTCCCTGGAAAGAGGTCCAAGTGTGGCTACAGGGCAGCTGTGCACGGTCTGGCCATGGGGTTGGCTTTGCAGCAGCTTGCTGAGGTGGCTGCAGGTACCTAAGAGGGGAGTGGGGGCTCTGCACATGCACATAGTCAGTGCCAGCCTGCCCCCCACACACACACACACACATAAATCAGTGCCCATGTCTGCTGCTCGCCATTTCCTTGGTCTCTGTTGGCCCCTTGTCCACAGGCATACTTAGCTGCTGGCAACAGGGAGTGGGGCAGTGACAAGCACAGGACACCCTCCTTTCACCTTAAGGTAATTCCTCCAGTTTGATCCATAGTTGTTGTATCATTGTGGGTTTATAAAAGCACAAATTCTTCCATCCCTGAGGCTCAACTGGGCTCAGGGCGCAGGATTCCATGTGATATCATCCTTTAGGAAGAAGAGAAACAACCCCAGACTAAACAACAATTATTGCCTACGTAGCCGCACATCAGTGAGGAGCTGCCGTGGGTCCCAGCAGCATATTTCCAAGTATATTTAAAATATGATTTTAAAATTCGATTTACTGGCACCTCATCAAACACACATGCATCACATGGAACATCCCTGCGTAAGTGCTCCTAAAATGCTAGTTTGCATGAAACTTATTTTTCTAGAGGAGTGTGTCCTGTGTAGGGGAGGAGAAGAAGGGAGTCAAAACAGCATGGTGCAGCTGCTGACCATGCCCTGGCCACACAGCTGAACAAGGGAGCCTGGGAGTTTCAGCATCAGCATCACATGTCCTTCCCACAACACACCCATGGGGGAGGTACCATCAGCCCAATTTACAGGTGAGGAAACCAAGGCTCAGGAAATGAGCTGATGTCCTCATTACGCACAGCCATTGACAGCAGAGCTTGGCTGGGATCCAGGCTCGCCTGACTCCAGCAATCAGAACTACAGCTAAAGTGCGAGCAAGAGAAGATCCAGAGAGTCTCCAAAGAGATGCCTCATGGCTCCCTAATTACAGATGTAATCGCAGAATCCTACCATTTCCTTTCTTTTTGGTCTTCCTTATCTTCTCAATCCAGTCAGAATGAACTTTAGATGTATCCCGAGTGTGCTTTTGGCTGCAAAGAGCCACTCAGACACCACAGCTAGCCCAGCTGGTAGGTCTGTGAATAAATGCCTCTTCTGGAACCATTCTTCTACAAGCACAGCTTGGCTACAAGGACTCAGATGCCGAAGTCGGTCCAAAAAAGGCCAACACCCAAAGCTGCCAGGACTGTAGAACCAAACAATCTCACCCCTGGCTCTCATACCAAGCCTGAGAGAAGCAAAACAGGAGGCTCCCTGAGAAGCTTCTCGAAGTTCAGATGAGTTGATCTTTGCATGGATTCAGCATCCTGCTGAGCCAGCATCAATTCCAGGCCTGGCATGCCTAACAAACATAGTGCTCAAACCCAAGACGTTCAAATTGTTACCTCATGTTAAAAAGAACCGGAAGCTGCGAGGATTTAGCACTGCATCTATGAGATCAGGGAAAGATAACCAAGAGAAGAGGAGCTGAAAATGACTATTTTGGTCCATGTAAAAAATTGATACATTGTGTGCATGGTAAAATCCTTTCCGATACATTTTTAAACCCTACATTTTTAAAATGTAGGCTTTAAATGTTATTCTGGGAAAAGCAGAATAATTCCTGTAACATCAAGAGATCTGTAAGTAAACTAAAAAGCTGTTGGAACCTTCAGGTAAGGAATTAATATAACAAATGAACTCGGGCATTAGTGCAAATTAATCAAACTGCATAAATTGCAACTTTAATCAGTCATAGAATTTCAATACTCGAAGGGACCTTGGAAATCATCTGTTCCAAGAGCAAGAATTATGGAAAATAAATAGTCAGGTGGAGAAAAACCTTCTGACTAGAGAAATGCACAAAGAGACAGAGTCAGGAGGCAGCATGCACACGTGGTTTGAAAGCTCAGGGGTTTGCACAGACAGCCTGGGGTTGAAGTTTGGCCCTACTTCTTGGGGCTGTATGAACCTGACTGAGTTCTCTGACCTTCCTGAGTCTGTAAAACTGGTAGGTGCAATCAAGTAGGTGTAAAACAGGTAGGTGCAATCTAAGGATACTGAGTCTTAAGGGAGACCATGCACAGAAAAGGGTTCAAATGGTGCCCAGGACACCATATAGTGCTTGGGACATCAGCGCTCAGTGGCCTCATAGAAAAGGGAACTTCACAAACAGAATCTAAGTGAGGCAGACTGGCCCACTGTATGTCGCTGTGGCTTTTCTCTTAGCTGCCTATGAAAGATGAAATAATATGCAGTAGACCTAATCACACAGATTTCTGACCATGAGAGCAGGACATGGTACCCAAGGTTTTTTCCGGAATAAAACATGCTGTCATAGAAGGGATCCACCTCTCGGCTGAGAAAGAAGCCAGATATGATAAGCAAGAGAAAAGGACCGTGGAGATGGCGAATGTCCTCTCAGGAGGGGAAGTGACTACTTCCTGCAGTGGCTCTTGATGCAAAGCTGTCCCAAAGTTTTATAACTCTGGGCAAATTTCTGGCCAAAAGAGGTTCCAGGTGAGCTTCAACCGTGTTCTCTTCTAGCCTGGAGATGGAACCAGTGCTGTATAAATGGTGACTGACTGAGAAAAGTTAAAGGTTAATAAATAAGATATAACTCTATGTTTATGTGGCTTTACACCTTAGTATAAGCCCAGTTTAGCCTCATGCTATAACACTTACTAATTACGCTGAAGAAGGCAGTGTAGCATAATGGGAGAATCGCAGTGTGTGGAATACAACAAATCCCGGAACCGTCCATTGGTACCGTGGGATCTTACAATGGGGGTAACCGTACCTGCCTCATGCGTTTCTGTGAAGTGTCACCGGCACAATACCTGACACAGAGCTGGTACCTACTAAGTATTTGTTTCTTCTTCCCATTTCTTCCACATGTGCTATGTTAATAAGCAGTTTTATTTTTGAATGGAAAAGAGGGTCATACTTGCCTGACTCTGTTTCCCACACCAGTAGGACTCCCAGCTGCTCAGACGAAAACCAAGGAATAGATAGCTCTCTCTCTTCAGCAACAACGCAACTGAGTTACAGAGACAGTGTTTATGAGCAGGTTGGCTTTGGGCTATAATTTCCAAAGCCTGAAACTATTGTGGCAGAAAAAGACACCTGGACTTCGAACAAGAGACAAAGAAGGGTCGTCATCCCATTTCCGCCAGTAATTCGTTTTCTGACTATAGGCAAGTCATGAAACACTGAACCTGTGCCTCTGGTTCCAACTTTATAACAGGAGGAATTTTTTTTTTTTTTTTTAAGACTGGACAACATCCAAAGGTCCTTGGAGCTCTAAAAATTCCATGTTTCTGTAGTTTGGTTCATGCAGTTTGTTAAAATGTATGACCATGTTCTATTCCAAAAGCCACCAAGCCCTGCTGTAGGTCCTCCAACTTGGTTTAAGTCATGATTTGTTCCCTGAGTTAGTGGCTCCACCTAAATAGTAATTGCACAAATGAATCTAAGTGAACCAGGGTGCCAGCTGTCACCACTATACCTTCTGTTTACTGTGGAGCTCACCTAAACCCATATGAGTTCGGAGTAAATGGATCTGCCATGAAGATGGAATTTTACTGTGAAAATAGTTTTCTGATGAGCTTAAAGGAGCAAAAATCCTCAGAAGAATGTTTTATACCCAAATGATGCCCATGAATTAAAAAGCAAAACACAACATCCCATACCTCTGCAGGTTTTAGTTTCTAGTGGCTGATAGAAATTTATATTAATTCCCAACTTACCCCTCACCTTGGAATTTTTTTGGGTCAGATTTCAAAACAAAATGAGGGCACGTGTCACGCAGTGGCCCCCGTAGTCAGACCAATGGGCAAGAGCTTTGGTTTTCTAGAATGTTAACACCTCACAAAACTAAGTATTTGATTCATCACAGCAGCCTTATAGTTTCCCCGACACCTATAGCATTGTTTCGCAGCTAGCAGACTGGGAGCTCTTTGAAGGCAAAAAAGATGTCACGTTCACATCTAGTACGGTGCCTGGTATATTATAGGTGTTTGTATTACTTTGCTAGGGCTACCATAACCAAGTACCACACACTAGTACTCAACAACAGAACTTTATGCTTTAAACAACAGAAATTTATTTCCTAATAATTTAGGAGGCTGGGAGTCTGAGATCAGCAGGGTTGGTTTCCTCTGGGGCCCCTCTCCATGGAGAAGGGAACGGGGCCTAGCCAAGGTTGGGGAGAGAAAGAAAAGGGGAGGGAGGGAAGTAGGGAGGGAAAAGGAGGGGGTGTAGGGAGAGGGCAAGGAAGAGGGAGAGGAAGATGCAGAGGCAGAGGGAGAGGGAGAGAGGGGGGAGAGAAAGAGTGCGTGGGTGAGAGAGGTGGCGTAAAAAAAGGCCAATTTTCCTCTGTTTAAAAGGACACTAGTCATATTGGCTGAGGGCCCACCGCGTTTCCAAATACAGTCACATTCTGAGGTCCTGGGGGTTAGGACTTCAACATATAAATTTTGGGCCGGGGGGGGACACAAGTTAGCCCATTACAGTGCTCAATAAGTGTTGAATGAGTGAATGGTGGATGGATGTTTGGATGAATAGATGCATGAATAGATGTATCATGGATGAGTGGCTGGATGGATGAACAACTAGGTGGGTTAACAAATACTTGGTGGAGTGAATTTACAAAAACACTTGTGGAAATTGCATTTTGCTGTAACATCATCCCAGGGTTTTTACTTTATATAGCTTAATCCAGCCCTACAAGATGTTTTTAGAAATTACTACTCACCAAATTCTATCAAGCTGACAAAAAACACCCATGCCCAGACTTGTCAATGCCACTTCCCCGTCCTAATCATTCCCATTTGCAATGACTTCCTGTACCCAAGAGAACATCAATATTTGCCTACAACAAATAACTGCTATCTCTCCCATCAATACCTACACACTCAAGATCTTCACATTAGAGAAACAGAAAGAACTAAGGGAGTTTTAGTTAGATCTGTTGCCTGAGATTTCATTGTGTGTGCCTGTTTGTTTTAAAGTGAACCCCGCCAGTATTTCGCTTCTAGGTTGTCTTAGCACTCTGATTTCATTTGGTGAACTATAGACATGCTCCTATAGAATTGTAGGGAAATGGGACACCTGCCAGGGACTTCAGTGAATTTCTCCTCTGATTCACTTGGTCACTTAGAGTGCTCTGACATCCCTGATGGCATAGCTAGTCACAAGCCCACCCACCACAGCCCATGTTCCTTGTCTATTTTCCCATCTGACTCTAGAATGGACACAGTCATACATGAAACTCCCAAGGTGGCGGCACGTGCATGCCTGGACAGTGTCAGTGAAGGGCTGTGCTCCCTGCCTGCCCCGCCACCTCCTGAGTCATGCTGCTGGCTGTCAGTCTGACTCAGAACTGCCCTAGTGCCAGCCTGCGTCACAACGTGGAGCGCTGCCAGAGGACGCGCCCAGCCTTGATGAATGAACTTTTGTGGCACAGCCAGTGTGGGACTGACTCACTGGTGTTAAGGGACCGTGTGCACTCATCCATTCCTCGCTCATCCATTCTCCACTAGGAATCACGTTCAGCAGATAAGCGGCAGCATAAGCTTCCCTGGAAGCAAATGGGGTAATTTTGAAAGGTCCCATTACGATTTATAGCAGTCCTGTGCTTAAAAATAATAACAGAAAGACAAATGGATAGTGTGAGTTCTATCTGTATGATATGTGAATTAGGTATTAAAATTTAAAGACAAATTTATTGTGGTTCTTTGTCAATGACAATGATGAACTATCCTGGCTACGACCCTCAGGCAAATGGCTACTCTAAATTTAGTATTAACCCATGCAACCGCTGCCTTACCCTGAGGCTGCCTGAACTGAGGTAGTATTAATGAGGATTTCCATGGCTATCACTAGGCATGAGGCCATTTCATTTTGACTATGTGGAGCGAATGGGCCCTTGAGGTTCTAGGTTCTCCCGATCTGCAGAGTTCTTTCCCCATGCCTACACCCCGAGATGTTTGTTTTGGGAGCTCATCAAATACAGTCATGTGCTATAAAACTTGTCAGGGAGTCAAACCAAGGTTATTTCGGATCTCTCTCTGCCTCTCTTTGCAAAATGTGTTTAAACGGTCTTGTTTTAGAGATGTTTTGTTGTAAACTATTTCACATTCTTTTTGAGAGTAGGTGGCATGTAAATAACAGTTGAACAAAACCCTTCAAACCAAAGCATCCTTCTCAGAGCATAAAAGTTCAGTGAGGAGGTGGCAAGATGGAAGGATGGTTCCCCTCAGCCCACCTAGCTGGGTGCACCTGTCACTCCATCATCAGGCCCTGCTCTCTGCTTGGTGAGGGATGATGGACAAAGCATCCAGAGGTCTGTTAGGGGTCCCCCTCTGCCAGAAGTAGAGCAGCTAATTCACTCAAGCCTTGTACTGCTGACAATCTCACGTCACAGAAGGACAAGAATGCAGTGAAGAAAGCTGCTGCTTGGACCTATTTTTGGCCAATGAGGGAGCATGATTAGTTGAATGACACAGTGGAGGAGACTGGCACTTGGAGAGAAAAGGGACGGTGTCATATGATTTATAAGAGCCAGAGAAGGGAATATGAGCAGTGTGTGTTCCTGAGACCTTACAAAAACAGAGCTCCACAAGTCCAGCAAATAAAAGGTCTGATTCATGAACTCACACACACTCAGAGGGCAGCATCACATGGAGATTAAAGTGCACACTCAGGAATCTGGACAGACCTGAGTCAGGCTCCTGGTTCTGCCCTCACAGCTGTGCAAACGTCACCTCCCTGTATCTCAGGTTCCTCACTAGAATCATAACTGATGTGACCCATCTTATATGTTGGTTGTGAGAATTAAATGAGATCCTGTATAAAAAGCACCCAGCACAGTGCCTGAATCACGATAAACACTCAGTAGAGACTGGCTATTATTGTTTTTGTCACCATTATTGCACGCCTCCTCTGCATCAGGCAGTAGGCTAGATGCTCTTTGATTCCCTGGTCAGAAACTCTAATCTAGATTAGATTAATTAGTCTAATTAGATGAGACGCCGAGCTAATCATATAGAAATTGATTCTAGAAAGTTTGGAGGCTCCACATAATATAATTCTGACTATCTATTCATACATAATTCCAGAGAGGAGCGAGAGAGGGAGTTATCCAAAGAAATCACTGTGTCCCCAATGAGCTTACATTTTACAAGGACATTTACAAAGGCAGGAAGGACGAATTTGCTGCCAAGAGCAGATACAAAGGAATGGCATAAAATGAAAAGAATCAAGTCAGGGAAGTGGAAGGCTGGGCTTGGGGTTTAATGCATACAAAGAACAGCAGAGCCACTGGGATACGCTCGCTCGGTACAAGAAAAGAAAAAGAGAAGGGTTGGCCTGGGTTTGGGGCAGATGACACAGTTAACTTCGCGACGATACAGTGAAACAGAATTACTCATCTCCTAGTTTGTTTCCATCTTCTCTATCAAGAACAAGGATCTGCCAGCCAGAAAGGAGAGCAAAAACATGGCCAAGAGGAAATTAAAGTCTGAGATGGTGAGGAGATAGCAGGAGAGGACCGGGCTGCCATAGTTAAGTCTCAATGATCCGATGAGTTCCGTCTCAGTACTGTCTCTACATGGACCCAAATACAGCAACGGGGATGACAAAATAAACAGCCCTAGGGCTCGAAACGAACATGAATTTGTGATTATAATATCTGAAAAAAATGACCATATGATGAGATATGAGAGTTTATGAAACATGGTAGAACTTCCAGAAACTTGGGGAGGGACGAATGTCTCGACTTTTAGCAAAATTCTAGAAGCTGTTTGTTTGACCCCGGAAGACCAACGCTGGTCAGACCAACCTCATCTCTCTCCTACGGTTCTACAGAGGGTACCTTTTCCCACAGATATTGGAGAGTTAGGAAATGGGAACAAACAAGGCTACACAATCTCCTTGCGAACCAGATAGAAAAATACAGGCTCCAGGATAATACAACTAGGAACACTCTGAATGGCTCAATTACCCCCAAAGGAGACTGGAGAACAGGTTAGCATCAGTCTGTGGAGGGGCTTTAATGGCACATGACTGGTCTTCCGTGCCTCTCTACACAGACAGGGGCCTTGATTGCAGGACAAAAAAAGTTTGCTGACATTTGCTGGGAGAAAGACCAGGAGGCCATTCGTTGGTGGGGTGGAGAGTACCACTGTGGAAGCTGAGAGCCTATGTTTGGATCCCAGCTCCACCTCTTGTTTGTTGTGTGATGTTAAAGAAGTTGCTTACACCTGCTGACTCAATTTCTCCACCTGCAAAATGGGGATAATAATTGTACCTCCCTAGATGAGGTAGATTAAATTAGTAAGCATAAAAGCATCAAGAACAGTACCTGATTATGAAAGCTATCAGGATTCCAACCACCTCCATCAGGCTGAAATGGTAGACTCTTATAAAATGAAAACTATAAAGGTAAAATATTTACATAAATTATAACACCCAATAAGGAAAACAACTGAAAATCTAACAATAGGGGACTGACAGTGCATAGCTATGATAGAACATTATAGCCATCAAAATCATGTTCCAGAAGAATAATTAAGGCAATGAAGAAAACAAATCGGGGGAAGGGAGAGGAGGTGACTGAGGCAGAGGTACTCTTGGAGGAAGGTGGTCTCTGAGGGATGGAACTGACCAGTACTGAAATGAGGGCTGAGCCATGTAGTGCTGAGAAGAGCAAAGGCCTAAAAGCAGGAAAGGGCTTGGACTGGATGGAAGCACAGGAGGCTGGGACACGGTGTACAAGGGGGAGAGAAGAAGGAAATGAGGTTGGAGAGGCCTCACCATGCATGGTCCTGCCCACCGGGGGAAGTGTGGGGTTTTATTTTATGTGAAATGGGAAGTGACTGGAGAGTTGTGAGCAGGACAGAGTTATGATTTTAAAGGATCACACTGGCTACTTTTTGGAGAATAGACTGGGTTAGAGTGGACATAGGGAAACTAATTTGGGAGGATAATAGTTTAATAGTTTTGCAACATTTTCAGAGAGATGATGGTGGTTTAGGCAGGAGAAAATGGTGATAAGTGGCAGATTCAGAATATATTTTGAATAGCATGATACAAATTGTATAAAAAAGAAACGCATATACTGGAAAGATATATATATATATGTGTGTGTGTGTGTATATATATATATACACACATATATATATGCAGATATTAATAGTTCCTATGTCTTGATCATGCTATTCACAGTGACTTTAATTTCCTTCTTTGTGATTTTCCGCATTTTTCAAAGTGTTCACAGCAAATATGTGGTATTTAAGAAATCAGAGAAAAAGGACATTTTTGAAAAAGAAAAAAATCAACTATCCAAGGACAGGCCAAATGAGGCAAGGCGACGGCCAGTAACAGCCTAAGTAAAGAGATGTCAAGCGTTTGACTGGCAGCCATTTCAATACCTGTTGGCTGTGTAAATGATTAAAAAATGACTGCAGGTAATAGAACAGAATTTAGAGACCTTGTAACAGAGACCTCCCTTCCCTTCTACTCTGCTTTACTCAAACCCACCTGGTGCCTCAAGGCCAGTTCCAGGCGCCACAATCTCAAGATCTAAATGAGTTAGAGCAGAACCATCAGTGCAGGGAGGGGCCTTCAAACCATCCGGTGGTAACAGTGGGGAGTCATTACCACCCAACGAGCACCCACTGTTAAGTAGTTAAAATGTGAGTAAAGAAGTAGTTAAGAGGTGAGGTGTTTGTTTGCATGTAAGGAAAATGGTGGCAAATGAAAATTTTTTTCTGGGCAGCTAATGGAGCCACTGCACTAATTACCTTTTCATACTTTATCACATCTGATATTCTGAGATAAGTATTATCTCTGTTTTACAGAACCAGTTCTATGAAATTGAGTTAGGGAAGCAGCATTGCATTGCTGTGGGCTCTGGAGCCAGGCAGCCTGGGTTCAAATCCCAGCAGTCATGTGACCTTGGGCATGCTACTAAGCGTGCCTGAGTGAGCCTCAGTTTCCTCATCTGCAAAAGGGGGCTATGAAACCTATCTCATGGGGTGGTTTGAAGATTAAATTAGTTAACACATTGGATAACTTTGTACAGCCTGGCATATAGTAAGTTAAATAAACATCAGCTATTATTGTTAAAAAACAACAACAACAACAAAAATCATGCCTAAAATTACCCACTGAATAAGTGGGGGAGCCTGTGGAGAAGAAAAGAATCTGAGGGTCCTGGGTAGTTACTTTCTAGTAGGTGAAGGTCTATCACAGAGAAGAAGGGAGAGGCTTGTACTGGCTTCAAGGAGTAGAACCAGACCCAGGGAACGTAAGTACCACAGGGAGATTGGTAGTGTGAAACCTGAAATTAGCTAGGTAACAGCAGTTACTTTTCTGCCGAAGTGGACACAGATCTTCCTAGTTCAGGGAAGAGTTATGAAGTGGTCACTCTTCGTTACGATGCCATAAGATGCCTATTCCCTTATGGGCCTGGCAGGAGAGCCTGGTAGAGCTATTTGTGGCCTGACAAAGCCTGCCCCTCCAATCCCCCTTGTTACGATGAGAGATGAGAAAATAAACAGTAACTATAACAGCTGAGTAAATTATATAGTATATTAGAAGGCTCCATCACAGTTGCAGTTTTAAATTCAGCTGGCAGGGCAGACCTTTTTGAGAAGGTGACATCTAAGCAAAGACTTGAAGAAGATGAGGGAGTGAGCCTGGTAGGTGACTGGAGAAAAAGCGTTTCACAGAGGAAACATCCAATGCAAAGGTCTGGGACAAAAGCCTGCCTGGCTGGAGAGGCTGCATGGAGGCAGGTGTGATGGGGACAGGGTTGGGGGGGGGGGGAAGTGGGGGCTCCAGCAGTGAGCAAGGGGTGACAGGTCTTCCAGGCCTGTCTCTGAAGACTTTGGTTTTTTTCACCGAGTGAAACGGGAAACTGCTGTAGGTTTAAAGCACAGAAGTGACATGATCTGACTTACACTGAGTATATTAAAATGCACTGTATTTAATAGCGTTTTGACTTGAAAATATTCTTTATCACTGAGGTCATGTCTCATGAGCAAACGGCACTTACACCTAAACGAATGTCAGCCCTGTACAGAGAACCCCACTGGTCTTGGGATTGCAGTGGAAGGGGGGAGAGTTGGTGACTTGAGTAAAAATAGTTTTGTCATTTAGTTCAAAGAACCCCTGGGAGGAATAACTAATAACAATAACTGTAAAGGTCACTGCAAGTATTAAGTGCCATCAAATGCTAACTAGCACTTAAAAATAAAAACAGCCTATCGTTATCTTTGGTCCAGGAGTCAGGACCTCTCCCAGCCTGCATGCCTTGGCCAGCCTGTTATGCTTTTGTGCCTTTAAAGGATCTTCCTTCAGCCTGTGTTATCTGATGGCTGAATCTCCCATCCACAGCTCAGGTGGAAGGAACCGAGCTGTTGACCACATGTACTCAGCAACAAACACAATCCTGAGGGAAGGGGTTGATCAACATTTGTTAAAAAAAAAAATCATTAATTCTTAAGCTGTGCTTACAAGACTCCCTGAAAAGCACCGAGTGTTTAAATGAATGACATGGGGACGGATGTAAAAAGCTCTTGCAATGAGTTGTTTACACCAATCCACTGGGTCATGGAAATTTTGCTCGAGATTTGTTTGTGTGGGAATAACACTGGACTGTGAGCTTGCCACTGCCAGCTTTGAAACCGACACAATGAATAGCTATTGTTCTGACACAGTATCCGGCCGCTCATGTCTACACACACTGAAGACGACCTTCCTCTTTAGAAATAACTTCCAGCCATTATATATTTTTAAAATTGTTACTGGTGTACCTGATGTTCTAGATGCCTGAGGAGGAGGGAAATTGTATAAAGACATTTCAGTTTCTCTCCTAAAAGGATTCCACAACTTCTCTATTTTGGTAAGTTAGGACACCAATGTTACTGCATTCCTAACATAATGAGATGTGTTCAAAGAGAGAGAAAATAAAGGAAGAGGGGAAGTAAATTATCAAACACCTCTTAAGTATCAGATTCTATGTTATGATATCATTTCATTTCACCATCACATCCTAGTAAAAATAGATTTTATCCTGTTTTGTAGGTGAGGCAACTAAGGCTCAGAGAGATTAAGTAACTTGCTTAAATTATTTAGCAAGTATCAGAGCTGGGATTCGAAACTAATCCTGTTGACTCCCAATCCATGCTCTACTACCGCACAGATCTGCCCTCCAGAAATCTGTCATCTAGTGGGGGAGGCAAGATTTACACATAGAAATTAATTGGAGAAAAATACTAGCAGTACATAATTAAATGTTTATTACACATGATCAAGACCCCTGAATTTAATTCTACAAATAAGTCCAAAAGGCTACAAAGAGCCAGGCCCTAAGCAAAGTACTTGCAGGGTCTTTAAAGAAGAGGACGTGACTAGAGGAAGCATGATATTTCTGTCATTGACATATAAACCTCAGATAATCCATGATGACTGAGAAGATAGGCGTGAGGCATAGGCCCCAGAAGGCACTGTCCACCTTTGGACGAGCCTGGGCCCACTCATATCTTTTCCCTAAACTTCCACGGTCTGCAGGATAATAGACTTGGGGTGAGGGGTGGGGTGTCAGAGGAAAAGCAGTAAGTCCTAAGATATTAAAGAAAACGCAAATTAGAGATCACAAAGATAACTAACAACGCCCACAGGTAATTACGCCTAAAAGGTGACCTGTTAATGTGTTAAGAAATTTTTGGCTTCTAGGATGTCTGCCCCACTTCTTCCCACCCACTGGGATCTACAGTGGGAATGGCAACTGTGCCGGTTACTAAGCTCCAACCGCTCAGCTCCAAACTCACCTTTCTGTGCTCGGCCTGGTGGTTCTGGGCGGGGACTCGGGCCTGCTCCCCATTGGGCTCCACGAGAAGGAGCGCTGGCTGGAGAAGGAAGAAAGGAGCTGCCTTTTCCTGTGGCGCTTTCTGTTTGCTTCCTATTTATCAGTGCCTCCCCAGACTCGCTTCTTCACCATGGCAGTGGCAGTCCATTCCAGCAGCAGCAGTTGATTCTAGCCTGCAGTTCTTCCAATATTCGCCGAACCAGCCTCACGGTGCGTGACCAACCCCCACCCAAAGAAACTTTTACGTTTTTATAATTCTGACCTCTTCCCTTGTTCCTCTAGTCTTTGGGCTGGTAGCTGTTTCCTTCAGTTACGTCACCATGATACTTTAACGTACTCTTTGTCTTTCCAGTTCTTCAACACCTAGTTAACAATTCTTTACATTAAATTCTCCCTATTGAAGTAGCTGGTGTGGTTTCTGTCTCTTGACAGGACTCTGATGATAGGCAATTGCTTCCATTGTTCATTTAAATGAAAGCAAATTGGAAAGCCATTTAACATATGGCTAAGGTCTAACACAAAGGTTTGGAACAGGAACATTTAGTTCATCCCTTGTACCTACATGAGGCGGATGGTTCCAAAATGCCAAACTGACCAAGTCCCTGCCTGGGTTAAAGCCCTGCCATGGCTCCCCACTTCTTACCGGATGAAGTCCAAGCTCCTAGCACCAGGCCCTCCACAAGTCTCTGCTCCCTCTTCAGACCTGCCATGCCGTTTTTCACACCCCATGCCTTTGCCTAGGCTTTTCCTCTGCTTAGAATTTATCTTACAAAGTCCAGCTCAGATGTCACCTGTTCTAAGAAGATTTTTCTGTTTGAACTCGCCCTCTACCAGCTAAACATTCCTTACTCTGTACCCCTAAGTCTAAAGGTACCTTCCTATTAGGCTTCTTGAGGCCAAGGCAGGCATCATAGTCCATCCTTATTTCAACACCTGGAGCAGTGCTGGGCACGCAGTATGCCCCTAATGAATTTGGAACTTGGAATTATCTGTTATTTGTCCATTATTCAAGTTATTTGCTACCCACTTGAAGCATATAATTAAAAGGAAAAAAAAAACCACCTCAATGTTCAGAGAATTTTAAACCTCCTTTCCTTTCCTCTTCTGTTGGGATGGAACAATTTTCCAAGCACAAAGCTGCTCGTATATCTTTGTGTTAGATTATATCCTTAGGAGGTGAGGACATTATAATTTCCTTAGTTCAGTGCCAAGGAGGGCTGATGTCATCATGAGTACAAAAGCTACAGGTGACAAAGGAGTCAATTTGGCCATACAGGACCTTGGCTAAAAGAAAGTGGTCCCCTGTAATTTTTTTTTAAAAAAAACTGTTAAAAAGAAAAAAAGAGAAAGAAAGTGGTCCCTCTGGCCAGGGCAGACCACCACAGTGTGAATGCCCTTACAAAAAGCCCTCTGAAGTCAAATATAATCCCCATTGTAAGCAATTTGCCTAATTGTAATCTAGAACTCAGCTCTTCCAACCGTGGGGACAGGATGTTACTCCTGGGTACCCTAGTGTGGCCCGTGGTCCCTCATAAATTAGGCAGTGGCAACATTTCCAAATTGATTATGTCATCAGAGCAATCGTACTTTTTCTGTTCCACACCTTGGAAACCATGTCTCCCACCGCTGGCTAACAATGCATGTGCTCCACCATCTTCACAGTCCCTGAAAGTCTGAAGCTACCAAGTGAGTGCACGTGGCCATAGGAAGCTGTGGGAATCTGGAGGCAAGCAGCAGGCAGCACAAATCCAGCTTTGACCAAGGCCACTGTGTGCTCAGCTTTTTAGAGATGGAGCTGGAAAGGAACAAAGGCCAAAAAAAAAGCACAGTTTCTTTTTGTCCTATAATCTAGCTTTTGATCTTTTAATATGTAGATATTAAGCATCTGTTCTTGCACTGGAAAAGAACATGTGTCAGTTTGGTCAGAGATAACTATGACCTTTTTAAGACAGATGGTATGTTTTTACCCACAGAGTTGTAAAGAGAGATGTATTTTCACACTTGCAGACATCACAAGGACTCAATTGAACTTCACGGAAAATAAACAATTACACTGCCCTGCCTCAGAAGTAATTACATCTGACGGAGTTTCTATCACTTGATGTTCAGGAATCTTCGTTGAACAATTGCACACCTATTTGTTTTTTTATCATTCCAATAGTGAAATTTTGTGTAAACCTGATCGATTGTGAAAAATCGACTTGAGAGGTGTGGCTTTGGTATGGTAGTACGCGTCACGTGGCGAGTGAAGTGAATCAACAAAGCAAAAGTAGAGACATTTCCTAATAGAATGTGATCAATTTAGAGAAACAAGCTAAACCTTCCACATTTTCTCCTTGTGAAGAGCGCTTCATGTGGGAGAGGAACAATTTTGAAAAATTACACCGAAGGACATGGTAGAAGAGGTGTCTTGCCTTCATCCCATTCTCCACGCACCCCACTCTGAGTGCTGCCCCATGTCAAGGGGCTTTTGCATTTCCCGCTTCCCACTGGGATCTGCCGTGGGGAACTTGCGGGACATGTTGTCCATGGCTAATCAGAATCCTTGCCTCAGGACTGCTTCAGATTCACTATTGTGCTTGACCTCAGGTCACTTCTTCCAAGCCAGCCTTCCGTGATCACGGCCACGCTTCCTCTATCCACCAGGGCCCAGGGTGAGGGTGGTTTGGCTGCTCCTAGCCCTGGGTGACTGCACCACCCGTGTGATTTCCCACCCATCCCCGTACACACCTACATCTTTGTAAATAGTTCCCTTATTATAAACAGACTCTCAACAGATTATCTTAATGTGGGCGTGCCATCTCTTTCCTGTTAGGAGCCTGCCTGGATAATATTTTTCAGCAGTTCCTCCCCACCCCTTATCCACAGCTTCACTTTCTGCAGTTTCAGTTACCTGTGGTCAACTGTGGTTTGAAAATCTTAGATGGAAAATTCCAGAAATAAACAATTTATAAGTTTTAAATTTTCTACAATTCTGAGTAGCAGGCACAAATCTTGCGCCATCCTGCTCCCTCCACCCGGAATGCGAATCATCCTTTGTCCAGCATATCCCTGCTGTACACACTACCTGCCCTTAGTCACTTAAAAGTCGTGCAACTTATCAGATTGACTGTCGCACTATCACCATGCGTGTGTTCAAGTACTCCTTACTTTACTTAACAATGGCCCCAAAGAGCAAAAGGAGTGATGCTGGCAATTCAGATACGCCAAAGAGAAGCTTGTAAGAGCTTCCTTTGAGCCAAAAGGTGAAAGTACTTAATAAGGAAAGAAAAATATTGTATGCAGTGGTTGCTAAAATCCATGGTAAGAATGAATCTTCTATCGATGAAACTCCATAATATGTAAAATAAATTTCATCATAGGTATGTGTGTACAGGAAAAAACATAGTATCTATAGGGGTCAATACTACCCATGGTTTCAGGCATCTACTGGGGGTCTTGAAACATATACCCGGCACCTAAGGTGGGATTCCTGTACTGCTCAATATGGAGTAGAAACAGTCCAGTCTTTTATTGGAAATCTGCTGTCCAGAGAGTTAGGTAATATGTAGAGGTGCTATTGAAAATATTTAACATACTGGCCCAGCAGGTTCCTGGAGGCCTGCTGAACCAGGCATGATCCCTGTGTTGCAGGATTATGGAAATGTCTGGAGTCCCAGGGGAGGAGCTGGGGCTGCCAGGACAGATAGCACTTTGGGAGTGTCAGCATCGTAGCTATAGACCAACCAACACAGAAGGGTTTAGTGTTTTAACAGCTGGGGCATTCCAGCTGAACATTAGCTCAGGTAATGTGCCTATTTTCACTTTCAGGTTAGCAAATTTCAACCACAGAGCTCATTTCTATGGTTATTTAACATACTCTGAAGGCAGAAATACAGATGAAAAATGAGCAGGGAACAGATGTTGCCTTGTACGAATAATGAATGAGTAACAAATTTTTACATTCCAGGACCCCCACCCCAAGTGAATCAAGAAAAGAACCAACTTTAAGCCTCTGGCAGAATGGATCGTGTATGGACAAGCTCGACATGGGAACCAGATTTCAAAGGCCGTCCAGAGCTATCAGGCGATTTTTAGAACTGTGACATTTGCATCAAAGATTGTGCCTATGCTAAGCATTTTGTATCTCTTATGACAGCCCTTTTAATCCTGGACTTTGGCTTCTGAAGTTATTTGTTTGTGCCTATAAAATAAAGCACTGTTTGACCCTTAGCCACACACAAGAGTTTCTTGATTCTTTCAGAGCTGATCCTGTGTAATATATAATTGGTTATTCCTCCTCTGAAATATAATTATATCACATATTTTTAAATTTCCTTCTACTGCTTCTATGGTGACACCATTTACATATCTCAAGTAATTAGTCTTGAAAATGGGCCATATACTTGTACACAAACTATCTGGGTTTTAAATCCTGTTAACTTAAAACCATGAACAGTTACATAAATTTCTTCCTTCTTTACTATGTTGCCAAATGCTGAATAACTACACTATCTTGCTAATGTAGCATCAAGATTAAGAAAATGAGGTACCTAATGATTTTGCTAGAATTTCAAAGGGAATCATTAGCTACAGGACAATGGTTAAATGTGAAAGAATACCCATCCCAGGAGCTAGCATTTGAAATACTGTTATTTCTCCTTTGCTCCATTAACAACAGAAATAACAGGGTTGACATAACAGAATTATGAAGCAGACATGGAATGTGTGCATATATGCACAAGAGGCTAAGGAATATAGGACAGATTTCGCTATAGGAGAAAAATACTCTGATGATCACAAATTATACAGTGCTGTAGACTAGCCCTGTATTTAGTATGAATGTCAATGTTAGTTGGTATCTATAATATAATTCACAACGTATACTTCTGTTTAGTCTTCTGTTCACAAGGCTAATTGATCCAGGAGGATGTTATGTCTTGATACAAAGACATATTCTTGGAACTTTGTTGAGTTTGTTTCCTTATGTGATTTGTGAGATTTATGAAATCAAACATTTCTCCTTATTAAAGAAAAACATTATGCCGTAAGCCTTTAATTAAACAACCACCTCTGGAAACAGGAAGGTAAAAAGAAGTACAATTAATTAATTGTGCTAACCATTCTTCCCTGAGGACATTAGTCAGAACTTCAAGAATTAATTAGAATAATATTAATAAAACAGAATATCGAGCTATGTTTAGTACTTTTCCATTGTAGAAAACATTCCTAGAAAAGATAGGTATTCGGTCCAGTTAAGTGAGCAAACAAATTCTTTCAATGTTTCTAAGTACACTGTGTCAAAATTCCCTGAGAACAGCAGCAGTCCCGGGGTCATTGTTAGCTTTGCTTGCCAACCTGTTTGTTCCCAAACATACCACACAAAAGATCCCAGGGCCTGGAAATAATAAGTAATCTTCTTGGTTTCTAATAAAAAGCTAGTTGTTCTGGGAATAAAATGTACCATGACCCAACCTACAAGTGGGAAAACTCAATCAAACTGCAGTAAAAGTATAATGTGAAATAGCCAGCAAAATAAACCCTTGACTTCTAATGCTGCCGACAAGTGGTTGCTGACCACTCACAGAGACAGTTACGGAACCCCCCACAATTCATTACCCCAGTCAAGTGAATTCTCATTTACTACCAAGGAGCGAGCTATAAATTTTCTCCTAAATGTGCTGCCCAGCCAATCTGTGACTAGAAGATGCCAACAGCATTGCTTCAGTAACGGCACTGGCTCCCCCATCGGACAGCACTTCAGTCCCGGGGCTGTCTTTCTAAAGTGGCCTTCGTTGGAAACAGACAGCAACTAATTCAAAATATAAAATATGAAATCAATTCATTTTGCACTACCAAAAAAAAAAATACTGCTGATAGTATAGTCTCAAGCCATCTGGAATCTCAGTGGGGATTTATAATTATAAAAGAATATCATGGTGGCACAGAAGTCAAAGGACCTGCAAGGTCTTTCGTAGGGTGGCCAACCCCACATTGAGATCACTTATGTGTCATTCCGGGCAGATAATTCCACTGTCAGAGAGGCTTTTGCATGGTAGACCATTACTGCCTCGGTCCAGTTGACAATTGTTCCTCTGCATCTAAAACTTCCATCTCAGAAACATCCCCTTCGGTTCTCACTTGTGTTTCTGAGGAAGTAGAAGGAGCCGGTTCCCCTCTCCATGAAGTTGATGTCTACCACAACGTCTTCTTTACATCTTCTGTCTTCAATCTAAATAAACAAGCGCTTCTTGGCTGCTTCTATCAAGTTCAACGATGAACAGGACGCAGAACCACACACACATACATAATTAAAACTTAATTCATTAGGATGACTGTTATCCCCAAAGTATAAGGTCCTTTGGAAACTGCCTTTAAAATTTTTTTTTTTCCTTTTTCCATACCAATGTAAACTTCTTCTCAACAGTCTTATATGAAATGCAGTAGACGAGTCATACTGAGCAGAGCTGTTCTGGCTGACTTGAGGTGGGAGCTCAGAGCCTCCCTTGTACAGCCTTCCTCTCTTCCTTTTGCACGCCCTAGAAACAGCGCTGGGGAGCCCCAGGGCCCTGTGCTGCACGGTGGAAACCCCATTGCTCTAGAATTTCAGAGAAGGATGAATATCATCTGCTGGTCAGATGTGGAATGTCGGGGGCTAAAGGTGTAAAGGGCAGGTAATGGAAAAACCTCCCTAAAATAAGGGGCATCGGAGCTAAAAGGGCGAATACAATTGGGAGGGTAGAGCAAAGGTAAGGGAGCTCAGTGTTTTGGCTGCACTGAGGGGGTGATCTGCCCAGCGATAGTGGGTGCGGGGGTGGTGTGAACCAAAGCCAGAAAACAGACTGGACAGAGGCAGACAGACTTCCTGTGCTATGCTGAGGATTTTGCATTTTTCCTAAATGAAAAACCATTGGAAGCTTTTAGGCTGGAGAGTGATATGAGAAGATCTGTGTTTTAGAAAGTTAGGTGGTGATTTGGAGTTTATACCACAGAATGGAACCAAGTGATAGAAATTAATAATGAGGTTCGTGCAATAAGTAAGATAAGGAGAGCTTGTTGGAAGGACATTTTGGAGATGGAATTAACAGGGGCTGCTGGCTTGTGGATATAGGAGAATTCTAAGATAATGCTAAAAGTTTTTGTTCTTTCATTCATTTAGCAAAGCTTTCCTGAGATCCTACTATGTGCCAGGCACAATTCAGAAATGAAGAAGAATAGTTTTTGCCTTCAAGAAGGTGACAGTCTATTCAGATAAGACAGACAGGTATTGGGCAATTAAAGTCGAATATGAGTGGTATTACTACAGAATGGTGTACATAACGGTATGAGAGCATAAGGGCGTGCGAGGAGACACACGTGCTGGCTCCCTCCACGCTGTCCCATCCTCTTTCTGACATGTTTTCCTGCAGATTAAGGACTGGCAAGCTAAGGACTGCACTTCCCAGTTCCCTTACAGATCCATTTCACATGAGCCCAGCCTCTGCCAACCAGAAGCAAAGATTGAAAGACTTGGAATGTGGGTGTAAATCCCTGAGGTACAGGCCACCCATGACTGCTGTCATTTTATACGCTGACAAGCTCAGCTGTGGCAGTGGTGCCTGTGTCTAGCCCTGTTTCCTGGGTGCCATGCTGACATGGATTTTGGCAGAGGCAGTGCAAACCTAGAGCTCGGAATTGTGGTGGCACCGTCCTTATTTTCTAGCTTCCTGATCACGGCAGAGGCAGCCATCCCTTGGTAGGCCAGCTCTGCAGTGCTCCTCTGGGAGTTGCTCCTGGAAACAGCCTAGAGCCTGCTCGTCTAACCCTTCCAAAATTAGCTGTTCCTCCTCTCTCTGCCTTTTAAGAAGCTGGCTGCAGAGATTTTTAGCTGCAACTAATTCCTAACTGAATCAAAGAGATATTTAACACAGGCTGGAGGTGGTCATTGAAGGCTTCCAGAAGATAATGCTTGGATGAATCTTAAAGGGTGAGTATAATACAGTCAAATAGAGAACCAGGAAAAGACGTTCCAGGCAAAGCCAGGAAGGTAAGGGAGACGGAGAGTAACGTGTTCAGAGAACCACGTAGGATTTACAAAGGGGAATGCTAGACGGTGACGAGAGAAGGGCAGGCAGAGCACATTCATGAGAGCCTTGAGTCAGGCTAAGCAATGCGAGTTTTATTCACAGGAATTACTGGAAATTGTAAGCAAAGAAATAATAGAAGCAGATATATACACTCAAAGGACATCTTTGCAGAGTTGTGAAGTATAGACTGACACAACCGCAGAGTAAAGTGAGGAGATTTCATTAGGAAGGAATTGCAATAATCCTGGCAAGAAATACTGAATCTCGAGAGCATAGCTAAGAGACAGTAAGAGTGGAGTGGTGGGGACAGATTTTAGAAGTAATGAGAAGCAGAATCTTTGAGAATTCAAGACCATCTAAATATCAAGGTAACGTGAGTAAAAAGGTGTTTGTCAAGGGTGACATTCCATTTTCTGGTTTTGGCAACAGGTAGATGATGGTGCCATTTACTAGAATACGGAAATAGGAAAGAGGGGTGTGTTTTGTGGGTAAAATGAAGAGCTCAGTTTTGGATATGATAAATGCAATGAGTCTATAGCACAACTAAGTAAAACTGTAAGTAGGGTTTGGGATAGATGAGCTCATTTTGAGAGTCCTTGCACTTAAGTGGACACTGAAGACTTGGGCAGGAGGCCTGTAGGGAAACATGTAGCCTGTAAAGGAGGCGGGGCTAATGATAGTCCTGAGAAAAATAACCATTTATAAGATAAGCACAGGAAAAGAGTGGAAGATTGGGCCAGAGACATGAGAAAAGGAAGAGCAGAATGGTGTCGTTGAAGGCCCTGGGAGAGACTTGAAGGAAGTGGTTCACTGTCAGACGTCCCAGAATGGTCGATATAAGCATTCACACACACTCACATGCACACACATTTTTTTTTTCAAGGCCTAAGTAAAAGCAGTTTAATGGGAAAGTTGAGCAATGCATTTGACAGAGGGGGGAAAGTAAGCACTAGATCAAGGGAGAAAATATCAGACTATCTTTTTCCCAAGAAACTTCAATGTGAAGGGAAGAGAGGCTGTGACATTTACACAGCCTGGCTGATATCTAAGATAAGACACACACATGCAAATGGTCTAAGGTGGGTACATGCCTGGCGTGTTCAAGGAACATCAAGATGGCTAGTGTGTCTGGAGCAGAATGAGAAAAGGGGCTAGAAGTAGGAAAACAGGTCCAGGCAGGAACAGAGCATGTAGGTCCTTATAGAACATTGGAGACTTTTTTTTTTTTTTTAGCAGAGGATCTCACTTACATTTTCAAAGACTCATATTTTCAAAGGCTCATTTTCACTACTGTGTATCAAATAGCCTCTGCTGGTACTTTTGAAAAACATCTTTTGTGATTGTGATGAGTAGCCTGGGTTGGGAAGAACTGGTCTTCCAGGTGGATCCATGCTGTGGAGATGGGTGGGGGGCCATCTGAGTTGTGGTCTATTAAACATCCCATAAGCTCTGATTCCACATCTACAAAGCAACTTCTAGATTTATGTTGGCTCTCTCAATGGTTTCTCTACAAGAAGAGAGTATGCTGGCCAGGCTACAGTGTCTAGTCCAAGTGGCAGCCCCCTTCACACTGTAACTGCCTAAGGTCATGTGCAGTAGTGAGACTCTCTGGGAGCACAGAGAAGACTGTTACTGGACTTAGAAACAGAAGGTGCTGTCCATGGGCCATAGGGAAATCACGAAGGTGGTGCCACCTTTTCAGGCTCATCTGTGGATACAGGTTATCCGACCTTTCCCTGAGGACTCGTCTACTCCAGGAAGGGAGCAGCCACATTGCAGAAGTGTGGTGAGAGTGAGAGCAGAGAATGCTGGTTCAGCTGTCATAGCAATGATTTGGGCAGTAACACGACATAATTTCTCACAGCCTAGAATCGTGGTTCCTAGTGTGTAGCCCATGGACCACATGTATCAGAACCCTCTGCTAAATTACAATCCCTGGAAGGAGGGCCATAAATCTGTATTCTCATAGGCTCTCTGGGAAAATGTTGTATGACAAACAAGGGAATCTAGAGAGTTGAACTGATTTTTACTTTCCATGAAGATAATACATGAACAAGTCAAAAAGTACAGAAGACCTCAAAATCCAGTGTCCCCTTCTCCACCCTCCAGTGGCACTACCCAAAAAGCAAACTCTTTTAATATTTTTATTCTTCTGGGAGTTATTTATCTCCTCTGAATAATTTGTTGGATAAAATTTTTAAATATTCTTATTTCTTGGGGGGCGGCCGGTTAGCTCAGTTGGTTTGAGCGCGGTGCTCTTAACAACAAGGTTGCCAGTTCGTTCCCTACATGGGCCACTGTGAGCTGCGCCCTCCACGACTAGATTGAAACAACTACTTGACTTGGAGCTGATGGGTCCTGGAAAAATACACTTAAAATAAATAAAAGTTTTTTTTTTTTTAAAAATTCCTATTTCTTAATTCATCAACTGAGGAAACTTTTTGACTCCTTAATATGAAAGATAAGTATTTTGTTTATTTTACCTCATGCCTCTATTCTCTTCTCAATGCTTCATTATTTTTTTTTTTAGTTTTTCTATCAATCACCACTGTAACATTAAATAATATTCAAACTTCTATTTCTTTTTACATAAAAATTGGCATTCTGTTTTGACTGCCCACCTTTCCCACTCCTACATTTTACCTTGTGTCAGGTACACTTTGATTTTTACATTAATAGATTCTTCTATAGATAGACCTTTGATGTATGAGGTCCGACAATTAAGTTCACAAATTTGTTGCAACAATGTTACTAACTTTTTTTTGATATCAGAGGGATTATTCACTATGAATTTGTACCAACTGGACAAACAGTTAACCGAGTTTACTATTTGGAAGTGCTGAAAAGGCTGAGTGAAGAAGTAAGACAACCTGAACTTTTCGTCAACAATTGATGATTCTTGCATCACGACAATGCACCAGCTCACACAGCACTGTCTGTCTGGGAGTTTTTAGCCAGTAAACAAATAACTGTATTGGAACACCCTCCCTGCTCACCTGATCTGGCCCCCAATGACTTCTTTCTTTATCTGAAGATACAGGAAATATTGAAAGGAAGACATTTTGATGACACTCACGACATCAAGGGTAATACGACAACAGATCTGACGGCCAGTCCAGAAAAAGAGTTCCAAAATTGCTTTGAAGGGTGGACTAGGCACTGGCATCAGTGCATAGCTTCCCAAGGGGAGTACTTCGAAGGGGACCGTAGTGATATTCAGCAATGAGGTATGTGGCACTTTTTCTAAGATGAGTTTGCAAACTTAATTGTCTGACCTCGTATGTACCTCCTTCCCCTCTTACGACCCTCTCCCATCACTTTTTGGTCCCACTGCTCACACCTGCCTCCCACAGGACCTGTCGACTTTCAACCTAAAGCCTCCACTGAGCGGCTGGCTCCCTTGTCTCCTGTTACTCGTGCTAGGCTGTCACCTTTCCCTGCCTCTCATCTGTCAACTCATTCTCAACCTCTCTCCACCTCCTAGAGACTCATTGAAATGAGAGCATTCTTCTGTGAAACCCAGGTCCTCTCTCTTCCCTGTCTTTACTTTCATTTTGGTTGGATCCTGGGATTAATGGACAGCAAATGTGTGCACCTAATCCATCTTCATGAAACATGCCCTAGAGTTCATTTTCTAGAACAACAAACTGTGCACTCGTTGTTCTGCATCTCAGTTCCCATTCCTTCTTAATTATGTTTGTTCTGTTCTTTCTTATTTGAAGACTATTCTTGATAGAATAAGCGTTAAGCAATTTTTCTTTTCCTTTGTCATCAGTTTGTAACATTCTTGCATTACACTCTATTAAAATCTACCTTATTGCCCTGGAAAGCATTTATTCACATATCTCAGCTCATCCTATCTCTGATTCTTAGAAGTTTGTCCCACTCTTGGGTATTCAGCCTTGGCTATATCTCAACCTCTCTTTTCATTTTGAATCTAACTTTAAAAAAACTAAGTTAAACCTCTTTTTTTTTAAAGTAAGCAAAAACAAAAGGTGGACCATCTGATCTCCAAAGACTGACTGCTGCTCTATAAGCCAATGCCTGCAGGAGTTAGTTTTCAGACATTGCATGTCCGCTGTAGTGTGAATGTACAGCTCTGTGGTTAAGATGTCAGCTTTGGAATAGGATTGACGGTATTCAGATCCTGCTTTGCCACTTACTTGGTGTGTGATCTCTAGTAGGATATCTCAGGTGGCAGACATTAGCGAGCCATTCCCCAACCCTATTCCCTTTCCTCCCGAGACTCCACTTGCTAGCCTCCTTTGCAGTTAGGAGTGATGTGATAAGAGTTCCAGCCACTGGAATGGGGTTGGACATACTGTGCACAAGAACTCACAGCCCTCCATATCTCCATCTCCCCGGCTGCTGGCCTGACCACGGGCAACCTTGGAAGCCATGTGTTGACGACAGCAGGGCTTCCCTCCAAGCACAGATTGGAAACTCTACCCCATTCCCCACTGGTGCTGCCAATGGGATTTTACAGGACTAAGAAATAACCTTTACATGAGTAAAGAATCTTCTTCCTTTTTGTTAATCCAGTGAGAGTTTAGGTTTATGTTATAGCAGTTTGCTGAACCCTGACCAATATACTTAACTTCCTTAACTTCCCTTGCCTCTTCAGGATAATTCTAGCACCTACCTTCACAGTGTTGTTAAAGGACTAAGAGAGAAACAATGGATATAAAGGATGTTAATGCATAGAGCCCAGCAAATGATAAGTACGCAGCACAGATTGATTATAATTCTAGAAAACCTGTTGTTAATTACTGTTCTCTGGGATATATGATACAACAGAAGGCTCTCACGTTACAATGTCCATTCCTTGCTGCCCGAAATGCCACCATTTCTTTCTGGAAATCAATGTACTCTCTTTTAAAGAGTAATTTTCCCTCTTTAATTGTCAAATTAAGATGTTTACTGCAAAAGTCAAAAAAGAAAATCTATAAAATACAAAATTTATAAAGAACCAAACACTGATCATCTATAATCCTATCATCCAGAGATAATCACTGCTAGCATTTTAACATAAGCCCTCTCGACACTTTATTAATACGGGTTTGCATATATGTAATATAACATGGTCAAAAAGAACAATACTAAACATATAGTTGCTTTTTTTGTACCTAACATTTTATTTTGAACAATTTTCTATGTGTTCAAATATACTTTGAAAAAATGTTTGATTGATGCTTACGGGCATATAACAACTTGTTTAACTATTGTATAGATATATTATACTCCATCTCACCATTCCTTTATTGTAGGATATTTTTGTTGCTTCTACCAGAATAAATAATTGTAGAATAAACCTCCTTGTACATAAATCTTTGCTTTTCTGATGATTTGCCCTTACTGATTTTATTTTCCTTTACCTTAAAAATAATTTTGACCCTCAAATCATACATTAACTGATAGGAATTTCATCTTGATTTATGTTTTATCTTTGCTATTTCTTTTTTCTTTTTCTTGTAATTTTAAAAACAAAAATGCCCTTGGAAAGGTCCATAGATGTGTTCCCTAAAGGCTTCATGCTAATACATTTATCAGATGGTTTTACTTGCAGGCAGGAAAAACAGGACTGTACCTAAATCCTAGAAGTTAGAGGTAAAAGGAGTTCTGAGAAGGGGAAAAAGACAGGAAGTGGAAGTGAGATTAGAGATAAAAATCTGTACCTATCTCACAATTCAATATCAAGGAAAGTCTCTTCTCCTTTTGTCCCGACCATTACTAGTAGACGAGCTACTATATTTCTTTCTTTTATGTTCAATCAGAGGCAAAAAGAACGTGGAGCATTAACAAGCAAGGATCTTGCTTAATTGAGTTTCTGCTGAGAATATGGATAGTATTAACAACGAGAGTAAACAATAGCATCAATGAAACATAATCCTTGCATTAAACCCCCTACTTATTGGATGGCTTGGGTCAGTGTCTGTAGATACATCAATAATGATTCTAGCTCTTCTGTCTCTAGCAGCTAAATCAATACCCGCTTTTCAGATTAAGGAGATGCAGTATTTCTCCACTACCTGTATGTTGGCAAATGGTTTGAAATGTGCAGGAATGCAGTTTGTAGCCTTCTTGGGAGGTTTCTGTGAATCACAATTTTATATTCCCACAGCTGGAGAAGAGCGCATGAGTCTGCGACTGGCTTGACGTGCGCAGCAGAGTCATTATCTCAGGCAAATGCTCTTTTATCTCATTTGCATTTACTTCCAAATTACCTATCCTCTGGAGTGAAGGTCTAGGCACAGATATTTATTAGAATGACTAAGTGGCTCTGCCTTCCCCTCAGGCTTCCATCAAAGTGTAACATTAAAATGATGGACACACATCTGCCTTTTAACAGTCTTCACACAAAGGATGGTCACTCTCAATAACGTCCTCTTCAAGTAGAAAGGGCACCAATATAAAGTACAATCAGGGTCCCAGCAGGACACAGATGGCACACTCAGATTAGGATAACACATGGACGTTTTAATGCAGGGACTATTTACAAAGGTGTGGACAGGCTGTAGGGAAACCACAAGTGACAGAGTGATAGCCATCGAGCAGTGACCAGCCCAGTGAATGGGCCAGTTACCCATGAATGGACCCAGGAAGGTCAGAGTCGTGTGGAGATGTCTGTATTCACTTACATTTGATGGAGGGATGCAGCCAGCCCTGGGTGACCCTGCCGGGAAGGAGCCTAAGGAATAAACACTTTGATCTGACGCTCCTCTCTCCCGTGATCTCCTTCTGGGAACTACATTGGTAGAACCCAACCAGAAGGCAGACAGTGGGCCGGCCCATACACATCACTCTCCCAGGGCAGAGAGCCAGAGAGAAGGAGACGGTGAAGAGTGAACATGGAGAGATATGTGGAAGATAGCTGGCAAAGGGGGAAAGACGAGTTCAACGTGGACGTGCCAGATATCAGAGGTCTATTGGACATCAGGAGGAGGAGGTGACAGGTAGGCAGCTGCATCTATGGCTGCATTTAGGCAAGGCCTGAGCTGGAGATACACATTTGGGACTTGGCACACAGATGCTTTTTAAAGCCGCGAGCCTGAAGGATGTGTGAGGAGAGATGAGGACCAAGGGCAGAGACCTAAGGATATCCCAGCTAAGAGGCCAGAGAGAAAAGAAAGCTTGAGAGTGTGGAACCTGGAGGACAGGTGAGTAAAGAGTGAGCCTCAGAGTGAGGGAAGGAGGGAGGGCAGGAGGGAGGGAGGGAAGCAGAGAGGGAGGAAGGGACCAAGTACAGGTGTCACAGGTGTTCAGGTCAACTAGGAGGAAATATGAGAGAAACATGGCATCTCAGGTGACCTCACTGTGTTGTGTGGAGCCTAAGTGGCCAGAGCTTGACTGCAGAGTGTATTGGAGAGAATGGGAGCAGAGGAATGGAGATTGCAAGTGTGAGCAACTCTGCTGAGGAGTTTGCGTTGCAAAGAGGAGAAAAGACTTGGGAAGGAGCGCTGGCAGGGGAAGTAGGGTCAAGAAAAGATTGACTTTGAAGAAGGTTTGTATGCATTAGGTTTGTACACTGATGGGAATAATCCAGGAGAAAGAACAACAATGAGGGTAGAGGAGCGAGAGGGGCCTACGGCAGCAAGGGCACACAGGCCCCAAATTAGGTGCAGATGCCACTCAGCTCCAGAGAAACTGTTGCCAGGATTTTGGTTTCTCAAGGGAAGCCAGAAAGTGACTTAAAAAAAAAAAAAGCATGGCGTGTCCTGATATTTAAATGTTGGCAACTAGTTAAAAATAATAGTAATAATAATAATAATAACAACAACAACAACAACAACAACAACAACAACAACAACAACTAACTCTCTGAAGTCCAAACGAAACTCAGTTGGCAACCTCTCCTATACAGCAACGTTTTACCCCTTCCATGGTTACCAGGTGTGGCCTCCTGTTTTAGGGACCGTTGGAGGACACTGGCTGTCGAATCTCTAAAATCTCTGAATGTGTAAGAGTCCAGCAGTGGCGCTCGGCCGGGGCGGTTAATGATAAGTCATCGTCCCCTCTGTAAAGGGCAGCGGAACTGAGGCTGCCAGAGCCGGCTGCACATCCTATACTTAAGTCCTCACTACGTTAATACCGAGGCTTCACATGTGCCCTTTATCCCCTCCCACCTCCTCCTCACTAAGGAAACTTACTATTAGCTCAAGGCCAATGCAAATAAAGGTCACCAAGAGACACTTTCGAGCCAAACACCAAATGTTGGCACGCAGTAGAAGGGCTGATTGTAGGCTCCCGGTTAATAAAAGAAATGCCAGTCAAAGGGGACCTTCCGCTGGTCTGAAACTCAGAAGGAGACCTAGCTGTCAGTAGGGCCCCAAGCAGGACAGTGCTTGGATTTCCAAGAATGTCTAGAAACGGCACAGAAAAACTGCAGAGCCTGGCGACTTGACAGTCTTTCCATGACCCAGGGAGGGCACAGGCCTGCCAGGCAGGGAGGAAAGAATGCTGCCATCAGTCACACAACACCTTCCTCAGAGGTGAGAATAAGAAGGAAAGTACGTTGGGTGGGCTGCTGTGTTTTTATACTCACAAAACTGGTCTTTATATGAGGGTTAAAATCCCAGACCTCTCCAATTTTCGCCATGTGAATACAAGCACTAAAACTGCTTCTTGGGTCACGGTGCTGGTTTCCCCTAGTGGTGCCTGCCTCTGCCTGGAAGTATAATGTCAGCCCCAGAAAAACTGTATCTTAAATGATTTCCTCCTGCTTAAGAATGAATCACTAAAGCTTCAGTTGGAACAGAAACAGCTTTCATCTCTGAAGCAGTCCGCTCTCACTCCCCTTTTTGTCCAGTCCTATGGAGAGCAAGATGGGAAAAATGTTCCAACCATTTTGTCACACTGTTAAGCTCTAAAGCGTATTTGTTTTCACCTCCATCCTGCTAAAACCTGCCTAGGGAGAGCAAGCAAGGGTAAAGAGGGCTTGAGCAGGCTGAAGAGAAGAAAGAGAATTCTACATCAAAAGCACTTTTAAATGTCTTCACCAGGGAGGCTACAATAGTTCTCCCTGCTCTAAGTGAGGCAACAGTTTATTAAGAGCTCCTACTTGGTAGGGGACGATTCTGGGAAGACAGCAGTGTGGCAAGCATAGATTTTCAATCTCTCCAAATCACCACATAAAAATAGAACAAGAGGGCAAAACGAAAAACCAGTGGCCAACATTTATAACAGAACTAGATGACAAGGTATCCCATGAACCCCAAAATATAAGTGGGTGGAGACAAACCAACCCTCAGAAAACCTGCAAGGTAACCTGTCTGAGCAGGAGGAAGAAAAGGAAGCAATGTGGCTTCTGACTTATGGACCTGAGAACAGAAAAACCACAATATAGTCAACTGGAAAATATGGAGGACCAACCTGAGAAGAGCAGCTGAAACTGGGAGGTTTTGCCCTTACCAATGGCCCAAGGATGGAAAGGGTCCCTGTGAAATCAGGGCTCCCTTCTCAGATGGGGCCACACTGAGGAGAAGCTGCTGGGAATGCAATTAAAACTGAGCAGAATAGGGACAACAGACAACAGGAAAGTTCAGACCAAAGTGGGGGAGGGAAACAGCCAAGAAAGCTGAGAAAGAAAAATGCCACATATTTGAACAATACACAAAAACGAAAGAGGGGCTCTATGAAGTAAGAACTGCTTTACTGAACCCCAACTTTGTTCTAAAGTTGAGAAAAACTAATTTCGTGACCTATAAAAAAGTATCAAGATAGACATCATACAAACTTATTATAAAAAAAATAATAATAAGGAACTGAATAGCATCCCACAAGCAAAGAAAGCATGCCAGAAAGACATGTCCACAATATAGGATAAAATTGTAATCTGATATTTCAAAATGAGTTAAAAGACGTTAAGAGAATAGTAGAAGTCTTGAAAAAAATCAAAATGAGAAAAACTCAGAAGTGAGGTGACAGAACTTGTACAAATTAAACATAAAAAAAATCATTTCAGAAATGAAGTGCAAACTAGAAGGAACAGAAAAGCAAATATACACAACAGGTAATGTCCTAAGAGAAAAAATACATACAAAAGAGAAACATCTTAAAAACCAAAAACAAATAAAGACAGAAAGGATTCAAGAGAAAATGAGAAATATTAAAGATATGCAAAGGAGCTCAAATATACTGATGAGGCCCTGTACAAGAAAAATCCAAAGTGAAGGAATAGAACTAAAACCTGTAACTCAAGAAAAGTTTTTCTAAAATGAAAAATAAATATACTCGAAACTACAGACTGAAAAAACACTATGTACTTGAGAATATCAACTCAGGATGACCAACATGAGGCCGTATTGGGAAGTGAAGAGATTGTTTGGACACCTACGAAGAAAAAATTGTTTGGACACCTAGAAAAAGAACATGTGAATTATAAGGGAAAGAAAATTAGATTGCCAATAGTTTTTCTTCCACACAATGCTTTATCCCAGAAGGAAAAGGAGTAACATATTTAAGATACTCACAGGAAGAAAGTATGAGTCAAGAATATAATATCCAACAGTTATTTTCAAGTATAACGAATACAAACTAATCAACATGCAAGGACTCAGGGAATATTATTCCCAAGCATCTTTCCTGGAAAATGAGCTTTAAATAACCAAGATAACTAGGGCAACATTGACATAATGTTGGTGGCAGACATGAAATATATACTTTACTTGTGGAACAAAGGGTTAAAAAATGATGTAGACAAAGTACAACTATTAAAACATGGGGAAAGAGCAGATGCAAAATGTATGCACATATGTATGTATGTGTCTACACACACATATCTTTCCTAGCTCTGTTCACTGAAAGGCCTAGAAACAAAGACTGATCCAGTAGCCATGAGCGACCATAGCACCAGATAGGGTTTTAAAATATAATTTCTCACTTAAAGAACTTGGGGCTTATTAGAGATAGGAAATGCCAGGCATGGCACAGGAAGTCTACACAATAAGCCCAGAGTATCTTGTCATATCAGAAAGAAGGACACCGTTGAAGACTGCTTGGGTCATGTCCAAAGAACTTAGGAGCCACCTCGAAGAGACTCCCACTGGCCAAAGCTGTAATAATTTGAGTTTCAGCAATGATAATAAACACAGTGTATTTAAATCTAGAAATATATCTCAATCCATGAGTTCTTAAATGACCTTTTAAAAAAGGAATTAGTTACCTTTCAAGTATGACAGGGAACTAATTCATGAGAATTAGTAAATAAGGGGAAAGAATCAAACATTTATCCCTCTTTCCTTCCGTGGACTATACCGTTGACTGACTAACCAATAGTAAATGAAGGATCTCTTTGTAAATTTATCCCAACTAATCAATGGAAGGAAAATGACAGAATAGCATCATTTTACAACTTTAATGAATTAACAGATGTAGATGATTAAGAAAGCTCTTTCTGTCATAAAAAGGAGAGACAACCAGATATCATGGGCCTCCTATGAGCTTGCCAAACACCATCTAGAATCTTGCGTCTGATCCAGAGTCTATAACCAGTTGCCAATTTCAGAAAATACAGAGGACAGGAGAACATGTTGTATTGCACCAAGAGACTGCAATCAGTAAAATCCAGATTTGGGGAAACTCTCAAGGTTAAATGGCCTGGATTCTTCCACATAGATTTTAAGGGGGAAAACAGGGATGGAGAGGGAATCTATACGTTAATAGAGATTTAAAGACACATCAAAATTTTTAATACGAGCCAGACTAAACTATAGTGCTAAGGACGCACACATGCAGCATAACACTATAAAAATGCAGCAAAGTGATTATGATAAAGTCAGGGTATGGTTACTTTTGTGGGAAAGGTGGGATTGCTGGATGGGTGTATTAGTCAGGTTTATCCACAGAAACAGAACCAATAGTATATACATAGATTATATCAGAGATTTATTACAGGAATTGGCTCACGTGATTGTGGAGGCCGAGAAGTCCCGTGATCTGTAAGCTGGAGAACCAGGAAAGTTGGTGGTGTCACTCAGCCCGAGTCTGAAGGCCTGGGAAGTGGAAGGCCAACGGTCTATGTCCTGGCCCGAGTCCAAAAACCTGGGTGAGAAACACAGGTACTGATGTCAGAGGGCAGGAGAAGATAGATGTCTCGGTTCAAGCAGAGAGCAATTTGCCCTTCCTCTGCCTGTTTGTTCTATTCAGTCCCTGAACGGATGGGATGATGCTCATCCGGTCGGTGAGGGCCACCTTCTGTACTCAGTCTCTACTCATTCAACTGCTAATCTTGCCGGAGGCATCCTCAGAGACCCACCCAGAAATAACATTTTACCAGCTCTCTGGGCATCCCTTAGCCCAGTCAAGATGACACATAAAATTAGCCATCACAGTGGGTGAGAAAGTTTGATATCTTAACATGACGGTGATTTCACGTATGTTCACCTCAGAATAATTCATGAGGTTCTGTGTTGCTACTGTATTTGTGCTTTATTTTATAATAGGATTTTATTACTATAATAATAGCCCACCTGAAAGGGCTCCGCCACCCTCTGTGGGAGGGAGAGGAGTCTGGTGCTAGGTCAGGAGATGGGAGCAATTCCCCAACAGACAATGTCGTCTAACTAGGAAGCAAGGTGGCCCTTCCCAGGATGGCGAGGAAACCACCAGCACAATCTTTGATTTTTCTTACCCTGTGGGAAAGATCAATGGACCCTCCTGAGAGAACTATTAATTAATATACTGGATAATTACTATTTTTATGTCAGGAGATATGTAAAAAGTACTTTAACTTAGATAGGTCAGGACAGCTCAAATTAATTTCACAGACAACTTTTGAAAACAGTTGTAAGTAGATGGGGGTTGTAAAGCGGGTGTATGACCTTCTGGGAAAAGCAGCAGACCTTGTTCCTTACTGTCAAATCCTGTTTCATCTAGAGCTGCGGTCCATTCAACTGGGTGTACGGTGCTACAGTTATCTAATTCTTGATGACTTAATGGCTTTTAAAAACTTGTAAGACAGAAACATTTATCCAATTAAAAAGAAAGTTTCCCACCGCAAAAAGCTTCTTTGCCACTAGCATAGATTACTGAAGGAAGTTCTGCTATCTCCTTCCCATGACCGCCTAAAAAGCTTCTGTTCAGAAGCCGCTAGGTGCAGGTGCGTGCACAGATGTCTATGGGTGTCTCCCAAAGGGACCCTGAGTGCACTGCTCCACCATGGCCCAGGTGTGCAGAGGAGCATGGTGGTGGAAGAGACATGTGCCCAAAAGATGGAAGTTCAAATCCTGGCCTTTGGCACTTACTACCTCTGGGACACTGGGCAAATTAATTAACCTCTCCAAATGTTTATTTCCTCATCTGTACAATGAGGATAGTAATCACAACGATTTCATTAGGTTGTTGTGGAGAGTGAATACAGTGATGACTATAAAGGGCAGAATCCCTGACATCCGCAAGCCCGCGTGAGGTATAAGCGAGTCTCATCATTATATCATCACCAGAAGGAGAGCAATTAAGCAACAAAATACGTTAGACCAGTGGTTCTGCAAGTGTAGTCCTCAAACCAGCAGCACCTGTCTCACTTTCTTAGAAATGCAATACTCCCCCCCCACCCCAATCTCCAACCCCAGGTGCAGGATTTTAACAAGCCCTACAGCAATTCCAGGCACACTAGAGTTTGAAAACCACTGATCTAATACCATCATCTATTGAAACCTTTTGCAAACTTTCAGTCAGAGAGCTTGAACTTTTCAGGAAGGCTGCTAAAATTTTGCTTTTTTATTGACTGAGAACAGTGAACTTGAGCTCTAGCCTTGATTCTTTCAGCCAGTGATGCTGAAGAGAGAAAATCCCTGTCTGATGCCCCACTGATGCCTTATAAGTACACGGAAGGTAAGATTGTGGTTTGTCATCTTGTATTCCCTAGCCTCTCACACTCTGTCTGACAGATTGTAGACACTTGATATAAATTTATTGTCTGAATGATGAATGAAGAGTTAGAAGAAAGGCTAGAGATGATTTTAGCATCCAACTAGCAGATAAAGTCACATCTAAGGTAATCTAACTGAGGATTTGGTTTGAAAATGCTTACTTTCTAAAACTCAGGGGACATTCATTTGCTTGGCTTAGTCAGCAAATTAAACACATCTTATTAATATGTATGACTTCCAATTGAAATAGGAAAAAAGGATTAATGGTGATTTTAAAATCTCAAATAACTAAATTACCAATGAAACAGTATTTGAGGCAGTACTCAGCTCTTAGGTTAAAGAGAAAGAAAAAACACGGAAAGGATTTTAGTTGTTTCAAATGTAATTCTGAGGTTAGATTCTGGAAAAAAAGAGAGGGAAATTATTCTTTCCCTCTATACATGCATATATATTATAGTAGAAGCATAAATGATTGTTTATATCTTGAAGCATGACAAAATCCAGATTAATGAAAGCAAGAGAAATATACTGAATATGATTTATTAAGGAAGGGAATTATAAAAAATCTTATTTCAGTAAGATTTCAATAATTCTATATTTCAAATAATCTGCATTATCTCATTAAACACATCCAGGTTAAAGTTTAACCTACATATCAAAGAAAGCAAGCCGGCCCGGTGGCTCAGGCGATTAGAGCGCCATGCTCCTAACTCTGAAGGCTGCCGGTTCGATTCCCACATAGGCCAGTGGGCTCTCAACCACAAGGTTGCCTGTTCAACACCTCGAGTCCTGCAAGGGTGGTGGGCAGCGCCCCCTGCAACTATCAACGGCAACTGGACCTGGAGCTGAGCTGCGCCCTCCACAACTAAGACTGAAAGGACAACAACTTGAAGCTGAATGGCACCCTACACAACTAATATTGAAAGGACAACAACTTGACTTGGGGGGAAAAAAAAAGAGTCCTGGAAGTACACACTGTTCCCCAATAAAGTCCTGTACCCCTTCCCCAATAAAAAAAATCTTAAAAAAAAAAAAAGCAGCAGTCATATTATGAAGTTGAAGTACCACATCTTCATATAGGAAAAATATCTTTTCCTTTAAGAGTTAGTACATAAAACTAACAAGTACAATTCCAGGAGGCACAGAAAAATTAAATCCAGTTTGGCACCCATTCACACCTACAGACTGTGTAGAAAAATATTAAAGTAATAAAAAAGTGTCAGAAGAAGTAAGGCCAGGATAATCCATATTTATTTTGTTTCTTGTATATGACCATCTATCAGTGTGAATAGCTCTCAGTAAAAACGAATGATTTTATCAATATTCTCAGCAAAACATATTTGGTTTCATCAATGTAAGATCTATTGCCACCAACCTTGAAAGTTTGGTCTCCTGGCCCTGGGACAACCACCTCTCTTGGAGATGTGACACAGAGAACGAATGAAAAGCATATATTATCTGGAGCAGCTCTGTACCTTAGAGGAAAAGAAAAAGTGGGTGATTGAGAGCAATTCCTTGGTGGCATTTGATGAAATAATGCAGAGTTAACTAATGAATTAATAGGGATATTGCACCTATCATTTTTAACTTTTGGTTTAAGAGTAATCGGAGACCCTCAGGCATCAAAGGAACACCATCCATTAACTTGTAAGTAGGCTGAGGAAGATAAGGGACTCCCAAAGAGCTTAACTGATGCTCAAGGAGAAGTTGCCAACTCATTCATTCATTCATTCATGCATGCATGCATTCAGTTCTCTGTAATTCTGTCACCTTTAGAATTTAAGTTCTATACTTTAGAATTTAAAAACTAGGACAATTGACTTGTGCATTTTTCTATGTATTCTATCGACTCTTTCGGTGATTGCAAACTGCAAGGAATTCATTCCTGTAAGACATTTAGAGGCCCTCTCTTCACCCTTCCATCTTTCTGAAATTAATGAAAATACTTTAAAAATGGTCCTCTTTTAAAATTTCACAATGCTCCCTCCCTTTATGTTTCCTCTGAAAAGGTTTGTACCCCATAGCAGTGGTGTTCACAACTGTGTGATAATGGGGAGGGAAAATCACCCACCCCCTATTTTAAAGAGTCACATGCCTGATGAATCTTTGTAAAGAAAATAAATTTCCAGTACTGAAATAAGGACATGTGGGAGCTGAAGGATGCAAAAGGGACCTAAGAAAGAATAAAATGCTTCCCCCTCCCCCAGCATGGAATGACTCCCAAACTTCGCTCTGCAGCCCAGCCTCTTTTCTGAGCTCCAGGCTGGACACAACTGCCTTTGTCACACTGTCACTCTGACAGTACAGAGATCTGCAAGCCTGTCTCAAAGGCTCAGCGTTTGAGTGTGTGTGCACGTGCAAGTGCACACACACACACACACACACACACACACACTTTGCCATCATGAATTCACGAAGTAGCCTGTTAAGAGTGGGCCTTTGTGTGGGGAAGGAGCCAGGTTCTCAGTCTACAGATAGACTTGGGAGCGGTTTCAGCACTTGTTTCCTTCCATGCCTGCTTCTCATTCCAACCAATGTTGCCAATGGCAGCTGACAATTCCAGACCCTCCCAGATGCCTGCCGTGCAGTCAGGGGCTGTCCTCACTGCTAGCTAGCATTTGAAGGAGCTATTACGTACTTAGATTAACTGATGAATAAACAGAGAGAGGTCTTTTTGAGGAACGTTATTTAATAATTCTGTAGAAATTGTGCACCAAACAATAAACCTGGTGGCTGGTAACTTCAGAGGTGTATTCTCCTCACTATTAGCTCACCAATGTCTCTGAGTCCCTTCTTGTGGCTGAACTTCAGACAATTAGGCCAAGATGGCAAGAGATTACAGTACAGAGACTGATAGATTGCTGGTGCTGCCGCAAGTTGTGACCTATCTCTGAAGTGTGAAAAGTATTCCTGCTGTCACAAGGGCCTTTTCAGTTGCACATAATAAATCTCCTGTTGTTCAAATACCTGGCTTTAGGTGGTCAGCAGTTCCTTTTGTTTTAGCAACTTATAAGATGAAAAGTGAAATCACGTGGCCTCAAGGGAAGGGAATGAGTGAGGTTGTATGACTGACACCTAATAATCCCCGCCCCCAAGAGGTCACAATGTTTACCGTGTTCCACAGGCACCCGAGACTGAACAGGGCCAAAACCGTTGAGCATCTCTTCTAAAAGGGGTAGTCCATTCCATCTTTCAGCTTTGCCCCACTTGCTAAATATCCACTTACAACTCCTACAGCTGACCTGACCACTCGGGGTAGTAAACCCAAGTAGGATTTAGAAATGGGAGGACATGGTGTGTGGATGTGGTTGGGCAGCTGGTAACAGTGATGAAGAGATGGTTAATGGTCAAGACTCACGGTTTTCACTCTGCGCTAACAGGTAAATTCATCTGCAGAGACAGATTAAGATGGGTAAGGGACTCCATGAAACTGTACAGGTCTGAAAGAGCCTCTGTGGGAATGGAGAGGGAGTTGACCAGGGACACACGGCAGCACCCAGAAACCCTGTGCGTCCTGTTGAGGCCAGAGACCATGAGTTGGGTCTCCACAGGGGTGTGTGGTTTTCTCCCGTTGTTGCTGAGCAGTTTCAGGAGAAGAGGAAGCAGACTGCAGGAGTCATACAAACTTAGGCACGAGCACAGCAGCTATAGTGGTTACACAACAAGATAAGGGAGTGAGGGAGAAACAAGTGGAACCATTCACTGTGTACATTCAAGTTGGTCAAAAAAGAAAAGTGTGATAGTTCTTTTATGTTTCAACTTGGCTGTAGCGCCCAGTGGGTCAAGCATTATTCTGGACGTTTGTGAGGGCGTTTTGGATGAGGTTAACATTTAAATCAGTGGACTTACAGGAAAGCAGGTTGCCCTCCCTAATGTGAGTGGTGGGTCTCATCCAACCAGTTGAAGGCCAGAATAGAACAAAAGATTGACCTTTCCTGAGTGAGAAGGGACTCTGCCAATGGGCAGCCTTTGGATTTGAACCACAGACCTCTCATGGGTCTCCAGCCTGCCAGCCCACCCTGCAGACTTAGACTTGCCAGCCTCCATCATTGTGTGAGCCAATTCTCTTTCCACACACCACACGCATGCACACACACACACACACACACACACACCCTATATAGATATAGATGTCCTATTGTCCTACGTATTGATTGATGTCTTATTGGTTCTGTTTCTCTGGAGAACTCTGAATAATACAAAAGGTAAGTCCAGAGAGAGGGGAAGAACTAGGTGAAGGGACATCAAAGGGATCAGAAATCCTGAAAAGCCAGTTCGGTGAGGGTAACAGAATGCAGAAACGGGAAGGATGGTAAATTACTACATCCAGAGTTAGGAGAGTTTCAGATTTCAGATGCAGTGTAGATCTGAAAGAGAATAAAGTCAGAGGAGTGGAGGCAGAGAATATGGAAACTGAAAAAGCCTTTGAGGTTCGGATGCCAGCTAGGCTGTCCAATGAGCAGCACCCTCAGGCTGAGCGTGAAGCCTGGAACAGAGAGAGAGACTGAGCGAGGCCGTCCACAGACAGGGAGGGCTGCCTGCTAACATTCTGCAGTGGCTCCTTATCATCTGCAGGGAAAGCCCAACTCCTTCATATGGCAGGAAGCCCTTCATGCCCTGGCCCTTTGCAGCTACCCAGCTCATCTCTGCTCTGCCACAGCCCAGCCCAGCCTCAGCCACACTGACGTTTTTGCCTGTGGTCTGGACGCTGGCTGAAGTCTCAGCCTTCAAGCCTTTGCACATTCTATTCTTCTTGCCCTTCTTGGAAGGGCACTCCACTTCTCGCCCTACCCCTCTCTCCCCATACTGGCAGCTTCAAATGCAGCAGAAAAGAATTCTCACCTTGACAAGCACTCCTAACAAACCAAAGACCACTGGGCAATAGTCTTTTAAAGGGTCAGGAAGATTTCTTCCTATACTCAGTGATTAGCTGTACCTTGAAGAAAACAAACTGCACTTCTCTGTGGAACTGCAGGTTCTCCAAATCTTTTAAAAGGTTTCAGGCTGCTCAGTCTAAATTACAGCCCAGGATGTGAGCTTTCTAGGTTTAATTCAGGTGGCATCAGAGAACGGTATTAACTGCTTGCAAAGATGACAATGAGCGAGCTTACAGCAAGTGGCAACAGGTGGACTCACCTTATTTTTGCATAACTTTGTCCATTGGCATCTCTCTGCCAGAGTGCCAGATAATGTTTAGTGCAGATGTATCCTTTTTGCATTGTTTTCTTCTCCTATTCTTGATTTTCCCCCTACAGCTTCTCTTGAACTTAGTGCTTTATTTAAAAAGTGGTAAATATTGTTTAAAAACCTGACACAAAATAAAGTGGTAAAGAAAACATAAGCCTGGTTTTAACTTTTAAAGTATGCCGTAGTTCAATAATTAGAAGAGTGGATGGATGGATGTTAATCAATTATACTTGATTCATGGCTTTCCAACTAACACCTGGATCAGAGGCTCTGGCAGTAAACTTTAAGGAGTTCTTTCCTTGGCCCCAGAAAAATTCACCCCTTGACTCACTTTCTTCCTTCCATAAAGATTGTAGGGGGTGGGAAGGAACTTTAGGGGACCAGAGTCACTCCACTGCAAGTGGCTACCCTTGCATTGCCTCATCTTCCCAAACCATCGTCTCCAAGTTCTCCCTGGTAATGCGGACAACGGCATCATACAGTCACACTGATGGTCCGTCTTCCACAAGTAACCCTTCTTTGTATAATTAAGCAAGCTGAAGCTCTTGGTGGTAGAAACAAAGTATGATTCCTTTCTTCCTTACACGAGATGCTTTCCTTCTTTAATAAACTTGTCCTCATTCACTGTGAAATTGAAAACACAAGCCTTTTCTGATGACCAGATGGCCCAGCAAATTTAATCACTTCAGGCATTCCACGTTTCCTCTCCACTACCCTCCACAGTGGGGAAATCAAGAGGAAAACTCCTTATTCCTCCAAGATGCCAACCTCTCTTGAGTGCTGCCCCCAATCAGTACTCAAAACAAAACAAAACAAACTAAACACAGAGCAATGGAGTTGAGAGAAAGCAAATAATTGTGAAAATTATAAAATAAATCTTTCAGAGAAGGGTTATAGTACATGAATAAAAGAGTCAAAATTATATTCTTGATTAGTATTTAATTCAATAAGAATGCCACTTATTCTAATTTATCTGGTCAAGTTGCTTGATTCCAATTTCCCTTCAAACTTGTATCTAGTACTCTAGAGAGAAAAGCAAGGAAATTCTGATTGAAAATGCAGGGCTATGTGAATAGACTCTGACCCACATTAGTGGATAGCTACTTAATTCTGTGGACTGTTCCAGCCAATAAAAGTTTAACATCATTCCTGAGTTTCGTTAGGTATATGGTTTGCCTTCCATATCCATGGATTTCACATCCAAGAATTCAATCAACTGCAGATGGAAAATACTGTTGTTGACCCACGGTTGGGAATCCCTGGATATGGAGGGCCAAATGAATACATTGTTCTAGGCCATTTTATAGAAGAGACTTGAGCATCCATGGATTTTGGTATCTGCAGGGGGTCCTGGAACAAATCCCCAGCAGACACCTAGGGACGGCTGTGTTTTCCTTTGACAGTCTTATCTAGGCAAATGTATGGAACCTTCCAAACCTGTTTCTTCCATCTGAAAAAAAATGGGTACCTTAGGCTTACCAAAAAATATAGGGAAAGAAATTCAAGTTGGTAAGGTATAATACTTTCCAGCACAGATAAAATGACTACACAAAAGGAAATTATTCCCACAGTTCAGTCTCTCATATCACCAGGAAATCAAGCCTTCCCCTTTCCTCAAACCAATTTTGGAGATGGTGACTAATGCTTTTATTTATGTAGGAACTGGTAACTCCTTCATTTATTGATTAAAATGATAACATGTTAGAGTTGCTATGAATTGTCAAGAAAGTTAGTTTGCAACAAGGATTTGTGTTGACAGAGTGGTGAAGTGAAACCAAACCTGAAGTGGCAGCACCTACTCTGCACCTGGAAAATATGCTCTTAGAAAATGTGCAAGCAAGTCACATACATACTTGTTTCTAAAAGCTCAGGACACTAAAGCATTTTAAAAAGTATGACAATAAAGCTGTCGTTCAGAAGCAAAACTGGATAATACAGGTTCTAAACACTTAGGTGGCATATTTTCCTATCTTTACAATACTTCATTTCATAAAAACGCAACTTGACTAAATAGCTCCTATCTCCTATTCTTTACTAAAAGGAAGTGGTTATTATGAATCTTTATTTTTGATGTTCGTTGTAAAATGTAATTAATTGGAAGGCTTAGATACAAAAAGCTTGTTTATATGAAAATTCCTCCCTAGAAGGAATACGAAATCTCCCTGATTCAATAGAAAACAATTACTTGCTAATTCAAGACAGTAAAAACTCTCTCTCCTCATCATAAAGACATAAACTAATAAAAGCTTTTGATATTTTTGTTTATTGGAGGTTTTATGTACACTATTTATAAAAATTAGTGAGTATAGAGGGAGACTAAATAATGCCAACCGTTTCAAGCAACAGTCTGAATGCTAATTAGAAAGCAAGGAGATAGATTCCCAGCAATGTTTTTTTCCTCCACAAAACACACCAAGCTTGGAATTTGAGCCAGAGGGTCACAGAATATTTATCTTAAAACTCTGTAGTCAATAAAATAAACATTTCCTTGGTGCAAAGGAGCAAACATCACTCAACATTCCCTATAAATTCTTCAGCCAGGAAAATAGGGTGTAATAGGGAAAAAAAAGAGTTCCTAAAATAACCTTTGTGCAATCACAGGAAGCATTTAGATCCCTTTTTTCCTCCTCTTGCAGGAAAATGAAACAGTCTCTGGGTTACAGGAAATAACACAACTGTTAGAAAAATCCCTGTGTTATGAAATAAAAAACGTCACGTGGATCTCTTCTGAGTCCCATAAATGATGTAAAGGACAGCAGATGTTCAAAGACTCAGGTACTTCAACAAGAAGTAATTGATTTGTACTGGTGAGAGCGACGACTCCATTCGAGGTTCAGGAAAAAGAGGACAACAGAGAGTCACACACACAACGCTACAATCGATATGTCTGCACACAACTAGCTCCTGGCCTCATTTCAGCAAAAAGAGCAACTGCAAGAAGAGTAATGATAGCAAGAAGTGCAGAAAAAAGAAGACATGGTGGGGGGTGGGAGAGAAGAAAAAGTAGATAGGACTATTTTATTTTAGATTGCCAGCAGATTCTACTACAAATTAGTCAAAATATGGGCATGTCAATAACCGTAGGACAATTTAAGAAAAATCAACAGTTCATAACTGTGGATACAACACATATGCAAAAATTCATATCATAATGTCATTGGGTAGAAGAAAAAGTTTATAATGTTTTTATTCAATTTAATTATAGGTGTCATGAGAATAAATCCTGTAATAGTTACTTTCTGCCTTAAAACTACTTTGTCTTAGAATATCCAGTTGAGAGGGTATTTTTGGCATTGCTACGTAGGGCACATTAGTAGGCAAACGTTTTTATAATCCCACCCAAAGGCTTATCAATTAAGTCCTTCTCAGGATGAAAGGTCAAAAATTAGTTTATATAGAGTTAAATCAGGAAGAATTTCAGATTTTATAGAGATTTCTCCCTTTGTGGCTTTAATGCAAACAGAGATTCCACCAAACTTTCTAAAGACTATCTATGTGTGTTGAGACATTTCATGACCACACCTTGAATTTAACAGCTCATAAATAGGATAATAATAAAATCAATTGCACTTAGTAGATTAAAAATGTAGTTTTACATGACTTCTTAGACTATTGGGTTTTGGGAACAGTAAATAGGCAGAATGAACCGTTTAATGATTTACAGCGTCAAAATACATACTTCCCTTCCTTATGCTCTTCCATCACCCTTCTCCAGTCCTGGTTCCCTCATGGCTATATTCCTGTGATGGTTTTCTAGCTGGTCTCCCCGTTTTCCCTGATTTCATTAATGAATGCCCCTCTCTTGCACCTTGTTTTCCTGCATATGGCTGAATCAATCATATTTTTTTTAATCTTTTTTTTTCAGTTATAGTTAACATTCAATATTAGTTTCAGGTATACAGCATAGTGGTTAGATATTTATATAATTTACGCAATGTGAATCAATCTTTTAAAAATATGGTTCCCATAAGTCACTTCCAGAGTCAATATATAAAGCCAGTTTCTTAGTAACCTAACTCAGATAGCTGACACGTGCATATACCAATATATGTGTATGTGTGTTTGTGTGTGTGTGTGTGTGTGTGTTTGTTTTAATGCAAATTGCAGCATTCCACACACACTTTTTCTTTTAACAATATAACCCAGTGATCATTCCATTTCAGAAGACATGGAGCTGCTTTATTCTCCTGTAAGAGCTGCATTACATCCATTGTACAAACGTTCCACAATTTGTTTAACAAGCCTCTGTGAAAGGGGAATGAGGAGGTGAGTAAGTCAAAGGTGGAAAGACGTATTTTCTCCAAACGAAAGGTTGTATTTCTCCAAATGAAGGTTCTGTTTCATAAACACAAAAGAATATGTACACGTGTGTTAAGAAACAAAACGATGCCCATGACCCCACTCACACTCCCAACTTAAAAAAAACTAGCTTACCAATACTCTATTTACCTCCTGTGTTCCTTTCCTGCCTCATCTCCATTTCTCACCCTAGAAGTAACTCTTACCTGATTTTAATGATCATTCCCATAGGCTTTTAAGATATTTTATCACATATTTATATGGCTAAATCATATCTTAGTTGGTGTTGCTTGTTTTTGAGCTTTATAAAACGGCATTGCTGTAAATAGACGTTGCAATTGCATTGCTGAAATAGGCTCTCTGTACTGTAAATAGGCTTCTGTAACTTGCCATTTTCGTACATTATGTTCCTAAGATTCATCCATTTAAAAAAAAAAAAAAGTCGCTGTAGTTCATTCATTATCACTGCTGCATAATATTCTACTGTGTGCCTATACTACAATGCATTTATCCGTTCTTCTGTTGCCAAACATTTGGGTTATCTGCAGGTTTTTGCTTCTCTGAACAGTGCTGCTATGTATGTTCTGTGTCTTCTGCCACACGTGTGCAGTCCTCTAGCAAACACCCAGGGCAGAGTAGTACCGTATTTCCCCGAAAATGAGAACTAGCCGGACAATCAGCTCTAATGCATCTTTTGGAGCAAAAATTAATGTAAGACATGGTCTTATGTTATATAAGACATAAGACCAGGTCTTATAGTAAATAACATATATACATATGATATAGATATGTGTTATATATATCATATATGATATAGATATATGTTATATATATCATATATATACACACATATGTGTGTGTGTTTGTGTGTATATATATATGTGTGTGTGTGTGTATGTGTGTGTGTGTGTATATATATAAAAAACATAAGACCGGGTCTTATACTATAGTAAAATAAAACCGGGTCTTATATTAATTTTTGCTCCAAAACATGCATTAGAGGTGATGGTCTAGCTAGGTCTTATTTTCGGGGAAACATGGTAGGTTATGACTGCAGTAATATAACGAAGTATTCTCCAAAGTGGTTATTTACCATTTCACCAGCAATGTCTAAGACAAATCCCTTCCAACACTTGGTTTATAAGACTCCTTAATTTTTACAATCCAGTGAGTGTAAATGGCATCTCATTGGTTTTGATTTGCATTTTCCTGATTACTTCTGGGATTGAGCTTCTTTTCTTATGTTTATTGACCATTCATGTTTCCTCTTCTGTGAAATGCCTGTTTTGTGTCTATTGCCTTGTTTCCAATTATCCTTTTTTACCCCTTATTGATCTGTAGGAGTCCTTGAATTATTCAGAATAACTAGTTATAGGTGCTGCAATATAGTCTCTCAGTTTATGGCTTATCTCCTCAGTTTCTATATGATGGCTTTTACTAAAGAGACATTCTCAATTTTCATGTAGCTAAATTTATCAATCTTTTCTTTTATGATTAGTGTCGTTTGCATCTTGTTTAAGATATTCTTCACTCCTAAGGTCACCAAGGTCCTACCTTGTCTTCAAGATTTTATAATTTTATCTCTAAAATTGATTTTTATATGTCATGAGGTAGGGATCCATTTTTTCCATATGGATAATCAATTTTCCCAGCACTGTTTCCCCAGTGATCTGCAACACCCATTTTATTATAAATCTAGTGTTCAAATATGCACAGACTGTTTCTAGGTTCTCTTTTCTCAATTTTCTATCCCTGTATTAACACCAAACTGTCTTAATTACTATAAGTTTAGTTTTTCAGTTATTCAGGAGTTTTTCAGTTATTCTTGGATTTTTGCTCTTCATACAAATTTTTAAATAAGTTTTGTTAGACTCTATTAAAAGGGAGAATTATTTTTCATGAAATGCCTTTTTTTTCCTTTAAAATTTTGTCTGGAAGGCATGTCCTGTAAATAAAAAATAATTTTAAAAGATCCTCTGACTGCTTGTTTGTTGTGTCATGGTCAAACTGCCTTTCACATCACTCAAGGCTCTCTACTCTGAGTGTTTTTTCCATCCTATTATCCATTACTTTCCAACATAAAACTCCATCTCTAAGTAGGCCAGTTTTACAATAGCCCCTCCATACACCCCGTATTCAGCTGACTTGCATCCCCTTATTTCTTTGCTCATATCATTTCCTCCTATTCAACCACTTAGTCTTCAAACCTCATTCCAGATCTTTCTCCACTCCACTTCCTTAAAACTACTAATTTACTTAAAGTCAGAGTTTGGTTTTTAGTTTTAAATTTTACTTTGTGATAATTTGGTGTCTTCAATTTAAGGATGAGCTCCATAGGGGCAAGTATGGGCTGGAAAAGAACTGAAATGAAATCATTTTGAAGAAATATGAAATCCATGTTAAATGGATTTTAGACTAATCATTATGGCCAACCTTTGGGGCTAATCACAATAAAGCCTTTTACATGGATATGTTGGCTTTCTTTTGTACTTGATCTACATGAGTAACTATGATTAGTAAACTACAACAGAAAGTCAGTGATTAATGGAATTTATTTGCAAGGGACTGTTACAACATAATTCGAAAATATCTTCATCAGCAGAGACAGCCTAATAACATGTTCTCATGGTAGTTTACAATGTGTCTGTATAGTTCTCATCTGAAGAGGATGATAAAGAAACAAGTGTGTGAACCATAATTAAATCCATCAGGGACAAGTGTGAGAAATAATATTTAAACAACAGTCAACAGCTGCAACACCCATATTCTTCAACATGCTTTTATAATACTTGAAACAGATATAGTTAAAGATAATTTATTGGTCCTATCTTATGTCTCAATTAAAAATAATAAACATAGAAATCATTATTGCTTGATATATTCAGCTTGTAAAGACAGCTGATGTTTATTGTAAAGGCCCAAACTAACCTGCAATATAAAAATTACCAATGGCATTATTGGGGAGACAACCAAGATGAAGCTGTAGGTAAATGCTGTGTTTACCTCCTCTCACAAGCACATCAAAATTACAATTAATCTACAAAAAACCATTATTAAGAATAGCCTAAAATCAAGATGAACTGAAGCCTTTCAACTACCGTGTTTTCCCGAAAATAAGACCTAGCTGGACAATCAGCTCTAATGTGTCTTTTGAAACAAAAATTAATATAAGACCCAGTATTTTATATTATATTAATTATCATATTATATATTATATGACCCGGTCGTATAGTAAAATAAGAGCAGGTCTTATATTAATTTTTGCTCCAAAAGACACATTAGAATTGTCCAGCTAGGTCCTATTTTCGGGGAAACACAGTAAGGACGCAGAGAAGCAGCCACCTCCAGACTGGTAGGAAGGTCAGAGACGCAGCACAGGCTTGTCCTACACCCGCGAGTGACCGTTAAAGATCGGGAGGGTTATTTGGCTGTGGGGGTCTCCCACATCCCCCAGAAGAGTGAGAGGTCCCAGACCCACCCCAGCCCAGGGTTCAGTGCTGGGGAGAGAAGTCCCCATAATTTTTGGTTGTGAAAACCAGGGGACATTGTGACTGAGTGAAACTGATTGTGGCTGCACTCACAGGTGCTCCTTTTAAAGGGACCACGCGGACTTACCCACCAACGGAATCACTCGCTCTGAGCTCCAGCGATGGGGCAGCAGCTGAAAAGTCGGCAAGGAGAAATGGTGGAGAATTGAGTTGTCTGGCTTGAGACGGGGGCTAGACAGGCAGCTTTCTACCGGATGGGGGAGCTGGTAGAGGCCATTGTTTCTTTGTTGAGACCTCCACCTTCCGGTCGTGGGGACACAGGTAGCCACTACTTCCGAGTCGCGGACACAGGTAGCCAGTACTTCCGAGTCACGGACACAGGTAGCCACTACTTCCGAGTCGCGGACACAGGTTGCCACTACTTCCGAGTCGCGGACACAGGTAGCCAGTACTTCCGAGTGGCGGACACAGGTAGCCAGTACTTCCGAGTCACGGACACAGGTAGCCACTACTTCTGAGTCGCGGACACAGGAAGCCACTACTTCTGAGTCGCGGACACAGGTAGCCAGTACTTCCGAGTCTCCGCCGTTTGTTCGCCATGCCCTGGTGATTCAAGACCTGGCCCCACCCAACTTTCAGGCACACTTGGCCACTTTCAGTGGCTTTTCATGCAGACCGCTTGCCTTGGCTCAAGCTGCAGACTTTCCTAGGGTCTCTCAAAGGTTCGCGGAACCCACACAAGCAGCATCTGGCTTGAGCACGTCCTGTACCTCTGGCTGAACAACCCTAAGTGCAGCACTAGCGGCAGCCGGCCTTGGTTCGCGGCTTGGTCTCTCAGGGCGCTTCCAAGCACAGCATAGGCAGCAGACATCTGCAGATTACTTTATGGCTCCTGCTGGGTGGCCCTGGTTGGGGCACAAGCTGTGGATGAACTTGACCTAAAGCAGATCTCCTCTAAGGTGGTCCTGGGGCTGACGTCCCCAGTAGCAAGCTCCAAAACGAGCTGGAGCATCACCCAGCTGCCTTCAAATACGACACACAGGGGGCAGATTGGGCAGGCATCAGAGTTCTGCTGAGGCAGCTCCTGCTCTGTAGGATCAGCCCCTGCACAACAATTCTTCCACTGTAATCAAGGCCAGTCCTCAAAATATGTGAGCCCAAGGGTCAGTTCTTCACATTGATGTACAATTATTAACCAATGCTCAACTACAACAGGAGGGCACACACAACCCACACAAGGGACACACCTGGAGCCCATGGTTCAGGTGACCAGAAAGACTGCACCACTGAACCCCCACAGAACACCTACTATATAAGGCCACTCTACTAAGACTGGAAGACATAGCAGCCCTACCTAATACATAGAAACAAACACAGGGAGGCAGCCAAAATGGGGAGACAAAGAAACATATCCTCCAAAAAAGAACAGAACAGAGCTCCAGAAAAAGAACTAAGCAAAATTGAGATAAGCAATCTATCAGACACAAAGTTCCAAACACTGGTTACAAGAATGCTCAATGATTTCAGGGAGAATTTCAACAGAGAGATAGGAAGCAGAAAAATGGAGATGAAAACCAAGAAAAAGAACCAGTCAGAAATAAAGGATACAATAACGGAAATGAAGACTCTATATTACAGGGAATCAACAGATTAGATGAAGAAGAGGATCCAATCAGCGATGTAGAAGATAAGGTAGCAGAAAACACCCAACCACAACAGCAAAAAGAAAAAAAGAATCCAAAAACTTGAGGAGAGTTTAAGGGCCCCCTGGGACAATATCAAGCATATCAACATTCACATTATAGTGGGTACCAGAAGGAGAGAGAGAGAGCAAGGAATTGAAAACCATTTGAAGAAATAATGACAGAAGACTTCCCTAATCTGGTGAAGGAAATAGATATACAAGCCCAGCAAGGGCAGAGAGTCCCAAACAAGATGAATCCAAAGAGGCCTACACCAAGACACATCATAATTAAAATGCCAAGGGTTAAAGACAAAGAGAGAATCTTAAAAGCAGCAAGAGGGGCAGATGGGTGACTCACTTGGCTAGAGCTTTGAGCTCTGGGCAACAGGGATGCCAGTTCAATTCCCACATGGGCCAGCAAGCTGCGCTCTCCGCAACTAGAATGAAGTCAATGAGCTGCTGCTCAGCTCCCAGGTGGCCAGATGGCTCAGTTGGTTGGAGCACGGGCTCTCAACCACAAGGTTGCAGGTTCAACTCCCGGCAACTGGACCTGGAACTGAGCTGCGCCCTCCACAACTAAGACTGAAAGGACAACAACTTGATTTGGAAAAGTCCTGGAAGTACACAGTTCCCCAATAAAGCCCTGTTCCCCTTCCCCAATAAAATCTTAAAAAAAAAAAAAAAGAAAAAAAAAAGCAGCAAGAGAAAAGCAGTTACCTACAAGGGAACCCCCATCGACTGTCAGCTGATTTCTCAACAGAAACTTTGCAGGCAAGAAGGGAGTGGCAGGAAATATTCCAAGTGATGAAAAACAACAACGATATACAACAAAGATTACTCTACCCAGCAAGTTGTCATTTACAATTGAAGTTGTCATTTAGAATTGGCGGACAGATAAGGAGCTTCCCAGACAAGAAAACGCTGAAGCAGTTCATCACCACCAAACCAGTATTACCAAACCAGTATTACAAGGAATATTAGACGGACTTCTTTAAAATGGGAAGGGGGTTAAGGATGGGTGAAAGGGGAAAGGATTAGGAAGTACAAATTGGTTGTTATACAGTAGTCATGAGGATGTAGGTTATAGCATAAGAATTATAGTCAACAATATTGTAATAATTAGGTATGGTGCCAGATAGGTACTAGATCTATTAGGGTGATAGATGGGAATGGGGTTGGGAGCAGGGTGAAAAAAGTAAAGGTATTAAGAAATACAAATTGGTAGTTGTTAATACAGTATGGGAAATATAATCAACAATGTTGTAAAGATCATGTAAGGTGCCAGATGGGCACTGGACTTATCAGGGGGATCACGTCATAGACAGTAGATGCCTGACCACTGTGCTATACACCTGAAGCTGAAGTAGAATAATACTGAATGTCAACTATAACAAAATATATAGATATATATAGTCATGGGATGTGCAGTACAACATAGAAGAGATAGTCAAGGGTATTGTAATAGCTTCATAAGATGTCAGAGGGGTAGTAGTTTGGGAGGTGGTTTATCACTTTATGAGAGGTTTAAATGTCTAACTATCACATGGCTTTGTACACCTAAAACTAATAAAATAAAATAAGAAATAAAATAAAAATTACCAATGGCACAGGGTACAAATGAGCTGAAACAAAAACTAACAACTACAGAACTTTAAAATATCTATAAAAGATTAAAAATAATAAAGAACAGAAAAGTAGTTTCAACAAAATTCAAAAAAACAACCAGTTTTTGTCTTTTTGAAAAATTTTTTTATTAAGGGATATTCTTTAGTATTAAGCATCCTTTATGTTTTAAACAAGTTATCTGTTGTTAGGAACCTGACATTCCCAGTAACAAAAGTCAGCTACTTTTCAATTAATAAATTGAATGTATGGCAGATGAATATTTATATAGGTCATCCAATTTGAGAGTTGAACCAGGTTTTGAAAGCACTGATATGCTTTAAACTGAAGATTGGGTTTAAATGTTATTTAAATAAGGGTTTCTGATTTGGAAAGTGGTTTATGGCCAAATTCTATTGTCACTAAACTCTATGGAAACTTTAAGCCAAATTATTTAAAAACAATTTTAAATGTGAAAACAATTTGCCGCTTCAGATCACACAATAGGATGTGTGATCTGAAGAAAAGAAAGCAAATAATTGAATTGATTACCCTTCAAGTTTCAACCTAAACTCCAAACATCAGCAGTCACTCAAACTAACTTATACAAGGAAGAGAATGCTCACCTAGTTTTCAATAAAATATCTTTAGTTAAAACCAATGAGGCTTTGAAAAAGGAATTTGAAAACAACCATATATGGAAATTGCAAATTTCAGGGATTGAAAACGGTTAACTTCTTATAAAAATTCTATTTCGAAAAGCGTAATCCAGTATCAGAAAGCAATTGATTAATGCATCCTTTTTTTTTATAACTTTATTGAAGTATAACTGATGCACAATAAAATGCATATCAAGTGTAGAATTTGATGAGTTTCGACCTATGTATACTTGTATACCTGTGAAACCTTTGCCATAATCAAGTTAATGAACATTTCTATCACTTTCCAAAGTACCCTCATTTCCTTTTTAATCCGTTCCTCTCTCCATATCCTTTCTCCTACAATATACCCATCTCCAGGACACCACTGATCTCCTGTGTTAAGTAGTTAAGGATGTATTTTCTAGAATTGGATATAAACAGAGTTATACAGGTTGCACCTTGGTCTGCTTCTTTCATTCAGCATTATTAAGATTTATTCACGATTGTGTCAATAATTCATTCCATTTAATACTAAGAATTATTCTGTTGATTTATCCATTCACATTTTGGTGGACAGTTCAGTTGTTTCCAGCTTTTAGATATTATAAATAAGGCTGCTGGCAATATCTGTACATATCTCCATGTGGATATGTTTTATTTCTTTTGGGTAAATATCTAGGAGCAGCATAGATTGTATGGTAAGTGCACCTTTAACTTATTTCAGAATGATCCAAACTGTTTTCCAAATGTTAATGTACTATTTCACATTCCCACAAAAGTGTATGAGGGTTGTAGTGCATCCACACCATTGCCAGTGCTTGGTGTGGTCAATCTTTTTCATGGTAGCCATTTTTGTGGCTTTGTAGTGGTATCTCGTGAGGTTTACTTTGCTTATTTCTTTTGTTTTTGCATTTCCCTAATGACTAAAGATGTTGAGCATTTATCATGTTATTTTTTAATGGTATCTCTTCTTTGGTGAAGTCTCTAGTAACATCCTTTGCCCATTAAAAAAATTTTTTTTTGTCTTCTTATTAATGGGTTGTAAGAGATTTTTATATAATTTAGACAAATTCTTTGTCAGATATATTTTACAAATGTTTTCTCCCAGTCTGTAAATTGCCTTTTAATTTTCTTAACTTTTTTAAATAGCTGTTTTAATTTTGATGAAGTACAATTACAATTTATCAAGTTTTTCTTTTATAGTTTTATAGTCATTTTCTGTGCCCTATTTAAGCAATCTTTGCCTAACTCAAGATCATGAAGATTTTTCTCATAAGTTTTCCTTCTAGAAGTTTCATAATTTTAGATTTTGCATTAGGTATATGACCCATGTCTTTGCAAAAGATGTTTATTCACGCAGAATTGCTGAAATCTATTTCTCACTGAATTGCTCTGATACCTTTGTTGAAAATCAAGTTATTGAATCTGTATATGCCTATTTCATTTATAAATATTTTAATTAAAATATAGGTAACAGAGGGGTGGGCGGTTAGCTCAGTTGGTTAGAGCGTGGTGCTAATAACACCAAAGTTGCCGGTTCGATCCCCTCATGGGCCACTGTGATCCCCTCATGGGCAACTTGCGCCCTCCTTAAATAAATAAATAAATAAATAAATAAATAAATAAATAAATAAAATATAGCTAACATACAATATTATATTAGTTTCAGGTGTACACCATAGTTATTCAACGTTTATATATTTAAAGAAGTGATCATCATAAGTCCAGCAACCACTTGTTTTGTTTCTTTTCGGATAAATACCTAGAAGTGGGATTACTAGGTCTTCGTCTCTTATTATAGCCTTTGTTTTAACATCTATTATGTCTGGTATAAGTATGCTACCCCAGCTTTTCTTGTTCGTTTGTTTCCATTTTCCTGAAATATCTTTACCCCATCCCTTTACTTTCAGTCTCTGTGTGTGTTTCTATCTGAAGTGAGTCTCTTTTAGGCAGCATACGTATGGGTTTTGTTTTCTTATCCATTCAGCCACCCTATGTCTTTTGATAGGAGCATTTAATCTATTTACATTGAAAGTAACTGTTGAGGGGCTGGCCTGGTGGCTCAGGCGGTTGGAGCTCCATGCTCCTGACTCCGGAGGCTGCCGGTTCGATTCCCATGTGGGCCAGTGGGCTCTCAACCAAAAGGTTGCCAGTTCAATTCCTCAAGTCCTGCAAGGGATGGTGGGCAGCGCTCCCTGCAACTAAGATTGAACACAACCCCTTGAGCTGAGCTGCCCCTCAGCTCCCGGAAGGCTCAGTTGGAGCACGGGCTCTCAACCACAAGGTCACCAGTTGAACTCCCGCAAGGGATGGTGCGCTGCACCCCCTGCAACTAGCAACAGCAAATGGACCTGGATCGGAGCTGCACCCTCCACAACTAAAACTGAAAGGACAACAACTTGAAGTTGAACAGCACCTCCACAACTAAGACTGAAAGGACAACAACTTGACTTGGAAAAAAGTCCTGGAAGTACACACTGTTCCCCAATAAAAGTCCTGTTCCCCTTCCCCAATAAAATCTTAAAAAAAAAAAAAAAAAAAAAAGTGGGCCGGCCCGGTGACTCAGGTGGTTGGAGCTCTGTGCTCCTAACTCCTAAGGCTGCTGGTTTGATTCCCACATGGGCCAGTGGGCTCTCAACCACAAGGTTGCCTGTTCGATTCCTCGAGTCCCGCAAGGGATGGTGGGCAGCGCCCCGTGCAACTAGCAACGGCAACTGGACCTGGAGCTGAGCTGCACCGTCCACAACTAAGACTTTAAGGACAACAACTTGACTTGGGAAAAAGTCCTGGAAGTACACACTGTTCCCCAATAAAGTCCTGTTCCCCTTCCCCACTAAAATCTTTAAAAAAAAAAGAAAAGAAACTGTTGATATTATTCATATTTTTTCACATTTTATTTTATTATTCATATTTTTAAATCTTTTTTTTTTTTCTTTTTAAAAAAGTTCCTCTAAGATTCTTTGTTAAACTGGTTTGGTGTTTATGAACTCTAGCTTTTTCTTGTCTGGGAAGCTCTTTATCTGTCCTTTGATTCTAAATTCAGGATAGCTTTGCTGGGTAATATTGGTTGAAGGTCCTTACCTTTAATCACTTTGAATATTTCATGTTAGTCCCTTCTGGCCTGCAGAGTTTCTGCTGAGAAATCAGATGACAGACTTATGGAGTTCCCTTGCAGGTAACTGCTTTTGCTTGTTATTTTTAAGATTCTTTCTTGTCTTTAACTTTTGGCATTTTAATTATGATGTGTCTTGGTGTGGGCCTCTTTGGGTTCATCTTGTTTGGAACTCTCTGCACTTCCAGACTTGAATATCCATTTTCTCTTTTCTCCTTAAATCAATTTATCCCCAGATCTTACGTGAGTGTGTGTGTGTGTGTGTGTGTGTGTGTGTGTGTGTGTGTGTGTGTGTTTTAAACTCTTTATTCTCTTTGTGCTTCAAATTGGGTAGTTCCTGTTTATCTTCAAGTTCCTCAATTCTTTCTTCATCTGTATCAAGTTTACTGATGAGCCCAAAGGCATTCTTCTCTTTGTTTCTGTGTTTTTTAATTTCTAGCATTTCTATTTTGTTTGTTCTTATGGATTCTGTCTCTTTGTGAGATGATGAAGTGTGTCATCCACCTTTTCCATTAGACTCTAACATATTAATTATAGCCATTTTGAATTTCTTATTTGACAACACTGACATCTGAGTCATCTCTGTCTGGTTTTGTTGAATGCTTTGTCTCTTGATAAGGAGTTGATTCTTCTTGCTTTTTATGTCCTATAAATTTTTAACTGAATACTGGTTATCATGAGTAGGACAGTCGAAACTGTGGCCAAATATGGGTATGTCTCTTCTTTTGCTAGAACCTTAATGTGCAGGCTTGAGTCAAACTAGTCATGAGTTGATCTTGTCTAGGTTTCATTGTTGTTATGAATGAAACCCTCAGGGCACCACTAGCTTCAAATCCCTCTGGTACTACCTTGTGCTTAAGTTTAAGAATGGGTTGCCAAAGGATATTTTCTTAGTTCCTGTTCCACTCTTAGCTTTCGACCTTTTCTATTCACATTCTTGTTCCCTCCTCCAGCAGTAGACTGCTGTTGCTTCATATGCAGTGCTCGATAGCTTGCTGTAGGGCAGTGGGTTCTCTGTTGTCCTGATCCAGCCTTAGCTTTAGGCAAGCCCTGTGTCCCTGAGCCTTGGTGATTGGGCTTTCTCAGTGGTTTCACCACTCACCTCCCTCAGCATAAGATATCTTTAATTCCCTAGGGCCAGAATGGTTTCCTGTTCCTCCCTCAGAAATAGAAGGTTTTTCTCTTTCCTCTCCCCCAGTCATAATGGGTCTTCATCTGAGAACAACAGGTTTGCTACCCTCCTCCAGTAACTTATGTTGTTTGTCCCACAGGAAAGGAGGGTCAGACAGGGTTTTGTGTTTTTCTCACAGAGGCAGCTGCTCTCCTCTTCCAGGCTTGTGCCACTAAGGAAGGTTTTTCCCAGCCCCCTGCCTCATGCTCAATTATTCTCTTAGGCACCCAGTAAGTTCATAGAGAAAAATCTATGAGTGGGTGCCCACTCCCCTTCTGTTAACAGCACCAAGGATTCTAGATTCTCCTGTTAGCCCACACTCAGCTTTTAGCAATTTGTTAAAACTTTTCACTGAATTTTTCTTACCTGCTTGTGAGGAGCTTGACAGCTATTTCTTCTTTGTTCTGTCAAAGGTGAGCCAATGCTTGCATCCTGTCTCTTTGTGAGGTGGTCTGTCTTTCTTTACATTTCAGGCTAGTTGGCTGAACTGTAACTTAGGTTCTCTGGTCAGTTTAAGAAAAGTTATGATTTTGAAGATCATACAGATTTTTTTTCTTGTTGTAAAGGTGGGTATGATACTCTTTCCAGTCTTCTCCATCCTAAGCAAAATTGAAGTTCTCTAATATTTGTTGATGTTGTTGTTGAACTTCATACACTGCCCCTATAATTTATGTAGAAATACAAAAAAAATCAACAATTGTCAAAACATTTTTGAAAACAACAAAGTGACTAAAGAAGATAGTGAGTTGTTGTTGTAAAGACAGACAAGTAAACTAACGGAACAGAAAAGAAAGCCCAGAAATAGACCCATAGAAACACAGACATTTAATCTACAAGAAAGGTGATAACACAGAGTAGTGGAGGAAAAAAACAATCCCCATGGTACTAGGACAGTTACATTTTCATAAGAAAGCAAAGAAGAAAGAAACTTAAAGCCTACCTCACCTAATAACAAAAAACAATTCCAGGTGGATCATAGAACTAAATGTAAAAGGCAAAACAATTCTATAACTTCTAGAAGTGAATATAGGATAATACGTTCATGACTTTGGTGCACTAAATGAAAATCAATAATCATAAAAGAAAATATAAATTTGAATACACTAAAATTGAGATTCTTTGTTTATTAAAAGACACTATTAAGACAGTGAAAGACAAGTCATAGAGTGGCAAAGATATCTGCAACACAAAAAACTGAAAAGGATTCATATCAAGAATGTGAGAATATATATATTCTTCAACAACACAATAGAAAAATGGGCAAGAGATCTGACTGGGCACCACACAAAAGAGTGTATCTAATTAGCCAATAAATGTATGCAAAGGTGCTCAAATTCATTTGTAGTCAGGAAATGCAAGTTAACACCACAATGAGATAGCACTAAACTATTACCAGTAATTCCACTGCCAGAAATAACTCCACAGAAATGCAAGCACAAGAACACCAAGAAAATATGTACAAGAATTTTCAGAGCAGCATTATTTGTAATTGTAAAACACTGGAATCAATCCAAATATCCACCTACAGTGGAATGGATAAGCTGTGTATTCAAACAATGGAATATTCTACAGCAAATATGAACAAATCACAGCTACATGCAACAATAGACATGGATCTCAGAAACATAATATAGAACAAAAGCAGTCAAGATGGAGTAAAATACTGTATAAGTCCATTTAATATAAATTTCAAACAAATGGACACAACTATAATGTTTCAGGGCACAGGCGTAGGTGTCAAAACATCAGTATGTGGGTAACTTTGTAAGGGAAGAGCAGGGTAGTGATTGTGAAAGAAAACACAGGGGCTTCTGTGATGCCGACCGTGTTCTACTTCTTAACCTGGTTGGTAGTTACATAGGCGTTCACTTTGTACATAACTGACCTGTATATTCATGTCTTGTTCTTTACTCTATATGCAGTATACTTTGTAATAACTTCCCTAACACCCCCTCAAAATATCTTCTGGTCAATTGGTAAATTTATTTTTCAAGAGAGGTGCTTCAAATATATTCTTCAGTTCTAAGTTTGTAGGTTTCTAGTAAGGTATTTTGTGTTTCTGTGGAGTGTGGTTGTGGGATTGTCCCTGTTTGGAACTGAGAGACACAGAATTCAGATAAAGGTAAAAAAAATATATAAGCTTTATTGCTGGTACATAGCGGGATTAGAGGATATGTGACCACAGTGGGTTACCAAATACCCTATCCCTAAATTAGATGGATTTCCTTATCCAAGTCTGAGGCAGAGATGTACAAATTCAGGTTTTCCCGTAGCGTGCCTCAGAAAGCTCAGGATTTGGCTGAAATCAAAGAAATGCGGACAGGAAAAAACTTACCCATAAGATGAGTCACTCCTCCTTCCTGGAATGGGTGAGTTGGGGAGCTTGCCTTTCCCTTCTGGATAGTGAAATGGAAATTCTCTACACTTTATGGAAATGTGAAGAATGAAGAATAAATATTACTCCTAACAAGAGGCAGACTATCAGTGCTTGATAGTCTATCTTTGCAGTCAGCTCTCTGAAGCTTAGCAAAGGCTGCCATGGGCAAAATTTTAGAATAAGCTTTATTCTGCTCTTAGAGAGAATCTCCCATCCTCCACTTGTGAACCTGCGTATATACTCCAACCACCATTTTTTTCAGTGGCTTTCCTGGAAATAACTACAGAGACTAGTAGATGAGAAGGAGAAGGGAGCAGGTGATTATATATGTGAATCTTCTCTAAGTCATGTATTTATGTAAAGACTATCTTTCCCATTTTTCCACCGGATATCTTAAATTATGACACACAACTTTAAGAGCCTCTGAGCTTATTTAAATCATTGTTTTTCCAGGTAAAGTTAAGCGTGGTTCAAGTACTTGCTTTTTAGTATTTAGAAGTGCTTAATGATTTATCTATATTGGTCTCCCCAAAAAGACAATAAAAACTAAAATAAATATCTACAACTTAAAGTCATTACTTCCTTCTCAGAGTGATGATGAATGATGATTACATGTCCACAAATACTATTATTCATGGATAATTTGCTCCAGAGCATTCAGTTCAGACACAGCAACATAAGTTTTTTTTTTTTATTAAACTTTTGTTTTTATTTCAAAATAACTGTAGATTCTCATGTAGTTGTAAAAAATAATACAGCGAGATTCTGTTATGCCCAATTTCCTCCAATGGTAATAACATCTTGCAAATGTATAGTACAATATCACAATCGAGATAATGACATCAATAAGTCATGACACCGAACATTTCCATCATCACAAGGATCACTTGTGCTGCTCTTTTATAGACATACACGATTCCCACCCTCCACAACCCCACTCATTTGTCCATTTCTATAATTTTGTCATTTCAAGAATGTTATATAAATGGAACCATTTGGTCCATAACAGTTTGGGATTAGCTTTTCCATTCTAATCCCAATTCTCTGGAATTTATTCAGGATGTAGAACATATCCAAAAGTTTATTCTTTTTTATTGCTGAGTATTCCATGGTATAGATATACCACTGTTTGTTTAACCATTCACTCACTGAAAAACTCTGGGTTGTTTTGGCTATTACAAATAAAGCTGCTATAAACAACCATGTGAACACAAGTGTGTGAACACATGTTTATAATGACATGTAACTCTTTGCCTGATTTTCTGGATCCTTAACTACAGAGGAAAGGACATCAAGGCATTTGCCAAAGGTCATAGACCACTTCCTTGAAATCGAGGATTAACTAATGACTCTTACCAGTACTTGCAGCTTTACAACTATCTTGCTTCTTGACCTTGGGAAGCCCTTGACTTTATAAGCCTCAACTAGACAAGACACATGTTTTTCAAAGCATATTCTTTGAAAATTGAACTCCATAAAATGGTCTTAAAAGGGGGTGGGGTGATCAAATGAGTTCAAGGAAATACTGAATACTATATTTGTTTTGAAATAAACAAATGCCCTTTGGTGTATAAAAGGAGGGATTCAGTATCCAACTGCCAAAGTTTAAATCCCCCAGCTCCATCCCTTACTGAAATAGGAACCCTCAGCAAGACATTTAACTTTCCCATACCTCAGTTTCTTCATCTGTAAAACGGAGATAATAATAGTACTCCACTTATATAAAAGGAAGATTAACTATAAGGACACATGAAAACACATGATAAACGTTGGCCTTTATTATTACTATTATTGCCGTCATTATGAGAATCATCAAAATCTTTATGATCTTGTTAAAAATACATATGTCCATGTCCCACCCCTGGAGATTCAGATTCATTAAGTCGAGGATGGAGTCTGGTCCAAATGAAGAAGTAGAGGTTTAATCTATATTAAGAATGTGTCCAAGATAGTATTCGAGGCAGGATTCAAACCCAGACCAAACTGCCTGATGGAAGGGTGTCACACTTATGTCCTTACACAAATTTAGTAAATATTTTAAATGACTAGCTCTGCAGTCCTGAGAAATGAGCACAGTTTCCCCCTGAATTGAAGGTTGGGCTTGTTATACAAATTCACGATTCCTCAAGGGGTAGTTCAATAAAATAAAATGTAGTTCTGTTCAGTTGGTACACATCAGTTTTCAAAAAATTCCTAAATGTAGCAGTTAGCATTGATATGTAAAAATTTTACTGCTTAGCAAATCAAACCTTAAAATGAGACATTATTTCCTTAGAAATACAAGAAAATAACTATGATTGCTGTTGTTTCTGTAGGCTTTACCACCACACTGTTGATTTCCAAAGGTCTTCGCACTGTCAAGCAGCAGGTAAGTTTCCAGGACACTCAGGGAATCACTGCAGAGGTGGTGGCAATCTTCGTACCACTTCAGCAGCGATCTGCAGGTAAGCTTTGGCCTGGAACACAACAGATAAGTTTGTTCTCTACTTCTCACCAGTACACACCAAATGGCTCATGCACTGTTTGCCTTAGTTGTGCACTGAGTTTAGTAATAAAAATGCTGAGTGAGATGAGGAAATTTAGGAGTGAGGAGATACCGCTGTGCACATTACATGTGGGGCAAGAAAGAAAGAATTTTAAATTATTTGGAGGATAACCATATGGGAGGTGACTTTCTGAAAAAAATATTTAGTACCAGCAATTACTGTTTTTCAAACTCTAATTCCTGTGTCAGCAAACTAGGAACCTAGTCTTGCTGCAGAAAATTACACCTTCCTCTCTGACAAATTAATGTTCTGAATTAGATACAGCCCAAACTTCTTTGGCATAACAGCTGTTAGTCACTTTAAAAGGACTATTTATTACCACCCCATGGTTTGTCTTTGGAAAGCGTGTTCTTGATTCTCTCTGACAATGATGTCTAATGCCAGCATGAAGCATGCAGGCTCCTTCACCTGGTGAGTTTTGGGGACCATGCAAGAATTCCTGGGATCAGCTGTCACACTCTGCATCTCTGGAACCCCCGGTGTAGCAGAACCCTAGGGTGGCTCCCAAGCCACCGAGTGGGCCACCAACTAACCCAATGCCCACAGTCCACTCAGAACAATGGTCACAACATTTGCATTTTAATAGTTTTAAACAATTGCAATGCAAATATGACTTATTTCTTTCATTTCATCTGTAAAAGTACTGTCAGAAACCGTAAGACCTTCTAAAACCATTTATACATTTTTATACTTAGAGTTGAGTATATATGCTTCTACTAATAGTAATAGCTAAAACTTACTTAAGTACTTAATATTTGCCAAGTATTATTTCATTTATTGTCACAGACACTCTAAGGGGTAAATTTTGTCATTATCCCTGTTTTATAGACAAGGAAACCAAGACTCAGGAAGGTGAAGAGTCTTGTCAAAAGCTTCACAGCTAGTACGAGATGAGCTGACCAACTGCTTGATTCTTCACAGTAAAAGAACTGTTTGAGGTCTATGACTTGATGAAATGCTTTAAGTGTGTCTCACAGGCCTTCATTTAAAATAACTATGCTTGAACCCTGACATCTGAATTATGCTTTATTTTATTCAGATTTCATTTGAGTCCATTTTTGAAAAGAATAGCTCTCAAAACATGAATAAGGTCTAGATTTGTTTACTGAGTACCTACTAGACCAAGCACTTCACATAATCCCACTTCTGCAAAATAAGCATCATCGATCGGTTCAATTGGGAGGAAGAACTGGGAGTTGTTTGCTCAAGGTCACAGTCAGTCGGCTGGGAAACACTCAAACCGGGGTCCACCTGACTCTGAAGCACAGCTCCTTCTACTATATCACATATGAAATGGTAAATCCAAGATACCAGTCAGTATAATCATAATGCTTTGTCTGAAAACAGTTTCAGTCCTTGCCTATAGTTAACAGAAATAATAGTTTCTGTTTTAAAGTGGAAATAACAAACTTTACTAAGAAATATGTCTCTTAAATCTAATGTGCTGATTTTCACACATGCATCTTTATAAATACCTTTTTAATCTCCTAGTAGCTTTACTAAGTATTTAAGCCTAATATTTTCTGACGAAAATTTAAAGTTCACTAAGGCAAGCTGTGACAAGGCTATCATCATACAATCTTAGTCCTTACTTATGTTAGAGACATACCTATCAGCCCACATGAAATACCAAATGATTCCAGGATAATCAAATTTCCTACATTTAAACTTTGCTTTTTAAGGGACTATCTCCAAGCTTAAACTTCCCATATAGGAGCATCACACTCAAAATAATGATTAGATTGTCATTTGCTGAGAAACCACTAAAAGTGCTTAGTTTAACAGTTTCTATTCCTGCAAAACTGTTCAGATGAATTTTTTCAGCCAATGCAGTATCATTTCAACAAATACTTTTTGGTTCATATTGTGTGTAAAGCATTGTTTTGGGAAATCTGTGGGATGTACTGGTAAAGATTTGGGACCTTTGAGTCAGGCAAGCATGATTTAAAAATCTTAGCTCCATTACATACTAGTTCTGAGGCTTTGGATAAGTTACTTAAACCTCCTAGGCACAGTTTTCAAATCTGTAAAATAGTTATAATGATACTATCTACCTCAAAGGATTTGGGGAAGTATTAAGTAAGAATGAAGTATATGAAGTGCTGGCACAGAAGAAGCAAATAATAAATATTAGTGCTGGCTATTATTGCTATTATGTCCTTAAATAATTTAGTCTTATAGAAGGGCTCATATGAACATGTCCTTTTGGGCACTTTTCTCGACTCAGGCATAAGTAAATTAAATCCTCCCCTTTTGTTTAATCCATACCTAGCAAAAAGCAAACAGATATACATCATATGTAAAAAATATGATTTAGATTTCTCAAAATAGTAATACTCTCTTTCTCATCAACTCAACTCAACACAGACTAACCCTCCCCTCCTATTCAAGATCCTTTATTGGGCCGTCTAGAGGCACAGATACCAGCTGGGACCCATTTGCTGCTCTGTCATTAACAAGTTAAAAGGAAATGGATAGCAACCAAAGTGCAAGAACTTTTATAAAGAGGTTTGTTCCTTTATTTAGTTTTTAAAGATTTGAAATTCTAATTTATCACATACAGTCATTTCATATTAAGACTATGAGGTAATAATTTAGAAATTATAAGATAATAAAGTCTCCACTTATATTTGAAAGTCTTTACCAGGAATATCTTGTAGCACACCTCACCAAATCAAATCTAGCTTAAACCACAAAGGGTTAAGTTGTTCACATTCCCATAAATGTCACCCAACAACAGTAAAATAATAGGTTTAATGTTTATGCAAATGTAAATGAGATTTTTAAAATATATAACTGAAAAAATAAACCTCCACAAACACTGTTGTTTAGAGTTTTAAATCATATTATCTTTACATGGTTGCCGTATGTTCTATATTATATTACATTCCTTTTACTTCCTTAAAATGTTCCTTACTTTTAGAAAAATCTCAAAGAAAAAAAGTAATAAAAGACAGGTGAAAACATTAAGAAATTTGAACTTATAATTGAAATAAACTACAAAGTAATTAATCTTTATTCATCATAATCACCATAGACTGTCTTTAAATTGTCTGTTCTCAGGAAGTATTTAAAAGTGTGTAGTTTTAAAAACCCCTCAGTTTTCATACAACTTTTCATTCACTAAATAAATTGCATCTATGGCACTTGGAATTACTAGACTTCAATTACAAAAGGAATTAAGGGTTATGGTTTTGTTTATCTGAAAGTTATCTAAGTAAAGAATGAAAAGGAAATTTAACATGTGTTACCTAAAAGACGGAGAAAAGAAAAACAATGATAAGGGCAACATTGTATTTACTCAGAGATCATATTCCCAGCAACTCAATCACCTGTACCGTATCTGCTGACCCTTAAGAAAAGGAAGTTGTTGTGGGTTCCTGAAAGGGATAACTCAAAGTATGTCTACTTTATTTATCCAAGACTCCTAACTGTCAATTTACTCTTACTTTATTCACAACTCTAACAAAGCTTGGCTCTTTTATTTTCGAGGTCACACAATTAGAGGAAGCGAACTTAGAATTAAAGGGGTAGTAGTTATGGATGAACAAAATAAAAGCACTTTATATGGAACCACAAAAGACCCTGAATAGCCAAAGCAATCATGAAAAAGAAGAACAAAGTTGGAGGTATTAAGCTGCCTGATTTCAAACTATACTATAAAGCTATAGCAATCAAAACAGTATGGTACTGGTACAAAAACAGACAGATCAATAGAACAGAATAGAGAGCCCAGAAATAAACCCCCACTTATACGGTCAATAAATCTATAACAAAGGAGGCAAGAATATACAATGAGGAAAAGACAGCTGCTTCAATTAATGGTGATGGGAAAACTGGACAGATATGTGCAACAACAACAACAAAAAGAAAATAGACCATTTTCTTACACTATATACAAAAATAAGCTCAACATGGATGAAAGACTTCAATGTTAAGACCTAAAACTATAAAACTCCTAGAAGAAAACACATGCAGTAAACTCTTTGACTAAGGCCTTAGCAATATTTTTTTGGATTTTGGATATGTCCCCCCAAACAAGAGCAACAAAAGCAGGGAAAAAAAGGGGGTAGGGAGACTACATTAAGCTAAAAAGCTTTTGCACAGCAAAGGAAACCATTAACAAAATGATAAGGAAACCTACCAAATTGAAGATATTTATAAATTATATATCTGATGAGGGGTTAATATCCAAAATATATAAAGAACTCATATAACTCAATGTCAAAAAAACTAAACAATCCAATTTAAAAATGTGCAAAGACTTGAATAGACATTTCTCTAAAGAAGACATACAGATGGTTAATAGACAAATGAAAAGATGCTCAACAAATGATCACTACTGATCAGGGAAAGGCAAATCAAAACGACATTGAGATATCACATCACACCTGTCAGAATGGCTATTATCAAGACAACAAGTAACAAGTGTTGACGAAGATGTGCAGAAAAAGGTACCCTTGTGCACTACTGGAAGGACTATGTATTGGTGCAGCCACTAAAAAAACAGTATGGAGGTTCCTCAAAAAATTAAAAACAGAACTACCATATGAACCAGCAATTCCTCTTCTCGGCATTTACTTGAAGAGATAAAAACATTAATTCAAAAAGATTATACACACACACACACACTGGGGTGCCAAAAAAATGTATACAAGTGGACACTTTAGTCAATATTGCTCAAGCAGTAGTTTGCCGTAATCAGAAGTGTCCAGACATTGATGGTAACCACCTCTTGTAATTGCAGAAGTCAAACATGACTTGTATTCGTCTTTTGTTATTGGTATATATTGAGTATTACAATTTTAATAGTTTTCCTTTCTTAAAATGTGTATATATATATATTTGGCAACACACACATACACACACACTCACACTGTTCATTTATGTTCATTGCAGTTCTTGGTTATTTACAATAGCCAAGATATAGAAGTGACCTAGGTATCCAGTGACAGATAAGTGGATAAAGAAGATGTGATATATATGTGTGTACACACACACACACACACACACACACACACACACACACACATGGAATATTACTCAGCCATAAAAAGAATGAAATTTCACCATTTGTGACAACATGAATGGACCTAGAGGGTATTATGCTAAGTGAACTAAGTCAGACAGAGAAAGAAAAGTACCATATGATCTCACTTATACGTGGAATTTGAAGGTCAAAACAAATAAGCAAGTGAAACAAAACAGAAACAGACTCATAGATGCAGAGAACAAACTGATGGTTGCCAGAGAGGAAGGGGGGTGAGGGAATGGACAAAAACGCTGAAGGGGATTAAGAGGTTCAAATTTCCAGTTATAAAATAAGTCACAGGATGTAATGCATAGCATAGAGAATATAGTCAATAATATTATAATAACTTTGTAATAAATTGTCGTGGTGATCACGTCATATGGGAGATTTTATATATATATATACACACACACACACACACACATATATGTATATTTACATACATACATATATATATATATAATCATGCCAAAAAAGTATACACATTTTAAGAATGGAAAAAACTGTATTAAAATTTTAATACTCAATATATAGTCATGTTTAACTCCTGCAATTACAAGTGGTGTTCAATGTGTTTACCATAGTGTCCAGACACTTCTGATTACGGCAAACTACTGCTTAAGCAACATTCACCAAAGTGTCCACTTGTATACATTGTTTTGGCACCCCGAGTATATATATATATCACTATGCTATAGATATAAATATATCAGTATGCTATAGATTTCAAACTAATATAATATTGTATCAACTATAATTTTTAAAAAGAACAAAAACAAAATAATAGTAAAATAGCATTATACTCATTAGCTAAGAAAAACTAAGAAAAAACTATTACAAGATTGATCGGGACTGTTCAGCAAAGTCGCACAAAAACTCTATTAAAACTGATGTACCAGATGATGGTTCAGTTTCTAACTTAAATAGCAAGTGCTACTTAGGAAAGAAAAGATATATATGATTGATTTTATTTCTATTTTTTAAAAAGAGTAAAATATTTTATGCTTAAAAATCATAAAGCTCAAAAAATCTTGAAAACCTATCAACTGTGTCCCCAATAAAACACTATTAGTTTTTCCACCTCACCTCCCCAATCATAGTTATTAAAATAAATGTAATGAAAATCCCATCTCTAATGGTTTATAGTTTCCCTACATCCAACTCAATGTTTCTTTGTATTAGGTTTCTTTCTCTCAACACTCAGCTGAACTTCATATACTTCAAATATAATAACCTTGGGCATTTAGATAGTAACAGCCAGCAAGATAAGAACTCTGCAAACTTTCATTGTTCATGTTCTTTACCAGAAAATTGGTTAGGTAAGGCTTCTGGTCCAGATGGTGGAACAGGCAAATGCTGTGCTCCACTCCTCTCACAAACCTATCAAAATTACAACTAAACTACAGAACGACCATCACTGAGAATCACCTGATCTCTAGCTAAACAGAAGTCCTGTAACTAAGAATATACAGAAGAAGCCACGTGGAGACTGGTAGGAAGGGTGGAGATACTAAACAGGCTGGTCCCACTCCCATGTGTGGCAGCTGAAAATCAGTGGGAATATCTTAGCTGCAGGGGTCACCACCAAGAGAGGTCCCAGTGCCACAGCAGGCTCCCCTGCCCAAGGTTTCAGTGCCTAGAAGAGAAGTCCCCATGACTTCTGGCTGTGAAAACCAGCAGAGATTGCAGCTGAGTGAACTGGAAGGCAACTAGAGTCCCAGCTCCTCTTAAACGGTCCGTGCACAAACTTACTGATGGAATCACTCGCTCTGAGCTCCAGAGCGGGGGCAGCACCTCAAAAGGCACCAGGGAAGAAACTGAATTGTCTGGGTTCAGGGAGAGGGTTGGGGAGAGAGAGCAGCTTCCTCCTAGACAGAAGTGCTTGCTGGCAGAAGCCACTGTTCCTTTGGAAAGCCCTCCTCTTGCCATATCTGACTCTCCATCAACCTAGCTAACATGGTTCCTGTGCTCTATTGATTCCCTAATTCCCACCCCACACAACTTGTGGGCCCTCCTAAGCCACTTCCAGTGGCTTTTACATACAAACGGCCTCTGTTGGTTCATGCTTGGACTATCTTAAAATCCCTCAAAGGTGGACAAATCCCAAACAAGCAGCATCTAACCTCAGTATGCCCCGTGGTACCTCTTGCTGAGCAGTCCCAAGCACAGCACTAGTGGCAGCCACCCTTGGTTCACAGCTTAGCCTCTCCCAGGTACCTCTAAGTCCAGTACAAGTGGACATCATCTGCAGATCACCTAGTAGTTCACACCAAGTGGCCCTGGGCAGGCCACTGGCACTGATGACCTTGGTCTGCAAAAGAGCCCCTTCCAAGAGGCCCCAAAACCAACATACTCTGTGGCCAGCTTTAGATCACACCAGAGTACCACCTAACCACCTCTATAAATGACACATCTCAAGGGCAGACTTGGCAGGCATCAGAGACCTGCTAAAGCAAATCCTGCTTTGTAGGGACATTTCCTGTACAACACCTCCTCCAGTGTAGTCATGGCCACTCCTCACAACCAATCAGCCTGAAGGTCAATCCCTCCCACTGATGTGCAAATGGCAACAAAGGCTGAACAAGGAGAGTAGGGCACACACAACCCACACCACAGACACACTTGGAGCACCCAGCGCAGGTGACTAGACTGTACCACTGGGCCCCACAGCATACCTACTACATAAGGCCACTCTACTAAGACCAGGAGATATAGCAGCTCTACCTAACATATAGAAACAAACACAGGGAGGCAGCCAAAATGGGCAGACAAAGAAATATCTACCAAATGAAAGAACAACAAAGCTCCAGAAAAAGAAACAAAATGGAGACAAGCAATTTACCAGATGCAGAGTTCAAAACACTGGTTATAAGGATGCTCAATGATCTCAAGAACTTCAACAAAGAGATAGGAAACATAAAAATGGAGATAGAAACATAAAAAAGAACCAGTAAGAAATAATACAATAACTGAAATGAAGAATAAATTAGAGGGAATCAACAGTACATTAGGTAAAACAAAGGATCAAATTAGCAATTTGGAAGACAAAGTCGCAGAAAACACCCAATCAGAATAGTAAAAAGAAAAAAGAAGACATACAAATGAAGAGAGTTTAAGAGGCTTCTGGGGCAACACCAAGCAAGCATACCAACATTCGCATTATACGGGTACCAGAAGGACAAGAGAGAGAGCAAGGAATTGGAAACTATTTGAAGAAATAATGACAGAAAACTTCCCTAACTCAGTAAAGGAAATAGACATACAAACCCAGAAAGTGCAGAGATTCCCAAACAAGATGAACCCAAAGAGGCCCACACCAAGACACATCACAATTAAAATGTCAAAAGTTAAAGACAAAGAAAGAATCTTAAAAGCAGCAAGAAAAAAGCAGTTACCTACAAGAGAGCTCCCAGAACACTGTCATCTGATTTCTCAACAGAAACTTTGCAGGCAAGAGGGACTGACACAAAATATTCAAAGTGATGAAAAATAAGGATCTACAACCAAGATTACTCTACCCAGGAAAGCTGTCATTTAGAATCGAAGGACAAATAGCTTCCAGACAAGAAAAAACTAAAGGAGTTCATCATCACCAAACCAGCACTATAAAGAATCTTAGAGGACCTCTTTAAGATGAGGAAAAACAAAAGATCAAAAATATGAAAAATAAAGTATCAGTACCTACATATGTATCAACAATTACTTTTAATGTAAATGAATTAAATACTCCAATCGAAAGACATAGGGTGACTGAATGGATAAGAAAACAAGTCCCTTACATATGCTGCCTACAAAAGACTCACTTCAGACACAAACAGACTGAAAGTAAAGAGATGGAAAATAAAGAGATATTTCATGAAAATGGAAAAACAAAATCTGGAGTAGCAATACTTATACCAGACAAAATAGATTTTTAAACTAAGGCTATAACAAAAGACAAAGAAGGACCTAGTAATCCCATTTCTGGGTATTTATATCTGAAGAAACCCAAAATGCTACATCATGAGGACATGTGCATCCTTATGTTCACTGCAGCATTATCTGCAAAGATATGAAGACAACCTGGGTATCCATTAATAGATGAATGGGTAAAAAAGAGGCGGTACATATACACAACGGAATATTACTCAGCCATAAAAAAGAATGAAATCTTGACATCTGCAACAACATGGATGGACCTAGAGGGTATTATGCTGAGTGGACTAAACCAGTCAGAAAGACAAATGTCATATGATTTCACTTATATGTAGAATCTAAAAACCAAATAAATTAACAACAAAAAAAAAACCCCAGAAACAAACTCATAGATACAGAGAACATTTTGATGGTTGCCAGATGAGAGGGGTTTTGTGGGAATGAATGAAAAAGTTGAAGGGATTAAGAAGTACAAATTGGTCATGGGGATGTAAAATAGAGCACAAGGAATATAGTCATTAATATTGTAATAACTATGTATGGTGTCAGATGAGTACTAGATTTATTGAGGTGATCTCTTTGTAAGTTATATAAATGTGTAATCACTGTGATGTACATCTGAAACTAATATGCCATTGTATGTAAACTGTAATTTAAAAAAATTATTTAATAAATCACATTAAAACACAGCAAGAAATCATGCAAAACAGAATTTTAGAAAGGAATCTAACACTGGTGGAATAGGAATTCATCCATTGACCTTCACAGATACAGGGTACATATCCATTTCTCTCTTTAAAATAATTTATGAAACGAATATTTTTTAATTTGATAGTTAAAATCTGTAGCTAATTTCACTTAGCCATTATTGAAGATAGGAGGACTTTTAATGTCCATCCTTAATGCTGACATCTTACCTTAATGCTTACTGCCTGTCTTAGTCATGTAGGGGAAAAGCAGAGAATTCTCAATTGAATGACAGGGAACACGCAGTTCAAAATTCAGCCATTATTGCAATAAGTGAAAAAAATGTCTCCAGCATCAGTAATTGCCTTAAAAACAAACCCTAAGGCCTATGAATTCATAGTGAGTGCCAAAAAAAGAAAAAGAACGAACAAAAGAACTGGTTAGGTAATGATTCTTTGTCAGTGAACTCGTTCAGTTGATAATTCAGAGCCAGCACTGGTATGCCTACCATATAAAATATTCATTTAAAGATGCTTTGGGTAAGTTAGCAAATCCTTATTTAATATATGCATTGCAAATAGTTAAACTTGATCTTCTCAACTTTCTTTCTGTATATCAAAAAGTATATATCCTGAACGTCATCAAAATGTCAGTGTGCGGTGAGCCTCTGGAAATTTCCCCTGGAATTTACAACAAATTGAACAACTATAACCCCACAAAGGGCTCCCTGCAGAGCAGACAGACAACACGAAGAGGCTCACTACTGAATTCACCTAAAGGTGGGCAAATTGTGCGAGCAGGGGAGGAGGGAAGGGAGAACTGTGGAGATGGGGCCATGCAGACGCAGGACGCAGACCTAGCTCAGTGTACCGAGCTCGCTGCATCCTGGAACTACCGCAGCTGTGGAAGAGGGAAGAACTTGGAGTGCTAGGGCTCCATTTATGGCCCACAGGGCTGAGGGGAAAGAATATAACACGGCTGAACCCAAAGCTCACGACAGAGACCTCGGAGCAAAGACAGAGGGAAGAAGGCTAAAAATGGTGGTTTAAGCCCTCACTGCCACAGAAAACAGAAGCCTCAGGCACTGAGCCTAGCTGCCCCCTCCCTACCCTTCCAGAGCTCACCCTGCCTCCACCTGCCCAGTGCTAGAAGCGGAACAGTAGCAGTGTCACATCAAAAGAACAGAATATTTGCAGTTCCGAGAACTGTGGACTGCAAACACAGATTCACAGCCCAACTAGTTCCCACAAAGGGGAGGGAGCTGTGGAAGCAGGACTGGCTGTGGTGGTGGTCGTGTCCATTGCTCTGGGCCACCTCTCACAACCCACCCTTGTCCCCACCTATCTGGGCAGATCCCTGCAGGAGTAAACAGAACTGCTGAAACACATGGGCTCTGAATCTGGTGCAGGAAGAGCTTTGGAACTTCAAAAGCTCTCCGCATCCCCACATGGACGCGGTGCCCTATGACCCTGGTGAACTGTTCACAGAGAAGAAGCCTGCCTTCCAGAGAATACCTCCATTGTGTGAGAAGCTGGAATAATGCAGAAAAAACATAACACTACAGTGTGAGAGAGAAAAAAAAGGCTGCAGTCGGAGAGAAAATAAAACATTCTACCAAAAAGTACTGGAAAACAAAAAATAGGCCTCTTCCTATCAACCTGTTGCAGAACCCACTCCTGTAGATGTCTAGAAAGAGAAATAATAAATCATTAATTGCCATGAATAACTAAGGCAACAACACAGCTCAGAAAGAAAGTGAAAAGTCTCCAGAAAATGAACTTAAAGATATGAAAATACGTGACTTAAATGACAGAGAATTCAAGATCGCAGTTCTGAAAAAACTCAACGAGATGCAAGAAAACACAGAAAGGCAGTTTAATGAACTCAGAAACACAATCAAAGAACAACACGAGCATTTTACGAAAGAGATTGAAATTTTAGAAAAGAACCAAATAGAATTTCTGCGGATTAAGAACTCAGTAGAAGAAATGAAGAATGAAACAGCCAGCGTAGGTGGTAGAGTTGACCAGATGGAGGAAAGAATCAGTGACATTGAAGATAGAAACCTGGAAATGACACGGATGGAAGAAGAAAGAGACATGAGACTTAAAAGAAATGAAAGAACTCTACAAGAACTTTCTGACTCAATCAGAAAGAGCAATGTAAGAATAATGGGCAAACCACAAGGAGAAGAAAGAGAGAAGGGAACAGAGAGTATATTCAAACAAATAGTGGATGAGAACTTCCCAAACTTGTGGAAAGAACTGGATCCTCAAATACAAGAAGCAAATAGAATGCTTAATTACCTCAACCCCAACAGGCCTTCTCCAAGGCACATTATATTGAAGCTGTCAAAAATCAATGACAAAGAAAGAATCTTCATGGCAGCCAGGGAAAAGAAGACGGTAACCTACAAAGGAAAGCCCATTAGATTATCATCAGATTTTTCAGTAGAAACTCTACAAGCTAGGAGAGAGTGGAACCAAATATTCAAACTATTGAAAGAGAGAAATTATGAGCCAAGAATAATATACCCAGCAAAGATATCCTTTAGATATGAAGGAGGAATAAAGACCTTTCCAGACATACAGAAGCTGAGGGAATTTTCTAATACACGACCTGCACTACAAGAAACACTAAAGGAGGCTATTCGACCATCATCAACAGGGACAATTTGTGGCAACCAAAACATAAAAAGGGGGAGAGTAAATGCCAGAACTGGAATATGGGCATGGAGAAAGTAAGCATGCTGAAGAAAATGGAATACTCTAAATATCAAACTTTCTTTTACATAAACTTAAGGGTAACCACTCAAAAAAAATCCAGAACTGAAGTAATAAAAGAAGAAACAGAGGGAAACATCATAGAATACCACCACACAGAAATAATAGACAACAACAAAAAGGCAAAGAAACAATGGAGACACAGCCTTACCAGAAAACTAAAGATAGAATGACAGGAAATCCTCACATATCAATATTCACCCTAAATGTAAATGGACTGAACTCACCAATAAAAAGGCACAGAGTAGCAGATTGGATCAAAAAACTAAACCCAACCATATGCTGTCTCCAAGAGACACATCTCAGCTATAAGGACAAGAATAGACTCAAAGTGAAAGGGTGGAAACTGACACTCCAAGCAAATGGTACCCAGAGAAAATCAGGTGTAGCCATAATGATATCAGATGAAACAGACTTCAGGGTGAAAAAGATAACAAGAGACAAAGATGGACATTTCATAATGGTAAAGGGGACTATACAACAAGAAGACATAACAGTCATCAATATTCATGCCCCCAATCAGGGAGCACCGAAATATACTAACAGAACTAAAGGGAGAAATTGACCAAAACACAATTATACTATGGGATCTAAATACATCGACAGCTATGGATAGATCATCCAAACAGAAAATAAGTAACGAAATACAAGCCCTAAATAACACAGTAGATGAAATGGACATAACTGACATTTATAGAGCACTTCATCCTAAAATATCAGACTATACATTTTTTTCTAGTGTACATGGAACATTCTCAAGGATAGACAATATACTGGGACATAAAACTAGCCTCAGCAAATTTAAGAAGACTGAAATCATACCAAGCATATTCTCTGATCACAAGGCTTTGAAATTGGATATGAACTGCAAAAAGAAAGCACAAAAACCCACAAATACCTAGAGATTAAACAACATACTTTTAAAGAACGAACGGGTCAAAAAAGAAATTAGAGGAGAGATCAAAAGATACATAGAAACAAATGAGAATGAAAATACATCCTACCAAAATTTTTGGGATGCAGCGGAAGCAGTTTAAGAGGGAAATTTATATCATTACAGGCCTATCTCAAGAAACAAGAAAAATCCCAAATAAATAACCTCATGTTACACCTTGAAGAACTAGAAAAAGAACAAATGAAACCCAAGGTCAGCAGAAGAAAGGAAATAATAAACATCAGAGCAGAACTAAATGAAATAGAGAACAAAAATACAATAGAAAAACTTACTGTGACAAAGAGCTGTTCTTTGAAAAGATTAACAAAATTGACAAACCCTTGGCTAGACTCACTAAGATAAAAAAACAGAAGACATTAATAAACAAAATCAGAAATGAAAAATGGGAAGTTATAACGGATACCACACAAATACAAAGGATCATCCAAGAATACTATGAAGGACTATATGCCACCAAATTCAATAACCTAGAAGAAATGAACAAGTTCTTAAAAACATATAGCCTTCCTATGCTAAACCATAAAGAACTGGAAAATCTAAACAGACTGATCACTAGTAACAAAATTGAATCAGTTATCCAAAACCTTCCCAAAAGCAAAAGTCCGGGATCAGATAGCTTCACTAGTGGATTCTACCAAACCTTCAAATAGGATCTAATACCAATCCTGCTCAAACTCTTCCAAAAAATTGAAGAAGAGACAGTACTCCCTAACTCATTTTATGAGGCCAAAACCTGGTAAGGACAACGCAAAAAAAGAAAACTACAGGCCAGTATCTCTAATGAATACAGATGCAAAAATCCTAAACAAAATTCTAGCAAATTGAATGCAATAATGCATTAAAAAGATTATTCATCACGATCAAGTGGGGTTCATCCCAGGGGTACAAGGATGGTTCAACATACGCAAATCCGTCAATGTTACACATCACATAAACAAAATAAAGGACAAAAATCATATGATTATATCAATTGATGTAGAAAAAGCATTTGACAAGATACAACATACATTTATGATTAAAACACTTAATAAAATAGGTATAGAAGGAAAATACCTTAACATAATAAAGGCCATATATGACAAGCCCTCAGCTAATCTCATAATTAATAGTGAAAAACTGAAGCCCTTTGCTCTATGTTCAGGAACATGACAGGGCTGTCCCCTATCACCTCTGCTTTTCAACATAGTGTTGGAAGTCCTCGACAGTGCAATCAGGCAAGAGAAAGAATAAAAGGCATCCAAATTGGGAATGAAGAAGTTAAATTGTCACTCTTTGCAGATGACATGATGCTATATACAGAAAACCCTGAGACTCCAACAAAAAGCTATTAGAAACAATCAACGAATATAGTAAAGTTGCTGGCTACAAAATCAATGTACAAAAGTCCATTGCATTCCTATACACTAACAATGAAATCTCAGAAAAAGAAATAAAAAAAACCAATTCCTTTCACAATTGCAGCAAAAAGAATAAAATACCTGGGAATTAACTTAACCAAGGATGTGAAAGACCTATATGCTGAAAACTGTAAGACATTTTTAAAAGAAACTGAAGAAGACACAAAGAAATGGAAAGACATTCCGTGCTCATAGATTGGAAAAATCAACATAGTTAAGATGGCCATATTACCCAAAGCATTATACAGATTTAATACAATCCCCATCAAAATTCCAATGGCATTTTTTAAAGAAATAGAACAAAAAATCATCAGACTTGTTTGGAACCACAAAAGACCCCCGAATAGCCAAAGCAATCTTAAGAAAAAAGAACAATGCTGGAGGTATCACACTCCCTGACTTTAGCTTGTACTACAGGACTACAATAATCAAAACAGCATGGTATTGACAGAAAAACAGACACATAGACCAATGGAATAGAATTGAGAACCCAGAAATAAAACCACATAAATATGGACAGATAATTTTTGACAAAGAAGCCAAAAACATACAATGGAGAAAAGACAGCCTCTTCACTAGTGGATTATGGTGCTGGCAGAATTGGAAAGCCACATGCAAAAGAATGAAACTGGACTGCTGTCTGTCACCATGTACCAAAATTAATTCAAAATGGATCAAAGACTTAAGCATAAGACCTGAAACAATAAACTGCATAGAAGAAAACACAGGTACTAAACTTATGGACCTTGGGTTCAAGGAGCATTTTATGAATTTGACTCCAAAGGCAAGGGAAGTAAAAGCTAAAATAAATGAATAGGACTATATCAAAAGCTTCTGCACAGCAAAAGAAACCATCGAGAAAACAAAGAGGCAACCAACTGAATGGGAGAAGATTTTTGCAAACAGTGCCTCCGATAAGGGGCTAATATCCAAAATATACAAGGAACTCATGCAACTCAACAAGAAAACAAACAACCCAATTGAAAAATGGACAGAGGACCTGAAGAGACATTTCTCCAAAGAGGACATACAAATGGCAAATAGACACATGAAAAAATGCTCAACATCACTAATCATTAGAGAAATGCAAATAAAAACCACAATGAGTTATCACCTCACCCCAGTTAGAATGGCTATCATCAACAAGACAAATAGTAACAAGTGTTGGAGACGCTGTGGAGAAAAAGGAACCCTCATATACTGTTGGTGGTAATGCAGACTGGTGCAGCCGCTATGGAAGGCAGTGTGGAGGTTCCTCAAAAAATTACGAATAGAATTACCATATGACCCAGCAATCCCTCTCCTGGGTATCTACCCAAAAAATCTGAAAACGGTTATCCATAAACACATGCGTGCTCCAACGTTCATTGCAGCTTTATTTATGGTGGCCAAGACATGGAAACAACCAAAATGTCCTTCAATCAATGAATGGATAAAGAAGTTGTGGTATACATACACAATGGAATACTATTCGGCAGTAAGAGAAGATGAAATAGGACCATTTGTGACAACATGGATGGATCCTGAGATTATAATGCTAAGCGAAATAAGTCAGACAGAAAAAGCAGAGAACCACATGATTTCACTGATATGTGGTATATAAATCAAGAACAACAAAAGAACAAGACAAACAAATGAAGAAACAAAAACTCATAGACACAGACAATAGTTTAGCGATTACCAGAGGGTAATGGGGCTGGGGGATGGGAGATGAGGGTAAAGGAGATCAAATATATGGTGATGGAAGGAGAACTGACTCCGGGTGGTGAACACACAATGGGATTTATAGATGATGTAATACAGAATTGTACACCTGAAATCTATGTAACTTTACTAACTATAGTCAACCCAATAAACTTTTAAAAAAGCATATATCTTGTAAAAGAAATTAAAATACATTATTTAAAAATATAACTTACCTCATCACTTTCAGGCTGTGAAAACACAATCGGCTGGCCTGTATCTGAAGCTTCCCTTATATTAAGATGTAAGGGAATGTCTCCTAAAAGAGCCCACCAGATAACCATTAGCACTACAAACATTTATATCAGCATTTGGAATTTCACTATTTGAACTTCAGAAAGAAATAAAATCTAAACTAAATTGATTCAAATCAACTTGAGTTATGACTATTATAGAATTGTTAAATCTCTGAGAAAGGAATTTCAAATGAAAATTAGGGGCACAATATGCCACACAGTGATTGCATGTATATACATATGGAAGCTATGTGGCAGCCAATCAAGGAATAAGGCCTCTCATTTATATTTTGTTGGAGATCTTCCAGCAAGAAATAGCTTGCATTTGTAAATTATTTTTACCTCCAGTACCTAATATAGACACATCCTACCACATAATGAGAGGAAATTAAAGAGGAAAAGAGGGAGGCAAAGTAGTCAACAAAAAGTACAATAAAATAATCTTCCTGATGTCGGCAGATGAGTAAGCAAAGAGAACTGTTAAAAAGTAGGCCAGACTTGTTATCTCAACTAGCTGCCTCTTTATCAGATCGAATTATTGTTCTTTTATTGTGTATTAATCTATATAGCATTATATATAACTTGTCAGCTCGATGAGATTTCAGAAGTATCTAATAAGAACCTCTAATATACTCACTTCAGCTCTGGGAGGATATGTCTTTCCTGACGACATATTACTATTAGGTAAAAGAACTTAGGTAGAAATGCTCTGATTCATCATCCAATCGACTCTCTCCACCACACCATTACAAATGAAGCCTTTCAAAAGGCTGAGATTTAAAATGCAGTAAATGGAATCTTAAGTAGAAGAGTTGACTTCTTATGGTCCTCAGCATTCTTAGAACAACTCCAAATCCATGCAAAGGTTATTGAAATGTGTGTTTGTGTGTGTGTTATATAAATAAGTCATTCAGCATGATGCCAGGCAATGTAAATAATGCAGACGACGTATATATATCACAAAATTAAAAACCTACTACAATTTGTATTATGAAGTGCATGAACAGATATTTCATGCTCCTCTTGTCAGCAAATTTTGAAATCTTAACCAAATTTTTAAGTCTTACCTAAATGTTCAATAGCCAAGTGACAAAATACATGAATATTTCAGTAACGATTTAAAGATTAGCTTTTCAGTGAATTTGATATCTATATTCTACTGATCAACTTAAGACTGCAGGAAGCTGTCACAGGGGCAGGCAGGAGAATACATGTTATAAAAAATACTTAGGAAACCTTAAAGTTTTTTCTTTTGATTTATGAACTGCCATCATAGTAAAGAATCCTAAATGCTTTCATTTCTACGGCAGTAATGAAAGAAGAAAAAAAAAAAGAAAAAGTAAAACCTTCTCCTTTATATCGCCACCTATCGGCATCATTTCTGCCCTCCAGAGACTCACAATCCTACCTACAGGCACAGAAGAGAGACCAAGAAAGGAAAACCTTGTTAGAAAACAGGTGGCACAGTGAGAGTGGTAATGGGGTATCAGTTTTATACTGAGAAGGATAAAAATAAAGGTGTGGAAAGTGGGTAAGGTGCAGCGTGGCCTTGAAAAGTATCTTTGAGGGGTAGGTGTGAAGGAGGCAGGGCGTATTTCAGGGATGTAAGTTAAAGGGGTTTCTGTGAGATGATCAGAGACCGTAACTACCATGCAAAAACCATCCTTGTAGATAAAAATGGATAAAGTTCTGAAAAGCCATTTTACCAAGTAGTCATTTAAAGCACAGCCCAATGGATGAAATAAATTAAAGAGGCAGCCAGAATAATAAAAGACAAATAAGGGTTCCTGAGGGCTTCAACCAGTCACAGGTCACAGCTGTGAGAGCCCTTTCCCTTATTTCAGTTCCTCATTTTCAATTCCAACTTCTCTGTTATTGGAGCCCCTGCTCCAGTTCACGAGATACCGTCTGGGCCCCCAGGGCTGCATTCAAAGCAGGAGATGTGCCCTGAGTTGGAGCTCTAAATGATTTTTCCCAAAAGCACTGTTAGATACAGCAGTCTAACACTATTCAGTTTTTGTGATCAGTAATCAACATTGCTGATAAATTTTTAGGGTAATTATACATTTGTGAGATGTTGGTTAAAAAGTAATTCCCATATGTGAGATTGTTTTTCGAGGAGATATGTTTCAAATTCTAAATAACTGACTTACAAAATCCTACCGCCCATTTATAAATTAGGGAATTATAACGTAGTCAGCATAATTCAATAATACCATTATAATTACACATTTACTTTGTTATATAAGTGAATGTCAATCTGTTATGTTATTATGCAGATTTAGGAAATTGAACTTTCTAGGTTAGTTAAATAAAACAACAGTTGCAGAATATAATTAGTGACAGTAATTATAGCAATGTATGAAATATATCATTAGTATTCACCTGGCATTATGGTAGTTGCTATAGTACAAATGCATAATAATAATACATTTAACATCAACTTTTAGAAATGTAATTATAATAGGGAATGTTTTGAAATTCCTTGATTTGTAAGGGATCGTAATTGTAAACTACCTAAAACTAATAATTCATGCTATGGCTCCCTTATTCAGCATCTAACATCTGCCTTCTCCAGAACAGAAACTCAGTCATGAGTAGAATATCAAAATGTGTTTCCTAAAAAGTTCGTTGTGGGCTTTTTAAAAATCATGTTTTATCCAAAATCTGTGTTTTGCTCACTTAACACATGATTTTACTTCTTCTCATAACACATAATTCTTCAATTCAGCAATATGAACAGTATATACAATGTAAATTTCAGGTGCCATACTTTATAGACATGGCAGACACATATAAAAAGATTACAGAAAACAAAAAATATTGTCTTTCTAGAGCAGAAGGACTGATAAGTTCAGAACTGATCAGGATGGCATTTCATGATACACACTGAGAATTGACACAAAGGTTGCTACAACATACGGAACAGGTATTTTCATAAATACTGTTTATACTGAGAGATGTGTTTCCAACTTACAAACTGATGACCATTATTTAACATATGGGCTTCAAATTGCAGTACTTAGACTACAAAACTCTCTTCTCGAAAGAAAGGTTAGCACATAGAACTGCACTATACTAGTAACTTAATTTAAAACACAAAGCCAAAAGCAATTCATCATTTTCTGAGACACTCTTCGTCACCATGCCTTATCTCCACTTTTCCTGCTGCCATTTCCTCTGCAAGAGTATTCTGTGGTCTTACCTAGGACATCAAGATCAAGGGTCCGTGCGAGTCTCCTTGCACCGTCAGCACCAAAAATATGAGTTTTGTGTTTACATTTTGGACACTGGAAAACACTCATATTTTGGACAAGGCCCAGAACCTAGAATAACAAAAACACTGAAATCAAAACAAAATTCAACCATATCTCAATCCAGAGTCCAACAAGTTTTTAATTGTGTGCCTACTAGGTTTTAGTGACCCAGTGATGAGGAAGCTATGGGCTGTCCTTAAGGAACTCACAAGCTAGTGGGAGAGCAGGACACATGTAATTAACTTTAAATAATGTGACAAAATGCTAAAGATATATAAATGACAGGGATCACAAAATTCTGTCCGGGAAGAATAAGAGGAATCTCTGAGTTGCCCATAGAAAACTGTTTCTTTGGGTTGAGGGTGGGAAGAGGGGTTGAGGCCTACAGCAGGAATTCTAGGCAGAAGGAAAAGCACAAGACAAGGAAGTGAAATATAATTTGTGTGGCCTACCTGGGCTGCAACCTAGCGGCGGGCTACGGCAAAAGCTGGTTTAGTAAGGACAGCAGGGTCACATGGTTAGGTGCTAAATGTCATCCACGAGACTTTCTTCTTGGGACAATAGAAAACCACAAAAGGTTTTTAAAGTTGAGAAAATAGTATGGAAGAGGTAATGTTATTCAATCAGATCTGCTTCAGAAATTTAGTTCTGATGGCAATATGGAAAAAATAAGCAGGAGAAACAGGAAAATCAGTAAGAGGCTAACTGTGGACAAAGCCTTATAGTGAATAACAGCTAACATATACTGAGTGCTTATTATATGCCAGGCACTAGGATAAATACTTTAAATGCACTCCTCACAAGAACTTCATAAGATGGGTACTTTATCATCCCCATTCTATAGGTGAGAAAACTGACATATGTGTAACTAGCAGAAGACTGAAACTCAGCTCTTTTCAGAATGTTATCGTTTGAAATAAAAATTTAAAGCCTAACAGAAAGTATCCATCTCTTTCTGAGTTTTCCCTGCTTCTGGCATAAAATAAGATACTTCATAAACATTTGTTGAATAAATAGACAGGCTCTGCAAATATAATCTTTATTCATGTTCCTTTTAATCCTATTTCTTATTGATGGGAAGCAGTGGTTCTCTTCTAGAATCAAAATGGGGAACACAACTATCAGAGGCTTACAGATAACAATGTCTGTATCATCCTATCAATTTCACCTATAAGATTATCATTATAAGAGATAATCTCTACTAAGACATTTGCATTTTAAATGAAGAACAGCACTGACAGTCTACAATAAAACATATAGACAAGATGGTGATCAAACTTGTTATTCTTTATGAAAAGAGAAATAGAAAAGATTAAAGTTTTCCACGACACATATAAATGAAGACAAATAGAGAGGGATAAAATATGTAGGTGAGCATTTTCCAAGCATCTAATGTAAGCCCTTTCGCTGATGCAAAGTATCACAAAAAAACAAATCACACTGTGTTTTGGTAAATCAGTATCATCTCCAGAAGCTAAAAGAAAACACAGCTTAACATCACACAGCTTATTTGTTTATTCTCTATAATATACTCATTGCTTGGACAGTTTCACTGCCATTTATGTTAAATGTGACATATCCCCTGACTGTAGGGCTTTCAACTTAAACAAAAAAATACCACTCAAAAAATGGGAAAAGGAAAAACACCTAAATAATGTGAACATGTAGGTGAGGGTGCATTCCAACCCAGAAAGAATGGGAAGAACATTCCTTCTCTGGAATGTCTTGGACTCCCCAAGACACAGAGGCATGAAGCCATGGTGTACACACTTTGCAGTAGGCATGAATAACTTCTTATTAGCCAACTGTTCCCTAAGGTCTATAGAACTGTCTAAGACATGTTCTCTGTAGAGACTACACAAATGTCACAAACATAAAACTATAACCAAATTCAATATTTAATAAGCTCCTATTATATGCCAGTAACTGGGCTAAACAGAGGCAGCAGCATACACTGGTGAGAAAAACAGACTTGATCCTTCTCCCCTTGGAGCTCTCCAGCTAAATGGGGAAACAGATTGAACAAATAATAGTGTAACAATCTACTTTAAAAACTGGAACAGCTTCCCTGGAAGCAAAGCAACAAAGTGTTATGAAAGTATAGGAAAGAGAAGACTATCTACCCTGGGAGTCACAGAGGACTTCCTTGAGGAAATATTTGACCTAAAAATTAAAGAATAAGCAGGTAGAAACAAGGAGAAGGTAAGAAAACAGTCAAAAGAGACATAGAGACCCTGTCTCCTTCCAGGAATTGAGAGGCCGATATGGTTGAGGTCCGGTGTGAGTGGAGCGAGATGAGGCTTGAAAGGCAGGGCTTGTAGGCCATGTTAGGGGTCGGGGTTAAATGAGTGCAAAGGGGAAGCCACGAGGGGGTTTAGCAAGAGACCACTGTGCCTGTAGTTGTCGCAGACTCATTTCTCAGGACTGTAGGTTTTTAAAAACAACATGGGATGAAAAAACTGACCTAAATAAGAGGACTTGTCTTTGTCTGTTTATTTTCTCAGCCAAACACAAATCTAGGGCTGTTTTCTCTGAAATCAGTCATTTCACAGGTGATAGTTTTCAGTGCTGTCTAAAATATTCTAGTTTGCCTCCTGGGCACAAGGTTAGGTTTTTTTATTCTCTTCAATTAAGTGAGGACATGAACTTGTTTGGACAATGAAATGTGAGCAGAAGTGACATGTGTCACAACGAGGCAGAAGCTAATTCCCCATTATCTTTCCTTCTGTCCCTGACCAGCCAGCTTCCAAAAGTGGCTGCTTCATCAGTCTGGGTGCCAGAGTAAGAACAGTGCCAAGGAGTGTTGAAGCCAAACAATAACAGACATATAACTTGAGACTAATAAACTGGGGTTGTTTTAAGCCACTGAAATTTGAGGATTGTTAGCACAGATAACTCAGCCCAGCTTGGTTGATAGCAAGGATGTAGGAAGAAACTACTAACATTTCGATTTCTATTTTATGATTTCCTTTTTAATTTCAATTTTGTGTATGTTATATAATGAAAATAACATATTAATGCAGTACTATATGTATATGATATACAGACAGTAGATATAATTTATTAATAAATAAGTATATGCTCAAACATCACTTACTGGTAAGGATGTATAATCAAAAAATTTGTGGAGATAATCCTCTATATGCTTGCAATTCAGAGGTTTTGACAATTAAGCTTGGCTCTATTATTGATAATATGTAACTTCTGGTTTACAGATAAATGCACTAATACTGCTTCCTAGATTATCTTGAAAAAATTAATTCCATTAACTCTTGAATTCTCTCATCTTCAGATTTCCCACATGTATACCAATTTGCTTAAATAAAAAGTTGTAATGGAACAGAACAGAGTCCAGGACAGACTCATACATGAAAGTCACTAATTTACAATGGAGATGACATAGCACAGCTTGATAATTGGATATCCATATGGAAAATAAGGACTCTTAAACCCCCAATCTCACACCATACACAGAAACTAATTCCAGATGGACTACAGAGTTAAACGTGAAAGGTGAAATAATAACACTTTTAGAAGAAAACAGGAGAATATACTTATAACCTTGGAGACAGACAAATACTTTTCTGGCAGGACACGATGAAGCACTAAACAAATGAAAATTTTTTTGTTAAGTGGGATTACATTAAAATGAATAACTTAATCAGAAGACATAATGAAGATAGTGAAAAAACAAGATATAGAACAGGACATGGTATCTATACTACACATACATGCCTAAGGACTTTTATCTGGAATGTATAAAGAGATCCTACAAATCAATAAGAAAAAAATCAAATAACACAATAGAGAAATGAGCAAGAGACTTAACACTCTATAAAAGAGAATATCCAAAGACCAACAAACTTGAGAAAAAGTGTTACTTTATCATCAGAGATATGCAAATTAGAGCCACAATGGGAGTCCATATACCAGGTGCCAAAAAATGTATACACATGACTTGCATTCATCTTTTGTTATTGGTATATATTGAGTATTACAATTTTAATAGTTTTTTCCTTTTCTAAAATATGTAGCCATTTTTTTTTTGGCACCCTCTGTATTTATGCTTAAGACCTAATTAGAATAAATGAATGTTATGACAACAACAAACAAACCAACAAATAAAAACTACCAAATGTTGGTGAGGACATGGAACAACTACACTCAGTTTCATTTTGGAAAACTCTTTGATAGTTATCCACCTAAACTTAGATATGTTTCTACTCTGGCACAGTAATTCCACAGTAATTCTGTTATATATTAACAGAAATGTGAACATAATATTCACCAAAAGACATTTACAAATGTGTTCATAGGAGTACTAATTACTCCAAAATGGGAAACTACCCAAATGTCCATTAACAGTAAAATAGACAAATAAATTGTGGTATATTTATACAGTGAAATGCTGTTACACAGCAATGAGAATGAAAGAACTATAGTTACCATCAACAGTATTAGTGAATCTCTCAAATATAATTGTAAGCAAAATAAGCCATACAAAAGTATATACTTATTATCCCATTTATATGAAGTTCACAAACAAGCAAAACTAATCTATAATTTGGGTTCTACTTTGGAGTAGCGCCTGGGAAGTGGCACAAGCAGGAGCTCCTGGAGAACTGCTAATGTTCTATTTCTTGAATACTAACAATGGGTGTGTTCACTTTGTAAAAATTCATTGAAATATACACTTACAATTTGTCCCCTTTTGTATATATCATACTTCAATAAAATGTTTGCTTTTTTAAAAAGGTGGTCATGTGAAGAATGACCCAAAAAGCAATAAGCACAAATAACGAAAATCATGGTTTACTTGGCATCTTGTGAACCTGCACACAAAAACAACCATTTGTTTTAAATAGGGAACATTCTATAAAAACAGAGAAGTAGCAGTAAAATTAAGATGAGGTCCCTGGGAGGAACAATCCCCTATTCTTTCTATCTGACACTCCAAGGAAAGATCTGAAATAAAAGTCTAACCCCAGAGAAACTCTGCCATAGTGGAGTTCTAGACTTGCAATGTCTAGTAAGGTAGCCACTCATCACACATGGCTCCTGAGCACCTGAAATGCAGCTCGTCAGAATGCAGATGGGCTGTAAGTATAAAATACATACTGGATGTCAAAGACTTAACACACATAAAAGAATGTAAAAATCTCAATACTTTTTTTTACGTTTACAGGTTATTTTTTGAGCTTTTTCAGCTTTTTCATTGAAGTGTGTTATGAATACACACAAAAAAAGTACACAAATCATAACTATAACTGAATGGACTTATAAAATAAACCCATGTTACCATGATGCTATTAAGAAATAAAACATTGCTAGTACCCTAGAAGTCTCCTCGTATACTCTCCAAAACACATTCCCCAGAGGGCAAACTAGCTAACCTGATTTCTAACACCATGAATTAATCTTGTCTGGTTTTGAACTTGATATGAATGTAATCATGCAATGTGTTCTTCTGTGTCTGTGTGATTCATCTAGCTAAACCATGTATATGTAGTTTTTTTTCAGTGAGTCCTAAGATGCTATGATGCCTCTTTCACAATTTTTCATTTCCTGTTGGATCATTTTTGTTGTCTCCAGATTTGGGCCATTATAAATAACGCTTCTATGAATGTTTTCATACATGTCTCTCTCTCTCTCTCTCTCTCTTTTTTTTTTTTGCTGGGTATTAGGTAGGCTACACATTTTTAACTTCAGTAAAAAATGCCAAAGTTTTCCAATGAAGCTCTACCAATTTCCAAAGAAGTTCCCACCAGCAATGTACGCGAATTCCAGTTATGCCACAGCTTCACCAACATTTGATATCATCAGTCTTCTTTCATTTTATCAACTATGGTGATTGTGTTGTCATACCCACCCATTATTGTGCTGGCCTATTCAATTGTCAGTTTATTTATACTGGGAACTACAATGACTCCTGGTTAAAGTTCACCAAAAGTAAAGTGGCATGAGATTTGGGAGGTGGAAGTGAAGCCTTAAATATTATACTCTAAAGGTTCCCTTTGGTTACAGGTGGCGAAAGAAAGATGCAGAGTTGAAGGTCCATCCCAGTTTGTCTTCATTCTTCTTGACTGTGCCCAGCTTTCCTTTGCACTGTGGTTTTAATTTGCACTGACATGATTATTAATGAAGTTGAAGACATTTTTACATGTTTATTGGTCATTTGTATAATCTCATTTGTAAAGTGTCTATTTAGGTCTCTTGCTTATTTTTTTCTATTTATTATGTGGGTTTTTTCTTATTGAATTTTAAGAATTCCTGGTATTTTAAATACAATTCCCCTGTTGGTTGATTCTCAGATTTTATATTGATATCATGTTGAAATTATAGTATTTTTAATATCCTGAGTTAAGTATATTATTAAAATTAACCTCATCTTTATATTTTGATTGGGCATTGCTGCTGTAGGTAATTTACCTCTGACTATAGAACTTATTTGGCAGTTCTTCTACCTAATGTTGTTTTAAGGTCCTAACAATACACAAAAACATTTATCAGGATCCTTCTGTTCAGAAGCTCATACAACCATCAAACACATACACATACTTAATTTAAAAAGAAAAAATATTACTTATTAATTAAGGTATGCAGACTATGTGGCATACAACTTTTTTAAAACATGGGGTTAGTTGGGAGAAAATTAAAAAGAGTCTTGAGCATTGAAAAGATTAGAAAACACTGCCCTATTTCATGTAAGAGTAGTCCTCTGTAATCAATGAGTTTTAAACAGGTGCAGTGAATATGAGAAAAAATATTAAAATATCCATCTTACAATTTTGTTCATAAAAATTCTTCTCTTATTCATGTCCTCATGACAACCACCACCCGACCCCCAAAAAGCCTTATATCATGTGAATACTTTACACATTGTTAAGCTGTTTGTGTTTATTGTAGAGCTATTTTGTGTATGCTTTGATAGCAGAAACATTAGAAAACAGATGCTTTGTCAGCTTAATTTACATAATGCCATCGAGTTGCAGCTATAAGCATGCTCAATCATTTTCTAATGTCTCATCAAAATATCAGATTCTTATTTTTTTACCTCGGCTAGTTTTATTAAAAGAAAGTAAATGCTACAAGCCTGCCTAACATCAGCCACCACAAACCTTCTATCTGTTATTCTCACGTTATTCGAATCCATCATTGGCTCAGAAGGATACTTCTTTTATTAACTTTTTAAAAATTGACTCTCAAAATAAAATTGATTCTCTTGAAATATCAACATTACTCTGAAATATTGGCTTTTTGTATCTAAATGTACTGAATTAAGCAGGCTCAAAAGGCTCCAATTTTAATTTCTTCTTGGCATTTTAAACTCAGATTCAGGTAAGTAATAAGCAAGATTTTCAGGCTACTATATAATGCAATTTCTCAAGGTTACAATCAGGTTAAACTTTTGTTGGTTGGAACCTGTCACAAGGATTAAAAGCTACGATTTAAGAAAAAATGAAGAGGAAAAACTCACTGTTAAATCAAGAATGAATAATAACAACTGAAATAGATTAAATTCATAAGTGCTTTTCAGTTCTCCATTAGCCTTAAACCAGTTATTGGTATATTCCTTGAAACATGGATACAGATTTTATAATTTTAAAAAATGAGCTCGGTGTTCTTGTCTTCTCTTTCAGAAGAAGTAGTGTGGCATGGAAAGAACAACGCATGGGGAGGCCTGCATTCACACTCCTCTCAGGAACCAACTAACTCTGGGTCCATGAGGTATAACTAAACTTCTCTATGCCTGGACTTCTAAAATAAGGGTTTATAATGATCTCTACAGTCTATCACTAGAACAGTAACATTCAGAACCGCCCTATACAGTACCATGTGCTAACTAAGGTCTATTCTAAGTACTGTATGTACAATCTCATTTAACTGCCACAGTGACTGGTGAGATGGGTCAAAAAACACTGAGGCTGGGGCCGGCCCGGTGGCTCAGGCGGTTAGAGCTCCATTCTCCTAACTCCGAAGGCTGCCGGTTCGATTCCCACATGGGCTAGTGGGCTCTCAACCACAAGGTTGCCAGTTTGATTCCTCGAGACCCGCAAGGGATGGTGGGCTCTGCCCCCTGCAACTAAGATTGAACACAGCACCTTGAGCTGAGCTGCTGTTGAGCTCCCGGATGGCTCAGTTGGTTGGAGCCGTCCTCTCAACCACAAGGTTGCTGGTTCGACTCCTGCAATGGATGGTGGGCTGCGCCCCCTGCAACTAGAAAATGGCAACTGGACCTGGAGCTGAGCTGCGCCCTCCACAACTGAGACTGAAAGGACAACAACTTGACTTGGGAAAAAAAAAAGGCCTGGAAGTACACACTGTTCCCCAATAAAGTCCTGTTCCCCTCCCCCCCCCAAAAAAACAAAATCTTTAAAAAAACAAAACAAAACACTGAGGCTAAATTATTTGTTAAAGTCACAAAGTTAGTAAATAACACTAACAGAGCAAAAATTCAAACCTGCTGGGTTACTGGTTTGTATGTGGAAGTCACTAAATAAGATGACAAGTAAATGACCGAGAGGATTTTGTTCATGGAACCAGGTGGCCTGGAACAATAGATGGGTCAACACAGTTTAGTGGGGTGATTTAACACAGTAATTAGGAGCACAGTTATAAGGGAAGACCTGATTTGCACCATCTTTACCCCTCACCGAGCCTACAGGAGCCCTTCTCCTGGCCATGGATGTCCCTTTCCCCATAACACCCTCAGTTATACCTCTCTCGACTGTCAACAGAATCTATGGTCTCTTAACTCTGCCCCATTTTTCAATCCATCAGTATCCTGTCTTCACTTGCCCAACTAGACAATCAGAACCCCAAAGAGAATAAAAATTTAAAGGAGACTCCTCCTATTCCCTGGAATCTCAACATTACTAAACCTCAAATTTGGATAATCCACAGAAATAGCAATTAAGAACGCGGGCTCTAGACAGCAGACTGCTTATGATAGGATCCGAGGGGCCCACTAAACAGATGGATAGCCTTATGCAAGTTATTTAATCTCTCTGTACTACAGTTTCCTCATCTGGAAAATGGGGAAAATAATGTTATTTATCTCACAGGGTTGCTGTGAGGGTTAGATCAGTTTAATTCGTGTAAATCGCATAGAATAGCGTTCTAATTTAAAGCATATCTGGACTTCTGAGAGACCCTGGAGATAGACACAGATGAGCATACATCTCCAGTCTCTGCGATTTAACTATGGCTGACATGAAGAATGCTGCCTACCCAATCTTCTACAGGTTATCACTGAAGAAAAGGCAGGTTTGAAAAATGGAAAGATAACTCAATTATGAAGAAAGTCACATATGATATGTCATGTGCAAATTAGTTAATATATGTTCCCAGAAAGAATTCAGACAGCATTCTGTAAGGACTTCAAAGCCAGTAATGAAAGATTTTCTTTAAATACATCAAAAGTATTGGACTTCCCTGAGTCGAGTGAGACCGCCTGATGACCACAGAGGGAAAACTATGCCCAAGGATGAACGGAGAGAATAAATGTGCCACTTGCCTCTATTTTCACATAAGATTACCTATTTCTAAATTGTTTTTTAAGGCAGGTAGGCTTGAAGGACTAAGTACAATAGGATTTGGGGAGTCCAACAGACAAACTAGATGCTGAGAAAGCTCCAAGACAGATATCATGAACACATGAGTTTTAAAGGCATTCAAGGGTGAAGGTGTGGAGCTCCTGGTTCAAACAGATAACTTACTGCCATAAATGGTTACTCTGCCAGAAAAATAATAAACCACAATCTGATCCTCATCGCTAAGAACAACTTGTACGATCTTTGGTAATAAAAATGGAAAGAAAACATTGATAAGAAAAATCAATTCGGGTTCTAAGATCACCTAATTTTTCTTAGAAGACAATATAATCATTAGCCCTTACAAATAATGCTAAAAGTTCAAGACCACAGTAGGATTTTTTTTTGTTTTTTTGCTGTTAACCAGCAGGAAAAATAAACCATAGGAAAAGCAAAATTTCTCTCTCTTTTTTATAAAATAAGTAACTATTTGTGAGGATGAATTAGTTATAGGATTTTCTGAATTATTTATAAGGAAAATAATAACTTCAGTGACCAGCATTAGGTTTTCATATATGTATTTGTTGCCAGGTCAACTGCAGCACAGACAGATAGCTATTCACCAAAACCCAGGTCTCATCTTCTTTGGCACACAGCTAATCTACATTTCTTGGGATCCTTGAAAAAGGTGATGAGCGGTCATATGACTGAGTTTGAATTAGTGGGATGTGAGGAGAGCACCCAACCAGGCCTGGGCCACGAACATCTCCCATGCACAAGCCTCTGTGCTGTCTTTCTATTCTGCATGGCTCAGTGAGGATGGCCCCAAAGGTGACCTTAGAAGCCATGTTTCAAAATGGCAGAGGCTCCAACAGCCTAAGTGACTTTTATGCAAGAAGGTCACCCTACTCACCTATTCACCTACTAGCACTATTACCTGAGCAAAAAATAAATTTCTATTGCATTTGCATCGCTATGTATTTTGAGGTCCATTTGTAATAGCAATTAGCCTACATTAAGTAATGCAGATTTTATATAATCCAGAATTTTAGACTCTAAATAACTCTAGCAACTTAAGTAATCTATATGAAGAGAACAGGTTAGGTTCAACTAATAATATATCCAAGGAATAAGAAAATTTCAAAAATAATATTCATCTAAATTTTTAAAAATTTCTTGTTAAAATTCGTATTAGCAAATAAAGAGACTAGTCAAAATACCTAGGTCAAATAATAAACACCTATGACATAAATTTATCTATTTCATGATAACATTCTAAAAGTAATTATAACGAGCAACATTAATTATATGACATGGTATTGACATTGAATGTTTAGATTGTGCCAAACACTGTACTAAGCCCTTTACGTGCATTATCTCATTTATTTTTCACCTCATCTCTCTGAGGGAAATACTACCGTAATTCCCATATTATGAATGAGAACACTGCGGCAAAAATTAAGTAACTTGCTCAGGTCATACAACTACCAAGTGACAGATCTGGGGTTTGAACTCTAGCACTCAGACTCCTGAGCTCACCCCTCTTTACTGTTATGTAAAAATGCCTCTGTAAGTAGGACCCTATTGCCTCAAAATTATAATAAAATTTCTGAAGTCATTTAATTTACAACCATAAAAGAGGTTATATACCTAAAGAATATAGCTCTCTAAGTGCTAAACAAAAATCTGTGTATAACAGGCTACAAATATACAGATAAATAATAAATCTGGTTCTGTGAGATGATCAAACCCATCATGTGATGTGACTAGTACTAAAAAAGCCAACACCAAATCATTTTCTCTACCAGTCTCTCCCCTGCCAAACAGTTTTAAATCACAACCCTCAAAGAGCAAGGGCAGGGATCTGTGGGAATCTAACGGCTAATTTCTAGTTCACTGCTATCCTGAGCGAAAAAGTACCTCCTGGAAGATTTATTAAAGGCAGCATAACTCTCAAAATCCCTTTGATTTTTGCCTTTTTTCTAACCACCATACCCTATGTAATCAATTGCCAAGCCTGTCAATCAATCCTTCCTTCCAAATGTCAATTACATTTATTGCTCTTTCTATTTTCACTGCTGTTATTCTAGATCAAACCCTTACTGCCTATCACCTACACCAGTGTTTTTCCAATTAAAACTGTCTTGTGACAAGGGAAATATTTTACATCTTGATCCAATAGAAACACACACATGTACGTGTTTATAACTGAGACTAAATCTTTATGACATGACACTTTCTCTTCCTAAGAGCAATTTGCCCTGATACTGTTTAAAAACTTTGTTTATATCTCTCACTTTATTGATTTCGTGACTCATGGTGAGGCACATGTGCCGTGAGAATAACTCTGACCATTGCAAATGTTCCACACTCTCTTGGCTCCTATCCTCTATATTCATCCTCATCAAATTAAACCCTTTTAAAGCTCCATGCTAATTTTGTCTATTGCCTATGCAGCATTCTTCATGGACTCCTCTAAAAATCTCAAGAAGAAAGTCCAAATTCCTTAGCCCCAGTGTTTAAGGCTTGACCAAACCTGGGCTTAGCATAGACACAGCCAAACATATTACTTCAACTTTAGACAGACTGAACAACCCTGAACACAGCTTGTGACTTCCTGGTTCTTTCCAGACTGAATTCTGTCCCGCCCCCACCCCCAATAAACCTATGAAAATGCTACTCCACTCATTCATTCAGTATATACTTGGTGAGCAGCTATATATACTAGGCAGAGGGAGGTAAGCGGTTCTTGCACTCACAGAGCTTACGTATGGCACTTTAAATGTGGAAGTGCTGACAAATATCACCATGGTTACAAAAGGGAAATAGAGTGTCACTGGGTCATACACTAGAATGACCTTACTGAGTTAACAGGGTCAGGACAAGTCTCCCAGGGAGAGAGCTGTTTGAACTAAGTACCAAAGGATAAAAAGGAGCTACCAGGTGAGAAGGAAGGGTAAAGGTTCCTCAGGCGGGGAAACCACATGCTGCGGGCCTCGAGGAGAGAAACTGCATGGAAATCTCAAAGAAGTGGGAGACAACCAAGTTGGCTGTGGCAGAGAGAATTCAAGGCAGTGTGGTCTGTGACCTGGGGACAAAGGGAATAGCAGACTGTGGATGGCAGTACATCCCAGGTCAAATGTCAGTGTAATAAGAATTTATCATATGCCTACTACCTGCCAGGTAACTGAGCATTGAAGGATGTCTAAAGCATGTGTTCTTGCCTTCTAGGAACTCCCATGCTTTTGTGAGGAATGACAGGTAAACCTGTAGTGGGATGAGAGTCAAACTAAATTTATGTTCAAGTAGTTCAGAGAAAGAATTATTCACCTTTTGTGGCAGTTTGGAAAAAGCTTCCTAAAGGAAGTAATGCCTGAGCAAAGATTTGGAAAATGAATATGAGTTCCCAAGCTAAAAATGGCGTATCAGGCAAGGGACCAGCATGTGTAAAATTATAGGGACATGAAAAAAATCATGGCTTTTCCATGAAAGCCCTGCTTGATGGCTGAGAGAAGGAGGTATTCTCATGTTCCTCAGAATTCAGGGCCTCTTCACTATAATGGGGTTAGTCTACAAGATAAGGTACTTGAAGAAAAAGGATTCATCCTCCTTTTTCTTTTTTAATCACCAGTGGAGCTTATCACAGTACTTTGCTTAAAGAAGGCACTCAATATCAGCAAGCATGTATTTGTAGAATAACTATTTATTGAATTAAAATTAACTAAGTGATCCCTTATATACAGATGGAATAAGAGAGGAAATATACTTTAATATACTTTTCAGGAGTTGGGAAGGAGGAAATTACCTAAGAAGGAAAGACTGGATAGTAAAATCCCTCTAACTCTAAAAGTTCAAATGGTAGTGAAAGGGCTTCAAATTAGGTGCCTGGGCCTGCCTTGTGGGGAAAAAAAAAAAAAAAGCAACAAAAATGAGTAAGAATGACACAACACATAAAGTACTCATTATTAAAAATGTGTAAGATTGAAGATTTTAATGTTTTTTTTTAAATAGTCTATCTACAAATACTGAGATCAATCAAGGAATTGGCAGAGTTGATATCATTCAGGCAGAGAACAGAGAATTTAATAGTTCATCTCTTCTCTTTCCCCTATCTGAGCCTTGAGTTTTAACAAACAACTTAAATTAACTTCAAAATGTACTTGGAGACATTACTAAACTCTGTCCATACCAATGAATTCCAATGACGCCATTGTTTCCATGGTAACTAATGCACTTCAAAAGGGGAAAAAAATAGCAAAACTAAAAACCAGGAAAAAAAATGGAATAAAGTGGTATAAACAAAGGATAACATTTTTCCTTTGCATTTATGGAGCACTTGCTAATTTCAGATGAGATGCCCTCCCATTAGTTACACTCTGGGGCTCTTAAGTGCCGGAGTCATCATATCCACACCCCATGCAAAGCCGGGATGGCCTTTACCACGCAGCTACCCCATGGCTGTCCAACTGCTTACACAGCTCATTGCTGGGAAGTGCTCGCTTTCACTTGCGAATATTACTGAGCTTGTTCTACAGGTTTAAGAGATGTTTAAGGCATTCTGCTTCCTTTTAAAATTTTTGCTGTTTACAGGGCAAATAATTAAAACACAGGAGTGAAAAAAGAGCTGTACAATAAAGATACAGGACAATGTCCAAAAAAAGCCACCTTGGAGGGATCATGCATTTCCAGTGGCTTTCATTTCCACTCCACTTCAGCCCGACACATCTGTGACCAAGCACATGGACCTGGTCATGGCCCAGAACCGCTCCAGTTTTTCCAATTTAAACTCCAGCATCAACTTTCTGATCACAGACAGCTCTTCCAGCCCCTAACCGATCCTGCACTAGTCCTAGGAGCCTTGTGCAGCCCAAGACCCTTCCCTTGGAATACTTCCTCACGGTATTTCCTTGCTGATATCCTCAACATTTATCCTTCGGTGGCATTCACCTGGCAATAGCCTAACCTGGACTTGGTGACATCCAACCTTCTCCCCCACCCTTATGTTCCATAAGGATTCTCTGTCCTATAGTCTGGAGAAGAATCTGTCAGGACAGTTATGAGATTATTTGACTCTTTACTTATAGGGCAGTAAGTGTCAAGGCTGCAGGTAAGTGAAAACAACATTAGGACTGAATCTGGCAACTATGGCCATTAGACCCCCAACTAGCAAAGTGCATGCAGGACCTGCTCCATAGCCATAGTCACCTCAAGTGACAGCATCTGGTAAAATGGTCTCTTGTTACACATAATGATTATTTACAGAGCAGAGTTTAACAAAAACCTCTTGCTTCTGTTTCCTTGAAAATTTTTCCCTCAAGGATTTCCTGATGCTTTTGAGCGAGCTGGATGTATGCCTCCACCCTTAGCTTTAAGAATGAGCAGTTAAGCATTCACTTGTACGCTGAAAGCATGGCCGTTATCCTGACCTTGAAGTGGCAGTAACAGATCATAGGGCCCTGTTATCTAATTTCTACCAGACAAAAGGATTATGGATTACTTGTTCTCATACTTTTTGGTAGATAACCCTCTCTTTAACTATTTGCTGATTTATATTTTAAAATCCCATATCAGTAACCTTATTTAATTATCTGGGTAGGCATAACTGGTATCTGTTTATCTTGGAAGGCATACTAGGAAGTCACATTGCTTATACTAAGTGCTTCATTGAGACGGTTTTCTGTCCTAGGCAGGCCTTTCATTACCATTGCTTTACAATTTTTCCAAGCTACAATTTACAAGATAGAACACCTTGGGGGTTTTATCACTCATCCACATATAAAAGCTATCCCCAACACACTTTCTGATCACAATTTTACCCCTGCCAGTGAGAAAACCCTCAGATCACTGGGAAGATGAGCAGACGGCCTCTTCAGTTTTCATAAGAGCATGTGATCCAATCAGAGCTCCGTGGCTTGTTAGTGCATGCAGCTCTGCACGAACTGGCAAGCGAGAAGAGGTACTTATCGAAGAGGATCATCTCAGCTCCACTATTCCACTATTTCATACTTTGCAGAAGCTCTCCTGAGAGAAAAACACTTATGAAAGCTTCCCTAAGAGCCCATTTATTCTAATACGTCACTGGATCTTCTGCCATGTCGTAGTCTCATTGAAGAATGTAATGAAAGTTATGAATTCTCTCCAGACCAAACAAACACAGAGTGAACATACAATTTGGGGGGAGAGAGAATCATGAGACCTCTGAAGTTAATCCATGGACTGAAGTCTAAAAAGCTCTGCTCTATAAGCTCTAAAATCTACCCCTGAATGAAGTAAGCAAGGCTACGAGACAGCCACATAGATGGAAGCATCACAGGCCTTTGCACGGAAATGCTTGTTCTAAGCTGCCCACTTGCACAAGTCCACTTGCTTTTGCTGAGACACACTAGGAGGAAGAACCTCTATTTGTGTTAAAGAAGGTGACGGGAGTGTGCTTATATATACAGGGTTTCTTGGTTTCTGAGAATCTATGGAAGACTTATGCCTCTCTCGTCTCAGCTCTGCTTCTCTTGGGCATCAAGCTCTTTTTAACCTTGTGGAAATGAACGATTTTATAATAGTCCTATGTTTCTTTCCCCGTGGCTGCCAGAAAATTAATGGCACACTTCTAGAATGTATTTAAGTCCCTTCATGGCATGCAATTTGTTTACAGATTTCACTTTTGATTCCATTTGATTTTAATTGTCCTTTGTCTTATTTTATTGTATTTTTAATTCATTCTATTTTGCTATATTGTATAGAAAATCCTTAGATACTTTTTAGAAGACAGTGAGCTATAGATGAGTTAAATTGTAGGGGATAGAAGGAAAAAGGCCATATTTTCCACTTTTTCCCCCCACTGGTGATCTATTTAAGTGCATCTATCTAAATAATTTTCCTAAAATACTCTTGTTATTTATTTGGGAGAGGGGTCAGTGAGAGCTGCAAGTATCTGAGAGAGGTAGTAGTTGTTCAGAAAACTCATACCTAAAGGATAGTTTAGAATTCTTCTTGATTAATAGAATGTGTATACATGTTTGCACCTACATATATGTGTATATGTGTGTGTGTGTGTGTGTGTGTGTGTTTAAAGTAACCATACAGATGAAGTAAGATTTTCACACAGATTTCTGCATAGAACTGAAACTTAGATTGTATTTCTCAAAGACTTGCTTCTTCAGTTAGAAGTATCTTGTATTTTTGCAACAGGGACACATCAATGCTTACAGGTACATGGACTTTGCGAAACATCTCAGCGCCCTTGTGTGCGTCCATCAGTGCAATGTCCTGGGGCGTGGAGACAATCACAGCACCTAATCAAAAGAAAACAAAGGACAGCAAAATGACGCTATCATTTAACTCTCTATGGAAAGATTCCTTCTAAAATTACGTTGCTTACAAACTAAGACTCTCACATTAACTAGTTAGGTATACATTTTACACACGTGAATGGGAGAAATGAGGAAATGTCTACTTTGCCTTCGCATATTTCTGACTCCTCACTTCTAAAGTTACAATTGACTGACCAGTGATTCAAGATCACAGCTATATCATCAGAACCTCCTCCATCAGACAACATGCTAGTTGGGAGATGCATAGTATGCAGGCCTTACTTTCAAGAAGCTAATATTCTATCTGGGAAGACCAAAAAATGAAGGATTACAACACAGTGTGCTAAGCATTATAACAGAGGTACGTTTAAGGTGGTATGGAGTTATAAAAGAGAAATAAAGAAAAAGTTAACTAATTCAGTCTGGGGGAGAGAATGGGGAAGGTAATAGTGGATGGGGTAAGGAAGTGGGAGATGAGGAGACAACAGGGAAAAGTTTCCAGAAAGAGGTGATTCCTGAGTTCGGTCCTAAAGGTTTGTATTGTAGAAAACTCACTAGTGTGGAACACACTGTGGAGAAAAGCTTAGTGGGTGCAAAACCAGGCTCTGTGGCAGAAATTCAGATGCAAATGAGTGGTGGCTTGAACTAAGGCAGGACTGAAAGCAGGTGAAGATGGAGGCTTTCCTGGGTCTGCACTATTACTGTGGAAGTCAAATGGCTCTATGCTATAATGTTTTGAGACAAAGTGCAGTGCAATTTTTTTCTTTAAGGGAAAACACCAGAGGCCTGGATATGATTTGCAGAGGATGTGAATTTCTTACATTTTGTGGTTTCTTCCAGATGATAACATGAAAAGCAATTAGCATGAACATATCCTAGATCACCTGGATAACCATCAGCTTATAAATACACACTGCCATGACTTTCAGAGCCCCAAACCATCAAACTGGTACCAAGTGGCAGTACTTCATCTAATGGAAACAGAGGTAGGATTAACCATAAGTAACTGAGTACACCAACTGAAGGTCAAAGGATACTACAGAGTTATGTCTGAAGATGTCAGAATAGAGAAAATTGGCAGCAGAACCAAGTTAGCACATAGCACATGGCAATACAAGCATGCCAAACTCAAGTGTGCAATAGCTGCAAATTCATCTTGCAATAGGTATTTTCATTTCAGCAAAAACTTCATCTTTCACATTAAATGAATATCATTAATTTGAATATTATTGATTTTGTAAGTTTTACTTGTGTTTAATTTGTAATTTTTTAAACTTTTACAAAATTACATAAGAGCTATAAGCTTAAGGAATTCATGTTTACACCTAGTTAAGTAGTCTTATAACAAAAATAAGTTATAAGATGGGGTATGGGACAGAAAATGTTTCCTTTAGAAGGAGGCTCTATTCATTACTCACGTTAGAGAAATACTAGCTTCGGAATTCAAACAGAAGCAGAATTCAAATTTTTATTCCATAGCCAATTACCTGTGTGACTAGGGCAATCACTTAATCTCTCTAAGATTCCGTTTCTTCATCTACAAAATGGCATAAAAACACTTAGGTCACAGGGTGAAACAACGAAATGAACTGAAGTACATAAAATGCTTGACATGACGTATAGACAAACATTCAATAAATGGTAGCTATTGTTACTAATATCATTACCTTTATTACTGGTATTAATAAAATGTCTTACAAGTTGCTGGGAAGGTCATTTTCATATTTGCCATCAGGCAGTTCATCCTACTTTCCAAATTGTTCCATGGACCACTGCATCCTTCTATTTTGATTTACTCTGCCCAAGAAACCAAAAACCAGTCAAAGTTTTCTTTCCTTTCTTTTTAAAGATTGATGGAAGTCACATCTCTGCAAAAATTATACTCAGATCTACTCTACACATCCAATATGTTTCCACAATTCGCCACCTTCTAGATTCATTTGCCAATCTAGTTCACTGTGTTTTCATATCCAAGCATTTGGAAAGGATCTAATTCCAATTCTGCCCCCATCTAGCTATGTGGCTAACCTTGGGCAAATAACTCAGAACCACTCTAGGTCTCAATCTCCTTAACTATAAAATTAATGCAAGGACCAGACAGTCTTCCCAGTCTCAGCTAGCTCTGATTATGTGATTTAGCATTCCCTCCAAACAAGTTTCCAAAACTACCCCTGTTCAACATGACTGCTTCAGTAAACCTATTTGAGCATGAAATACTACCTCCTCCAATAATTATGGCCCCTCAATCTCAGAGCCATTCTTCACATGTAACAGAAACCCCCTTAGCTATTTCCTCCAAATTCTCTCCTTAGCTACATACTAGTATGTAAGGAGTTTTCTATAGCATTATTCCTAAAAAGTATCTTTAGCTTTCATATGATATAAACATTTTATTGTTTTAAATACCCTTTCTCTATATTTGTATTACCACTGCACAATGTAGTTTCATGGAAAGTTATGATTTTTCTCATTTTTTTAATCAAACAAAACTAATGATACAATGTATTGCACAAAATAGACACTTAACAAAGGATTAGTGATTTAAACAATTTTCTATTTTCAAATCATCTATTCTAGACTACTCTTATGTGAACTTAGTTGGTAATGCCTTCAACTAGGAGTCAAGAGCTCTGGATTCTGGTTTTGTTGGCTACGCTAATATACTATATAACCTTGCTCACTAAATCTCAATACATCTCAATTAACTCCTCTATATGGTGAACCTATTTCCATTGGTCTTATTTCATTTAAAGAGCTGTTCCATTATTTAAAAATATATATAAAAGTGTTATGAAAATGTTCAATGACATTATTTTTTTTAATGAGATAATACTCCCTTTATTCTTTTTTGGGGGGAGGGAAGAACAATGTGTTTTCTCCAGGGTCCATCAGTTCCAAATCATTGTCCTTCAATTTAGTTGTGGAGGGCGCAGCTCACTGGCCTGTATGGGAATCAAACTAGCAACCCTGTTGTTCAGAACTTGCACTCTAACCAACTGAGCCATCCGGCCACCCCTTCAGTGACATTATTTTGGTATCTCTAAGGCCCTAGAGAGAGGGATTAAAGTGACTTGGTTTTCTCCGCAGTACTTAATTCTAACACAGTATCACAAATAAGTATCCACGCTATCTGAGTTTCTTTGTAATCTAAATAGCACCAGTCATACATGATTAACAACAACTTTTTGACAGGGATAATGATCATCTTCCATGTCCCATCAAATGCTCACAAAACATGTCAAATTATTCCATTGGAACTACCAGCCACGTTGATAAAGAATTTTTGGTGTAAGATATTTTTTTACTGAAATATATGTCCTTAACTAATGTCTAAGCCCTTAACCACGATGCAATCAGTCTTTAGGACACTGTTCTGAGGAAAATATTTCTAGCCTTCATTAAAGAATACAAAAACACCCATAAATCACTACCTCTTTTGTTGTACCTAATTTTAGTACATCATGTAAGTAAGCATTCCAGACAGCCCTGCAATAACCTTTAGAATTTATGATAAGGAAATAAAGCAAACAAAAAAATAAACCAAACCTTCAGTAAAATTAAATTTAATGATTAATCAATGTGTGAATTACAACCCAGACTTTTAAATTTTAAAGGAATTATATCAATTTTTCTTATTGATGTATCTCTTAAAATATGGTCTCCAAATATGATATTTTATCGTTATGATTCTTGGCTTTCTACTTAATAAATTTTAATTTTTCCTCAGGGCTCGTGGTACATGAAGCAATGAACCAGTCTTTTCCCTTTATAGCAGGGGTGTCCAAACATTTTTCAACGTTTTTCACCAAAGGCCATATGCAGTAAAATACACAAACAGCTGGGCCACTCACTCGAGGTGAAGTACGTATTGCCTTACCTGGTTTATTTAAGTAAACTAAATGTTTTTGGAATTTGCTGCGGGACAATTAACAATGGATTGCGGACCGCAGTTGGCCCACGGGCCGCAGTTTTGACACTCCTGGTTTATAGCATCACTGATGATGTCACTTCAGCTTCGTGATGGTTTGTTAGAAAACTTGTACTCCCTCTACTGACCACCAGGAATGTCAGTTGCAACAAAGAGAATGTTTCATTTGCAATAAATGGAATTATTTTCTGGGGATAAAGACACAGTATCATAAAGTACCTACATTAAAGTAAATTTTCTATCTATTTTCTAGGGTAAATGTCTAAATTTAAACAACTAAATAATATTGTTTAAATGCTATTTCCCAAGTTGTAATCTTTCTAAAAGGCTTTTTATCGGCTGAGATTTACTATAAAAGGTTAATTGTCTGGTGGATTCTCACAAATATGTAAACACCCTAAAAAAAAATAATTACTGTCGTAACTGCTAATTCTCTTGACTATTAAGAGGAAAATCTATTTATAACTGCATATCTGGATTTGGGTCAGAGTTCAGAGTAGTTAAACATTTAAACCTGATTATTCCAGATGTTAGGCTGATCACAATTACACCAGTGTGGAACTATTCAACTATGCCATTCTAAGTCTCCAGGGCATAAATTGTATATAATTCCCATGCCTAACTGAGAATTTCAGTGTTGCAACCTAATAAATATGTACAACAAAAACTGCTCCTAATTATACCTGGACCAATAATTCCATGCCTTAAAACTCAAGCACATCACTGTAAAGTTGACTGAGACATAAAAGAACAAATTAACTGCTAGTCAATGTTCACAGTGCTCTAATATTTAGTGCTGCCGATTATCCTTGATTTATTTAAAGATACTTGCACCAAAAGAAAATAATCATTCAACTTCTGCTAGCTTAACATAAATAATACCACATATACAATTAACTATAAAGCATATTGGCTTTGTTATTTTTTAGCTGTCTCCTGTCTCTCCTCTACAACCCCCAAACCCCCTGAATTATAAACATTATTTGCTGTAAGATCAAGGGATGTCCACTAATATTAATATCAGATTAAGTAAAATATGATTAAAAAGGTAAATTCACTTCAAATGTACCCACAGACAGTGTTTCATCAGGAAATATAAATAATTCTTTCATGAGTCACTGTTTTGAACTCTATGCTCCATTCCAACAGAGAATTTACTATAGTCACAAAGGGGATATGTTTTATTAATTTAAAGATCAACCATTACTTTGCTCACTTTAAAAATGAATTTTGTTACAGGAAATTATGTCAATTGCTGCCCAAAAGAATTATAAAACACAATAATTAGGGGAAACTACAGTATTTCAAAGTCACTGGTGAGACAGAGCATGTGCACTTTGGAAATTTAATTAAGAATTCAAGTTCGTCAAAGGAATCTAGATGCACACCTGCTGTTTAGGGACAAAGATTGGCTCAATAATGGAGTAAACAGGTAATATGCTTCCAATCGCTTCACCTTAATGACGTAAACAATGAATTCACCAGGGCCACCTGGATTGCCTTTCATTAAGGAACCAACCACTGGGGACAAGTGAGAAAATTACCTTCAAAGTGCTACATCAAACTTCATACTTGATGTTGAAACCTTGAAAACATTATCTGAGGTTGGAAATGCAAAAAGGATACTGACACTCTATTTCTACTGAACATTTTATTGGAGAAACTGGGTCACTCATACACTGTTGGTGGAAATGTAAAATGGACAGACACTTTGGAAAATACTGTGACAGTTTCTTTAAAAACTAAACATGTAATAACTACGATGTACACGTGAAACTAATGTAATATTGTATGTTAGCTATATTTTAATAAAAATCTTTAAAAAATTTAAAAAGTATTTCAGAGGTTTTAAAGAGCTTGAGCTGGAACCAGCTTTCTCATGCATTCTCTCTCTCTCTCTCTCTCTCTCTCTCTCTGTCTCTCACCCTCGCTCCCTAGCTTCCTCTCTCCCTCTCTCCCTCATTCTTATCCACCCCCTACTTCTGATGTTTCCAGTAAAGTTAAGACAAAATACACGCTTCTTCCCAGTCTTGAATCCATCTTTATGCTAATCAGGAACCACCTTGGGGGGCTTACTTGTTGTACATACATGTCTCCACAACTCAGAAAGCTTTTTTGTTCTTCTGTAAGCGTCTGTTCATGTTGAGCTCTTAGATTCAGTATTTTGTATTTCAAAATCTGTTCGATGTGCATGTAGTTCAGCCTGCCCATGCTCACACTGAGCCACCACCAAAGGCTTGTTTGTTTAATAACGAAACACATTCCTTTTTACACACATTCTTTCTCGAATATAAACTCCAGAGACGAGAACTGCTACTCCCCGATTACCCTAACTTTATTTAACCAGGTAGATTTCAGGAAACAGAGACTGAGACTTTATGTGGAAAAGCTCTGCTCCATTTCTAAATACTGTCAGACTTCAGATGTGAAGACATTCTTTAGAGCTATACTTCAGGTTCTGATCAAATTTCAACATCTATGACCAAGCGCAAACATTTTTAAATGATAGATTGTGGAACCTGTACTTTTTTTACATATAAATGTTTAATGGGTTTAAAAGTAGTTTTTAATATGAATCTGATTACCCATTGGCCATTATGCTATACATTGAACTTTAAGACATAAAGGAATTTTAGCTGTCAGGCATATCATGAAGGAAGCACCCAGAAATTCTTAAAAGACAAAACTGAATGAACTATCTCAGAAGCTTCCCTTCCAAACACAGGCTAGATAATCAAAGAATTCAAATATCAGATAAGTTGGTAGACAAAGTGATTCTGAAAGCTGACTATGTAAGAATCATTTGGAAAAGCTTTTAAAATCCTGGGTGTTTCCATTCATGGTTCAGAGTTGTTAATTCTCAGACTATTTCTTTGAATTATTAACTGATACACTGTAACTTCTACCTACAGTGCATGTTGACTCAAAGAAAGGCCCTAAAAAGTTTATTTCTGCTTAAATTTAGATTGGAAGCGTTGTTGTTCATTAACCAATGGTATTGTATTTAATTTTATAATTTGATTCCCAATCTAACGAAGACTAAAGTTTCAGACTAAGTACTAGGAAAGCCGGAAAAAGTAAAACCTTGGGATACAGTTTCTAGTCTTTAACACTTGGCTACAATTTGTGTGACAACAAAACAAATTTATTTTGTAAAAATTTTTTATAATTTGGTGAATAAAACAATAATTCTCTTCTACATCATGCAATTCTTGCCAAATATCCATTACTTATAAGTCTATCCAACATTTGCATGGAAAGATGGTGCAACTGGAAGAAGTCCAAAATTAACCGTCTCCTTTAAAGTTCCATTCTGCAAATCGAAAATGTAAATGAAGCTATAACATCTTTGAATATTAGGAAAAACTATGACCTAAGTCTTCCACCTTTAAAGTACAAGCACGTTTCTAGCTACATAGCTTGAGGTCATTATAAATTGCAAAACTGTAGGGGAAACATATGACTAAAATCCAAACTAGACAAGTATTTTACTTTGAGTTTTCAATGGTTTTCCAAAAGATTAGCATTAGATGCCTTTCAAGAAGTACTGTTTTAAAGTTGAAAACAATTAAGAAGAGGAAAAAACAGTAATTTGAAACAAATAAAAGATTTGATTTACTTTATATAAGTGAAACCACTATGTTTCTTTTGCTTTGAAAGAATAAATGTAAGATAATCTAGGAAATTATTTGAAAGAATAAATGTAAGATAATCTAGGAAATTATTTCAAGTGATGGTTTGTGGTCATTCACTTATCTAACAATAAATAGCAACAATAAGTTTCTGATCCTCTAAACCCCACTCAGTTTCCATATTATAAAAACTACTGTGCAAATTGGTAGTCAAAGAGTATGACCATAAAAGAGATAACTGATTAAGCCAAGCAAATTGCTGGTGGAGGGGAAAATACCAGTGTGGACTCATACAGCTTTTTCTCAAGAATCTCTGATGAGTAAGAGGTCAGTTACTGTAGCAACAGGTCCAATGCCTTCTACAAGCAACAAATGCCTTTCTCTTTAACAATGACTGAAATATTAAGGTGACTTAATTAAAAATTCCTACCCCATTCCATTTAAATGAATGAGAGGCAAATAAAAGGCCTCTGGCTTCCTTCCATCTATAGGATCCAGACAGGAAGGGTCCTAGACGGAAGAAAGGGCACCGTCTCATTTTCATAATGCAATACCAGCCTGCTAGAGTGCGGCTTCTCTTGAGCCCATGGATATTTTAGCATATTATCTAGTTGACCACTCTGCTCTGCACAGTAGCTTCTTCCTCTCTAGGAGGAAGAAATCAAAACACGACCTACACTAGGACTAGCCGGCCATTTTAGGGGCTACTTCTGCCCTTCTCAGAAAGAAAAAGAAAGAGCACAAAGAAGGGACCATGATGGCTTCCCTCTCAGCTGCTCAGTCTTTGTCCCTTCTATGATAAGAATAATTTCCAAAAGTTTTATTCCTGTATCAGTCTTTACTGAATAAAGCGAAGGGGCAATTTTTTTCATAACCCTAACCTATCAAAATAAACTCTTTTCTCCATTACTCCCCACTAAACAAAATATACTTATATCACTGCTTCTCTTAGTACAAATATTCTGTCCATAAATTTGCTGACAATACAATTTTGTCCTGTGATACAGTATGGATTTTCACTAATTTGACTGTATTACCAGTATCTCTATTAGCTTGCAAACTTAGAGGGCACAAATCTTTGCTTTGTATTTCATCTAATGCAACCCACTGATTCACAATTACAATGAGAACCATGAAGAAGAGAAGCGATTCTGGGTATTTTCCAGATAATATCTATGCTCCACTTCCTTTCTCTCCCAAGCTCTGCTTCATTCTCCACCCCTCTCTGTCCTGACCAGTGTCTGCATGGCTGACTTCTGTGGACAGTGTCACCTTAGTCTCCTTACCCTCTGACTTCCGATAGGGATCTGCCACCAGGAGGTACCAGCAGGATCTGAGGCTGTGGGAGGAGAAAAAGGTTGGAGTATTGCTATGTGTCTCCTACACTGCTCCGCCCTACACTGCAGGAGTCCTGGCCTTAGCTGTGTTTCTGTGAGGCCACAGCTCCCAAAAGGTAGCCCCTTTTCTGTCGTTCCAGCAGTCACTGGGTTGCACGGACACCGTTCACTCCCTTGCCGCTTCAGGCAGAGGGACAGTAACAACGTCCTATTAGTCTTTGGGGACTTCGCCATCCCTTGTTGGATTCCTTACTGCTGCTCACACTTCTGTAACTAGTCCCTTCATTAAACTCTGTTCTATTACTTCCTTTTGAGGTGTCATCGGTTTCCTGCCAGGCTATTACAGCAAGCTTAACATAAATAACTTACTAAAATTCTCTAGTCTCTCAAAAAAGAAACAAACTCTTCACTTAATTCCAAGAGTTAAAATCAAATTAAGGTAGTCTACAGAGAGTCATACAGAGGACCTCAGTTGAAGCAAAGGAAGAAAAAAATAATTTAGGTAACATACATTAGAATTCAAGTACTAGCACCTGCAAGTACTTATTATTTCAAAAATAATTTTTGAAAATTATTTTGAAAAATTTCAAGGAACTTACAATGTTCCTCAAAGAAATATTAATCCTCTTCTATTATGAAAGATTAGTTAAGTGTTCAATAATTCCCAAAAGTTCATCAAAATGCATTAAAAAAAAAATCCAGAAGTCAACCCTGCAATCTACCCAATTCAGTAGCTTTAATTTACAAGCTACACAAACAAACCACAAGCAAAAACCCAGCAACAACCCCAACCCCAAAAAATTAGTAAGAAAAAGAAAACAAAATCAGTACTAACAACTCTGCCTTTTCCCCTTGGCAAGTTCAACAAGACAAGAGCAAATCCAAAGACTATAATTGGTTACTTCCCATCCTTTATCCTGTCTCCTTTCCCGCCAGCACTTACTACAACTACTAGGTATTTGTAGTATGAATGATTCAGTAGTCCACGTAGGCTCAAATTTATTTATTTTATTTATTTACTTTTTTTAAGGAGGCCGAAGCTCACAGTGGCCCATGTAGGGATCGAACCGGCAACGTTGGTGCTACCAGCACCACGCTCTAACCAACTGAGCTAACCGGCCACCACAAATAGGCTCAAATTTAAATCATTAGCCACTAATATTGCTGTCAACATATTTATCACTATTGATGCTACACAGCACTTTTAACACAAATAAGATGATTTTTTTTTCTTTGAAGGTTCTTCTTATAATGAGTCTGTCATCCATCCCACGGCATAAAAAGGAACACATACAAGAAGTTGCTAATTAGCCTTCAGCAAGAGGGTCTTCTGGCTTGTGCGGGTCTGCCTCTATGAATTTTCTAAATGGATGTCCCTTTCCAAGTATAAAACATTTAATTTCATTCTCCATATGACTTAGAGAAATGCAAAGTTGAAATAAAACCCTTTTCTAACTCAACATTTCACTGCATAACCCCCCACAAAACTCTTTTAAAGTGTTTAGTTTCTAAAAAAATAGCATACATTTAGGTGGAGCTTTTAAATTCATCATCTCATTGGATCCTTATATCTGTGGGATAGGCAGGTGTTCCACAGGTAAGGCTAAAGAGTCAGAGAGGCAGTTAGCACCTGACTAAACATCCCTGCAAGTAAGAGAATTTCTTATTATCTTACAATGGAGAAATGCTAGTGATTGTCATCAGTACTTTAATACAGAGCCTGAATGAAACCAAATAGCAAGTGCCCACATGCATAATATATCTCAGATACCAAAACAAAGTTAATACTAAATGGTATCAACTGACCACAAGGATAGTACAGGAAAAAGAATAGCATAAATCAATCTAAAATGAAATGTATTTTTCTCTCAAAGGGGGAGTAAAATCAAATGTGTTTTTAATAAATGCTTTCTTTCATTTATACATAGAAAAAACACCTAGGTAAAAGCATCAGGGGGTGACCAGTTTGCTCACTGGTTAGAGCAGAGTGCTCCCAACACCAAGGTCTCCAGTTCGATTCCCACATGGGCCAGTGAGCTGTGACCTCCACAACTAGATTGAAAACAACAACTTGACATGGAGCTGATGGGTCCTGGAAAAACACACTGTTCCCCACTATTCCCCAATTAAAAAAAATAAAAAGCAGCAGTCAGGGTTGGAGAGATTACAGGAATGAGTTAGCAGAGTGGTAAGAAAGATAAAGGGGCACAAATCTATTCACATAAACAGTGATAAGAGCCAACTAGCTTTGGCATTTAATCAATCGTTATTAACTGCATAACCCATTGCCCAAGTACTGTAAAAAATACTATGATAAAGAGAAAAAAATTTTTGCATTCAAAAGCTGTTTGCAGCCTAGTTGGGAAGATAATATAGACACACAGATAAAACACGCATTGTTGATTCAACATTTCCTGAGTGGTTACAGTAAGACACTGAGTTTGGCACTGTGAGAAATACAAAAATGAATGCAACAGAGAGCAACAATCTGCTATCAAAGATAGCACAAATATGCAGGTTTTGAATGGAGAACACGAGAAGGTCCAAATAAAATGCCATGTGAATTCCAAGAAGGGAGAAATGTCTCCTCATTGGGGGTTTGGAGAAGATGACAAGCAGTAAACATTTGAAATAAAGGGTATGCAGGATTTGGGCACTCACGGATTGGGGAGGAAAGCTGTTCTAAGTGAGGGTCTGCAGTCTGTAAAGACAGACTTTGGAAAGTAAAGGGAAGAGACAGGGGCCAGTGAGTACATATGAATTTGGGGGAGGGATCCCAGGGTACGTGAAAGAGTTTAGTGAGAAGGATAGAGAAGTCAAATCAAAGGGGGACTCCAAAGGGAGTCTAAATAGCTTATGTGGTTTATGGTAGACGAGACATAAGAAAAGGTACAACATAGAGTATCAAGAAGAGTTCTGAAGTCCATAATAAGAAGAAAGGAAAATTAGGGTTATAATTAGAGAGTAGATAATTCAGTTAGGCGTAGAAAGGCAGACATGATTCTGACAGGCTGTTCCAGATTATATAAATTGATGAAAGCCGTGATTCAAACCAGGCCAGCACCTCTTTAGTTGATGTCCTTCCCTCTAAGTCCTAGATGTTTTTGGTATTTCCGTATATGTGTGAGCTCTGAAATGACACCAGACTGAATAAAACCAAATCTCAGGAACTAAACCTTTGACAAACACACACAGACACAATCACTTGCACCTCCCTCTACCTCCCTCTCACATCCTTTTAAATAGGGTACTTTCATCTTTCACTATTTTTTTCAAATTATAAAATTAACACACGGTTCACTGCAGAAAATCTAGTCTTTTCATTGCTATTAATTTTAATTGTGACATAATCACCCACAGTATGAGTGCACTAACACTGATGCCTGCAATTCCATCCTGAGAGTCGGCGTGCCAGGGAACTAGCCAAATACCAAGACCAGTACAATCAGCCCCAAAATAATAATCATCTTTCCAAGTTTCATTTGGGGTTCGGCTCTGAAAGATCAAAGGAGATTGCTTCTAGACTGCCTCCAGACCTTTCCACAGCAATCTCTCAAAAGTCAAAAAAACACAAACAAAACACCAATATTATAAACACCAATACAGACCACTGGTCGGATACTCCTCATACAGGAGTGCACAGGTTCAGGCATATTCACGGACAAATTTATTTTTATCAGAGATCACCTAGATTAGAATTATTTCAACCTAAATGGGTTTAAATGGACTAGAACTAAACTCAGAAAACCAATCAGTCATACATTGTTGGATTTCGTATGAGGGCAGTTTGATGTAGAGCAGGACTGTCCAAACTTTTTTCAGCGTTTTTCACCAAGGGCCACAGGCGGTAAAATACACAAACAGCCGGGCCACTCACTCGAGGTGAAGTACGTATTGCCTCACCTGGTTTATTTAAGTAAACTAAATATATTTTTGGAATTTGCTGCGGGCCAATTAACAATGGATTGCGGGCTGCAGTTGGCCCGTGGGCCGCAGTTTGGACACCCCTGATATAGAGGTTAAAAGCATGAGCTTTAAACTCAGTCAGAACTGATATCAACCTCAGCTATGACCCACTGTACCTGTGTGACCTTGGGAAAGTTACTTAATCCTTCAAAGATTTAAGAAAATAGGGATAATATAACACCTGTGATAATTAAATGTAAAAATTAATATATGGAAGACTATTGTTAAATGGCAGTTTTTTAGTAACAGGCAATCATTATGGTACCAATTTATACAGAAATCTATTGTCCCTAAAGAAATAGCGCTTTCTATTTACTTTTATAAAATTAAAAATTCATTATAGAAAATTTCAAAAATACTGATACACAATAATGTTATTTTCATAGTCCAGAAATAACTAAGTTTGTGTATTTTCAAAAGCATCTTTAGTACTTGGCCCTATTTCTTTTTAATGGATCAGACTTGGGAAATGAAATACATGTTACGTTTCCATAACAGAAATATATTAATAGAACACTAGAAGTTGCACTTTCAGATTTCTTCCCCTTAGGCCAAGAAAAAGCAAAGCAAACCAGGCATAGTGCTATCTTGAATGCTCTCCAATGTATCATATTTATTCTTCAAGGCTCATCTCAGTGAAGTGTTTTATAATTCCCCTCAGACCCATGCTCTCTTCTTCCCTGAACGCCCATATAGCACTCTCGTGCTCTGCACCCCAGCTATTCCTGTTCTTTGCTTACCAGTCACTCCCTCCCCCACTGCCCAACCCCTTACTCTGTCTTCAAGAGCTGGAGCTTTTAACCTGAGGACTGTGAGCCTCACAAAATTATACTAAAAATAGTGTTTCTGTAGGTACAAATACATTTTCCTGGAAAGAATCCATATACTCATCAAATTCTCAAAAAAGGTCCGAGACTCAAAAAAGGTACGGAACTCTAGAGAAAGACTTGTGATTTAATTATTCTTGAATCCTCTACAGTAGCATCTACTTTTATATGGCTAAATGTTAGTTGATTTAAAATTTTATTGATAAATCATAAAATTAATGTTAGGTTTTTGTTTAATGCAATCTTTTAAATAACATTTTCCTCATTCCTCATTCCCTCATTTTAATATATACTGTTTCTGAAAAGAAATGGTGGTTACTAGGAGCTAGGGGGAGAAGGGAATTGAGAGTTATTGTTTAATGGGTACAGAGTTTTGAAGGGGAAGATGAAAAAGTTCAGGAGATGGATGGTGGTGATAACTGCATAACAATGGGATGTACTTAATGCCACTGAACTGTTATGTATATTTTATTGCAATAAAAAAATACTGCTTTTTATTCTCATATAATATTAATCACCTACTACAGGACAGGAAAGGAATAAGAAATATACTGGTTAACTTTTAGGATATAAGAAAAAGTCCTCAAAGGAGAAGCAAATCTTAACCCCAATCTCCACACTGTTGGTTTTAGAGTATAAGTACAAATTAAAACACCATGATATAATCATAAATCCTGTCCAAACAGAGGAGCTGTTATCTGAGTAAACAAAGGTAAATTGCTTAGGGACATCAGTTTATCTGTGTGAAGCAAATTAAACTTTTTCAGGGTAACAAGTCACAACTCAGGGGATAATAATAACTTAGTCCAATTTTATCAATGTATTATCCACATGAATAATGTAAGCATTTTGGAAACCGGCAATAAGCATTTCAAGGTGCCAAGAACACATTTTATTCAATAAACATTTAGGGAGTATTCTCAAGATTGAGAAATATAAAAGTCCCAAAACTACTTAAAAAAAGAAAAAGCAGGCTACATAGTATGCTGATTACAAAAAGGAAGAATTAAGTTCTGATGTTACCTCACTTTACTCCCATCTCATACTTTACAGCTTGCCTCACTAAAGAAAAAGTCTCAGACTCCATTAGGTTATAAATATATTTAAACATCAAAAATATTCATATTAATGATGCTATATGAGTATTTCCAAACAATATATATATCTTTCAAACACCTAGATTCTAAACCTTTTGATGATTAAATGTCAGTGATACCTCTTTGTTATTTATTACCAATAAATAACTTGCAAAGACATTTTAAAAATTTGCAAAGACATTTAAAAAATTCCATTTTACCAAAAAAATTTCTTATGCCTATGTAAGAGAGAGTTACATCTATTTCTCCAGTGGAATCTAGGGAAATCCTTAGAAACAGATTCAACATAAAAGCTAACTACTAATATTTAAATTGCCTATCATAAAAAATATACCCACTACCATATCGTAGAATTGTGCATTCGAGGTAAGCTAATATGTTTATTGCTCTCTTGACATTAACATTAAATAATTAGCTGAATATAAAATTTTCCCATTGTGCATTTACCAAAAAGCCAAATTTTCCTGATAGTTACTCTAATTCAGTAGTATTTTACTCAGTTAATATTTACTGTGTGCCCACCACGTATCAGGCACTGGGCTGTAAGTGTTGGACAGCTGTGAACCAAACAGCCATGTTTACCCTAAACAACACTCAAGTACTACTGCTTTTCTAGAACGCAGACGTATACCACCACCTTTTCAAAGTGCCTTTGTGTTTATGTAAACATACTCTGTTTCTGTAATATTTTGAAAAGTTCAATTTATGAGTCTGATCTCTAGAGTAAAATTTAAAAATGATTATGTTTTTAAAGACATAAAAATGTTTGCCGGTCCTAAGTTTGTTTTCTGTATGGCAAAAGCAAAACATCAAAGATAGCACAAATTACTTGAAACCTTAAGATTTACCTGAAATGGGAACATTCTGGGAGACTGATAACTGCACATCTCCAGTTCCTGGTGGCATGTCAACAACTAAATAGTCCAGTTGACCCCAATCTACCTAAAAACCAAGATGACACAAATAACATCACTACATAGCAACTACAGTGAATAGTGATTTAAACAATAAATGTATTAATAAGAAATCTAAAATAATAGCTTTCACTTGAGCAATTACTAAATGCCAGGGACTGTGCTGAGAATAGATGTATGAATGATAAACAAATGAATGAAGAAATAAGAGACGGTCCCTGACTCCAGCAGACCTTCTCTGAATAAGGTTAAATTTCCAAATGATGCCCCTTTCATCCCCCACGCGTACACTAACAGTGAACCCATTTCACAGTGGGCTTCTATTCAGGACCAATCATTTATTTTCATTGGGAATAGCCAATATTTTATCAAAGAAGGCCTTAGCTTTTTGTCCTTTGGGTGTTTTTTTTTTCATTTGGTTTGGTACAGTATGTCCTATGGCAGATCCTAATAGAATTTTTTAAGTTTACAATTTTTCCTTGATTAAACACTCTAATAATGAAAACCAAAAGTTAAGATCATTTTAGAGATATAACTAGAGATCTAACACTATAATACTTTCTTTCTTTCCAGGCATTTTTCTAAGTTCTGTACCTAAAAATTCAGCTATATAACTAAGCCCTCAATGCTCAGCCTCAATTTAGACAGGTCCCAAGAGTACCTCCCAAGGCTCTTGTCTCCTCAGATGCTTCTCCCTCTGAGTCCCCAGTCTCAGTGAATGGCCTTAGGTTCTTCAGTTGCCAAAGGCGGAAGCTTGGAATCACACTTACCTCTTCCCTTTCCCTCACTATCCTAGTCACTCATTCTGCTTTCTTAAAATCTCTCAGTTGTATCCACTTCTCTCTTCCCCACTGCCAAGAACCCAACAGAGGCCACAACCATCTGTCACTAAAGCCTCTGAACCAAACTCTCTGCTCCAGCATTGCCCATCTAATCTGTTCCCAGCACCAGTGAAAAATGGTTCATCTAAAATGCAAGTCTGATAGTGCCATTTTTTTGTTTAGAACTCTTCTGTTGCTTTTAGGATAAAGCTCCAGAAGCTTAAGCTTAAGCTCCAGAACACTGCTTGGTCTTTTTCACTTACTAATTCCTCCTTATTCTTCAGATCCCAGCTTGAAATTTACTTCCTCTAATTTCTAGATTAGATTATGGTGTTCCTGCTATGTACTTCTCCCAATCATTCATTCATTCAATCATTCAACAAATGTTTATTGGGTACCTACTGTATATTAGGCATTGAGCTAAGTATTGATAATTAAATGGTATCATGGTTCGTAGCCTCACAAAATTTATAATATAGAAGGAAACACCTATTAAGCACATAATGAAATAAACCTGTGCAAAGAAAGAGATTAGTAAGTGTGAGAAACTGAACGAAGATCAACATAGCTACCGTGTTTACCCGAAAATGAGACGGGGTCTTATATTAATTTTTGCTCCAAAAGACGCATTAGGGCTTATGTTCAGGGGAATGTCATCCTGAAAAATCATGCTAGGGCTTATTTTCCGGTTAGGCCTTCCTTGGGGGGAAGCACGGTAGAAAACAGTGAGTGAGGAGAAGGGTGGCATTCATTTACTGTTGTGTCATTATCTGTTTTCTCACGAAACTGAAGCTGAGTTAGAATACCCAACACAGAACAGATACACTGGAGATGCTTAATAACTTTTATTTCAAGGAATTAATGAATAAATGAACATATGCAAAGGTTGGAGAATTTTTAAAAAATAAGTGGAAATCATACTGTGTATATAATTCCATATTCTGTTCCTTAAAACTTAACGATGTGAAATAAGCCTTTTCTATATAACCATGTATTTTTAAAATTAAATTTTAGATGACATTGAGTTAAATGGATTCATTCATGTATTAACACATTTATTCAACACATATTAATTGATTTTTGTTTTTGTTTTTGGAGGGCGCAGCTCACAGTGGCCGACGCGGGGATCGAACCCACAGTGTTGGTGCTATCAGCACCACGCTCTACCCAAGTGAGCTAACCAGCCATCCCAAACACATGTTAGTTGAGGATCAATTAGTGTCGGGCACTGTTCCAGGTGATGGGAATAGAGCAGTGAGGAAAACAACATTCCAGCCACCATGGAACTAACATTTTAGTGAAGGAGACAGACAGACAGAAAGAAAGACAAATCAAAGAGTAAAACTGTGAAGAGAGCAAGTATCTCTTACTGTACAAAATTATTTGGTTCCTGATTCAGATACCTAGATGAAATAGCAAGAAATATATATTTTTTAAATCTCTTCAATTCCTGATTTTCAAAAAGCAAGTAGCAAGAGTTCAGACAGCAAAAGATTTATCAAAGAATTTCTTTGAATCTCCTCAGTTCCCAAGGTCAGATGGCAAAGAATACTTGAAGAGGAGGGAAAAAAGGATGGAATGGTGGAAGGTGCTACCTCAGACTGGGTGGTCAGAGCCCTGAGTGAAGTGAGAAAGTAACTGATGCAGTTATCTGAAGGAAAGCATTCCAGGCATAGCAAGCGTAAACGCAAAGGCCCTAAGAGGGGATATGCTTGGCTCATCCAAAGTACAGCTGGGAAGTCAGTAGAGCCTGTCTAAAACAGCACCCCCAAACATCAATCTCCCTCCTTCTCTGACTGTTTTTCTTCAAAACATGAATAGTATCTGACATTAGATATTGACTTGGCTTTTGGGAATTCTATGATATTTCTCAAACACAAGTACTTGCTACTGATGTAATGACACATTTTAAGAGAATGATAAAATGATGAACATAAAGTAGTTCATTTTCAATATAGGGTTCCAGGGTTTGAAAAATAGTTACCTCAAAGTTACCCATGACCATCATCTATGAAACTATCTACAAAAAAAAAAAAAAAGATACAGGACACATTTCATTTTCTATCCTAGCAGTGAAACTCCCGGCACTGGCAGACTGACAAGGTCTCTTTGTTTCAGAGAACATCAAATGACTGGTGCCGACAATTTATCATTGTTGTTCCTTGGCATTTAATCATATTTATCACGTTGGCTCCAATTTCTTAAAAAAGAACTGCTATTAAGGTTCCAAGGAACTAAAAATACTTCCCTGTTAAGGCAGTTAATTTCAAATGACCCTTAAACTGAATTTAAACGATCTGGAAAACAGAACCTGGCCCAGCACCTTCCCCACACACAGTAGGCTTTCCGCTTGCTGACTTGAATTGACATCAGTCAATTGAGTCATCTTGAATTGAGTTCCAGTTTTACAGCATTTATTAATACTAACACTGAAATATACTGGCTGCCAGAAAGTTCCAGTTCGCTCGATTTTAGAATGTCCCAGCCATCCCGGGTCTGCCAGCAAGGCCAACGCAAGCCTAGTGAAAATAACAGCAATTGGGGTGGACCCCGGGCCTTGGGGAATCTGGGAGGAAAATCATTGCCGAGAAAGAGAGGCAGAGCTACAGCCTGCTAGGCTAGAGCCTGAGTAGTAGCCCAGAAGAATTAATCGTCTAAGGGGGAAAAAAAAAAAAAAAAGGTGCAGCTAAAGAATAAACAGAGCAATCATGAAGCAGGAGAAATGGGACAAAATCTAGATTGAATCATTTAAAAGTGGGCATGTCCAGGCAGCCCGTTCACATGGTGCTTGGAATATTCCATAAGTGATAGGGCAAATTCTTAAAGGAAGTTGGGCTGGGCCAGACATTGCCTCTTTCCTTCCTGTCTGCTCTTAATTACTGACTGAATAGACTTGACTCATAATTAGCAGCTCTCAAAGTAGTGTCCTTGTGTCTGACCTTGGCCAAGTATCTGTTGCTACTTCTACCCGATACCTAATTTCTGCCATCTGTCCCTGACTTCTTGGTTCTCCGACCCCCAGTTAGGCACAGCCCTATACTAAGAGCAAACAGAACACAACCTGTACTTTGCTCAGTCCCAGACCTGAAAGCATGCCACTACTGTACTGGCAAAGAAGATGCAGCTAACCTTCTTTCAGACCCATGGCCAAACTGTCAGACAAATGACCAAGCTCCTAAGAGTTTTGATTCAACTAACTTCCTGGGTTTGAATGGGGTTTCAAGCTCTAAGAGTTCCAGAGCTATTGTTTTTATGCATCACTATCTCCCCACATCAATGTAAGCTCCCTGACAGACGACACCATTCTTGATGCATCTCTGGACTTCCTCTCCACATCCAGTCCTCTCTATAACGCCTAAACAGTGTTCACGCAACATCCACTGAGTGATTCTATGAGTCAAGTTGCCACTTACAATTTTATTATACTACTGAAATTAAAACTTTTGCCATGTGAGGCACTTTTTATATACAATACAAATCTAAAATAGAACATAAAGTGTTTTAAAGTCTAAACCATAGTTTTTGCTCTGCCCAGTGAACTAGTCATAAAAATCATGCAACATTTTATTTTCATTGCAAGAAGAAAATGGCTACAAAGGTGAAATTATTTAAGTATCAATATCATAATAAAAATCTGAATAACAAAAAAATTTCTACTTGCGCTGATAGCCTACGGACTTGTGAAAGTAAAGGATGCAACAAAATATACTAAACTTAATCCTTGAGATCATTTTGACAAGAGCTGACCCAGTTATAAAATGAGAACACATCATTCAAGTTACAACAATGATGGCAATGTTTTTCCCTAATATTTTCTCTTTTTTTCAGATGATAAAGTTCTCGAATCCATTTTCAAATGTCTTCTCTTCTATAGGAGAAGGGGCAGGGGGTGAAGTGGGGGAGGTAGATTACTTGAATAAATCCCTTCAAAGTCACTACCCACCCAAGTGGTAGCAGTAATGTTTTGAGAGAGAAAAGAAGAGAAACTTCACTCTTTATCTTTCCGTTTATCGTCGGCTCCCATTTCCTTAGTTGTTCTCGCAAAGGTATAGAGCAGACTGGCCCTGACAGCCTGCAGACAGCACCGATTCACAAAGGACTCCTTATCCAAAAGCTGATACATGGGTCAATCTTTGGTAACTCTATACCTAGTTTCTGAAATAGTATTTAAAAGATTATCCAGTTCCCAGGACTGCTCACTGATGCCCATGAAAATCCACAATACAACTGAAAGAGTAAAACCTTACCATATAAAAATAATGATGCTACCACAAAAGTAAAACAATATTTCAGTTAATTTTGGGAACATCTCTCTAGGTTCTCTAAAGGCCTGCTTTAGGCCAACTGCTTATATGTTCATAACCTAGGAAGCATACGTTAGTGAAGGACAGGACTGCTACTAAAAAGGCCTAAAATATTAATTACAAACCTGCCTGAGAATCAAGATATTGCTATTTCTTTTAATTACTGAAAGAAATTAAAAAATAAAAACTCTCCCTAGACACCTAAGGGCTAAAGCTTCAGAATTTTTTTTCCAGTAGGAATAACAAATCACTTTACTAACCTAATTTGGGAGCGTTCATAAAATATATTGAGATGTGTAGTATTCTCTTTAATAGGGAAAACTATAACACTCTTTTAAAAAATCCTAGAGATAATATTGTATTTGGGAGAATTCAAAGTCCTCCAGGGGCAGGATTAGGACACCATAGAAGCTGCATGGAGCCCCACAGAGAAAATCCATCGTCATTGCCCAGTGGTTTTGACGGTTCTTGAGGACATCACAGAACTTGAGCAACACTACTGCTCTGGGAGACAGGCCACATTCACATACCTTTTATTATAATATATTGTTATAATTGCTCTATTTTATTTAGTTATTGTTGTTAATCTCTTATCGTGCCTAATTTATACATTAAATTTTCTCATAGGGATGTGTGTGTAGGAAAACACACAGTATATATAGGGTGTGGTACTATCTGCGGTGTCAGGCATCCACTGGGGGTCTTGGAACACCTCCCCACAAAGGGGGGCTGCTGTATAATACAGAGTCTGTAGACTCACAGAAAATTATTTACTAGATAATATAAGTAAGAAATAGAAGAATCATTCATTTCCTTTAACTTTTTTCCTTTTCTGGTTAATTACACTGATGGTTCTATTGCTTCTGAGGGTTTTTTTTTTTTCATGGTATGACATAGTATTTTTTCTGTACATGATCTTTTAAGAGTCTTTTATTTTATAAAGCAAGGGTCCTCGTAACCATGGACATGTTGACTATAAATTTCCTGACTTTGTGATGTTAAAGAATATTTTAACTTCCAACAATCCACCATTGAATCCTGGTTTTGTTTTAAATCAATAAGTACCATTCTATCAACCATCTACACAAGAAAATCATGTGGTATAATAATTTAAATCAAAGTAAATAACCTATAAAGACTAAGAACCAAAAAAAAAAAAAAACACTTTAAAGATTTTTTTTTAAATACCTACAGCTTTTGAACATGATATTTTTGAAATTGGCTCAGTGGATTTTACCCTAAAACTTAAAAGATCTAACTCAACTGAGAAAAACTGTAGCTCCATATGCAGTTATATTTTAAGTAGGAGCTATTATAATGTAGCTTTGGGATTTTAAATTGATTCAGACATTAATTATTATGATTTTTTTTAAAAAAAAAAAAACAGCACTGGAAAGGGGAAAAATCAAGACTTTAAATCTATCTGGGTACAGGCAAGAATCCAGATATCTAGTCATTAAATAGAGGAACTTTAGTCTGGGAAATTGGCATATCTAAATTCCAATCATTTGTGTCACTAAGCAGCTATATTACCATGGGATAGCCAATTAACCTCTCTGGACCTCAGTTTTCTCATCTGTAAAACAAAATGATTTAGATTAGATGATTACTAAGGTTTCTTCCAATTACTTAAAAAAGAAAAAGGAAAGAAAGTGTAACAATGATCTGTTTGTGTAAATTGGAAAATATTTGTGAGGGATTTGCTCACAGAAAAAAATAAAAGGCATTTTTATCCAAAATACCAAAATGACAAAATAAGCTTTTCTTTTTTTAAAGGGGGGAACACTTTATATAAGAACAAGAAAGCTAAAAGCTACTTGGCACATTTAACAATTTATTTTATAAAATGATCATATTTCCTTTAGAAAATTGGCTGAATTTTGCAAGGAACTTAGATTTAAATTTGTATTGAACTACAATCTACCCATCCTCTTTCTATATATTAAAATCCCTCTTTCTATTATAGCTCATCTAGGAGTTAATGTGTTATATCTTTATAAAACGTCATAATTTACAAAACAGATGCATTTTGGAAAAGTTGTTGAGGAAACTGCCACTGAGGTGAGGATTGGGGAAGGGATTCAATCACAAGCCCTTAAAGGCTGACAACTAATACAAAACTTCCATACACATTCATGATAGGGAAATACTCAGCCAACAAAAGAAAGCTTGAATCATTCAGATGCTTACCACACACTCAAATACAAATTTTGGATCAATAAAAGGATGGAAGAAAATTGTTACCTAAGAATCTTTCTTATGTTTTCCTTTTGCTACATATGAGATTGGTTTACTTTGGACTAACTTCATTACTCAGACTACGGGACTTCAGATATACTTTGTTTGCTGATTAGTCTTTAGTTGCCACAGGCACTGCTATTTATAAGACCTCCCCCTTTTTAAAATATTAATAAGCATCTACTAAATTACAAGAATTTAATTGGAGACTATAGAAATATATTTGCTCTTTTAAAAAATAAAAAGGATTAGATCTGTAACACAATTTTTGTAAACTGCTGTATCTTCACTAAGGAAAGAAATCAGCAAAGTTTCAGTAATAGACATAAAATAAGAATTGTATGAAAGTGTCAATATACACATTAATCAGAAAATCAGACATCAAGGTTTTATTATTAATTTATAGTTTGAATTTAGCCAAGCTGCTTAACTTTTCTGTGCCTCTGTGTCTTCATCTTAAAATAGTATAAATAGAGAATTTTAGAGCTAGAAAGGGCTCTAGATTATCTTGCCCAATGTTCCTATTTTACAGATTAAAAAAACAAAACAAAAACAAAACTAAATCTCAGCAATCAAATGATTTGCCCAAAACATATTCTGCAGAATAGGAAACAATTAAAACAACCTTTAACTGTTCTATAGAGGTTTATTTTCCCAAAGAGGAAATGAGATTATGTATCTTTTTTAAAAATAGGTAATTAAATAGTAGCATTACATTGAAAAAAGTTACTTTAAAGAAAAGCTTGTTATGTCATACAAGTCAAAATTAAAATTTCTCTCGGTGAGCATACCATGTTTATTCTTCCAACTAAATGCTAAGAAAATATTTGTTCATTTCTGAGGTCACCACATTCCAAAATGATCTGAACAAATAATTTTAAAATATCTTTGCCATATGTTTAGATGACATAAGCCATGTTAAATGGCTTTTTTTTTTTTTTTTTGCAAATTAAAGGGAAATTACTCATGAGTAAAACTAAGCAGAAAAACATTTGGTTAAAATACAATTTAAAAATATGTAAATGACTAAAAATAAGGGCTAAAAAGTGAGCAGAAAAGAAGTCACATCTGCTGTTTGAGTAGATTAATTAAATTTCTACATTTTAGTGACCTGTGCCTTGCAGCTGTTAAGCAGACCTATCACGTACAAAGCAAAAAACAATAAATTTACTGTCATAAGTGACTTCCTAATGAGAACTAAATAATGCAGCAGCTTTTAGCTATAACTACTTTTGACACAAAGGATTTTGAGAAAGATTAAGAAATACATATATGAGAATACAGATAGAGATGATACAGAATAGGTGGGAAAGATTTGAGGGTTGGGGAAAAAATAAACACATAGAACAACCTAATTCCCATCTCCACTTCCACATTTTCCAACTTCTAAACTATATTATAACTTCAGAAGTACCCAAAAGACAGCTAAGAAACCTAAGAGTGCTAAATTGCAGAGAAATAGAAAAAAGGACTGAATTTTATGCATTCATTAAAAGACTATTAAATGAGCAGCTGTTCCTTTATTCTCATTTAAGCACATTGGTCGTTACATCTAGGCTTGTTCACAATAATCTTGTACCCTGATGAGCAAGTGGATATGGCAGTGTGTCTAGAAGTTGTTCTTGCCTGAATAGGTATCTGCTGTCTTCATATTTATCTGTTACAGATCACACATTAATACATGTGCTTAAAGCCAGAGCATAAATAAGTGGGTGCAGAGGATAATCATTACGGAGTTTAACCCTAACTCAGAAGTTAATACTGACATCTACATGTGCCAGGCACTGTCATAGACACTGGGACACTGCAGTGAACAAGATACCGGAAGTTCCTGCCCTCACGGAGCAGGGATAGGAAGGCAATAAACAAACCTATTAGCACAACACTTGTAAACTTGCTAAAAGTCACCTTCCTAAACCTCAGTTTGCTATCGATAAAACTGGAAAATTAATATTGCTTAGGGAAGTATCATCATATCCTTCTCAAATACAAATTATGCCAAAAAACTATAAATCAATAGGACTTGCACTCAATTTTCCCTGATCTATCTCTGCCTCCAGTGACACATATATAACAGAATGTAAGCCGGAAGAAGAAGTGTAAGCCATGCCATGAAATAGAAGGAAAATAACTGGATCATGGTAAGACTCAACACAAACCTGTTTTCTATATAGAAACTAACTCTAGTTAGTAAGCTATGGCTTCTCAAATAAGATGTTAATGACAAACATACGCTATTTGGAATATATTTACTTTGCCTTAGTTTCAGGACCAATGTCCAGACAAGTCATTTTTATTTCAAACATCATGGCAGTTTAAAAATCTTTGATATCAACTAGACTAATGTTAATCAGATTGTGAATTTCAAGTCACATCTTAACACGATAATTCTTTTTTTCTCTTCCAGTTCAAGAAATAATTTTACTTGATATGATAAATATATACTTTCGCAAAATAGCATCAAAACAGACATACTCTGATATTTGATTCTTGTATTTAAAACAGCAAACTAGCTATGAATATACAAATAAAATTAAAGGTTGAGGTTCTGACCAAGTTACTTTGGCATCAGAAAGCAAGACTATCTGGATGTAAGAAATTAACTCCTTGAATCGAGTATACTCTCAGTAATTCTGACATATTAATGTACAGGACAATATATCAGAGTAAAGAAATAGACGCAGATTTCCAACATAAACTGTAAGTTAGCTAATGGCTTCAATCAATATCTCCTCTCTCTCTCAACTCCCCAATAAATGACACATAAAAAAATAGAAATTGGGGTGGGGGGGAGACCTACTCTGAGAAAACTAAGGCTAAATCCTGAGAACAAACCAAAAAAATGGAAGAAATGTGTACTAACAATAGAGTAAAAGTGTCTTCCTATGAAATAGTGATCTCTTTTTCAAAGGCAGAATACAAGTCTTATTCACTTTTGTATCTTCAGGTCAAGCACAGTGCCAGGTATATACAGACCCAATAAATGTCTTAATTAAAAAAGAAAAGAAAAAAGACAATAAATGTCTTAATTAAAAAAAAAAAACAATCTAAAGAGACCGTCCACATCCTTCCCCCACCAAAGGTACCGGTACTGACTTTCTGGCACCACCGCCCACATTCCTTACACAGAATTTACTAACTTTCGACTACAATTACCTTCATCCCTACTGTCCCATTCCTCTTCCATCATCTTCCCAACGAAGAAGAGGTATACCAGGTCAGACAATTAAGTTTGCGAACTCATCCTACAAAAAGTTCTACATACGTCATTGCTGAATAACACAACGGTCACCTTCGAAGTACTCCCCTTGGGAAGCTATGCACCGATGCCAGCACCTAGTCCACCCTTCAAAGCAATTTTGGAACTCTTTTTCTGGGATGGCCATCAGAGCTGTCATGATGTCATCAAAATGTCTTCCTTTCAATATTTCTTCAGGTAAAGAAGAATATTTATCTTCAGGTAAAGAAAGAAGTCATTGGGGTTCAGATCAGGTGAGTAGGGAGGATGTTCCAATACAGTTATTTGTTTACTGGCTAAAAACTCCCCCACAGACAGTGCCGTGTGAGCTGGTACATTGTCGTGATGCAAGAGCCATGAATTGTTGGCGAAAAGCTCAGGTCATCTAACTTTTTCACGCAGCCTTTCAGCTCTTCCAAATAGTAAACTTGGTTAACTGTTTGTCCAGTTGGTACAAATTCATAATGAATAATCCCTCCGATATCAAAAAAAGGTTAGCAACATCCTTGCAACAAGTTCACAAACTTAATTGTCAGAGCTCGTAAATATTTGTTACAAAGACGCTTGATGAAAGCTCAGAGTACAACATTTTGATGGTTTTATGAAGATGAGCTACACAACTGATCTATGAAGAAAACTCAAGAATGACTGGTTAGCTCTCCTCAGCTAGGCAACTCCAACCAGCAATCATCTAAGGCTTGTGACAGGTATTTGGCCAAGCATTATAACCTAAACTCAGCAGCAAAAATCTGTGAATGAAAAACTCATGTACTCCAAAATCCGATGTTTAAATGCCAAAATGTTTTGTTGTAAAAATAAAAGCCTGACCAGTATTCTTCCCTTAATGGAAGGGGGCTACTGCAGACCCATTAGCAGTGTGGGCCACAGAAGTCCCTATACACAGGGTCAACACATCTCTTAAAAGCTATTATCTGGATTACCAAATAATTGTGGTAACAAAGCTCTACACATGAAACTTTCATCAATGCTCCTAAATTTGTCCTCTGCTTTTCATGACAAATGAAATCACTGAAATTTGTCACATGACACGGTCAGTCATAGAAATATGAAACACTTAAAATCAATACTGGCACTTATTGGGTAGTCTGCAGGCCCTGGATTGTACACTAGCAGGTGCCATAGGCATGATTACATAAGAGAAGCAGACTTGTCTACTTATGGCTGTCAAACTGAAAGAAAAACCAACTACCCATGAAGCTACAAGAAGGGTGTCTGCCCTCTTTTAAGAACCACTCATTCTAACTTTATTTTTATACTCAATTTCATGGATCTTGCCACATCTAAAAACTATTTGAGTTTAGTTAAATAAAAAACTTCCTGAGCTATGACTGATCCAGTAGTATTACTTTTGACTAACGGCCTATGCATAATAACCTTGTGCTCCAAAATAGTTAGAAAAACTGATTTTTACAAGATGTCTTTACCCTGCATTTTGAAAACACAGGACTTCTGTCCTCTTCCTGAAAAACACTGTGTGACAACAATTTAATTTCATTCTGGGCAATTATAGAATTATAAATTTTCTGATACATTTCTATTTTTTTAAAAATTTAAGAAAGTGGTTCCCCAAGAATATGCAATGGGGTAAGGATAGCCTCTTCAATAAAAGAATGGACAGCCATATGCAAAAGAGTGAACCTGAACCCGTATCTCATACCATACACAAAAGTCAACTCAAAATAAAGAATTGAAAGTAGACCTAAAACTGTAACACTCCAAATGAAACAAGGGTAAGGTCCTTGACATTGATCTTGGCAATGCTTTTCTGGATTTAACACCAAAAGCAAAGGAAACAAAATAAAAAATAAACAAGTGGGACCACATCAAACTAAAAAGCTTCCGCACAGCATAGAAAATAATCAACAAAACAAAAAGGCAACCTACTGAAAGGAAAAAAATATCTGCAAATCATATATCTGATAAAGGGCTAATATTCAAAATATATAAAGTACTTATACAATTCAATAGCAAAAAAACAAACAATCTGACTAAAAATGGGCAGAGAAACTGAAAATACATTTTTCCAAAGACATATAAATGGCCAACAGGTACATGCAAAGGTGCTCAATATCACCCACTAATCATCAGGGAAATGCAAATCAAAACCAAATTAGATATCATTTCACAGAATGTCTATCATCAAAAAGAAAAGAGATAAGTGTTAGAGAGGATGTGAATAACAGGGAACCCTTGTGCACCATTGGTGCATATGTAAACTGGTGTAGCCACTATGGAAAACCGTATTAAGGTTCCTCAAGAAATTAAAAATAGAATTACTATATGACCCAGAAATCTTACTTCTGCGTATATATCCAAAGAAAATGAAAACAGAATATCAAAAAGATATCTGCACTCCCATGTTTATTGCAGCATCATTCATAATAACCAAGATATAGAAACAACATGTTTGTCAATGGATGAATAGATAAAGAAGTTGTGATATATACATATAGATATATACGTACACACACACACACACACACACTGGAATATTATTCAACCATGAGAAAGAATGAAATCCTGCCATTTGCGACAACATTGATGGACCCCAAGGGCATTATGTTAAGTGAAGTTAAAAAAAAAAGAGCCAAACTCTTAAAAACGAAGAGTAGAAAAGTGGTTGCCAGGGGCTGGGATGTGGGGAAATAGGGAGAGGTTGTTAAACTTTCAGCTATATGATGAATTTGGTCTGAGGATCTATTGTAAAACATGGTGAGCATGTAGATCACCTGTAGATAACACTGCATTGTACAACTGAAACTTACTAAGAGAGTAGAACTTAAAGTTTCCCACTAAAAAAATTTTAAAAAGAAAAAAACTAGTTTTCAAAAAACTTAGTGCAATGCAAAGGCACCTAGAAAAACATTAAATTCCCAAAGACAATAATTTGATTCACTTAGCCCTTACACACATACATTATATGTACACTTATAATCCATGCTTTAGTAGATTAATTAATAAAAAACAGAAATTATATATCCAAAGAGTGCTACCTCATATACAAAAATGCTCAGTACAAGATTTTTTTAAATAAAGAAAACGTGGTTCCAACTTTAATGTCCTTCAATGGGAGAACGGTTAAATAAAGCATCATCAGTCACCAAACTAGAGAGCTGCTGTGCACCCAAAGATGGAATGGAGACCCAGCACCTTCTCCTCAGCCTCGCACCGCCCTGCTGCTCCGGGCTGAGATGGCTCCAGTCAAGAGCATTGCAGTCCCTCCGGGGCGGCCTCCCCTGCACATCTGGCTTGAATAGCAAATCCTAGTCACTTAGCGCCAGTGTCCTGCCCACTCCTCTCTAGATGCAAACCCCACATTCAATCTACCAGAAGAGCAGCTGGAGGGTGGCAGTCAGGCCCAGGAGTGAGACCAATGCTCTCCTACCCTTGGGATTGCAGATACCCATGAAGCCAGCAGCAAAGACAGCCCCACAAAGCACACTGGTGAAACAGCTGACTGAAGTATTTGAGCCTGAAATCCCCAAATCAAATCTTCCCCTAGAGCCTGTTCTGCCCCGCAGAGGCACCTGCATCTGAACTGGACTTCCCTGTGGGCACCCAGCCTTGAGAACCAGAGGCCACCTCTGAGTCATACGGAGCTCCCTCCAAGCAGGTGTTATCCCAGGAGGCAACAAGACAGCTCACAGAAAACCCTGTGGCCAGCAGGGCTCAGAAAAGCTCTTGAGAGACCCTGAAACTCCCTTATCTTCAGGTTCTAAGCACAACAAACAGCAAGGTACTAGGGAGAGCTCCCCTTATCATCCTGCAGGATGACAACTCCCCCAGGACCATGAGGTAAGTGGCCTCCCCTGAGTGAAAATGTTAGAGAACTAAAGGAAGGGAGCATTCTGGGAACTGGATGACTTATAACACTGGAGAAGCACAGGAGCAAGGCCAGGACCATGACAAGGAAAATCAGCAGTTTCCTTTGGTAGAGAACTAGGCTCTGTGTACCCCTAGCACTGGGTTAACCAGGAGCCCCGTGATATTCTGTGTTCTCTCACTCTTTCTTTCCCTTGGGAGACTAAGGAAAGGCTTGTTTTCTTTGACTCCTCCTAAACTACCACAGAACTATAAATGTGTGGGCATACACGTAACTTAAAAGCTCACTCTAAAGGTAATTCCAAAAGAGAAGTCCCGAAAGTGAAATTATCAAGGGCAACATTCTGGAATAAGTGTTTTATGCTACATTCATCTCTATATTATTCCATATAATCTCAAAGCTAGTGTTATCCACATGACAAGCCACAATAAACCTGAATTGAATACAGAAATAAAGGAAGGAATAAACAAAAGAACAAATAAGCAAATCTACTTAGAATAAAATGTGTCTTGGCAAAGAGCCAAACCTGAAGAAGTTTCTAGATCGGTAGCACTTAATAGGAGATAGTGCAAAAGAGAAGCAGAAGAGGGTGGCATGTTTGTGGTGGAAAGGCCACCATGTAACACTCCCATATGCCACACGTGGAGGGGAGTGAGAGGAGCCACCTTGGCTATCGCAAAATCAGCCCAACTCTGTGGCCCATATTGTGCTGCCTGAGGACAAAAGGAGGAAGTGTACTAGTCTTTGCATCATATATGTATCTCCAATAATAAATATTAGGATGAAAATTATTTTACGAATGAAACATAGTTTATTCAGCAACCATGACGAACAACTTCCCTAAGCAGTTATTTTGAATGACAACACTTACTGGGATATACACACACACACACACACACACACTCACACACACTGTGTGTGTGTGAGTGGGTGTGTATAGTGTTTGCATGTTTATAACAAAATACATTGTTCTCTGTTTTTTACAAAGGAGAAAAATCTCATAATTATACAGTTCCATCTACTGTATGCATTTATCTGTAAAGTATTTCTCAGTTCCTTCTTGATGGAAGATATAATTATAAGTTTTTCAGTATTATTCACATGAGCCAAGATATGCTTGCCAAATTTTCATATCACACATATAACAAAACGTAATCTCCACTTATTTAGATATGAAAAACAGCTTTTAGAAAGATGTGACATTAATTACCCAAAATACAAATATTTTTAAATAAATGCTAAGAGAAAACTTGACATTTTGTAAATTTTTAAAAATCATTCTGAAGCTTTGCTACAGGGATATTTCTCCCACACAAGTCTTTGAAAACATTAATAATGAGATATTTCTTGTCAAGATGGCAGAGTAGGTAAATGCTGTGCTTGCCTCCTCAGGACATCAAAATTACAACTAAACTACAGAACAACCTCCTGAAGTCTAGCTGTATGGAAGTGTACAACTAAGGACATACAGAGGAAGCCACCTCAAGACTGGTAAGAGGGACAGAGACACAGAATGGACTGGTTCCACACCCAGGTGTGGCAGTTAAAAATGGGGAGGGATATCAGCTGCGGCAGTCCCCCCAGAAGAGTGAGGGATCCCAGCCCCACACCAGGCCCCCAGCCCAGGGTTCCAGTGCTGGGAAAAGAAGTCCTGATAACTTCTGGCTATGAAACCGGCAGAGATTGTGGTTGAAGGAGACAGAGAGTGGCTGGAGTCCCAGGTGTTCCTTTTACAGGACCCACACTAGGCTTACTTGCTGATGGACTCATTTGCTCTGAGCTCCAACACTGGGACAGCAGCTTGAAAGGAGCCAGGGACATATGTCGAGGAAGTGAATTTTCTTGCCTCAGGGCAAGGACATCAGAGGCAGCTTTCTCCCAGACAGAAGTTCTTCGTTGAGCTCTGCCTCTTTGCAGCATGCAGACACAGGCAGCGCCATATCTGAGTCTCCAACAACCTGGCCAATACTGGTCGCCCCACCTTGATGATTCCCTGAGACCCCACCTCACCCAATTCATGGGCCTACCTAAGCTGCTTCCAGTGGCTTTTCCACACAAATGGTCTGTCTTGGCTCATGCTGCGGACTTGCCTAAAATCTCTCAAAGGCTAACAAACCCCAAACAATTAGCTTTTGGCCTCAGCAAGCCCTATACTTCTTGCTGAGCAGACCCAAACCCAAAACAAATGGCAGTCAGCCTTCGTTCATGGCTTGGACTCTTGAGGCACCTCCAAGTCCAAGGCAGGTGATGGCCATCTGCAGATTGCTTTGTGGTTCATACCAGGTGACCCAGGAGGGTGCAGCTTAACTTGGCCTGCAGTGAGGACCTTCCCAGGAGTTGCCAGGGCCTACCTGCTCAGTGGGCAGCATCAGACAGAGCCAGAACATCACCCGGCTGCCATCAAGTATGACATGCCCTAAGGTCAGACTAGGCAAGCATCAGAGTCCCACGAAAGCAAAGCCTTCTCTATAGGGTCAGCCCGTGTACACGAGCTCCTCTACTATAGTCACAGCCACTCTTCACAACCAGTCATACTGAGGATCAATCCTCCCCCCACACACACACCATGGACGCACAAAGAGCAACCAAGACTCAACTACAACAGGAGGGCACATACAACCCACACAAGGCACACACCTGGAACCCACCTGGCTCAGGTGACCAGGGAGACTGCCCCACTGGGCCCCACAGGAAACCTACTACATAAAGCCATTCCTACTATAGAAATAAACACAAGGAGACAGCCAAAATGCGGAGACAAAGAAACATATCCTAAATAAAAGAATAGAACAAAGCTCTAGAAAAAGACCTCAACAAAATAGAGACGAGCAATCTACCAGTTGTAGAATTCAAAACACTGGTTATAAGGATGCTCAATGAACTTAGGGGAAGAATAGATGAACTCAGTGAGTACTCCAACAAAGAGATAGGAAACATAAAAATGCAGATAGACAACATAAATAAACAGTCATAAATGAAGAATACAATAACTGAAATAAGGAACACATAAGAGGGAATCAACAGTAGATTAAATGAAGCAGAGGATCAAATCAGCTATTTAGAAGTTAAAGTAGCATAAAATACCCAATCAGAACAGAAAAAAAAGAAGAAGAAAAAAAGAACCCAAAAAAATGAGAATAGTTTAAAGGGCCTCTGGGATAACATCAAGTATACCAATATTTGCATTATAGGGGTACCAGAAGGAAGAGACAGCAAGGAATTGAAAACCTATTTGAAAAAAATAATGATGGAAAACTTCCCAAACCTGGCGAAAGTCCAGCTGATTTCTCAACAGAAACTTCGAAGGCCAGAAGGGATTGGCACAAAATATTCAAAGTGATGAAAAGCATTATTACTTTATCCAGCAAAAGATTACTTTATCCAGCAAAACTATCATTTAGAATCGAAGGACAGATAAAGACCTTCCCAGACAAGAAAAAGTTAAAGGAGTTCATCACCACCAAACCAGTATTACAAAAAATGTTAGAGGGGCTTCTTTAAGCAAAAGAAATTTAAAATAAATATATGAATAATAAACTTGCAATAACTACATATCTATCAACAATTACTGTCATGTAAATGAAAAAGACAGGGTTGCTGAATGGATAAGAAAACAAGACCCTTACATATGCTGCCTACAAGAGACTCACTTCAGATTGAAAGACACACATAGATTGAAAGTAAAGAGATGGAAAAAGATATTTCATAAAAATGGAAACAAACAAAATAAACGTGGGCAAAAATACTTATACCAGACAAAACAGACTGTAAAACAGAGATTATAACAAGAGACAAAGAATCCCACTTCTAAGCATTTATCTGAAGAAACTTAAAACACTACTTTGAAGGGACATGTGCATCCATATGTTCATTGCAACATTACTTACAATAGTCAAGATATGGAGGCAACCTGGTGTTCATCAATGGATGAATGGATAAAGAAGAGGTGGTACATGGGCCGGCCCAGTGGCTCAGGCGGTTGGAGCTCCGTGCTGTTAACTCCGAAGGCTGCCGGTTTGATTCCCACATGGGCCAGTGGGCTCTCAACCACAAGGTTGCCGGTTCAACTCCTCGAATCCGGCTCGGCCCCCTGCAACTAAGATTGAACATGGCACCTTGAGCTGAGCTGCCACTGAGCTCCCAGATGGCTCAGTTGGTTGAAGCGCGTCCTCTCAACCACAAGGTTGCCGACTCGACTCCCGCAAGGGATGCTGGGCTGTGCCCCCTGCAACTAGCAACAGCAACTGGACCTGGAGCTCAGCTGTGCCCTCTACAACTAAGACTGAAAGGACAACAACTTAAAGCTGAATAGCACCCTCCACAACTAAGATTGAAAGGACAATAACTTGACTTGGGGAAAAAAAAAAAGTCCTGGAAGTAAACACTGTACCCCAATAAAGTCCTGTTCCTCTTCCCCAATAAAAAAATCTTTAAAAAAAAAGAGGTGGTACATATATACAACAGAATATTGCTCAGCCATAAAGAAGAAGAAAAACTTGCTATCTGAAACAACATGGATGGACCTAGAGGGTACTGTGCTGAACGGGTTAAGTCAGACAGAGAAAGACAAATGCCATATGATTTCACTTACATGTGGAATCTAAAATCAAGATAAATGAGGGCCGGCCCGGTGGCTCAGATGGTTAGAGCTCCATGCTCCTAACTCTGAAGGCTGCCGGTTCAATTCCCACGTGGGCCAGTGGGCTCTCAACCACAAGGTTGCCAGTTCAATTCCTTGACTCCCTCAAGGGATGGTGGGCTCCATCCCTTGCAACTAAGATTGAACACCGCACCTTAAGCTGAGCTGCCTCCGGGATGGCTCAGTTGGTTGGAGCACAGGCTCTCAACCACAAGGTTGCCAGTTCGATTCCTCTGAACACCGCACCTTAAGCTGAGCTGCCTCCGGGATGGCTCAGTTGGTTGGAGCACGGGCTCTCAACCACAAGGTTGCCAGTTCGATTCCTCTGAACACTGCACCTTGAGCTGAGCTGGCTCCCGGATGGCTCAGTTGGTTGGAGCACGGGCTCTCAACCACAAGGTTGCCAGTTCGATTCCTCTGAACACTGCACCTTGAGCTGAGCTGCCTCCCGAATGGCTCAGTTGGTTGGAGTGCGTCCTCTCAACCACAAGGTTGCTGGTTCGACTCCCGCAAGGGAGTGGTGGGCTGTGGCCCCTGCAACTAGCAACGGTAACTGGACCTGGAGCTGAGCTGCGCCCGACACAACTAAGACTGAAAGGACAACAACTTGAGATGACGTCATAGGAAGGGCGGCAGCGGGGAGCACTTGCTGAGTTCTCCTCCGGATCTTATTACAAACGGGACCTATAACCCATCAAAGAACTCTTTGCTCATCACACAGAACAGCTAAGAGACTCGTGGAAGGATTACTTGAAGGTGCGCTAATTGGGCGAGGAGGGGAAGGAAGGAAGGGAGCGGAGTGAAAATGCGTGGGCCCGCGGCGGGGTACCGGCCGGCAGCGGCGGCAGCGGCGGCAGCGGCGGCAGCGGCGGCGGCGAAAACCGAGGCGGCACCCGCAGTTCCGGGCACGCACGGAATCCCAGGGCGGAACGGAGAGCACAGAGACCAGGAGGTGGGCTCTTTCCCTACGTCCCACGGCTGATTTCTCCCGCCGGGAGGGCGGCTAGTGAGACCTACGGCGGACAAAGAACACAGACTCCATAGCTGGGCCCCTCCCCTCCGTTCTTCCAATCCTACCCCCGCCCTTCCAGAGACTTAAACTGGCCCCTGAACTGAGGAGTAGTGTCAGATTACAGAGCAGCCTTAGTGCTCAGGCTCTGGGAAGCCTGACAGGCAGCCCTGACCCAGGGAGGAGACAGGGAAGAGTGTGATTTTGGCTGGGCTAGGAGAGAAGAGACTCTTCCACCCCTAGCCACCAACTTTTCTGGCCTGCGGGAAGAGGGTGATGCGCGGCTGGGCTGGGAGAGAGAAGACCCCTCCATCCCCAGCCCCCACCCTTTCTGGCCTGCCTAGGGCGGGGCAAGTGCAACTGCGGAGACACTCCCAGGGATCAGCAGTAAGCGGCAGACGCAGCTCTGGGCTTTCAGCAGCTCAGAAATCTCCCGCCCGCACCCCCCCATACACACACACACTGAAGAAGTGCCCTAAGACTCAGGAGTACTGGACACGGGGCTGGTGGTGCTACTCTCAGGGTGCATATGTGCAGGCAAGGGCAGAAACTGCACTGACTTTGTAAAAACTGTCATCCAGACACCTCAGGCCAACGCATTTGAATCTACAGTCTCAAAGTCACTCTGGGCACCAGGTGACCGACTCTGCCTGCGCAATAAGCAGGGGGCTCTTTGGTAGAGCACAGGACAACCTGGACATTACCTGGTGGGCTTAAGCCAAGACTGGTGCTGCTTTTTGTTTTGCTTTGTCTTTATATCTTTGATATCTTTGCCTGTGTCGAGTGGGGGTTATCAGGTGTTTTTACATGTGAATGTATTTGATTTTTTTCTTTGTTGTTGTTGAGCTTGGTGATTTGCTTTGTTCTGAAACTGCCCTACCAGGACTCAGCTTAAGAGGCACAAGATTCAACATATCCAGAGGCCAACTCCTGACCAAACCAGAGTACTACTGGGTTTGACCTACAAGTCACACACCCAGAGGGAATTCTCTGCAGGCACTAGAGCCCATAGAGGAAAAACCACATCTAAGTGGTGAACCCTCACACAGCAGAACACCCTGCAGTGGGCAGAGCCAAGTCTCACAACGAGTCAGCCTAGGAGTTAACCCCACCTACTCACAAGCAAAAGCAATTAAAGATCTTCTTGAACAGGACAATATACACAACACAAGAGTCACCTTTGGAGCACACGCAGAGGAGAAGAACGAAGTAGTGCAAGTCAAATATAAAGGACACATACTACATAAGATAACCTAGCAAGAACTAAGAACTCTAGGGGATCTACCTAATACATCAAAACAAACACAGAGAGTCAGCCAGAATGGGGAAACAAAGATACACGTTCCAAATAAAAGAACAGAAGAAACCTCCACAACTGGAACCAAATGAAGCAGACGTAACCAACCTCTCAGAGACAGAGTTCAGAACACTAGTGATAAGAATGTTTAAGGAGCTTAGAGAAGACATAAAGAAGGATGTAGAAATCAAAACGAACAACCAGTTAGAACTAAAGAACACAATTACCGAAATTAAGAACTCACTTGAAGGAATTACCAGCAGGTTAGATGAAGCAGAGGATCGAATCAGCGACTTAGAAGACAAGGTAGCAGAGATCACCCAAACGGAACAACAGAAAGAAAAAAGAATAAAAAACAATGAGGATGGCCTAAGAGACCTCTGGGATAACATCAAGCGCAACAACATGCACATCATAGGAATACCAGAAGGTGAAGAGAGGAAGCAAGGGATTGAGAACATATTTGAAGTAATAATGTCCGAAAACTTCCCCAACCTGATGAAGGAAACCAACATACAAGCCCAGGAAGTGCAGAGAGTTCCAACCAGGATAAACCCCAATAGGTCCACACCAAGACACATTATAGTTAAAATCGCAAAGGTTAAAGACAAAGAGAGAATCCTAAAAGCAGCAAGAGAAAGACAGAGGATTACATACAAGGGAACTCCCATAAGACTATCAAATGACTTTTCTACAGAAACATTGAAAGCCAGGAGGGAGTGGCAGGGGATACTCAAAGTGATGGAAAACAAAGGCCTACAACCTAGATTGCTTTATCCAGCAAGGTATCATTTAAAGTTGATGGAGAGATAAAGAGCTTTCCAGAAAAAAATAAGCTAAAGGAATTTATTACCACCAAGCCAGCATTGCAACAAATACTAAAAGGACTTCTGTAAATAGAAGAAAGGTCAAAACAACATAACTACAAATTTAAAAATGGCAATAACTATGTACCTATCAATAATCACTTTAAATGTAAATGGATTAAATGCTCCAATCAAGAGACATAGGGTGGCTGACTGGATAAGAAAGCAAGACCCTTGTATATGCTGTATACAAGAGACTCACCTCAGAACAAAAGACACACACAGGCTGAAAGTGAAGGGTTGGAGTAAGATATTTCATGCAAATGGAAACGAGAAAAAAGCTGGAGTTGCAATACTTATATCTGACAAAATAGACTTTAAAATGAAGAACATATTAAAAGATAAAGAAAGGGATCGATCCGACAAGAGGACATAACCCTAGTAAACATCTATGCACCCAACATAGGAGCACCTAAATATATAAAACAGGTACTGACTGACATAAAGACAGAGATCATCTGTAACACTATCATGGTAGGGAACTTCAACACACCTCTGACAACAAGGGACAGGTCTTCCAGACAGAAAATCAATATGGAAACAACAGCCTTAAATGATACATTGGACCACTTGGATTTAATCGATATTTTCAGAACATTTCACCCCAATGCTGCAAAATACACGTTTTTCTCAAGCGCACATGGAACATTTTCCAAGATAGACCATATGTTAGGCCACAAAACAAGTCTTGATAAATTTAAGAAAATTGAAATCATACCAATTGTCTTCTCTGATCACAATGCTATGAAATTAGAAATCAACTACAGGAAAAAAACTGGAAGACACACCAATTCATGGAGGCTGAATAACTTATTACTAAATAATGAATGGGTCAAGCAGGAGATCAAGGAAGAAATCAAAAGATATCTCGAGACAAACGAAAATGAAAACACGACGACCCAAAATCTATGGGATGCCGCGAAAGCAGTCCTAAGAGGGAAATTCATAGCTTTGCAGGCCTACCTAAAGAAACAAGAAACATCACTAATCAACAGTTTATCTTCACACTTAAAGGATCTGAAAAAGAACAGCAAAATAAGCCCAAAGGGAGCACAAGGAAGGAGATAATAAATATCAGAGCAGAAATAAATGAAATAGAAACCAGAAAAACAATACAAAAGATCAATGAATCCAAGAGTTGGTTCTTAGAGAAGATAAACAAAATTGACAAACCTTTAGCTGACTCATTAAAAAAAAGAGAGAGAAAACCCAAATTAATAAAATCAGAAATGAAAGAGGAGAAGTGACAACAGACACCGCAGAAATACAAAAAGTTTTAAGAAGTTACTATGAGCAACTATATGCCAACAAATTTGACAATCTGGAAGAAATGGACAATTGTCTAGAGGCGTACAACCTGCCAAGGCTAACTCAAGAAGAAACAGAAAACCTGAATAGACTGATTACCACCACGGAAATTGAATCAGTAATCAACAATCTCCCAACAAACAAAAGCCCTGGACCAGATGGCTTTACAGGTGAATTTTACAAAGTGTTCAAAAAAGAATTATCACCTATTCTCCTCAAGCTCTTCCAAAAAATCCAGAAGGAGGGAAGACTCCCAAACAAAAAGTGGCTTTTTACGAAGCCACTATCACCCTGATCCCAAAATCAGATAAAGACACCACAAACAAAGAAAACCACAGGCCGATATCTCTAATGAACATAGATGCAAAAATCCTCAACAAAATATTAGCGAACAGAATTCAGCAATACATTAAAAAGATCATACACCATGATCAAGTGGGATTCATCCCTGGTATGCAAGGGTGGTTCAACATCCGCAAATCAATTAATGTGATACACCACATTAACAAAATGAAAAATAAAAATCACATGATCGTATCAATAGATGCAGAAAAAGCATTTGATAAAATCCAACAGCCATTTATGATAAAAACCCTTAAGAAAGTGGGAATAGAGGGATCATATCTCAACATAATAAAGGGCATATATGACAAACTCACAGCTAACATCATACTCAATGGGGAAAAGCTAAAACCATTCCCCCTAAGATCAGGAACAAGGCAAGGTTGCCCACTATTTCCACTTCTATTCAACATAGTGCTGGAAGTTCTAGCCACAGCAATCAGACAAGAAAAAGAAATAAAAGGCATCCAAATTGGTAAGGAGGAAGTAAAATTATCATTATATGCAGATGATATGATACTATATAGAGAGAACCCTAAAGACTCCACCAAGAAGCTATTAGAGCTGATAGATGAATTTAGTAAAGTAGCAGGATACAAAATTAATATTCAGAAATCAGTTTCATTTGTATATACCAATAATAAAACATCAGAAGGAGAAATTAAAAAAACAATCCCATTTACAATTGCTCCAAAGACTATAAAATACCTGGGAATAAATTTAACCAAAGAAGTAAAAGATCTGTACTCAGAAAATTATAACACACTGACGAAAGGAATGAAAGAAGATATAAATAGATGGAAACACATATCATGTTCATGGATAGGAAGAATTAATATAGTTAATATGTCCATACTGCCTAAGGCAATATACATATTCAACGCAATTCCTATCAAACTACCAACGACGTTTTTCACAGAAATAGAACATATAATCCTAAAATTTATATGGGACCATAAAAGACCCCATATAGCCTCAGCAATCTTAAGAAATAAGAACAAAGTGGGAGGTATAACAATACCTGACTTCAAATTATACTACAAGGCTACAGTAATCAAAACAGCATGGTACTGGCATAAAAACAGACACATAGATCAATGGAACAGAATAGAGAGTCCAGAAATAAACCCAAGCCTATATGGCCATTTAATCTACGAAAATGGAAGCAAGAATGTACGATGGGGTAAAGACAGTCTATTCAATAAATGGTGCTGGGAAACCTGGACAGACACATGCAAAAAAATGAAGCTGGACCACCTCCTTACACCATATACAAAAATAAATTCAAAATGGCTTAAAGACTTAAATGTAAGATCTGAAACCATAAAATACCTGGAAGAAAATATAGGAAGAAACTTCACAGACATTACCCGGAGTAAGATTTTTACTGATATATCCCCTCACGCGAGGGAAGTAAGAGAAAAAATAAACATGTGGGATTATATCAAACTAAAAAGTTTTTTCACAGCAAAGGAAACCATCAATAAAACAAAAAGGGATCCTACTGAATGGGAAAATATATTTGCCAATGATATATCTGATAAGGGATTAATATCACAAATCTATGAAAAACTCACTCAACTCAACTCCAAAAAAACAAACGACCCAATTAAGAAAAGGGCAGAGGACTTGAAGAGACATTTTTCTAAAAAGGACATACAGATGGCAAACAGACATATGAAGAAATGCTCAACCTCACTAACCATCAGAGAAATGCAAATAAAAACCACAATGAGATACCACCTCACCCCAGTCAAAATGGCTATCATCAATAGATCAACAAACAACAAGTGCTGGCGCGGATTGCAGATTGGTGCAGCCACTATGGAAAACAGTATGGAGGTATCTCAAAAATTTGAAAATGGAACTACCCTATGATCCAGTAATTCCACTCCTAGGTATCTATCCGGAGAAATCCAAAACTCAATTCAAAAATCTTTATGCACTCCTATGTTTATTGCAGCACTATACACTATAGCCAAGACATGGAAACAACCGAAATGCCCATCGGTAGATGACTGGATTAAGAAACTGTGGCACATTTATACAATGGAGTACTACGCAGCCACAAAGAAGAAAGAAATCTTACCATTTGCAACAACATGGATGGACCTAGAGAACATTATGTTAAGTGAAATAAGTCAGACAGAGCAAGACAAATACCATATGATCTCACTTATATGTGGAATCTAAAGAATAGAATAAGTGAATGAACTAATCAGAAACGGTTTTGGAGACAAAGAGGAAAAACTGAGGGTTGCTAGATGGGCGGGGGGGGTGGGGATAAGGGGGAAGGTGAGGGGATTGGAAAACAATCAGTAACCACAAGATGGCCACGGGGTTTTGAAAATTAATCTGGGGAACGTAATTTAGTGGTTACCAGAGGGTAAGGGGGTGGGGGGTGGGAGATGAGGGTAAGGGGGATCAAATATATGGTGATGGAAGGAGAACTGACTCTGGGTGGTGAACACAAAATGTAATTTATAGATGATGTGATACAGAATTGCACACCTGAAATCTATGTAATTTTACTAACAATTGTCACCCCAATAAATTTTTAAAAAAATAAGAAAAAATAAAAATTAAAAAAAAATAAAAACATAAAAACCATTCTAATCTCAAGGACTATAGAAAAACAGGCAGCAGGCTGGATTTGGCCTTTGGGCAGTTGTTTACTGATGTAGTCATTTTCCCAAGGTCACACAGCTAAAAATTGTGGACTCCCCAGCATTGGGTCCAGGCAGCGTGAGTCTGGAATCTGTACATTTAACCACATCAGCCTCTCGTTTTGTAAAAATGAATTATTGTTGAAGAATTGAGTCAACAAGACTTTAAGGAAACATTTGAGACTTTGAAATAAGCAAAAGGGACTACTGGATATTCTGTCAATGGAATATCGACAGAAGTGACTAGCCTATCTGACAATTATATGTTATAGCAAAGCAATAGCATGCCAACAATTCTTGACAGTAGATATTAAAATAAATTATATCTGACATGGGACAACACTCCCCCCACTGTGAAAAAGTCAAGTTTGTGTCTATTTGTAAATTCATTCAATATTCCTGATCTATAAGTATGTCTGTTCTTTGGATTCTCCTTTGAACTGTTTGTAACATCTGCTTGGTATCCTCAGTAAACAATGAATTACATACAAAAAAAAAAGAAAGAAAGGACAACAACTTGACTTGGAAAACAGGCCTGGAAGTACACACTGTTCCCCAATAAAGTCTTGTTCCCCTTCCCCAATAAAATAAAAAAATAAATTAAAAAACATAAAAAAAAAAAAGATAAATGAGCAAACAAAATAGAAATAAACTCATAGATACAGAGAACATTTTGATGGCTGCCAGATATGAAAGTGCTTGGAGGAATGGGTGAAAAGAGGAAGGGATTAAGAAATACAAATTGGTAGTTACAAAATAGTCATAGGGATGTAAAGTATGGCACAGAGTATATAGTCAGTAATATTATAATAACTATGTATGGTGTCAGATAAGAACTAGATTTTGGGGGGTATCACTTTGTAAGTTATATAAATGTCTAATTATTATGTTGTACACCTGAAACTAATATAATTAGGTCAGACAATTAGAATCGCAAACTCATCCTAGAAAAAGTGCTACGTACCTCACTGCTGAATATCACTACAGTCACCTTCGAAGTACTCTCCTTGGGAAGCTATGCACCGACGCCAGCACCTAGTCCACCCTTCAAAGAAATTCTGGAGCTCTTTTTCTGGAATGGCCATCAGAGCTGTCATTGTATTACCCTTGATATCCTGAATGTCATCAAAATGTCTTCCTTTCAATAGTATCTTCAGGTAAAGAACGAAGTCATTGGGGTCTGGATCAGGTGAGTAGGGAAGGTGTTCCAACACACTTATTTGTTTACTGGTTAAAAACTTCCTCACAGACAGTGCCGTGGGAGCTGGCAAGAGCCATGAACTGTTGGCAAAAAATTCAGGTCGTCTTTTTCACGCAGCCTTTTCAAAACTTCCAAATAGTAAACTTAGTTAACTGTTTGTCCAGTTAGTACAAATTCATAATGAATTTTTGATATCAAAAAAAAGGTTAGCAACATCACTGCAACAAGTTCGTGAACTTTGTCAGACCTTGTATGTATATATGTGTGTATATGTATATACACATATATACATATATATTAGCAATCAGTGATAATTACTGCCTTAGATCTATAACACTTCATTAGGAGTTGTGAAATGCTGATACTACAATTTTGTTATTCCTTCTTTATTTAAGCAGCTGAAATACTTCTGTAAAGAAAAATTTCCTTCATCAACGACGTGGTTAACAGTATAGGGAAAAAAAAGGCATAAATACTTGATTCTCTTTCTTTTCAAGTCTTCCAAATAATAAGTTGGTTGCCTAGCATGGATGTTTTAGGCAGGGAAGTTTTTAAAGATCGTTCAGAATATTGTTTGGAGAATAGCGTGATGTGTAATGAAGGAAGAGTGAAATCAGAGACCCCTCTTAGGAGGCTCTTGCAGTATTCTAAGTAAATGATGATAGGTTCTACCAGGATGGTAGAGAAAATGAAGGCAAGTAAACAGATTTAAGATATACTCATATTTTGAATGTAAAGTCTACAGGACTTGCTGATAAATTTTATATACCGTGTTTCCCCGAAAACAAGACCTAACCAGAAAATAAGCCCTAGCACGATTTTCCAGGAGGACATCCCCTGAACTTAAACCCTAATGCGTCTTTTGGAGCAAAACTTAATGTAAGACCCGGTCTTATTTTCAGGGAAACACGGTAGAGAGTAAGGGAAAGAAAGAAATCAAGAATGTGTCCTAGAATTTTGGCCTAAGCCATTTGGTTTATGGGAATCGCTAAAGGAGGAGCAGATTTAGGAAACAAAATCATCTAGGTAATGATGTGGATGAAATTAAATCAATATTTACCAAATCCTTATTACAGTTTTTCTTTTTCTTTATCCAGACTGAAAGTAATTTAAAATTTCAGGAAGTAGAAATAAAACACTGTTTATGATCTTTTTGTATAAACAATGCTTTTTGCTGAAATAAAAATAACACCAGATAAAATAAATTTCTATTTTTTTCTTAAGTATTTCATTTTCTCACCTTTTCCCTATACATATTGACAAAGGATAAGCTGGGGGGGGATATTTTAAGGATAGTAATAAATATTATTTTAACTTAGACTGATCACCAATCTCTCATATCAGCTGATAGAGCATCACAAATACAAGTGATATACAAAAAGCCAGGATGCAGAACAAAAGAAACAGAGCTCAAAAATATTAACCAGCTAATTAATATTAACCAATGAATCTTGGGGGAAGAAAAGAACTCCAATTCATTTTTTAGAAGCTAATTTTCCATTCTCCCAAGCGAGTACTAATAATTCAAATTGTCCTGTTGGGTTTCTCTTGCCTGTCCCTATAAAGTAAGAGGGAGAATACGGAAGGTTTAAGAGAGAAGGGATAGAAAAGAGACTAACCTCAATATATTATCAATAGCAACAAAAGTAATTTACATTACTTTATAAATGACAAAATTTCTAAAGTCATGTTACCTAAAGTTTCATACAGAAAAGGAATATCAGATCTGTCACAAATCATTTCTGCATTTAAAAATTTTAGAAAGTCTTTGATAATAGACATTTACACAGTATCAGATTAGCTGGTGAGATAAAAATGACAAATTACTCCTGTGTAATGAAGCATTCATGTATGTATTATATTTACATATAAATTGAACAAATGCTATTGATCTCCATTAGGTCTTACAACTATATCTGTGTATAAATACAGCTTATTTAATAGAAACTGGGTTCCTGGATAGAATGGCCTTTTTTAAAATATGGAAATGATAGCTCTGGGTTACATTTTCCAACATCAACACAGGCCCTGTTAATTGGACTCTACTGAAGTACTAAGAAGGAGTAAAAGAAACAGTTCTGCCAGCTAAAAAACAAAGTAAGAAAATAAGATAATATAATTCCAAAAATTACAAATGAAGATCAAATATCTCAATAATTAGAGAAAAAGATATCCTAGACCGATAGGGTTGAAAAAAAGGAGTCTGAGTTCATTTACAAAAGCTTAAAAACGATTATGTCTGAAAATTTTTTTTAAAAAAGGTCCAATAAGCTCTTCAACATAATTATATACATTAAAATATATTAAATAATTCTATTATCCCATGTACAGTCATAAAATATTTTGAATTCTGAGATATAATTGTTAAGTACCACATTTTATTTTACTTTTAAATGCTTTTCTTGGCATTTATTTTTAAAGAAATATAATTAAGTGCTTTATACTTATGTGTATTTTCTTACTCAGAATAATCATGAATATTTTAATGCAAATCAATTACAAACACCTTCATAGATGACAAACTGTATTATGAATATCATTTAAAAGTGCAGTCAGAAGATTTCCAAACTGCTTGTTTAAATACAGAATGTACAAATTTCAGACAATATATCTATTAATATTATTGGCAATATAAAATATGTCCTTTATATTCATGTATATGACATAAGGCTGACTCTTACACAGCCTTAAATTCCTTTGCTAATTTACCTTCTTCATCGTAAAAAAATCACATTTTTTTCCTCATTTCCATTTCATACCCACTGCTTCTCTCTTAGTAAAATTTTTCCCATGTTTCTTCTTTCTCATTCTCCCTATCTAGATATAAAGTCTTCCCCCAAAATAAATAACTGACAGTTTGTGTCTTCATCAACCTTTTAATATATCAACCTTAACCAGGGTTAGGTGAGATACACAGAGTTATGGTCTAGCTTGACCATATTTTTCATTCCCTTAACCTTTCTGGTTGCTATTTCTTTGACCTCCTCTCAAAAGTACTCTGTTTAGTCCTACAATTAACTGTAAGAATTAGTGTAATACAGTTTCTAAGGACTTGGTTAGAATGTCACCCTAATTACTTTAAATGAGCAGAGAGTAACAATTCCTTCATGACATGGAGATATTACTATAATCAGTAAAATGTGCAAATTAGATTTCAGAATGAGAAGGCCTTCTGCATTCAGTGATTCTCACTTAGAGAATGTAACCTTATTAAACTTAAGACAATGACTTTTCTTACTTTTCCTCCTTGTACCTTTTTCCTTCGTATGTCAAAGTAAGGAAGAGACGTTATCAACCACTAGAAGATCTTGGAGAAACCAAGAAGAAATGGAATTATGATGAATAACAAAAAAAGAGCTTTGAACAGGAAAAGGCACAAGGAATTGAGAACTGGCATAGATACCCAGGCATGTGTTGAAGGGGGTGGGGGAAACTAAGAATTTTCTGCCATTCTAACTCTTAACACTCTGGGCGCTCTAAGCACCAGGATCACAGAGGCACTTAAGGAGTTTGGGTTCTTTCACATTTTAAATACAGTGACACACTAAACAAAGTTTCTATTTTCAGGAAAATTTCATCCTTATTTCTAAATGGACTCTCACAAAAATGCTTTCCCAGTTCTGCAAAGGCATCTTGTCTCTAAACTTTGCAGACTCAAGCAAAAAAAGAAAAAAAGCCTTCCTCATCCAGGAAATCTTCGGGTCAGAAAAAAGCAGCATTAAGAGCCCAGATAAAAATGGGTACCATAAATTAAAAACGGCACCAATCTGAACAATTACGTAATTTCCTCCTGGTATATTCAGCAACCTGACCATGGAAATGGAGAAGCTGAACTGCAACTCTGATATAAGGATGGGTATCCGTAACACAAGGAAAAAACGGCGAGAACACCATTTAAAGGGTCATGATGAACTTGAGGTTCAGCAAAGGATATACTGCAAGTAGGGAACTGACGGACTCAGGGAAAGTAAGGATGCCAGGATCTGGAAGTCTCAATGAAGTTAACCAGAGAGCAAATTCCACGAAATGAGGAAGTGAGAAAGCTAGAAGGTTAAAGTCAGAATAGGACCCTGAAATGTAAGATTTAAAAGGTACGAAAGTTCTAATAATAACAAAATCTAGGTGAGACTATGTGAAGGAATTGTTGGAAGGCAATGGAATCAAAATACAATTTATAGAAATTGAGATGGAGGAATTAAGAGAGATGACCCAGGATGATGGCAGACGTCAATGTGGGAAGACTACAAACCAGCTGCCAAAGGTCTTGATAAGTATTGAGGACGGGTCTAAACCTTTGGTGGTACTTACGATGTGGGCCAACGGCATCTCCTAGGACCTTGTTAAGAAAGCAAAATCTAAGGCCCCACTCCAGGCTTACTAAATCAGAATCTACATTTTAACAAAATCTCTGGGTGATTTGTGGACAAAGTCAAGATTGTGAGCTTAATAGATATAAGTATATAGCCAATAGATAATAGAAAAGACAAAGGTAGAAAGTGAATGAGCTTAAGTTTTGCAAGAGAAGTGAGGTTTTTTTTGGACAATGGTTAAGGAACATTGATTTCAGTGTCAGTGGAGAATTAGGCAAATTCTAAGAGTATCTCTAGAGCTTGAGAATTCAGGGTAAACAAGGATCACATCTACTCTTTTAGTATTTATATATAATTTCCTATCACCTTGCTCTACATTTCTTCAGGCTTATCTTCTGTCTTAGGCTTTGTTTTTTGGAGAAGAGGGATTATTTTTTATTTTAGGTTGCCTCCAATTTCTTTTGTAAAGCTATGGGATATTTTAAAAATCAACTCACAAAAGTATTCATATATATACATACATACATATACCCACATTCACATACAACATTCTCTAACCTAATTGACTGACCAACTTATTATTTTCAAAAACTCTATGTATGTCTATCCAAACTTGTTAACAAATCAGCTCCACATATAACAGAAACATTATTTGCCTCACCTCCAAAATTTTGAAGCTGAACATAAATTATCACATGGTATATAACAGACTTGCCCCTCGTTTTTTCCCTGAAGTCCTACTTTACGAGACAAGAAATGGATAGACCTACTCAACAAAACATAATTTTGAAAAATATCAATTTACAAGTCACTACTAGAACGGTTCCAACGAAACAGAAAAATTGGGAAGCCTTGCTCATTTTAAGACATTTCTTCATATGGCAAATTAAAAACCTCATTGCCAATCAACTGATCGACTAAAAAGTGCTTTAAGTCCTACCAGAGATGTTCCAATTTGAAGATAATTCTTTTCCTCAGACATTAGGTGACACATTCCTGCCTTGGACTATCTGTATTATCACTGTTTTCTTGGGAGTAAGAAAATATATGGAAAGGTAACATTTCAATTGCTTCCTCAAAGTACCTGGGAACATACTAAATAACATAGTACAAAACAAAACAAGAATGGAAAGAAGAGGAGCTGTTGAGCACCTCCCCCACACCAATGAATCTGAGATCCAGATGCGCAACATTTGGTTTATAAAAAAGAAAAGCTCACATGACAAAATCACCAATTATAGCTCTGTAAGGTTGTAGCCTCTGGTGAAAAAATTCCCAGTGATTGAACAACCCATGTACCTTGCCACCTCTTATCTCAGCCCTCCAAATAATTTGATTTTCAAATTATTTTCTTTCCTGAGTAATTGACAAAGCTCCCACTGCATTTGTGATACAGCCTGCAAGTAAACAAGTCAAAGTAATTTGGGTGAAACAAAATATACTAAATATCTTGTTCAGAATATGCAAGTTATGACAGTGATGATAGATATTTTTAAAGTTGGTTACTGAAAATTTAAAAGCACCCAAATTCGCAAGTGTTTACGTATAAATGTAATCATGCAAAACTTACAGACCAGCACTGAACTATTACCTTTATTTCTTAAGTAATAAGTGAGCTTGTAAATGAAAAATGAAGAGCATTTTCAAGGAAAGAATAAATTAAAAAGTCAGAGATGAAAGGGTTATGAATTCAAATTGCCTACACTCTTTTTATAATGAAAGAAAGAAGTAATTCAACTATTAAGAACAACTAGCCTGAACAGGATAATTTAATGAGTGCTGAATATATCCTGATGAAATGATGTATAAGTAGAATGCTTATGGAGAACATTGTCAAAGATTAGGGCAGTGTTCATACATATGACCTATTTGATTTACAACCAAGGTATTATACTATAGTAATTAAGTGTTGGAACAACTGGATATCTGTATGGAAAATATAAGTAATGTTGACCCTTATTTCAAACAATTTTAAAAATTAATTTGCAAAGGATAATAGACCGAAATATGAAAGTTGAATTAATTAAGTTTCTAGAAGAAAATACGGGGAATTTTTTTGGGAGTAGGGTAGGGAAAGATTTTTTAAATAATACATATAAATCTAAAAGAAAAAAAATTGATAAACCTGACCTAATTAAAACAAAGAACATTTTATATCAAAAGATACCACTGAGGGAGTAAAAATACAAGCCCCAGATTAAGAGAAGATATTTGCAATACATGTGACAAAGGGCTGATGTGCAAAATATATAATGAATTCCTATAAATCACTAAGAAAAAGACAAACAATGCAATTTAAAAATGGACAAAAAACATGAACAGTCACTTCACAAAGACAGATATCCAAATAGGCAATTAGCATTACTCAACAGAGAAATGTATATTAAAACCACAATGACAACCGAAATGCCCATTGGTAGATGACTGGATTAAAAAACTGTGGTACATTTATACAATGGAGTACTACGCAGCCATAAAGAAGAAAGAAATCTTACCATTTGCAACAACATGGATGGACCTAGAGAACATTATGTTAAGTGAAATAAGTCAGACAGAGAAAGATAAGTACCATATGATCTCACTTATATGCGGAATCTAAAGAAAAGAATAAGTGAATGAACTAATCAGAAACAGTTTTGGAGACAAAGAGGAAAAACTGAGGGTTGCTAGATGGGCAGGGGGGTGGGGGTAAGGGGGAAGGTGAGGGGATTAGAAAACAGTCAGTAACCACAAGATGGCCACGGGGTTTGAAAATTAATCTGGGGAACGTAATTTAGTGGTTACCAGAGGGTAAGGGGGTTGGGGGGTGGGAGATGAGGGTGAGGGGGATCAAATATGTGGTGACGGAAGGAAAACTGACTCTGGGTGGTGAACACACAATGTGATTTATAGATGATGTGATACAGAATTGCACACCTGAAATCTATGTAATTTTACTAACAACTGTCACCCCAATAAATTAAAAAAAAAAAAAAAAGCAAAACCACAATGAGATACCACAACATACCCAACAGAATCCCAGAGTGAGATCATACCAAGTGTTGAGAAGGATGTGGAACAACCAGAGCTCCTCTATGTTAATGGTTGGAGACTAAATTGGTACAATCATTCTGTAAAATTTCTTGGCAGAAAAAACTAAAACTAAACATACACTTAATCCAAAATCCAGCAATCCCACTTCTAGGTACACACCAAAAAGAAATGAATGCATCTGTATACCATAAAGCATATGCAAGAATTTTATAGCAGCATTATCCATAATAGCCCCAAATTAGAAACAACCCAAATAACAACAGGAGAAAGTATGTATTTTAGTGTATGATGCAATGGAATACTATATAGGAACAAAAAAGAACAAACTGAGGAAGACCAAGAAGGCAACATACAGTAGAAGGCTCCTGAACTCCCCTCCTCCCATGGGCACACTGAATGTACAGCTAGCTACGCACAAAGCAATTCCCTCCAAGTGAAATCCAGAAAGTAGCTGAATGACTCCTACACATTGGATGAATGAGAAAATGCCCACGTTGAAACGGATAGGAAATGCTGAGACACTCTCACTATAAACTCCACCCCTAGTACAATGCCAAACAGCTGGGAGAGAACCCCCAACTCCCAGCTTCTACCTGAGGAGCAAAGTGGACTGTACATCTAGCATTGTGGGTTTTGCGGCTGCTTCACAAGCACAGGCCCCCAAACCACCTGGCTTTGGTAACCAATTGGGATTGGAATCACATATCACCCAAGACTGTAACAAACAAAAGCAGCAGTTCTTCCCATGAGCATTTGCAGCAGCTAGCCACCCTCAGTGCACAGGAAAGATGTAAAAACATCCATCTTCCAATCTTACAATGGAAGGGGTTTGACTGCATACTTTACAAGCTGCTGCCTGAGGGTCCAGCTTCTAATTAGCAATGATCTAGAGGCCAGTTGCAATCCTCCCCAGAACCTGGGGGAGGCAGTGGGCCCTTCCCCTTACTTTTCCCTCTGGTGCAATCCAACAATAAAACCAGATCACCAGCATCTCTTTGGAAGGAGCATGTATACATGTCTAGTGCCCCTGCTTTTACGGCTGCTGCTTGAGAGACAAACCCCAAAAAAATCTGGCGCCTGTGGCAAACAGGGCTTGTATTCACAAGTGCCACGGGGGACTCTTTATAGTGAACAAATAAGCAGTTTCTAAAAGGGTTCAGAAGCAGTCCCTTCCACACACAAAGCTATACACCCAGGTTCAGCAAAGAGGGAGGTGGGAAAAATGTCCATCTCCCAGTTTTTCCCTGAAAGGGGCTTAACTACATACTTTCTAGCTGCTGCCAGAGGGCCTGACTTCTAATCAGTCTCCATCTAGGTGCTGACTGCAATCCTCCCTTTGGGACATTGATGGGTCTCGGCACACCCTCAACTACTGGGAGCCACTAACAACAAAGATGGCAGTTTGGACAATCACAAAGATTACAGAGACAACCAGGAGTTCGGGCCAGGCTGATTGATGGGGTTCATCCCCTACACAAAACTAGTCTGTCAAGTCTGGAAGATGTAGCTTTTTCTCTGATGTGCACAAACCGACACATAGAGGAAAAAAAGAAAGAAAGAAGAGAAAAGAAGAGAAGAGAAGAGAAGAGAAGAGAAGAGAAGAGAAGAGAAGAGAAGAGAAGAGAAGAAAAACAAGATAAAACTCCAGAAAATGATCTTAAATGATCTTAAAGAAATGGAGAAAAGTGATTCACCAATCAAGAATTCAAAATAATGGTCATCAACATGCTCACTATGGTCAGGAGAGCAATACACAAACAAACTAAGAATTTTAAAAAGAGACAGAAAATATGAAAAAGTACCAAATAGACCAGAAGGATAAAATAACTGCACTGAAAAATTCAATACAGTGCTTCCACAGCAGACTAGATGAAGTGGAGCAAAAGATCAGCAAAAGGAGAGTGTAATTCATCCAATCAGAGGAGTAAAAAGAAAAAAAAATGAAAAAGTAAAGATAGCTTTAGTGGCATATAGGACACCATAAAATAACCAACATATGCAATATAGGGCTCCCAGAAGAAGAGAAAGAGAAAGAGGTAGAAACATTTTTCAAAGAAATTTGGGTATAAAATTCTCTCACCTGGGAGAAAGAAACAGACGTTCAGATCCAAGAATCCCAAAGAATACCAAATAAGAACCCAGAGAATCACAAAGACACATTATAATTAAATTGTCAAAAGTTGAAGACAAAAAGAGAACCTTAAAGACCTCGAAAGAAAAGCAGCTTGTTGTATACAAGGGAACCCCCTTAAGACTTTTCAGAAGAAACTTTATGAGTCAGAAGGACGTAGGATTATGTATTCAAAGCAGTGAGGAAAAACAACTGCTAACCAAGAAAGAATATGCTGCATGGCCAAGTTGTCCTTCAGAATTGATAGACAAAGAATTTTTCAGACAAACAAAAGCTGAAGGAATTCATCACTACTAGATCAGCCTTACAAGAACTGTGTCAGGGAGTTCAAGATAAAACGAAAGGACAATAATTAGTAACATGAAAATACATGAAAGTTTAAATCTTATTGGTAAAGGTAAATATATAATTAAATTCAGAATTCTCTAATATTGTAATAGTGGGGGTAAACCATTTATACCTCTAATACAAAAATTAAAGGACAAAAGTATTAAAATTAACTATAACTTTAATAATTTGTTAATGGATACGCAATATAAAGAGATGTAAATTGTGATATCAAAAACACAAAATGTGGGGGAAAGTGTAAAAATATAGAGCTTTTGTATATATTCAAAGTTAAGTTATTTTCAGCTTAAAATAGACTTATAAATATGTTTTATGTAAGCCTCAAGGTAATCACAAAGAAAAAAGTCTAAAGTAGATACACAAAAAAATAAAGAAAAACTAAACTAAGCATACCACTATAGAAAATCATCTAATCACAAAGGAAGAGAACAAGAGAAGAAAGAAATAAAGAAATTACAAACAGCCAGAAAACAATGAACAAAACAGAAATAAATACATATCTATCAATAATTACTTTAAATATAAATGGACTAAACTCTCCCATCAAAAGACAAAGAATGACTGAATGAATTTAAAAAACAAGACCTCACTGTATGCTACCTACAAAAGACACACTTCAGCTTTAAGGAGCAAAATTGAAAAGTGAAGGGATGGGAAAAGATACTCAAAGCAAATGGAAAGCAAAAGAAAGCAGTGGTAGCTATATTTATGAGACAAAATAGACCTTAAGCCAAAAAACTGTAACAAAAGACAAAGAAAGTCATTATATAATGATAAAGGGATCAACTCATCCAGAGATTATAACAACTGTAAATATTCATGCACCCAACTCTGAAGCACCAAAATACATATATAAAGCAAACATTAACAGATCTGACGGGGAAAATAGACAGCAATACAGTAATAGTAGGAGATTTCAATATCTCACTTTCAAAAATAGGTAGATCATCTAGACAGAAAATCAATAAGGAAACACTAAAGTTAAACTACAAATTAGATCTGAAGGACCTGACATATACAGACATTCCATCCAACAGCAGCAAAATACACATTCTTCTCTGCTGCACATGGAACATTCTCCAGGATAGATCATTAGGCCACTAAATAAGTCTTAATAAACTTAAGAAGATGGAGAGTATGTCAAGTATCTTTTCCAAACACGAGGGTATGAAACTAGAATCAATTACCAGAGGAAAACTGGAAAGTTCACCAATATGTGGAGATTAAACAATATGCTCCTGAACAATCATTGGGTCAAAGGAGAAATCAAAAAGAAAATAAAAATGTATTTGAAACAAATGAAAATGGAAACAAACATACAAAACTCATGGGATCAGCAAAGGCAGTTTAAAAAGTAAAGTTTATAATGATAAATGAGTACATTACGGAAATAAAAAAGATCTAAAATAAACAACCTAACTTTATACCTCAACTAACTAGAAAAATAACAAATTAAGCCCAAAGATAGTAAAAGGAAGGAATAACAAGGATCACAGCAACAATAAATGAAATAGAAATTAGAATGAAAATAGAAAAGATAGATGAAACTAAGAACTAGTTTTTGAAAAGATAAGCAAAGCTGGCTAACTAAAAAAAGAGAGAAGACTCAAATAGATAAAATCAGAAATGAAAGAGGAGACATTACAACTGATAACAGAAATAATAAGGATGATAAGAAATTACTATGAATAATTATATGCCAAGATTAGATAAGCTAAAAGAAATACATAAATTCCTAGAAACAGTTGTATAATCTACCAGGTATGAATCATAAAAAGAAATTATGAATAGACCAATTACTAATAAGTAAATTGAATCAGTCATCAAAAACCTCCCAAAAAGGAAAAGTCCAGAACCAAATGGTTTCACTGATAAATTCTACCAAACATTTAAAAGAGATTTATTGTCAATCTCGAACTCTTCTAAAAAAATAGAAGACAAGGGAACACTGTCAAACTCATTTTATGAAGCCAGCACTACCCTGATACCACAGCCAGAGAAGAACATAATCGGAAAAGAAAATTACAGGCCAGTATTCCTGATGAACATAGATGTAAAAGTCCTCAACAAAATATTAGTAAAGCAAATTCAACCATACATTAAAATATATATATATATATATATATATATATATATATATATATATATATATACTCCATGATCAAGTGGGATTTATTACTGGGATGCAAGGATGGTTCAATATACAATCAATCATTATGATATACCACATTAACAAAATGAAGGATAAAAATCATATGGTCATCTCGATAGATGCAGAAAAAACATTTGACAAAATTCAACATTCATTCATGATAAAAATTCCCAACAAACTGGATATAGAAGAAATGTACCTCAACATATAGACCATATATTATAAGCCCACAGTTAACATCAAACTCAATCGTGAAAAGCTGAAAGCTTTTCCTCTACTATCAGGGATAAGATAAGGATGCCCACTCTCCACACTTTTATTCAACATAGTACTGGAAGGCCTGGCCAGAGCAATCAGGCAAGAAAAAGAAATAAAAGGCATCCAATTCTGAGAGGAAGAAGTAAAATTGTCTCTGCTTGCAGATGATATGATATTATACACAGAAAACCCTAAAGACTTCACCAAAAAACTGTTAAAACTAATAAACAAATTCAGTAAAATTGCATGATACAAAGCCAAGATAGAAAGATCAGTTGCATATCTATACATGAGCAACAAACTATTGAAAAAATATTTTTTAAAAAACAAATCCATTTACAATAGCATATAAATACACTTAAGAATAATTTTACCCAAGGAGATGGAAGAGCTGTACACTGAAAACTATAAATATTGATGAAAGAAATTGAAGACAACAAATAAATAGATATTCTGTGTTCATGGATTGGAAGAATATTGTTAAAATGTTCATACTACCCAAAGTAATGTAAAAATTCAACAAAAACCCTACCAAAATTCCAATTCCAATGGCATTTTTTCATGGAACTAGAACAAATAATTCTAAAATTTGAATGGAACCACAAAGGACCCAGAAGCCAAAGCAATCTTGAAAAAGAAGAACAAACTCGAAAGTATCACATTCCCTGATTTCAAACTATACTCAAAGCTGTAGTGGTCACAACAGTACGGTATTGGCAGAAAAACAGACATGTAAATCAATGAAACAGAACAGAGGGCCAAGAAGTAAACCCATGCTTATTCAGTCAATTAATTTATGATAAATGAGGTAAGAATATACAATGGGGAAAGGACAGTCTATTCAATAAATGGTGCTGGGAAAACTGAACAGCTACATGCAAAAGAATGAAACTGGACCAGTATCTTACACCCTACACAAAAATTAACACAAAACAGATTAAAGACTTCAGTGTAAGACTTGAAACCACAGAACACCTAGAAAAAAACATAGGCAGTAAGCTCCTCAATGTTAGTGGTGTTTTTTGGATCTGACTCCAAAGGCAAAGGCAACAAAAGCAAAAATAAGCAAGTGGGACTGCATCAAACTAAAAAGCTTCAGTACAGTGAAGGAAACCATAAACACAACAAAACGCAACCTACTGAATGGGAGAAGATATTTCCAAATCATATATCCAATAAGGACTTAATATCCAAAATATATAAAGAATTCATACAACTCAACAGCAAAAACCTAAACAATCCAATTTAAAAATGGGCAGAGGACCTAAATAGACATTTCTCCAAAGAGGACATACAGATGGTTAACAGGCACATGAAAAGATGCTCAACATCACTAATCATCAGGAAAATGCAAATGAAAACCACAATGAGATATCATCTCATACCTGTCAGATTGGCTATTATCAAAAAGATAACAAATATCAAGTGTTGGTGAGGATATGGAGAAAGGGAAGCCTCATGCACTATTAGTGGGATTGTAAATTGGTGCAACCACTATGAAAAACAGCATGCAGTTTCCTAAAAAATTACAAATGAAGTACATGTGATCCAGCAATTCCATTTCTGGGTATCTATCCGGAGAAAATAAAAATACTAATTTTAAAAGATATGTACCCCGATGATCACTGCAGCATTATTTACAATAGCCAAGGTATGGAAACAACCTAACTGTCCATCAATGGATGAATGGATAAAGAACAGGTAGATTTCTGCACATAAGTAGAGCCAAGTAGTTCAAACCAGGGTTGTTCAAGGGTCAACTTTTTCAATCCACGGTTGTGAATCCATGGAATGTGAAGGCAGACTGTAGTTAAGTTTCTGCAGAGTCAAAAGTTACATGCAGATTTTCAACTGCACAGGGGATCAACACCCCTAGCACCCACGTTGTTCAAGGATCAACTGTATATACACAATGGAATACTACTTGACAACAAAAAGAATAAAATCTTGTCATTTGTGACAACATGGATGGACCTTGAGGGTATTACGCTAAGTGAAGTAAGTCACAGAAAGACAAATACACACAATTTCACTTATATGTAGAATCTAAAATAAAACAAACCAACGAACAAAATAAAACCCGGACTCAGGTACAAAGCAAGCTTTCTCCCTACAGTGGCAGAAATAGAACATCAAAGCTGTCAATATTGCTCCATGAACAAGGACATGGGTTGGACTGATTGGAAATATCGAAAAGAAACTGGCTGGGTAAGGCATAGATCACCACAGCACTGGCTGCCAGGAGGGAGTGAAAGATGGTCTGGGCTCAGGAGGAATAAGACATCAAGATGGAGGGAGAAAGGAATACAGAGGATTGCCATGGCAATGTAGTTTCGGCTATTGCATGCTGGAGCAGTGGTCAGATTAAGGAACTTTGTGGTATTAATTTTTTAAAAGAGGGTGCTTAACACAAAGAGGGTGTGGAACTTCAGGACTCAATATTTTGACTTCAGAAATTTGTTTTTGGTTTCACTGACAGTACCCAGTACAAGTGGCTTTCTGCCATTGAACAGATGGAAGAAATAAAACTTACCTACGCTTTACATCATTACAACCTGAAAATGTATCCTAAGTACAGGGACAGGCTGGCTCCACACTACATGGAAAGTTTTTTACTAGAGTGACAGTGACACTTAATACTTGTTACGAGAGCTCCTGTGGACCTGTGTCCTTGTACAGGATCTTAGACCCTCAGCAAAGAATGTACACCAATGTACTTTGAAAACCATAAGGCTAGATCTGGGAGGGCTATAGCGCCCTCTGAATATGTAGCACAGGAGGACAGGCTCCTGTGAGCTGCAAATATCAGTGACTGACTGGGATGTAATCTGCACACTCGAAATTGAGGTGCTGTGAGTGACGGAATCTATTGCCAAGCCCCACAAATATTGCTCCCATCAGAGAAAAAAATTCCTCCTAAACCACATATCTTTCCATGTCTTACAGGAAATTCAGCTCCATTATAATCTTAAGGGACCACCATCGTATATGCAATCTCTTGTTGACTGAAGCATCACTAAGCGGCACATGACTATAAAGTTTTGTGAGAATATAAAGAAGGTACTGTCTCTGTTTTTGATAAAAAGTATCTGAAATACAGAATAGTTAAATGAGTTGCTCAGGGTCTAACTACCTACTTTTGAAATTCAGAAAGTTGAAGGAAGAAGTAAAGTCAGCTTAGGTAGTAACAGAACCAGAACCTCAGTCCAACTTCCTTTCAACACGAACTAGAAATGTGGAGTGAGCTTGAATTCCAAACTCCATTCTTAGCTCATATTATAAATTTGACTGAGTTGTGGATAAAATTCAGAATAAATTCTGGGGTTGCTCTTTTCTGAGAAAGCCTAGAAAAGGAGGAGGTGTTATTCCTGAATGTTATCTGCAACAGTGGATAGTTGACACAGTGCTGACTATTTGACTACAGGCTTTGAGAGCACAGGGCATTCCAGGAATTCAGTCTCTCAGCTGTCCAATTAAAAGCTGACATTTGACAGCATTCTTTGAGCTTCTCACAAGCAAAGTTCTTTGTATCCATTCCTGGCACCTTAGGATCTGACAAATAGTACTTAGTAAATATTTTTATTAAATGATTGAATGGAAGAAGGGCGAAGTTATAACAAAAAAATTGGGTAATCTATGGATGAAGCTAAATAAGTAAAATTTAATGTTAACATAACAATAACCACTTTAGAAGTGATGATAAAACCCAGAGGCACAAAAAGAGTAATGTGTCAAACTCAAATTTATAAGAATCTGGAAAAACACACTTAAAATAAATAAAAGTTTAAAAAAAGAATAATTTGGAATTCAAACTAGCTCTCTTGATTTCTAGCTCTTTGCATTGAATGCCTATGTTTCTTATCCTCTTCTTTGGATTTTCCTGCTTTTTAATATTCCGCATTGCATTCTGGATTGTTTCTTCTAGCCTATCTTCTGGTTCACTAATTCTCTTTTCAATTGTATCTAATCTGATATTAAACTCAATAACTAAGTTTTAAAAAGTATATTTTTCAGTTTTAGAATTATCTGGTTCTTTTTTAAATCTGCTAGATGATTTTTTTCTAGTTTCCAGTTCTTGGCTGAATTTGCACTCTCAGCATTATTTCTTTAAACATAGCACGCTTAGTTGTTTATAGTCTATATCTAATAATGCTAGAATCTTATCTTCACTGAGTCTATTTCTATTATCTGTTGCATATACTAGTTCTTACTCATGGCGTCTTTTGTCTTTTTATGTCTGATTACCTTTGCCTGTATGCTGTACAATGAATCTGAAAAAAATTTTTGAAAAAATAAAATAATGCATTGGATGATAGGATCCTCCTCCATAGAGAACTTTCATTTGCATCTCTTAGAACTACCAATCCAATACCATCTTAATCCAAGTTCTAGTCTTAAAATTCTCTGATCTAGCCAATGATGGGTCATATTGGGATATATATATATGCAAAAAGATTCCATTAGTGTTGAAATAACAAGAGTTTAGATGTAGCTAAAGTATTATGACATTTTAACCTTTGTGTTCCACTAAACATAAAACACTTGTACATTTAAATGTAGGTTTCTGTGTTATATAATAGATCATTTATAAAAGAGTAAGCCTTTGGAATATTATTAAACTTGGCCGGAATAAATAAGCGTATTTATTCTTTTTTTGTTTACTTGCATATTTTCTAACTCCCTTACTAGATTACACAAGAGGGTAGGGACTGTGCCTGTTTTGTTCATCATATCATATTCTGTATATAGTGCCTGGTATATAGGAGGCAAGCTACACGTATTTGTTGAATAATTGTACATAAATGAATTCATTCAATTTCTGATCCTTAAACTCCTTAATGCTTTTAATTTTGTATAAAGTTCTACATTAATTAAAGTCCACCTTTTATATAGGTAACCAGTTTCATAAGAGGTACCAAAATCTCAGATACGAAATCAGATAATAAATAGGTAGTAACTTTGGCTTTCAAGTGGTTTTAAAAGCAATCTGAAAGAATGATATAATAGATGCATCTACTGATAGCAACAATGACATCTCACAAAAGAGGAAGGGGCAGAAATCAACAATGTTAGTGACTGCAAAGTAATACCTCTCAAGGAGGAACAAGGAAAATAAGAACTCCCAATACTAGACAGTTATTTACTTTCTCAATCATAGAGCCGTCTCCAGAATCTCATTGTAGCTGATGCTTTTCAAGTTTCTCTGTTCATAGGAAACCTGGATCTCCTTTCCTACAGGCTTCATAAAACTATTTTCATGTTCTGTTTCTACTCTGTTTCCCCAAAAATAAGACCTAGCCAGACCATCAGCTCTAATGCGTCTTTTGGAGCAAAAGTTAATATAAGACCCTGCATTATATTATGTTATGTTATATTATATTATATTATATTATATTATATTACATTATCCCGGGTCTTATAGTAAAATAATTTATTATTTTATTTTTTATTAATTTTTATATTATTATATTAATTTTTGCTCCAAAAGACACATTAGAGCTGATGGTCTGGCTAGGTCTTATTTTTGGGGAAACACGGTAACAAAATACTTACTACATCTACTCAATGAATACTTTTCAAATAAATCTATCAAAAATATTACAGCATGACACAGGAAAAAAAACAAGCCCATTTAAGTGGCTGTCAGTTTCCATTTCCTCACTTGGGTTTAAGGAAAATATATAAATATCAGGTAAAAAGCACCTGAATCCACTAAAAATATGAGTGTTTTAAATGCTGTGACACTAAGCAGTTCACAACACTAGCTTCAACTTTTCCCTCTATACTATAACAAACCTTGGATTTCAGCTGACAACTTTTACACTAGGTTTCAGCCCAAAGCAATTTAGAAATAGACAAGTCAGAAACTCCTTAAAAATAAATTAGGGTTTATAATGGAAATGCTGACAGATGCTTCTTTATAATAATGCCTGGTGAGACTACTATATTTTAGAAATGACTACATCACAATATGTATGCAAGTGTTGTATATTAAAATGTAACAATGCCTAGCTTATAATTAAATCACGGCCATGAATAGTTCAGTAAAATATGTTATAAAGAAAGTGTGATGTGAAAAGAAAATATACTGAGTTAAAAATATAATGCAAGCAGGGATTTATTAGAACTTTCCATTTAGAAAATTTAAACATGGGGAAATATCAACATAAATCCTAGGGAGACAAGTCAAGAAGTACAAACTCAGTACAGCCTAAAAATAATTGACTTCCAATGTGACTTATGAAACCGTGTCTGTCATGAGATAATCATACCCCTAGACTAAGACCAAAATATAAATTTTAATATATATGTAACTCTTTAAAAAATCTTAGTATTCCTGCTTCTAGAATCCTTGATAAGCTGCTCTGCTTTCTGCTACTGTGACCTTTTCTGCTATTACAAATCATGCTGTCTTTGTCTTCAATAGTTACAAGCCATCATTTCCATCAACCCTTGCTTTCTAACTCTCCACAACTATACTGCAACATACAATGGTTGTCAAAGAAATTGAGGACTAAAAACCCAGCATAAACAATTCTACCACCATTAAAGAAATGTGATAAGCCTTCATTTACTGAGAAGCTAACAGTGAAGAATGAACTTCATGTTTCAAAGTGAAGCAGAAATCCAGGAGCATTACACAGATGATTTCTTCATTATATAGCTATATGCAGTCCTCAATATATATCTCATGATACTAGTACACAGTTCATCTTAAAACCAGTCATTTATAATATAATGAGCTTTCTTATATGACACCATTATTTCTAATTTTGTCTAATGAAAATATTGGATTTGTCTACTTGCATCAGTACGTTCTAGTGGGTTATTCACTAACTCAGTAGTCCTCAACAAGGGACAATTTGCTCCCCAAGAAACATTTGGTGATGTCTGGAGACATTTTTCATTGTCATGAATAAGGGGAAGAATGCTACTGGCATCCGATGAGTATTTAGCTGCCATAGGTAAAAATCCTACAATGTACAGGACAGTGCCTCCCCACCCCACCCCAAACAATCATCTGGTCGAAAATATCAATAATGCCACTGCTGAGAAACCTTCCACTAACTCCTGTTTTCTTACCAAGAAGCAATTAACCATAGTTTCCCTTTTCTTACCTCAAATAGACACTCATACCATCAACCAAAAATCAGAACTGAATTTAAGGCACAGAACAGTAAAGTATGGAGGTGACCTTCAAGAATACTGACTCATTCATTCATTCAACAAATGTATTAGGAACAGAACTAGGCATTGGGGATACTGTGGTGCCCAAGAAAGACAAGATTTCTGCTGTCATGTAGCATCTTCTAATGATTCTCAGTTGAAGAAATCTTTAAACTGAATAAAAAACCTTCAACGCCTGACATATTCTGGAAAACGGATGTAGCTATGCACACAGTTTCCACTGATACAGCATTCATTCTATTTTTGGAAATGTCTTTATTTTAATGAGCCTAAATAACCTTCCCTGTAGTTTTCACCCTCTGATCATAGTTCTGCTCTCTTGAGTCATGAAAAACAAATTCCTATTCCATATAACAGGCCTTTACACATTTAAAGACAGCTATCATGCATCTCTGAATTTTGTCTCCTAAAAGCTAAAACAATTTCATTAGTGCCTCTGATAGCTCTTCTGAAGATATGATCCTTAAGACTGGGAGGAAATGAGTAAAAATACTAAAGACTTTTAAGAATTTAGGCTATGAATTGGTAATTGCTAAATTTTCTTGAACTATCCTTTTCGAATCCACCCACAATACTGATTTTAATAAGAAAGAATATAACATTTATTAACCCCTAAATACAAAGCAATCTCGTTGACAGTTTAGATGCATTATCACATTTAATTACCATACAGTCCAATGAAGTACCGTGTTTCCCCGAAAATAAGACCCACCCAGACAGTCAGCTCTAATCCATCTTTTGGAGCAAAAACTAATATAAGACCTGGTCTTACACTACATTGTATTATATAAGACCCAGTATTTTATATTATATTACATCACATTATATTGTATTATATTATATATTATATTATATTATACTGGGTCTTATAGTAAAATAAGGCCGTGTCTTATATTAACTTTTGCTCCAAAAGGCGCATTAGAGCCGATTGTCTGGCTAGGTCTTATTTTCAGGGAAACACAGTACTTCATTGGACTGTATGGTAATTAATAGATAATACTACCATTACTTTGGACATGAAGAAATCAGGCTCAAAAATTTAAAGAAATTTTTTCAAAGATCATATTCTTTTCCTAAGCCCTTGCTCTTTTCACTATATCATGTTACCTAAAAAATAGTGCTGGTTTTCACATTTTAGTTCAATTATTGACCTTTCATTATTTCCATGAACCAGTTTTATAACAAAGCTAAATCTCAGAGTAGTTTATTTTTGCATAAAGAAGAACCATGTTCTAATAAAAAAGCATTCTAAAATGAAGCACCTTTTAATAAGAATATATATATATGTATATATATATTCAAGAAATATATATATATTCTTGTCCTACCTATATAACTCTCCATTCAGATACACTGAATCGTTTCATTAACAAATTCTATGGAATATATGCTTTTGCAAGTTTGCTATCTATTGAGAAAAAAATCTAATTAAGAAAGAGAACAGCCATTTGAAATTTATATACATATTAGCTACACTGAAATAAGATACAATGCCAAAAATTCTTAAAACTCATTCATGAGAGTCCGGCAGTATAATATAATGCAGGAATTAATAAAACAGACTGGATTTGTAGCACTGAACTCCCTCTTAACCTCTCCGAGCCTCTGTTTTGTAACTTAAAAATGGACAAAATAACAGAACCTATCTCACACGGTCACTGGAGTACTGTAACAGGCTCTTAATTGGTTTCCCTTCTTCCATTCTTCTTGCCCCTTCCTTCCTACTCCACGCACTTCTCTCCTCTACAAAAGCTACCAAACTGGTCCTTTTAAAACAAAACACAAAGCATGTTACTCCACTGCTCAAAAGAACCCTTAATGGCTTTCGTCATATTTGGAATAAAATCCCAAATCCTACCACAGTCTGTAAGATCCTAGATGATCTAGTCCCTGGCTTCCTTGCTCACTTTTTGCACTTGTTCCCTCAATTTGAATTTTCTTCCCCCAAATATCTGGATGGCTCACTCTCTTTCCTTCCATTCAAGTCTGCTTTAAATGTCACCTTCTTGGATAAGCTTTCCCTGATCATTTTCTATTGTCTTATCCTTCCTCACTATAGTGTGTGATTTTTCAAATGTTGATGTTGGGTTTGGGGAAGTTTTTGAAAACTCAAAAGCCAGAGAGAGAGAAACAGAGAGCCAGTGGCATAAGACGATAATGGCAATCCATAAAGTAATTAAGTGCCTCCGAAAGGCTTCTGGAATTCTACGCCTTGCAGAATTTATGATTTTTCTAACCTGATCTGGTTAGATCCCATTAGCCCAGGCACAGTACCAGGCCACAGAGGTTAGTCACAAAATGTTAACAGTGGGGCATTATAATTTTCTTCTTTAATATTTTTTCAAGCTGTTCGTTTTTCTTAAAACCAAAAACCAAGACATACCCTGGCCTTGAACATTTACAAAACACATGAATCACCGAAGCTATCCCAGAGACACTGAATGTATTAACAATTCAAATGAGGTTACATGAGGCAGCTGAGGTATAACTGAAAGAATCCCATACAATGTGATATATAGTGATGTATTACAGAACTGTACACTTGAAACCTAGGTAATTTTACTAACCATTGTCACCCCAATAAATTTTAATTAAAAATAAAAAAGGAGTCCCCATCCAGCTCTATGTGACCTTATGCTAGCTAGCTACTTAGCTTCTCTGTGCTTCTATTTCCTTATCTGCAAAACAGAAAGAAAAAAAATTACCCTACCTCATAAAAATATTATGAACATGAAATAAAATAAATGAAATAAGAATTCTAGGCATAAACTAAGACACTCTGAGTGTCTGCTCTCTCAGCTCATGGAATATAAACTCAGGCAATAGTGTGGAATCTACTGGAAATGCTTTATACTTTTATGAAATGTCCACAATATCTGGCACAGACTCAGTAAATATTGCCCTTATGTTAAATTATTAATATATACAAGAAACACTGATAATTCTCCAATGTTTAGATGGTAAAAGAATCAGAGAAACCGAGCAATTTGTCTCAGGCTTTGTGAGTCACTAAGGAAGAAAAACGGATAACCATACACTTTACAAAGGCGAATCAGCATTTCCCTAGACTTCAAAGACCCCTAACGTTGACATTATTCATATGACTCCCCAAAACTCATGTCATTTTTTCCTCATTTGTTCATTCAGTCAACACATCTTGAAATTAAACTACATGCCACACACACTGCTTGGTCCCTCACCTACAGATAAAGGAATTCAAGAGCTTTTTAAAATACTTAATCTTAAGGGTTATGGAAGCTCTGAGGAGGAAATCAGTTATTTTAGGAAAGGCTTTATAGCAGTGCTGTCTAACAGAAGTTTCTGCAATGAAGAAAATGTTCTTTTGTATTGTACCCAATACAATAGCCCCTAACCACACGTGCCCACTGAGCACTTAAAATGTGGTAATTTGACTGAGGAATTGAATTTTAAATTTTAATTAATTTTAATAGCTACATGTAGCTAGCAGTTACTGTATTGGACAGCAGGTAGTATTTGAGCTGAAGTCTTGAAAGAAGGGAGTAAGGAATTAAAATTCTAGGCAATGGAAAGGGCACAAACCACATGAAGGGCTACGAGAACACTTTCACGTGTTCAGGGAAGGCTGCCTGTGATATGTGGAATATGGAAAGGAGAAGAGAGAAATGAAGTTAAAAGGATTAGATAGGGCCAAAATCTGAATGCCCTGGACTACCAGGCTAAGGCGTTAAACTTTATGCAGCAGCCAATGGGAAAACATCTGACTTGAAAGCTGACAATACATGACCATACCTGTGACCATACCTATGTTTCAGAAGACAAGCTGACCACAAGGGGAGGGACACATTGAAAGAAGAGCCTCGAGGTAGGAAGACCAGCTGTGTTTACTTTGCCAAGTTAGAGGATAACACTCAGACTACTACAATCACAGTGAGAACAGAGATGAAGAATTAATTCAGGAGATATTTTAGAGATGATGTTAGTGCGTTGTGGTGGCCAAGACTAAGTCAAAGTAAACACTGCTGAGGTCTCAGCCTGGAAAACTAGGTAATTTAGGCACTTTCTACATTGACTGAAGGGATAAAGAGAGTTTATAGGCTCCTGCTCAAAGCTGTTTGTAAGAAAACAATCTAAATGTTCATTAATAGCTTAAAAGTTAAATAAACTATGGAATCATTTAAGGCAGCATATTACACATTTATTTAAAGACTATATGATATGAGGATAAAATGTTCACGATATGGTAAGTGAAATAAGTCGGCTACAAAAGAGTATGGACATACAGCATTATCCCAGTTTTTATATACTGGCAGAATTTTTCAAATTAAAGGAATAAATCAAAAAGTCAACAGGGGCTTACTTTGATAGGGGGTGTAATGAGCCATTATAATTTCTTTCTTGAATATTTTTTTTCTAATTGTCTAATTATACTACAACTATAGAATATTTTTTTTATTTAAAAATAACCTTTTGCTCTAAAGCACTGTACCTGAAAGCACTGGAGCCTGTGCTAAATCGACTGAATCTTGAAGCTGCATCACAAACAGAAGGGAATCTGACACGACCAGACCCAAGTCTAACTCAGGTTTGCTATGGGAGACTAAAGTCACAGGAAATTTAATAAAGGCAGCCTTTTTTCTTTTGAAAAATTTACCACAATTACAAAGTACAAAATGGATTATTTTCCATTTACTTATGTCTTATCGTGTATGATTTATGTCTGTATACATGCAACTACAAGTGGGAGTTTGGTGTAAGCCTGTATTTTATTCTGTGTGGTCATGCAAAAAGAGAATTATTCTGCTCATACTCAATTTCAGTTACTCAGGTTTATTTGATATAGAATAGACACTATGTGCTGAAGAAGCAGCTCAGCAAATACTTATCATTTTAATATGTACATGCCTGTCCCTTCTTGCTCTTAACAAAACCTGGTTTTCCAAGCTCCAAATTTAGATTTACAAGGAAATCCTGACTTGGTATAGATAAGCCTACTACAGAGGCATAAGGCGAGGGCAAATCCTCCTGCATCCTAGAAGCAATGTAATAACTTCCTTCATTAAATAGGAAATGAATAGAATTTTGCAGCTATAATTTTAATCACTTTGCCATTAGAGAGGTTATATTTGTCTTGAGAAACCACAGGTACGTTATAAAGGAATCTTAACCTAACATTCCCAGCCATGAGACAAGCTTTATCGTGATCATTTTACAGAAGGAGGAAATAAAGGGCTGGAATTAAAAGTGTATTTCCATTTTAGATGTTTAGAAATCTGGTTTGATGTCCTTACTAAAATTAGGTGTATATCTTATTTCTATGTTTTCTATAAAAACCCACTGGTAGAAAGGCAGTCTTTTCTCCGGGACACTTGTAAACAAGCTCCAGGCTTAGTAGTAGCAATGAGGTCAGTCACACAGAGATAGTGTCAGATCTGGGGCTGGGCCCAGGTCTCCTCTCTGACGACATTACAGTTCTTAAATGAAAATATATTTTCCCTGAGAGTTGAAACAGGGAATACATTTTAGATACTAGTTAGTGACACTTGGGAACATCAGCTAGCATTCAAACCCAGAAACTGCCTTAGATGTTTTGGCTAACTACCACATACTACATATGTAAGAGTCACTAAAATCATCACTCCACAAAGAGAATTCAGAAATCTGCAACCACAATTAGCCACCAGTATCTTACTATGTTTCTATGATCTGATGTCCATTTCCATGGAAACAGAAAAAGAAGTGAGAGGCAGCCAAGACAAGAGATGTCAGAACTTGTCAGGTTCAGCGGCTGGAGCTGAAAATGCCTTTTCTTTCTTTTCATTTTTTTTTTTTTTTTTACAAACAGTATCAGCTGACTTCTGGCACATAATCAATTCTCAAGTTAAGCAAAGTCAGCTTGCTTGGAGAAGCATAAAGCTGAAGAACAGGCTTAGATTTTTAAAGGCTTAAATTAGAAGGAGACACAAATTAGAAGCACACTGTTCAAAATTCTAAATTTCTAAATCAAATGAATGCAACAGAATTGGTTCAAATTTCACAAAGTGAATAGAAGAAATTCTCAGCTGTGATGGGGGAAAATGCAGGACCAGCACGGAGCATTTTCTGTAACGAATATAGCAACAAGGCAATGGCAGGAAAGAGAAAGCAGAGGAAGCAGCACGTACCAAGGCCCTGAGACAACAGTGTATGGCCTTTTCAAGGCACTGAGAGCACTGAGAGCTCTTTGTGTGGGAGGCGGGTATCACGGAAGGATTTCCCAAAGGAGGTGCCATCTAAGCTAAGACCTGCAGGACGAGATGGAGTTATAGAAGAGAGTTTTCCAGCAAGAGGACGAGCATGAGGGAAGTCCTAGAGGCAAGAAAGGACAAAATGAACCCAGTAGTAGCAAAGCTGGAACAGAGAGTGGGAGTGGGGAGTAAGCTGGGATCAGGTCAGGAAAGGCCTTATTCTCCAAGTTAGATTTTGAACTTTTGTTTGGAAAACAAGTTGTCACCACAGAGTCTAAATCAGGGACGTAACACGATGAGGTCTACATTTAAGAAAGATTAGACTATCACAGATTACACAAAGATATAGATGTGGAGTCCGTTAGCAGTTTTCCCAGGGGGGAGACAAGGGTTGACTGTACTGGGGCAGGAGCAGCAAGAGAGATGGGAGAACAGGACACAGTGAATGTGAACAGTGAGAGAAGAAGAAGGAGTTGGGGATGACACCCAGGATTTCAGCCTGAATAGCTACATGGATGTTAGTGCCAATCATCGAGTCTCTGTCCCAAGCAAAGAAGGAGAATCCTCATTTCAGGTGCGTGGGGGACGAGGAGGAGCTCCAGTCTGGACTTCATGACTTTGAGGCATCCACGGGACGGTCAAGCAGAGCTACCAAGTAGGCAGTTGTATGGGTGTATTCTACGACTCGGGATGGGAGTGACAGGTGTGCCTACAACTCAGGGATGAACATATTCTGGGCTTCAGAACTGGATGAAATTGCCCAGGGAAAGCACAAGATCAGAAGAGATTCCAAGAGATGAATTACAACGGCTTGAGATTCTGGTCAAATGTTGGCTGTTGCCACGCAGCAGCGTACCCGTCTGTCTCCTTGTACCTGCCCCTAAAGAAAGGAGAGTCTGTGAGAGGGATCCTTTCAAGGACTTTGCTTTACCTTTGTGCTTGCACCTTATGTCTCCCTGTTTGGCCCCAGGAGGATGGCTGGTCAGCCAATAACGAGTAAGATTCCCCACGGGGGGGGGGGGGGGGGGGGGGGGGGGGGACAACTCAAGTCAGGCGCCCTCAAGTGGGGACCAGCAGGAGAACAAACGGGGTTCATAGAGGTGGGCACAGCCCCCCACCTTCCCCCGGCTAAGGAAAGCCTCTTCCTCTGTGGCTGCATTCCTTCCCACAACCTGCAGGGGAAGTGATTCAATGATGTGCTCTCCATCTATTCCTATGCATAAAGGTTTTGTCCCTTGAGGAAGTACAGACATCCTGAGACTTACGGTTCAGCTGCGTGCAAGCAAGGGGGATTGGCTTGAATCAGTTTCCTATTACGATGTATGGGATTCACAGATCTTGAGACTGACAAGCTTTATCTCCTTTACTTCCCCATCTAAGTAATAAAAACTACACGTAGGCCCAATTCGGTGCTCAGTCCTTGAGAGTGGGGCCCCTTGGCCCCGCTTGCATTGTCTTTGGCTACGGTCTTTTCTTAACCCTGCGCCACCCTCCTCATTCCCCACAACCCTCGTCACGCAAGACGCGACAGTTGGCTGCACCATTTACTAATTATATGACCTAGGGTTACTTAGTCTCCAAGCCTGGAAAATTAGGGTAATTATACCTATGCTGAGTACTAATATTTTAAAAATGAGTAGAGGAAGAGAAAACTATAAAGTAGAAGAGAGAGAAGATAAAAAGTAGACACCACAGGAGAATGCAGTGTTATGGAAACTAATGGAAAAGAGTATTTCAAGATTAAGGTTAATAGATCAAATACTGCAGAGAGATCAATGAAGAATTGAAAAGTATACAAACAAGTAAAAAAAAAAAAAAAGACATCTCTAATGACCCTAGCTAAAGTGTGGTGTGGTGGAGGTTGACTACAGACAAAGTATTATAGATGGTAGATGAGGAAGTAAGAGACAGATTTAGAAAATTCTTTCAAGAAACTTAGCTGTAAGTGAGAAGAAAAATTAGACTGGCACTAAGTAGAATCAAAATAGAATTGCTTGTTTTTCTTCTTTTAATTGAGAGAAAGTTATGCATCATGAGTGAAGATGCTTTCAGCTGCAAGTAACAGAAAAGCTAACTAATAATGCTTAACCCATTGGGACATTAATTGTTTACCTAACAAAAAGTCTGAAAGCAGACAGTTCTAGGGTTTTTTCAGAATCTCAGTGATATCATCAGACCATGGCTTTTTTTTAATCTTCCTGCTCTGCTACAAAATAGTACCCCCTGCCAGGCATCACATCCTTAAAAAATATTCCCAACAGAAAGAAAGAACAAACCTTGCCCCTCTGTTAAGAAGCAAAACACCTCGAGCCACCCACCCCCCATCAGACTTTCCCTTATATCTCATTGGTTACCACTGGGTCACATGGCCACTCTCAGCTCTAAGAGAAGCTGAGAAATTGTCTGATTTTCTAGACTCTATTTTGAGGCAGTAAGGGAGATGGGGGTTGGGAATGACTTTTACATAGCCAGCCAACACTGTCTGCCATATGCATACCGATGTGAAAGAGTTAATACAGAGAAAGAAGCCAAAGACACAAAAGGGAAGAGGGCAAGAATGAGTTCAAATATCAGTAAGTTTTGTAAGCGGCCTGGATGGGTGCTGAGAAAATTTGCACCATATAAATTTTAATTTCTTTGTGCAGCAGAAAATGGGATCATCCAATAAAAGTTGAGGGGGAGGTAGAAGAATAGAGGTCTTCAGAAGAATAAAGAAGATTTCAAAATATTTCCCACTGAGAACATAAGAGAGGGCTACCTAGGTTAACCTAGAGGGCTAACAGGTGTCTAGGCAAGAGAGAGAGAAAATAATGGAGGAAAAAACTTCCTGGGCAACAGAGAATTCAGTCAGTGTTAGAAATCATTAACTCGTAGAGCCATTTACAAGGACTTCTCTGGCAGCACCCACTCAGCCAGATTGCTGAATCCATTCTAGACCGAAGTTAGGGTGGGTCATACAATGGAAAGACAAGGGTACTAAAAATGTTGAAGTTACAAGCAAGCCAGTGAAATAATGGGTCGTGTACATCTATGTTAGGAAACAAATGAAAGGTATGAAAAGGTAGACATATAGGGATAGTCAAGGAACCTGAGGGGTTGCAGCCAGAATAAGAGGGATGAAAAGCTATGGTAAAATGAGTATTTCCAGGCGACAAGATCAAGGGTGTACCATGAGAAAGGATGGCTAACTGAAAATGGAGGTTGAGGACACTCGCATTAAGAAAAAGAGATTGAAAGGCTTGGATGTTAACTGAATTGTCTACATGGACTCTGAATTCATCCAAAATGGTGGCTAGAATTAGAGTGAAAAAGAAGTGTCAATGTCTTTAATAAATGAAAAAAGGTGACCAAAGAAGAGAGGAAGAAGTGGATTATAGTTTCAAGAACCATGACTATCAAAAGGAATATAAGTATGGAGGAGTACTGAGGCAGAAGCTGCCCTAGGAAATAAGGAATATGTCAAACCTTACCCTAAAACCCTAGGTAGACAGTAAGTGAAAGAATGAGCCGCCTCCACTTAAGAAGACTTCATGAAAAGTGGTGTCTGTAAGGAATCACAGTTTTCAGTTAAGGCATGGAAATAGAGGAGTTTTCAATTAAGGATATTAAGGAGAATTGATTTAATATAAATTGGAGCTATAGAAACACAAAACAAAAATTTGGAAAGAAGAGGAAGGAAACTTTAGGTTTAGGAGAAAGTAAGTCCAAAACAGTGTAAAGAAGAAAAAATATTGAATGATCGGAGAGGTTTATATTTGGGCAATTACAAGAGAGACAGGAATTAGCAGGCCTCAAGATATCCAAAACCAGTTCCAGCAGCCTCTCTGGCTGGAAAACTCTACAGCCCAATTGGACTTTCAAGGAATTCCCATTCTGAGTTACAATACCTAGAAATTCTCAGTAACAGTGGTTCCAACATAGTAGATCAAAGCCAAATTTAGCTTTAGACATACATTCATTCTGGAAAACAGTATTATTCACATTGTATCTGTATAGTAAAGAATTTAACCTTGTTCAAAAAGTCCCTCCAAAAGCTGGCCTTTGACTTCAGCTTCTGGGACGTAATCTCAGAGTTGTTTGCCTGGGGCCTTGAGCTAGGCAGAGAGTAACACTGTGATGCAGAATGGGGGCTTTGGGTCATGCACAGAGGCCCTGGACACTGGAGACTGAGATCAGCCGCACAGACAATCAATCATGATCGTGTCACAGTGTCCCAATAAAAACTCTGAACACCACGGTTCAGGTGAGCTCCCTCGGTTAGCAGTACTCCATACACAGTGTCACACATCAATGCCAGGAAAGTAAGGCCCTGACTCCACAGACAACGGAAGCTCCACTTTGGTAACTCCCTGGACCTGCCCTTTGCACTTCTTCTCTTCGCTGATTTGAATGTTTCCTTTCCTTGTAATAAACTATACCCATGAGTATAATACCTTCCAGTAAATTCTATGAGTCCTTCTAGCAAATTATTGAACTCTAAGGGTGGTTTGGGGAGTCCCTAAATTTGCAACTGGTATCAGGAGTGAGAACAGCCTTGTGGGGACTATGCCCTCTACTTTGTATTTGGTGCAAACTTTTTGACATTTATGTTCTCCCTAAATCAATTTGTTCTCAAGGAGAAAAAATTATTTGAAGAAAACTCAATACCTGAGGTTAGCTGAAATTGATACTGAGTAATAACTAGTCTACTGAACTACTTACTAATGGTCCCATAAATTCCTCTGAGCAGTCAGGAAGTCTCAACAATTAACCACTAAGAAAAGCACTGTTGAATTTTAATCTAGATATAATAGACACTCACTGTATCCCTGAGACAGTCATTTCCCTTTACTAAATTACAGCTTGTTCTCGGTAACTGGGAAATGCCACTGTACCTCAGTGAAGTGTGATCAAGTCCAAATGATGAATACCTGAAGAACAATTTTAATCCGATTTTTTAATTAAAAAAAGAATTTTAAAGCTACTACAATTTATAAATGAATTATATTACTACAGTTACTGACCTCATAACATAGAAGGGTTTGTCAACTTTCTTATCGCCAAACACTACTAAAAAGACTTTATAACTCACCTCCATATAAAAACTGCACCAAAATAACATATTGTGTAAATTAACCAAAATGCAATCGAGGTAGAATGAAAAAGAGGCACTTAAATAGTGAGTGTCAGAGTAGAGATTTACAAAGACATTTTCTCAGATACGCCTTATAATCTACAAAGTATAACATACAAATCGGCAGCCAAATGACAAAGAAAAACTTTTTTTTTACCAGTCAGAAGTATTTTATTAAAAAAAAAAAGACAAGCAAACAAAAGACCCTTTAATCAAAAAGTCTGATTAAATTCAATATTAACTCACGCTCTCAAAAACATCGGAGGCTGGAGGGGCGGGCGGGGCAGGGGAGAACCAACAGGTGCTTCAGAAAAAAGCAGGCAGCTGTTGACAATTCTTTGGTGGAAAAGTAAGTTGCATACTCATACAAACTGCCCTAATGATTATCAAGTCTGTTTTGTTTTTCAAAAATAGGTTTAAAGATCTACCAAAGAAACCACACAGATACCCCTAACAGTACAAAATTTTAACAATGAAGTTTAAGGATATAGGAAAAAACAAATATGATAATACACAGAAATTATTTACAAAATAGGCCTTTCAATCCTAGAAAACTAAAATGGGGCGACCTCATGAATGGTAACACACAAAAACACAGGCTAATAGCACATGGAACAACCTTAGACATCTTCCCTATGACTAACTAAGCTATAAAATGACAGCTTAGGATACTATTAACATGGAGCGTTTCTTCTGGTTATCAGTCAATACGTATAAAATTCGAGTAAATTTTTTTATTCAATTGCCATCATTTCTTCCTTTTTACCTTTTCCCTCATTTTCTCCAGCAACATTTTTCCTTTGGTTTGACCAGTTGAACTCAAAAGGTTTGGAACCCAAAGTGAGTATCAACTCTTATTGGAATAGCACTTGGGAAATTCAATCCTAGAAAAGTCAAATTGTAACTGCAGTGATCTGAGGAAGTTAAGCTGCCATTCTCAACGTGACAATAACCTCCATGTTAATCATTAGTTTAATGGCTTCTCTTACGGCTAGGTCACATGACCCAACGTGATACTGGCGTGCTCCCTGGTCAGGCACTACTGAGCTATGTGTGCAAACGCCCACCCATTTAAGCTTTCAAAAAACACAAAGCATCCTTTAAAACTATTTCAGTAGATAAATAAAAAAAATCGGCGTTTCTATTGGCTTGTTTTGACTCTTGCACTGGCTTAGAGTACTGTTCATGATGGGGAAGACACAACAGTTACTTCGTTGCCACTCCAAGCTCTAGACTTCAGCACTTCTTGCTCTTCAAGTCTCAGCACCTTTTTTTTTTAGCAATAACGGTTCTTCATTAGCAACACCACTTCAATAGGACCAACACTCCCAGGGACTGGAGTGACACATAAGTAACCAGCTTTCTTCCTGACTCCTTCAAAATCTACATCTCCAACCAACTTGGGTTTAGCTGTGATGGCATCTTGAATTCTGTTTATTTCCACATCAATAATGGCTGCTCCTTCCTTGGTCATATCTGCTGTGATCAGATTTGGAATGTTTGCAGAGGAGACCACAATACCTGCAAGAATTGTACGTTTCTCCAGCTGCTCTTTGGGAGTGTACGGATGGGATACTGTTAACAGCAGCATCACCTCCAAGACGTGCGTGTGCCCCATCTGTGTGTAGCAAGAGTGCAATGGGCATTCCAACACTTTTTGACCTTCCAGCTACAATCATGTTCTTCCCTAGGGTTAGAATGCCAAGTCGCTTAATTATTTCCCACACACCCCATGGAGTAGCCGGTCACATGGAAAACTGGTCCAAACACATTTGCTCTACATTAATTACCTGAAAGCCATCGATATCCTTGCCTGGAAAAACAGCGCTGCAGATCTTTCTCTGAAAGAGGCAGCTGAACAAGGAGGCCATCTATGTGATCATCACTATTTGGTTTATGGATTAAGTTCAACAGTTCTTTCTCTGAAACTGAAGCTGTTTTCACAGTTGTCTCACTGTTGACTCCCACCTCTGCAGCAGCCCTGGTTTTGTTGAGGGCATAGGAGTCGCCTGCAGGGTTCTCCCCGACCAGAACCACGCTCAGGTGTGGCCGTCTGTTGCCCTATGCCACCCACTCTGCAACCTTCGGCTGCACGACAAGTCTCCTTCCAGAAATCACAACAGCTTCATGTCAAACTGCCGAGAGGTGTAAGGAACAACAGTGCAGGCGGCAGTTCCAAGCGGCAGCAGTAGCGGAGGGCGGCCGCGAACACAAGGGAAGCAGCAGTCTTCGCACGCACTGGTGCCCGTGATGGGAGCAAAAGCTCTTCATCGTTTCTATCAGTTAGCATTTCAGAGATGATATTAAAAAGTATGTTTTCACTTACGTGGAAAGGTAAGTCTTTTAAAACTTCAACTATACAGTGAAAAGCTGAGCCTGGGGAATCAGAGGGATTACCTGTGGGACCCTGCCCAAACTATGTAATCCCTTTATGCCTCAGTTTCCTCACTTGCAAAATAAGAACAATAGCAGTATCTATTACACAACACTATGTGGACTGAATGAGATAATTCAGGTAAACAGTATAACTCTGAGCACATAGTAAACACTCAATAATAGGTAGCTGTTTTTAGTAGTATAGAATTATCTGAGGAGAATACATTAATTCAACCTATTTAATCTGATATTTTCTACATTCATGTAACTGAGACACCAGCCTTAGACTCTGCTAAAATAAACTAATTATAAAGTCTAACATTTGTTTCTGTGGACATTTGTCTAAGTTTGGTATAAACACAAAAAAGAAATACACAAAAAAAGGATGTTTTAATTCACCATGAGTCATTTCTTTTGGTGACTTTTCAGCAACATAAAATTAACTTTATATAAAACAACTATTAAACACATAAAAACATTTATGTAAATTGGTATGGCATTATTTTCAAACTATGAATGATCACATAGCATTGACAAAATTTTCTAAATCAATAAGTAAAAGTTTTCAGAAACCAAAAGAATCTATGGCGGCAGGTGTCACGCCTTTCTTATTTACAAGTTCTCTAAAATTTAACCATTGAAAGGATGAATAAAGTCAGAGGGGAGGTTGCTTTAAAAATAAGGAGACACTGACAGTCTTTAAAATAACTTATATCATGAGAGTTATTACACACCGGGAAGAATAATCTGACAGTCTCTGGGTAAGTAATAAGGGGGAACATTTAGTTAGTGATGGGAGAATGTATACGTTGCCAAAACAGGCAGCGGCAATTGAAAACAGTCTTTCAATAATAAAAAACCTGACCAAAATGAATGATATGGACTCACTCTGCAGTGATTGTGAAAAAGGCAAAAATACAATTCAATCAGCATTAAAGTAATCACGACAAAAATAATTACTGTATTTCATCAAATAGAAAACACCATAGATTGTAAGGTACACCATTTTTTATACGCTACCAAAAAGAAAAGTATTAATAATTAAACAGACATGATGCCAAGATGTTATTGATTAGAAAATACACTCCAATTTCAGAGATATTAAAATTTGAAATATAGGTATCTTAAAATCAAGTAAATACAGTATCTGCCTACACAATAAATAGGAGTCACAGTCCTATGAAATTCCCAGTAACATCCATAACTCTCCCTCACAGCCTGTTTGGGATCTGTTCAACTCTTCTTCCGATTTAAACAGCTCCAGCTAGCTTCTAACCTCTGCTCCGACCCGTGATTCCCCATCTGCTTCTGAGGAGACGGGGCAAGCGCGTGCCCATCCAACAGGGGCCACAACTCTAAGAAGGTCTCCCGAGGGCCCAGTGAGTAATTCTATGCGACCCTTATTAAGTCTTCTTAACTGTGACCACAGAAGACAAGGCCCTACCTTTTCTAATTACCCTCATCCTAGCCTCTGTTCAAATCCTTGTAGGTTCTTCTCTAAAGTCTGTATCAACAACACAAATAGTGAAAAAGGCAGGAATTTTTCAGAAGTGTTCAAGGTAGAAATGGGATATTATAAGAGTTTGGCAATTAGTCTCCTTTCAATTAATTCATTTTCTAAGGCAGATTATTTTAGCCTCACTGATGTTTGCTGCTAATGACTTGTGTCTGACTTCATCCTGTCTTCTATTAGTGCTTCCGTGTGCACTAATTTTGATGGCTGACATCAACTGAACGAAACAGTACATTTTTTCAATTCTCTTATTAACACGCCAGCATTCCGCATACTGAATGTCATTTATATCAGAACTACAGTTAGTGCCCGCCCCAGGACCTCTATTACTTGCTTCTGGTAGATACACAAAGAAGGAAATGGGAAACGTTTTTCTGTGTTGTCAGACGCAAAAGAATACCCCAGCATCTTTGCTTTATCAATGAAACATGGAGCAAGTTTACATACCATGATGACTTGAATTTCCTGGTACCTGTCTATGCTTTCTCTTTTTCGCTACTTGCTTTCCTGTAGATTCAGGCTTGGAGTTAAACCATGCTCTGTTTTACTCTAACTGTCCTTACTTCTTTATTTAGATGCCAGAAAAATCATAGAAATCTGTTGCTTCTCTCCATTTGGACTGAATAGTCAAACTGTGCCCCTCGCCCTGTTCTACGTTCTGAAAATAAGAACCCTGATTCTCTGTGTTGACTGCTGAGAATGGAAATTAATATGAAGGGACAAAATCAGGGCAACATCCCACCTCTCTTCTTAGGAAGCACTTGAGCTAATGGCAGGGAAGTAAAACTGCCCACAGCATCAATCATTCCTAGAGTGTGGGTTAGCCCACAAATGGGCTGAGAACATGTTTTGCACTCAGGAGAAAAGAGCCAATCAAAGTAAACAAAGCTCTGAACTAGGAAGAAAAGAGAAGGTCAGAGATGAGAAACCTAATAATGTAATGAACAGTTCTAGGGCAGGACATACAACTAGACAGGTGAAGAAGCCTAACCTTGACGAAAGACAGAATCAGTGTGAAGAAATAGCTAATGATATACCAAATGGGAGAAGGGGAGATGACATGCTAGTTTCTGCATCCAGGATGGAGCAAGATGGGATTGAAAGGCCTAAAACCTACGGAAGAAATTCAAGGAACTGATGGCCAAGAATAGTAGAGTACCTTCATCTTCCCAAAGTACCAAGAGGGCCGATCACTGATGTAGAGCAGAAGACAATCTAGCTCAGCCATATGGAATCAGACGGCTGCAGCAGGAGGTGCTCCCTGGGTGTCAGGTTAGACAAGAAGCTCTGAGAGTCAGGGTCCCCCCGCAGCCTTACAAATTGCTCCAACCCAAAGCTACACAGAACGAGAAGTGAGAAAGACTGTATCAGTGGTTGACACTGGAGAACAATAACTCTCCTTTTTTACCTTTGCCGCTTTCTTTTATTACTATTGTTTTCTTGATAAATTACCCATTTTTAAAGCTGCAGGTCACTAAGTAGTTTTACCAGGTGAAAAGTGTCTCTACACCTGTGTGAACAGGGACCAGAATACAAAAGAGTAAAAGGACGAAGTAATGACACTGACCACGTCTACTCTAACACTTGAGAAATCCAGCACAAACGACTTGCAGTGGAGAGTTGGGGACAGTGGGTGCCAGCGAAAAAAGTTATAATAGCTCTCTGTCTTAGATACCTACAGCAGCAACATGTAAAAAAAGAACATGACACTACTCAGAGTTGCAAATATAAGTACTCGGTCATCACACTAAGCTGGAGGTACTCGTGTAAGTCATCTCCTATAATTAGCAGAAAAAGAAGGGGATTTAAGTAGGAGGACATAACCAGCAATTAATATTCACAGGCTGTTTCCAACTCCTTCTGAGAACTTACTCTTTTTCCGATGCTAACTACATGGAACCTAAATGAATCTGTGAAATCCGATACCCAGTACCAATACCACCAACTTGAATAGTCAGCACTATGTAATACTCAGCCTTGTTCTCTAAGTTCCGGCTTCGACTGCCTTAAGAAAAACATTGTAAAACAGTATCTGAAAATTATCAAACTGTCTAACATATCTAAACATCTTGCTTATGACTACAAGTCAACAGATTTGAGGTCTGTAACTAAACGCTTTATTTTACAATTCTGAACTGTCTTTCTTACACATCCTTGGGTCCTCAGTATCTAACCAACGCCCCAAACATAGTAAGAAGCCACTAAATGCTGCTGAAGACGACAAAAATTCCAATGACGTTTTAAAAGTACAGCAACTATTATCTGAGGACAGCTCAATAAATAATTGTTAAATGAATGAATAAATGCTTGGTAATCAAAAGAAACCCCTGCTAGATGAATCAAACTGAGCTATCGCTAGAATACTGTCTCAGAAAAAATATTTCAAATAACTGGGCTTTAGTTATACTAAAATCTCTATTCCCTTGTTCACTAATTTATAGTTTTAAAAGGGAAAGAATTCAAAACGTGGCTTAACATACTTGACTCTTTAGCCTCAGATTAAGGTCCCAAAGACATCTAAGAGCAATAACTGAGTTATATAGAAACTTTGCTTCATGTTTTAAAGGGTTTTTAACAAAATAATTGTGTCTTAGGGTGCCTGAAAGACTACTACCCTCTTCAACTGAATTAATTAGTGTTCTTCATTCTTTAATGCTTCACAAAGGCCTAATGCAGTATTTTTAAATATGCGACCTGCTAAGTACCTAATGATGCTAAAATCATATATAGAGGAATGACTAAGAAGGTCAGATGCCCAAAATTGACGAGGGAGACATACAGTAACTTCATCTATAGTTAATGCATAGTCTGTGAAACTTTTCCATGCAAAGCAATAAATTTCTTTGGTATATTTAGATATGGCTAACTTAATTATCTTAAGAATATCATTTAATAGTTTATCTTTTTGCCTAAGGGTTGGGAACTTCTGAAACTTAATATATCATACTACAAATGTGGATGGGGAAAGTAATTTATATTAGTTATATAATGTCAAAGGAAGAAAAACGGATAATTTCCTTAGAAATTGTTTAGACTATGACTAAAAGAAGGTCATTTGAAGTAATTTTCTCATGCCTCCATATATCTTAAGAGTCAGAAGATCTCCAGATCTAGTACCACTGCCAACTAAGGATTTAGATATGATTCAGTTAAGAACAGATGTTTTACAACTCTAATATTTCAAGATAAACATTGAATTGTTCGACAGGTTACTTTAAGGTGAGCTATCATGATTACTGGTATAATAATAATTATTTTGTGTAGAATACTGTTGGAAATCAAGTGAGTTATAGATTAGAAAATATGTTTTTGTTTATTTTGACTTTATACTGAAATAATACTGGAAATGAAATTCCATATATATTTTTCTACAACACATTGTCCAATCCTTAATAAACCTCTATTACCTCAAACATCAAATATAGGAAAAAATCTGTTTGTTAATTATCCTGTTAAACACTGTGAAAAATACACCTATTACAGCTTCTTGTATAATCACTCGCCATTGGACAAAAGATGTATCCAACTCCTTTGGCTCTTCCCATAGGGGGTGCTTAGGAGGCTCAAAATTTTATTTTTACTTCATACAGGATTAAGAGGAGTTTAGTCCACACTCAAAAGCAAAATTCTTTAGGAAACCAAAGGCTGAGCACATTGCTTATTCAGAAGTGAAATTCCATTGTCAGGGAAATCACTAATACCAACTATCAAGGGAAAATGTCTCATTCCTATTGCAGGATCAGCTAAAGTGAAACTGCTTCTTTAGTTGCTAGGAAACAACCAACTCATTATATGCCATTATCAGAAGCCTAGAGAAGACAACTGGCATCTGCTTCACATTTGGGGATACTGGAGATGGAACTAAAAGCACTGAAACCGCTGCCAAAATCCCTGCTCTCCAGGGTTTACACTGTGACCACAGCAGGTGCTGACACCACACTAGCCTTTGAAGTTTTCCTTTCTGTAGCTCTTTTTCTAATAACTGAAATTATATTTTTCCAATATCCCACATTTTTCAGACTCAAAGATTCTAAGACAAGACTTCCTCATTTGAGTTAAACTAATTTTATCTACGGTGAACACAACTTAGGAAAAAGACATACTACTCAGAAATCTTAATAAATGACAGAAAAATTTAATACTATTAGTTAATTCATTGAGCAAAATGTACTAGGTGTTTATGCATTTAATTAAAGTCAAAATGAAAAATAAAAGGAAACTTTCAATACTCAGGGGAATAAAAGAGAAGACATAGTGATAAATCCAGTACTCAAACTGACATTCTAGCATTCATCTGCCTAGTTTTCCTAATTGATCATAAAGTTTAACTTCCCTTTTTATGGTCTGGCATGCTTTTTTGCAGTGCATCACAAAATGCATTCATGAACATATACCATATTTATTTACCGATCTCTTCCCTTCCTTTTAGCAGATGAGGTTGGGAGGAGGTGGGGTGAAATTATGCAGATAAATTACTAGACATTGCCTAGTTGAAACCATGAGGATCCCTGTACTACTGCTTCGATATCCAGAAAAATAAGTTATTCTTTCAGAAGAAGCTGCAGCTGTTGGTAAAAGAAGTTGACAAACCATCTTCCTTCACCAAATTGCAAAGAATAATTCTGGTAGGGCTCCCCCATCTTAATATAATTCTTTGCCCCACCTCCCACTCTAATGCTCACCTCATTTCAGTTACTCACATCTGCCACTCTTGGCTAAATAATGTTCCCCTGATATTACTTCGTACTTGTATTCTCAAACAACTCAGCTGCACTCCACCACCCCGTTTACCCTTCTCCCAACCTGAGTCTTATGCACCTTCCTCTGTGTCTTATGAAACATCACTTCCACTTAGGCTTGCCAGATTTAGCAAATAGAAAACCCTCTCTCAGTTAAGTTTGAATACTAGATACACAACAAATAATTTTTCAGTGTGACTATGTCCCAAGCAATATTTGGAACATACCCAATACTGAAAAATTATTCACTGTGTAGCTGATACTCAAACTTAATTAGGTAAATCCCGTACTTTGTCGGGCGACCTTATTTACCATCCCACTGTGAGAACAGATACCTTGATACTTGACATTTATCTCACTTTAACAGAAACCTGCCTTTCCTCAGAAATATCTCGTTTCCAAAGTTCATCTATTAAAAAAGAAAAAAAGAGAAAAAAAAAAAGCCTAACTTTTCTTCACCTGGCCCTCCCACAGCTACTGAATCGAATCGCTTCTTCCCCATCACAGGTGGTTTCCAATTATTTGATTCCTCCAGCCTCCAGATCCCTCCAGACCACATGTCTTCCTGGAAGTCAGGACTTGACTTCACTGTTCCCCTCATGAATGCCCTAGATATGTTTCCCCCTTTGGACTTCCTGCCATGCCAATCCTGGATCCAACAACACTTTTGCCCATGTCGACTTTCAGGCTTCAGAGAGTTGCTAAAGAGTTGGCAAAACTAAAAACTCACGATATTTCACATCCAGTAGGCCTTTGCTGCTACACAAGGATCGTATCATTCATCTCTTCTTCTCTCTCTCTTTTTTTTTTTTTAATTTCTTCTGAAAGCAGTTAAAAAGCACTGGCTCTAAACCATCTTACTCGTATGCCTAAACCTGATTTCAGAACCACTAGTATTAGTTAGCGTCGCTTGGGGGAATCTACTAAAAGTGAAAACTCCTTGGCCCTTCCTTGAACCTACTGAAGGAAAAATCTTCAAATGGGGGAGTGAAACCGGGAGGCTACACACCTAAATTTTCAACTAGCTCCCCAGATAATTTTTATGAATACTGAAATTTGTGAACCAAATTTTCTCTATTGAGTCAATTCCTTCCACTGAGAAGATCTACAAAATAATAACTTATTGACTCTTTTTAGTTACAGGTATGATGGAGTTCCCTTATCTGCTCTTCTTTCCATTCTACTCACCAAACGTGGAACTACACACTTATTTTCCAAAAATAACTCATCTATTAAACTTTTAAGCCCATTCCCTTTTGCCTCTTTCGTAATATTCCACTTTCGATAATCCTCTCACTTTCTAGAATCTTCAGTTCCTTTTTACTGTGTCCTATACCTTGGAAAAGGTATGACTATTATCCCTTTTGGAAAACAACTGAAAAGGGCCTTCATTTGATACCATTTCTCCTTATGCTTCCATCCTCTTTTCCTTCTCCCCACCCCTTCAACCCCCATGCATGGCCTATTTTATATAATTAGCAGAATATACCTCTACCTCCATTGTCTTGCTATAAATCCATTCGTAAACCCTTATAATCTGACTTTTTTCATTCACTGTATTAAAGGACCACAAATGGCCACCTAACATCTATTATCTCCTGGCCCTTTTTCAGTCCTCATTCTCACTGAGCAATCATTCTTAAAACTCCGCAAACCAATGGTTGCCAAACTTGTCTACATACTAGAATCAGTTGAAGAGCTCCAAAATGCAACTCAGAAGCTTACTGAACTTTTTTTGTTCAAGAGTTTTTATAGAGCTTAATCTGCAGCCCACCCCCCCTTCCCCTTCCTAGAGGTCAGTGGGTGGGACTGAAAGTTCTAACCCTCTAAACACTTGGTCTTTCTGGTGAATAGCCCCACCCTACGTCACCTCACTAGCATGAACTTAGGTGTGCTCAAAAAGGTGCGACACTCCTATTGCTCAGGAAATTCCAAGGGTTTTAGGAGCTTTGTGTCAGGACCCAAGTACAAAGAATGAATATATTTCCTATTATACCACAACTATAAAAAATATATAAACCTTGACCCTTATCTCACTTCACACACAAAAAATTAATTCAACATGTATAAGCCAAACTATAAAGCTTTGAGAGAAAAATACATGAGAATATCTTTACAACCTTGGGGTAGACAGGCAACGATTTCTTAGGGAGAACACAAGAAACACTAAGCATTAAAAAAACTTTTTTTTGATAAATTGGATTTCATGAACATTTAAAACTTCAGCTCATCAAAAGGCAAGCCACAAACTGGGAGAAATATTCCCCGTACACATATCTGACAATGAACTCATAGCAAGAATATATTAAAACTCTTGCAAATCAATTACAAGAAGAAAAATGAACCGATAAAAAAATGAGTAAAAGACTTGACAGACATTGCACAAAAGAAGATACAGCAATAACTAATATGCACGTGAAAAGGGGCTCAACATTACTGACTATTAGGGAAGCATAAATTAAAACCATAAGAACATACCATTTTATACCCACTAGTGAAGAGAGGAGACTGACAACACCAAATGTTGACAAAGATGTGAAACAATGGAACGCTTATGAACACTTGTACAAGTACTTAAAGCATCATTATTCATAATTGCCAGAAACTGGAGACCAACCAAATGTATACCAACAGAAGAACAGACGAACAAGATTTGGTTATGGTTATGCAATGGAATACTACACAGCAATAAAAAAGGACTCAACTAATGACATATGCAACAGCAAGGATGACTTTCAAAAGCATTAGGTTAAGAAAACGATACAAAAGGTTAGATCCTGTAGGGTTCCATTTATATAAAGTATTAAGAACATGCAAAACTCATTTATGGTGATAGAAATCACAACGTTGATGGACTATCTGGGTGGGGGATTGAATAAAAAGGAGACCAAGGAAAGTTTTTAGGGGGCATAGAAATGTTCTCTATCTTGATTGGGGTGTGGTTACATAAGTATATACATTTATCAAAAATCACTGGACTATACATAGAGGATTGTGCATCCCATTGCATATATAAATTTGACTTAATAAAATATTGTAAGGGAGAGGAAAAAAAAACTTTAAACCAGACTTCTAATTCAACATGACAGACAAACCACAAGTATTTATCTCCTCTTCCCAAAATATAACCGGGAAAGGACATGAAAGGAACTTCTAGAACACTGGTATTTTATTTATCTTGCCCTGAATGAGGATTACATAGGTGTTTTCACTTTGGGATACGCCATCTATATGTACACTTATGATTCACACATTCTTGGGTATATACGTTATACTCAATTGTTTTTTAATCTGCCAATGAATCAGGTACCTTGATAATCCACTACTACACAGAGCATTTATTCAGCTACTAAATTGTCACAAAGAATGTTAAACTTACCAAACGCTGGTCTGCTTTCTAAAGCAAAACAAAACACTCCTTAATTAGCAGCTCAGATGATCAGAATGGTCATAGGAAAATACCAGCTTTTCAGGTCCCATTAAAATGTGCAGATGACAAAAGTGACTTTACAAAAGACTGCAAGGTAAAGATGCATTCTAATATCAAATACGTACTCTACAGGTTACTCTAGGTATCCTCTAAGAATCTCAATAAAATAAGTTATGGATCCATTTTCTCACCCTATCTTTCATCCTGATATTTTATAGTATGTTTGCTAAAAATGTATCTTCAGCACTTACCAGAGTAAACTGTGACTTTTATACAATTTATGTGTCGGAGAGCCAAATCTCCAAACCTCCACTAGGTCTTCTGCCAGACTATCAAATTTACTAACTATTTTTAAGCTGAGCATTTGATAAACGTTGAGAAGAGCTTTGAATAAAATCAGATGACTAAAGTGTTGAGACCGTGGCGAATTCGGAAATCAAAAATGGTATCATGCCAACAATTAACACAATTATTCTACATTCTCTGACATATTCAGCAGTAGATAAAAGAGGCTGGGTTATGGCAGGACATTGAGAATGTAGGATTGAGATTCTGCCCCTTCCTTCTTCCCCAACACCCCACAAAATAAAAAATAATATTCTCTGGTTCCTTCAGAGTAGTGATCCTTTCACCTCTGGTCTCAAAACATTTCTTCATTTATAAAAGCAGGTACTAAATATAAGTGTGAGCTTCAGGCACAATTTTTTGCAACATAATTAATTTGAACTATCAGGTTTGACCTCACTTATGCTGTGGGAGACCCTCTTTACCCCTCTCCTGAGGGCACATGCACCCATGCTCTCTCTCTTCCACCCTCAAGGGCTCATCTGCAGAGATGCTACTGTAACCTTGGAATATGAGATTTAAAAGGGTCCTTGAGATTTTTAAAAGGACACTTGGGGGCCAGAAAGAGAGAACTTGCGCACATCTTACTGGGAACGGGCTATGGAGCTACAGGAATCCTGCATCCCTGAGCTGGGAGCGCAACACTTGGCCTGGATCTGTCTCTTATCACTGACTTGAGTCCCTAAGCCTCTGATCACTGGGGAAAGAGGAAGTATTTCCACCTTCTAGGGGCCATCCATAAAGGCTTGGGAGGAATTCTGAATCGTTTCCTGTTGACAATTATAACACTAACAGAGGAGTGGGGACATTCGTATTTGAAATATTCTCACAACAAAATCAGAATTCTCCTTTTGGTGTTTCCAAATTCCTATCGACTCTAATTTTAACTATAAACTGAATAAACATTGGTTTAGAATTTCCTTAAAAAACAACAACAAATAAAACAGGCTAAGTTAACCCACACTAATCAAGGTCAAAAAGGAATTGGTAGGAAAAGGGTGTTGCTGGGAGTATAACTGAATTAAACAACTGTAGGATCTGACTGTGAAAGAAAAGGAGATGCAGCCAAGAGACTTAATGCACTGAGAAAATAGGAGGATTGTGGGACCAGAGATTGAAGAGCACATTTATCAGAACTCAAGCAGCAGAAGAAAGACAAGATGTTAAACAAAAAAGAAGAGCTTCAGAGTTCAAGACATATTTCATTTACTCACTTTCTCAACTAGAAATACACACACACACACACACACACACACACACACACACACACAGAAATACCTATGATTGCTATTGTCAACCTATATCATGGTGCCTGACCCAAAGTAAAATTTGAATAAGTAAGATGTAATTAATGTAAGTTGATGGAGAAAATCCAAATTACTTATAATATTTACCTAGAATATAATTAACTGTAAATTCATAGCTACTTAAGAAAAAATAAAATTTATTCCTATGAATAACATATAGCCCATCTGATATTTTTAGGTTATCCAATCAACTGTTCTCTTCCTTAAGGATAAATTAAACTTGATTGGACAGATATTATATCCACAAATATACAGCCATATGTACTCAGACTAAAACAAAATTTTATTTTGTTCTGAAGTGATTTTAAATCACAAGCACTATAGTTTATATATTTTTTTCCTACATCTGAATAATTTCTACATTGCCCTTATAACTCACATTGGCCAAAATGAGATTAACTATAAATCTAAAGAAGGCATATTACTTATAAAATAGAATTCCTCATCTTACCGCAGACTCAACAGAGCAACAGAACAATATAAACTAAAACATTAGGATTTTTAATACTCATAAACAATAGGAAAGATTAAATCATGTAACAATGATATCTGGTCTTGGCGCCACGTAACTCATTATACATTCAGTCTATCCACTGGATTCTTTTGCAAAATATCTCAACCTAAATGCAAATTTTAACAACTCTCCCATCAGCGAATGCATTAACTACAGTATGCCAATAATAAAATGATACTTAATGCAACATTCTTACCTGCCTCAACAGTTTCTCAATGGCGGACATTACCATAAGTCCTCTCCAGACGACTGGTGCCGTCTCTTCAACTAGAAAACCCATGGACATACTGCAACAATAAACCAAAAATACAACTAATTTACATAAATGAATCAATATTATTCTGAAAAGTAACATAAAGTAAAAAAGATATGCTCACCAAGCTATACCATAATTCAAAAGAGGCCTCATTAGGTTACCTGAAATAAGAAAAAAAAATCTCGTAAAAGAATGTCATTATACATAAACATACTGACTTGTTTGGTCAAAGACTGTCAGATTAAAAATGCAAACAGCTACTCAACTGCTGCTCTTTTGAACTTCAACTAATTCACCTCAATTTGCAACAGTTTAAATATTATAGAACTAATACTTCAATAGATGCAACATCTAAAAATAGTTGGGATATTGTTTTATTAACAAACAATTCTTCTACCATTTACCAACATGCTTCTAAAAAAATAGCCTCAATAAGTAATTTTTCCACCAATTTTATTCATATAGTTATACAAACTACATGTTTAGCCAGTATGTGTATACATGTGCATTTGCACTCACACACGCACACACAAACACGTCTAATCAATTCTCCTTATTCCTTTTTATGTTTTTCTTTACTTGATGAATTTGCAAAGTATACAAATCCAGAAAAAGTAGAAAAATTATATTTTGTACCTCAACATAATAAAAGCCATACACGAAAAACCCATAGTAAACATCATATCCAATGGTAAAAGATTGAAAATTTTTCCTCTAAGATTAGGAACAGTACAAAAATGCCTACTTTTGCCATTTCCATTCAACATAATACTGAAAGTTATAATACTGAAATTTTCATAATACTGAAATTGTAAAATATATAGGCATGGTTTTAATAAGAAATCCATTGCTGAACTCTATTCACCGGATCCCTACTCAAAGAAAGCCATGGTCCTTCATTAAAAGATTAGTTAAAAAGTATACATTTTTATATTTCAAGTTAAAATAAAATGTTTAAGAGTGTATATATATGTGTGTGTGTGTATGTACATATATATATAGTTTTTTATGGTTTCCTTCTTTAATTTCTGACTAACAAGCTCAATCTCCCTCATACCTAATTTGACAGCAATATTTTTCCACATAACTTTGTCAGTTCTTTCCAAAAGCATCCAACTTAAATTTTCAAAGTAATAATTTTTCTCCATTGTACTCTGCACAATTTTCTACTTTCTATTTTCTTCAATTACATATGTATACAGATTAAAGAGTCAAACTGTTCTATAAAATTGTTACTAAAAGTCAATAATCCCCCATCCCTCTCCCATTTCTTACTCCCCAGAGCCCACAACTCTTCAACTCAACTGCTTTAACTTCTTATTCTGATTTAATCTTAGGCTTACAGAAAGCTGCAAAAATAGTAGAGTTCTCATATGCCCTTCACCTAGCTTTTCCTAATGCTAACATCTTACATAACCATAGTACAGTTATCACAACCAGGAAATTAACATTGACACAATTAATCTATGAACCTTATTCAAAGTTTGGCAGATTTTAGTTATTTCATAAAATATTATAGGTGTAGCTCTTTTTTACAAGCACAGCCACACTTTTCATGCACTCATTCTCTAACGTAATTATATTACAATTTTTATTTGATAGGCATGTAAATGTTATTAATGGCTGAGCAATACAGCAAACAATATGATTATTTCTCCTTTGTCTCCCTGATAGGTGGTAGGAAGATCTTTGTTGGGCATGTGTATGTGTTTTCTTGAATTTCTAGGTATTTAATAGTAATCTGTTTCTAATCTTCCAGTTGTGTAATTATCAAATACATTAATCAAATGCACTAGGCATTTAAGTTCATCATCTTAAACAAGCTTCCGCTGGACCCTTGATAGTGTTGTTTTGAATAACAGAAGTTCTTACTTTTTATGTAATCAAATTAATCCAATTTTTTCCTTTACAAGCTTATCATTTTGGAGTCTTGTTTAAGAAAGCCTTCCCTAGTATACTGTCATTGAGATATTGTCTTATATTGTCTTCTAAATACTTTATAATGTTGTATTTCACATTTCAGTCTTTAAACCATCTGGAATTAATTTTTATGTATAGTGTAAGGATCTATTTTCTTAATTTTCACGTGGATAATAAATTGTTGCACCATCAACAATCTGCAATGTCACCTCTGTCATAAATCAGGTTTCCATATATGTATGTAATTCTGTTTCTGGGCTCTCTATTCAGTTCCACTAGTATTATCTGTCTATCCTTCAGCCAATTCAAAACAGGGCATGTAGTACTGTAGCCAGATAATAAGTCCTTCTATCTGGCAGAAGAGGTCCCCTACCTGGTTCTCTATCTTAAGGAATGTCTTACCTATTCATGGCCCTTTGCTCATCTTCATAAATTGTAAATTCAACTTGGTCACTTTCCACAAATGGAATTTTGATTGAATTTGCAGACTATTAGGAGAATTGACATCTTTATAAAATTCAGTCTTTCCTATCCATGAACATCATTTGTTTCTCCATTTATTGACACCTTTAATATCTTTCCATAAAGCTTTAGGATTATTTTCCACACACAATTTATTTTTTGTTAGATTTATTCCTAGATGACCTGTGTTTTTGAAGCTATTTGTATCTTTATCAAAATTGCATCTTTTAACTCTTTATTTCTGGTATATAAAAATTTAATTTTCTCATATATTAATCTTATAGCTAGCCACCCTATCAAATTCCCTGACTCATTTTAATAATTTGTCTAATTTTTTAAATTTTCTATGTAAATAATGATATTTTCTGCAAATAATGACAGTTTGATTCTTTTATTCAACTCCTCATTCATGAGTGTAAGTATGTTTTTGGATTTATTTTGCATGCTAGGGGTGACTGTATGATGTTAAATAAAAGTTGTGATGCCAAGACTCCTTGCCTTGTTCCTAATTTTAAATGCAAGGCTTTTAACCTTTCATCATTGAGTATGATTCTTGCTATATTTTTGTAACAGATACATTACATCAGGGTAAATAAAATTCCCTTTAGTCCTAGTTTGAGAAGACTTGTGATCAAAAATGGTTGTTGAGTTTTATAGAATGCTTTTTCAGATTCTTTCTGAATTACCATACACTTTTTCTCCTTTAATCTACTAAATTGGTGAGTTACATTAACACATTTTTTGTAGTGTTGAACCAAATTTGCTTCCCTGGATTAAACTCAATTTAATCACAATATAGTTGTTTTATTACAATGCTGGACTCGGTTTGCTAATATTTGCTTAAGATTTTTTACATATATTAATTAGAGGGACTGACCTGTAATTTTCCCTTTTCGTGTCATTCTTCTAAGTTTTACTTGCCTCATAAACGAAGTTGGGAGTTATTACGTATTTTTCTATTCCATGCATGAGTTTGCATAAGATTGTAATTATTGGTTTCTTGAGTGTTGGCTTGCTATTTTTGTGGTAAGAAGGTTTGTAATTACTGATTTTATTTCTTTACTAGGTATGGAATAACCTAGATTTTCTATTCTTCCTAAATCTGTTTTGGTGATTCTTTACCTTGAGAACTACTTTTGCTATAAAGTCTATTTTGTCTGATATTAACATAACTACACCCATTTTCATGTTGCCTGATTTATCTTTTCCAATCCTTTAACATTTAACCCTTTGTATATTTTTATGATTTAGGTACATCTCTTTAACCTATCTGAATTTTGCTTTTGTTTTATTTTGTTTTTGTTTTCTCCTGTCTTACAATATTATTCTTTTAATAGGAGAGTTGTATTATATTTATATTTCTTATATCTTTGGATGCATATCTACTATTTTGTCTTTCTCTTTGCCTCACTTTTTTTTTGGTAGTCTTCTTTTTTTATTAACATCCTTCTCATTACATTTTTCCCTTTTAGAATAGAAATCATACAGTCCATTTCTATTCTTATAATGACTACCCAGTAATTTAAACAAACATATTTAAAGTGGAAAGCGAATCAATACTTCTACCTTCTTTCCCTATGAATTCTTCAAATCCACTCACTCTCTCTCCCAGGCCAATTCATATGCTATTATTGTCCTGAATTTTAGTTCTCTCTTGGAAAATTCTCAGCCATTATCTCCTTAAGTATTGCCTCTGCCACATTTTCTCCATTTACTCCTTCTAGAACTCTCATTAGATCTACGCTGGACCTTCTCATGCTATCTTCCATGTCCCTCAAACTTTCACTTTTTTTCCAACTCTTCTTTATGTACTACATTCCAGGTATTTTCTTTTCATCTACATTCCAGTTAACTAACTTCCTCTTTAGTTGCATCTAATCTTTCATTTTATTTGTCCATTTATTTCCACTCTACCCAGAGCCAAGGATAAGACCGGAACATATCCCCAGTAACTACCAACGTAAGGAAGATTTATTTCATTACTGACTTATTAAGGACGTCATCTTTTGGGTGTCCCAGCTTTTATATGGTGATACTCCACTGAATCTTTCTCCTTCCTTAGGCACCAAACTTTGTCTCCATTCCTTCATAGATAGCCCTATAAAATATAGGCCCTAAGCCACCAAGGATCAGCAGGTAATACCTGGGTAAACGTCAATTCTAGAGCACACCTACACCAATTAGCTCACACATTCTTGTTATTTCGAAATTCTGAGAAATCCCCTTCCTTCCTCCTATCTCAGGCATGTATTGAAAAGTAATTTTTGTTAATATTTTATGTAATACTTTAGGTATGCTATTACAGTAAGTTTTTCTGAACATCTAGTCTGCCACGCTGCCAGAATTAGACATGAGTTAGCTGCTGATTTTTTATACAGTGATCTTATATTTTTATATAGTTATCTTCCAGAATTCTCACTATTTTTCAAATAGTCTTTTGATTATTTCTTTTGACTTTTCTAGGTAGACAAACATATGACACGGAATCGATAACAATTTTGTCTTTTCCTTTCCACTATTACTAACCCTTACTTCTTGTGCTTGTTTTAGTGTATTGGCTAAAATCTACAGTAGCAATCGTTGTTTTCAATGTAACATGGAAAAGATTACACTAAAATAAACTAGGAGAATATGGGTATCATCAATTCACTTATTCATCCATATGAAACAGATGATCCAAGTAGTTTGACTCTGTTCAAAACATGACTTGAAGTTCAAACTGGAAGCAAAAATTGAAAGTGTTATGGACTGAATGTCATGGCCCCCCAAAGTTCATATGTTGAAACCCTAGCCTCCAATGTGATGGTATTAAAAGGTGAAGTCGACAGGAATGAGGGTAGAGCTCTCACAAATGGAACTAGTGTTCTTATAGACTCCAGAGAGTTATCTTGTCCTTTCTGCCATGAGAGGACATAATGAGAAGTTGGCCACATATGAAACAGGAATCAGGTCCCCACCATACATCGAATCTGCCAGCAGCTGGATCTTGGACTTCCCAGCCTCCAGAATTGTGGGAAATAAGTTTGTGGTTTAAGGTACCCAGTCGATGCTATTTTTGTTAAAACAGCCTAAACACCCTCAGACATTGGAACAGTCGACAGTTTTTTCACAAAACTAAAAATCAAAATCTCTAACACTGTAAAGGAGCAATCTTTGTTAAATCTCAATCCAGAGAAAACTTGTACTTTAAATATTTCCTGTAGTTTAATGAATAATAAATTAGCTCAGCAATGTGAGCTGATTCATCACACCACATTAAATGTGTTTCTTCACAATTTAACAGGGAAAAATGTACATTGAAACTCCTAAACATGTACAGCATATACATTAAAAAGAAAGTTAGGGGCCAGCCTGGTGGCTCAAGCGGTTGGAGCTCGGTGCTCCTAACGTCGAAGGCTGCCAGTTGGATTCCCATATGAGCCAATGGCCTCTCAACCACAAGGTTGCCGGTTGGATTCCTCGACTCCCACAAGGGACGGTGGGCAGCGCCCCCTGCAACTAAGATTGAACCCGGCACCTTGAGCTGAGCTGCCACTGAGCCTCCGGATGGCTCAGTTGGTTGGAGTGCATCCTCTCAACCACAAGGTTGCCAGTTTGACTCCCACAAGGGATGGTGGGCTGCGCCCCCTGCAACTAACAACAGCAACTGGACCTGGAGCTGAGCTGCGCCCTCCACAATCAAGATCGAAAGGACAACAACTTGACTTGGAAAAAGTCCTGGAGGTACACACAGTTCCCCAATAAAATCCTGTTCCCCTTCCCCAACAAAATAAGTAAATAAAAATAAAAAATAAAAAGAAAGTTAAAGGCACATTCTTCATTATCTTCCATGTATCAGTAAACAAAATTAATACTGCTTAAAATCCTTTTACTTTAAATAATAAAATTACCAGAATTGAATGTTGGCATAGACTGAAGCCATACTTTTAAATTAATAGGGAAAGCCTGAATGACAATTCATGATTATAGGCACAAATTAGTTTATTTTCCCTAGAATTTTATTTTTTTAAAAATGTATACAGTAATTGCTCCACATAAACTTAATGGAAAAACTAACAAAGTACTACAGGTTGAAAGTTTACATAGAAACTTTGGAATCCACTGTACTGCGAGCAATAGCTTTTTTAAGAGACCAGAAGCTATCACGGCACAGATCATTATTTCTTACCTCCTTGTATCCTCACAATAGTTACTGCACTGAAGCACAAAAGATTCTTATTGTAAGTCAAACCATTTCAATCGCCACAATGCCACTCACAGGATGAATGACACTCTGCTGCATCCTCCTCACTCTATTACAACAAAGATCGATCGTTCCTAACAGGTGTGAATTTTATTCATGGATTGCATGTCGCCAGCGGACTTCAAACAGATTCTAAAACTACTTTTATTTTATAAATTAATTATCAAGCTAGACTAGACAGTTGACCCTGTCATACTGAAAAGCCAGGTAAAAAAGAAATAGGCATAAGAAAGGCTCCTTTAAACCTTTCTATTAAGGTTGACATCATTAAATAGTCTAAGGATAACTGATCTAGAATCAGATGTTCTTTCTGTAGCCATCCCATTGTTCCTGAATCAACTAAGTAGTAGACATTCCCATTTACCTGGTATTCGCAATAAGCCTGAAAAAAATCTCTGTAACTTCTACTCTGTTCCTTGGCTCCAAAACTAAAAGAAGAGTTTTAAATATAATCAAACATCAAGATTCAGGAATATATGTCTAAAAAAAAAAAAGGTAAATTAACATCATATAACTAAAGACACTAAATCCATTTTTTAAAAATAAGGCTAGAGAGTACAGTCAAGAATATACAGCTTCGACACAGGTGGTTTATATTGGTAAAGGAAAGCAAACTCCGCGCTTCAGGATCACTGAAGACCGGCCTCATCATCATTTTGTAATAGCGGGGAGATTCATGGATTACTTGAAGCTAAGAAGTACTTGAAGGTGCGCTAATTGGGCGAGCAGGGGAAGGAAAAAGAGGAGCGGAGTGAAAACGCCCGGCTGGCAGCGGCGGGAGAGCCCAGCCCCCAACGGAGCCTCAGCTGGTGGGGGCGAAAACCGAAAACTGAAAACCGCTGTGCCGGGCACGCACGGGATCCCAGGGCGGAGCGGAGAGCGCAGAGACCAGGAGGTGGGCTCTTTCCCTGCGTCCCACGGCTGATTTCTCCCGCTGGGAGGGAAGCCAGAGGGCCCTAGCACAAAGAACATAGCCTCCATACCTGGGCCCCTCCCCCGCCCCGCTCTTCCAATCCTACCCCGCCCTTCCAGAGACTTAAACCGGCCCCTGAACTGAGGAGTGGAGTCAGATTACAGAGCCGTATTGCTCAGGCTCTGGGAAGCCTGACGGGCAGCCCTGACCCAGGGAGACTGGGAAGTGTGTGTGATTTTGGCTGCGCCAGGAGAGAAGAGACTCCTCCACCCCCAGCCACCACCTTTTCTGGCCTGTGGGAAGAGGGTGACGCACGGCTGGGCTGGGAGAGTGAAGACCCCTCCATCTCCAGCCCCCACCCTTCCTGGCTTGCCTAGGGCGGGGCGGGTGCAGCTGCAGAGACACACCCGGAGATCAGCAGTGAGGCAGGCGCAGCTCTGGGCTTTCAGCAGATCAGAAATTTCCCGCCCGCACCCATACATGCACACACTGAAGAAGTGCCTTGAGTCTCAAGAGTACTGGACACGGATCTGGTGGTGCCACTCTCAGTGTGCATATGTGCAGGCAAGGGCAGAAACTGCACTGACATTGTAAAAACTATCATCCAGACCCCTCAGGCCCACGCATTTAAGTCTGCAGTCCCAAAGTCTCTCTGGGCACCAGGTGACCGGCTCTGCCTGCGCAATAAGCAGGGGGCTCTTTGGTACAGCAGAGAACAACCTGGACATTGCTTGGTGGGCTTAGGCCGAGACTGTCGCTGCTTTTTGTATTGCTTTGTTTTGTTTTGTTTTGCTTTGTCTTTATATCTTTGATATCTTTGCCTCTGTCGAGTGGGGGTTATCAGGTGGTTTTGCATGTGAACGTATTTGATATTTTTCTTTGTTGTTGTTGCTGTTGTGCTTGGTGATTTGCTTTGTTCTGAAACTGCCCTGCCGGGGCCCAGCTTGAGAGGCACGGGACTCAGCATATCCAGGGGCCAACTCCAGACCAAATCGGAGTGCAGCCGGGTTTGACCTGCAGGTCACACACCTAGAGGGGGCTCTCTGCAGGCACTGGAGCCCATAGAGGCCAAATCACATTAGGGTGGTCAACCCTCACGCAGCAGAGCGCCCTGCAGGGGGCAGAGCCAAGTCTCCCAACGGGTCAGCCCAGGAGTTAACCCCACCTACTCACTAGCAAAAAGCAATTAAAGATCTTCTTGAACGGGACAGTGTACACAACACAAGACTCACCTTTAGAGCACACGCAGAGGAGGACGACGCGGTGCGAGTCAAATATAAAGGACACATACTACATAAGATAACCTAGCAAGAACTAAGAACTCTAGGGGATCTACCTAATATATCAAAAAAAAGAATATACAGCCTCATTTCATAAATTTTCAGAAATATTTAAATATAGAGTAAAAAAACAAAGCAGTTTTATAAAAACAAGCCTTTCTCCACATACTGAGAAGACACTCAAAGGTACAGAACCTTAAAAAGTAGGAAAAGGTAGCCAGTGCAAATTTTACAGTTTCACTTTCTCACCATCCACTCTCATATTCCTTCTTTTCTTTCTGAAACCCAAGATCCTTTCTTATGAGAAATCAGATGCAAGAAAGGAGTTACATCCACTATTGTTCTTTCAGGTTAACTTTAAGTGGCTGGGTGAGACAACGTAGTTCCACCAATTAATAGCACCCAGAAAAGGTTTAGAATACCTTACTTGTTTACCTAGAAGAAAAGAAGAAGGATTTAGAGAGAAGGTAAGGAAAGATGGGAGAATAAAATGGGTCAAAACTCAAGTACCAATCTAGACAGCCAAAAGGCAATATCATAATTCTGTATCTAAAAGTGGAAAGGAAGGAGATGTAGAATATTAGAGGAGAGAGCAGAAAGTAAGATCATAAAGAAACTTCTTCAGTGTTTTTACAATTGTACACTTATTGTTCTTAATATTAAAATTTCATTTTATCTTCACATACTCTCTCTTTTTGTACCAGCTTGGAATCCTACTACACCATCCCAGGCACTCACCCATCTCAGAACTGAAAAACATTCAGGCTTATCTTTCTTAAAATCCAATCTCTTTATCCAATCATCTATCAAAGGATACTTTGGTTGTTTCCATGTCTTGGCCACCATAAATAAAGCTGCAATGAACACTGGAGCACATGTATTTTTACGAATAAATGCTTTCAGATTTTTTGGGTAGATACCTAAGAGAGGGATTGCTGGGTTATATGGTAATTCTATTCTTAATTTTTTGAGGAATCTCCACACTGCCTTCCATAGGGGCTGCACCAGTCTGCCTTCCCACCAACAGTGTATGAGGGTTCCTTTTTCTCCACAGCCTCTCCAACACTTGTTACTATTTGTCTTGTTGATGATAGCCATTCTAACTGGTGTGAGGTGATATCTCATTGTAGTTTTTATTTGCATTTCTCTGATGATTAATGATGTTGAACATTTTTTTATATGTCTATTGGCCATTTGTATGTCTTCTTTGGAGAAATGTCTATTCAGGTCCTCTGTCCATTTTTTAATTGGATAGCTTGTTTTTTTGCTGTTATTGAGTTGTATGATTTCCTTATATATTTTGGCTATTAGCCCCTCTTTGGAGGTGTTGCTTGCAAAAAGGGGCAGTGGGGTGGTAATGAGGGTAAAGGGGATCAAATATATGGTGATGGAAAGAGAACTGACTTTGGGTGGTGAACACACAATGTGACAAACATATATAGATGAGCTACTACAGAAATGTACACCTGAAATCTATGTAACTTTACAATTGTCACCCCAATAAACTTTTTAAAAAAATAATAAAATAAAATAAATAAATTTTAAAAATCCAATCTCTTTCTCAATGAAAAACTGCCACTTTCTATTCCAACCGATCCTTTACCCAATCAAGACTCTCACTGTCTCATGTGGGTGGTTCCCATTAGGAAAAGAACTGATACAAGTAAACCACATTGAGAACTTAAGCTTTGGAGAGGATATAAGTATTTTTTAAATGGAAACTGCTCACTAACATATAAATGGGAGGATGTATACGAGATATTTTGGAGCAAGGGTGATATCTCAGATTCTTACGTACTTTAGGACTAACATTTTCTTCATTTAATCATTCAGAAAATATTTACTGAGTAACTAAAAGTAGAGTTACACTTGGCATCTTACTTCTGAATACTTGCCAATTTACAATGTAGAGATTAACAGGAAAAAATTAAAGGAAGGCTAGAAAAAAATAGGCATAATAGGACTTTAGGTAAAGATGATAAATACTTGCTTTGTATACCGTTACTCCAACAACCCACACACCACCACTCAGGGCTCCCGCCCACCTCATAACTGCTTTAGCATCACGAATTGATCACTAACTGATCACATTCTTTCCTGCTGAAACAAAGTATGGAGTCAGAATTTTTTAAACATTATGTTCCAGGTAACCAGCTGTTATGTAAGATGAAAACTATGTGTTATCGGAGTTAAAAGCATCTGGGAAGGAAACATTTTAAAGACAGAAGGAACCACTATACTCAGTCTAGAAGGGCAAAAAAAGTAGCAGTTCATTTATGTGTCATGCAGCACTGCATGGATACTTTACAAATATTCTATTACATTGAATCCTTACTGCAATCCTCCATTTTACAGCTGAGGCTATCCCCAGACTCTTCTCTGCTCTCTGCTTATCTAAATTCCTTAATTCCAAACCATCTCTCCATAGTCATGCCTTCTTCTAATCGCCTCTAGCATATGACAATAAATGTGTGATTATTTATCTTTCTATGCCTCTATCCTGCCTCCCGAACTAAATACCATAGATTTCCCTTGCTTAGTATAGTTGGTGCTCTAAAACATATGTTTATGTAATGGCCAAAGCAATTTTGTAAATAGCTAAATAGTCAAAAGTAAATAGATATTAAAAGAAACCTGCACACCCTACATTTGGTCATGCAGGCATTTTTAGTGCACTATAATATTATTTATTATAAGCAATTAGCCACTTAGCTGTGGCTTTGGGCAAGTTGTCTTCATAGGACACACGAAATCTTCATGTCATATTTCATATGAAGTAGTTGAAAATCAGAAAACTAAGTTAATCTGGCCAAAGTTAAGCAGCTAGTAACAAAAGCAGTAAGGATTTGAATCTAGGTCTGTTTCATCCTAAGTCCCACATCCTTTCCACATACATACCCAAAGAAGGAGGAGATAGCAGGTCATGCCAACATATATGAGGTCAGAAGATAACACACAGTTAAAAGGTTAGCACACATAGGAGCAGATTTTCCTTCCATTGCTTGATGACGCCCAGACAAGCTGCCTGAAATGATATAACAGTGCTCTGATATACCAAGTTATTCTGTAATTAATGTGAATCATCTTTTAAGTCCATGGAAAGGTCTTCGCTAGGGTTACTAACTGTAAAATTGCAGTTGACTATTTTGTGTTATTCTGATATATCTTTGAACTAAATTTCTGTAACCCCCAATTTTTGCTTATATAGTGACATTTCTGGCCTTCATATCTACTTTATGTGACATATAAGACTGGTTTTCTTCTTTTAGTCCACCTGGCTTCTAAAAATCTCAAACTCAGTTTTAAGCAGAAAGAATAAGGTGCAAGTACAAGAGATTCAGGAGCTGGGATCTGAAACATACTCGCAATACATATCCATCATACAGTGACCAAAAAAACAGCATTTAGTGGCAAGTTAGCAAAACAAAAGTGACATACTGCAAGGAGAAAAAGATATCGCAGCCATATGACGAGGGCTTAGCACCAAACTGCACTTCTTACAGTAACTAAAACGCCTGTTAATGTGTCTGTTGTGGAGCAACAAAAAAATCTAAACATACAAAATATTATGACAAAATTATGACTGCCAGCATTAAAAGATCCAGTGAAGACCATAAACAGAATATAAGAGAGAAAATAAATAGACGCACAGCCAAAGACAAAACACTGCCTTCAGCGTGGCCTTCGCGCCAGTGTGGTAAAAAGAATTACACAAACTCAATTTGTTTTAAGAGGAAAGGAAAAGATACAAAGCGTAAAACCCGTTTTAAGAAGACTACTGAATATATTGATCCAACATAAAAAATGCTATAATAAAAAGATACAGCTGTGGAATAATAAACATAAATTATAATAAAAACTATAAAAGTAAAGATTTACAAATACTCAGGGTCCAGCTCCTTTCCATAACACTTTGTATATACAACAAAAGCCTTACTACATTACCCATTCAGTTTACTAGAGGTTTGGGGGCTTATATGAATAGCCCATATATCAGAGTATATAGATAAAAAATAAGAGGAAAGGAGTAATAAAAACAAAGCCACTGATCTGTGACCCCACCATAAATTGGAGACTGTCCAGAAGGGTAATGAAACTTTGCAACGTTAGAAAGTTTTGTGATTTTGGTTACAAGGCTACCATTAAAGCATTTCTAGACTACTAACTACTTTAAAAATTTGATTCTTTGCCATTCAACATTTTAGGCAATTAACTTGTATGATAGCTGTAACCCTAAGAAATACTAAATATAAATCACAATAAAATGAATTTTATTTTAAAGGATCAATGGACACTCACCGCTTAAGGGAATTCTTCCCATTCATTTACTCATTCACCTCATTTACTGAGCACCTACTATATGACAAGCCCAAGGTTTGGAACTAGGGACACAACAGTAAAGAAAATCAGCCACAGTGCCCACTCTCATAAAACATAAAGTCTACGGAGGAGACACACACTAACTACACAGTCACTAGATAAATGTAAACTTGCAACCAAAACAAGTCCTACAAAGGAGAGTACAGCATTTCGCCTTGTCACAGAGGTCTTCAGCACAAAGAAAAACTTCATTCTTCAAAGAATAACCCCACTAACTTGATAGTTTTATAAAGTTTGATTTTTATATAGTATTGGTGTCTTTAAAATCAAGGCACAGATATTGAAGATATTATTACTGAAGCGGGAAAGCAATGCCATCATTTCTCTAAAGAAAAGGAAACTTTAAATGGGTATGACTCAATACCTGAAATAGATCCTCAAAAATATAACTCATGTTGTAAAACTCCTAAAAAGAAAACACAGGCAGTGAACTCTTTGACATTGCTCTTAGTGATATTTTTTTGGGTGTATCTCCTTCAGCAAGGGAAACAAAAGAAAGACTAAACAAATGGGACATCAAACTAAAAAGTTTCTGCACAGCAAAGGAAACCATCAACAAAATGAAAAGACAACCTACTGAGTGGGAGAAGATATTTGCCAATGATAAAGGGTTAATATCCAAAATATATAAAGAACTCATACAACTTAACACCAAAAAACAAACAATCTAATTAAAAAATGGGCAGGAGACCTGAATAGACATTTCTCCAAAGAGGATATACAGATGGCCAACAGACATATGAAATGATGTTCAAGGTCACTAATCATCAGAGAAATGCAAATAAAAACCACAATGAGATATCACTTCACACCAGTCAAAATGGCCATCATCAATTAATCAACAAAAAGCGGAGAAAATGTGGAGAAAAGGGAACCCTCGTACACTGTTGGTGGCATTGCAAATTGGTGAGTCCACTATGGAAAACAGTACAGAGGCACCTCAAAAAATCAAAAACAGAATTACCCTCCGACCCAGCAATTCTACTTCTGGGTATTTATCTGAAGAAATCCAAACCACTAATTCGAAAAGAGATATGCATCCTTATGTTCATTGCAGCATTATTTACAATAGCCAAGATATGGAAGCAACCTAAGTGTCCATCAATAGGCAAATGGATAAAGAAGATGTGGTACATATATATATACACTGGAATATTACTCGGCCATAAAAAAGAATGAAATCTTACCATTTGTGACAATATGGATGGACCTAGAGGATATTATGCTAAATGAAATAAATCGGACATAGAAAGACAAACATCATACAATTTGTTACATGTGGAATCTAAAAAACAAAATAAACAAACAAAACAGAAACAGACTCACATAAAGAGAACAAATGATGGTTGCCAGATGTGAGGGAGGTTGAAGGGCTGGGTGAAAAAGGTGAAGGAATTAAGAAATACAAATTGGCAGTTATAAAATAGTCAGAGAGATGTAAAGTGCAGCATAGGGAATACAGTCAATAATAGTGTAAAAACTATGTATAGTGCCAGGTGGGTAGTAGACTTTCCTGAAGGATCAATTCATAAATTACGTAAATGTCTAACCACTACACTGTACATCTGAAACCTAGTATAATACTGAATGTCAACTGCTATTGAAAACTAAAAGTTTTTTTAATGTCACATGCTAAAAAAGCTAAGTTAAAATTTGAGAGAAATTCAGCTTTCAAAGCAAATACCCAAAGATCTGGAATAGTATAGAATTTCAACAGTTTTTAAACATATGCATTTTTATCTCTAGCCTTCAAAGAAGTAGCCAATGGACATTAAGTATGAAGACAGTATTTTGCAATGAAAGCCATTCCCATAAAAAGCTTAATTAGGTTTATCTTTACACACATTTGCAATTACTTGGACTTACACCAATGTCAACTATTAATAGCTCATATCTTAAAGACTTCCTCTGTATACATGGCTAACATTTTTGAGAACACTGTCACTACTGAAAAAAAAATCTTTAATTAGAATCTCCTAACAGCAAAGAGCTAAACTTGTCAAAGTCTAATGAAAAATATTATGCAAATATTAAAAGAGTATATTTACCCCTCCTGACAACATAAAATATACACTCAAAAGTTAAAAAAAAATAACGTCTGTAGTCTCAACTCCGTGTACACAGCATCTGATCTCATATGTTTACTTTCCGGAATGTCAACTTATGGGGGACTTTATTATGCAAAAATGATTACTTACAGTTACTTGTGTTTCATATTTAATTAATTTAAAAAAGTATGCTTTTAAACTGTTTTTATAAGCTATGTTCATGTCATAAATCTTCTTATTTTGTATATAATTTATAAATTTAGTATAAAAATTAAACAATTACTCCCTTTATTCATGTTCAATTAACTCATTACAGATTAAATTCCCCTAAACAATTTTCTCCAATTATAAAGGTAGTTAAATTAAGTTGCCTAAAACATTTAAAACTACATTTACAAATCAAATAAGTCTGATTCTCTCAAAACTTCCAAAGGCCTTACAGGGTAGCCTACAAAATACCAAAATCATTCTAAATACCTAAGCAATTCTTCTAAATGTAATGAACCAAACTAATAAATGGAATAAATCCAATTATCTTGAATGCTCTACCACTGTTTATAAACATAACCAAATTATTTTACATCTTTCAAATTAAAATCCTCTTACCTGCAGTATAACAGGAAACTAGGAAAAACCTTGGTTCCTGGAGGCTTTGTGGAATAAAACTGTCATTCCAGCCTGAATGGATGGCCTCCAAACTCTTATGTAAAAGAAAAATAAGCTATCTTGTTTAAGCTACTATTGTGTTGGGTTTTCTTTCACTCATAACCAAACATAACTCTAGTTAATACATCATATATGTTTAATATCTATTAAACATTTCAAATTAAAATCACAAAGCTAACATGTCAGATTGTTTAATGTGTTTGAGTTTCTTAAATGTTTCAAACACCTTTAAAAAATACAAACATATAGTACCACAATGATTATAAAACTTTTTTTCTAAACTTAATACTAAAAAGTTAATAACTAATGGATTTTATTTGTTTCATAACTAAAAGTAGTATGTTTACCAAGACAGAGTCACAGAACATAGGGGCTTCTTCCAGGAGGGTTCTACCTGGCTAGCATGTTAAATGGTTGGTTGGTTGGTTGGTTGGTTGGTTGGTTCGTTAGTTGGTTGGTTCGTTGGTTAGTTGGTTTTTTGTAGTACTACGATTTTTCAAGCCCATGACTTTTCTTGCAACCCAATATATCACACATTCCTTCAATTTTTTTAAGTAATCCTTAACACAACATTTAAGCCTGCTCTAAATTAGTGATATTCTGTACGTTATTGAGGATCCAACTAATCTCTTTACTGAGTGATTGGATTCTGCTTTCTTATGTTACCTGGCTCAGTGCCACAATGCTACATTCATTTTATTGATAAGGAAGATGCAACAGACAAATTAGTTTGTAGTTTATTGTTGTTGCTTTTACAAAATGATAACCAACAATAGGCATGATATAAATTATGGCTATAAACAGAACTTTACATGTCCTCCAATATTTATTAATTACTTGAGTTTCATCGCTGGCTACGTATACAGCTTTATGTACCATAAAAGGTTAAAGGCAATCTTCCCAAAGGGTGAGCGCATATTTTAGTAAGGCCAAGAAACAGTCCGCATTTCAATGGCTAGCAATAAATTAGATAGCAAAAACAGAACATAAATGTCACCACAGTCAACATGCCAAAACTGTGAGGGTTTTTGAAAATGAGTATGTTTAAATGAAGTTGCGATGTGTGAATTCAAGTACCTCACAGTGACTGCAGTCTGTCAGGTCCTTGGAGCTGAGGATTTAGGTTTAAGAGGGAAAAATCACACACAAGCAATAGGAAAATAAGAGATTCAGGAAATGTGATGAATCCAGGTGTTGTTTCCTTACAGACGTCCATAACCATGGGACTAAGGTAAGCATAAGCATAAAGAAGTAAAGAAGTATAAAGAACTGATTCTGTCACTCTTCCTCTTTCACTGTATTGTTCACCCATTTTGCATTGGCTGACTAAAAGGGCATACACTACATCACTTCAGACTATACCTAGAAATAAGGTTCAAGTCTGGGCAACCTCATTTATTTGGGATCTGACAAAGTACGGACAAAAGAACATCCAAATCTATAGAAAATTATGTTATAAGAATTTATTAGAGTTTATTTAAGCCAAACAGAGAATTCACCTAGAAGCGAGATCTCAACAGACTGAGGAAAATGCTTCCTAGAATGACAGATTGTACTTTCTTTTATGCATTTGGACTTAAGGAGGGAAGATTACATGAAAGGAGAGAGAGCAAGGTGAATTCCAGGATAGTTAACAATATTATATGATCCATTGAGGGTGGTTACACTTCCGAGGACTCTGAAAAGAGGCATTTCAAAAGTGTGTTAACCTTGATGCACAGAAACAATGGACAGAGCTGGCTTAAAGCAAAAATAAACCTTTTACTAAAGAAACTACATGTCTGGAGCTTGACTACCCACCATGTGTCTAACTAGGAATTTATGATCAGATCATCCAGTGACGTTACTTTCAGTTAGATTTATTATGGTGCCCCTTTTTTGTCCACGAAAGTGACCCACGGTCAGGAAAACAACCAGCATACTCAAAATTGCATTCTGTGAGAAAAAGCTGAAGGCTGGAAGTTGTTTTAGCTAAGAAAAAACTTCACGTTGTCATCATGGCATACAAATATTTCACAGGTTATCAAAGGAAAAAGAATTAGATTCAGTGGTGCTCGTGAGGCAGAACTACTAAAAACATGGGAAAGCATAAGAAAGCAGATTTTTGTTCAAAATAATAGCAATACATAGAAAATGAAACAGCCAAATCTCCCTCACTGTGGGTGGTCAGGCAGAAGCCAGATCATCACTTACCACACATTTGTGGATTCCACAACTTTATAATTCCACAAACGGAGTTTCATACACAGCCAAAGACGAAGAGCAGCAGCCACTTTCCTCAATGCTCCAAACTCACTGATAATTATCAGACTGAGAACATTAAATGTCCTCAGTCTATTTATAACTAGGCATGCCTCACTTCCACCAAGGTTCTTCTTAATGATTTACAGAAAGACCGAAATAAACCTAAAATTACCCACCCATGTATATTAATAAGTTAAAAGTAGAAGAGGCATGTAACATACAGCTCACAGATAAGTACAGATTACATATAAATAATTGCCACAATTATGCTTCAGAGGTGAATAAACCACTTTGCTATACATCAATATTTTCTCCTCTTTTCCTCTGGGTAATTGTCTTATGCACATATATGTTGTGGGTTATGGAGTATCTGGAGTATTATCCTAGGCAAACTTTGTTAATTTTTTATATTACCCTCCTTATCTATAATAGAGACCTGCTAATGAATTGAATCAATCTAGATAATCTAACATTATTTCTCCTCCTTGCTTTCATCAATTCCTCAGTGCACATGTGGGACACTACTTAGGAGTGACCGTGTACACACAGAAAGGCAAGAAGATGACAATCTAGAAGCTAGATTTCCTCTCATCTCAAATCCTAGGTTTGTGATTTGAAACATCTGCTTCTGAAGGAGCGGGGCCAGGTAGTTACTATAACCCAGCTCCCTGTCTTTGCTGATTATCTGTCATTTGCTCCTCCAGCTCACCCTGTCCACTGACTGCAGAGGAGAAAGAGGGAAGAGGAGGAGGTCAGGGGATTTAATGTCCCTGCTTTCTCTCTGTGGGGAGGTCTTGGGCTGGCTGCGTACCTCCACCGAGTGTCAGTGCCCTCCCAAGGCAGACATCACTACAGAACTGTCTCCTTCCAGGTTTGGATCTGTTCTCTCCCTCACATCTTCAGGCCTAGACGTAGTAACTGCTCAACTGTTACTCAACAGCTATTACCCTTTCTTTTGTGGTTTCCCTACACATCTTCCATATCTTCACAAATAGACCCTGTCAAATCATCCTGAACATGCTATGTGTTGGTGTTGTAAAGTGACCCCAGGACACAGCTCCTCGAAATGAGATTGAGATTACTCTAGAAACTCAGGAATCATCTCCATAGTGGGAGGAAAAGGGACCACAGGTTATGAATTTAGCATTATTAAGATTCAGTGACACAAATCAGATGAAGGGCAAGGCTGAGAGATCCAGCAGTGTGACAGTTAATTCTAAGTCAATTTGACAAGGCAAAGGGGTATATGGTTTAAAAGGATTCAGGCTGTGTCTGTGAGGGTGTTTCTGGAAGAGATGAACATCTGGATGAATTGGCTGAACAAAGCAGGTTGTCCTTCCCAATGTGGTGGGCCTCATCCAATCCATCGAAGGCCTGAGCAGAACAAAAAGGCAGAATAAGGAAGGACAGTCTGACTATTTTCAAGCTGGGCATCAGTCCTCTCCTACCTTCCGACTCAGCCTGGAACTTACACCATCTGCTCTCCTGGGACTCCAGCTTGCTGACTGCAGATGTTGGATTTCTCAGCCTCCATAATCATGTAAACCAATTCCTTATTATCTATCTATCTGTCTATCTATCTATCTAGCCTATTGGTTCTGTTTTTCTGAAGAACTCAGACTAATACAAGTAGTTATGGCATTTAATTGCTATGAAAACAAAGTTGATCATAAACATGGTGGAATCATCTGACTTCTTAGTGCCCTAGATAGAGAGTATGTAGGAGAAAAAAGAAAAAGGAAAAGCTATGAACATAACTTTGCTTCCAGCCATAAAAGAGAAACAGGAACAGGATTTATCCCCTAATCCCTCAACACACACACTAGAGAAAGCCAGGCAACTGGACAAAACATATACAACGACATTTTCAGACATGGACAACAGGCAGAGGACCACGATCGAAGCGACACAAGGAGATGAGCCCTGTGACTGCCCCTTTACCGGCCCTCCAGGCGTTTCCAGGATGCAGCACAGGGAAGGGGAATCCACACAAAGCCCAGCCACCTTACCAAGCCAGTAAAAGAATCAGAATTAGAAGGCAAGGCAGTGAGAATTTCTGGGGCAGAGTATGAGAGGAGGGCGCAACACAGAGAGAGGACTCCAGGGAACTGCAGAGATGACCTGTGCAGTCTTTGCTGAGTGCTCATCTGCACGTGAGTGAGAGGAAATAGCCTGCCCTGGAACTGGGAAAGAATCAAAGGACAGTTCCGGAAGCTCGCACATGGCTGGGAATCGTTTTTTATGTTCCCACCAACCAGAGAGGAAAGATCTCACAATACATGGTGGAATCCTCAGAAACGTATAGCCTAGTACTGGGGGAAATTAGCCCTATGCTAAGCCTGGTCAGGACTCACCCAATGTTTAAAAGTAAGCCTCAGAAGAATCAAACTGATTCCAAGTAACAAATTGCATATGACTGGAATTGATAAACTTTTTCTGTAAAGGAACCTGATAGTAAGTATTTTAGGCTTTTATATATGGACGGACCTCTAGAACTGGGCAGGATGTGTCAAGATACTCAGGACAATTGCAGCTAAACAAAATCGTATTCAATTAAAGAAATAAATACTTGGGGAGAACTTGCTGACCATCTTCCTAAAGCCATTCCCATTTATTATATAAATAAACTAGGGCTTGAAGAGTTTAAGTTAATTTGCCCAAAGAAAACACAGGTAATAATATAAGTTAGTCAGGATTTGACTACAAATCTCTCAGACTCTAAATCTCATGGTAACCACTATACCTTATTGCCTCCCTGGTACTGTCATTTGCTCTAACAGTCTAACACATAAATTTCATCACAGCATGCTATCATCTTAATTAATGCATTCTCTGTTGCTATTGACTACTTGTAATAATGATGAAAGGAAGTTAATATTTATTGAGAACCTTTACGTTTATTACTCACTTATTTTTCATATTGCCTTCAAAGATGTGGAACTTGCCCACGAGTACAAAGAAGTCAATGGTGCCACCAGAATTGGGAGTTGGGTCAGTCTGACTCCAAAGCCCAAGATCTTTCCACCATATCACACTGGCTTAACAGCAGCACAAATCACAGGCCTCAGAGTTGTCCAAAGAAAAGGAGTACAAGAAAAACGATGTCCCCAACCACAGAAAGGGAAGAGGGAAACTGGGAACAGTTATTAGTTTGGGAAGGGAAAAGCATAACTGAGAAGTATGACATGTTCTCTTTGCGCTATGGCATACATCATTTCCCCATTTCCATTAAGGTCCAATTAATTTCTGTCAATCTCATAGAGCCATTCTCTACTTCTGCAGCCCTCTACCTTGCCTCTCTGGTCTCCTATATTATATATCATTTAAACCAATTAAGTGATAGCATAAAATACATTGTACTGCTATTTCTCAGTGTTTATTAATCAGAATCCAAGCAGCGTAAGGACAACTTTTGTATTTTATAGTTTATCTTCCAACATGATGGCAGTGTCTGTGTGGGTGATGATCATATTCAAGCATTATATTTGGAAAATTTATTTACAAGTTTATCAAAAACAGATTATCAACTTCAGGCACCTTAATGCCAGTATAGTAAACAAAATAAATTAGAAGACCTAGTTCAAATCTCTACAGGACCTGTTTACAAAGTGCCACATCTAAAATAACATTGCCAGACTTGAGACACAAGCTACTTCATTTGTAAAGCGCTCACTTCCACATCACTCTTAAAAAGGAAGGAAAAAACAATGAGGTCAATAATTTCCTGAAATTCATAACAAGCAATTACTAAATGATAAACCAAGAATTCTCACTTCCGGTTAAAGAACTTTCCATTAAACCAGCAGTTCTCCAAGTCTAGTCTCTGGTCCTCTGGAGATCCCCAAGACCCTTTGATGAGCCAAGAGGGTAAAACTATTTTTGTAAAAATACTAAAATATCATTTGGCTTTTCACTGGGTTGCTAGTCCAAATTCAAGGCAATGACACTAAACTGTGCTAGTGAGTTGTCATCATATTCTTCCCCCACCAGGCACCAGACAGCAGAAATAAATGCCAGTTTTGCTGAAGAATGTCCTGGATGAAATAGTAAAAATCATTTAATTTATTAAATCTTGACCGTTGAGTACATGTCTTTTTAACACTGTGACAAAATGGGAAGTATACATAAAGCACCTTTGCTGCACACTGAATTATAATGACCATTTCAAGGGAAAACACTTGTGTACTTGTTTGAGTTGTAAGCTAAACTAGACGTATTTTTCATGGAACACCATTTTTATTTGAAAGACAGACAGATGAAGGCTCTTCAGATGTGGGTATCTGGCATATAAAATGAAATGAGTCTGTCACTGCGAAAAACACTATCGACGATACTTGTTACCTCTGACAAAATTAAAGCTTTCAAGTAAAATTAGAATTTCTTGAAAAACTGTATCTGGCCACCATGAGTTTGACAGCTTCCCAATACCTAAAGAACTATCTGATAAGATCAGTAATAATACAGTATTAAAAATGGATTTTTTTTTATATTACATAATGGAATGTGTAAATATTTGGAAGACCACCATAAGTCAATGAAATATTATCCAAATGACCAATGCATGATGTTATAAAATCCAATTCGAAGTCTATGATAGACCAAATATTTTAATATAACAGACTATGAAAAGTCCACTAATATGGTCTCAAATTCTACACTGCAACTATTTAGTTTCTTTAAGAAACTACCACTTGTCAAATTTTGGTGCAGTATCAAAGATGAAAATCCACCCTTACTTGAAATGACTATTAAACTATCCTTCCTTTTTTCAACTACATGTCATGTGAGGCTGGATCTTCCTCATATACTGTAGCCAAAACAACATATTGCAACAGACTGAATGCAAATGTTGGTATGAAAATCTCACAGTCTTCTATTCAGCCAAGGCATTAAAATCATTTACAAAAATTTAAAACAATGTCACTCTTCTCACTAATTTTTTACTTCAGAAAATAGTTATTTTTCATTAAAATGTTATCTACATTGACAAGTTTATGAGTTTGTTGTTACTTTTAATAAATAAGGTTTTTTTAACTTTTCAGTTTTAATTTCTAACTTGGTAAATATCAATAAATATAACCTGCATTTACAACAGCTGTTTGGGATCCTCAATAATTTTTAAGAGCAGAAAAGGCTCCAGAGACCATAAATTTTGAGGACTACTGCACAACATTATGCTACAAAGGAATACTCAGAAGACGTGAAAGATTAATAGAATAAGCAGATTTATCATCTAAATTAGGAACCCTGAAATCAGTCAAATTTGTGTGAAAAAGTCTCACTTCACCTCTGGTCAAACCTGGCGTTAGGTGGTAGATGAGCGTGGTTGGTTTTGGAGGGAAGGGATAGATAAAAGGAAAAGCCAGCTTTAGGATAAACTCACAGATTCTCCAGATATCCCCCAACTCTCCACAGCCCTCAGTTACAACTACCATTTCCAGTCTCTGCCTGGGATTACAAAGAAACCAAAGTGGGCAGGGAGGAAGGAGGAAAATTCCAGAGATGGAACAAGCCTCAGGCACATTCTAACGGGAATGGACTATTTTGGGTTGGAAGTAGTAGAAAGCAGTATATTATATAGGGATTTATAAATAAAACATCTCACATATATATTTTGCTCATGACTGATAGAATATATCACCCCCAGTTTTAATGACCACTTTTAATATCAAAATAAAAAGATAAACATAATCTTTTCATTATTTTTTTTTTAATATGCCCAGTCTCTTGCTCTTTTTTGTTCCCCATAGTTGGAAGCCTTATTAAAGGTCCAGGGCTGGCTGGACTACATCACAGAAAGATTAGAAATTCCTGTTTCCATGGTTCTTTGTGGATACGTTCCTACGGTACTCAGTGTGCTAACATTTTCCATCTCTTTTTAGGCTCCTCAAGAATAGAGTTTATAGCTTACTCATCTTTTCTCCCTGGAGCACAGCGCAGTACCATTACAGACATGCTCAGTAAATGTTTCCCAAATGATTGATTTCCCAAAGGCCAGATATGATACACTTTATAAAGCCTATTTCTTCAAGAAGCACAACACAAGTTGTATACAGTGTCTTCAGAAAAGTAGTTTCATAAATAGAAAACTTGGTCATACTGTCAAATCTAAAATATAATTTTCAATTATTATCTTGTTAGTCACTCTGAAAATGTTAACCACTTCCTCCTAAAACTCCCTCTGGGCTTCCAGGGTGTAGTTTTGTCCTTGTCTTCTTTCTATTTCTCTGGTCACCCCTTCTTCGTCTTTCTCTGATCACCTTAGGTTATCTTCCAAACTCTAACCTCACTCCTGTACTTGACTCCCTCTAAAACTCTCTTTTGGGTTACATTATCTAAATCAGGATTTCTCAGCCTCAGCAGAATTGACGTTTTTGGCCTGATGATAATTTGTTGTGGGAGGATATCTTATGCATTGCAGGATATTTAGCACGTCCCTGGCATGTACCCACTAGATCCCCCAGCTGTGACAATCAAAAATGTCTCTAATCATTGCCAAATGTCCCCTAGGCAAAATCACTCCTAGCTGAAAAATCACTTTATCTAAACCAACAACTTCACTATCACCTCCACATATACTGCTAACTCCCAAATCTGTGTCTTTAGCCCACACCACTCTACTGAACTCTCAACACATTGCCATCAATTGTTGACTAACTCTGTGGACATCAAATTTAACATAAACCGTAACTCATCACTGTTTCTCTTAAACTCATTCCTTTTTCCTATCGGCTCCATCCTGATGAATGACAGTCGCTAAACCCCGGAATGCAGGAGCCATCCTAGAGACCTTTCTCATTCATATTCAATGAATTACTAAACTCTATTCATTCGATATCTTTAATACCTCTCAATTAGGTCCCCACCTGTCCATTTCTACTACCACAGACATAAATCAGGCCTCATTACAGCTCACCTGGATCATTGTAATAGCATCCTAACTGGCCCTACCTCCCATCTGGTCCTACTACCTTTCCTCCACAATGACGCCAAAGTGATCCTCCTGAAATGCAAAACTGGTAGTGATACTCCCCTCCCTAAAATCCATGCTAGCTTCTCATAGCCTTTGAATTACACTTCACCTCCTCAAACAAGCACAAGATGGCATTAATCTTGCAACTCACCCACAGACATTCTTCACTTCTGCCATGCCAAACAACTTGTATTCTGCAAACTTTTAACACGTTATTTCCTCTTCTTGGACTGTCCTATTCACTTTCAATCCCCAACCCCATTTTACAACAAGCTCCTGGTTCACCCATTTCTCAAAACTCACCTTCTCCAAGAAGCCTTCTCTAAGCTCCCAGTTGGATTTAGAGTCACCATCTGTAGGTTCACAAAGAACCAAACTTATATGCTTCTATTACAGCATTTACTTATTATGTTTCTGATCATTGGCTAGTGTATCTTTCTATAAGCTCCTGAGAGCAGAGAGCAAATCTTATTTGATCTAATATCTAAGAACCAAGTATTTCTCGTCTCTACCAACTATATAGAAGATAATAACTGTTTGCTACATAAATGGAAATAACTTCTCCTTTGACGTTTCACTTTTGATGTAGCTGCAAATTTTAAAACTAGGTTTAAAATAAGCATAGATTAACAGCAACCATTTTTATGTTGGGCCTGTGCTAGTTTAAGTTGTAAGTCACAAATTTTTAAAAGATGCTTTACTTAAATACGTATGTATGTGTGTGTGTGTGAATGTGTGTGTGTGTCCCTTTACAGCCACAGAATCTGTGATAAACATTTATAAGAACAAAGCCTCAAATGTTCTTCCAATGACTGTAGTACCTACTCATATATCCAAACAGAGCCCTCTGAGCTCAGGTCCTCCTTATTACTAAGACTGGTATGACAATTTTTTAGTCACTATTCTTGCCCAATCTGACAGTAAGAACATTCTTGCTTATTGTGACGCTTGTGGGTCAAGTGCACAACACGCAGTATCAAATTGTGCGATCATCTGAGTGACACAGAAAGTGACTTACAGATGGATCTGTCTTTAGCTCATATATACCAGTTAAAACTTAGCCTTTACATTTGAGTCCCACTCCCCACAATACTACTGCACTTAAAACTGACCTGCATTGCAAGTCCCCCATAAACCCCAATCATAAAGAAGCCACATTTTCAGATCAAGACTTTGGAACTCAGCTGCCCATCTCCATCCTCACGTATCAGAAGCCCCACATGCATCACCCCAGACCCTTAGCTTCACTCGTCTCTCATTTCAGCCACCACTGTGGCAACCAGCTCCACATGGGTTCTGACCAATGTCACAAAGGAACTACATGACCATCCCTCACTTCGGACCTATACATTGTGTGCCTCTCACCGCCTCCCCCAAAACTTCCATGTTGATGTCGAACTATGGACACTGCCAGGATTCACTCACTCAGAACTCAGAAGTGCAGGTGAGTTAATACCTCCTTAGGTGAGCCTTTGCTCAACGGAAGACAGACACCATTAGATAAATTCTTCCCCTTTCCTCCCAGATGGCCTGTCCTGAGATGGAGCTTATACAGTCCCATGCAGTCAAGCAATCGGTCACATGGAGCGACAGCCAGCTTGATAGCACATTTTCATCTTGGCTCTCCCTCCTTCCTCCTTCCTCAGGCCACTTTTGCATTCCCTAGTAAATTAATTAGTACTGCTTAGGGCTCTGCTTCCGGGAGGACCCCCTTTACGGCATTCCACCACTTCAAAGAAAGTATGCGGTTTGTAGATTACAAGGGAAATCCCAAAGCCCATTCAACTGCAAGCTGCTACGTCTGCTTTCTTTTCCTTAATTGAAAGCCCTCAGAGATAGCAGAATCAAATCAAAACCTTATGTCACTGCTTCCTCACTCATCACTTCTCCTAACCCATTACTAGTACCAATTTCCACAAGAAATAGTCACAAATAAAATCTGCGTATCAGAGTCCATGCACTGTTTTAGCTTGGCAGTACAGATGGGCAGAGAAAGAAGGATGGTGTGTGTTGAGCTTCTAGTTCCTTCTCTTTTTCCAGATTGTTCAGAATCTCATAGCTGGGAGTCTGAACACTGTCCTTTCAATGCTGGCTCACATTCGGGCCCCCACAAGACACTACCTGTTATAAGTAAGCAGAGCAATGCTCAACATTTCAGAGCTAAGACATGGAGCAAGACTGGTACTGTCCTGCCACACCGAAACAATGTGAGGGAGCACCCACGTCACTCTACAGAACATCCTCCTCAGAAGTCAAAGTCGTAACTATAGGGGTTATTTCTTCTTTCCTAAAAATGCAAAGAAGTAAGAAATGGAAAAAGACAATGTAAGACAGCCACTCTGATATATTACAAAGATAAACTGCTAAGATAATGTCTTAAAACTGTACTATTCATTATATATGTATATGTAACTATATATATATAACTATATATATATATATATATATATATATACATATATAGTTATATATATATAGTTTGCAAATTAAGTTACCCATATATCCAAAGCAGAAAATAAAGTATGCAGCTAATGGACAAGACACTTAGCAGAAAGCTTATTCATTTATTCAACTAAGGTTTGCATATCTACTATATACCAAGCGTTAGAGAAACAAACCAAGTAAGAAAGCCTCTGCTCTGTGGATGTTGTATTGTCTACTAGGGGAGATAAAACTAAACAAATAAAGGTAAAAATAAACAGATAACTCAAAAACTCTATCCTTGCAATTGCAATAAGGACGCAGAGAATGCATCGTGGAAGAAGAAACACTAAAACTGAGACCTGATGAGAAGAAATTAGTTGTGGGGAAGGAATGGAAGACAGTAGAGTTGGAAGGCGTTTCAGGCAGAGAGAAGAAAATACTGGGGGTGCCAAAAAATGAATCAAAGTGGAAACTTTGATCAACATTGCTCAAGCAGTAGTTCACCGTAATCAGAAGCGTCTGGGCGCTGATGGTAACCACTTTGAGCACCTCTTGTAATTGCAGAAGTCAAACATGCCTTGTATTCATCTTTTGTTATCGGTATATATTGAGTATTACAATTTTAAGTTTTCCTTTCTTAAACTGTGTATACTTTTTTTAGCACTCTCTGTATGTGAGGGTCCTGAGACAGCACAGAGCTTAGCATTTTTGTGAAACAGAGGCCACTAACTGGTGTTCACTGAGTAACAAGGCAAGCTTGTGGAAACTGAGGCTGCAGAAGTAGATAAAAGGCAAGGACCAGATTGATCATACAGAGCTTTATAACACTGGCAATGCTACAAATTGGTCATATTGTAATGACAACATTAAGGATTTTAAACATAATAAGTCATGATATGAAAATATAATTTTAGGCTATAATTCATAACTTGTCAGCTAGTGAAGTTCCCAAACTGAAAATTAGAGAAAGCTTATAATCAAGCTATCTAAGTCTCCCAATGAGACACCACTATTCTATTTTCTCCCAGTTCTATAACAATGCTCTTTTAAAGAATAGATTGATTCACTGGATCAATTCCATAAACACTACTGAAGAAACCCTGTATTGTTATATCCAGTACTGGTAATATTGCAGAGCAAGTGTATTCAATCTTTTATTTTTTTCAGTTTTTTTCATTGTAGTAAAATATACATAACATTTACCATCTTTATCATTTTAAGTGTATAGTTCAGTGATATTAAATACATTCATAATGTTGTCCAACCATCATTGGTGGAGGGTTGTCCACCATCCATCTCTATAACTCTTTTCATCTTATAAAACTGAAACTCTATACTTATTAAACAATAACTTCCCATTCCCCCCAGTTCCTGGCAACCGCCACTGTACTTTCTGTCTCTGTGAGGTTGACTACTCTGACTACTCTAAGTACCTCACGTAAGAGGAATCAGACAGTATTTCTCTTTTTGTGATTGGCTTATTTCATTTAACGTCTGCTTGGTTCATCCATGTTGCAGGATATGTCAGAATTTCCTTTCAAGGCTGAATATTACATTATATGTATACAGCACATTTTTCTTATCTATTCATCCATGGATGGACATTTGGGTAGCTTCCACATTTTAGCTACTGTGAATAATGCTGCTGTGAATGTGGGTGTACAAAAATCTATCCAATCTTGATGAACCAGATGTCATTTCAGTACATTACCCTGTATGGAGACATACCACATACACAAATTCTAGAGCAGAAGTCCAGAAGGAAGGTGAAAAATATGCCTTATTTCAATGCTTTCTTTTGTGTTGTTTTTTTTTTGGTAGCATGTCTAATTTCTCCTCTGTCTAGTTAGTCTCACACAAGCTATCCCATCAAAACTTTTCATGTCTCTTAGTATAGTGTCGTTATTAATGGCCTCTTTTAGCGTTCCCAATTCATGGACCAACATTCCCCACATCTTCCATTTTCAAAATTCATTTGACATCCTGCTTTCACCAAACGCTCCTTTTTCAATGTTTTACTTTCTGTTAACCTAAAAAAAAAAAAAAAGAAAGAAAGAAAGAAAGAAAAGAAAAGAAACCAAGAACAGCATGTTTTATTAAAGTACCCCTAAAAGGTTTCTAAAGTGCCCAGTGAATTTATTAAAGTAACTATGCATCAGCAATAATGGAGACTATTTTAAAAAGCAAAAATTTTGCAAGGCACATAAATAGAGTATTAAAAATTGCAAGTTAATCCTCCCACTACCTAACAATAGTAAGCTCTTTTATTTTTCTCGTTTGAGAAGACACTGAAAATGTGCTGATAATTTTGAGAAACATTGAAAATGATCAAAAAGTTTGGAAATAAGAAAAAAAGTTGCTTTTTTTTAACCTGGAACTAGACTGAAAAGAGAAATCTGAAGTACAAATAGCCTTGTGTACTTGATAGGGCCACATTACAAAAGTAGTTTACTATTAAGCTACACATCTTAAGGATAGCCCTCTGCTACAACTCAAAAAGTAAAAGGCATAGTGTTGTCTTACGTCAGGTGTTAATCATAACCACCAAGACGTATGGCCTGTTTGACATATATGCAGATACATCTAGTCAACTCTATTTGCTGCCATCCTATGAAAGAAAACCAAAAGTAACAGGCAGCAGCTATTAAAATACATTTAGTTGTTCTGTGATTAAATAAGGCATCCTTCAGTGACTTCATTTGGGGCAGCCCGGGGTTAAGGAAGTTTGCACCAGAGCAAGTAAAACTCCAAAAAGCAGCTGGCTATTCCTTAACCCCTGATTATGTTAGGAATATCACCTTGTCTTAATATTCTAGGTATAAAAGAGGTTATCAACATAATCCAGGAAAGCAACAAGGAAAACATCATTCCTGTAACATGAGGAGTATGGAATGCATCCCTGAACCTTTCCCAAAGATAATCAGAGAATCTCTAGCATCAGATGAAACCCAAAGGTCCAAAAAACAATGACCAGAAGAAGACAATTATAAATGAGAACTTTGGGAGCAACATCCACTACAGCAGAATTTAATCATCCATGTCAACAACTTCAGTAACACCCCTGACTCTCTTCCCTGGAAGGAAACAGCAAGGTGACTTCAGAAACAAGTAGAATTCACTGTCATTTTTTATGCACTTAAATTACCTCTAAGAAATTTTACTTGCTTGTAGTTATTACTGGAGAGGAGTGCTTATTACTGGAGAGGAGTGCTATTTTAAAAGGTCACTTGCTCAAGCTAATTTTCCACAATTTCTCTGTCTCATAAGCCCATACACACAATTCCTAAACGTACTTAATACTTTAGGACAGGTAAGAGCAGGATACTGTGACATGAGTGCAAAATGTCTATCCCTCCAAACAGAAAAGACATGTGGATCCTACTCAAAAAAAGTCTCACATTTAATCTTTAATAAGTACTATATCATCCTCAATAAAATTACTTGACATTTCAATTTTAGTAACCTCTCTCCACAGCCTTCAAATTTTCCTACATAATTGGCTAAGTACATTAAAAGACATTCTTTGGTAAAACTAAGTGGTAATAAATTCACAACTATTCTGAAAGTGATTTATCATCACAAAACTGTGAAAGAAAGCAGATTATTTGTACCAATAAGAGTCATTTGAGAAAGCTTAGTGAAAATCCTCAACATGGTCACAAAAAGAATATTTACATTAGTGAAATGCAACAACACATTTCTGTGTGCAATTACCACTTAATATTGACTTGCAATTTCAACTGAAAACCTTTCTACTCAATAATTTCTAGGGTTATAATTTGGCTATACTGTAATATGAAATTTGAATATTATATTATCTGGAAAGTTAAAAAAGACAAAAATAACTGGTATTTGTTCTTTAAAAAAAAAGGTATATTCATGCCTAGATGAGAGTTTTCCCAACTGCATATGGATTTTACTCTAAATTCCATTAGTTTCCCACAGCAACTGGTCATTTGCAGTCATTATAATGTCAACCTGTTGAGGTTTTTGTGTAATACTCTTTCTATAAACTGGCTAGGCTTCCCATTACCACAATTTTGCATAATAACATATAGAAATCACTACTGTCATTTTAAGCTGATAGAAACATTCTCAGCCTAAGAAACCCAAAACTATTATAACTATATAACCTAAAATAGTGTGGTTTTTCCCGCCCCCAATATATATGAGAATATGAATAAATGTATAATATGCAAACCCTAATATGGAGTTTTAAAATGAACAAACTGACTAAGACAAACTACATTATCACGTGTCTAAATAATGAAGAAAAAAGGACAATACTGAAGCCCTATTGTCCCTAAGCTTGTCTAGCTAAGTCCAAGAACAGAGGAATATTTATAAAGTTGAGATTCCACTCACTGGCCTATTTCCCCAAAATCTGAACTGCTGAAAACAAATGTTTCACAGTTTTTCTTTATTGTTAATTAGATATTTTCACGTTGCATTGTGTTTTCTGTAATAGAAAGTACAACAGGATAAATTAATATGATAAAATACAGAAATGTCAAAATGATGCCAATTAGTATAATAGTGGCAGGTTTATCTAAGATTGAAAAAATAATTTAAAAGTCAGGCTTTTAAGAATCCACATTCTTAAAGAATCAAGAAAGGAAGGAAGGAAGGAAGGAAGGAAGGAGAAAGGGAAAGGGAAGGAAAGGAAAGAGAGAAGAGAAAAGAAAAAGAGAGAAAAAAACACATTCTTTTAAGTGAATGACTTAATCGTTCATATTATTTCTTGGGGGACTTAAGATCAGCTTGTCAACATACAAAGTATTCTTCTCAGGCTTTGAAGATTTCCAGCAGCTCATCTTTACCAGAAAGCTGATTTAATGGCAGCCAATTTGCAAACATCAAATTTAAGATTACAGCTTCAGTAAAACAAGAAGAAGGAAATTAAAGTTCACTTCAAGTACTTATGTTGGCATAGACTGAACAGACTACTTAAGAAAAGACTGACACCAAGGGCTCCATTTTGCCATCACTCATGTGCTGCACGCACCAGTTTTCACATTACTTTAATCAAGAAATAGACATAATGAGTCTATCATTTAAAGTATGTAAATTCATTATTCCTTCTTTGTGAAAGTTTGACATCTTGGCACATGTCATATATTTGCAAACTAAGTATGAATTCCACTAAAAGGACAAAGAACAAAGAAATTAAAATAACTTAGCTTTTTAAGTTCATATTTTCATGAAACAAGAAAACAGAACTAAGTGGGTGCTCGCAGTATGAAACTGCTAGGGTCAATTTTATCATCACTAGCTCTTTAAGTTTCCTTCAAAATGTTAAGAAGAATCCTTACTGTCTTATAAACAGTTATCCAGATTTAACATTGTAATTGACTCCAACAACTAAACTACAAACAAAAGCACCTTAAACAGCACACAATGACTATAAGTTTTAATGACAACAAAAAAACATACTTCTATTATGTACATAGATAATCCAATAAACACCCTTCAGTAAATACAGTCATTTTGTTTCAGATCCATGGAAAACAAAAGCCCAATAAGAAACAAAAAGAAATTATTCAATTTTATACTCTCATTATAATTAGAAATAAATTTTAATAAACTAATTTCATTTAAAACCATTTTTCAAGAAAAGATACCAGTTCCAATTTTTCATTTTTCGATCATAGCATTTTCTTGTTCTGAAAGCTTTCATAGCTTTCTGAGAAAATGTAATAACAAGAGTACTAAATATTAAAGATTTACTCAAAAAAAGTACTCTGTTCTATTGATAGCACTGAAGGCTGAGGAAAGAAACTAATGTTTTGGGTTTTTTTTTTTTAAACACTTTAAGACAAATAAGACAAACAGCTGATTACAGAAAATAATTTTCATCTCTTCTAACACAAATATATTATATGCCTTCTAGTCAAATACTCCCATACATCCACACATTTAATATAAAGAGACAATGGTGATGAGATAATTTTTAATCACTTACTATGTGCCAAGCACTGTGTTAAATGCATTAATTACACTTACAGTAATTTTGTAATTGAGTGATAACAGTCATTGTTAACCCCATTTTACATATGGGGGCTGTTAAGACACAAAGAGGTTAAACAATTCAGTCAAACCCACACAGTCAGTGACAGAGTTGGAATTCAAACTCAGGCTGTCTGGCTCTAAATCTAATTTCAGAACTACCATATTACACTGTGTATAGAGTAGACATGGTACATGGTAAAATGCCTGACTTTTATTTAGTAACCAGCAGGTATTAAATACTAAATAAAAGTATAACTATTATCAAATGATTTATCTCTTCTTACTTACTCTGTGATAATTCTGGATTTCCTTTCAGATTCATCATCTTTGGAATTGAAGGGCCATACACATCCACATCTAACAAACCAACTGTCTTTGACTGCAAGAAAACAAAAATTATGATCATTCCCATTCTTCATCAGATATAGCACATAGCAACACTAAATCTGACTATAGAAAAGACAATTTGTGAGAAGGTCCAAGATGGTGGAATAGGTAAATGCTATGCAGCCACATCACACGATCACAATCACATTAAAATTACAACTAAATTGTAGAACAATCAACCTCAAGAAACACATGAAGACTAGCTGAACAGAACCCCTACAACTAAAGATATAAAGAAAAGGACACATTGAGACTGGTAGGAGGGGTGGAGATGCAAAACGGGCTGACCCCGAACCCACAGGTAGTGGTTGAGCACTGGGAGGGACATCTCAGTGGCAGAGGCTCCTGCGGTCTGGTGCCAGGAAGAGGAGTTCCCACAACATGTGGCAGTGAAAATCAGTAAGGATTCTGTCCATCCATCCCAGTAATAGGGAAGGCATCTGGAAACCCATATGTCCTCTTAAAGGGCCCTCACGCAGACTCACTCACTTGCAAGCACTCACCCTGGGATATAGCTGAGGCGCAGCAACTTGAGAGGCACCAAGACATACAGTGAAAGTCTGAGTTGTGTGGCTTCAGGACGAGGGCTAATGAGACAGCTGCCATTATCTCGTGTAAAGCCTACCTTGCGTTTAACCTACAGGAGGGCATCATCTTTCCTATGTTGAACCCACCACAAAGGGCCAAATATGAGACCCCATTGGTCTGGTAAATTCCATTTGTGCACACACCACCTTGGTAACTCCCGTGGACCCCACCCAACCCAGCTAGCGCAGTATCGCCCAGGGTATCTCAGCTCCTGAACAGCCAGCCCTCCCACCCACCACCCCCTACTTCCCACAAGCTGCAGGAGGCTTGTACAATAGCAGATGGCCCTCAGCGGCCTGGGAAACTTCTGATAGTGGGCAATCAGCCCCAGCTCATGCTGCAGCCTTTCTTGGGTGGCTCTTTGGAATCTGTGGGTTTGAGACCACGGTGTTCTCTGGGCATTTTACGAAATGGCCACAGGCTCAATACTGGTGCAAGAACTAATCTATAAGTTATAAAAACCACCAGCCACACCCCATGATTCCCTGGGACCCTGTCCAGCCCAACTCAGATCACATCTCTGGGGGCAGTGTCAACACTGGGTCAAGCAGCCTGGCCCACACAACTAAGGAGGCTCATTCAGCAGCTAAGCCTTACAGGCAGCCACCAGATGGAAACAGGCCTGGGGGAACCCTGGACCTTTTGCTAAGTTGGCCCTGTCCTGATACTGGTAAAAGCCAGCATCGGTTCACAGTACAGATAGTCTCAAATGTCCCAGCTCCAACACAGGTAGTAACCAATTGCATATAGCTTTGTAGCTCCTACCGGGTAGCACTGGGCCAGTCACAGGCTAGGCTGAAATTGGAGCCCTTCCCAAGAGACACCAGAAACAACACATCCAGACGCCAGCCTTAAACCACACCAGAGCACTACCCACTCACCCCCACAAGCAAAACACCCAAAGGGAGGTCTCAACAGGCATCAGAGGTCGTTGGGATGACTCCCTCTCAGGGGTCAGCACCCACACAGCAGCTCATATGCTGTGAGCATAGCCAATCCTCACAGCAAGTAAGCCTGAGAGTCAATCCCACCCACTCACAAATCAAAAGCAATCAAGGCTCAACTACAACAGGAGAATACACACAAGGGACACTCCTGGAACTCATGCACAGGTGATCAGGGAGACTGTGCCACTTGACCACACAGGAAATCTACTACTTAAGGCCACCAGCAAAGACTGAGAGACACGGGACATCTACCTAATACACAGAAGCAAAAGAGAGAGGCAGACAAAATAAGGAAACAAAGAAACCTCTCCCAACTAAAAGAACAGGAGAAAACTCCAGCAAAAGAAATAAATGAAATGGAGGCAACCAACCTATCGATAAAAATTAAAATACTGATTACAAGAATGCTTAAGGAACTTAGTGAGAATGTCAACAAAGAGATAGTAAACATAAACAAGGACATAGAAATCACAGAAAAGAACCAGTTGGAAATAAAAAATACAAAAGTGAAAATGAAGAATACACTAGAAGAAATCAACAGCAGATTAGATGAAGCAGAGGATCAAATGAGCAATTTGGAAGATAAGGTAGAAAACATACAATCGGTACCAAAAAGAATGAAAAAGAAACGAAGATAGTTTTCATCTAAGGGACCTCTGGGACAACATCAAGCATAACAACATTCACATCATAGGAGTACCAGAAAGAAAAGAGAGGGAGCAAGGGAGTGATAACCTATTTGAAGAAATAATGACTCAAAACATCCCGAACCTGGTGAAGGAAATAGACACACAAGCCCAGGAAGCATACAGATCCCAAACATGATGAACCCAAACAGGCCCACACCAAGACACATCATAATCAAAATGGCAAAGGTTTAAGAGAAAGAGAGAATCCTAAAAGCAGCAAGAGAAAGACAACTATTTACTTACAAAGGAACTCCCATAAGACTATCAACTGATTTCTAAACAAATACTTTGCAGGCCAGAGGGAGTGGCAGGAAATATTCAAAGTGATGAAAAGCTAGGGCCTACAACCAAGACTACTCTACCCAGCAAGGCTATCATTTAAAATTGAAGGAGAGATAAAGAGCTTCCCAGACAAGAAAAAGCTAAAGGAATTCATTACCATCAAGCATATTACAAGAAATATTAAAGAGACTTCTTTAAGAAGAAGGTGGAAAACAAACAAACAAACAAAAGATCACAAGACATAGCATAGCTGAATGGATAAGAAAACAACACCCATGCCTATGTTGTCTACAAAAGACCCACCTCAGATCGAAAGGCACAGATAAATTGAAAGTAAAAGAATGGAAAAAGATTTTTCACACAAATGGAAACAAAAAAACCCCTGGGGTATCAGTACTTACATCAAACAAAATAGACTTTAAAACAAAGACTATACTAAGAGACAAAGGACATTACATAATAATAAAGGGATAATCCAACAAGAGGACATAACCCTAGTAAACATCTATGCACCCAACACAGGAGCACCTAAATATATAAAACAAATATTGACCAACATAAAGACAGAGATCAACAGTAACACAATCATAGTGGGGAACTTTAACACCCCATTGACACAGATGGACAGATCTTCCAGACAGAAAATCAACAAAGAAATAGCCTTAAATGACACACTAGACCTGATGGATTTAAGTGATACTTTTAGAGCATATCACTCCAAAGCAGCAGAAGAGACATTCTTTTCAAGTGCACATGGAACACTTTCCACGACAGACCACATGTTAGGCCACAAAACAAGTCTCAATAAATTTAAGAAAGCTGAAATCATCTCAAGCGTCTTCTCTGACTATGATGTTATAAAACTAGAAATCAACTACAAGAAAAAAACTGAAAAAACACACAAACACATGGAGGTTAAATAACGCACTACTAAATAATGAATGGGTCAACGATGAGATCAAGGAAGAAATCAAAAGATACCTTCAGACAAATGAAAATGAAAACAAACCTAAAATCTATGGGGCACAGCAAAAGCAGTCCTCAGAGGGAAAATTCACTAGCATTGCAGGCCTTCATCAAGAAACAAGAAAAATCCCAAGTAAACAATCCAACTTCATACCTAAAGGAACTAGAAAAACAACAGCAAACAAAGCCCAAAGTGAATAGAAGGAAGGAAATAATAAAGATCAGAGTGGAAACAAACAAAATAGAGGTGAAAAAATAAATACAAAAGATCAATGACCAGAGGGTAAGGGGGTTGGGGGTGGGAGATGAGGGTAAGGGGGATCAAATATATGGTGATGGAAGGGGAACTGACTCTGGGTGGTGAACACACAGTGTAATTTATGGATGATGTGATACAGAATTGCACACCTGAAATCTATGTAATTTTACTAACAATTGTCACCCCAATAAATTTAAAAAATAAAATTAAAAAAATAATAAAAATAAATAAATTAAATAAATAAATAATAAGAGCTAAAAAAAAAAAGATCAATGAAACCAAGAGCTGGTTCTCTGAAAAGAGAAACAAAATTGATAAGCCTATAACCAGACTAATCAAGAAAAAACAGAGAGGGCCCAAATAAATAAAATCAGAAATGAAAGAGGAGAAGAGACAATGAACACCACAGAAATACAAAAAACAATTTTAAGAAAATACTATGAGCAATTATACGCCAAATTGGACAATCTGGAAAAAATGGATAAATTCCTAGAAGCATACACTCTTCCAAGGCTGAATCAAGAAAAAACAGAAAATCTGAACTGAACGAGTACTACTAATCAGTAAATCAACAAGCTCCCAACAAACAAACCCATAGCTAACATCATATTCAATGGGAAAAAGCTAAAAGCATTCCCCTTAAGATCAGGAACAAGACAAAGATGTTTGCTTTCATCACTTTTTATAAAACATAGTACTGGAAGTCCTAGCCACAGCAATCAGAAAAGAAGAAATAAAAGACATCCAAATTGGAAAGAAAAAAGTAAAACTGCCATTATTTGCAGGTGACATGATATTATATAGAGAGAAACCAAAGATTCCACAAAAAAACTATTAGAACTAATAAATGATTTAGTAAAGCAGCAGGATACAAAATTAATATTCAGATATTGGTTGCATTTTTATACACTAATAATGAACTATCAGAAAGAGAAATTAAGAAAAACACCCGAGTTACAATTGCATCAAAAAACAAACAAAACAAAAAAAACCTAGGAATAAATTTAACCAAGGAAGCAAAAGACCTGTACTCAAAAAAATTTTAAGACATTGGACAGAGAAGATACACATTAAAGAAGATACACATAAATGGAAGCATATACCATCCTTATGATTAGGAAGAATTAATATAGTTAAAATGTCCACACTATCCAGAGCAATCTATAGATTCAATGCAATCTCTATCAAAATACCAAAGGTATTTTTCACAGAAGTAGAACAAATAATCCTAAATTTTATATGGAACCATAAAAGATTCCGAACAGCCACAGTAATATTGAGAACGAAGAACAAAGCTGGAGGTATCACACTACCTGATGTCAAACTATACTACAAGGCCATAGATAGTAATCAAAACAGCATGATATTGGCATAAAAACAGACACATAGATCAATAGAACAGAATTGAGAGCCCAGAAATAAATCCATGCCTATATGGTCATTTAATCTATGACAAAGGAAACAAGAATATGCCCTGGGGTAAAGACAATCTACTCAATAAATGGTGCTGGGAAAACTAGACAGATACATACAAAAAAATGAAACTGGACTGCCTTATTACTCCACATACAAGAATAAACTCAAAATGGATTAAAGACTTAAATGTAAGACCCGAAACCATAAAAATTCTAGAAAAAACATACACAGTAAACTCTCAGACATTACCCATAATATTTTTACTGATATATATCTCTTTGGACAAGGGAAACAAAAGAAAAAATAAACAAATGGGACTACATCAAACTAAAAAGTTTTTGCATAGCAAAGGAAACCATCAACAAAATTAAAAGACATCGTACTGAATAGAAGAAGATATTTGCCAATCATACATAAGATTAGGGGTTAATATCCAAAATCTATGAAAAACTCATGCAGCTCAACACCAAAAAAAAAGAAAAAAACAACAACAATTCAATTAAAAAATCCAATTGAAAACTGGGTAGAGGACCTGAACAGACACTTCTCCAAAGAGGACACACAGATGCCCAATAGACATATGAAAAGATGCTTCAAGTCACCAATCATCAGAGAAATACAAATAAAACCATAATGAGATATCAACTCACACCTGTCAGAATGACCATCATCAATAAATCAACAAGAGTTGGAGAGATTGTGGAGAAAAGGGAACCCTCGTGCACTGTTGGTGGGATTGTGAACTGGTACAGCCACTATGAAAAACAGTATGGAGGTTCCTCAAAATATTAAAAACAGAACTACTGTATGATCCAGCAATTCCACTTCTGGGTATTTATCCAAAGAAAGCCAAAACACTAATTTGAAAAAAATATATGCACCCCTATGTTCACTGCAGCACTATTGACAATAACCAAGATATGCAAACAACCAAAATGCCCATCAATAGACAACTGGATAAAGAAATTGTGGTACAGATATACAATGGAATATTACCCAGCCATAAGAAAGAATGAAATCTTACCATTTGTGACAACATGGATGGACCTAAAGTGTATTATGTTAAGTGAAATAAGTCATACTAATAAAGACAAATGCCCTTTGATCTCCTGTGTGGAATCTAAAGAACAAAATAAATGAACAAACAGAACAGAAATAGACCCACAGATACACAGAACAAACTGATGGTTACTAGATAGGAAGAAGACTGGCGATCTGGGTGAAAAAGGTGAAGGAATTAAGAAGTACAGATTGGTAGTTACAAAATAGTCATGAGGATGTAATGTACAGTATGGGGAATATAGTCAATAATATTGTAAAAACTGTGTATAATGTCAGATGGGTACAAGACTTATCAGGGGGATCACTTTATAAATTACATAAATATCTAACCATTATGTATACACCTGAAACTAACATAAAATAATATTGAATGTCACCTATAATGTTTAAAAAATGGTCATGGGGAGAGATGGTATAGCATAGGGAATATAGTCAATAATATTCTAATAATTATGTACAATGTCAGATGGGTAATAGACTTATATGGATTATTACTTGAGGTATATAAATGTCTAATCACTATGTAGTTTTGTACCTGAAACTAATAAAAAAAAAAAAATTTTAAAAAGCCTTTTTGAAAAAAGAAAAAAAAACACAATTTGCAAAATATTCCAAAATCATAACCTAAACTTCCAAAGCAACCGTAAGGCAAAAGAGCATAAACCGTGCAGGGTAAATGCTTTTTGTTGGTTTACTAATTTCTTCTAGATAACTGCCCAGAGAAATCCACTGCATACATACTGTGATTCAGATTTCCCATATAGTCTCAAACACACTAAGACTTTTTGACCTGAGAACTAACACATTACATGCAAACAATGTTAAAATAATGGTTTACAGTGGCCAACAAAATCCCAGAAAAATAAAGCATTAACTTTTGGAAAGGCCATCTAACACACCAACAAATACAAAAATGAAAAGAAAAGGTCATGGAAGCAAAATTGTAATTAAAGCAAGTGAGAAATTCTAATGCAGATCTGGCAAGGGAATGCTAAGGAGGACAGTGGCAGACATAATACAAAGACAACCTCCTATTTGCAAATCAGTTAAACACCCAAGGTCTTCTGAAGAATTTATAAACAACTACAACTGTTTTCTTTGATGACCCATCCCGCTTCCCAGGGGCAGAAGATCCTGATTGTTCTCTTCACTAGCTGCCAGTTAATCAGCAGCTTAGCCCAAGAAAGGAGAACAAAGTTCACTATCCCCAAATAGGTCGTTATTTTCTTCTCTCCCTCCTCTTTCTCCTTTCATAAATTAAATCAATCTGTTATTAGTTTTTCTCATACCCAATCAAATAGCTTGCTAATACTATCTGTAAGCCTCTGAGTTTATGCTTCACCAAGACTGTCCTCCCTCTCTCCCTGTATCCTGGCAAAACAGAACTCTTAACCTCAAAAAAATTTCTGAAAACTAAACAATCCTCATCTGCTATGCTATCTACCTATTTCCAGACACAAAATTACTTTTTAAACCTGGCTGTCTGGTTCCTACAAACACATAAAATAAGGTACATTGAACATTTATGTCCCTAACTTTATACTGACACAAATTGCAGTTCTAAGAAAAGCATTTAATGTCCGTGTGTGACTCACCGAGACAAGAGACTAGGGATAACATCTGCCACCACCAAAATCTCAGTTAATTATAAAATAAATGAGAAAACAGGAAGGACACTTTACCTTTGAAAGAATGGTAGTATATAAATTTAGATTCAAGCATTAGTTTTAGAAAGATAGGAACATTCAGTGAGAAATTCTGACCCATTTTAGCTCCTTTTGAAACCACAAACAAAAGAATTTAGTTGAATTAAAACAGAATTAAATTTACTATTGATAAAATGATTTTCAAATGAGGGGGCTCAAACGTTCAGAAATGGGGATAATTGTTAATACACGTTATTGTCTAAGAGCCTGCTGATGCTATAACTATCATCCCAGAATTTCTTGACCTCTTTTCCTATCTTTTCTCCTGACACCTACAAAAACCAAAAACTACCACAAAATAATAATGCCAATAAAAACAAAAAAAAAATTCTAAGATTCTTTTTCCTTGTTATTTTGTATTAATGGTGGCTTTATAACAACTAGAAAGGGTTAGGTCCCAGGTTTCAAATTTATCTTCTAAAAATACCTGTCAAGTAAAATAACAGCTTTTTAAGTTTATGTTTTCATGAAATAAGAAAACAACTAAGAGGGTGCTTTCAATATGAGACTGCTAGGCTCAATTTTATCATCACTAGATCTTCGTTTCCTTCAAAATGTTAAGGAGAGTCTATCATCTAATCTGCCATTTTATAGAAGAAAACAATGCCTGTCTAAAGTGAACCCTTTGGCATCACGGTTCAAGACAAAACTGAAGATCTACCCTAAAATTTGCTGGTAGGAGTAAATTTTACATATACCTAGATGGCTGCTAATATACATTATTACATAAAAATAAAGAGGGCGGGGCGGGGGGGAGGGGGATTAGATTTTAGAGTTCTGCTTCCCAGAGAATGGAACTAAGAATAAGGGAGATTCTTCTATGTGTTAGGTTCTCTGCATACTCTCCCTAGAGTAGTTACAAACTGACCTAAATTTACTAGCAATGCTTACATATATCAACAAGGAAAGAGGAGAGGAAGACATGAAGATCAGGAGGAAGAGGAGAAAGAAAGGGAGAGAGGGACAAAGGCAGGGAAGACGGAAGAAAAGGATGGAGGGAAGTTCATCAGCAATGCTCTATTAACCTGGATAAACGAGGCCTCTGCAGCCAGCACGTGGACAAATCAGAATCTCTAAAAACATGCCATCCTAAATCACCCAAATAAACAGCTAGATTTCCCTGATTATATCTTCCCATTGCTGGAATTCCCTCTGGGTGCCAGGGCCTCTGCTAAGCACCTGATTTGCATTTCTCACTGACTCCTCATAGCAACCCTGCAAGGTGGTATTATACCTACTTATGGACGAGAAAGCTGGAAGCTAACAACTCAAAATGACCATTTTTTAAAAGTATTCTTTCTTAGAATGAAGCAGATGGGAAATTAAATACAAAAATACTAACCTCATAAACCTCTACTAGAACTTTTAACATGATCTGACTACAAAAGACTTAGCTATAGAGCAGGAGTCAATACATTTTTCCCTAAAGGGCCAAATAATAGTAAATATTTTAGGCTTTATCATTTGATCTGCAACTCCTCCATGCTATCATTACAGCACCACAGCAGCCACTGACAGTATGTAAATGAATGAGCATGTTTGCATTCCAATAAAAATTTACCAAAACAGGCAGCATTTAGTCCACAGGTCATAGTGTGCCGACACTGATTTGGGAGAATAAGCTGTTTCATAACCAAGTTGTTCGATCACCCAACAATGTGATTTTGGTAGATCCAAGAGCAGGCAGGGCATAGACATCTCTTTTAGTGTCAGAGGAACCATCTCAGTAAACATTTACCTCTCATCCTTAACTGGCTAGTTTTTTAAAAATAATAAAGAGTATACTTTTCAGGCTGTTTCACTGGAACTAAGTTAGCATGTCTTGCTTAAGAGTTTATGCATCAGGAGTAAAATCAGTGTCCGTTAAACAGAAACACCAACGCCTATACTAATTAAAGCATATTGTATTTTGAATTGGCACAGTTACTGAACTGGTAAAATTACCAGAGCTACAAAAATTAGCTTACACATTTTCAAGTCTAGAATTCAATAATGTTCAAAACATATTAAATAAACTTTGTTTTTCATAATTTACTCCATTATTTTAAACAGGCTCCTATTTTAAGTGTACAAATAGTCTTTCATTTACATTTTCAAAGAGACAGTTTTATACTGTAGGGAAATAAATGAGCGAGGTAGAGGCTGTAAATAAATATACGCAACTGGGAGTCTAACTCGCTAAGTTTCATGAATCCTTTCCACCTCATTCCTCCTAAAATAATTATATTTAATAAAGAAAGATCCAAGTCAGGATTTCCCTTATCTTTAATTTCAGCCAGGCTCAAAAGAATAATCACTACAAAAGCCTGACCAAATAAAGAAAATAATTATTAGCAAAACTAACTATAAACTTACTATTGTAAAGTATGACTGCCATCTTTAATGTCACCATAAACTTAACTTCATACATTGGTACCTAATATTATACTCTTTTTTCTGACTCTCGTTCAGTACTCAAAGTCTAGCAGATGGCATAAGACAAGACAGATCAAACCCCAGATACTATTCAGATTTTTGGGTTTGTTTCTTTATAATTCATAATACCCTGTGAAAGACATAAAGATGGCAGAATTATTCAATGATTTTGCTGGTTCATTACCACTACATGAAAGCTACAATTTGAAAGCCACAAATCTTATTTTTTGTGTTGGATTTCAAAGGCACCAACAGTTTTGATACTACTTTGTTCTTCCAACAGAATTTATAATAAAGAAGACTGTAAAGCTTCACGACATGTTCATTTTATCCATGACATCTGCTAATAGTGGGTTCTATTAACATCTAAAACATCTTAGAGTGGTCTCACCCCATTATTTGTAAGTAAACACTCATTTAGGACTAAGACCTAGCTAAGACCTTTCCTTAGAAGGATCCAGTTAAGAATCCCATGATTCTCACACATTATATTCCATTCAATCTTGGACTGGCAATTGGGACTTGTTCAATTTAGAGTTGCGTCAAGCATCGTCTTTCCTCTCTGACTGCCTAGCTTTAAATCAAGCTGCCATTCATAAGAATTTCCATTTCTTTGTAGATAAAAATATATGTTCCTTAATTCTATTAGCTAAGATTAAATAAGAATCTGATTGTCAGAAAAACTAATAGTTAAACAAGGCGATAAGAGAACAATTTCCTACTCTTTATCAAAGGACTATCTCAATCTTCAAATTCAGTCGAGAAAGAAAGAAGAGGGACAAGGGCAACATAAAGGAAAACGTCACCTGGCTCGATGGAGCACAAACAGAGATGAGCTCATCAACAGTACAGAAGACTCTCAAATGATAAACTAACTGCTTGCAAAAGAGCTGAAAAAGTAGAAAAAGGAATAATAGATTTCAAAGTAAAGGCTATTTTAGAGCAGAAAGAAACCCACAAGATTATCTTAGTCTTCTGTCCACTTTTTAATGATGAAGAAACAGGCCCAAAGATAATATCCCAGCTAGGCCTAGGGACCAAATCTCCATCCAACATACCATAAAGCCTAACCTCTAACAATCACCAGCCACTCCCCTTTGTCACTCTCATCTCATCCCCTGCCAAGGACCTCCTTTCACTCCACTCCAGATACATTGCCCCTTGCAGTGTCTTTAACACACCAGGCATACCCGTGCTTTAGGACTTTTCTAGTTGCTGCTCCTTCAGCCAAGAGTTCTGTCCCCCCATGTACCAGGTTCTCTCCATCACTCCCTTCAAATCTTAATTCAAACACCACCAAAAACTGAGGCCTTCACTGGCCATCCTATCTAAAATCGTAACTCCCTCATCATTACAATGAATATTTCCTATTGCCCTTTCCTGCTTTTTCTGTCTTCTTTGCACCTATATCGATCTTTAACATACTACTATAAGACTGGGTATAATATAATATAATATAATATAATACCAGGTCTTATACTAATTTTTGCTCCAAAAGACGCATTAGAGCTGATGGTCCAGCTATGTCTTATTTTCGGGGAAACAGTATATATCGGGGGTGCCAAAAAATGTATACACGACTTGTATTCATCTTTTGTTATTGGTGTATATTGAGTACTACATTTTTAATAGTTTTTTCCTTTCTTAAAATGTGTGTATATATATATATATATATATATATTTTTTTTTTTTTTTGCACCCTCTGTATTTACTTATCTTGTTTATTGTGTCTCTCCCACTATGTTAATTCTATTAGGATAAGGATTTTGATATGTCTTGTTCACTACTGTACCCAAAACCTAGAACAGTAGGCAGTCATGGAAATACTCTGTTCCATTCCAAGAAATTCTGATTCAGTACGTCTGGGTTGGGGTCCAACAAACTGCATTTGTAACACTCCAGGGTATAAGATGACGACAGTGTGAAAAATAGTAATACGGTATAGATAATATAGGAAAGAGACGAAAATTTGCTAGAACAGACCCAGTCTTAGGACCAGCAGAATCACGGTAACAATAATCTACCGTAATCAGTAGTAACATTGAAAAGTTCTGCTCTTTAATTATAAAATGTAATTAACATTCTGCGATATGGGTGAATAGTCAGTCACATATTGCATGGGATACATGTTTCAAAAAAATAATTCATTGTTGATCTGAAATTCAAATTCACCTGAGTGGGCGTCCTATATTTTTATTTGCTACATCTAGCAACCTTACCCCAGCATCTCTTCTCAACAGTACAGTCAGAATGATTGAGTTGAAACATAAGTCACATCGTAGCTCCTCAAAAACCCTCATTGCCACTCCCCACTGCACTCATGTAAAAGTCCTTACAACAAGTCACCATACCCCACATAACCTATCTAGTTCCCCACACCCCTGCTTCCCAACCCTGCTAATTTTCAGCACCTATTCCTCCAGTCCACTTCTTACTCCAGAAGCCACTGTGGCCTTTTTACTGTTCCTTGGATAGTAAGCTAGACGTGCTCCCACCTATTAGCCTGTTCCTTTTACCTGACATAATCTTCCCTCAGGTAATCACAGACTACTCTCTCATCTCCTTCAAGTCTCTGCTCAAATGTCTTATTTTCAGTAGGGCCTACCCTACTCTAAATTGCAAACCCACCCTCACCCTCACCCTCTGCCTTATCCTAGACTACTTTTAGCACTAACATACTATGTAAATTACTTAATTATGATGTTTATTATCTATTTATTGTAAACTCCATAAGGGTAGGGCTAACCCCTAGGCACCTAAAACAGTAAGCATTAAATAAATATTTCTCGAAGGAATAAATGGATAAATGAATGAATGAACAAACCTCCATCTGTCCCTCTGTAGAGTATCAGGATTGGTTACTACATGATTCCCAAGGTCTCTCTTAAGCTTTGCCATTGTATGATTTCATGAAATTCCCTCTCTTAATACTTCTATACTAACATTTTAAGTTACAGGATTTAAAATTAGATAATGTTTGCAAGATTAAAAATATTCTGGTGTTAAAGAAAGGATCATAAATTTCCTTGCAGTCTATTCCTAACCACCACTTTTCCCCAAGAAAATCCAATGACATCTTCATTTTTCTACCGATCTCAACTCCAGAAAAATGGGACTTTAGGAAGAAAACCTAGTACAAAGAATAGCTATGGTAGGCTGATATAAAAAAATATCAGAGTACACTACCTAAATCTTTGAAAACTAAAGCCATAACATGGCATGAATGTGCTCATTAAAAAGAGGACAATATTTAAACCTGCTCCTAGCAAGATTACATTCAACAGGCTTTCAAATATAAAAAGGCTGCATAGGAATTTTGTTCTGAGTTGGTCTGTTTGTTTGTATTCCTTCCCTGAGCAAGATTAACAACATCTTCTTTAATAACATCTTCTAAAATTGTAAATTTAACAAACAGCAATTCCCTTAAGTCTCACGTTTTCTTCTGGTAAGTAACAGTGGAAGTAAATTAAGGGTAAAACAACTAAGATTAAGAAAAGAAAAACCTTAAATCCTTGGCCTGTATAATTAAAGAAGAAAAGTATTAATACCCTTAATAAGTGAAGTTTTCAAAAATCAGAGAAAAAATAGAAAGCCTTCCATCACCACAGTAATGCAGAAAACGCAGAAAAAGATACTTCTAGACACTAACCCCTAAAAGTAGTAGTCATTTTATTTGTGACATCAACCAGACACTTTTCTTCTTTTGCCAGACCTAGAAACCTAACAAAACAAGAAGAACCTTCCCAAACCAGACAAAGTATGGCAGCAAATGCACCGAAAACAAACGCCAATTCCCTCAGAAGTCCCTAACTCTACTGTAGTGCAGGAAAGAGTATTTACAATTCTGATAGCAGCTCTCGCACAGAAAAGCAATGCAGCAATCACAGGAATCGGATGTGAACAGAGTGCTTGATCCACCCTTCAGACTCAAATGCATAGGAGCCAAGCAGCTGGTTCTAAAACCCGTGCCTGCATATGCCCTCTGCTCTGCTCCTGCCAGTGACCCTCCTACACTGCTTTGCTGAGGATTAAGGGCCCTTTTTATTCCTCAAGGAGATGTGATGGGTGGGATAATTGAATGAGAAAAAAAAAACTGAGAGGAAAAATGAGCTGGTGAGAGCCAAGTTAGGGAGGAGCGGGGAAGAATAAGAAAAAAAAAACAAGATGTTTTGTTAGAAAGATATGGATAACTTCTTACAGGACAGAATCAGATCAGAAAATTCAAAGGATGTATAATAGTATTGCCAGCAATATGATGTAAAGGAAATGAAACTAAGAAGAATATACTAAATCTAAAATTAGGGTAACTGTAATCTTTCTAACTCATAATCAAATTCTGCAATTTTCATGAATTAACTCAGAGAAGGACTAACTGGCAGCAAGCTGCATTTTACCAAAAGAAACTTAAAAGGTAGGCGAAGGGCACTGAGGGGGAAACGCCCAGCCAATAGTTTCTTTAGAGCTTTTCATAACAGAAATGCCTCTAATTGGAAATCTCAAAGCATGTTGTGCATAATGATTCCTACCTAAAACCACACAAAAAATAGAAAGAAAAAGCAGTCTGGGCCTTTTTACCTATCTAAACATTATCTTATAAAACAGCATTTTTATTTTATTGTGTTGAGTGAGTAGAATATGGTGCCATGTATCTATGTGATTATGGAGAAGGACGAAGAGCAAGTAAGGAGATTGGCTTTAGAATCTACTTTAACACACGTCCACCCCTCCATTACACAATTAATCAAAAAACAAAACAAAAAAACACAAAAAACACTGCCTTATCTTTCACTTAAATATTTGACATTAAGTTCCTTATTCAGTAGACTGAATTATTCTTATAAAAGATATCATAGAGGTAGACACACATATCTCAAGTCAATTAATACTATTAATATACATTAGTGGTTATCCATTAGCAAGTTTAACTTTATATTTTCTATAAAATGTATGAACCTTAAGGATTTAGATAACCTACTTAATCACAGATGGCATCCAGATCAGGAGTGAAATAAACAATTGGACTATATTCAAAAATATACATAACTATACAACAAATTAAAAATAAAGTTCAAAACTATGAAGAACCCACAAAGGTACCGTTATGATCATCACCTACAAAATGATGTTATAAAAATATCATTACCTTAACGCAGGTAACTTATATTTGTGTAATTAAATTTCACATAAATAGATATTGCATTATACAGTATATTTTTAAGTATCTCAGTTACCCCTTGAAGAAATATTTTAAAGTAAGAATCAATAATAGAGTTTTTTCAAAATATTAACACCTTTAAGGTTCAAAACCAGTTAATCTATTAATTCTATTGCCAAGTAGCAAAAATTTTTTTGTTAAGTGAAAATCAATGTTAATACCATATGAGTCACATAAGTGATTACCATTTTTAGGATTTTAAAAATAACTAACACATTAAAGGTACAATAGAATGCATGAAGAAGCCATCTAGGATTTGCTCAAGCGAGTGTGGGTAAGTTATTAACCTCACCAAACATCAGTTTTCTTACCCATAAAGATTAAGAAGATACTTACCTTACAGGATATTTTTGAGATTATAGAGCAGTGTGAATGTGTGAAACTTAAAGAACAGCTAACAATTATAGAGTATGATATGCCAGGCACTTCCTAAACACTTTATGTAATGTTAGCTTATCTAATCCTTTTAACAAGCTTCTGAGGTAGGTGTGTAATAACAGTTAATGAAGAAACCAAAGCACAGAAAGGTAAGTAATTTGCTTAAAGTCAGGCAGCTCTAAAGTGCAGAAACTGGCACAGGAATCCAGGTCATATGCCCTCAGACTCCACAGGTAACCACTCCAACATGCTGCCTCTCTCGAATGAGACAAATTACGTCAAATTCCTCAGAAAAAGTCAAGAACCATGACTTCACTGATATGTGGGATATAAAACTGAAAGCAACAAAGGAACAAGACAGAGAAATAAAGGAACAAAAACTCATAAACACAGACAACAGTTTAGTGGTTACCAGAGGATGGGGGTACAGGGGTGGTGGTAGAAGAGGGTAAAGGGGGTGAAATATATGGTGATGGAAGAATTGACTGGATGGTGAACACACAATGTGATATAGAGATGATGTATTACAGAATTGTACACCTGAAATCTATGTAATTTTCCTAACCAATGTCACCCCAATAATTTTTAATTAAAAACAAAAATTTAGTCAAATTCCTAGCACAAAGTAAATACTTAGTGTCTTTTCTCCCTTCAACCAAGGCCTCTTTATGTACTGAAACAGGAAAAGTAAGCATTTATTCTCAATGAGTAGTCATTTACCACAAAAATCAACCATCCAAAATAATATTATAGGGGCTGGCCTGGTAGCATAGGCGATAAGAGCTCCATGCTCCTAACTCCGAAGGCTGCCGGTTCGATTCCCACATGGGCCAGTGGGCTCTCAACCACAAGGTTGCCAGTTCAATTCCTCAATTTCCACAAGGGATGGTGGGCTGTGCCCCTGCAACTAGCAACGGCAACTGGACCTGGAGCTGAGCTGCGCCCTCCACAACTAAGACTGAAAGGACAACAACTTGAAGCTGAACGGCACCCTCCACAACTAAGATTGAAAGGACAACAACTTGACTTGGAAAACAGGCCTGGAAGTACACACTGTTCCCCAATAAAGTCCTGTTCCCCTTCCCCAATTAAAATAAATAAATAAATATAATAACATTATTATTTTTAACCCAGGCAACTATGTAACATAAGCTTTGAGAATAACAGAATGATCCTTAATGTGCACTTACAACTTTTATCTGATATTGTTGGGAATATTTTTTTGTTTTATTAGAGCAAGAATCATGTCTAGTTTAAGGTTTTAGATAACATCACTGTGAAAAAAATAGCCTCTACTAAATATTAAGTGACATATTTCACAGAAATTGGATTTAGAGTTTTTGGTATATTAACCAATTTTTAAATTATATAATTCTATAGATTACACAGAAGATATAACACTCAAAAATGTAGTTAAGAAAATAAACAAAGCTTCATATGCTCAAAGCCTAGAAGATATCTGGCTGAGTCAAAAGGAAATCAGTCATTGATTACAACGGATACTAAACAAGAAGAGAAGCATTTATTATATTCTGCTTGTTATTTTGTAGTTGTTGTTGTAGCTGCATAGACATCTGTTTCTTTGCTAAATCAAATGCAAGGTACTTACTATAGGATAACGCACATTAAAAAAGCCAGTTACTGAATCCTTACTATGTGGTAGTCATTACACTAGATACATTACATATATCTCTCTATATTTCACAGTAGCTCTGTAAAGTAGCTGCTATTATTACTATTATTATTATTATTATTATTATTATTATTATTACACATTTCACAGATGAGGAACCTGAGCACTGAGAGGCCAAGTGCCTTGCCCAAGTTCATACAGTTAATAAGTAAAGAGTTGGGATTCAAATTCAGGTTTGCCTGAAACCAAAGTCCACACTTTTTCTTCCAAATATACCCAAACCTAGCTGTTTATCAGAATTACCTGGGGAGCTTGTTAACAAAATGGATGGTCAAATCCCAAACCTAAAAATACCAAGTCCCAGAGATTCTGATTTATTCAACAAGCTCCCCAAGCGATTTTTATGCAGCAAGCTTGCAATGGTCCTAGGGAAGCACTTAAAAACCACCATACTACCTCCAACTGCTCTATCCATGTTAGGTTTAGTGATTAGAAGGTAAGATTAGAGGGTCCTAGGCATCAATGTTTAGATTCAATAAGTGTTAATAACAGAGTAAGGACCCAAATCAATTTTAGATTGGAAAATACATTTTAATAAATGGCATCACCTTCTTTTCATTCACCACCAAAACCTGGAGTCATCTTTTATTCCTCCTTCCCTTCTAATCTGTTTCTTAAATTTGTCTCCTCCTTTGCCTTTTTACTACTAACTAGAGGATATTAGCATCTGCAGACACTACTGGTTGCTACCACTGAGAACCCCTACCCACACCCTTTCTCATCAAAGGCATAGCTCACCTCCCACTATACAGGTGGAAAATGTCAGATTCTCTTCACTGTCCTAGCCTCCCTTGCAGCTATGTCACAATCATGAGATCCAATCCTAGTCAGTGAAGCTAGGGAGTGCCTGGTGAAAATTTTCCTCCCTAACAAAAAAACAATAAGAGCACACTCTTTTTGTTTCTCCTTGTAAATGAGTGAGACAGCCATCTTGTGACCATAAGGATTAAGCCAAGAAAAATGCAGAAATGCAACCCCAGAGCCTGTTATACTTGGACTGTGTTTTAACCAACTCTTTAAGTTCCAGATTTCTTGTTATGTGAAATAATAAACCCCTATTTTTAAGCTAATTTTAGTTGATAAATCAACTCTCATTCTAGCAATTGTAATAGCCTCCCTTACATATAATCTGTCTCTGCTTGGTCCTCCAACAACACTATTAATCTTACCTTTGAAAAGCACAGGTTTTATCATGAACTGTACATTAGTAGAAAACTGTCTAATGTACCCCACTGATTACAAGACAAAATCCAAACTCTTTTACATATGCATCCAGTCTATCGTCAGCTGGATTCCCCACAAGCTATCCTGTTCCAAAATAGCATACCCTATAGCCGTACAGACTACTTCTCATTCCAAACACCTTATAATAAACTTCCTGCTACCGTGACTTTGCTCACATATTTCCTGCAACCCAGAATTCTCTTCTTTTCTGCTATTTTTCTACCTGCCAAATTCGACCTAGCCTTCAAATTATTGCCTCTGCTTAAAACTGGAATTAATTTCTCTCCACTGTGATATTAATATACTCTGCTTATACCCACCAACTGCTGCGCTTACCACATTCTTCCTTATAATGCATGTACCCTACTATTATATATCTTATCATATGTAAAGAACTATGTGTCTCTGTCTCCCCCACAAGGCTGGAGGCATTGTGAAGGTAGCACCCACCAGTAAACACACTGTCTGGTACAAGATGGTCCTTGGATTGTTCAGCTGAATTTGTCCATAATCACTTTGACATTCTCAACTATGGTGTTTAGGAAAGGACCCAAAAGGGAGGAAGACTGTATTTGAAAGGGAAAGAAAAACTGTAACAAAAGTATTTGGGGTATTTGTGAAAATTATTTTTGTGGAACCTCAAAACCTTTTTGAACTAAAGGTACAAAATAAAATGTTGTAACTTTTAATTCCTAAGTGAGTACCAGAAAAACAATGTAAAGCCTCAGAAAATACCACTTGTTGTATATGCCAATTCATCTATACTCTCTTATGATTAAAAGGGCTTCTTAAATTCTATGTCAACCAGTAAACTGCCCGGCTTCCATCTCATTATCATTTTAGTCCAACAGAAATACTGTTGGAAAACGCAATTCAAAACCACAATGAGACACGACTTCACACCCACGAGGGTACTACTATAATCAAAAAGACAGAAAATAAGTATTGGCAAGGATGTGGAAAAATTAGAATCTTTGTACACTGCTGGTAGAAATGTAAAATGGCACAGCCACTTTGGAAAACAATCTGGCAGGTCCTCAAATGGCTAAACACAGAATTGTCAAATGACCCAGCAATTCCACTGCTAGGTACAGACCCAAGAGAATTAAAAATATATGTCCATACAAAAACTTACACACAAATATTCATAGCAGCATTTTTCATAATAACCAAAAAGTGGAAACAACCCAAATGTCCATCCACTGGTGAAATGGATAAGTAAAATGTAGTTATATATATATATATATATATACACCATGGACTATTACTCAGCAATAAAAAGAAATGAAAAATTGAAACATGCTATGATATGGATGAACCTTGAAAGCATTACGCTAAGTGAAAGAAGCCAGCCATAAAAGACTACATATTGTATGATTCTATTACATGAAATGTCCAAAATAGGCAAATCTATAGAGACGGAAAGTAAATTAGTGGTTACCTAGGGTTTGGGTATAGGAGGATATCGAGGGATGACGGCTAAGAGGTGTAGGACTTATTTTAGGGGTAATGAAAATGGTAATGGATGCATAATTCTGTGAATATATTAAGAGCCACTGAATTGTACACTTTAAATAGATGAATTGTAAGGTATATGGATTATATCTCAGCAGAACCATTAAAAATACTGCTTGGACTCCAGTCGATTATAACAATTATCAAGCCTTAAGCAAAGACACAGATGACTCACTAATAAGTAAAAACGATAAAAACTAAAAAGTATTATGCTTTTCTATGATGACCAAAAGTTGACTGGAAAAGTTCAACACATTTGCTGAATTTTCACAATCAGAGGCAACTCTACTGTATATCAAACTTTAAAATATATATATTATTTTTCAAATTCATTGAGAAAATGTATCTGCAATCAACTCAGTAATACACTCAAGAAACCTGGAATGGAGGTCATCCCTGACTCCTTTCTCTCCTCTCTCATATCCAATCCATCATCAAGACCTACCAATTTCACCTCCTCTTCCATTTCCACTACAAATACCCTAGTCTTACACACTACCAGGCTCTCCTGCTTAGGGTACTGCAATAGCCTACATTATTACCCACTCCCCTTCACCCACTCCAACATCCCCTCCGTTCTCCATATAACAGTGAAGTAATTTTTTAAGCCAATTTGATCATGCCTATACCCTGCTTAAAATTGCTTCCCATTGCCCTTCAGATAATTTCTAAAGTTCTTGACATGGTCTTCAAGGCTGCTCCTCTCCCTCTCACACTGACTACCACCTCGTTGGCCTTTCAGTTCCTCCACCTCCCCCGTGCTTCTTTCCATTCAGGGCTTTCTGGCACAAAGGTCCTTGTTCTCCAGGAGTTTTCATTCTAATCGGGGAGGGAGGGAGGAGAAGACATGGAAACAGAGGATGATAGATAGATATAGATAGATAGATAGATAGATAGATAGATAGATAGATAGATAGATAGATAGATAGATAGATAAGATAGATGCTTATTTGAAGCTATAATTATTACCATGACAAAAAAAAAACAGAGTAATGGGACAGAGAGTAACAGAGGTTGTAGGAAGGCAGATGTGACGAATAGTCCTCCCTCGAGGAAGTCTTCCCTCAACTCTCATATTAAGATCAGTATCCTGTTAATACACTTTCCTGACAACAGGATTTCTCCTTTGAGGCACTTATCACAGATTTAAATAAGCAACTAGAACTGTCTTATTCGCCACTGTATCTAAAACTCCTGGCAGAGTGTCTGACACATAGCAGATAGTTAATAAACACATTTTAAAAAAATTACTTAGGTTCTCCAGTTTCACAAATTGAGTCCTAAAACCACAGGCCACGTGATGTAATCAGATAACCTATCCAACTCTGCCAGAGCCAAAACCAAGAGTCCCCCAGAGAAACAAGAGAGGTTATCTGCCCCAGCCCCACTCCCCCAGCCTCTGCCACTTGTGATTTACTACTGTCTGTGTCATATCCCCTGAAATGTTTCATAAGACACGCACTTAAACAACAGCTGGCTTCCATCTTCCCTATCTAATCATGTATAAAAATAAAACATCATTTATATTATCACAGTCCTTCCCATGGCAAATACGAAAATGTCAAAGCCCTCACTGAAAGATCTCAAGGAGAAGTAGCAGCTTTGCAGGGGATTTTTGTCAAATGCAGATGGTAGCTACTCAAGTTCCATTTATAGGACTTGTTTCTAAGCAAGTCTATTCTTTCCTGACTTCAATTTCCTCCTTTAAAAATGACGTTTAGTAGACTCTCCAGATTTTCAAATTTCCCTTTTTCTTTTGATTACTTATAACATCTTTTAGTAACATGAAATCGAACCCCTTTTTTCTCCATTATGAAAACAATTTCCACTACCAGACTACTTTTGCAAAGATCTGGTGCTCAAAACATGTATTGTTTATAATGGGGAAAATTCTTTAAAAAGAATTGATATTCACAAGCTCTGTGAGATGACCATTGTAAAGACAAAATTGGGAGCTAATTGAGCTGAGCAGTTCTCATTAAATGGAGAGAAACAAATAAGATAAGATTTGGCTCTTAAGTACTTGGTCAAATGCCTACGAACCACATGGTCTAGGGAAAGTCCTACCACAGTACTGTCGCAAACATCCCTTATTCCAAATATGTCCGCAACCCACCTCACCCCACCAGAACGGTCTGATCCTTCTTTTGAAACTTAATCCTTTGGAAAAGAAAAGAGATTGGCAGCCTAACTAAAAAGCCTCTATTGTGGTTTTTTTTAAAAAAAAAAAAAAAAAAAAAAAAAACAAATACACAAATGTACCCCAAAACGTCCTTCTCCTGGATGAGTGCCACCCTTACTCATGCACAGCTGGTGTTTGCTCACTAAAATACTCCATTCATAAAGAAGCCCCGTCTATCCTATTCTCACTGGCCTCTATTAATTTTCAAATTGTCCCTACCATGATAAAATGCTATGCTATGTAGCTTTTGGAAATAACCATTCTAGTCAGTACCCAATTCATCCTGACACAAATTATTTTTTAAATTCCTCAGAGAACTCCTAAAAGAACAAGGCTTACCACTATTTTAAGCCAAAGAAAGGAAGGGAATTAATAAAATAACAAGCAGACAACCACTTAAAACCAATGTGCTATACCAGGGGTGTCCAAACTGCAGCCCGCGGGCCAACTGCGGCCCGCAATCCATTGTTAATTGGCCCGCAACAAATTCCAAAAATATATTTAGTTCACTTAAATAAACCAGGTGAGGCAACACGTACTTCACCTCGAGTGAGTGGCCCGGCTGTTTGTGTATTTTACCGCATATGGCCCTTGGTGAAAACCGTTGAAAAAAGTTTGGACACCCCTGTGCTATACCAACTAGAACACTTAAAACCAATGTCAGTATTTTAAACTCTCTATAGGTTTAGCAGCTTAGATATGTCTTAGAATATACCAGGAGTGCCAAAAAAATGTATACACATGACTTGTATTCATCTTTTGTTATTGGTATATATTATTACAATTTTAATATATCTTTTTCCTTTCTTAAAATATGTATACATTTTTTTGTTGGCACCCTCTGTATGTATTCCTTTATCATAACCTTAAAATGTACTACTAGTTTATAGACCATTTTCTCAAATCTACTCTGATTTCCCCGGTGATCTCATTCAATTCCACAGCCTTAAATACCACCTTACTCTGATGACACCCAAATTTAAATCTCTAGCTCCAACTTCTCTGAGCTCTGGATTTACCAACATATCTATTCAGGTGTCTGTTCAGTATTTTAAACTTAACATGTGATTTTAACCCCAAACCTCTCCTTCAGAAGTCTTTTCCATCTCAGGAAATATCACTACCATTCACACAGCTGCTCAAACCAAACCCAAGAAACCTAAAAAGAAATGAAATTTTAATACATGCTACAACGTGGATGAATCTTGAATCTTATGCTAAGTGAAATAATCCAGACACAATAGGACAAATATCGTATGATTCCACTTATATGAGGTACCTAGAATAGTCACATCCATAAAGAATGAAAGTAGAATGGTGGTTGCCATGGGCTAGGGATGGAGGAATGGGGAGTTATTGTTTAATGCATACAGTTTCAGTTTGGGATGATAAAATAGTCTGGAAATGGACAGTGGTGATGGTTGTACAACAGTATGAAAGTACTTAATGCCACTGAACTATAAACTAAAAATGGTTAAATAATAAATTTTATGTAAGTTATTTTACTGTACAAAAAACACATGGAACTATCTCTTTCCTTCACCATCCACATCTAATTCATCAGCAAGTCCTCCTGGTTCTATCTTCAAAATACTTTTGGAACCTAAGTACTTATCACTACCTCTACCACCAGGGTAGATGACAGTCCAAGCTATCGTCTTTGGCCTAAACTCCTGCATTAGCTACTGACAAGCCTCTCTGCATCCATGTTATCCCCCTCCAGTCCATGCTCTATAATGCAGCTGCATCTTTTAAGGAATAAATTAGATCACGTCACTGCCCTGATCAAAAATCCACGTCATACTTAGAAAACAGTTCAAATTTCCACCATGGCTTATAAGGTTCTGCATGACATGCCCTGCCTACCTCTGCCTTGTCTATGCTAGTCACGCTAACCTTCCTGCTGTTCTTTAAACAATCCAAGTTGATCTACCTCCGGGCTTTTGCTCTTTCTGTGGCCCAGTTTCTCAATTCATTTAGATCTCTGCTCAAAAGTCTTCAGAGAGCCTCCTTCCTGAGAACCCTAACTAAAATAGCACCTCCCACCACTTTCCATTTCCTTACACTGCTTTATTGTCTTTCATAACTCTTATTACTAATTAAAAGTATATGTTTATTTAATATATCTCTTCCACTACACTGTAAAGTCCTTAAAAACAGGAACTTGGGCTTTTTTACCATTGTATCTTCAGGACCCAGAACAGTGCCTAGCACGTGGTAAGTACTCAGTAAATACCTGAACGAATGAACAAAAGTATCTCTATTTGTAGACGCACTGAGCATTATACCCTTCATTTTTATTTTATACAAACAGACTTTACTGGACATTAAAGGAAATCATGCTGTTTGAAACAACCAAGAAGAAGACTCAATCATCCAAGTTCCCATTTTGCCTTTGCAATCAGAGTCAGACCTTGAAAATGGAACAATGCCATCAGGGTGGCTCACAGCACAAAAACTCTTCTAACAATGTGAATTTCCCCTCACCTTTTTTTTTTTAAATTAACTAATTTTAAAAAAGACTCTTCTCTCAGCACCAGGTAACTCCTGTTCACCAGTACTAAGGAAATAGGAGAGACTGTCACGGTTCAGACTTCTAAACATGACGTTCCTAACTTTAGCTTCCAACTGGTTATTTTGGAAGATGTACTATGAGATGTCTATAATATCTGAATACTTAATTACCTTAACCCCTCACAGATGCTTTTAACTTTTATACCTTTGATGCCATAACTTAAACCACATTTCATTTGACAATGGTATGATAAAATAATACCCATGACTTAGTTTCTATGACAAATCCCTCTCCATCACTAAGCAGGTAAATGGTAATTTAGCATTTGTTATTCCATTGCATATATAAGCACAGAGGCCAACAGACAAAAATCACAAACCAATGGAATTATGCCCATCCAAAATGACAATTTTCATTGTTTCTTCACTGTTATACTCTTTAGCTGCATAGAACGTTTTAAATAGTATTAACAGAAATATGATAGATACCCTATACTCCTTCAAGTAAGCTGCATTTTTAATCATTTTTAGAGAAAATACATATGTGAAGAATAGGATTAGATATGTTGGTCATCTTTTAAGCCACCCAAATAGACCAAAGAATAGAGCAGACAGAGCCTTAGTCAGTTTCCATGGTGACTGGCAAAGAGCCCCAATCACACTCCAGATAACATTCCAGCACAAATTTAAGAGCTAAAGGCTGTCCCAGGTTTTGGAGAAAACTTATGTGTCTTGTACATTTCAGGAAAAATCTAAACTGAGAGCAACCCTATCTCCATGCAGGGGATCTAGACTGTATATAAAGACTACCTAAGTATACTACTATCCTACCTTAATTTAAGAATGTTACATTGTTTAAGAGCCACAGGCAGTAAAACCAACTTGTCATAGATTGCTCTTAGAAAATCCTAGCTTGTTATCTGTCCTGACAGTAATAAAATCATCTTTGAAAGCAACAGTAGGATAGAGTTTTCCCTACCAGCTCAGCTGAAAATCGGTTGGTTATGCTTTCTCACTCACTGAATTAAAACACGCTGCCTGTTCTCTTTAAGTGGCTGTTTACGATTTTTACATAAGTACAAAGGAGAGTTATATCCTTTTGGAAGACCAGAGAGGAGAGAGATTGTCTGAAGAAGCTTCTTAAGAATAATAGCTAAAGAACTATTTAAAACAGCAATCCATTTTCTGTAAAGTTGGTTAATGTGGTTAATTTGGCAAAGCATTTAAGAGATGGAGGAAGCAAGGACATGGGGAGACGTTCGAGCTGCTAATCATTTTGTCTTATTACCCCAACAATAAATAAAGACTCTTTAAAAGTTGTTTCCCTTTCATCTGAACGCTCATTGACCCATTTCTGCACAGCAGGGCTGACCCCAGCCCTTTCACACAGCACGCCTGCCAAGGAGGAACTATCACATGTCCCTGACCTAAAAGAAATAGGCTGGAACAAAATCTAAAATGTGAAATATTTCAAGGCCAAATTTAAAGCTTTAAAATGCCACAAGTGAAAACAATACTGTTCTGATTTCAACTTTGTTCTCATAGCCTTTAATCTTATCAAAGCTTGTGTTAAACCTAATACTTACCCACTTCCCTAAATTGTTCTGACACATAAGAATAATATTCCAAATATAAGTCTTGGGGTTTTTTCGTATATGTTTTAACTAAAATAAAAATGTTGAAGCACAGAATGTAAACTCCCTTATTTAAAAGCTTCTGTAAGTATAATTCTCCTACACCAAAAAGAAAAAAAGGCTCCTTGGTAATTTTATAGACATTTTAGAAAGCCCAGTAACTCATTCAAACCTTTGGAGAATTCTACCGAAGTGTAATCTGTTTTCAATCACTTAGCAAGCATTTACTGAGCAAATAACAATGGGTCAGGCAATAGTAGCAGATGATTTAATATGAAGTCCCTGACCTCGGGAAGCTACGTTCACTCTAATGGCAGGAGATAAACATATGAACCAATAAAAGAAAAAGTGATTATTATTTGAAAGGCTTCACAGAGGTGAAGTGACAGTCAACATAAGACATGAAGAATAAAAAGAGCTAAGAAGGAAGACAGCCAATGCAAAGGAACAGTTGAAGGCAAGTCAAGTGCAGAATGCAAATTGAGGTAGAGCCCATCTTTAAGAACTAAACTAAGCAATTTGGACAGAGACATGTATGAAGTAAGAACTATCCTATAACCAATATGAGGAATCATTATTAAACTCAAGATGGGAGAGATTATATAGACCAGTTAAGAGGTTACAGAAAATCCTTAAGTGAAAGGTAATAAAAATTCTTATCTAGGTTCATAATAATGGAGAAAAGGAGGTATTCCTCCAATAAAAAAAGGTCAGCACTTAGTGACTGATATAAGAAAGTGGGGTGGGATAGATGCAATGAAAGACAAGAATATCGAGATTTCTAAACAGCAGATCTGGTGTGCTGGTTTTAAAACACGGCCACATATTTTTTGATATCCCGCCCATCCTGAAGTGAGGGCTATCGCTCCTCCCTTTAAATCTGGGAAGGCACATGAGTACTTCAATCCGGAATCTCACCTGACTACCAACGCTAGGTCACAAAAGGCCGTACAGCTGCTTCCTTACTCACTAGGATACTAACTCTTGGAGTCCTGAGCCACGCGTAAGAAGTCCAACCACCCCGAGGCTGCTATGCTGTGAGGATGCCAGCGTGACAGGAAAAGGCAAGCCAACCACCAATCCCAGCTGAACTCCGCCTTCACACCATCGCCGTCCAAGCACCAAGCATGTGAGTGAAGAGCCTCCAGGTAATTCCAGTCCAGCGTCATTTGAGTCTTCCCCGCTGAAGCTCCAAACATCATAGAACAAAGAAAGCCATCCCTGCTGGGCTCTATCCAAATTTCTGTCCCATGGAATCTGTGATCATAATAAAATGTTTGTTGCTTTATATCACTAAGGTTACAGTAGTTGAAATGGGTGATGTTAACAAATAAGTGAATTATTACAGAATATGGGTTTTGGAGAGGAAGAAAATTATGGTGGTTCCATTTTAATCATTTAAACCTGAGATATCTATAGAACACCGAATGGAGATGTTGAATAAACTAGTGAAAATAAAGATCTGGATTTTTAAAAAAGAGACAGATGCTGAAGAAACAGTATATGAAGACAAAAGAAGGACATACAAGTATGAGGGAGAAACATAAAAATGTATAGGAATGGAATAATATGCAAAGTTCGAGAGAAAATTCAAAGGGTCAGAGAAAGAGAGAAGAATCAAGACAGAATGCTCTTGTGAAAGCCAGACCAACATTGTCTAAGGTGTCAGCACCTGTGGTCAGCAGTGTCAAATGCAGCAGGAAATCAAGTAGAATCCAAAGAGAAAGGGAACAAATATGTGTGTTTGGCAGATAGTCGGTAACCAGGGGAGGAAATTCAATAACGTAGTGGTAATAAGTCAAATGATAGAAGTTGAGAAATAAATGAGAACTGGGTAAACTGACACAGCCAGTGTAGACTACTCTCTCAAGTATGGCTGTAATGGGAAAATAACAGAAGGTTTAAGGGGAATAACAGAGGTTTAAGGGGCACCTGGGGCTTAAAAAAGGTCTGCTGATTCATTCAGCGTGTGTGAGTAAACTGAGTAAATCCACAGACCAAGGGGAAGGAATTAGTAAACAGAAACTGAAGATAAAACCAAAAGGAATTTACGTGTCAAAGTCCTAGAAAAGGCAGGAAATGAAGGATCGAGAGTCCTATTAGGTGTATCAGGTCTGATATCTTTTTCTCTGAGGCAGGAGGGTAAAGATGTCATGATGACTATAGAAAGATACACTTGACAGAGGGAGAGAATAGTAAATAAGTGGCCAACGAAAGTCCATTTTCATGTTGGGTAGAAGGCAAGTCCATGTGCTGGGAGTGAAGAAACTGGATGGGATAGAAGGTTTGAGAGTGGGAAAGATCTAGGGAGCATCTCTAGTAAATGAGAAGTAGACTGAAGACATGTCAAGAATCATCAAGTCATACGGAGAAATAAGAAAAAAGTAATTCATTAGAAATCTAGTCATTCTTTTCATTGATTATAACTGATAATCCTACATGCATGTACATGTGTACGTATGAACATGTGTAGCTATCATAAATACTAAATATTTGCAAGAAAATTCATCAACTATTATGAGTATTTCTATTTCTTATCCTAAAAGAAATTCTTAGTTTTAGTAAACTTTTGCTCCAATTACAAATATATTTTCTGGGTCTCTCCTCAGTAAATGTCAAAACTTGGGAATTCAAATGCACTTATAAAACATACTTCTTACCAAGAATTACATTTGAATTGACGGGGGGAAAAAAGAAGCAAAAAATAATGATTTTGCAACTGTTCCTTCTGGATCTTGCCCCATATCCCCTCCAGCTTTAAAATATCTATACTTTAAAAACTGATAGTGCACCCTTATGCTAAAATGGCTACTCATAATATTGAAACAAACTATCTTTTCATAAGAAATGTATTTATTGTACATACTGCCACGCTATTTAAAAAAGAAAAAAAAAAACACACTAAGAACAGGTTACTTTAATATAGTGTATGTAATCCCTTTACAACACTGGCATTAAAGAGCTATGAACTTGAACTAAGTAACATACATGAGGATTTCCCATATATAATTATGAGAAACAGTTTCATCCATATTTAATCCAAATTCACATCATAATTAATATTCCAGATTACAATATGTTCTGGCTGGCATGTGAAGTACTCTAACAGCTATTAAGAACAGCTCTTATTAGCATGTACTATACACCAGACACTGTGCTAAGTGTTTTATATTATATGCCTTATCTTCTTCCACCTTTAAGAGGTAGGCACAGGAAAATGTCATACTGTTTGCAAAAGGCAGAGCCAGAATCAAGCCCAGGTCTCTCTGACACCAAAAAGCTAGACTATTAACTGCTATACATGAATGAAAATCAGTGTTTGAAGTGGTGGTACTTAACATGTTCTGTTCCAAGATCATTGAACTTTTCAAAAACCTAAATCTTGAACTAAAACTTCCTAGTTTTCCCTAACATGATCACAGAACTTCAAAGGCTTAAGATAATCTTAATTATGTTTAAAGAACCACTAATAATAATTTGTGAAAAAAAGCCACACGTCTGGAATCAATAAGTGTAAAGACATTATGTAATCGTGGGAAAAAATAAATATTTTGAGATAAACGTCAATGGGAAATAAAATAACCAAAGAAACACAAACTCTTTGAAGATAAATACTACTTCCTTTTCCATCTTTAAATCCAATTAAAATTCCAGTTAATGATTCACTCTAGCAATGGAAAATAAATAAAAACTTAAAATAAGTTTTGCTGAAATAATCAAGTAAGTAAAATGCATATCAACTTTTATTTTGAAATATTATTTACAAAAAGCTTTTATTTACCTACCAATAATACAAAGTGATTTAGAACTTACTATGTATAAGCCATTGTGCTAATCACTTCACATATAGTATCCCATTTAGATTTTAATTACTTCATTTGCTCTGGAAAAAAGACATAGTTTAGCACTGAACAACTGTAGACAATTTATCCAACACCCAGAACTTGCCATATATGTGAAATATACATATATTCACAACCACTCTTCACTTGACATGTTCTACCGTCGTGGCCAACATTTCCCAAGAACCTATGTACCATCACTGGACTAAGCACTGAAGATTTAAAAAACGAACAAAAGTAAAACCATTGCCCCCAAAAGGTTCACAGACTAGCACCTGAGATAAACAAGTAAACAAACCCTTTTAAAATAATATGGGAAGTGTTAGTCCTTTCCCCTAAAGCATCAGAGCAGAGAAAATAGAGAGCAGGCATCACCTCACACAAGATCCATTATAAGGGTCTGAATAAGGCAGTGGCATGAAGGAATGAAATGAGAGCACATATCCTAGAAAGCTTTAAATGGAAGCAGCAGAAACAGGTGACTGATTTAGAGATGGGAGGGAACCACATGACCCCCATAAGACAAAGATATTTATAGGAAAGAAGAAGAGTTTGGTTTTATACATGTTAAGTTTGAATACTTGTAAAGCATTTAAGTGGACATCTACAATAGACAGACAGACAGGTCTGGTACCTAGGAGAGATATTTGGGCTGTGATGCGTTTAGAACAGAGCACATATGTAGTAACTAGACAGTGGGAAAAGATAGGAGCTACTAGATAAACAATATAAAATGAGAAGAGGGCCAAATAGAATCACGGAGTATACCATCTTTTAATAAGCACAAAAAGAACAGTATGTGGGCCACCCAGCTTCAGCAAGCCGTACCATCCCACACCACCCCTCAAAAAACAAAGTGAAACAAAAGCAAATTTTGCACAGATAAGTGAAACCTGTCTATGCGCTCAATTCATCCATGTAGCAAACAATGATTGTGCATTTCCCAAGTCATAAAGCACTGTGCTAGCTGCTAAGTGTAGCCAAGGAGGAAAACAACGCAGTTCTTAATCATAAGAATTGAGCTAAGATAGGAGGAGTAAAGCAGGTAGGTTAAGAGCACAGGATCTAGGCTGGCATTCAAATCTTGGCTCTGCCATATACTTCTTGGGTGACCTCGAGCAAAACACATAGCTCCCAGGTGCTTCTGCTTCCACATCTACAACAGGGACCATAACAGCATCTATGCCCACGGTTGCTCTAAAGAGTAAATGAGTTCAGAAATGTCACAAGGAACAGGCTTCACATGTAATAAATGCTCAACAAATGTTAAGTATATTATTTGTTATTATAAAAATAACCAAAATGGCTGTGTGGCTGCAGTAATAATTCAAATAAACAGTACCATTAGATTTCACAAGATGGACAAAGGACCCTCACTTGGCAGGAATTCAGGAAGCACTTCACTGAGCTGCCCCTTAGGACAAGGCTAGCTCAGAGAGTGCCGCTGTGTGAATCAGAATGCAGCCTGCAGGTGCACATGAAGGGGAAGGGAGCCTGGATTTCTGTCATCCCTCAACCCCCTCAACAAGTATCCTGATGCAGGATATGACCAATACAGCCACACATGGCAGCCTGGAAGACAGGACATTAAGCTGAAGAAAGGTGCAGAGAACACTCCAGCAGAAATGTAGAAGAAAGGCTGTAAGCTATCAAGAACATAGTATATCCAAGCCCAAACTGGCAATAGCAAGTAACCCAGACTGACCAGAGCACAGGGACCATTTAGAAGAAGAGCTAAACTCAGGAAGATAGAAGAAAGCCAGATCATAGAGGATCTTGAATACCAGCAAATTCATGCAACAGTGACTCTGAGCAGGTGAGTAATATGATTCCAACAGGGCTTTAGCAAGAGCAATCTGGAATTCCGTACTGAACGCATTTGAGCATGGGCAGGTAAAAGGTCACTGCAGTGGTCTGTTAATCACTCTGTGAGTTCCTCAGAGGCCGGGACTGTGTGTCTCATTCATTTCTGTATCCTCTAAACTGTTTGAGACAGAGTAGGTATCACTGTTTGAGGTACAAATGAATGAAAAAGCCAAAGAGAAGTCATGCAAGTCTTAATTAAAGTGAGAACAGTTGAAATAGAAAGATACATATTGGAAAAATATTGCAGAGACAGAAACAAGGATATTTTCCGGCTGATGAAATGTGGCAAGGATAGGGCAGAATCAATAAAGACTGTAAAATTGATAAGTACCATGGTACATGCACTGCATTACAGGTTTCTGTGCGGATCAAATATAATTATGTTCATGAAAATGCTCTATGAAAAAAAAGACTGTTTTGCTCTGGAATAAAAGCTAGTCATCTTGGACAGATACACCACTATATTTGATCTTGAATATATCTCAATATTTTAAGATATTCATCTTCCTTCTCTCTTCATTAAATTATAAAACCTTTAGGAGTACATAATTTGTCTATGCTGTTATGAAGCACAATATAATCTTATTAAGTGTTGCTTTAATTAACACGTTCTCACTCACAGAAGAAACTATTATTGAACCTAATTCAGCTACATACCACCATAATACACATACATGCAGATTCATACAGATATATACATACTACTTACACATATACAGTACATACACACACACAGACACACACACACACACACACACACACAAAACACTGTTTTGTGATGAAGTCTTAGTAGGTTTTAAATACCCACAATGCATGTTTATTTTTCTTTATTATTCCCAGGGTGTCTAAAGGCTCGCTGAACTGAAATGAACTGACTTAGGAATCTCACATTGCTTATCAGTGGTTTCTGGTGACCTTTATGTTTCACTCTCACAATCTCAGTGCTGTTCTGTTTATTAAATTTATACTGTAGAAGAATGAGATCCATAATAAGGGTGGTTAAGAAGATAGAAAAAAGAAAAATGAAGAAATTTGATTGTCAATATACATGAGACTGGTGCGCCAGAAAGTGGTTAACAACCAACTCAGAATTGGGTGGGGAGCCTGATTTTCAGTATGTGCCAATTTCTATGGTTTAAGTACTCCCACCATAGCCTATTTCATGCTAACGACATGAAATCAACTGGTTTGCAAAACTCCTGAAAACTTAACAACTGGCTCTCACAAACGAGCATGAGCCAGCTCCAACACACCACTGGATGCAATAATTAGATGCATGACATACATGATCCCAAATTCTGCTCTGCCATACTAACTTCTACATCCCCAAAGGAAAGTACAAAAGGCAAGGAAAAGGCGGGAAAATCCATACCCTATTCCTTTACAGTCCATGTCTCACTCTACAAAGTAGCCTTCTTTTGAACTGGGCATATGATCCAGCTCAGAAATTCCTCTAGTGTAGGCCAGCGACATCCAAACTTTTCTGATCATGCACACCTATCAGTAAAGAATATATATCCTTGATATATGTTAATATATTTGTTTATAAATTATATTAGAACTATTATACTAATACAATATAAATTATAAAGCATACATAAGGATGTAAAAGATGAAAATGAATACAAATAGGAAAAAAAAATTTCTCTCCCACATCGCAAAGGACTATCTTATATACCTCCCCCAGGGTTAACACAATCCAGTTTAGACATTACGAAGGCAAACATTAAAAGTAAAATGAATAATTTAGAACCTATTTCCCCAAGGCCTACAACCTAATCTTCTTAGATCTTTCCATTCCAATGCTGAACAAGAGCAAGCACCAAGCCATGGAAAAGATAGGAAAAAAGTTATTAGGTTGGTACAAAAGTCATTGCGGTTTTTGCAATTATTTTTAACCCTTTAAACCGCAATTACTTTTGCACCAACCTAAGTGCGAGGTCTTAAGCAAAGTTGGACTAAGGAGAAGCAGGTCAGAGACCTATCTTACAATACAAGCTCCACGGAATTAAGACTCCATGACAACGAATCACCAGGGAGGCTACAAAGACACCATCTTAACTGGAGTTTTTAACCTCATAAAGCAACATACCTTAGCACCATGTCCCAATAAATGTCTTTGGACCTAAGTCATCTGTATTAGTTCAGGCACATAGAAGGGCTGAGAGGAACTTGAGTTTCCCCTAAAGACCTAACACGTCTTCTAAATAAGTGTAATATTAATAAAATCTTAAGTTGGGAAATAGAGTACAAGACTACGCCAGACACATTTAAATCATATAGAACCGCTCTTCTTTTCTCTTACAGATAGTCCTCTGACAGATCCCAGTTTAAGCCAAACAGCTGCTCCCTAATCAAAAACACTATTAATCAAGTATAAAAGCTATATAAAATTTATCTTTCTTGTACATATAAATTAATTAAAGAGGACAAGACAGTAGCCAATCACAAACTATTGTATTATGTTAGATTATTTGATTTATCACAATGTGCAGTTCAAATTTCCTGGCTTTCTTCTTAATTTCTACACTAACTTACTTACAAAATATCAAGAAATAAAAAACAAAAAACACCATCAGGATCACAGAATACTGAAGACCTTCTTAAAGAAGATTTTATAAACATGTTTAAAAACACTTAAGAATACTAAATGCTTTCCGAAGAAGTAGCCAAGGAAAAATCTTTTTGCTTTTCCTTTCTTGTTGCCAATTTCTCTGTCATACGTATAAAGCATTAAAGATGAGGTTACCCTCATCCCTACTCCCTAAAAAAGAAAAAAAAGCAGAAAGGGAAAGAAAGAAATTTCTGAGCTACTATCTCATCAAGACTAGTAACAACACTTAACATGAAGAAATCAACGCCTTTTTAACTATTCTTCTCATCCTTGATCCCTTATTACATACCATGTTTCCCCAAAAATAAGACCATCAGCTCTAATGCATCTTTTGGAGCAAAAATTAATATAAGCCCTGGTCTTATTTTACTATAAAACTGAGTCTATAATATAATATAACATAAAATAATATAACATAACACAACATAATATAATGCTGGGCATTTGTCTTCACATTGTCTTAAGACACAAAGCTTTGGTTAAAATTATAACCAAACTAAAGATCCCTATACCTACAAATTTATCTACCTTCCCACCCACTGAATTTTCCGTTTCCTACCTTCTTTAAGAAAAATGGGGTCTTGGGGGTGGCCGGATGGCTGAGTTGATTAGAGCACAAGCTCTCAACAAGGTTGCCGATTAAATTCCCCCATGGGATGGTGGGCTGCGCCCCCTACAACTAAAGACTGAAAACATGACTGAACTTGGAGCTGAGCTGCGCCCTCCACAACTAGATTGAAGGACAACTACTTGGAGCTGATGGGCCCTGGAGAAACACACTGTTCCCCAATATCCCCCAATAAAATTAAATTTAAAAAAATGGGGTCCTTTCTCCAGGGTAATTAAGTGCTCTAATAAAAATATTATTTAAAGTGTATTACTGGCTCTCACTTCAAAAATGTTGCCTAAACATACATGGTTTTCTCTCCTCTTCCAAATGTCCTTTGAAACAAGAGAAAAAAATACTTTACCACTAAATGAAAAACATAACCACACTAGGAAATAAAAAAGAGTGTCATCAGCAGGTTAGTTGTAAAAAAAACTCTAGATCCATGGTTCTCAAACTTTGCCATGCATCAAAATCACCTAGAGGGCTGGTTAAAACACAGATTGCAAAACTCCACCCTCAGGATTTCTGATTTAGTAGGTATGGGGTGAGGCTCAAGATTTTGAATGTCTAACAAATTGCCAGGTGATGCTGATTCTGCTGGTCTGAGGACCACATTATGAGAACCACCATGCTAAGTAAACAGAGACTGTTAAAAGGAACATTTTTTATTAATTCTAATTAGGATCCTCAGAGAGATTCAAACCAACGATGACAATCATTTTTAAGTGGATAGGGACAGCAAATGCAAAATAAGAAATAGTTCTGAAAAACTGGAAAAAATATAATTGCTGAACTTCAAAAAAAAAAAAAATCAGAAGGGCTAAGTAACAACTAAAGCCTAATATAGCAGTGTGAAAAACAATCTAAGACATCTTCCAAAACACAGAGTGAAAGACAAAGAAATGGAGACTATGACAGAAAAATTAACAAACATAAATGACCAATATCTACCTAATAGGTTTCTAGAGAGAGAAGAAACACATCATCACAAAAAGTAATCAATGAAGAAATTTTCCCTAAGTTGAAAAAGACTGAAGCGTTGGTACTGCTTCACCAATTTCCAAGCAAGCAAAAAAATTTAAAGTCAACAACTAGATGCATATTTGTGACATTTCTAAACTTAAAAAACATAAAGAAAACTCTAAAAGCTTTGAGGTGAAAAACGCAGGTTATTACGAAGTAATATTATCAGACCAGCACCAGATATCTCATTAACATGCTACAAGAAAATGAAATACTATTTCCAAGGTTCAAGAGGAAAGTATTGAACCTGGAATGCTACATCTAGTCAAACTATCAAATATGAAGGAAAAATAAAGGCATCTTTGTTAATTCAATAAATAAGAAAACTGACTTCCTATCTATAGTAGTTTTCTACTTCTACTGTAAGATATTATCACAAAAGTTTAAAATGGATTTCTAGGAGCTAAAATTAAGGTGTTGGCATCCCTTTTGGAGGCTCTAGGGAAGAATCTATTCCCTTGCCTTTTCTAGCTTCTACAGGCTGTCTAAATTCTGTGATCCCTTTAGACAGCCCCTTGGAAAGCGGTCCCTTTCCATTTTCATTATTATTATTAAATGCAAGCAATACTTATGGCAGATTTTTTAGTTTCTTAAAGACATACAAATGACTAGGGCTACACTCTCTATATAGCTCCTGATAGAGTAAATGAAAAATATCAATATGCTCTTTATCATCACCTTAAAAGCATTTCAATAAATTAATATTTCTATTAATAAACACCTACCGAATCATTCGCTGCCATTGCAAGTGCAAGGTTCACTGTAAGAAACAAAAAAAGTAATTAAATTTAATAACTTTCATTCTACTCAAATTCATTTTGCCTTGCAATATTTTCAATGTAATAACCAAAGCACAGAAATTTTTAATATCTCCTTGTAAAAAAACGAGGACACGGAGAGTACAGAAAATTAAAAAAAAAAAAAAGAAAGAATATTTCAACATAAGCAATAGATGCCTGCCCCAAAATTAACATTTTAAATAATCCATTTATAATGTGTTACAATTTTGTTTAATCCACTTAGCTTAAAAAAAAAATAATGCTAATGGTATATATAGTTTAATTATTTTCAAAAACATATTTTGCAAAAAAATTATCTACCTTTTAACAAGTAAAAATGGATATGATCCTATTGCCTTTTAAAAATAAATGCTGGTCATGTAGGAATTCTAAATATCTAACTCACAATTACCCACATATATAAAAGGCTGAACCCCTGTGCAGAAAAAAGGGAAGAAGGTAAAAGGTAATGTGGTAAAAACATGTTCCCAAAACTGCCTATTGCTAGTGAATCCCAATGACATAAAAGAGGAAAGTAGTAAGCCCAAAACCACATTTAGCCCAGCAATAGGGATATTTTTAAGACTGATAAATAAATAGAACCTCATACTATGATCCAACCTCATAGTATGGATCACATTTCCTTACAGAACAATGTTACAAATGATATTGAAATTGCTTCCTTCAAAGTAACTACCGTGTTTCCCCAAAAATGAGACCTAGCCGGACCATCAGCTCTAATGCATCTTTTGGAGCAAAAATTAATATAAGACCTGGCATTATACTGTATTGTATTATATTATATTATATTATATTATATTATATTATATTATATTATATTATATTACATTATATTATATTATACCCGGTCTTATATTATACTAAAATAAGACCGGGTCTTATATTAATTTTTACTCCAAAAGACGCATTAGAGCTGATGGTCCAGCTACGTCTTATTTTCAGGGAAACACGGTAAGAGCATAGCTTTTAAGGCAGACCTGGTTGAAATCCCAGTTCCACCACCTTCTGTTGTGTAACCTTGAGGGATATTTTACCCCTCAGTCTGTTTCCTCCTTTACAAAATGAGCATAATTCCTATTTCATAATTGTTGGGAGAATTAAATGAAATACTGTATGTAAAGTATTTAACCTGGGGCATAGAACTTGAGAAATTAATTTTTATAAATTATAAAATAATTCTGAATTTCAGGTGCATCATAGGTTAAACATAGTCCAACTGAATTTCAGGTGCATCATAGGTTAAACATAGTCCAACTTTTAAACAGAAACCTTTAAAGATTAATTCATTTTAATGTTAGGGTCTTCCTGCATTTACATAATAGAATCACAGAACATGTTTGTAGTACTAAACAAATGTCATCACTTGAATCCAAAATAGCTCTAGCATACACATTCAAATGGGAAGTATTTTGAGACAGTTTGTGACAAGAATAAATACATATAAGGGAAAGAAATATAATACCAACAGAGTTACACAGAAATAACCTATTTCTAAGGCTTATGTATGCAGATAGAACTGTTATGAAAAAGTATAGGCCAGTTGTTTGGGACAGATGGTATATTATTAACAAAGAAAACAAGCAAAGGAGGGACATTTACTGATGCACCTACTATGTGTCATACACTATACATTTTCTCATATATTTACCTATTTAAATACTAACACATTCCATGGCAATAATCTTCTAACCAAAAACAATAAAAAATCAGTTTTAAACAAGTGTTAGCCTACAGACCCAACAAATTATATTGTACAAAACCTAAAGAACTTATAAGTATCATCATGAAAAATACCTTCCATCTTTCACCAGTCCAACTAATCACAGAGCATGTAAAAAGATTCACACCATTTAAAACAGGTAAATGTACTCTGAATTTTCAAAAAAACAGTAAGAGGTAGATTCTAGAACCAAAGACTAAGAGATTCTAAATTTTAAAAACAAAATATCAAATAGATGGATTGTAGGCCCTTAGGGGAAAAAAAACACAAAAATGTGTAGGATATAGCATGAATTCATTAAGAACAATCACTAGTCATTTTTTAATAACAATATATTATCTTTCAAATAGTAGTATAAGGATCTATTAGATTGGTGCAAAAGTAATTGTGGTTTAAAAGTTTAAAAATAACTGCAAACACCGCAATGACTTTTACACCAACCTAGTATCATAACTACAATACTTGGCAAATCTTAATTTCTTCAAAACATCTGGAAAACTCTTCTACAATTATCTTCAGGTCAAAATGGGAAAAACTGAGCTAATAACCCTCTATAGCTGGATTTGTTGCTAGTTATACAACTAGATACACCCAGGAATTACTAAATACGGCTTTAAGTCAAGATACAAGATCTCCAGTGACAGTCACAGACTTCTGTGCCTGGCTCTTATTTCAAAATGTTATTGATTTCAATGGAACACTAGAGAATTTTAACATACATGTATGCCCCAACTTTAGGTTAATAGTCTGAAAAAAATCAAAATTTAAAAGATCTTGTCAGTCTAGAACTATGCCAAAATTAACAAAATGAAACATAGTAAGGTGGTCACTTTTTAAAAATCAACTGCAAAAAAGATGGGTTGGATGAGACCTGAATTAGCAGCCATTCCTATTGAAATGATTGAAAAATTAAATGTGAGACAACAATAAGACATGAGTTTATGACCCCAAATTAATAATACAAGTTACCTCTGTTGAATAGGATTGGGAGAAGTTAACCTGTTACATTATTACACTGGAAAATTTTTTTAGAAATAAAAGACTTCTTTGGAAAAAATTTGGAAATATATGGTTATCAGTCTTGGATGATAATTCTTCCATTTCTGGTTGCATTCATTTATGGGTACTAATGGCAGCATCTCAGTCAAAATGAAATCTACAATCAATTAAAAAGAGCCACACACAAAAAAAATTCTCTGCTCCAGCATATAAATATAAAACATGTAAAGATTAGATGATATTTTAAATAATTATAACATTACACCTTTTCAAGCATTTTCAAATATTAGATCTATATTGACTTTATAAATGCTGGAATCATATTAAGATTAAATAAAAAAGGTCACAATAATGTAAACAATTTCATTGCAACTACATAGTTATATGTACATTGATAAAAAGACTGGAAAACAACATCAAAAAACAGAAATAATGTATTAAAGTTACTAGATGTTTTAAAAATAACAGCAACCAAATATTAAGCACTTACTATGTAGGAAACACTAGGCTAAGTGGTTAGTTTAATTTGCATAACCATCCTATGAAACAGGTTATCATCATTGCCATTTTACAGTTAAGTAAACTGAAGATCTAAGAGGCAACCTGACCGCCTTTTGCTCAGGTAAGGAGTCCTAGACTTGGCTATGTACCTAGTGTCCAAAATCTAAACTTCTCATCACTACCAACTCCTGACAGTACATAAGTAACCAGCTATTAGGAACTCCACAAATACAAAACTATAATTTTAATACTGTGCACTTGCCAGATGGCATAAATTCCTAATTAAGATTAGAATTAATATCCTATAGTACCTGCTGTAGTAGACTTTCCAACTCCACCCTTTCCAGAAGCCACAACTATAACTTGTTTAACACCTTCTATGGGTTTCTGCTTTGGAAGTCCTCGGGACATGATTTGTGTTCTTCTTTGTTTTAGGGTCTCATTCTCAGCGTCAGATAACTTTAAAAAAAAAAAAGTTTTAAAATAAGCCATCTCCATTATCATGCTGTAAAAGTAAAAACAATTCAGGGTCTGTGATTAAGAGGGCTGTCTTTTGCAGTCTAATTCTGTTCATCTCCACTAGTTAGGCCTCTAGTGCTATTTGCTTACTGCTATTGATCACAATCATAGAGACAGATTCTTTAAGCTGAAATAGATACCCTAATGTCAAAAATGGAAAGTCAATACGCTGCCTCTTTACGGAGTTAAATCCTTCACGTGGCTTCCTTACCTTTAACCTGTTTTCTAAATAAACCAACACTAAGAAAGCATGTTCAAGTCACACATCCATGTTCTAACTATCTGTTTCGTGTCCCTCCACTCCTCGGCCTGATCCTACTGAGCGCCTGCCTGGAAAGTGGGAACGTCCTGCCGACGGGTCTGAGTCGCCAAGTGGGCGGGGGCCCACGAGGGACTGTGGCGAGTCTTTGACAAAAGGCAATGCCAGGGCACCTGCAGCCCTGCCACCCCAGCATCTCCGTCCCGCCCTCCTCCCCCTGCCCTGCAGCACCACGGACCTGGCGCCGACAAACCAACACTCCGCTTCCCCCAAGCGGGGAACGGGCCCCGCCACCACCCCGAAGCGACACCCCACCAAAAAGCAGCAAACGCTGCCAAGACCCCATGGCGAAGAACAAGGCGCTCAGCCCAGCCCGGAAACTGTCGCGGTTGGCGCGGGGTAATGACGTCACCTGGCAACGCTCGGCTTCCTCTCCTTAGCGACTAGCCTCCTCTGAGTTTCTTCAACCCAGGAACCCAACTTGTCGCAGTCTCCTCCGTAGCCAGGTAGGTACATGTACAAACATTTTACAGTGTTTAACCAAATGTTTGTTTTTTTTCTTTTTAATTTTGGACATAGGAGTTTAATTATCTGCTACACCATCCAGATGGAACTGTGTGGCAAATGGATAGAAACAAGGTTCATAAACTTAGGACAGTAGCAAGCATTTTTTTGACCAGTTTATATTTAGACATTCACCAGATTGGACTATTTTTTAACATTTAAAATAAAACTTTTTTACCACGATAAACAAAAGAATGTATTACAACTGACTTCCAGAATTGCTCAAATTATTTTTTAAAACATGATTTAAACTTTTCTCACATTTCTTTAAATCTCAAATTTTCTTTAGCAATTTTATCCCAAATACTTAATTTTCATTTTAGAATTTAGTTTGTATTTATATAATAGCATGCAAAATTGATTTTCATCAAGATACCTTTCTCTAAGACCTAATGGTTTATATCTTCCCTTAAAAAATGTATAAGTATCTTTTAAGTTGTCATTCTCAAAGATATTCTGTACAAAAATATTATAAATTGAACACCTATAAATTCTTCATTTCTGTTGTGGTGTAGCAATTTATCATTTAACCCATAGTGGCCTATCAACTGAGTAAGGCTGAGTTTCTTGTTCTACTCAGACATAGCTGACTGCAACTCATAAAGCAACCACTGGCTACAGCTTCTCCACTTCTTTATTACAACTATAATAAATGAAACAGGTCACTCTTTGATATCTATGTTTTTACTAGTTTTGGCCTCCAAAGTAGGTCTTCTTTCTCCTGAATCTGCTTCACCAATTTTGCTTTTTCCTCGTTTAATCCTTGTTTGGGAAGATTCTCATTCACAGTCATTTTGGAGATCACTGCAAGACCCAGTATCAAGTGATTTAAATTCACATGCATTGATATTCTTGAAGGTATTTTTCAAATATATACTTTCTTCAAATTCACTGTCTATGTGTTTAAATTTTTCTTGAAATTCCAAAAATTAAATTCTTCTGTTGAAGATGCTAGTTTCTCTGAAAACATCTGATCGTTTTCTTCATTTTGTACTTCAAGATGTTTTACCACACTGTAGCAGGACTAAATGAAGATCTAGTTTTCTTTAACCATTCTCTAAGTGTTGAAATCATAGATTTTTATTTTTTTTTTTGAACTACTTGTATGGAGAGATGGTGGATTGGCACAGGCCTGTGGAGTGCTAGGTAAAAATCACAGCTGAGGCTGAAGGACTTTCCCTTTTAAAAATGAAAACTTGGTTAACCTCTCCCTCCGCCATCCCCAGAGCAGAGAAAACCTGCACAGCTGTGGCGTTGAGTGCTCCGGTTCCAACTGTGAAGGGGTTTTTACATAACTCCTCTCATTTGATCCTCACAGAAGTCCTGGAATACCGTGTTCCCCCGAAAATAAGACCTAGCCGGACAATCGGGTCTAATGTGTTTTGGAGCAAAAATTAATATAAGACCCTGTATTATATTATATTATACTGTATTATATTATACCCAGTCTTATATTATAGTAAAATAAGACCGGGTCTTATATTACTATTTGCTCCAAAGACACATTAGAGCTGATGGTCCAACTAGGTCGTATTTTCAGGGAAACAGGGTAGGTAGGTAGAAAACTCATCAGTATATCCTTTTCATTAGCAAGACAGTTGAGACTTAGAAAGTTTACAGACTTGACCTGACTGAAAAAAAGATGGAAATGATGGAACTTGAAAATGACTTCAGGTTTTCTCATTGAGCAGAATATAGTCACTTAACCACGGCTACTGTTTAATATTTTACCTTTTGTTTCCTGCATGATCTACAATAATAATCTGCTTCATGTTGATGTTTACTGCTGTGTTGCTGACAATTACCTGAAAGAGAAATTAGGGTGCTTTGCTAGGCTCAAAAAAGTTTAGCTAAATCAGAAAGCAGGTCTAATGAAGGAAATTTTGCTCAAGAAAGAACTTACGTGAGTCAAAGCGTGAGGGAGGAGGTGGAATTTATCCTGGTGGAAGGAAGAATGTCTACATCCAAAGCCAGTGAGAGAGTGAAGGAAATAGCTTTAGAAGAGAAAGCTGGAAAGCAGACCCAGCAAAAGGACCATTCAGGGTTTCTAGGTTGATTTTAATTTCTTTATTTGCTTCTTATCTGTAGAGTTTTTGTATAATCATTCAGTTTATTTTGTTCTAATCTGATCTTTAATTTCCTTATATTTATTTCGGACATAACATATCAACCTCAAGAAATTATTGTGAGGATTAAATTAGATATTACCAGCAAAATACTTTCAATTTAGTAAGCTCTGAAAAAAATTCAGTTCCTTGCTTTTTTTCCTCCTGTCTAACAACCTTATTGCTTCATACAGCTTTCTTTATCTTTCACTAGGTTTGACACGTTAAGCTTATTGTATTATATCACTTTCTTATTTTATTATTTTGTGATGTGAAACTACTACGTGCCAAGCACTACACTAATCTTAGGGTTTCCAGCATTGAACCAGACATAATCCCTCCACTCAAGGACTTTACAGTACAGCAAGACAGGCAGAATAAGCTAGCAAACAATTATAGTATGGCATGATAAGTATAGGGGAAAAGCACTGAGTGATACAGAAGTGCACAAAAAGGGCACCCAATTCAATTAGGGAAGGTTTCTGGATAAGGTAACATGTAAGCTTAATCCTAAGTGTGGGTGATACATAGGAGTCACCTGGGAGAACAGCTACAGGGTTGTTGTGCAGAGGTAAGAAACAAACTTAATCACTGCAAATGATCTGTGTGGCTTGAGGATAGGGTGTGAGGTACTGGTTTGAAAGAGATAAGGATGGAGGTTGGTAAAGATGAAGGTTGCCCAGGTCATGAAAGGCTTTATACATCATGTAAAGAAATTTGGATTTTATCCTAAGGGAACAATAAAAGGGTTTTAAGGAGGAAAGAACATGATCAAATTTGTGTTTTAGGAAGAACACTATGATTACCTGTTTTAAAAAAAAAAAAATGGATGGGAGAGGTAAGATCAGAGGAAGGGACACAGGAGGTTATTGCAGTAATCCAAGAGACATGTTGAAAGCCTGACTTAACATCTCTAAATTTCACTTTGCTTATCTATAAAAGAGACAATACCTAGGGTTGCTTTGAGGTTGAATTTAAAGTAATACATAGAGGACCAGCCCGATGGCTCAGGCGGTTGGAGCTCCGTGCTCCTAACTCCTAAGGCTGCCAGTTCGATTCCCACATGGGCCAGTGGGCTCTCAACCACAAGGTTGCCAGTTCGATTTCTCGGGTCCCACAAGGGATGGTGGGCTGCGCCCCCTGCAACTAGAAACGGAAACTGGACATGGAGCTGAGCTGCGCCCTCCACAACTAAGACTGAAAGGACAACAACGTGAAACTGAATGGCACCCTTCACAACTAAGACTGAAGGGACAACAACTTGACTTGGAAAAAAGTCCTGGAAGTACATACTGTTCCCCAATAAAGTCCTGTTCCCCTCCCCAATAAAAAATAAAATAGTACATAGAGAATGCTTATCACAGCTTATCACATAGTGCACATATTCATGAACTGTTAGCTAGTGTGATTATTGGTAGTTGTGTAGAGGTTTATGACATGGCAACCAGATGAATGGTACTGACATTCTCAGAGAGATAATGTAAGGGAAGGAACAAGTGAAACCAATGTTTGTAGAATAAGTGAATCATTAATTTTATTTACCTTTCAGCAGATTAGGATATCAGGAGAGGAGTAGAGATGTCCATTGTTTCTTTCCACAACCATTGCCACACAGATACATACACACATTCCCGTGGCCCCTTCTCAAAAGAGTATTCTCGTTTAGTTCCTAAGAATTTATGTCATCACTTCATAAATTATATAAATGTCTAACCATTATGCTGTACACCTAAAGCTAATTTAAAATGATATTGAAGTCAACTGTAATTGAAAAATTAAAAAACAGACATAAAAAGAAAGAATTAATAAGTCATTTGACCCCATCCTGATGGTCACTAATTGGATTAAAGATTGACACACAATCAAAATTGGACCAAACAGATTCTTTCTCCAGAGAATTGAAAAAATAAGAGATATCACTCACTTAGTTTGCATTTGAACTGATAAGGCTGAAGTGACTATTTTCTGCTTTGTGCACACAAAAGCAGAAAAAGCCAATGCCAAGAGAGAAGAACAAAGCAGATCATAAGAGATCATGTGTCCAGAGAGGGAAGGGAGAACAACTGCACTGATTCATAACGACTCTCCACTTCCTGTCCTCAGGTCCATGAGATATATTTACATCCATCCAACAAATTCCCTTTCTGTCTTGGCTAAATTTGGGTAGGTTTCTGTGTGCTTGTAACTATGGTGAGATATATTTTGTAATATTTATCAAAGATTTTTCCCCAATAATTCCTTGTACCTCCCCATTTGGACAAACAAAAAAATGTTAGAGAAAAGAGATGGTTTCCTTGCTTTTGAAATTTGAAAGTTGGGACATTTTAAGAGAATGGGGACAGCTCTTGCAAAGATAGTAGATTTGGAAGGACTACATGATGATACAAAAACATGGTTTCTTGCCTGTATAAGTTAGAGTTACATTGGGCTTCAAGTAGCAGAACACGCTACAGTTGTCTTGAACAAGTAGGGATATATTACACTCATATGAAAAGTTCACAGGCAGATTATAGATCTGATGCAGTGGGTGCATTCTGTTATTATGTGATAAATTCATTCTTTTTTTCCCATCAACTTGGTGTCATTTTTGTCCTCTCACAGTCACAAAATGGTGGCTGCACCTTTAGGCATCAAAACTGTGTTCCACTCAGGAAGAGAAATGACAAAAATAAAGAACTTTCCCTAGTGAGTCTTTGCCTTTTTTCATTTGGGAAGGAAAGCCACACACACACACCTGCTAGATGGACTAGAACCAGGTCACATGACTATCCGTACAAGCAAGAGAAGCTGAGAAATCAAGCACTTAGAGATCTCTAACCTATAGAGTAGAAGAAAGAAAAGGAGAAGGTGATTGGAAATAGAAACAGAGTAAGCCAACTCAATATCTGTCCTAGAGAGACTATTAAAATTTTCTGCAATTGTGGAGAATGAAAATAGAAGAAAAGTGAAGACTGACGTACGTGGGTTGTTATGCCAGATATCAATAGCTGGATAACCCAGTAACATTCTCAACCCCCAGTTTCCTTGCCATCGTCGACTGTAGAGGTTAGAAAGCCATGTACTCACTTTCCTAGTCTTACTGGCTAATTCTGGACATAGTTCTGGGTATGCATGACGTTGTTCTGGACAATGTGGTATAAGGAAAATTTTTCTGGGGGGCTTCTGAGAAAGCTTTTGCTTTTCTGATAGAGTGGAAGAGAGTTGGTGCTACTCCTTTTTCCCATTTTGACCGTGGATGTGACACCTGGAGATGTGGCCGTCATCTTGTGAACATGACAAGCACGATGGTGACAAACAGTGCAAAAAGCTAACAGCTAAGAGTAATGATGTGGGAGTATGACAGGAAGATGAATTCTTGGTTATATAATTAAGCTGCTCTGCCACTCCTGGCCTGCATCTCTAGAAATCTGCTCGTGTGAGCGAATCGTTTTATTCACTGTTGGTTAGGATTTCTGTTATTTAAAGTTAAAGTAATCTGTGCCTGTTACAGCCCCTAAGAAGGAACCCCACACACTCTCATTACCTCCCCCTGTTCACTCAAAATTGAGCCCCAGTGTGGAGGGGGAACAATGAAGCCCAAATCAGTTTGAGGGTGTGAGGACAACAGAAACAATGCCACCGTTCCCAGACAGAAGTCAGGGTACTGATCGTACCACAGAGTAAACATCGTTGAGTGTTGTGTTTAGGCAGACAGTATGACACTATCTCACAGGACTGGCCCCCTGCAAGGAGCCTCAGGAGTGGCTGAGAGAAAGCTGATCCTTAAGAGACCTTAATCTCAAGAATAAGGGAAGATTTGGCAACAATCTGCACGTTTAAGTACGTGGCATCTCAAGGGATGCTAGTATGGATAGATAAAGACCTTGAGGATTAAATTCATATGGACATCTGGACACTACACAGGTATAACCCTGGTGGAATCCATACTTAACAAGATTAAGTTTCTACCACCCTGAGAGAAATTTATAAATAAATACTGAACAAAACAAAGGAGACTCTTTTGCATGTCCCCTGTTTATGGTAATATCTTGTATTGTTTTCTAGATAGGAACTGTTTGTACCTGCTAGATTACTCAGCCCTCAAAAAAAAAAAAAAAAAAACCCTAAAAAAAAAAAACAACGATCCTCCTTAGGGGGCCAAGGACTCTGAAAATTCAGATCCCCACACAGAGTGGGGCATTCCCTGTCCTTAAACTCCACGTCAGCTGAGAACATGCTTTGCTCCTTTGTTCAACCCACTGAGGAAAAACAAGGCATAATGGACAGTTTCCTGTCTCTGTTGAATATACTAAATAAAACTCAGAAACTAGTGCCAGTGCCTTCAGTTTAAGGTTATTGTCCCCAGCTGACCCGCTCATTTTGTCCAAAGGGCTCACTGAAATGAAAACTCCACCCCATCTATGGGCTGGTCTAAATGACCACCCTATTAATTGGCCCTGCTTTGTCCCGCAGTGTGATTTGTTTCCAAGTCTCTCTGCTCATGACTAAGCAGGAAACTGTCTCTCACCTTCATCTGATACAAATCTTCACATCAAAGTATAGAGTAATTCTGCTTAGGTGAATAGCTTCCCAATGAGCCGGTCTCTGCAGGAAACCTGGTATACGATGTTTATGGATTTTCCCATATCAAAGACTTTGCTGGCCTTTCAGTACCTAAGCTCGCATAAACTAGTCCTGTTGAAGACGCTCCCATTTTTATTTTAAAAATTAAAGCAAATGTATATTTTTAGACTGGATAGGCTTCTGGGAATATGCCTCCAAATGACTAAAAACTCACCTCTAAGAATGAGACACGTTGGGTTTCTAAATGCCAATATCCAAAGCTGGGTAAATCATAGATGATTTGACATTTGAATTTCTGATTTATAAAATTAAACTGAATCCTTGGACAAAGGTCACAGTGCTCGCGTTATAGCTGACTATGGTTTCTATTTCATGTTTAAAGCTTCAAAGGAGATCCTGTCCTGAAATAGAAGACACACAATCAGAGTTTAGAAAAAGTATTTGTCACCCAAGGCAAATACTTGCTACACACGGGGCCTTAGTATTCCCATGATTTTCCTTTTTCATTTCATTTTCTCTAAGTATTCTTTCAGCCAAGTCCTTTCTACTCTTCAATTCTATGCTAGAGATTAGAAGACGTTCGTTTCTACATACCTCTGCTAACACCTACCGTGTTTCCTCGAAAATAAGACCTAGCTGGACAATCAGCTCTAATGCATCTTTTGGAGCAAATATTAATATAAGAACTGGTATTATATTGTATTATGTTATATTATATAAGACCCGGTCTCATAATAAAATAAGACCGGGTCTTATATTAATTTTTGCTCCAAAAGACACGTTAGAGCCGACTGTCCGGCTAGGTCTTATTTTCGGGGAAACACGGTAGTATTTTGTTCCATATTCAGAGGAGAATTTTCCTGTGCACTTTAAATAACATACCAAGGACAATGACAAAGCAGAGCCCCATAAAGATACCAAACCGTCATGTTAGCTAAAGTGAAGTTCTATTTGCTTCAGAGGAAAGGAGCTAATGTAGATTTTTGTCTGTTTTCATGCTGCTACCAAAATGTGAGGCTATCCTCTATAATCATGCGGCTTACATAATATCTTAATCTACTTGGTGTTCTTGTACCAAATCTTGTCAATGCATCTATTAACCTTTTCTATTTAGGATGTATTAACCATACATTTTGATATTATACATGATATGGCATAAATATTGCAGGCACAAAATTTGTTCATTTCATTTATAGAAGTGAGGAACTACCAAATCACTATAATCTCTCAAAATGCATCTATATTCTCATTTAGAGCAATAGAGCAGAAATATCAACATTAAGGATTATAATATCAATTTGCTCTAGGATAGACTGGCAAACTTAAAAGTATGAAGTTTATCTTTACCTTAGGCGTTCTGTACAGTTCTTAAGCTGCTTGAAGTATTCTAATTCATACCAACCAACCTTAGAGGGGCCAGTTTCCATGGCATCTTCTCCTGCACCTTAAAAATAAAAATAAAATTGGATTTGCCTGACAACCCATGATTCAGGCTAATGAACTTACTTTCAATTTTATTAGAAGCCGTCTACTAACCATAACTCAACAACCCAAGTACTATTGAACTGGTAATTACTACTCTGTCCCATCTTAAGCTTTTCCAGTCTTTGTAGTCTTCAAAACAGATAAAAATGTTTTTGCATAGAAAATATACATTTGGGGCATAATTGTCCTTAGTAATTTAATAGCCAGTGTTTTTTGACTCGGTTAGGAATTCAAAGAGCTCTTTTAATTACCTGATGAAGTTTTGTCAATTACTCAGTAAACGACCTTATTATATTAATGCCACATTGACTCTCTTTTACGAATATTTAATCATATGCAAGGATTTGACTGAGGCTATTTTGGTGGGGAAACATCCTAGCAATGTGCATTGAGAATGCCATTTTAACAGATATCAGTTACCATTAACAAAATCAACACCATTTACTGATGAAATACACCATTGGCTAATAAAATGTACATATATGAGTGTGTGTGTACACACACACATACAAACACATACACACACACACATGAACATCAGACAATTAAGTTCACGAACTCATGCTAGAAAAAATGCTACATACCTCATCACTGAATATCACTAAGTCACCTTCGAAGTACTCCCCTTGGGAAGCTATGCACCGATGCCAGCACCTAGTCCACCCTTCAAAGCAATTTTGGAACTCTTTTTTCTGGAATGGCCATCAGAGCTGTCGTTATATTACCCTTGATGTCCTGAATGTCATCAAAATGTCTTCCTTTCAATATTACTTTTATCTTCAGATAAAGAAAGAAGTCACTGGGGGCCAGATCAGGTGAGTAGGGAGGGTGTTCCAACACAGTTATTTATTTACTGGCTAAAAACTCCCTCACAGACAGTGCCGTGTGAGCTGGTGCATTGTTGTGATGCAAGAGCCATAAATTGTTGGCAAAAAGTTCAGGTGGTCTAACTTTTTCACGCAGCCTTTTCATCACTTCCAAATAGTAAACTTGGTTAACTGTTTGTCCAGTTGGTACAAATTCATAATGAATAATCCCTCTGATATCAAAAAAGTTTAGCAACATCGTTGCAACAAGTTTGCGAACTTAATTGTCAGACTGCACATATGTGTGTGTGAATGTGCGCACATACGTGTGTTTGATTGTATTTTTCTCTAATGCTTTTCTGAAGTACAATTCTTTACCATTTTTCCAGGGTCTGATGTGAACCTATCTCACTTCATAGCTAACAACACTGGAGAAAGAACAGAATAGTGGAAGAAGAAAAGAATGTGTTTAATAGTTTATACTCATGAGTTTGTGATACTATGTAGCTAACTGAAAATTCTATTAAGCCATTCCCACCAATTCCTTCTGGATTATAGAATTAATTGAATACAATTTCTTAGTGAGTATCTAAGTGATCATCTCTCTCTTTGTAGCTTATATGTCATGTGTCAAATTAATCAGTCCTTTTCCAACAGGCTAAGATGGCCCAAAATGATCCTTGTCTCTTGACATTCACACCCCACATAATCCCCTCCCCTTGAGTGTGGGCAGGACCTATAACTTGCCTCTAACCAATAGAACACAACAAAGGTGATAGGATGTCACTTCTGTGGTTACACTGAATAAGATTGTAACTTTTAGCTTTCTAGGAGACCTCCTGGATGGCTTTGATGAAGCAAGCTGCCATGTTGTGAACTGCCAATGGAAAAAGCCATGTGTGGCAAGCAAAGAACTGAGGCCCTCAGTCTAATGGCCTGCAAGGAACCAAATTCTGCTAACAACAACATGAGACTGAAAGTGGATCCTTCCCAGTTGAGCTTTCACATGAGACACCAACCATGGCTGACCCCTTGATTGCAACCTTGTGAGAGATCATAAAGCAAAAGATTCAGTTAAGTAGTGCCCAGATTCCTGACCCACAGAAACAGTGAGATAATAAATGTGTTGTTTTAAGTTGCAAGTTTGTGGTTATTGATTATGTAGCAATAAATAACCAATACTCAGTAACCCAGATGTTAATAAGAATACAAAGTATACTTTCTTGTAGGCAAATTTTTTAAAAAAAAATTGAAATATAATTGACATAAAACGGCAATTCTTTTTGCCATATGAAAAAATTTGCATATTTTGTTAATAAATTTTTTGTTTATTCTGAACCTTTGTGGAGAGTTATTAAATATTATTATTTGAGTACTAATAATTCATTAATTTTTAAACATTAATTATCAAACCCCATAAAATATTATAATATTAGATATTAGAGAATAGAGACATGAAGGCAGTGAATTGAAAACTCTCTCAAACCAGGTTCTGTTTTTCTTAGTAACAGTTGAATCCACCCTTAATAACAATTGGATTCAATTCTTAGTGGAAGAAAAATTAGATAGTATTACAGTTCTACTATTCTGCCCTTTCAATGATCAACTAGTCTTCTCTATAGTTATGTAAGAAACTGTATTTGCAGCTCCATTCTCTGTCTGCATTAGCAGTTCATCGTCATTCTTCGTTAATGTAATTAATTTGAATACAAGTATGAAGTATGCAATTTTTGTACTTAATGCATAAATAAATAATACAAACAATAATTTTCCAATGACACTCTAAATAACAGCTAACTGCGTAGATGTAAGTCAGCCCAATTGATGAAAGATGATCCAGTACATACGAAACATTCAATTAATCATACTGCACATATACCATATAGTTATTTATACCCCAACAAAAATATAATAATGCCTACTAGAATCTATGGAGACAATCCAAGTTAATGCTGCAGAGAACTCTACGGAATTTATCCCTAAAAAATGTCTTCATCGAATCTCCATTGAACCATAATCTGTGCTATTCTTATTATTTACTGAATCTTATATCCGAAAGACTTTCAAGCATTTTCACACACATTGTCCTGTTGAGGTTTCACAACTGCCTTAAAGTAGGCAGGGAAGTTGTAATTAACCCTTTGTCTAGATCAGGAAATGGGGAGTCAGAAATGTTAGTTTATTATTTTTTAGGGCAAACTGTTGAAAGCAAAATGGAAATAGAGGTCTCTCATTACCTTTACAGGAATATTGTTGAAACTAATATTTCAACAATATTCCATTTGGGCTGGCTGTCATAGGAGAAGCCTGGGCAAAACAGGACCACCTCTGCAGGAGGAAATCTTGATTTCTACTCGACTACTTAGTTCAGAAAGCATTTCCACCTCCAAGCTTCTCATATAAATTTAGGCTTCATTAGCTTCAGTTCAAAGTAATTTATTTCAGAGACCCATAAACATATTTAATGGCCTTCTCTTGAACTGTATTGAAATAACATTTTAATTTATAAGGTATTCAAATTTTCATTAAAATATTGTTTGTGTCCCAATTATAATTATAATAGTTTATAATCCCTTTGCCCTTAGTAACTCCATCATTCCTTGAAATTCTATCTCAATCCCTACTTCTTCCATAAAACCTTCTCCAGTAATTTCATCAAATATTAATCTTCACCTTCCTTAACAATTGGTAACATTTAACAGAGCATTAATTTAAGGTACAACTTGATTGCTTTAATGTTATGCATTTAAATTAGCAAAGCTAGTTTGTTTCAGGTCTCTCTTACACAACCTGCTTTCAGTTACAGTTCAATATTGCCATAACACAGCCAGGCTTATTTAAAATGTGGTGCAATATTACTTCTATATGCATTCATGGCACTTTACCCTTAATTTTATCCAATTTGGAACCTTATTACATGTTGCCTTTTACTGTTTTCTAATTGTGTCTTCTCTTACACAAGATTCTGTGGTTTTTGAGGACCAGAGCTATATCATAATAATAATTTATATGATCTATACGTAGCCCAGTGTGAAGCACATTATAGGGCCTCAGAAGTTAGTAACTGGATAGCTATTATGACAGAAATGCATAGTGGAAATATCAGCAAGTAGACAGGTTGGAAAGTCTGGAATGTTATCAGAACATTGCCACTCACTAGTTACATGATTTTGGACAAATCATTTAACTCTCTATTTCTTCACTTACAACATGAAGAGATTAAGCTAAGTATCTGCAGATTTATCTTCCAAGCTGATATTGAATTAAAATAAGAACTAAAGAGAACAAAGTGATGTAGCTTCACTTTTCCTAAAATAATTTTGAGGAAAAAATCAAAGCAAAATAGTTTAGAGATGCTGTACAACAGGAAAAGCACATTCATTTATTGCCACCCTTAAATAGGGCCCAAATCAAAGAATTACGTATGGATTTTTCACATTTAGCATCATTAGTTCATCTTGGAAATGGCTTTTATTCTCTTTTGAAACCTAGACTTGACTAGGTCCTTGACCTTACATGCTCCAGAGCGTCTGCACCTCTAACCTCAGGTTATGCCAAAGATATTATTGTCCAAAGTCCCTTCTGAGTAAAGAATAAAAAAAGGAAGAAACACAGACTATTATAGGCTCTCTTCTGGCCTAGATCATTCAGGACTGATTACACCCTATTTTCCTTCTTGACAAAGTATTAAAATCTATCAACGTAGGTCAATGCTGTGATGGCTTGTATGACACCCATTGAGTCCACTGTCTCTGTGCACAAGGCAGCCAATTGGTATGAGGGAGAGATATGGGACCTGTTTGGAATCTTCTTTGCTAACCACCCTGACTTAAGAAGGATCCTGACAGACTGTGGCTTTGAGGTACATCCTTTACAGAAAGACTCCCCCCTGATTATTTACGTTGAGTTACTCTATGACAACGAGGTGAAGCGGGTGATGGCCAAGCCAGGGGAGTTGGCCCAAGAGTTCTGCAAATGTTACCTGAATAGCCCGTGGGAGGCTTTCCCTGACTATTGGCAGCCTCTTGAGAGTCTCAAGCTTTAAACTGGAGACAAGACACCTGAAACCAAGTAGCTCCAGGGAACATATGTGAATCCTAGAAAGCACCTTATCTGTAATTCAGTGTCTGTGTAAATAAAGTCCTATTTAGAATAATAATTTAAAAATCAACCTATGTAGACATCCATTCCTAATACCTCAAATTAAATATATCAAATGTTTCTTTCCTCATATCTAAGATCAATCTACAGATCTAACAAAATCCCAATCACAACCTCAAAAATTACCAAGCTGACTCTAAAATTTGTATGAAAATTCGAAGACCTGAAATACCCAAAATAATCTTGAAAAAGAACAAAATAGGAGGACTCATGCTCCTTATTTTAAGACTTCCAATAAAACCACAGTAATGCAAACAGTGTACTAATGGCATGAGGCTCAACAAATAGATTGGTGAAGGAGAATAGGGAGGACAGAAGTAAACCCACACTTCTACAGTTTTTTGTTCCTCAAAAAGATGCCTAAAGTCTCTTCAGCAAAGGTACCCAAGTAACTCTAACTCCCACCCCACATCAAGTTGGATCATAAACCCAAACATAAATGTTGTGACTTAGGGGTAATCAAAAGATTCTTAGATGGGTCATAGAACACGATCACCATTCAAGAACAAAATAAAAAGTGAGACTTGATCAAAATTTAAAACTTATGTTTATCAAAAAATACCATTAAGAAAATGAATAGTCAAGCCACAGACAAGAGAAAAGATTCACAAAACATGTATCTGATTAAGACGGGTACCTAGAACTGCACGGTCCAATATGGTAGCCATTAGCTAATGTAGCTATTTCCATATAAATTCATTAAAATTAAGTCAATTAAAAATATACTTCATTTGCACTAGCCACATTTCACATTAAACATATTGGACTATACAGAAAATTCTATTGGACAGGACTGATCTAGAATGCAAAGGAATAACACAACTCATAATAAAAAGACAATTCAATTAAAAAGTAAACAAAAAGTTTGAAAAGATGTTTCATAAAAGTGAAGATACATGAATAGCCAATAACTACATGGAAAAAAACGCTCAACATCATTAGTCAGCAGGGAAATGCAAGTTAAAATTACAATGATATATCAGTCACTGCATATCTACCAGAATGCCTGAAATTTAAAGGAATGGCAAAACCAGATATTGACAAGGTTGTGGGGTAACTTGAACTTTCTTTATTAAAATGAAATTTAAAATGGTGTAATGACTTTGGAAAGTAGTCTGGCATTATACGACTTAAATACACAACTACCACACGACCCAGAAATTCCAGTCTTCGGCATTTATTTACCCAAGAAATCTAAAAACATATGTCCCACAAAGACTTGAAAACAAGTGTTCATAACAGCTTTATTCATAATAGCCCCAAATTGAAAATAGCCCAGATGTACATCAGTAGAAGAACAGATTTTTAAATTGTTATGTATTTATAAATAAAAGGCAAAGAAAAGGAACACACATGCAACAAGATAGAAAAATGTCAAAAAAAAATATGCTAGTGAAAGAAAACTAACACATGAGAAAACTATACACTCATGAGAGTATATACTGTATGATTCCATTTATGTGAAATCCTGGAACAATCAGAACTAATCCAGGGTAGAGAAAAAATTAGAACAGTGATTGCCTCTGAAGGAGGTGAGGGCAGGAATTATTTGGAACACTTTCATGAGCTTTCTGGAGTGATGGTCATGTTTCATACTGTCTTAGTGCTTTGAGTTACCCCTGCATATGTGTCAAAACTCAGCAAATATACACTTAAGATTTGCACATTTCACTGTACGTAAATTTTACATTTTAAAAACTATATTGAAATCTAGTTATTGATACACATGCTGAAGTTTTTAGGGGGAAGTATACTGATATCTTCAATTTACTTTAAAATGCATTAAAAATAAGATGGATTAACGATGGATAGAGAAATGAATAGATGGATAGATATGTGATAGAGCAAGTAGAGTAAAAGTTAATAGTGAAATCTAGGTGGTATGAATAGATTTCCCTGTAAAATTATTTCACTCTAAAATTCTTTCAGCTTTGCTATATGTTTAAATTTTTCACAGTAAAATGTTGATGACAAAAAAGATATCCCACTGGAGGTTCCTCAAAAAATTAAGAATAGAATTACCATATGACCCAGCAATATCTCTCCTGGGTATCTTCCAAAAAAATTTGAAAACATTTATCCGTAAAGACATATGTGCTCCAATGTTCATTGCAGCTTTATTTACAGTGGCCAAGACATGGAAAAAACCAAAAATGTCCTTCAATAGATGAATCGATAAAGAAGTTGTGGTATCGTAAACCCAATGGAATACTACTCAGCCATAAGAAAAGATGAAATAGTACCGTTTACGGCAACATGAATGAATCTTGAGATTATTATGCTGAACGAAATAAGTCAGACAGAAAAAGTCAAGAGCCATATGATTTCACTGATATGTGGTATATAAAACTGAAAACAACAAAAGAACAAGACAAACAATGAAGAAACAAAAACTCATAGACACAGACAATAGTTTAGTAGTTACCAAAAGGTAAGGAGGGAGGGGGACGGTAGATGAGGGTAAAGGGGACCAAATATATGGTGATGGAAAAAGAACTAAATCTGGGTGGTGGACACGCAATGTGATATATAGATGCCGTGTTACAGAATTGTACACCTGAAATCTATGTAACTTTACTAACAATTGTCACCCCAATAACTTTAATTATAAAAAAAAAATAAAGAAAGAAAAAAGATATCCCAGGATTTCCAGAGACAGAATTCCAGGGTTAAATTTCCAAAATAAAAATTGAGACGAAAATCATGAAGTCAAAATCCTATTTTCTCTTGCTCTTTTCCATAGGTTCAGCCTACAGGCTCCTGAGCTGTACTTCTCTAACTTATATTGGATAATTCCACCCCTTCAGGAATTCTGAGTGTTCTCAAAAAGAAAATACTCAGAGTCCTTGCAACTACCATTTTTACTTAAAGCTCTGTTTTTTATCTCCCGTGCAAGAGAATAGGCAAGCTCTGACTTAGAGTTCCTGGATCTTGGTAATCCCACCCAAATAAAAATGGGAATGAGAACTGACTAGTAATATTATGTCCAAAAATACAGTTAAAACAAGAGAGTCAGGAAGAAAAGAAAATTATTTAAAATAATGTAGGCAATACCATTCATTCTCTAATGAAAGGAACCACTTAACTACTCCTTGGAGAAATGGCTGACTCTAGGACTGGGCAGGAGATATATAAGGTGAGCTTGGAGCGTATTGCAGTGCCAAAAAGTAAGGAAGTGCTTTTAAAAAAAAAAACCTCAGTGATGGGTGTATGTCAAAGGGACACAGGACCCAACAGAAAGAGCTCCCAATGGCCAAAGCTAGAAAAACTTGGTTAATAAAATAAAGTACTATTAGATTATAACCCAAGGTATATAATATGCATGAGTTTACACCAATATAAATAAATGATGAATAAATAAACAAATGAGGGAGGAGATCATCTCTGAAAGAAATCCAACTAATTTAATGTAGATACTTCTCCCTCAAGGAAGTTGAGCATAACTCCCTAAACCTTAAATGTAAATAGTGACTTTCTTCCAAAGAGTACAATATGGAAAGGGTGGCGGGAACAAACTTTACAGTAGAGAAACCTGACAAACACCTCAGCCAGATGATCAAGGTCAATATCAACAGTGATAAGTCATGTTGATAGTATGTACCTTTTATATAATAAAAATTTGACTGGTCTTCATGCCTGGTTCCTGGAAAGGAAACTCTATATACTTGGAATTTCCCAAATAATAAAAGTGAGTTTGTTATCGATGAGCCCCTTGGACCATACCTGAGTTTATGCCAATAAGATAACTTAGGATGCAGGCGGGCCATGCGAGAGAGACCAACCGTGTGATTCGAGGATTGGGGCTTTGAGCCAGGTAATACCAGCCCAGCCTGACCTCCTCCATGAAAGGGAGGTGTACTAGGATTGAGTTCAATCAATCAGTCATGGCTGTGTAACGAAACCCCACCATAAAGGAGGAAGAGAGGGAGCAGTTACCAAAACCCAAAAGGAAATTGTGAGGAAGTCACTTTGAAAGAAACAATGGCCTTTGTTTGAGGAGCACTGGAATGGAGTTGGGGTGATAAATACCTTAATCTCCTTCATTCTCCACCCTCAGACCTCCTATCCGCTCCTCACCGCCCAAACCGAACAAGAAGCCAGTGAGTATGGAAGCCATACATGTGGTCCATACAGGTGAGACGCCTGGGACAGAGAGCTGGTAAATGGTGGGACTAGAGGGACAAACAGAAGGTATCTGGCACAGAGTTGAAGTGTGATAGTGTAAAAGAGCTAAATCCTCATTTACCACAATAAGTCAGTTTTTAAAAGTGATAAATCCAAACATCGTTGTCTATGGATATTATTCAGCTGTACAAAAGTAAATGCCACACGAAACAGCTGGTAATGAACATTTCTGAAGACGGTAACTACATGAGAAAAGTGCAGGGGTAGAAAAGTTCAAGGATTATTCAAAGAACAACTAGCCCAGTTTGTTTGTACCATAAGGAATCTTATATGGAAAAACGGGAAATAAAACTGAAGCGACAGATTTGGGTCATATTGTGGCAGTTCCAAATGCCAAGCTGAGGATTCTGTATTTAAACAGTGTTGAGAGCCTCAAGTTAAGGGAGTTACATAATGAGAGCTCCAAGAAAGACTGGTCTGGTAGTGATATGTAGGGTTAATTAAAGCAACAAAAACCTAGATAACATGAGACTAAGTAGATTCTATTTCACAGTCCCAGTTCAAGTTTTCAAGTGTCAAATTTATAATGGTAGCAGTGAGAATGGAAAGGATGGCATTAACGTAAAAGATACTTGGAAAACCTTTGAAAGGACTTGTTTACTAAATGGATATACGAACATAGGGAAAAGTCAAACATAACTCCAATGTTTGAGTCTGGATAAGCTGGAAAATAGTATTGCTAATAGAAAGGGCATTAATCCAGGACAGGAGCAAGGTTGGGGTAAAAATTCATTCAACACGTGAACTGAATTCTCACACATGCCAGGCACTATTGTAGGCAATGCGGTAAACAAAATATGTAAAAGTTCCTGCCCTCACAGAGCTTGTATTCTGATGGAGGAAGACAAACAGTGGATAAAATAAGTGTTATGAAGGCTAGAGGTCCTATGAAGAAATCCAAAGCAGAAAATTGCAACTGCAATGTGTTGATGTTGAAAATGAGTTACTCTTTACTAATTTTTTAGAACCTACTATGTGCCAGGCGCTCTACTTAATGCTAGGGATACAATGGAGAGTTCCTCATGGGTTTTGCAGTTTATTAAGGCAGGAAATATAAACCTTTGTCAAAATTAACTACTGTGAATCTGTCTTAGATGTCACATCACACCCCTGGCCTCTATAATGCCAGGACTCATGTGAAGACAATGAAGTTTTCTAAGGTTCTGCAAGCCGGGTCTATCTCTCCTGCTACCCCGAGGCCGTGGATACTGAGAGCGAATGGTAACAGCTACTGACAACAGATAATACATGCAGAAATGAATCAGGTGAAATCATGAGCATGGGTGGGCAAGAGATGAGCCAAGAACACGAAAAATGTCTACACCTTCGGGACAAACAAGAAGAAATGGAGCCAGCCAAGGAAATGGGAATATTGTGAGGAGAACTAGGAAAAGCAATCGATACTATGCCACAGAAAGCAAGGAAGGACAGAGGAAAGGATCAGCAGTAGACACTGGTGAGCCATTGGATTTAGAGACAAAGAAATCGTTGGTCTCTAAGAAGGTCATTTCAATGAAGTGGTGGAGTTTAAAGGCAGAGGACAAGAGGATAATTGAGTGAGTGTGGGGTAGAGAAGTAGCAACAATTTGTGTCTCCTGGAAGGACAAGAAACTGGCACCATCTCTGTCTCTCCTCAAATAACCTTGGCTAGGCAGGGGAAAAGGCCCCCCTCCATCCAGGGAGGCCATCTCCTCCATATTGTAGGGTGACCCGTTCTCCCAGTACACTCAAGATTTTCCCATATTTGCACCAAAAATCCCACATGTGGGGAAGTCTCTCAGTCCTGGGTAAACTTGTACTGCTAGCATCTGATGTTCATATAGGTGTGGCACTTTGATCAGGTTTTACATACCTGCTGGTGATGATTGTTTTAAACTATTTTATTGTGGCATAATTTACATACCATTAAATTTACCAGTTCTAGTGATCATTTAAAGCAAGCCTCAACCCAGCATCTACATTAAAATCAACTGGGGAGATTTTAAAGAATACCAGTGACGGACCCCCCACTCCCAGGGATGCCTGGGGCCCACGTGTTAATTTTTTAAAAGCAACCCAGTTGATTCTAATGTGTATCCAGGATTAAGAACCACTGGTTTAAAGAACCACACACAGTATCAATACTTCTCCAAGTTTTCAAGAAGGAGAAGTGAAGTAAGCACTGCAATGGGTATGATAATTTAGGCTTCTTAAAATGAGTAAGTGTTTGCAAAAAAAAGGAAAAAAAGAATATTTCAAGTATTTTATGTTTTGCAGTCTAGTGCCAAATTTGAGAACTTAGATGGATTTTTCATTTAATCAAAATGCAGTGTAGTAATTATCTTGCTAGGAAAATCATAATGTATGTCTACATTTTGCATGAAATCCTGCTTCTGATTACACTACAGTCCTACAAAATAAGAAAGTATAATTTTTAATTTTATACAGATGAATAAATGTTTCCTTTGGATGTGTAAAAGGGAATGTTTCCAGATTCAAATCTTTAGTCAGCATTCCAACAGCCTTTACATGAGAAAATATCATTGATTTACATGTAAAATGAGATTGTCTTTTCTGTAAATGCATTATTCTCTGACTTGAAATCAATTAAAGATACCTTGCTATATCCACAGGAGACTCCCTAACCAATCAATGCTAATTCCAAACAAAAATGTTTTAGCATTTTAAAATTTTATTCACTAAGGCACTGGATTGATTCATAATGAACAGGACTGGCATCCAAAAAGAGTACATTACTTGAAATTATTATTATATATACCCATTACTACTTATAAGTGAAAAAAAGACCCTATCTAAAAGCTATTTTGTGATTAATAATAATACAGTGTTTATGAGTCAGTTTCCAATTTCAGTGAGCAAGAAATATAACTTAGTTTCTTTTTCTACAACTGAACTCAGTCTCTAGTTTGAACCTCATTCTGCCAGCATACAGCACGGCATAGTCAGGCTCTGTTCTTAGATTCCTCAGTCATGGGTTTTATTGTTTCCTTGGGGCTTTGTCCTAAAGGCAGAGCACAGAACTTCAATACAAGTCTCACCAACATCTCTTTTTCCATTGCTTCCTCGCTGTCTCTCTTCTTCCAAGGCACCCATGATAAAGAGCATCTATGAAAATCTCACAGCTAACATCGTACTTAATAGTGAAAGACATAATGCTTTTTCCCTAAGATCAGCAGCAAGAGAAAGATGTCCATTCTTGCTGCTACTATTGAACACTGTCCCGGAGGTTCCAGTCAGGGCAAGTAGCCAAGAAAATGAAATAAAAAGTATCCAGATTGAAAAGGAAAAAGTAAAACAGTCTGTATTTGCAGATGATGTGATCTCGTATATAGAAAATCCTAACAAATCTGTTAAAAACTATTAGAACTAAAATAAAATAATTCATTAGATCACAGGATACAGAAATCAATTTTATTTCTCCACACTAGCAATAAACAAAACAATAATGAAATTAAGAAAACAATTTCATTTTCAATAGCATAAAAAAGAATAAAATATTTAGGAATAAGTATAATTAAAGAATTATAAGACTTGTACTCTGAAAACTATAAAATATTGTTGAAAGAAATTAAAGATCTAAATAAATGGAAAGACATCCTATCTTCATATATCAGAAGCCTTATTGTTAAGATGGCAATACACCCCAAATTAATTTACAGATTAAATGCAATTCCTGCCAAAATCCTAGCTGGTTCTTTGCAGAAATTGACAAACTGATCCTAAAATTTATATGGAAATACAAGGGACCCAGAATAGCCAAAACTATCTTGAAAGAGAAGAACAAAGTTGGAGGACTTTCACTTCTCAATTCAAAATTTACTATAAAGCTACAGTAATCAAGACAGTGTGGTACTGGAGTGAGAATACAAATGCAGATCAATGAAACAGAACTGAGAGTCCAAAAATAAGCCCTCATATTTATGGGCAATTTAGCAAAAGTGCCAAAGCTATTTCATGGGGTAAAGAAAAGTCTTCCCAACCAATGGTTCTGAGATAACATGACGTTCCCATGCGAAAAAATGAAGTTGTACCCCTACCTCATACCATTTTTTTAATTAATTTAAAATGGATCAGAGACCTAACTGTAATAGCTAAAACTATACACCTCTGACAAGAAAATATAGGAGAAAATTGTGACCTTGAGTTATGCAAAGCCTTTTAAATCATGACGCTATAAGAACAGGCAACAAACGAAAAAAAGAGATAAATTCATCAAAATTACAAACTTTTATGCTTCAAAGAACACCAACAAAAAAAATGAAAAGACAAACCACAGAATGGAAAGATATTTTGCAAATAATATACCTGATGAGGAGCTATATATAGAATATATAAAGAACTCTTACAACTCAATAGTGAAAAGACAAATAACCCGTTGTAAAACGGGCAAAGGGAAAAACAGAAACTCATTCATTGCTAGTGGGAAAGCAAAATGGTACAGCCACTTTGGGAGACAGGTTGGCATTTTCTTACAAAATTAAACACACTCTTTCCATGATCCATCAATTGCACTCCTTGGTATTTATCTAAATGAGTTGAAATACATGTCCACACAAAAACATGCACCTGAATTGTTTCTTTTTTTAATTTTTTGCTTTTTTAAGGCTTCTATTGAGAAATAATTACAAAACTTGAAAAGACAATACAAAGAGATGGGTCCCTTGAACATTTCACCCAGATTACCCACTGACTCTATTTTACATAACTACAAAACAATATCAAACTCAGGAATTTGACATTGGAACAATGTTTCTGTGCATAGTTTTAGTTATAAAACTATTCCATTACCACAAAGATCTCCCTCATGTTACCCTTTTTAGACACACCACTATCACGGCCCCCCAAGATTTTTAACCGCTGACAACCCCAGTCTATTTTCCATCTCTATAAAAATTCAGCAGGATGCCCTTAAGGTCCATCCATGTTCATGTGTCAATAGTTTATTTCTTTTCATTGCTAAGGAGTATTCCATGATATAGATGGGCCACAGTTTGTTTAGCCAGCCAACTATTAAGGCATACTTTGATTGTGTCCAGTTTGGGGCTGTTACAAATTAAGTCGCTGTGAGCAATCATGTATAAATTTTTGTGTGAACATTAGGTTTTAATTTCTCTGGGACAAATGTCCAGGAGTACAATTGCTGGGACACATGGTAAATGCATGTGCATCTTTTTTTTTATAAACTGCCAAATAATTATTGAAAATGGCTGTACCATTTTCATTCAGTGGGTAATAATGTATGTCTGACCTCGTCTCTCCACACTCTTATCAGTACTTTAGATGTTTGGGTTTTTTAAATAATTTTTTTTATTTTTCAATGACAATCGGCATACAATATTATATTAGTTTCAGGTGTACAACACAATAATTAAATTTTATATACCTTATGAAGTGATCACCCTGACAATATTATTGATAATATTCCTTATGCTATATTTTACATCCCCATGACTATTTTTTTAACTACCAATTTGTACCTCTAGCCTACAGAACTGTGAGAAAATTAAATTTCTGTTGTTTAAACCACCCAGTCTGGTATTTTATAAGGGCAACTCTAGCACACTAATACACTTTCCTTCCTTATGAGCTTCTCCAAAGGAGAGTCCCTGTCATGTTCAACTTTGCATCCTTCACAAAGCTTTGAACATTAAAGGAAATTTTTAAATGTTTTTCTTGTTATTATTGTTCCAAGTTTTGCTTCAAATATCCTCACCCAGATATAGACGATGAGGCCCTGCAAAACCAAAAACCAACAGCAACATAATCAATTTTACATAATTTTGTATAATATTCTTCTATGTGTTAGGTGTCTGATATACAAAGAAAAATAAGACTATCCTTACCCTCAAGGAATTTATTTCTAGTAATCTAGAAAGACATGTAAACCAATAATTGCAATAGATTATAATTGCAACCAATAATTGCTAGATTAATTCCAGTGATGGAGTTGGGGAAACGGGGAAATCACACATTAGCAGATATTTAAAGGCTACTTTTGCTCATAAAACTATCTTTACTCATTGGTTTCACCAGAGAAGCACGTGTCTTACCATCTCTAAGTGTATATGTGGGTCAGTGGGAGCACGCCAGCCTGTTCTGCTGTAGATCTTGCCATTCCAGGTTGACTTAACAATGGTCCCACTAAAAGTAGTCCGTCTAGCACTACGTAGATGCCCAAGTGTTTGGGCCATATTTCATGAGGACAAGAATAACTCTTTTCTGGCTACAACAGCTCAAGTGGTGTCACCTAGTGTCTGTAAATCCACCATTGTAACATAGTGGCAAGATCAATTTAAAAAGATAACTGTGGGGTGGCCAGATGGCTCCGTTGGTTAGAGTGCAAGCTCTGAACAACAGGGTTGCCAGTTCGATTTCCACATGGGCCAGTGAGCTGCACCCTCCGCAACTAGATTGAAGGACAACGACTTGGAGCTGATGGGCCCTGGAAAGACACACCGTTCCCCAATATAGAAAAATTTTCTTTAAAAAATAAAGGAAGGAAGGAAGCTGAACATAATAATGTATTTAAAAAAAAGACAACTGCCATATAGAGGAAACACTGATGGTTGCTAGTTGGGAGGGGGAGGGGGATGAGCGAGAAGGTGAGGGCATTAGAAAGCACAAATTTGTAGCCACAATATTGCCACAGGGATATGAAAGACAGTTTGGGGAATATAATCAATAATGTTGTAAAGATTTTTGTAGGGTGTCAGATGGGCACTTGTCTTATTAGGGAAACCACTTCATGGACAGCATAGGTGCCCGACCACTGGAGGGTACACTTGAAGCTGAAGCTGAATAATAATAAATGTCAACTATAATTTAATATATATATAGTCATGGGATGTAGGGTACAGCATAGGGAATAGAGTCAGTGGAATTGTAACAGCTATATACAATGTCAGAGGGGTAGTAGATTGGGGGCGGGGGGTTATCAGTTTGTGAGGGGTGTAAATGTCTAACTATTACATTGTTTTGTACACTAAAACTAACAATAAAAAAAAGTAAGAAAGAAAATTTAAAAAAAAAAACAAACCGACAGCTGCCTTCCTGTTTAAGGTTTTGTTAGCTCAGCAGGAAGGTATGTTATGAAGGCCAGAGAACCCTGAGGCTTGATGCTGTTGCTTTGTTCTTTCTATGTTTCTGCAGTTGTGTGTTTGGGTGATTTGGTAAAGGAATGGTTAGGCCAGAGTAGTTGTCACCCCAATAGAGAAGCATCGTTGAAGACTTGAGTTTGCTACTAGCTAAATAGCATGTTGTAGCCATCTATAAAACGAGAGGGTTGAGCAAGGTCATCTCAAAGGTCCCTTTCAGAATTCTATGTTTCTGTAATCAATAGCCTGACTTTTTCAAATGTGAAAAAGCCTCAAGAAACCTTTAATATAAGCTACTAGCTTGTTCATGCGCACTTACAATTAATTCATTCAGGATTATATTACATAATAGTAGTAGTTGTACATGATCTTAAAAACTGATTTATTCTTGAAATTCATTTTATTTCTGTTGCCCTTTGAATATTTTTAATGTTCCATTTTAAAGTTCCTCAGGCTATATAGTTCAATATAATATACTACATTAATCCAATATCTAAATATGTCACTGAGGAAAAAATGTATTTTTATCAATTCCAATAATGACGCTCCTACATAAAAATGCTGGATTTTTAAAGGAAATTTTCCTTGGGGAAAAAAATGTTTGGTTTCTACTAGAAAGTAAATTACTTTGAAAACTAATAATTGAGGTATTCTTAAGATGGTAAATGCTTCCTTTCTTGAATGAGAATTACAATTCAGTGTTCATTTTATTATAACAAAATATCAGCTGAATTTCTTAATGTCAGCGAGTTTCTCCTAATGCTCTTAATTTTCACTGAAACTCAGGCCCTTACAACTGAGTGGAAATCTCACTAATTTCATGGTAAATTAATATATAAGTCAGATAAACTGTATTGATTTCAAAATGGAAATGAAGATAGATGGTTTTCATTCATGGACCTCCTCTACGAAATCTGACATTAATGTGCCCCTTCCTTCCCTCCTTCTTTCCTTCCTTTCTTTAGCCCTCATTGCCTTCTCTCTCTAGCTCTCTTTTTTCTCCTTCCTTTCACAGATTCTTACTAAATAAATATAAAACTTATTTAGCTGTGACCCATGTAGTTCTATCCCAGAATTGTGTTATCAAATGAACACAATCTAAAAACAAAAAGCAGTTCAAAAAATAAGGCAAGTCCTTTACTTATGTTGTTCAAATACCGAGAACACACACACCTTAAAATTCCCTGTATTCTCTCCCACCCACTGTCCTCATACATCCCAAGTAGTCTCTCACTTCTGTTTGTACAAACCCCTAGAAAACTTTGTACCCAACTCTAGCCCTCTTGTTCTTTTCTCATGCTCCTTTTGGTTTTAAGTTTTGTCATAAAAATTCAAAAGAACTAGGACAGAGGAAAGGCTGGTAGTACATGTATTAGCAATTTCTGTTCAACTACCCCTTCCAAGTATTTTATAAGGTATATGAAAAAACGCAGACCCTAACTTTAAAAGTCTGTAATCAAATGTGTATACTCAACATCTGTTTTGCATCTAGATAAGTCAAGTTCTATGCAAAGCACCATGGATACAAAGATTAATAAGCAAGTGTCTGCCCTAGGGAAGTTGACAGCGCATGTGGAAGTGGCCACATGGACAGATAACTATAATGCAATATGATAAATGCTAAAATAAACTTTACACAGAAAATACTATGGGAACTTGACAGAGCTAATTTAAAAATGACTCACTGTCCAGTACTCTTAGTTAATGATATTAGCTTTTTCCTTGTTATAGACACTCCCATCTTGAATTGAAAACAATTCATCATTGTTTTCTCACTGTCCCTGTCTCTGTGCGTACCTACCTCCCAGAGTTTTGCAGCTTTATTTCTATTTCTAATAATATTATCCCAATATGTGGTGGCCTGGGGTAGGGATGGTGAGAGAGAGTACTGGGGGGAAAAAAACTGGCCTTTATCTTTCAGAGGAAAGAAATTTTGAAACTGTCAGAAACATGATAGAGTTGTCAGAACTACATGGATTCAGCTTTATGAACTATGAAACATGTGGTCTGGTTTTCTGTTGTGTTCCATATTCATATGATAATCACAAAATTTTTAAATATTTTTTAAAAGATTAAAAACCAAAAGCCCACCACTATGTCCAAGTAATCTGTGTTTTTCCTGACAGTTTTACTCACATTCTTCCAATGTCCATCAGATCCCACATCTGACTCCTGCAACATCTTCCTAAGTGGGCTCTGCTCCAGTTTCTCCCAATTCAAATCTATCTAATCTACTTCTAGATTAATTATCCTAAATACTGGTCATGTCCCTCCATTTAAAACACTGCAACAACTCCCTAATGTCTGTAGGATAAAGTTAAAACTCTTTAGCTTCACATAAAGATTCTTGAAAATTTGGCCCCAAGCTATCATCTTTTTTCTTTTTTACCCCCAAGTCAACCATGTGCTCCAGTAAACTCATATCGTCAGCCTTTCCAAGAAACACCTACTAATTTATCTGCCTGGCAACCCTTTTGGTGAGAACTGCTCCTCCTCTCTTCCGACAACATGGTTCTTACACGGTAACTCTGATTACCATTGGTGATTGATCCAAAGGTGGTATCTAACCTAAGCTGACCCAATGAGTCCCTTCCCCAAGGAATTTAGAATGGAAACTAAGATAGTACAGGCTCACTGTGGCTGTCATTTACTGCCATGTAGACCAGAAAGAAGAAAGAGCTGATCTGCACTAAGAGATAGATATGCAGAGGAGAACAAAGAGGTAGAAAAAAAGAAAGGACTATAACATTGATCCATTCTGTTTACCTGACCCAGCTGCATCCTACTCTTGGGGCCCAATAGTCACTTATGTATTCATAATAATAAATTACCCCCTTTGCATAGGTTATCTTAAATGAATTCTGTTACTTACATACCAAAAAGGTTGTTATTACTCTAATCACATTTGCATTTCAGAGAATTCACTCTGCCCACAATGCAGAAGGAGGAAGGGCTTAATAAGAGAAGAGAAAAGAGGCAATGAGACCAGTCAGGAGCCATTGGAAAGTTCCAGGAACAAGATTTAGTGATAACAGGATGTGGAAGGTGAGCAAGGATGGTGGGAATTGAGGATGACCTGAAGGCAGTATGACGGGGTGGAGAGTGGAACAGAGAATACTAAAGAATTGGGGGGATGAAAATGAGCTTATGTGGAAGCAACTAACACCATTCCTAGGCCATAGTAGGTGCTCCAAACATGTCAGTGTCCTTGGTTCCCCCTCTTCCCTTATGTTTTGTTTCCCCTGTTAGGCTATAACAGCTCCTATAGGGCAGGAATTATAAAATATACTTCTCCATTGCCCTTACAGTGACTACGCAAGTCCTGGCACATTGTAGACACTCAGTAAATATTTGTTGATTTTATTTTGATTTTATGCAATACCATTTTGTTTTGATTGCTTATAATAATATATCTTATGAAAGTAAATACTCAGAATAATGTTGTGTAGACCTGCTTTTTTAGACAAAGAATTGAAAGAATGCTTTTCTCACTATAATCTTCTTTGATTTTGGAGTGGTCTTGAAAAAGACTGAATTCTAATAGAGGATAATTTTCTTTTCAATGGGTAAGAAATAAATAAAATCCAGACCCCAAAAGAATAAATAAATAAAGCTTTTCATTTATAAATAAGTACAAATCTGAGACTGCTCAGTAAACATCAATGCACAATACTTAAAAACAAATCTGAAAGGTGAATACAAAGCCTGACTCCTAACATAAACACAAGCTACTCAAAGCCAAGGACTTAGAATTTGAAAGAGCTCTTGTTGTTGAATCTCAACCCCTATCTCAAATATAATTATAAAACTCTTTGGAAATTAATTCTTTCTTAATTCTCTATGCAAAAAATTATTCTTAGGATTTCTGATCAAGATGGCAGACTAGGTAAATACGCTTACCTCCTCTCATGAGCACATCAAAATTACAACTAAACTATAGAACAACCATCACTGAGAATCGCCTGAAGTCTGGCTGAGCTGAAGTTCTATGACTAAAGACAAACAGAAGAAATAACCTCAAGACTTGGAGGAGAGGCAGAGACATGCAACTGGTTTTTAATGGTCACCTTTGTGCGAACATTGAAAATCAGGAGGTATATCTTGGCTGCTGAGGTGCCCCCCCTCCAAAGAAGCAAAGGGTCCCAGTGCCACACCAGGCTCTCCAGCCCAGGGTTCCAGTGCCAAGGAAAGAGTCTCCATAAATTCTGGCTATGAAAGTAGTGGAAATTGTGGCTGGGTGAGACAAGAGTGGCTGACACCTCCTGCACTCCTCTTAAAGGGCCTGCACATGGATTTACTCACTGATGGACTCACTTGCTCTGAGTTCCAGTGCTGAGGTAGCAGATAAAAAAGTGCCAGGGACATACCGGGAGGAACTGAAGTGTCTGGGTGAGAGATGGAGGGGCAGCTTTCTCCTGGACAGAGGAGCTGACCGAAACCATTGTTTCTTTGTTGAGCCCTGCCCCCTCCTGGTGTACAGACACAGGTCTCCATCATATCTGAGTTTCCATCCACCTGGCTAATACCCATTTATTTGCCCTGCCCTGGGATTCCCTGAGATCCCACCCAACTTTCAGTTACACTCAAGCCACTTCCAGTGGCTTTCCCATGCAAATCACCTGTCTTAGCTCATGCTGCAGAGTTTCCTAAGATCTCTCAGAGGTTCACAAAACCCAAACAAGCAGCATCTGGCTTCAACGTGTCCCATACTTTTGGCTGAGTAACCCCAAGCCCAGCCCTACTGGCAGCTGCCCTTGGTTCATGGCTTGGCCTCTCAAGGTAACTCCAAGCCCAGCACAGGTGGTGGCCATCTGTGGATTGGATTGTGGTTCATACCAGATGGCCCGGGGCAGAGCACAGGCTACAGCTGAACTTGGCAGGGCTCTTCCTAGGTGGCCCCGGGGCTGGCAGGAAGTGGCCAGTTTTGGACAAAGCCAAAGCTTCACCAGGCCACCTCCAAGGACAACACACCCAAAGGCCAGACTAGGCAACCACCAGAGCCCTGCTAATCCTGCTCTGCAGGGTTAGCCTCTGTACTACAGCCCCTCCACTATAGTCACAGCCAGTCCCCATAACCAATTATCCCCAGGGTCATTCTCTCCCACTGATGTGCAAACAGCAACCAAGGCTCAATACAACAGGAAGGTACACAGAACCCATACAAGGGACACACCTAGAGCACCCAGCTCTGGAGACTAGCGAGACTGTGCCACTGAGCCCCACAGAACACCTACTACATAAGGCCACTCTACTAAGACCGGGAGATACAACAGCCCTACCTTATACATAAAAAAAAAAACACAGGGAGGCAACCAAAATGAGGAAACAAAGAAACAAGTTCCAAATGGAAGAATAGAACAAAGCTCCAGGAAAAGAACTAAACAAAATAGAGACAAGCAATCTACCAGAGGCAGAGTTCAAAACACTGGTTATAGGGATGCTCAATGCTCTCAGCGAGAACTTTAACAAAGAAATAGGAACCATAAAAATGGAGATAGAAAACATCTTTAGAAAAGAACCAGTCAGAAATAAAGAATACAATACCTGAAATAAAGAGTACATTAAAGGGAATCAACAGATGAAGCAGAGGATCAAATCAGCAATTTGGAAGAGAAGGTAGCAGAAAACACCCAATCAGAACAGCAAAAAGAAAGAAAAAAAAATGGAATAGTTTAAGGGGTCTCTGGAACAACAGCAAGTGTACCAACATTCACATCATAGAGGTACTGGAAGGAGAGAGAGAGAGAGAGAAGAAGGAATTGAAAACTAATTTGAAGAAATAATGACAGAAAACTCCCCAAACCTGGCAAAGGAAATGATATACAAGCCCAGGAAGCACAGAGAGTCCTAAACAAGATTAAACCCAAAGAGGCCCACACCAAGATATAGCATAATCAAAATGCCAAAGGTTAAAGGTAAAGAGAGAATCTTAAAAGCAGCAAGAGAAAAGCAGTTAGTTACCTACAAGGGAGCCCCCATAAGACCGTCAGCTGATTTCTCAACAGAAACTTTGCAGGCCAGAAGGGACTGGCACGAAATAGTCAAAATGGAGGAAAAGCAAGGACCTACAACCCAGAATACTCTACCCAGCAAGGCTATCATTTAGAATCAAAGGACAGATAAAGAGCTTTCCAGACAAGAAAAAGCTAAAGGAGTTCATCACCACTAAAACCAGCATTACAAGGAGTCTTAGAGGGATTTCTTTAAGATGGAAAAAAAAGATAAAATATGTGACTAATAAAATGACAACATGAATAATAAAATGACAATAATAAATATCTATCAATAATTACTTTTAATTTAAATAGATTAAATGCTCCAATCAAAAGATAGGTGGCTGGGCCGGCCCGGTGGCTCAGGCGGTTAGAGCGCCGTGCTCCTAACTCCGAAGGCTGCCGGTTCCATTCCCACATGGGCCAGTAGGCACTCAACCACAAGGCTGCCAGTTTGGTTCCTCGAGTCCCGTAAGGGATGGTGGGCAGCATCCCCTGCAACTAAGGTTGAACACAGCACCTTGAGCTGAGCTGCCGCTGAGCTCCCGGATGGTTCAATTGGTTGGAGCACGTCCTCTCAACCACAAGGATGCCGGTTTGACTCCCACAAGGGATGGTGGGTGAAACTAGCAACGGCAACTGGACCTGGAGCTGAGCTGCGCCCTCCACAACTAAGACTGAAAGGACAACAACTTGAAGCGGAATGGCACCCTCCACAACTAATATTGAAAGGACAACAAATTGACTTGGAAAAAAGTCCTGGAAGTACACACTATTTCCCAATAAAGTCCTGTTCCCCTTGCCCAATAAAATCTTTAAAAAAAAAGAAAGAAGAAAAAAAGATAGGTGGCTGAATGGATAAATAAAAAATTTTAAAAAACCCAAAACCCTTAGATATGCTCACTTCAGAACAAAAGACACACACACAGACTGAAAGTAAAGGGGTAAGAAAAATATATTTCGTGAAAATGAAAATGAAAAAAAAAATTTAAAAATCTGGGGTAGCAATACTTATACCAGACAAAATAGACTTTAAAATAAAGGCTATAACAAGAGACAAAGAAAGACCCAGTAATCCCACTTCTGGGTATTTATTCAAAGAAACCCAAGGGGATGTGTGTATCCATATGTTCATGCAGCAATATTTACAATAGCCAAGATATTGAGGCAACTTGGGTGTCCATCAATGGATGAATGGATAAAGAGTAGTTGGTACATATATACAATGGAATACTGCTCAGCCATGGAAGGTACTGGGTTCTTGCCATCTGTGGCGGCGTGGATGGACCTGGAAGGTATTGCGCTGAATGGAGTATGTCAGACAGAGAAAGACAGTTGCAATGTGATTTCGCTTATATGTGAAATCTAAAGAACAAAATAAACAAACAAACAAAACAGAAACAAACTCATAGATTCAGAGAACATTTTGAGAGGAGTGGAGGTTGGGGTGTGTGAAAAAGGGGAAGAGATTAAGAAGCACAAATTCGTTGTTACACGGTAGCCATGGGGATGTCAAGTATAACATAAGGAATATAGTCAGTAATATTGTAATAACTCTGTATGGTGTCAGATGGGTACTACATTTATCCAGGTGATGGGAGAAGGGTTGGGGGACAAGATGAAAAAGGTGAAGGTATTAAGAAGTCCAAATTGGTAGGTACAAAATAGTAATGGGAATGTAAATTAAAGCATAGGGAATATAGTCAATAATATGGTAATAACTATGTATAGTGCCAGGTGGGTACTAGCCTAGTCAAGGGAATCACTTCTTAAATTGTACAAATGTCTAACCACTATGCTGTACACCTGAAATTAATATAAAATAATATTGAATGTCAACTGCAATTGAAAAATTTTAAAAGTGGGGGGGCAAAGGTAAAGGGGAATAAGAGGTCCAAATTTCCAGGTATAAAACAAGTCATGGGCATGTAACATACGGCATGGGGATCCTACTGGGCTGTATCACAATTATTGTGATATCATGATAGCATAGTATGGTGTCAGACGGTTGCTGGACTTATCATGGTGAGCACTTCTTTAGTATATAAATGTTGAATAACTATGGTGTATACCTGAATAATCTTTTTAAAAGATTATTCTTGCTATTCAACATATATTATCTCAATATATGTTTTTATCTATATATAAAATATATTATTTGCATATAATGTATATTTCTATATAAAATCTAATATCTATTATTTGTAGAGAGAGAGTGTGCAAATGTGGCAAACATATTCAAATTAAATATTTTAAACTCATCTTAACTAATTCCACTGCCATAGAGATGTACAATCAACCCAAGAGAGTCATGACTGGACAGCTTTTATTAACCTTGACTGAAGAGGAGATATTTAGTCATGGTCCATGCATAACTGATATTTGTGGCCAATATACCTGTGCAGACTCCTGGGCATTGATGGAAGAGGACGCAACCTGAAAAAAAACTCTCTAATGGGAACTGTAGGCTCCCCTATATAGAATGTGATCTGAGAGGTAATGAAATGCCCAACTACCACAGTGCTCAAAATTCCACCAGTAGGGGCATTCTTTTGAGTTAAAGAGACTATCTCTAGGAGACTTCTGTTAAAATGCCTGGATTCAGTAAATGTGATAAAGCATTGACCTACTAATACTATAAACACATTGTCGTGATTGCTTTGTTTTAATACTAGCTTCCTAACACCTAACAGAGAACCACAGTTAGGCTCTTTGGCCCCCCGCTTTCAACCTCATTTCTTGCCATTCTCCTCTACCCAGCAGACTTCACACCACATACATGACTGGTACATTTTCAATGCTTGAGGTTTCAAATTAAATGAGATCTCTCAGAAGAGCCTTCCCTCACTACTCTGACAAAAGTAGGATCCTACTCAGGAAGAGCTTTCTTCAGAGCACTACTAACAATATGTTATTCTTTTTCATTTACTTGTTTGTTATCTGTCTCCCCTTAGAAGCTTGAAGGCAAGAACCTTGAGTATATTATTCTCCATTGTAATCCCAGCTCCTAAATCAAGCACATAGTATCAAGCACATAGAAAAGGCTCAATAAATATTTGTTACGTGAGTGAATAAACAATAAAGTAATATAACATTTCTGAAAGACGGCTTGGCTATGAGTATCAAAAGACCTTAAAATATTGATACAGAGTGGTCAAATAATTCTGCTAGGAACATATCTTATGGAAATAATTGGAAATGTACGGATTTATACACAGAATTTTCATCGCAGACTTGTTTATAAAAGGAAAAACTGGATCTGAATGTCCAAAAATAAGAAAAGTATTAAATCAGTGACATTTTAAAAGAATACTTAATGCCATGATAAAATGTTAAACGGGAAAAGCAAGATAAAAGAGTTTATAGAGTATGATCCCAGTTTTGCAAAAAGGAGCAGAGTATATATGCATTGAAAACAATTGTTCTATGTATCAATGTGCCAAAATATTGATGGTGTTCATCTATATGTGATAGATAAGTGATTTTTATTATTAATGATATTCTGTATTTTTTTTAATCCTCTACAGTGAATATATATTACTTTTATTCATGGATAAAAACAATACAAGTTTAAATCTAAATAAGCACCTAATGTGTGAAATGCACTCTACTAATTACTGAAGGATTCAACACTTTGGAGTGGTCAACTCTTTTCCCACTCTCCAGAGGTTCGTACTTTATGACCTAAGTAAATGTATTTACAAACCCAGATGGGAGCTGGAAGTAGGAGTCATCAGCAAGTCAAGAGGAAGATGGATGAAGACATAAAAACGATGAGGTGGGGTGAGGCAAGATGTGGCTCCACAAAGGAGAAGAAGGGAAGCAAATAGGGATATGAAGGGACCCCAAAGATACACTTCAGCTGCTTTCATCTTTTCAACAAAGCTTTTCTGAGTGCCCACTGGGCCAGGTATTTGGCTATGCCATTGTCTCCAAGATAAATAAAACATGGTTGCAGCTTGCCCAGAAATTACAGTAGAGCAAGCAAGAAAACCAGTTATATTAGAGCTCGATCATATGATTATGTACAAGATGTTCTGAGAATATAGACAAGAATGGGAGTGGTGAGAAAACACTTGCAAGAGAACACAAACTCATGCTAACTCCCAAAGAACAAAATACAGAATTCCAGACAGCTGAGACAAAACATAAGCAAGGTACAAAAGCATGAAATCTGACGGCTATTAGGATGCTTTAAGCTGCGTGTAGCCCTAATTAGGATGCCAGGTATCTGTTGGAAGTTAAATGTCACTTGCTCTGGGCTCCCTGTAAAATGCAGTTGCCTACATTGACGTGATTGAAGTCCCTCCGCAGGGTGCTTCTGGGTCCCTTCACAATAATTGTGTGTCCCTCCGAGTGACGTCCACATTTTCTGGAATGTCCACCGTCCGATTGCTGAGAATGGTCTTCATCCTCAACGTAGAACTCAGTCTTCCTTGGAAAGAAAAAGAAGTGGCTCCTGGTTGACAAACGGTGGGGAAATAGAGGAACTAGCGACTGCTCGCACTATCTGTAGTCACGGACAGAGCATGATGAAGGGTGTTACATTGGGCTTCCCTTACAAGATGAGGTCTGCGTATGCTCACTTCCCCATCGACGTCGGTATTGAGGAGAATTGTTTTCTTGTTGAAATCTGAAATTACGTGGGTGGAAAGTACATCCGCGGTGTTCAGACGAGGTCAGATGTTGCTCCTTGAGTATCTCAAGCCCAGAAAGATGAGTTAATTCTTAAATATTGAACTTGTATCAAAATCAGCTGCTTGGATTCAACAAGCCACAGCAGTTAAAAACAGGGATATCAGAAAATTTGGGGATGATAGCTATGTTTCTGAAAAAAGGAGCAGTTCAGCAGGCTGATGAATAAGACCTAAGTTTTCCAGCTACAGAAATACCAAGATGTCAAGTGATTCCTCAGACTTATTTGTGATATTTTAAAGATATAATAAAAGTCATGTATTGATTGGGGGGAAAAATAAAACGCAGTTGCCTAAATGACAAGTTTGCAAACGTCCCTGAAAAAGCCTTTATTGCATAAATCTAGACGTAATTAATATTTACGGATAGACCAGTATGCCTCAGGTATTTTTATCTATTTCTTTTATACTCTAAGAGATTTAAAAAAGAAAAAAGCTCTTTCTCAGCACAAATAACATATTAGGGTGCATTACTGCAGGTGGCAGATGGTCTGGAGCGGCCAGACACAGCAGCAGATCGAGAGAGCAGAGAAAAGCCTTTCTTTCATTTTTATCACCAGCCCTTTTTCTGGAAGGAAGAGGAGAATCAAGCTGATTTAATATATCGGGTACACAGTACAATCAATACATCATTTGTTTTTATGTCTCAGTCTTCCCTCTTTTGAAGGACATTTAAATTCAGTTTTGGGATTTTAATTCAGTGGGATTGTGCGGGCAAAGCTATGCATAGAGATGTCCTGGTTTCTTTCCCCTTTGCGTCATGCAATAACCTAGAACTGTCCTTAAACTGAAGCTGGGAAGTCAAGAATCAGAGAATCTGCAACCACTGCCTCTGCTCTCCAAAATCATGAGTTCTTATGTGGACCATGACGATACATGAAACGATTGCCATAAACACTAACTAAATGAATATTTGGTAAATTTAAAAAGTAATAAAATATTTATAGTCTCCCAAGAGATCCTCTAGCCAACTTCAAAAAATTTTTTTTTTAAAGTTTACTTTACTTTTAGACTTTAATCTAAAAATTAAATCCTGAATGTATTTTTACATCTTATTTTCAATAATTCAGAGTTTTAGGGAATAACCTATATGCCAATACGCCACTGTAACAGCTAATGAAGCATGCTTATGAAGTAATATATTAAAATTAATTCAGTTAGCTTCCAGAGTAAGAATTTATTATATTTTTAACCTCTCCATACTTAGTATATTACATGATTCAAGAACACCTATTGCTTGAATTTATGTCTAGCACCATTGCTACTGTTCTCACTATAGTTAGGGCCTTTATAATTTGTCTACATAGACATCTTAAAGAATATATATTTTTTATCATCTGAGGATGGCATTTCTAGATACAGAATATTAAGTTACAAGCGCAAAATTGGCATCATGTTCAAAAAAAGAGAATACTCAACTGTCCAATTTGTCAACTATAAATTTATTATGGTTGATTGTCAATGGACAATGTCTTAAAGGAGGAAATTTTCAAAAACAAGTAATATAATTAATAACCAGACAAACTCTTCAAAGAAAGATAAATTAGAATAACAGTAAAGAACATTCTATTGGTAAACTATGATTACTGATGACAGGTTGTTTTAGCGTTTCTACCATGTTATGATGTTAACACCCAACTTTTTCTTTGAGGAATTGCCCCTGCCCTATTCCAGTGATCTTGGTGGGGTTGACAATCACAGTTGTCCTGTCCCCCTCCCTCCTTGGATGAGCACATGGTACAGGCCTGATCAATCAGAGTCTTTCCCTGATATTTGAACAAAAGTGGGATATTCTCTCTTTCCATACTTTTCACTGATATTGAACCAACATAAACCTGGAGTTGCTTGTTGGACAACTTCTCCAGTTGCACGGAAGAAGTCTATTTTCAGTAGTAGGAAAGAGGCCAACAAGAAGAGGAATGCATAGAGGAGTGTAAGGGGGAAAAGAGAAAAAATGGAGAAGGGAGAAGGAGATCTGACCTAGCAGTATCATTGATGCCACTTAATAAAGCCTAAAGTTGGTTCAAGCCCTCTATTTCCCCTGGTATGTGAACCAGTAAATTCCCCAGTCCCGCCCCATGTTTTGTTTGTTCAAACTAGTTTACGTTAAGTTTGTTATTTGCAATCAAACTACCAGTATAGTCTCCCTTTCAATTTTAGTGACAATGCCCATTATTGTGGAGAAATAATTATGCATATATATTACTATTCAATTTTCTTTTGGTTTCATGTAATAGAAATATGACTACAGTTTCTTAACTAAATATGAATTAATTTACTCATGTATCAAGAATTTCAAAGGAAGGAGTCCAGAGGTGGTATAGATGTTCAAATAAGTCACACTCATCTTCGGGCTTCCTGTTCTACCATCTTAACTTGTAGCTTTCATCCTCCAAATTGCAAGAAGACAGTTCTACTTTCAATCAGGAAGAAAAATAAAGGGGAGGAAGGGTAGGAGGGGAAAAGTGTGTGCTGGCTGGTTCCTTTTAATTAGTGAAACAAAACTGTTTCTAGAAACTCAACCCAACCCAACAAACTTCATAGACCATAACAGTCATATGGGCATACCTAGATACTAGGGACACCAAGGAAGTGAGATTTTTACAAGTTACATTCCTACCAAAGAAAGCCTTTTATTAATGAAGATGAGAATGAATATTGAATAGGCAAATTCAGGGTTCTATTTCAGTGGCCTTATGAGTTGGTACAGTATTTGTAAAGCAATTTAGACTAACTATAAAAATATTCTTACCTGGTGATCTAATAATTCTGCTTCTGAGAATTATTCTGAAATAATTCAAAATATGAAAAAGCTATATTACAAAGCTATTCATATTGGTGATCTTAAAAATAGAGAAAAATCTGTATAATAACCTCAATATCCAAAAATAGGAAATTATTATGAAAATTTTAGTTAAGTTTGCAGATTATGTAGCATTAAAAATTGTAGTTCTTGAGACTATAAAACAATATGTGGAAATGTTTTTGATATATCATTAAGAAAAAAAGACATGATTTTATATGTACTAAAGTTTTACATGCACTAAAAACTGCAAAGGAAAAATTACTGAAAGAAAATACATCAAAATGCCAACAGTGGTTTTATCAGGCAATTGGGGTTATAATGTATTTTTCTTCTTTGCTGCAGATTAATTGTTTCCTTTACTTTAATAATAAATTAACATGGTAGAATATTTATTTTTAAATCAATTGTTTTATCAGCATATATGTCAATTTCTCTTTGAAGTAGCTCTCAGATTTATCAGAATTCTCTGTAAGTTGAATTTTTCTAATTCTTTTCTAATATTTCTAATTCTTTTCTAATATTTTCTAATATTTCTCCCATTGTTCAGCATAACACTAGGATAAAAATGGTACCAAATAGATATTTGTTGATAGATTATTAGATGCTTATTTTAAGAAGTATTAACAGTGTATTAAGAGTTCTCCAGAGAAAGAGAAACAATAGGATGTATTTACAGAAAGAAAAAGAGATTTATTATAAGGAATTGGCTCATACAATATGGAGGCTGGCAAATCCAAAATCTGCAGAGCTGATATCCCAGTTTGAGTCAGAAGGCAAGAGAATTCTCTTACACAGGGAAGGGTCAGTCTCTTGCTTTAGTAAGGTCTTCAACTGATTGGATGAGGTCCACCCACGTGGTGAAGAGCAATCTATTTTAGTCAGTCTACTGATTTAACTGTGAAATCAGTTAAACCTCATCCAAAAACACCTCATAGAAACACCCAGAATAATGTTTGACCAAATACATAGACACACAATGGTCCAGTTGACATAGCAAACACTTATAGGCTAAACTAAATACATGTTGAACTAGATTTATGTCTTTTCACATTATCTATCCTTTTCTCTGTTTTATGCTTGTGTGTTTATACATTTTGAGTTTCCCCAGCAGGACTTTACCTCCATGCCTTTGCTCATTCGGCTCCCTGCTCCTAAAGTACTTATCCTCTAATTAACACATTTCTAAATCCTAAATATCTTCGGTCCCTGCTCAAATGCCACATCTTCCATGAAGCCCTCTCTGATTTCTCCTGTCTTCACAACACACACCCTTGACCACCCCTCACAGACACATCAAACTAAAAGTAAGTTTTGCTTCTCAACATTCATAGTGCCCTGACTCGCCTTCTTTAAAGCATGTCTCAAATCTACCTTGTTTTACAGATTTTTATGATCAGGGTTTTAGACTATACGCTTCTTGAGAAAAAATTTCATGTCCAATTTAGTCTTGAATCTCCTGATTATCTTACATCGAGTAGATGTTCAACATTTATTTGTTAAATTAATGCATTTTATACACTTTTCTTACAACTAAAGGAGTCAGTAACTTCTTGGATAGCAAATAATTCAAAGACATTTTCTAACAAAGTAATGGAGTTTAAGAAATTGTCTCTTGATAAACCCACACATACTGAGTAGTTTAAGATAAACACATCTTCAGCTGGTTAGAATTTTCAGTCACTCTATAGCGAGCATGTTCTATATATTTAACTATCATTTTAAATATTAATAGTCAAATTCACTTAATGCAAAGTAGAGAGAAATTGTTTTAGTATTTTTCCTTTACTTCCATTTTTTCCACCTCTGAAGTCTGAAGCAGTTAATCCTTTCATCATCCATCCTTGTTAGATATGTTTATTTATTACACTTACTTTTTGGGCAAAGGCACAAGTCAAACAAAACTATAATTTAGCTGGTCAACCACAGAACAACATGCTGTTCCTTATGCTTTAGAGAAGTCACATTATCCTCCTGTTACATTATTTCTACAGGATTTCATAAAGTTGACAGATCTTCAACAACGATCAGTATCTGTTAATGCCTTCCTTGAATACGTATTTCACTACAATTAGTACATTTTACTCTTGGCCTTGAACTAATTTCTCAAGTGTCAAAATTTCCAAAGCTTTTCTTGTTTCTCCCTCTAGTGGTCAGTAACATTCATTGAAATAGAAAACCAGGCAAGGGTGATCTTAAATGTGGGTAAAAAGTGGGAATGAACATTCAATTTTGGTATAAAAAATTGTGAAATGTATCCTAATCTATGTCTCATAATCTGAGAAGAGGTTAATTTAGGGTACAATTTCTTTAGATTCCCCATGTCTACCATTAACACCCTTGTTCCCACCGAGGGGCCTCCAAGTGCCCAGAGGGCTGTGTACTGACTCGAACTTCTTACTGCCACAAAAGACCCTCTGTTCTACCTTCAGCATTGGAGTTTTACAGACTTCATCCTTTACTAAGCTTTGCCAGGTAGGAAGGAAATTGAAAAGAGTGGTTTTACCCTCAAGAAGAGGGTAATGACATTAGGCAATTTCTTTAGGCACATTAAGTCACAAGTCAAGCTAACTATGGAAAACTGTTAAAGAAATGTTAACTATAAGTAGCTATTGAACCCTAGTCTAGCAAATTTTGAGAACAAATTTCTAAGAATATCAAGAGCACTTTTTTGGAAAGGGCTACCAATTTTTTCATAGAAAGTAAAATGTATGTGAGAGAAACATACATCTTATGTTTGTTTATGTGAGAGAAACGTCATCTATGATAGGGAGTTGATCTACATAGTAATCAGCTCTATCTGATACGGAGGCTGATTTCTTCTCCAGTAAACAATGTAGTCATCATCTCATTTGACGTCTGGCAGGCACCTCAAATTCCACGTGAGCAGAACCGAACTCACCGTCTTCCCCCACAACTATTCTCTTTCTCCTTGTTCTTGTCATTAGTTCCTTGTGATTATCTTTTTTCTCTGTAGTCTATTGCCTCTCTCCAATCCATTGCCCACATTACACGCACTTAAATGGTATTATGGGCTGAATTGTGTCCCTGCTCCCAAATTCCTATGTTGAAGCTCTAACCCCCAATACCTCAGAATGTGACTACATTTGGAGATAAAGCCTTGAAAGAGGTAATTAAGTTGAATTGAAGCCATATGGTGAGCTCTAGTTCGATGTGACTGAAGAGACACAGGGAGCATACACATACAGAGAAAAGACCATATGAAGAAGCAACAAGAGGAAGGTCATGTGCAAGCTGAGGAGAGAGGTCTCAGAGAGGAAATCAATTCTGTTGGCACCTTGATCTTGGACTTCCAGACTCCAGAACTGTGGGAAAACAAATGTCTGTTGTTTAAGCCACCAAGTATGTGGTATTTTTAACGGCAACTCTAGCAAAACAATACATTTGATATCTTCCCCCTTTCCTTCCCAACACTCTTAAAATAAAATGTACTGCAATTGGGCCGGCCCGGTGGCTCAGGTGGTTGGAGCTCCGTGCTCCTAACTCCAAAGGCTGCCGGTTCGATTCCCACATGGGCCAGTGGGCTCTCAACCACAAGGTTGCCGGTTCAACTCCTCGAGTCCCGCCAAGGATGGTGGGCTCCATCCCCTGCAACTAAGATTGAACACAGCACCTTGAGCTGAGCTGCCACCGAGCTCCGGGATGGCTCAGTTGGTTGGAGTGCATCCTCTCAACCACAAGGTTGCCGGTTCAATTCCCGCAAGGGATGGTAGGCTGCACCCCCTGCAACTAGCAACGGCGACTGGACCTCGAGCTGAGCTGCGCCCTCCACAACTAAGACTGACATGACCACAACTAAGATTGAAAGGACAACAACTTGACTTGGAAAAAAGTCCTGGAAGTACACACTGGTCCCCAATAAAGTCCTATTCCCCTTCCCCAATAAAATCTAAAAAAAAAAAAATTAAAAATGTACTGCAATTAACATGGCCTATAAACCCCGAGATGATTTGGCCATGTGCACATCTCCTGCTCCATCCTTCGTCTTAGCTCTCTGTCCTCTAGCCTGACTGAACTTCTCTCAGTTCTCAGTCATTCCTGCGGCCTTCTCACAAGGTACTTCCTTCGCTAGAAGTGCCTGTCCCCCCACTCTCATTACCCACCTAACTTTAAGTTTCAGCTCAGCTATCACTTCCTCAAGGAAGTCCCTTCACTACTAGCTTAGGTCAATTTTCTCTAAACACAGTTGTCATCTGCTTCATATCTCCTATTTTGGAAAAACTAATGCAGAAGATCCACAATAGCTGAACCACTCCTGTCTCATTTCCTTCTCTACCTACAGTGCCAGCACAGTATTTGACACATGACAGACCTTCAATCAATATTAGTTGACCATATGACTGATGCTCTCTTAATATTTGTAGCTACCTCCGTTGAGGAATTGAGACATCAACTGGCTTAGTCGGAGAAGACATTGGGACAGTACCATAAAATCCCAAATATGCAGCCTTCCTTCCCAGCAGGCTGTATTGTCACTGGCATCCAGACCTCCTTCCCAAGAGGTGTAGTGCAAAAAATAGACCTCAAAGTTCCTCTCTTAGGCCCTGCCCCATGTGACTTAGCAGATACCACGCAGCTCGGCCGGCGGGATATGTGTCTATCCCAGACCGTCTGAGAGCACTTCTGTAAAATGGTATTCAGAGAGGAACTATGAACTAGCCTAGCAAATGCTACATACAGTGTTTTGAATTGCAGCCAAGATAATTTTCAAAAATAATTCTTGAAATGTTAAAGGGTGTATTTTTAAACTAGAAATGGACTAGAAGGGACACATATTTTCAAATAGGAATCTGGAATGTTCCTTATGTTCTGATAATCTTGCTGAAGTGGGAGGTCATTAGATGAGTTTTGTTCCATAAGGAATGGAACAAACACAAACAAGGTGCTAGAAATGAAGAAATTCACAGAGATGAAAACTAACATTCTGCTCTGAGAAGGCATCTCTTACAGGTTTTTCTTTCCTCTAAAGGTCTGCTGGCCTTCCAAGTCTTGAACCGGTATAGTACACATTTTCCTTTTCTAAAGAGCCTCAATATTTTGTTATCTACCATCAGAGAAAGTCTCTGTTACCTACATCTTCTATTCAGGTCCCTAAGCCACCTTTCTTCTAATGCCTGCAGTGATGTCTGAGACAGGATTCTCAGTCCTTATGTGTAAAGCAGTTCTGTGTATGTCTTACTTTAAAACAGCTGGAGACTGCCAGCATGATGGTACCTGGCTAACAAAGGGCAACCAGCAGGCTGATCATCTGAAATCTGAATTCCAGTACCATTTCTATTCAGCAGTGGTTTTTAAATGACTACATGCCAGTTATGTTCACATATTTTATCTTATTTAATCCTCAAAATAACCTGTAATGGAATATTAAATACCGAATAAAATGATGACATAGATGTATATTTATTGGCATATTAGTTTATTGATATGGAAAACATTTATAACATATTATTAAATAAAAAGTTACCAAATAGGATGCATAATGTTCTCTCATTTTTATAGCAGTATACATACTTTTTTAAATATCTACACCACAGCAAAAAGTCTGGTGAGTTACATACTTTTTAAAAAGCTCTTTAGAATAAATAAGGGACATCTGGAACATAGAGAATCTAAGTAATAGGACTGAGGCTATATCTTATAAAAAACATACTAAAGCCAAGATTTGAATCCAGGTGTCTTTGAAGCCAAAACTCCAAAGCTTATTTTTATACTTTGTTAGATTACTTCATTGGTCACCCTTTAAGTGGTGGCCCAGGGGAATGCTTTATTTACGGAATAAGGAAACCTACCCCACACTTTCTAAAGAGTTCATAAAAATAAGATTCTGATAGCCAGTAGGAAACTCTTCATCTCCAAATTGATTCTTGCTATAATGACTCCTCACGTGCACTGATTAAGCCATAGTAGGTCTGAGTTGTCTTATTCTTTATATTGTCCATTTGCAGAGATTGGGAGAAAGATATAAATGAGCCACATTTGACCATGGCTTTCAAAAAAATATCTTAAAAGATACAGTTTTATAAATATAATTGTATTAAAATATTTAGTTCCATGCATCTGGGATCTCTGGACCATTGATAGTGAGGTCATAATCTCACTCAAGAACCATATTACATTGTCCTAAGTTATTTCACTTACCTGGCAATAAAAATTTCTCATTTTCAACATGAAGATTGAAAAAGCAGAGGAACATTATTCCTAAGACCTCTGAATTCCAGTCCTTTTTTTTCAACTACAGTTGACATTCAATATTATTTTATATTAGTTTCATGAGTACAGCATAGTGGTTAAACATTTACATAATTTATGAAGTGATCCCCTCAATTACTCTGGTACCCACCTGGCAGTATATATAGTTATTACAATATTATTGACTATATTCCCTATGCTGTACTTTACATCTCATGACTATTTTGTAACTACCAATTTGTACTTCTTCATCCCTTCCCCTGTTTCACCTAGGCCCCCCAAACCTCCTCCCATCTAGCAACCATCAAAATGTTCTCTGTGTGGAGTGGCAGGTTAGCTCAGTTGGTTAGAGCGTGGTGCTAGCTAGTTCGATCCCCACATGGGCCACTGTGAGCTGCGCCCTCCTTAAAAAAAAAAAAAAAAAAAAGTTCTCTGTATCTATGAGTTTGTTTCTGTTTATTGTTTTGCTTTGTTTTGTTTTTTTCCACATATACATGAGATCATACGGTATTTGTTTTTCTCTGTCTGACTTATTTCACTTGGCATAATTTTCTAGTCGTGTATTATCTGCTGATAACTGTATTTTTGAAATAAGGAAAGGAAGAGAGGGCACTGTGATACTGCCGAAGAGACATAAAAGTAAAATGAGCTGTAAAAAGGCTGATTCTGCAGTCAAAAAACTTCAAGAGGACTTCCTGTCCAATTGGCAAACAAAAGAAATATTTATCTTCAAAAAGCATTTTTACTAGTTATTTTAAGGTCAAAAAGTGTGTTTAAAAAGTTGTCATTCTAGTTGCTTAGTTCTCATTAGCAGAAACCTAAACGAAGTTTAAAAATGATATCCCTCACTAGATTTGGAAATATCAAAATAATATATGTGGAGGAAAGTCAGAAACTATATTAATGTTGTCTGTTCCATTTTAGTTTTAACATCCGATACTTAAATGTAAAATATTGCCTTCTACTAGGCAGTGTATAACCACTGTAAAAGAATGCATCTCTTCAACCATAACGTAGACCTGCACTGTTAAATATGGCAGCTACTGAGTACTTGATGTGTGGCTAGTTCAAACTGAGATGTGCTTTAAGTGTAAAATACACATCAGATTTTAAAAACTTAGCACACAAAAAAGGATGTAAATTACTTCATCAATAAATTTTGTATTGATTACATGTTGAAATGATAATATTTGAATATATTGAGTTAAATGAAATGTATTATAAAAATGAATTCTACATACAGCAGGTCCTTGAATAATGTCGTTTCACTATAACTTTGATGTGATGCTATAAGAACTTAATTCTTGTTTATGTCAATTAGCCGATGGTAAAATTGGTTTCATTACACGTAGTTTTAAGTAGCTTAAAGTCACAAAACCTATTGATGACATTAAGTATGAGATTACTGAATTTCTTTATACTTTTTTTATGTGGTTTCTAGAAAATTTTTAATGTCGCTTGCATGATATTTCTATTGGACAGTATTGCCTTAGATTTTCACTTTTAAATAATTATATCCTGAGTAAGGAGTAAGAATATCAGACTTTATTGTTGTCTTCTTGTATACCTTGGGCTTACAATTTACTTTAAAAGAGGATCAAAAATCTGAAACTTTTCAAGTATGATTAACAAAATGGAGAGCATCAAACAAATGTACTAGTCAGATTTCCTTCTGCCAGAATCCACTTTTATTTCCCCCAAAAAAATCTTTCTCTGGCCACCAGATCCCACTCTGCTCATATGAGTGGCCGAGGAAGTACAAAAAAATTAACACCCCCTAGGTGCATCTTTCAACCAGTAACTGACAGGAGTTGGTATATAAATCCCCCAGGTCTTTGTCCCATGGATATGTTCTCTATGCCATTATTCAGAGTTCGTCAGTGGGATTAAGCATTAGTTATCGACAGCTATATCTTATCTAATAATTCACCCTTTATTTGCTGCTGCCCTTCCATATCTCCCATCCCCACTCCTTACCTGGGTTTCCTGGGATTATTTTGCTATTTAACTATGACTTGCCCTAGTATTCTTGTTTCAGGTTCTGCTTCTAGGGAAACCCACTCTGACCTCTCACCGATCCATTCTCCACCTCAAAAGCCGGGCCATCTCTTTATAGTGCTACTGTGACCATATCACTTCTTACCTGAAACCTTTCATTGATTCCCCACTGCTCTTGGGATAAAGACCATCCAATACCTTCGTTTCAAGTTTCTCGATGTCGATTCTAATGACTGCTTTACTACCTCGGTTCCTTCGCCACACTCTAGAGACCTTACCATCACCCAGAACTGCTACACCTTGAAAATCAAAAATTCCAATTTCCCACACTCTGACCACAGTTGCCTACACATATACAGACACTATCACTCTGCCAGCACCAGACCTCCAGGCCCTCAACCCCTCCCATTCTCCCCATCTGTCAAACTTATCATGGCTTTGAACACCACCTATTTCATCTAAACGCCCAGCAACATCACATCTCCTGCTCTCTTACCAGCACTCTCAACTCTGCTGGCCTCCTCCCCTGGTAGTGTTAGCTTGGGAACCATCAATATTTTGCATCTGCTTCTGCTTCTATACCCAAGCTGGAAGTAAATATAACAGAATGAGCTGCCCAGAATTTTAAATTTGCACATGGAGGTGTTTTCTCCCTTCCCAGGAGAGCAGGCCCACAAGTGGTTTCTGATCTCAAAGAGACCCTTAACACAACTCAATACTGTTTATATGTCTCATTCTTTTCATAAGAAATTTTAAAACCTCTTCACTTTCTAGAATCCTCCTCTGTTCACTTTCAGCAGATTACCTGAATTTGGTTCTGAATTTGCAGAGGAACAAATCGATCCAAGGCCTTAACTCTTTCGTTCCTGTAGAAAGCCTATCTCTCCACCTGTGCTTCAAACCCCAAACCTTTCTCCCCCAAGACTGAACCTGAATCCAAATCCTTTCATAATCAAGATCTGGGAAAACTTCCCAGTCTCACCTTCTGCCTCTCCTCCAGATACATCCTACCTGCAGTTTCAGGAATGTTCTCCAGTCATGGAAAGGACCTGGAGCCTGAGGTGGTGAATGGACCACATCCAATAAGGCTGAGAGCAGAACCCAGGAGAGAGTCTCCTGAATAAAGCTGTGCCCTTGTTTCCAGGAATGCTATCATAACAAGGACCCTGCCAAGGAGGAGAATGCAAGTCATAAACTGTGGAATGAAGTTTAAAAGTCATGAGCCAAATAATGGGAAGACCAAATTAGGAGAACAAAAGCAGATAGGAGGTAGAAAGGGGCCAATATGGAGGAAACAGACATGAGTTAGGTCAAAGGTAACACAGCTCCTCTTAATTGCTGCACAGTTGGCTCCTTTGGGTCATTCCAATCCTATTAAATGTCACCTACGGAAATGCCTTTCCAACTACCCCATCTATTATTGCCCCGTAGCAATAACGGGTAATTGTTACTCGTTACACGTCCATGTTTTAATACTCTGCACAGTGCTGCCAGGCTAGCTGATATTTCTTTATTTAGTAGTTTATTGTCCATCTCTCCCCACTAGAATGTAAGCTCCTTGAGAACAAACCACTTCTCATTTACTCTATATTCTCAGTGGCAAGGACAATTCTTCAAATACAGTAAACACTTGGTAAATACTAGATTAATGAACTAAACCTCAGGAGTGCTCTGCATTTTTTGAAAGACCTCCAAGTGATTCTGACTTCAGCCAGAATGGGAACCACTGGGCTCATAATTGCATTGTTGTTCCCACTGTGCTGAGATGTGGAGGGTGGTGAGAAGTGATCTCAAAAAGTACAGAACCAGGCCAGACGAGTGAAGAAGCATTGCTCTCTTTTGCCAGGCAGGCCTTCAAGCATGCTGTTTCCAAGGCCTAAAATAAGCTCTCCTCACATTCAATTCAGGTACCATCTTCTTTAATAACTATAAATACTAAAGACTTAGTCTGAATTATTTACTTGCTTTCCCCAGTTTTAAACACTGTCTGGCATGTGTTAGACAAGAAACGTTTCTTGAATTGCACTGTTCCAGCCCTGGTCTTGCTGGTGTTCTCTTCTACAACATTCATTCTACTAATATTAGCTAGCATTTATTTAGTACTCACCATGTGTCAGGTACAGTGCTAAGCCCTTACCTAGAGTGTCTCATTTAATCCTCAAAAGAATTCTTCAAGAGGGGTTTTGGGGTTTTTTGCTTTTTTGGGTTTGTTACACTTACAAATGAGGAGACTATGATTCAGAGAGGAGATATATCTATAGATATCTATAGAGATATAGATATACAGATATATATCTATATATATATATATAGATATATCTCAAGTAGCAGAGTTGTATTGTTTTCTATCCTATACAATCGTGTGCAATCACTATATAGCCTGTAAGTAGTGCATCAGTATTTTCAGTGTACATTATTTCTGCCCTAACTCTTTTATTAACTAATAATGGAATTTAGGACAAGTTCTCAAATATCTCTAGGGGTCTTAGTCTCTTCACCTATAGAATTGAGAATTAGATGAAATTAACTCCTTGGTCTTCTCCAGCTCTTAAACTTATATGCATTTATGAGTTCCTAGAATTTCAAGGATTTGATTCTGCAACACCGCCTGCTTCTACATTTCTATGTATTTCATACTGTGTTTACATCAAAACAACATTAACAGTTTTCATTTCCATGAGTTGTTTTCTTGAAACCACCTGACTTACTTGAGATATAAAAAATGAAGCAGTCTCATCACCAAAGCTACAGAAGTTACTTCTTCAAACACAGTCTGCATATTTCCCAACAGAGTTAATATCATTGGTTTAATTATCTATTAGAAGAAAACGCTTACGAATGAAAGTATTTCTGAGGAGACTTCTAAAAGAATTAAATTCTAGGTTATTTAATGATAGTACTAGCCCTCGTGCATATTGGGAGGAAGGAATTAAATACTAGTCTCTAACATATTTGTTGTTTTTGAATTTTACTAATTGAAAGACTTGGAAGTATAGAATGGAGGGGAGAGGAGGCCAAACCTGGTCCAAATCTCTCCCCTCCCCTTTTGTTTTAAATGAATGAAATAGCATAGGGCAGTGGAACGAGCCCTTGGTTCTTTTTTTGGTGAAAACCTACTGTAAATCACTGAACTTCTCTGTGTCTCAGTTTGCTAATATTTCATATGAGTGGGTCTGGACAAATAATATCTCAGGTTACTTCCAGATCTGTAAGTTAACCCAAAGCGTATGAAAACCTGGCAAGAAGTCACTTTTAAAATGGAGTAGCAAGTTTGAAAATGTATCCTTATCCTGAAGCAAAAAGGATGAGTTCTTAGGTTGAAGGTGACAGCCCCAGAGAATTAAGAACAAAAACTTAAGTCTATTTTTAATAAGGCTACAGTAGCGGTGAAAGCTTTACAATTCTAACACAGACTAGGTAGTTGATTCCCAAGCTTCACCACTGAAGCCACACAGCCGTTTTGATGTATTTTCACCACTGGCGGTGAAGAGATAAAGAGGAAAGCAAGCAGGAAAGAAATCAGGACACTAAGGTCAGCATACAGGCTGATCCTAAAAAATGTCAGCGATGAATTAGAGAGAGGAAAATAGAAAATGTAGGACTCCGTCACTTCGAAAATGTATTACCAGTGTGGTAAGATTTTCTTATAATGAGATCGTCTTCTAGGATATGATAACCAACTCCATGTTCTTTTCAACCATTTTAATGATTGTACAATCGTACAAATACAAATTGATCTGCCTGGTAGTCTTCATCTTTCTGAACAAAATAATATTAATCTTTGGCTTGTCCTCATACATCTCATTTTAATGTGAACCTCAGTGTTTAAGTTTTTCTTGCTGACCATTTTCTCTCCAGATGGATTAGGTAGCTCATTTCCAGATTCTGTTTTTTTCCCTGCCTGCTATATTCCACATCCCTTTGTACCCAACACCGTGCATCCATCTGCTAATGAACATCCTAGAATTGAGGCAGAGTAGGAACCTGGTAAAAGGACTGTGAATGAAATGGAAATTTTTAATCAATATTTTAACACATAAGATGAGCTTATTAGCCTTAAATAGAATAACTTTATGGGATTTAAAAAATGTCCCCTTAAAATAGAGAAATGATTTGAAGAAGTATTCATCTCTCTAACTCCACCTCTATAGCATATATTCCACAGAAAAGGGAACCCAGAAAGGATAAGAAGACTTCACTGAGTATTTAAACAGGAGGTTCAAGCCTGGGGACTCAGGAGTCACATCAGCAAGAAGAAAGACGATGAAGTAAAAGCAGTATCACTGATTTTTGCCTCTGTCCCTGGAGATAAGATTGCTGACTTAGCGTGACTCTGGCCTGCCCAAGGCCATCGGATATGAAGATACAAATCCAAGGTAAGATTCCCTGGGCCAGCAGGTTGATCCTAGTGCTATTATCCTGAATAGACTCTCCAGGCTTACTTCAGATGAGCTTCCCAAGGTTCTCATGCTTCCCCACAGGAATACAGTGTCCCCAATGAGAGGGGGTCTTTCGGAAAGCCATTTGTGCCAAAGGTATCACAATAATAGCAAGGCCTCAAAAATAACTGTCAATCGGAGAGCTTCTGCCCCAACAAATGGACATTTCGATTGTTTTCAGAAATCCCTAATGGTACTCTAGAATTCAATAGAGAAGCTTTGGGGGAGAAAAGAAATGTGGCCTGCAGCATTATAAGGGCAAAATGGGGCTCTTGATAGCCTGAATATAACAAGTTGAGTAAAATAATAGCTAAAAAGTTATTGAGTACTTAATATGTGCCATAGAGGGAGCTAAATGTATGTGATTTACATACATTATCTCATTTAGCCCTCATAAAAGCTCATTGTGATTTAGAAGGTGAAAGCGGCTCAGAGGTGACAGAGCTGGTAAGTGGTAAAAGGAGGATGGAAACCCCGCTCTGTGGGATACCGGAGCTTAAGCTCTGCCCTACTACTTAATACTCAAGTGCTTTAAAACCGGTTTGAAAGATGTTTAAGGATGAAGAAATCTCCTGGTTATGTGCAATAAATCAAAGTTCCTAGGAAATTTTATACAATATTCAGAACTACTACCAATGTTGATTTTGCTCAAGTCATACACTACTTTCTGATGCCCTCTCTGAGTTTAGCCACATATTTTTTAAAAATCTTCCCTATAATTCAGGTACCTAGTTTCTCCTATGCACATATATAAAGAGACCACACACACACACACACACACACAGAGTTATCAGAAATTCTCCATGGGATTTTGTTTCTCCTTGTCTGCTATATCCTAACACCTATCCAGTTTCCACCATGTTCATCATCTCATTCACATCTCACCTCCTGCTGCTGGTTTCTTCTCTCCATCCCACTCTATCCCAAATATGGAACACAAGCTATTTTCCTTCAATTCCCCAGAGCAACTACCAACACAAGACAGTTGCCATTAATGAGAAGGGACATTACACCACGTCAAAGCATAGCAAGTGGATTTAAATTGAATCTTAGACATTCCTCCTTTTAAATCCTCTGTGTCATTTCTGCTTATCAAAATATCTTCTTGACGCTCTCTTCTCTTCAAGCATCCTAACCTTCTGCCGTTTTTTCCTGCGCCCACCTCTCTAAAGACCATCTTCACTCTTCCTCCTTCTACTCATGGTCCCAGGACCTTCCAAAAGCCTCTTCCTCAGGTTCCCACTCTTTCACTCACCATTGCCTACCCATCCCATGTCCTTAGACTTCCCTTTTTATTCCTAAAGCAGACTACTAAGGGAAGAGAACCAGTTTTCACTTTGGAGAAAAACTTTACAACTCCCTTAGAAGGAAAAACTAACTTAAAGCAGTTGTGGTTTTAATAGCAATCACTTTATTTCTTCTCTCTACATATTGTTAGATTGCTTTTGCTTAGTGAAAAGAAAAACACAACATTAATAATTTCCATTGCTTTACCAAACTTACCAAAAACCAATTTGTTGATATGACTGTGGGGACAGAGCCCCAAAAAGCAGTTTCCAGGCTCTCGGCCTCCCATAGAAAGGTGCTAGCTCAGGTAGTAAATGGCCGTCAACTGTGATCAAATGGCCATCAGCTGTGGCTAGTTGGCCGTCAGCTGTAACCAGTGAGCCATTGGGCACTAATATAACTGCCGTGGCTAGGCTAGCAAAAAATGGGGGCTAGCAAGAAGATGGTGGCTGGGCCTGCAAGTGGAGCAGTGAGGGTTGCGAACAGTGTGGCTCCTGGTTCCTGTGTCTCCAATCCAGCCGCCAGCGAGAATATAGTAATATGACTCCCCTATCTATGGCTCCGTGGGTGTTCCTTTTTGGCCTCACCATATCCTGCGTTCTTGTGTGGGGAGTGGGAGCAGAGACCCCGCAGGCCTCCCCGCATGACAACTGGTCCAGCGAGCAGAGTCCCCTGCACAACAATGACTCTGTTATAATAGCTATTTTCCAAAACATTCTCAGGTTTATATTTTCCATACTATAGGAACCATTATCCAAAAAATGGGACATTTTGGATGATGAAATACTCGATTCATGGAGCATTATCAAAATGATACACATGAATTACCAATTTTCAAAGAAGTAACATAAAACACTGGTCAGGCTCCCCACCTGCCACAAAGCAGGTGTGGTAGGAGGTGATGATGAAAGAGAATCTTAACCTTCGAAAGCCTCACTTTCTTCTGTTTAAATATTTGCCTTTTTGAGAAAAGAAATGATTTTCATATAAAGCTCATGGCATACGAAATATTAGATAACTATCAGTTCCTTAACCTCTCTCCTTTTTTCCCCTCCCCAAGTGAGAAAGAACTACTACTGCACTCTACAATGCTCTTTCCTCTTTCATTGATGATTCTGAAGGCACTTCATAATCTTATGGTGCTCTAGGGTTCCCATACTGTGGGGACAGAGCCAGGAGTGCAGTTTCCAGGCTCTCGCCCTCACGTGGAAAGGTGCTGGCTCAGGTAGTAAATGGCCATCAATTTTGATTGGATGGCCATCAGCTGTGGCTAGTTGGCCGTCGGCTGTAACCAGTGAGCCATTGGCCACTAATACAACTGCTGTGGCTAGGCTAGCAGCAAATGGGGGCTAGCAAGAAGATGGTGGCTGAGCTAGCAACCTCGGATTGTGAGAGGCGGATGCCACCAGCGAGAATATAGTGGTATGACTCCACTATCCATGGCTCCATGGGTGTTCCTTTTTGGCCTACCCATATCCTGCGTTCTTATGTGGGGAGCGGGAGCTGAGAACCCGCAGGCCGCCCCACACGACACATACGAATATCAGTTCTTGCTGTTAGGTGCTGAGTGTTAGAAATACTAGGTAATAGCATTTGCTATATATAATTAACTCATGGGAGAAATCTGATTATAGCTCCCCATGATTACTAATTTACAGCAGTTGTTACTTTGATTATTCAATTTCCTTAGCAATGTTTGCCCTGACCAAGTCTTAGTCAAGTAAAACTGATTCTACATTGCCTTATTTAAGAAGTTGTGCCCATCAAGAAGGGTTCGACTTCTTGTTAACATCTAAATAGAAGATTTTTAACCATCTAAATTGATTACTTAACAAAGTCAAAATATCCATTTCACATTCATTTCGTTTGTAGTATTTCCTTTTTTGATGCTCCGATGAATCTGATCTTAATTCCTTGTACAAAATGAAAATACAGACCTTAGGGAAAACACCTGATTTCTGTTATTGTAGAAATATTATGCTTGCCATATTGTCAGGTTGACTGTTACTATGCAAACATTACTATTTTAATTTCTATGTTTAACCTTTCTTTTGCTTCTTTTTTGTTGTTATTTTTAGTTTCTCACTCCACGAGTGTCGTGCGGGAGATTCTGCTCGCTGTGCCATTTGTCAGGCAGGGCGGCATGCAGAGTCTCTGGTCCCTCTCCCCACATAAGAACGCAGGACATGATGAGGCCAAAAAGGAACACCCACAGAGCGGTAGGGGAGTCATACCACTATAGTGTCACTGGAGGCTGGATTCACACGACGTGCAACCTGCTGTCTGCTTTTCTGCCAACTGACCGACTCTCCTCGACTCCCCTTGACTCCACTCCCCAACGTAGCTGCGGCAGCTATATTAGTAGTCGATGGCTCAATGGTTACAGCTGACGGCCAACTAGCCACAGCTGACGGCCATCTACTACCCGAGCCAGCACCTTTCCACGCAAGGCCGAGAGCCTGGAAACTGCTCTCCTGGCTCTGTCCCCACAACGAGTAATTATGGATCTGATTAACTCAACTGGTTACCTGCTCAATGGTTCTACCTTAGTAAGAAACAGTCCTCACATTCCAGCTTCTGCCACAAAAATGATCATTGTCCTTTTTTTGTTCACATCATTTATAATTGGTACTATTACCAATGGTTTCTACCTATGGGTGCTAAAATTCAAGATGAAAAAGACTGTCAATACTCTGTTATTTTTTCATCTCATTCTTTCATATTTTATTTCAACATTGATTCTTCCATTTTTAGCCATCTCCTCCCTTCAGAACAATCACTGGAGTTTTGGAACTATCATGTGCAAGGTCTTCACTAGCATTTTGTATGCAGGAATGTTTGCCTCTGTTTTCTTCCTCTCGGCCATCAGTGTTGATCGTTACCTTGTCACTCTTCACCCAGTGTGGTCACAGCTGCACCGAACCCCACGCTGGGCTTCCAGCGTCATCCTGGGAGTCTGGGTCTCTGCCATTGCCCTCGGCATACCCTATCTGGTTTTCAGGGAGACACATGATGACCATAAAGGAACGGTGACCTGCCAAAATAACTACGCTGTGTCTACTAACTGGGAAAGCAAAAAGATGCAAACATTAAAGAAATGGATTCAAGTAGCCTGTTTCATCAGCCGCTTTTTGCTGGGCTTCCTTCTGCCTTTCTCCATCATCACCTTTTGTTATCAAAGAGTAGCCAACAAGATGAAAGAGAGGAGGTTAGTTAAATCCCACAAGCCCTTCAAAGTCATGATGACTGCCATTATCTCTTTTTTTGTGTGTTGGATGCCCTACTATGTATACCAGGGTTTAATTCTCACTGAGAACCAATCACTGCTTTCACAGTTGACGCTGCTACTTGCAGTGATAACTACTTCTTTCAATACTGTCTTTTCTCCCACACTCTATCTATTTATTGGGGAGAACTTCAAAAAGGTTTTCAAGAAGTCCATTCTTGCTCTGTTTGAGTCAACATTCAGTGAAGATTATTCTGCAGAAAGGACACAAAACCGAAATTCAGATTTCTACATTTAAATTTAGGGTCCCAGAGCAAACATGAACTCTTAGTTACATCACCAGTTATATAACCTCTGCTTTTGTATAATATAGTCCCTATATTAGAGAGATATCAAGGCTGTATACTATAGTTAGATCTATGAATATTATTAAAAGGGCTGAAAGAAAGTAAGCAACAGATGATGTTACAAATGTAATTTTCCCTCTTTTTTTATTGTGTTAAAATATATACAGTTAACCCTCAAACAACACGTTTTAGACTGTGCAGGTCCACTGATAGGCAGATTTTTTTCAATAAATACATACAGCACTGTTAATGTATTTTACAGCACTCTTATGATTTTCTCAGTAGCATTTTCTTTTCTCTAGCTTACCATATTGTAAGAATAGAGTATATAATACATATAACATTCAAATATAGTTAGTGTTAATCGACTATGTTATGGTCAAGCTTTGGGACAACAGTAGGCTATTAGTAGTTAAGTTTTTTGGAAAGTCAAAAGTTATACATGGATTTTTTACTGCACAAGGAGTCAGCAACCCTAACCCCCGTGTTGTCCAAGCATCAACTGTATAACAAAACTTGCCATTTTCACCATTTTTAAGTCTAACTTTCAGTGGCATTAACTACACTCACAACGTTTGCAACCATTATCACGATCGACTTCCAGAATTTTTTTATCACCCCAAAGAGAAAATCTGTACCCATTAAGCCATAACTCTTCATTGCCCCCACACATAAGCTCCATTCTACTTTCTGTCTCTATGAATTCGCCTATTCTAAATATTCCACATGAGTAGAATCCTATACTATTTCTCATTTTGTGTGTGGCTTATTTTCCTTAGCATAATGTTTTCAAGTTTCATCCATGTCATTAATATGTATCAGAACTTCGTTCTTCTTTTGCTTAAGTAATATTTCATTGTATGTATATACCATGTTTTGTTTATCCATTCTTCTCTTGAGGGATATCTGAGTTTTTTTCTACCTGTTCTCTACTGTGAACAATGTTGTACAAGTAACCGTTTGAGTCCTGGTTTTCAATTATTCTGAATCATTTTTAATTACTGGGTCGTATGCTAATTCTGTTTAACTTTTACACAGCAGTTGTATCATGTTACATTCCTACCAGCAATGTATAAAAGTTCCAATTTCTCCACTTATTTTTTTATATTACATTTTGTTACTTTATTATTATTATTCTCCACTTATTATTTTCCTTTTTAACGTACAGCCATCCTACTCAGTGTGAAATGGTGCAAATGTATTTCTTTTCTTTTTTTAATTAAAGTTTATTGGGGTGACAATTGTTAGTAAAGTTACATAGATTTCAGGTGTACAATTCTGTATTACATCATCTATAAATCCCATTGTGTGTTTACCACCCAGAATCAGTTCTCCTTCCATCACCATATATTTGATCCCCTTTACCATCATCTACCACCCTTCTTCCCCCTTACCCTCTGGTAACCACTAAATTATTGTCTGTGTCTATGAGTTTTTGTTTCTCATTTGTTTGTCTTGTCCTTTTGTTGTTTTTGGTTTATATACCACATATCAGTGAAATCATGTGGTTCTCTGCTTTTTCTGTCTGACTTATTTCGCTTAGCATTATAATCTCAGGATCCATCCATGTTGTCACAAATGGTCCTATTTCATCTTTTCTTACAGCCGAATAGTATTCCATTGTGTATATATATACCACAACTTCTTTAACCATTTATCTATCGAAGGACATTTTCATTGTTTCCATGTCTTGGCCACCATAAATAAAGCTGCAATGAACATTGGAGCACACGTGTCTTTATGTATAAATGTTTTCAGATTTTTTGGGTAGATACCCAGGAGAGGGATTGCTGGGTCATACCGTAATTCTATTCGTAATTTTTTGAGGAACCTCCACACTGCCTTCCATAACGGCTGTACCAGTCTGCATTCCCACCAACAGTGTATGAGGGTTCCTTTTTCTGCACAGCCTCTCCAACACTTGTTACTATTTGTCTTGTTGATGATAGCCGTTCTGACTGGGGTGAGGTGATATCTCATTGTGGTTTTTATTTGCATTCATCTGATGATTAGTGATGTTGAGCATTTTTTCATATGTCTATTTGCCATTTGTATGTCCTCTTTAGAGAAATGTCTCTTCAGGTCCTCTGCCCATTTTTCAGTTGGGTTGTTTGTTTTTTTGTTGTTGAGTTGCATGAGCTCCTTGTATATTTTGGATATTAGCCCTTTATCGGAGGCACTGTTTGCAAAAATCTTCTCCCATTCAGTTGGTTGCCTCTTTAGCAAAGGTAATTCTTAACCTCTGACTTTTACTTCTGTAAAAATATAAATTTCTAAATACCACTAGTATCCATTGATCTGAATCCTCTGTCACAGAATCTTCTGCAAATATACATTTGGACACTGATCCCTCTTTGTTTAGACAGCACCTAAGTTATTTCATTGATATGAACAATATTTAACATGGAAATGACAAGGCACTCATCTTGTCATATCCATGTGAAAGTAAAAAGATATTTATACTTTAATGTTGTAGTATAAAGAAAATCTTAAATGTCTCTTTTCAATACCTAGAGATTAAGCTATCTCAGAAATATGAGACTAAGACAATTATAAATGTTTTTAAAAATCTACCTGGGTAACGTCACAGTATATTTAATTTTAGAATAGCAATAATAATATCAATTTGTCTTCCCTGGTTTTCAAGTTTTGCTTCAACGTTTTGCAACACGTGACAGCACCTGTTATATAAGGCCATGTACTATCACTGACCTATTACCTGTAGTGGTACCTATCAGTCAATAGAGAGCCATAGATAGGTAGTTCGACTGATACAAAATGGAGATATTTAGACCATAATGCACACTCAGTCCCTAAATATTCCAGGTCGCTTTGCACAAACCGTTTCAAACCACAGGCATGTATCCTATTCAGAAATCCCAAAAAATAGATGATATTAATTACAAGGACTTACAGAAAGAAAGGGAAGTCACCCTTCATTGCTAGCTTTTTATGGGAGGAAAGTAATAGTAATTTGATGTCCTAGAAATCCTCCTAATTGACTTGGTATCACTGCTTCCTGGACAACGGGGGGCTTGGTCTCTCTCACTTGGAATATGAGGGACAAAAAGCTTTGAGTAGACGAAAACTTTCATTGGTGGCCCATATTTCAAGCTTTTGGAGCCTGAACAGTTTCCCAGAGAGGGACTAATGGTCAGGCCGTGGCTCTGAGTGTCACTGCCGCAAGATGAGCTGGTGCTTCTTCTCTTCCCCACACTATCTCAGGTCCTGACAAGCCCGCTGGAGTTTACAATGTAGGACTTAAGAAAGAAAGTTATTGAATGGAATTTAGAATTTCTTTGAAACCAGAATTGTGCTTTGGAAACCTAGCTGCTACAGAAAGAGCCTTTTGTCTCCCTCAGAACCTGCTACAGTAACAAACAAGGATGTGGTCTTTCCCAGCTCTCTATAGATAGTGAACTCCTCAAGAACAGAAAGAAACCTATCAATCACACTGTCTCTTTTCTATAATACGATACACAATTGTCACGCAGGACGGTCTGTGGGGTCTCTGCTCCCACTCCCCACATAAGAACGCAGGATGTGGCTAGGCCAAAAATGTACACCCACGGAGCCATAGGTAGGGGAGTCATACCACCAGTCTCACGTGCGACCTGCTGTCCACTTTTCTGCCAACTGACCGACAACTCCCCTCAACTCCACTCCCCAGCGTAGCCGCGGCAGTTATATTAGTGGCCAATGGCTCAAGGATTACAGCTGACGGCCAACTAGCCACAGCTGACGGCCATCTACTACCCGAGCCAGCACCCCACCACATGAGGCCGAGAGCCTGGAAACTGCTCTCTGGGGTTCTGTCCCCACAACAATTGATATCCAGTAAAAGATATTTAATAAAAATTGAATATGAGTGATCACAATATGTGACTTGAAAAACAACTTTAGGAGTAAAATAATAGGATGGAAGGAGATTTTTATTTAACAAATATTTAACAAACATCATACCTACCTTGTGCTTGGACATGATTCCAAGTGTTTTACAAATAATAACTCACTTCACTCTAAAACACACACACACACACACACACACACACACACACACACGCACACAAATAGTAACTCATTTAACCCTACAGCAATTCTATGAAGTAGGGGTCATATTGTTATCCCTATTCTGCAGACTATGAAACTGAAGCCCTTACTTAAGGCCATAAAGTAAGCAATCAGAAGTGACAGAGGTGTAAGTACAGGCACTCTGGCGCTAGAATCCATGCTCTCAACCTCTACACTCACTGCATGAAGTCATTGCTAGGAAGCAGTGAGGCTGGGCTTTCAGCCCAGATCCATAGACTCTGTTCATTTCATCAGATCACCTTCTTGGCTGCAAAAACCAGACATAAGTGCCTAGAAAAATGTCAGGATCCACATACAAAGTGTGGGAAAAAATAGCATGGAACTTGTAATCAGGAGATTTGGGTGATGGCCTGCCTTTGCCTTTAGCTTGGTGATTTATTTGGGGCAGGCTATTCATACTTCCTAGGCCTCAGCTTCCTCATCTATAAATTGGGGAGTCTCCAAATGAGATTATGGATGTGAGATCACTTCTAAAATATAAAACACTATACAAAAATAAGATATTATTAAAAGTTTTTTTTAAGAAGTCACTTTACATTTTCAAGAAAATAGGGTGTAAACTTAAAAGAACTCTCCCAAAATGTATTTTCTTAACTTCCCACAAAACTGTGGTTAACGTCTAGAAAATCTACTTGTTATAGTTGTGTCTATCTCATCAACCTCCTCACTATTGTGACTTCTTGGGACCCAGGAGGTTTGTAAATCAAGGATTAGTGGCTCTGCTTTGTGGAACTGGTGTGTGGAGACAGTGTTTCTAAGCAGAGTACTTATTAGCATCCAATTATATAAACCTGCTTCATTACATCAGCATCAAACTGGTTCAAGGACAGAATGGTTAGAGATACTCATATGTTTCAAATGCCAGTCAAGTTCTTTCCTCCAGAAATGACTCCAGGTTTTAATGAGATGAATGGGTGGCCCAGCTGCTAACACATGTGAGAAGGTTTGGGGTATAAGGTACGATGCTGTACACAACACAAATCTGATTCCATCTCCCTGAGAAACTAGAGGCAACAATTATTTACTAGTATAGTTTAAGTATCTGGCACTGTGGTGGGCTCTAAAACTACAACAGTGACTAAGACACAATACCTGTCCTCAAGGAGCTTAAAGTCTAGTGTGGTGGTTCTGAATTTGGCTCCACTTTATAATCATCTGGGATACTTTTTAAAAATACCAATGTCTAGGCCTTACCCAAACCAATTAAACCCCAAATCTCTAGGGGCAGGACCCAAGAATTTGTATTTTTTTTTAAGTTGTTCGGTTGACTCTAAAGCACAACCAGAGAAGAACACCCCATTCAGTGAGAAAGAAAAAGGAATAAAAACGTCATTGCAGTACAAAGGAATAGGTGCCATGTTTGCAGTTAAGAAACAAAAGTCCCCAACCCAGCTGTCACCAGTTATAGAAATTTTCCTGGATGAGTCCTGCAGAACAGGGTTACGTGTATAAAGACCGGGAAGGACAGGGCAACAGAGAGAGCAGAATTCGTGAAAGTCCCAGGGGAAGAGAGCACAATGCTATACAGCAGCACGACCCAAACTTGAATATGCATATGACTCACGTAATGATTTGTTAAAATGCTGATTCTGACTCAGTAAGTCTGGAGTAAGGCTGAGATTCTGCATTTCTAACAGGATCCCAGGAGGTCCATTGCTGCTGGTCCAAAGCAAGAAAAGAGAATGATTAGAGCACAGGTGTGAGAAGCAGGCGTGGCCGAGACCAGCTGGAAAGGTCAACCAGGCTGAGATCCTGAAAACCCCTGCTCAGGAGTTTGGACTTCGGCCTAGACTTTATCCTGGGGGCATTAGGGAGCCACTGAAGGGACTTAAGCCAAAGAGTCATAGAATTCATTTTGCATTTTAGGAGGCTCACTCTGGCTGCTATCATGGAGAGGTCAAAACTGGAGGTGAGTGGTCAAATTGGACAGTGATGCAGTCATGCAGGTAACAGGTGACGTGGCCTGAACTAAGAAAGCGGAAGTGGGGACAAAGAAAAGTACTGTCTTGTCTTGTAAATTCTGTTTGTTCAGAGATCTAGAAAGAGGAGAAAGGGAAAAGATGAGGATGACTCCTGTATCAATTAGTGTTCTTGGTTACAAACAGCAGATTTCATTCTTCCTGGCTTAAACAAAAACTACTAAAGGATATTAAGCAGCTCACAGAATTGTTAGGATGGCTGTAGAAACATTCAAAGCTAAGTTCCCAGGAACAGTACCCAAAATATGCCACAAAACTGTCTAGATCAGGACTCTATTGCTGGTGTTCTCTATTTTAATAATGGTACCAACTGCTACTGCTGCTGCTGCTGCTGCCACTGAATCCAAATCACTCATAACTTGGTTTTATGCAACTGCTACTGCCACCAACGCCACTTCTGGATCAGGTCTTGAATCATCCTGTGCCTGAAAGCTCTGCCAACACTGACATCAGGAACATGGAAGCCTGTTTTTTCACATTGCTCACTTCCCAATTTAATCTTGCTTAAGGGTACCGAGTAGGCGTACCTGCACCCTAGCTGCAAAGGAGGCTGGGGAGCTGAGTTCTGATTTCCACGTGGGAGAGAAAAAGGATTCCCACACTGTGGGAATCTCCCCAAATATAAAAACTGTTCAAAAAATGACGATGTCCATTGAATTTAACCTAAAAAGCTGTTTGGAGTGATTAGCTTCAGGAAGAGAAGCATTGTGAGAGAAATGCATTTCAAGAGAAAATTGCATTGTGCGAGAAGTGACTGGGAGGTGAGAATCCAGAGGTTCTGAGAGTAGCAACTATTTTAAACTTAGAGCATTAGGGAGTAATTCCCCCTCCTTCTTCCCACAAAAAGTAACTCACACATTCTACCAATTAGAGATTAATTTGTGTTAAGGGACGTTATTAAAATGCAAATATGCCTTTTAAGACAGTTAAGTTTCATTCACAAGTTAATGAAATTACTTTAATCAGCTTCACACCCAGCAGAGTGCAGCTAAACACAGTACTTAGAATATTAGACTTTTGATTGTGGCCCAGAGGAAGGAAACCTTATAAATTGGAGGTCAATGCTCAGTTGAACTTTGGAGACTCTGAAGGCAGCATAATATGTGTAGCAGGTCCTCAAACAATATCATTTCATTCAACATCATTTCATTAAAACATTGATGGAAGCCATGGAACTTAACTCCTATATCAATTAGCCTACGATAAAGTTGGTTTCGTTATCCATCGTTTTGTTTAAAGTGGCAGAACCTATCAACAATGTTAAGTGAGGACTTAATGTATAAGGAAATGCTATAAAAGAGAAAAACAGAAAGGTATTCTGGAGAGTCAGTTGATGACTAAGAAAACATTTGCCTTGATGTGCTATGGCCCTGAAAATCCAGTTTATGCCAAATTGTTTGGGCCACAGATCTTATCTCCCCTCCAGTTAAGGCCAGTCACCTCTTTAGTTTAGTTCAGGCTTTCCAGGAGATGGCTCCCCTTCCAAGTCCTGTCCTTCCCCTATGGGAAGGGAAATATCACAATGGTGGGAACAGAAATAGTTTTTCTAATTCTTCCCATTATTTCCCTTGTCTCTTCACTAAACTCTGAGCTCCTGGAGGATAAGAACAGCATCTTATTCCTCATATATTTCCATCACCTAGCTTAGTGTCTGGCATGGTAAATAAACATTTATAAACAATTAGCTAAATACATGGATGCCATTATTAATTAATTCTGGAGTTGGAATGTCTCTTTTTGCAAGATCTTTACAATGTCCTCCCTCAAGCATGCTGAAGATCTGTATTTCTTTGGCTTCACTTGCCAAAAGGAGCAAACAGTCAGGGGGCTGCCATCTGATAATACTGCTTTTCCTTTTCCATCTCAAGCAAAATGAATTGAAGAGTTAGGTGGATATGAACAATTCATTATTGAAATCTCTATTGTTTATTTACTTCCTGCTGGAGTCAGTATGAACTTAGGTAAAACACTCAAAGACGATAAAAATGGATCATTATTTTTTCTGTATCTAATCAAATCTGATTCCAAGTCCTTTCCCCCACAGTCCAAGAGATTCCTGGGGAGCTCTAAAGACTTAGGTCCTTAGTGGCCTCCTCTAACAGGCTTCTTATTCAAGTCTGTAAGATCTCTGGAAGTCAATGGCTCCATCCCTTCTGGCCATGCAAGTTGAACTGTGTAGGGGGCATTTTCACCACAGCTAGGATCCCAGCAACCATTCTTCTCTGATGTCTTGCCATATCACCAGTTATTCGGAAAAAAAGGGGGTAGAGCTCAAGGATCTTGATTCATCTTACACTGATAACTCACTAAGGCAAACTTCATCTATCTAAATGCTTGGAGAAATTAGGAATTTCCATTAGAAATGTTAACTGCAGCTATTTCTTTCTTTGTCTCCCCAGCTGTAATTTTCCAACAAAAAGAACACAAAAATGTTCCCACTGTGATCTTTAAGACCTCTTCAGTCAGTGTGCCAGATATCTCCTGCTTGCCTTCCAGATCCACAATCAAGCATTCTTCACCCTGCTTTCTGCCCTGGTGGAGGCCGGAACATCAAGGCCCAATGTTTCCTGGCATTTGGTTGGATTTTGCCAATGGGGAGCATTGGCAGTAAATGGAAGGAAGACAGAGAATGGGGTCAGGTATTTATTTCCCTAGCGGCCTACGTAAAGGATCACCTGGAGCTGGCGGTGCTCCTGGCAGAAGGTCAATGCCTTCTCTTAAGGGTCTACCTCTGGATTCCATAGTCTCTTTCTCCCTTCAGAGTAATCATGAGAAAAACATCAAATTCCAATAAAAGAGTACCTGACCAGTACTCCTCAAAACTGCCAAGGTTATTAAAAACAAAGAAATTCTGAGAAACTGTCACAGTCTAAGGGAACATGATGAACTAAATGTAATGTAGTATCCTGGATGGGATCCAGAAAAAGAATTTAGAGAAAAAAACTAATGGAATCTGAATAAAGTTTGGAGTTTGATGAATGTACCAATGTTGGTTCCTTAGTTGCGATGGACATACCACAGTAATTTGAGATGTTAATAGTAGGGGACATTGGGTACGGGGACTATGGGAACTCTCTGTACTACCTTTGCAAATTTTCTGTCAATCTAAACCTACTCTAAAATTTAAAGTTTATTTAAAAAGAGGGAAAAAGAGAACTCAAGTCAAGTAAGAATGCTGAAATGAATTTACAAATGAATGTAAAACTGGCAAACCTGGTCAATATCCCCAGAGTAATAATCAAATTTTACATTTTTATGAACAGGAAAAATTTGCTTACTATCAGTATTCAAAAAGTTAACTTCTATCTCTACAGAGTTGTGAGACAGCCTAGTCAAAGACAGCCTATATAGACCTATAGGGCTGGGTAATCTCCAGAGACTCCAGTATTCCATTAAAGGGATATCTAAAAATATCTTTTGCCCATTTCAAAATATTTCACAACTTTTCTTACAAAGAATGTAGGTGTCAAAATTATAAAAAGCCCGTACAGGGGCGGCCAGATAGTTTAGTTGGTTAGAGTGTGAGCTCTGAACAACAGGGTTGCCAGTTCGATTCCCACATGGGCCAGTGAGCTGCACCCTCCACAACTAGATTGAAGACAACGAGCTGCTGCTGAGCTTCTGGAGGAGCAGCCAGATGGCTCAGTTGTTTAGAGCCCGAGGTCGCAACAACAAGGTTGCCCGTTCAATTCCTGCATGGCATGGTGGGCTGTGCCCCCTGCAACTAAAGATGGAAAACAGCAACTGGACTTGGAGCTGAGCTGCGCCCTCCACAACTAAATTGGAGGACAACTACTTGGAGCTGATGGGCCCTGGAGAAACATACTGTTCCCCAATATTCCCCAATAAAAATTTTTTTAAAAAAAGCCCTTACAACAGGATGGCCTGACCTGACAAAACAGCCAAAAGAAGTAGACAAATATTCACAAGGTAACACAATGTTTTGTTAAGCTATCACAACTCTATGAACTGAAAAATAACTCAAAGCTCAAGATAACTTAACAGCCTACGCTGAAGAAACCCTACAGACTGCCAAAGATTTACATCATTGCCTTAAAGCTAAAAGCACTTGTTATATTATGTTGCCTAGGCAACATACCAGCAAATAGTACAGTAATAAAGTAAGAATTGGGGGGAGGGGGAAGCAAATTGAACAAAAGAACAATCAATATCGAGTTCCAAACTAAATTCCATCCTCTACCTGGTTGTACAAACTATTCATGTTAAAAGTAGACTCAGCTCTTAGGAGGAGAGAAATGTCATTTTCCCAGGCCTCATACTTCCATATGGAAGGGCTTCAACTGGATTAACACTCATGTCCTCAGTTTCTATCTCTGTAAGAAGAGGCTCCATGACAAAATATATGGTTGTGGTTTGGAGCATTTGCCCTTAGACTTTTTATTTCAGGCTCTTATTTAAATCTGTTTGTTTCTTCAGTCTTAATGCATGTGGAAATTGTCTTGAAGCAAGAATTCATTCACGTGGGTCTTTCACACCTCAGTTAGATGCCCTGGTAGAAGAGTGATTCTCTCATAATAAATTAGTAAAGAGATTTCTGAATATGATCTAGTATCCCATGCTTGACCACAGGGGAACATTTGCTGATCACATCTCTTGTGAGAATTTCCACTCCATGTCACAGCAATATTTCTTATTATAAATGAATAAATCACTATTCTGGTTCTATCTCAATTCATGTGCATTTTAGTTAGTGTGAACCAAGTTCTCAGAACCTGATCACCTCCCTGAGCACTGAAAAAAACAAATCTCTGAGCTTTGAAGTGGAGGGGGCTAGATTTCTTCTAGTCTTCCCCCAAGATGAAAATAACATCTACCTCTTCCAGTTGCATTTCTATTAATTAACATACCCCTATGTAAAGTCTCATATAAGAGACTTGTTTTAGAGCTAAATCTTAGGAAAAGCTCTGCTTATTCCAAGAACTATGAAACATTATAATTCCTTTCTCTTTCCTTTCCTCTTTATAATCAGGAAGCTGAGCATCAACTATAAAGGATCTTTTAGAAGTAGTTCTCAAATGTTCTGTTTGTGAAATTCTTTTGAATGTTAAAATTTGGGACAGCCAACTTGAATTAATTAAACAAGTTAAAACAACTTTAAATAAATTATTGTATCATCTCAGAGGGACTAGAAAGCATTCATAATTAACCCACTATCCATATAAATCCCTTTCAGCACTGTAGACCTGTTTGAGAACTATTCCTGACCACACAGTGATTTCTTGTGAGTGCTTTAGCTCTAAAACAAGCCTCTTACACGAGACTTTACATAGGGATATGTTAATAATAAAAGTGCAACTGGAAGAGGCAAAGCTCTCTGATGTTCCGGTGAACCACCATCTTCCTCTTACCTTCCGGTGAACCACTTCTTCCTTCGTTAATGCTTTGCTTTGCCTTTGACTTCTACTTTGAAGGAAACTGTACATGTTTCATCTCAACATTATGTGTGATGGACATAATGTCTTATAACAAAAATTGAAGTCGTATATCTGTGAAAACTTTGCTACATACTGTATCACCTCAGCATTCCAGTTAAGAACCAGTCTTACATAGATCAATGGAACAGAACAGAGAGCCCAGAAATAAATCCATGCCTATATGGTCATTTAATCTATGACAATGGAAGCAAGAATTTACGGTGGGGTAAAGACAGTCTATTCAATAAATGGTGCTGGAAACCTGGACAGGCAATGCAAAAAATGAAGCGGACTACCTCCTTACACCAAATACAAGAATAAATTCAAAATGGATTAAAGACTTAAATGTAAGATCTGAAACCATAACATTCCTGGAAGAAAATATAGGAAGAAACTTTACAGACATTACCCGGAGTGAGATTTTTATTAATATATCTCCTTGGGCAAGGGAAGTAAGAGAAAAAATAAACATGTGAGATTACATCAAACTAAAAAGTTTTTCACAGCAAAGAAAACCATCAATAAAACAAAAAGGGATCCTACTGAATGGGAGAAGATACTTGCCAATGATATATCTGATAAGGGATTAATATCTCAAATTTATAAATTAAAAAAAACTCACTCAACTCAACTCCAAAAAAACAAACAACCCAATTAAAAAATGGGCAGAGGACATGAAGAGACATTTTTCTAAAAAGGACATATAGATGGCAAACAGACATATGAAAAAATGCTCAACCTTGCTAATCATTAGAGAAATGCAAATAAAAACCACAATGAGATACCACCTCACCCCAGTCAAAATGACTATCATCAATAAATCAACAAACAAGTGCTAGCGAGGATGTGGAGAAAAGGGAACCCTTGTGCACAGTTGGTGGGACTGTGATTGGTGCAGCCACTATGGAAAACAGTATGGCGGTATCTCAAAAATCTGAAAATGGAACTACCTTATGATCCAGCAATTCCACTCCTAGGTATCTATCTGGAGAAATTCAAAACTCTAATTCAAAAAAATTTATGCACTCCTATGTTTATTGCAGTACTATACACAACAGCCAAGACATGGAAACGACCGAAATGCCCATCAGTAGACGACTGGATTAAGAAACTGTGGTACATTTATACAATGGAGTATTACGCAGCCATAAAGAAGGCAATCCTACCATTTGCAACAACATGGATGGACCTAGAGAACATTATGTTAAGTGAAATAAGTCAGACAGAGAAAGACAAATACCATATGATCTCACTTATATGTGGAATCTAAAGAAAAGAATAAAAGAATGAACTAATCAGAAACAGTCTCAGAGACAGAGGAAAAACTGAGGGTTGCTAGATGTGGTGGGGGTGGGCGGCGGATAAAGGGGAAGGTGAGAGGATTAGAAAGCACAGTCAGTAACCACAAGATTGCCACAGGGAAACGAAAGTCAATTTGGGGAATGTAATCAATAATGTAAAGATTTTGTAGTGTCTAATGGACACTTTTCTCATTAGGGAGACCACCGCAGGGATGATGTAGATGCCTGATCACTGCACTGTACACCTGAAGCTGAAGTTGAACAATAATGAATGTCAACTATAATTTTATATATACATGTGTATATATGTGTGTGTGTGTATATATATATATATATATATATTTATATATAGTTACAAGAAGCGGAGTACAGCATTAGGAATAGAGACAGTGGAAATGTAATGGCTGTGTCAGAGGGGTAGCGGCTGGGGGAGGGGGGTTGTCACTGTATGAAGGATATAAATGATAAAAGTCTAACCATTACATTGTTTTGTGCACCTGAAACTACTTTTAAAAAATGAAAAGAAAAAAACAAAGAACCAGTCTTATTTGTTTTTGATTTTCCCCATTGCAACTTACTAACATAGTTCTATTTTCTTTATTCCTAATGCTGTATTCTTATACATTTTGGTATTTTATTGCGTATATGTCTTAACTTCTTAAATTCTTTGTGGAATGAGACTAAATGTTCAAAAAATAAGCATTAATAAAATACAGGAAGATAATACTACTTTCTCTTTGGTGCCTACTTTCTACTGCCCTCTGCAGGTAGAAGGAAAGAATAGTGAGCCACAACCTATTACTGTACTACTTACAGTAATGTCCAGGTGATCCTTACCCAACAGGAAATTTAAAGTAATTGGTGATCTTTGAGACGTTGACCACTACCAGCCAGAATCCATCTATTCACAGGAAGGATTTCCCAATTTGCTAAAATCCCTTCACTGTGGAAAGATCTCTGGGAACCATCTACCCTATTTTCAAGAGCCCTTCCTATCTCCTTCTCCCGTATACAAATGGACATCAAAGTCCTCTTATTCTGGGTCAAGGCTCAGGACCTCTATGTCCAAGTTCCTTCCAGCCCCGTAAAAGTTGAGCCTGGGAGTGAAAGAGAAAAGAGACTCAATAGTTACAATGACATAAAGGTGCAGACAGTGCAACTTGTCTGCGCTTTACAGACAAATGTCAACAAATGTAGGAACCCCTGCAATGCAGCAATCAGAGATAATGTGAGATTTCGCTTTTTGTTTTTGCAAAAAGTGTAAGGCAGCTGCAAGATAACCAGCAAACAGGCGGCTTAATTTTGTGTAGAAAGGACCATTGATTACACATGGATTATTTTCTTCCGTTACACTACTTTGTATGGATAGCAACACAGTCAGTGATGTCATCTTCTAAAGTGACAGACCCGAATGTATAGGCATATTGTGCCAACTGAGCCCAAATCAATGACCTGGGTAATGCAATCAGGGTAACACTATTATTCCTCATCGAAATCCTCCAAACCCACAGAAGAATAATGCTAATCTGATGCATGTTTGAGGAATACTTTATGTGGGAAAGAAAATCAAACCCTTGTTGAATTTTATTTACATTCTAATACGTATTTACAGGAAACACATCACAGAATTTAATATCATTATGTGCATCAGAATATGTCATTTTATTTTTGTATTAGTTGCAAGTTAAAAAGTTTATTAACAATCACACACTTTCTTGGATAAGAATATTTTTAGCGAGGATGTTTGCTAAACGATTGATCTCTAAATGTGTATTCACATAGCATACCAATAACCTTTCCACAACTGCAGGATCAGAATGATTTATTGCATTCCTGATAGAAGAGGCAGCGTTGTTTTATTGTCTGGGGTAAGGAAATGTTTGAAAGATTTATAGCTTTTAGTTCCTTCTTATATTTTGTTATTCAATTGATTCATTCTATTTACCTATCTTCATAATGGGCGTAATATGGACTTAAGCAAATTTAAAAATTGGCAACGCCTGGAAACTTAAGATTCTGAGCTGAAAAATGTTTCTTTAAAAGGTGTGTAGGCAAGAGATCCAACAAGTCTTTTAATTCGTTTAAAAACAAACACTGATCACCTTCTACACAGTTGGGTAGGTCCTGTGTAGTGGTTAGCACGTTGAAGACTACAGCCGGGTCACCCGAAAGCCAGGCAGAAGCTCCGCCCACACGGGGGCGGGGCCACGGGCTATCCGGACGTCCCTCCGCCGAGCCACGCTCCATCTTTCCTGCGCACAGCCTGAACCCGTCGGATCGACGCGCAGACTGGAGCCATGGCTGAGAGCGGCCGGACACCTCAGGCCCGGGCGATCCTGCAGCAATGCCTGCGCGCCCGGCTGCAAGTACGCCCCGCCGAGGGCGACGCCACGGCCCAGTGGGTGGAGGTAACGTCGGCCCCGCAGCTCCCGTTATCCTCCGGCGTGCAGGGGCGTTCGTTCTGCCTTATCTCGCTGACTTGTCCCCCCGCCCCCGAGTCCTCCTGCGAGCCGGCCACGTGGCACCTAGCACGTGCTGTGGGCGGCGCGGGACTTCCGGCCAACCCGCCCAACGCTGTCCGCAGTAGCCTGCCGGGCTTCTCCTGCGCTCCTCCTGCAGCGCGGTGCCCAGCTCCTTCCTCGAACTTACTCCTCCAGAGGAAGAGCATGCCCCATGTTTAGGACCGCGGGAATTTGAACATCCTCTCACCAGCTGCCTGTCTGCGCTCGGTGTACTTTAGACCTGATTGCGCCAAGACCTCTTGCTTCCAGAGCAAAGGCATTGCCACGCCCTTCGCATTGCCGTGCTGGAATAGTTCGAGCCTGTAGATTAGATTTGTTGCAAACATTTAAGATCTGTTTTGATTGTTGTAAACATTCAAGATTTGGTTTGACTTGAGCTCCAGCTCCCTCGATTTCCCAGTTACATTGACTGCAGCTAGGTCTTAATATAGAAATGAGATTTTCCACGAAACAATTCATTTTCTCAAGGAACTTTAAAAATTTGACTTATCTCCAAATGGAAATACAGGCCAATGCTTTTATAATAACGTCTTGTTATCAAACACATTTCCTCCAAAGAATTTAAAACATTTACACCAATATGATTTCCTTCTTGCATATTTGCCTTTTTAAGACAGCCTGCCCCCAATCAATGCAAAAACAAAATGCTCTGTGAGGCTCCTGACTTATTTTTGGACTAAGATGAAGAAAAAAGCTAGTTCATAAGACTTTTGGAGGTACTCAGGAACTTTTAATGTAGAAGCACCTCATTCACTCATCTTACCTACTCTGTTTGGTCCCAAGTCTAGCATTCCTTAACACAATCATAGTATTTTACGTGCTACCCATAAACTAGGATATGTGGATGATTCTCCTTAAATCAGAATGTGGTATCCTCTGCTAACTTAGAAATATTTATAACCATAAACGTTCCTATATTTCCCCCTTCCTATTTCTTTCTCAAAAATCCATATTTCTTTATTTTTGTTAAAGCCTTTTTTTGAGGTCTTGATTTCTCTACATATTTTGAAATTTTATTCTTTTTATATTTGCAATCTTATCCAGAAAATTTCCTATTTTTATAGTTGCCTCGTGGGACTATAAATCTCAAACTATTAATCATTTAGGTTTCTTCCCACGCTTCTTTATCTTCTTATATTCTTCATGTCACATCTCCTTATGCAAAATCACAGATATTGTATTGCAGACTTCCAAACTATCATTCTGTTTTTATAAACTTTAAAAGGTATTTCAAAGCTTTCCCTCCCACTCCCACAGAAGGTTAAATTAGTATAAAGAGATAATTAAAAAGTAAATTCTTTCTGTTTCTCAAGCATTCTCTTCCCTATTATTAAAATTTCTAATTTTTTGAAAACATTGTTTTAATTGTCAAAAGATTTGAAGGTTACTTTGTATTTTCTTAGTTTCATTCATTTAGAGCTTTGCTGTCACAGGCTAATGTTTTTCTTCTTGAACTTTTTAAAGTTATTGTGAGAATTATCTGTACTTTCCTACATGTTTGAAGTGTTTTGTAGCAAAAGAAGCTACAACAGAAGTGATTCTGACTTGAAGAGGGGAATGTGTAGGTCACAACTTAAGATCTATTATTGGAATAAACTAGAAGAAAATACCTTGATGAGATAGTGTGATGAGTGTAAAGAACAGGTGTCTATTTCTGCAAATAGCTACTTAATTATGACATTGCAAGTGTCCAAATCTGAATATGCTTGGGATCTTGGCTTGTGCTGAAATAATCCCAGGAGAGACCTGTGAGAATGGTAAAGATAGCTGTCTTTCAACCTGCCAGCCCCTTATTATGAGTATGCATTGGAGGCCTTTGCTTGTTCCAAAAGCACAATTGCACTTTTTAAAAACTACTTATTTTCTAGGTAAATCAGGTGTGAGTGCAGAGCTGCAGTTACATTTACGTAGAAGACAATTTAGGTAACACATCGATTCTGTAAGATACAATTGAAGTTAAATGCACCCAACAGATAAATTGAGTTCCTATTATGTACAAAACAGTCTGTAAAGTGCTTTGGGAGTGAAAGTGTAAAATGAATTTGCTCTAGCCCTTAAGTTTATTTTTACTTACCCATTTAATAAACTATTATATAATTCTTACTTTGAACCAGGCACTGTTTTAAGCACCTTACAAATATTAACTCATTTAATCTTCATAATAGCTCTTGGACTCAACAGAGTGAATCTGCAAAATAAAAAATTTAATGACTCACTCAGCAGTAAATCATACTCATTTATCAATTGTCTCTTTTCCATATAGTCTCTATCTTATAAGAACTAATAAAGAAATATCCAAGTCATTATATACAATAAATAAGCTTATAGTCCTGGTGACAATCCCATGATGTAGAACTTAGCATCATAAATGTAATTTCCAAAGCCTAATCACTATGTTTATTTAAAGCATTAACAATAACAAGAAATAATTGGACAGTTTCTTGGAGTTTATTGAAGTAGAATCAGGCCCTTATTTTCATGATCTGCAAGTAAATGGATAAGGAGGAATAAAGAGTGATGATGTCAAAGGATACACCAGTCACACTGTTGCTTATCCATCAGCCATATAAGATATAATATGAATTCATTTGGTGTGGAATAAATGGAGTCCTGCAAACTAAATGTTTCTAAGTCTGTCAGCCTTACCTAGGGGAAAGGAGGCTAGTTGATAGTCCCAATATTTTTGTATTAGAAGTAAATATTTGAAGGTAAAACTTACGGTCTTCACTGCTTTTGGCTGTATTTGAAACTTAATTTTTGAAAGAAATGATAAGTGAGGTGATTGAAATTGAAAATGATTTTGCGTATGACGTAAATCAGTACTGTAAATCAATATTGTAAAAATTTAATTCTCCTCTTTTGCATTCAACCTCTATAACAGCTGTGAAATGTTATTCACTTACTCTATATAGAAGTTCCTGTCTAATCTGAGCTTGCTGTGGTGATTTATCATAGGTTCAGAGAGGATTAGTGATCTACGTGTGCTTTTTCAAGGGAGCTGATCAAGACCTTCTTCCCAGAATGGGTATGTGTTTGATGTTTCTTTTTTAAGAGTGAGAATGTATAGCAACACATAGATGAATTTCCAGGAGGTGCAAAAGGCACAATCTTAAATTGTACTGGTGTGCATGTTGTAAATGACTTAACTCTGTGTACTATTGTGGGTTTTAGCGATTTGCCTATTCCAAAGTTTAAAGTAGGAAAGTATGGTGGAATTCTTTTAAAACATCTGCAGCACTTTAGATGGCTTATAGAATGGTTTAGAAGAGGATATACACACATACAACACACTGATATTCAGCCAGGGATACAGAAACTTGTTGGAAGCAGGGTGGCCACATAGGGAGAAACAGATGCTGTATTTCTTAATATAGTTTTCTTACCTCCCAGAGACCCTAATGGACATGTAGGTGACGCTATGTGTGTACAAAATGTGGGTCCCTTCAAATCTGGGCAGCTCAGGTTTGCATTATTATTATGGAAGAATTTACATTAACCATTTATGCATTTCTTTGTAGGAAATGTGTATAAATATAAGGTTCAACTGATTCTTGAACCAAGCTCAGTGTCATCACATCTACACCTCTTCCAGGGGCAGAGAAAGCAGAGTCAATGTTCAGGCATCTCTGAACAATACTTTACCTGCCTGCAGCTTTCCAGTATCCAGGATAGTCCAGAGGACTGCACATTCTTTCTGATAATTACATAGGTTCAGATATACCAAATCAAATCATATACTATCTCAAGACAGTATATGATATAATGGTTATGTCCAAAAAAAAAAAAAAATGCCTGAAATAATGGAGCCATCCCGAAGATTGGAGACAGGTTATATTCTCTTTATTAGTAAAGGACAGCATCTATTAGTTCGATTAATGTGAAATATAAATTACACAGATGGGTAATTGAAGCATGCAGAAGTTAACCTAGAAGAGCTTCAAGTAGTGGAACTCACGAGTGAATAGCCCAGTGAGGAACAGCTTGGACAGAAGACTCCTAGAGGGAATTTTATGCTGAGACATCAAACATGTTTGACAACTTGTCAGAGGGTGAAAACTAGACTTAAGAAAGGGCCTACAATAGCTGAGGATGGAAAGCCAGTAACTAATGGTTTAAAATTTGAATTTGGAGGATAATAGGGAACTTTGAAGGGTTTAAAGAGAACATGAAATGAGGGCTGCTATTATAGAGGATGATTTCCCAGGACCTAATGCGTGGGTACTGGACATTCTGTCCATTTTCCTGAGTTAATTCTTTATTAACCATAAAAAAATAGAAGTCTTCAATAACAGGAAGAGAATTTTTGTCATTGTGACTTAAGACTATCTTCCTAAAGTTGTTTCATATATTTTTAAATGGATCTTAATCATAATAAGATGAAACGAACCACCCACATCCAAGCTGCATTTCGTTATAGTAATTAAGTCCTGTGTGCTTCCATATGTCTTCCTGACTTCACATTGAAGACATGCGTAAGATGGTGGTAAATTGAAAACACTGAGGAGGTCCGCCTTAACTCTGTTAGTGGATAATCTAACACGAAGCTTGATGTGTCATGATTCTCAGTAAAGAACTATGACTCTAGGGGTGTCCGGTTAGCTCAGTTGCTTAGAGCTTGATGCTCGTAACACCAAGGTTGCTGGTTCAATCCCCATGAGCTGTGCCCTCCACAACTAGATTGAAACGATTTGGAGCTGATGGGTCCTGGAAAAACACACTTAAAATAAATAAAAGGTTTTTAAAAAAAATTTTTTTTAATTGTGACTCTAAGAATCACATTCTGCTGTTGTGAGTTACAAGCAAAATAAATCCATCTATTACTGATAACATTAGTTTGGACTTCCTTCTATTCCAGGAGGCAAAGTAAGCCAGTGTGATGGGATTCTCTTAAACCCTACCTGTATTTATTACATGGATTCAGATCTTCCCAATCAAATCATGTCCCCTTGTGAACATAACAGCCAATTATATCCATAAAATCTGAAATAGTATGGGTAACATAGAGATGTGCAGAATCTTCCTCAATTCATCTTCAGTATAATTGGACTGAGATCCAGGGACCTGTCAAAGCTTAACTTCCGGTATACATCACTAGAGGTACTTGATTGATAACCTGTCTTAGGATCTTTGAGTTTCTAGCATGCCATTAATTCATTATCTCATTTTAACTCTACTTACATTTGTATTTATATTATGTTTAATTCTACATACTGAGATTTGTATACCAACAGCATTAAGTGAATTCTCAGTTATAGCCAGTAGAGGGAGGTGTGCTTGGAAGTATAAATTGTACTTAACCTCTGGCCTATTATTCCAAAATTGCCTCCTTGGTCTGTTACTTGCGTGAGGCCTGGATAGCTACATAGTGACTTCCATTGGAGTGAAGTGCTCTAGACAGTTAGTTTCCTTAGAAGCAACCAATAAGGACTGCTGGCTAGAGCAAAGTCCTATTTGTAATAGAGAATATTAGAGGTATTAGTTAAGTGAAAATTGGTAGTGTTTAATGTATAGCTTAGGAATTCATTTGGGTGTTCACAGTGGAGGTTTTTTACCAGGTTAATTCTGTGATTTGTAGAGTGGAACAACCATTCTGAATCCTTACTAATGTTTACTACAGATCCTGTAATAATTGAAACCATTGACTACCCCTGACTACCCCACCAGAAAGCATACCTTTTCAAGCCAAATTTTTGGGCAGTAGTGTGAGGTTTATATAGTTTCTTTTACCATTTGCCCTCTCAGGACTATGTTTACAAGCAGAAGTTATTTATACCCTTTATGGAGGTAGAGAGACCCTAAGGCTATTTATATTAGGCATTACTTCTGTTTATTGTTTTGAAAATGGCTAAAGTTGAGATGTAAAGGTTTTCTAAGTTTACATTTTTAGTTAACATAGCTATTTATGATTATTTTGATATTTATTAGCTATAAGAATATAATTTCATAAGTGCCATAGAAATAATACCACATCTTCTTGTATGTATATGAAGATAAGGCTAGTAACTCTAAACTTTTTAATTTACTTTTTAAGTTGTAACAATAAGTTTCTGATAATTCTTGCTTTCACCTTTACTCTTCTCCCCTAGGTTAGATTTGTAACGTTATTAGTCCGTATTTATAGTGCCTTTGAAGTTGTGAAATTGTAAAATCAGCCGGTTTATAAGGGGAATGACCCCAGAACCTTTGTCTTAGCTTAGAACTCTGGGCAACTAAGTTTAAAATACAATACATGCACTAAGATTTTTATTTAATACTCTTTCTTATAAAGCAGAATTTGGTGTGAGGAAGATTTATCATGGTCTTTTTCTAATGAGATTTTCTCATGAAATATAAAAAGGAACAAGAAGGCAAAGTCTTCTCATGTAGCCCCTGGGACAACAATATTTTGAGGTTTCAATATAAGTTAATTTAGGCCTTTCTGGATGAACTTAATTGTTAGATCTTACCTGCCAAGTCACATTTAAATCATGGCTGTTTTCTGCATGAAGTTTGCCTTGTTTTTCATGTTTAGATAATTTAGCTTAGTAAACGGTTTAAAATCTAAACAGAGACTTTGGGTGAAAAGCCTGAGCTGACAAACTGGGTTTTGAATATAAGATTTGCTGACTAGAAAATTGTTGGTTTTCTTCATTTTTTTCCTTTGTTTTTCACTTCAAAATATTTTCTCTTTCTTCCCCACCCAGTTAATACGTTGTTAAATGTGAAATTAAGTGAAACAGAAAATGGCAAGCACGTCTCTATATTGGATCTACCTGGCAACATTCTTATCATCCCTCAAGCCACTCTTGGGGGGAAAGTAAAAGGAAGAAATATGCAGTATCACTCTAACTCTGGCAAAGAAGAAGGGTTAGAACTTTATTCCCAATTTGTGACTCTGTGTGAAAAACAATTAGCTGCTAATGACAAGTGTGCCGAAGCTGGGGTCGTGGTTGAACATGGCACTTACGGGAACCGGCAGGTGTTAAAGCTGGATACCAATGGACCGTACACACACCTCATTGAGTTTTGAAAATTAAAAGTTAGTTTCTGCAGTTGTTTTGTGGTATTAAATGATCTGATCTGTAATTAGATTTTCTTCCCCTTCTTGAACACACTAATCTGCAGCATTTTCAGACAAGGAAATCCTGAGTCCCATCCATAACTCTGCAGCCTACTAATTGGATGATTTTGCCAAGCAGGTAAACTCTAGATCTCAGTCATCTCTCATTCTGCTTTCCCCTACACTTTGGCTCGAAATTTTGAAAATTGCTTTCTATTCACTTTATGGTCATTGTGGAAATGTTCTTAGGGAGCTGTATTTAAATATTTTACAATAAGTTTTGTACAATCAAAAAAAATATATTTCTTACACCTTCAAATGTATGTAGTATGTAATAAAAATAACTGTTCGTATTAAAATTAGGTAAAATCCAGCACAAACCAATTATAATTTTGTCAGTTTTGTTTTACTATTTGTCTTCTATATTTTGAATGAAAGAATATGCAATGTACTATTCTATTTAATGTCTATGAAAATGTAACATATAAATGTTATTGGGCATTATAATATTACTTTCCAGGGATATCCATATGCTTTAGAATATGTTAAGAGTCTTTAGTTGAGATAGGAACAAGGTATGGGGGATTAAAAGATGTTTTTATTTAACATACCAATGGGTTAATATTGTTTCTCATTTTTGTACCAAACAATGTACGTTTCATTTTTTATCTTTGGTTTTTAAAAGTTACTGCTTCATGATATTAGTGTTAGTTCATAAATTTTTAGCAAGCTCCTTTCTTGTTGAATTAGATATTGCTATAAAAGGAAGAAAAAGGGAAACTTTCTATTGGAATTATTTGAAAAGAAGCTCATTTCCATGCTCTCTACTTAATGATTTTGAGCTAGTGCCATTTTTTTCTATTAGTGAATGTTTGTGTCCCCTCCCCCATTCATATGTTGCAGTTCCCCAGTGTGGTGGTATTTGGAGATGAGGCGTGTGGGAGGTAATTGGGGGTAATGAGGCTCTGAGAGTGAAGCCCTCATGATGGGATTAGTGTTCTCTGAAGAAGAGACACTGGAGAGCTTGCTTGCTCTCCTCCCATCATGTGAGGATGCAGTGAGAATAGGATGCAGTGAAAAGAGATGCATCTGCAAGCCAGGAAGAGAACCCTCACCAGAAACTGACCATGCTGGCACCTTGATCTTAAACTTCTAGCCTCCAGACTGTGAGAAAATAAATTTCTGTTTAAGCCACCCAGTATATGATTTTTTTGTTATGACAGCCCGAGCTGACTAAGAGAGCGACATAAGGTAGACAGCTAATCAGGTAGACTTTTCAAAGGCAAGAGGAGAATATGTAAGAAATTGGAACAATGCAATATATAGATGATGTATTATAGAAATGTACACTTGAAACCTGTATAATTTTACTAACCATTATCACCCCAATAAGTTAATACATAAATAGAATAAAGAAAATTGAAAGAATAAAGGAATCAATAAAAGGTAATATTCAGTTTTTCAAACTCTTCTGATATGATTTTAAAAGATATTTTAAAGAAAAAAGACCAAATGATATTTCTAATTACCAAAAAGATGAAGAAATTAAACAAATATCTTAAGTAGCTGCTGAAAATTCTTTATGTCTAATAACTTCTTCAGTTCTGTGTTCCTTAGATACTTTAAATTTTTATCACAAAAATAATCCTGTTTTCTCTATATTCTTCCTGTACTGTTCTATTTTGGAATAGAGAATCAATAACTGGCTTGGTAATGAGCTCTTCAGTCCTCAACTTTTGCTTTATTGATTCACAATACACTTATTGAAATGTAATGTTCATATACTTGCAAACTCCAATTTTCTCAAAACTTCTCCAAGGACGTATATATGTCTTTCAAAAAGATTATGTGTTTCCTGTTTTAAATCATTTTGATTTTGTGTGTAGGTGAAATGCTGACTCATAGCCCTAGATTGCTATTTTATAGTTCAGGCAATTCTTTAAAAAAAATTTGCTTGAGGTATTTGTGGAGAATAGCAGTTTCAACTACATGAAGGGTTATTAAGCAGAAGGTGACACCAACTTTGTTTCATTTCCAGGGAAGTTATCTAGCACAAGAGGGAAAAGGCAGGAGAAATGGTGGATATGGAAATAACTACACCTTGTTAAAACTGGTTAAAATGGTAAATTTTATTATGTATATGTTGCCACATTAAAATAAAATAAAGAATTAAAAAGATGTTGCCTTTCTATAGCTCTTCTGGTCCAAGGTACTCAAAGAACCTTCAATAAATATCTCATTTTATCTTCACAGTATATTTTGAGGATAGTGCTATGGGAAGTCAAACAATGCTTAGGTAATTTTCCCAAGATCACACAATAGGGAGGAATAATTTCAATCTTCCTGACTTTTCTTGTAATGAGAGTTGTTAAAATTGCAGTCAATCTTGATGAAGGCATAGCATCTCCCCAGTGTTGATCATTTAAGAAAAAGCAGCCAAGAAATTGAGTTATTTACTAAATTAGGTGGCAGTTATAAAAATAAGTCACAGGGATTTAATGTGCAGCATAGAAACTATAGTTAATGTGACAAATGGGTACTAGACTTACCGTGGTGATTACTTCGTAACGTAGATAAATGTCTAATTATATTGTACACCTGAAACTAATATTGTGTGCCAACTATAATTTAAAAATAAAGAAAAACATTTTTAAGTAAATTAGGTGGTGGTAGGGTCTCACCTAATGGAGCTGCTTATGTTTTTCTAAGATCCTAGAATTTTTTCAATCAGAATATCATTTGGTTGGTGCAAAAGTAATTGCGGTTGAAAAGGTTAAAAATAATTGCAAAAACCACAGTTACTTTTGCACCAACCTAATACTATTTTATTTGTCATTTAGAGACTTCATGGATTCAGTTATAGAAAAATACTTGTGTAAGACACAGACTACCAATGACTGCTTTTAATATCTTGAAGATACTCATACAAAGTAAAATCAAACAGACTTGTATGATTCCTTCACTAATTCAAGTCAAAAGAAAGCATGCCATTTATAAATAATATCTGTGTTGATGATTTATTGACTCCATAATGAAAGAAACTTATCAACTATAAGGATCAAATACTATAGAATCCTATGCCACTTGTTTTGGAGATTAAGAAGTCACATTGGTATTATAAGAGACATGCCAAAGTTTTACTATTTATGATTAATATTGTGGAGGACCTGATGTGTTGTGTTATACTTAAATTTATATTGACAAACCCACATGACAATGAAACTAACAGATCTAGAAGTGCCTTACCTATTAATTTATTGAAATAGACTAGTTTCTGAAGGAAGAACTACTAGAAAAGTAATATTTAAAAAAAAGTAATATTTTTATTCTGAAGCCGCACCTTGGTGATTAACTATTTTCATAATCCCTTAATTATTCTCCTTCCTCCTACTTCTCCTATCTCTAATTCTTTTTTGCAGACCATCTTCAAGATAATGTTCCTAGAACATTAACTTTCCCCACGATATTCCACTGTTGAGAAACTTACAACTTTTTTTATCTACAGGGCAAAGTCTAAACTTCTGAGGTTGGCATGAAAGTTCTCCATACTCCTTAGGAGTGAATAACATCATGCAAGGAGAACTGTGGAGGACCAAAGTCAGAATCTTGAGAAAACATAACGAAAGGGCAACATACGAGAGGCCAGAGGACACTACAGTAGTCCCCCCAGTTTCACTTTCTGTGGTTCAGTTACCTGTGGTTCAACTGCAGTCCAAAAATATTAAATGGAAAATTTCACAAACAAGCAATTCAGAAGTTTTAAATTGCGTGCCATTCTGAGTAGTGTGATGAAATCTGAGGCCCTCCCAGTCCACCCCACCCAGGACATGAATCATCCCTTTGTCCAGCGTATCTACATTACTCGCCTGTTAGTCACTTAGTAGCCATCTTGGTTATCAGACCATGTTCACATAACTTATTATAGTATATTTTTATAATTGTTTTATTAATTACTGTTAATCTCTTACTGTGCCTAATTTATAAATTAAACTTTATCATAGGTATTTATGTATAGGGAAAAAAACTTTTTTTTTTTTTTAACTTTCAGTACTATCCATGGTTTCAAGCATCTACTTGGGGTCTTGGAACATATCCCCCATGGGAAAGGGGGGAATTGCTGTAATAGTGACCAGAGAGGCAGAGAGAACCAGAAAAATGCATTGTTAACAGAAGATAGTTTTCAAGATGTAAAAAGTGACAAAGTCGGTGCCAAATAATGAAAAAGATTGCATAACACAAAGACTAAGGAGAGGTCTCTGGGCCTAGCAGTTAGGTGTTGTTGAGCTTATGAGAAATTGGGCTAATATTTCAATAGTTAGTAGAAATAGAAAAGGATTCTTAATCTTTTGTCCTAGGGCAGTGTGTCTCAATGTGTGCTGGTGAACCATCTCTACAAGAATCACCTGAGGAGCCTAACATTTTAATGAAATGCAGTTTTCTGGGACCATTCCAAACTTACTGAATTAGAATCTCAGGAGTTAAAAACCTATCTACTCACCAGTCTCCCCCAGGTGATTCTTGTGTATACTAGACTCCCAGAATCACTGTCAGAATGAAGGTCAGACTTCTAAGGCTGGTATTACAGTTTTATAATCTGGCTCCAGCTCAACTTTCTAGCCCTTTCTCCTACTGCTCCTCTATAAAAATTCTCCAGCATAGCTCTATTTATATTTTCCTTAGATCATGCAGCTACCTAAGTTGCCCTCTGCTCTCCTCTAAATCCATCATCTTTCAATAGCTCATGTCAATATCTTCTGCCCCCACAGTAATTTCTCCTGCTTCTACTTTCCTCGGCATTCTGGTTGTCCCACTCTTGACAGTTGTGATGGGTCTTAATGACACTGAGTATTTCAGCTTTAATTTTTTTTATGTTTCTGTATCTTGACTGCAAGACTATAAATAATACTGAGCAGAGGCAATAGTAAGCATACATAGTATAATTTTTTTTATCTCCCACAGTTACTGCCATGGCACTGTGTATGTTATCCAAGCTCAATAATTCTCAGTAAATATTACCTGAATTAATATGGACATATGTCAGTAGCCAGAATACTCTTGATTTTGATTTAGTTATACCAGTCTTCACATATAGATTTCTTTGCTGTTAGGAATAAAGAGAGGTTGGAATGTGCAGGAAACAAGTTAATACAGCTAAATAACCCCTGCTTTAAGTGACATCAGAAAAGTTAGAGACAAACTAAAACAGATTTTTGAGATTCAACACAAATGTGAGCATTGCTGGTTCTGTTTTATTATATCAGGTGGTCACTTTTACATTTTCTTAAGGTTCACTCTATAGTATCTTTCTAATATAGCATGACTATGTAATAGCTCTGTACCTTAAAAAGGTGTATAGAACACAAGTCATTCTTAAAATACAGAAAGGAAAAACTATTTCATTCAAGAAAAGCTGTATTTGAGTCCTTCGCAAAATAGACTTTTTGTGAGCCAAATAAAAATGTCTTTATTTTATTTATAAATATGAATTTTGATGTAAGATGCTTTATTAATCCCTTCTATATTTAATACAAAATGAAGCAATTCTGTGGGATGCGTCACAGATAGCGAACTTCGTGATAAATATGACCCTACTTTTTACTGGGCTTTTCCATTGAATGAATTATTTGCACTGTGTTAGTCAGCATTTTTCTCTTAAGAAGCTTAATAAAATTTGACCTATTACATCAGCTATTTTTCTGAATGTGAAAAGATCAATTTATGTAGAGAATGCACCATACCCTATGTAACAGTATCTGAGAACCATTAGCTAATAGTCACAAACAGTTGGGGTTGGGGAAGTAATTGTGACCTTTTTTTTGAAGAGGAGTTATGGAGCTTTTTAGAGAATATCTGTCCCTACTAGTAAAAATGCTGTCCTTGGGTCCAACTTTGAGATAGTGTTTACTTAACCTTGTGCTAACATCGATCAACTAAGGCACACTTTCTACTCCAAGCAGTCTTTTATCTACTTTGCAACCCCAAGGTAAATCTCCTCATGAGTAGATGTAATCACCTTCAAAGTTTAGTTTGCTCAGTGCCTGGATTATCCTTTCTCCTGATTACATCCAGATAGTCCTCATGGCTTTGACTTCATTGTATGGATACTTGCCTTTTTTAAACCAGATGTTGAAAGTGTTCTGACATTTGCTTATTACTGAATCATAGATAGTTGCTCTCCAGTTAAAGGTTGTTTTCCTGCATCTCACCCTGGACCTACTGAATCAGAATTTCTGCTTCAGAAGGGGCCTGGAAATCGGCATTTTAACAGTCACTTTTCCCCATCTATGACTCTTATACAGACTCGCAACTGAGAACTGATTGTGTAATACTTCTGAACCAAGAGTCAAGAGGCCCTTGTTAGAGTCTCAACTTTCCCATGAACTGTGAGTGTTACACTACCCTAGGGTAACTCAGTCCCTCCAGGATTCACCACAAAAGGGAGGGATTTGTATTAGACAAATTCTAAGATCCCCTTCAGCTCTGTCATCTGAAAACTGAATCCCGTCCATTAGAAGGAGTTAGTTAAACTTAACAGAGGAACTGGAAAAACTGTTCATGTTTTTATCCATTTAAGCTACCATTGTCTCTTTGAATTCAACTAGTATGTGAGTTACTCTTCAAAATAACTAAATTCTTCTTGCATCTCATGAGTTTGCATTTGGTTTTTTAAAAAGCTGAAGCACAGAATGAGCGTCAGACATTCAGTCAGCCCTTTGCCATCTCATAGCTCCATGTTTCCTTGGTGATTCCAGCGTTCATCGTCTGCCAGGTCCACTTTGAGCTATTGCCACTCGGCATTCCTTTTGCATTGTTGATAATGACCTTTTCTTCTTCTTTTCCTTCTATAAAGAAAGTGACTCATTTTCTCAGGGTTCTGAGCTGACAGAAGTTACTGCAAGTTTTAAAGTTGTACTTACTAGCAAGAGAGGTGTCTCATTGTCTTAAACAATGATTAAATTTTGTAACTTCAATCGCATTGGTGTAGGGTAGCGTTTTTTGCCATTATAAATCTAGGCCTAATTTTAGTTTCAAGATGATTTCAGAATATTACTTTAAGTGTTACTCAGTGTTCTTGGTGTCATCTCATAAATAATAATAAGCATCCATATCCTCCAACAAGGTGTTTTTTTTTAATCTTTTTCTTTTCAGTGATATTATAAATTTGCTAAACTTTTCCAAAGATTTTTTTTGGCAGTTTTTTATTTACTGAGGTCATATGATCAGAATAAAGTTCATCCAGTATATAGCCCATATATTTGCATTGATCCTAAAATATGTGCAGGAGTATAGTAATGATATATTAATTCCTTATTTTCTTGTTTTCCTTGATATTTTCGTTTAGAAACTAGAAAGAAAAATTATGCAAGCATTTTAATACTGGGCCACTGATACTCTCAGTTTAATTAATATTTGAGCTTATTTAATAAACCAGATACTTACTACCTAGGCATTATAAGCAAACAGATAAGCATATTGCACGGTACCTACCATTAAGCTTACAACAGTGATTCATCCTGAATTACACAATAATTAGTAGAAAAACATATTGGACTTTAGCTTTCCTAGGAGTTCTTTGTTAGACAGTCAGAATTCAAAAGGCATAGTCTTTGAAATAAGAATTTTTTGGGTGGCCAGTTGGCTCAGTTGGTTAGAGTGCAGTGCTCATAACACCCAGGTTGCTGGTTCGATTCCCACATGGGCCAGTGAGCTGCGCCCTCACAACTAAATTGAAAACAATGACTTGAAAAAAAATTTTTAAAGAATTTATTTAAAATATACTATATTTCCAGTACTGGGAAACATAGGGAATAAAATGATAACATATGTTCCCTTTCTTTGTAGGTCCATATCTTTATGTATTTCAGGAGACAGAGAGATTGGGGAAGGGAATATGGACATTTGGACATTAGCTGCATTACGTGATAATTAAAGTCACCAAGGTTAATAGTATGGTGGTGCCTCAAAAATTCATAGAACTACCATATGATCTAGCAATTCCACTTCTGGGTATTTATCCAAAAGAATTGAAAGCAGGATCTCAATTTGCACACTCATGTTTATAGGAGCATTATTCACAATAGCAAAGAAGTAGAAGCAGCCCAAATGTCCATCAAAGGATGAATGGAAACAAAATGTGGTATATACATACAGTGGAGTATTATTCAGCCTAAAAAAGAAAGGAAAATCCTGTTACATGCTACAACAGGGATAAATCTTGAGGACATTATGCTAACTGAAATAAGCTAGTCACAAAAAGAAAACTACTGTATCATTCCACTTACATGAGTTACCTAGAGGAATCAAATTCATAGAAACAGAAAGTAGGATGGTGGTTGCACGGGCTGCAGGGAAGGGGAAATGGGTTGTTGTCTAAAGTGTATATAGTTTTAGTCATGCAAGATAAAAAAGAGTTCTGGAGATCTATTCCACAACAATGTGAGTAGTTAAACTACTGACCTACACACTTAAAAAAGTCACCAAAGTGGACAACGTTGTGTAAGAGAGTGTGTAGAAAAGATGTCAAGCAATAAACAGCAGAAAGCTGAATATTTAAGAAACAGGCACATTAAGAGATGCCCTCAAGAGACTGACAAAGGGTGGGAAGAGAAGCAGAAAAATTAGAAGAGAATGATGCCATGTAATCCAAGAGAAGGGAGAATTTCTATTCAAGTAGATTGTGAACAACATGCAATTCACTAGAGAGTTCAAATATGGAAGAAATTTTAAAAAGCCATTGAGATTGACAATTACGAGGCCACTATGAACATTGTTGAGTATGGGTTCTTTGGAATTATGTAAACCAAATATCTTGGGGATTGAATGGAACTTAAGAAAATATAGTAGAGGTGGAAGAGTCTTTCAGGAAATTGATGATGAAGGAAATTGAAGAGCTGTAGTTTTTTGTAGGAAGGGAATTTTTTTTAAGATGCAGAAAATCTGAGCATGTTTTTAGAAGAAAAAGAAGTAGAGAAATTGAAGAAAGAAGGAGGCTTATGGGGCAAACTTAAGGAGCAAAATCCCATATCAAAAGCATAGGTAGAGGGATGCTTTTGGAAAACTTTGGGTATCCACTGAGATGAGAAGAAAAGATTGCTGAGTATAGGATGAAAAGGAGAGCTGTAATGGAGTTTAGACATCACGTCCTCTTTTTTGGTGTAAAACTTAAAGACTTGATCATCTGGGAGAAAGGAAGATGGCGTGGAGTAGTGGCTGGAGGACAGTAGTGAATGTTTGACATAGCCACTTTAGGAAAAGGGTAAGTGAGCCAACTAGCTGAGGCTAGAAATCATAAATAATGCAGCAAATTAGAAGACACTGTTACACAATTTTCTTGGCAGCCCAACAGCAGATCGGAAAAAGCAGATGGTTTGGGTTGATCCACCTTCAGAGATTGGCAGAAGAGATGCCATGTGTTAAGGTCAATGGAATGGAAGGAAAGCTAGTAAGAAAGTAGTTAAAACAACTGACTTCATAAACCAAACTTGACAAGGAAAAGATGAAACAATAAAATCTGCAAGGAGATAACAGACTAGATAAGGGACGAGGTCAAGAAGACCAGTGTTTTTTAGAAGTTGGAAGGGCAAGTTCAAAGAGAATTAGAGTAGAGGTAGAAAGATTAGAGACTGCTCACGGTATGAGATCTGGGCATAGAGCCATTATGAGTGATAAGATCTAGGATGAGAACCTGGAAACGTGTAGCTGTGGTGGAGGGTGTCAAGGAATATAAAGGCTCATATGTTGAGATGACCACCCTATTTAGACAATAAAGGTAACCCAGAATAAGACTCAGAACAGAGAGAAATACCCATAATCCTGTGTCCAAATCTTTAATCACTGTGAGAGTGTGATCTGAAGGTCAGCGAAAGGCAGAGATGAGGATGGGGAAGAGGATGACGTTTCAAGAGGATGTGAACGTCAGAGGAGCAAAAGAGAACCGTGGTCTGAAAACCCTGGAGAGCCAGGGAAATGTCGGCTCCATTTCCTGGTTGTGAAATAGGAATCACCCTCACTGAACAGGACCTGTGACGTCAGGAGGAAGTCGGGTTTTTATTATGACAAAGAGATCAAAAAATTGTTAGGGAAAGGTGAACAGTATAGAAAAGTTTTACCAAAAAGAAAAAAAAATGATGGTATTTTAGAAGATAAAGTGGGATTAGTAGGAGAATCAGCAAGCTGAGTTGTATGGGAAAGAAGGAGCAGAAAAAAGAAAAAGTGACTAGAGAGACATAATGAGGGAAAAGGCATTGAGAAGTACACAGAGTTGCAGGTAGGTGAAAGAGGAAATGTGAATGGAATTACAATGCTAATTTTTAGCTGAATACTGTTCATCATCAGCGATGAAGTAAAAGAAAGAGAGAAGGGATTTTAATATAATCGGAACACTAATAATGCCTGAATACTGTTTGGAAGAGATAAAGTTAAAAAATGGCGACATAAAATGAAAACACTAAATTCTTCAGATTGTTCAGGAGAGATGAAAAAATGGAGATGATCTGGAAACAATAATATTAGTATAACCTCTCCTTTAAAGTTTTAGCCTTCAGGGTTAAACATTTTGTCCTGGGGGAGAACATCTAGGCATCTTCTCCAAAGCCAGCTTTCTCCATGTATTTATCTTTCAGGATTGGAAATACATCGAAAGCCTGATCTATAATAAACAAAATTCAGTTCCAGTTCACACCATTATATAATAAGTTCACCCCAATAATTAATAAATTGCTTATTTATTTATTATTGATATATAATTCACATGCCATAAAATTCACCACTTTAAAGTGTGTAATTTAATGATTTTTTAGTATATTCACAAGGTTGTACAATATTGTTGTGTCTGACTTTTTTTTGGTAAAAGCAATATAAACAATTAGGAATATTGAAAAGATAGAAATAAGCCTGTCATCTCATTGTTCAAAGACAATTATTTCATTTTTATTTATTCCCTTATAATCTTCGTTAATAACCACACATATATTTTAACACAGTTTAGTTATAAAGAGATTTTATATTTTGCTTCTTAAAAACTTAATATTTTATCATAAAGAAAATTTTTTTTTTTAATTTTGATGTCAGTGAGTGTAAGGAAGAGGAAGCAGACCAAAGGAGAAAATGTGTAAGTCAATAAAATATTATTAAGATGAGCAAGTATGGCCTGTAAATGGATTTGTGCTCTGGTCTGTAAATGCCTGTAGGCTGGCAAATTGAATTCAAGAGTATATAATTCTATTCCGTATTATTAACATTTTTCTTTTTCTTCCTGATCTATGACTCCAGCTCCACTGATTACCTTAACCATATTACATGGTTAATTTAATTTCTAGCTATTGTTCATACTGGTTAGTTAAATAGTTGCATTTAGACAAGATTCTTCTAAGTTTGTAGCTAAACAAGAATTTTGACATATGAACTAATTTTTATTAGAATTTACTTCAAGAATAATGTGTCCCAAAGACATTAATAATAGATCTATACTCATAAACACAGTAACTGATGTTTTTTCCATAAGTATTTTTTATAATACTGTACATAGTTTTTCCTCATGTATGATAATTCAGCAAGAATACTATTTATCAACCAGGTAGTTTTGCCCTTTTACTGGGTAAGTTCAATTTCTTGAGCTAGACAAATAATCTTTAATTATGAATTTCACAATGAAATATTTGGATCTTAATATTATTGTATTATCTTGCATGATTGTTATTCCAATATATTTAATTTTTAAGTGGATGATCATCCATCATCAGTTTTTACATTCAAATGGCTCCGATTGGTAAATTAGGTTTTGATGGGATGTCTTATCTACAACTCATAAAGGATAAAACATCCCTAAATCAAAGCACTAAATTATTTTCTTAAATTACCTATCTACAGGTGAACAGTTTACTTGCCTAAAGAGTTCGCAGACCAAGTTGAGGGTTTGTGTAATATTTAGTAACATAGACCTCCTCCTCCGTCCTCTCTCTGGCTTGACCTATCCTTGGGTTTTGGCTCATGTTTAGAACTGAGCTGCTAATATTAAATTTTGCTCCTTCACTTTGATAGATTGTTTGTGATTAATTTGGCTTGTGATAGTATTTCCTGTGGTTCCCATCATGGAACTTTCTGGCAGGGAAAAAATGGACAAGCTGACCAAGGACACTCTTCTAATTCCTCTCAGCCCCACTTTTATTGATTCCCCCACCTTGTTCCCCCTTCCTGGAGTGTGCTCTGGATTCCACCATCCAGAGTCTTCCTTCTAAGGCCACTGTGGGTTGGTTGCTGCCCGGTCCTCCCCCTTTCTGTTATGCTGCTCGCTTCTTCAGGATCACATCCTCCCTATCTTCCAAAGTGAAAACTTTATTAAAAGAATAATCCAGAAAAGATCTCCAGGATTTTCTCTCCAACCCCAGGTCTCAACAGCATCTTAATATTGACTTCCTAAAGTCTCCTTCCTTGTCTTTTTTATGAAGATCAGAGGAATAATTCTAACCACAAGCCAGATATGAGGAGAAAGGGGTATCAGAGCAAACTACAGAATCATTTCAGGTCCTTCTCAGTCTTTGCCAATTACACGTAACTACAGTTGGGAATAGTGGGGTTTTTACCCTCCCCTCAATTCATGTGATTGAGTGCCAGCAATGTTATAGCCAGGAACTGATGTTAGTATGGCCAGTGGTAACAAAATTACTATGAGTACAAATTTGATGAGTCATGTGGGTATGACTTTGCTTAGACATGTGAGTAACAGCTGAAAGAAAACCAAATAAATGAAAATAATTGTCCTATCAGGTGGAAGGATTATGTTTTTATTTCCTTGAGTTTAAAAAATTGTATTTTCAAGTTGCTGTTAATAATAACATTTTAAAATAAATATATGACTACATGCCTATCAAAGACGTTTAAAGTGTTGCTAGTTTAACATATTTTATACAGTTGTGAGTACATGTGGTACTATCATGATATGGAAAATATATCAGACAAGGACTCAGAAGGCCTGGTTTTGACATCTCACTTCTGGACTCTTGTACCAAACATGGACAAGTCACTTAGCTATTCTGGGCTTTGGTTTCTATTTCTTTCAAATAATAGCTACTTTATTTATTTTAAAGGGATTTTTGTAAGAACAATAGAATGTTTGAATTTTAAAATTGGAGGACATCTTAGAGACCCTCTAATATGATATGTTCATTTTCCAGAGGAAAATTGAGGACCAAAGAGGTTAAATGACTTGCTTATAAAATATATGACAGCAATTGTGGAATGAAACCATGAAGTTTATGTACATGTAAAACACTGTATTTCTTAATCTAATCAGAGAATGAGGAATTGGAAAGGACCTTAGGTGTCCTAGTCAAATATGAACATATTTGCAGTCATTTCTTATATAAAGTATTATCAAATCCATAGCTGTGGCTCTACGTTTGCTCAGTATTCCTGCTTAGAAGGACCAGCCCTGAGTTTAACTGCTTCTTTCAAGGTTAGATGGTCTACTATTATTAACTTGCCATCATGGATCAAGATCCATGCCGTGTTGTACGTACTTCTTGGCTGACTGTTTATAATGGTAATTAGCCAGCTGAAGAAAATCCTACCCATGGCCAAAAGATCTTTTGGGAAATTTAGTGCTAAAACCTGTCACAGATTACAGTGAGCTCAGCAGTACATTGAAAAATGATGCTTGATAGACCAAAGTGTAGAAAACTGTATCACAATGGGCCAGCAGATCTGTTAGAATGGCGTATCAGTGTTTCTTGGCTTCAGATCACATTGAAATCGACATGAACTTGCTATATATATATTCTAGTCTACTCAATGGTTTCATCAACATTGAGCAACCTGACATGACTGGAGTGGATCACTTATGACAAATATCCAGAGCTGCATTTCCCAAAGTCTGCTCCCAGGAATACTAGTTCTAAAAAGATATTAGTATGCATTCCTTTAAAAAAAAGATATTACAGGAAGACCCAATATGGCAGAGAAGATAAATGCTGTGTCTGCCTCCTTCCATGAGCACATTAAAATTACAACTAAATTATAGAACAGTCAACCTGGAGAACCATCTGAAGTCTAGATGAACAGAAGTTCTATAACTAAGGATATAAAGAAGAAGCCACATTGAGACTATTAGGAGGGGCAAAGATGCAGAACGAGCAGGCCCCAAACCTGTATGTGGTGGTTGAGAATGGGGAGGGATATCTCCACCATAGAGGTTCCCCCCAGAGGAGCAAGGGACCCCAGCCTCACACCAGGCTCCGCAGCCTGGAGTACTGGTGCCAGGAAATGGAGCCCCCACAGCACCTGGCTGTGAAAAACTGCGGAGATTCTGACCATGCTAGTGGGACGGAAGGCTGTGGGAAACCCAGACACCCTTTTAAAGGGCCCACGCACAGCCTCTGTCATTCACAGACACTCACCCTGGGCTCCAGTAGAGGGAAAGTGACTCGTGGGGCATCAGAGACATACAGGGACAGACTGAATTGTGTGGCTTCTGATTAAGGACTGGAGGGACATTCGCCATTTTCCCTGTGTGGAGTACTGCTCCTGTGCAGCCAGCAGGTGAGCACAATCTTTCCTGTGTTGAGCCCAACCACCACACAGCCAAATCTGAATCTGAATTAGTCTGATGAGCTCCACTGGGACTCCTGCCCTACGCAACTCGCCCAACACCAGAGGCACTTTCTTGGTGAGCAGACAGCCCCACCTGCATTGCACTCTTTCTTGGAAAACTATGAGGGTCTGCAGGCCCCAGGTGGGTGGCGACTTTCCTCAGTGTGCTCTGAGACTTTTGCTGAATAGCTTCAGGCTCAGCACTGGCACCAAACCAGAATCTACGTTAACCTGGTGAACACAACTCTTCCCACTATAGTGACACCCTGAGACCCAGCCTCACCCAACTTGTGTACCACAAGAGGCTCTATCAGCGGCTGAACCTTAAGGGAGCCAGCAGCTGGCAGCAGGCCTTAGGGTGTTATAGCTTTTCGCAGAGCTACCCTAGGCCCGGTCTGGTGGTAGCCATCTTCAGTTCCCAGCGAGGCCTCTCCCATGCGCCTCCAAGTTTAGCATAAGCAGCAAACAACCGTGGATCACTTTGTAGCTCCTACCAGATAGTCCTCAGCCAGTCACAGGCAGTGGGTACCTGGGTCTGCATTGGAGCCCCTCCCAAGAGGCCCCGGAACCAACATACTTGGAGGGTGGCTTCAGACCACAGCAGACACCACCAAATTAGCCCCCACAGGCATTACACACATAGGGTGATCTCAAAAGGCATCAGAGCCTACTGTGGCAAATTCACTCAGTGTGGTAAACCACCCACACAGCACCCTGTAAGCTGTGGACGTGGCCAAACCCCACAGCCAGTCACCCTGAGGGACAATCCCACCAATGTAGAATATGGATGGTGGGTATATAATACATAAAACTCTTTCAAATTTTCTGTATTTTAAAAATGTTTTATAATAAAATATTACAAAGGTCTTTATCAAACACACAAAGACATAGAAGTCAGTATAAATGTGGTTCCCACTGATCAAACTTGGGACAATTTGAACATCAAAACAAATAATGATAGAAACAGATTATAACCCACTAAATAAAACAGGAAACTTTGAATTCATACTGATGTAAATCAATTGAAAGTTTGATGAGAAACAAAATACTTAGTTTCATAGAATCTCCCTCACAAAATACTAACTAATTACAAAGGGGAAAAAGTAACGTTTTTACAGTGGAGAAGCCTGGCTGACACACCTTATTAAAATAAACATCAATGAGACAAATTAAAATCATGTGCCATTTGATAGAATGCAATGAGAACACAGCATCACTAATGTGAGAGTCCTGTCAAAGACACCTACCCTAAATCTAATCATGAGTAAACACCAGACAGATGCAAAGTGAAGGCCATTCTCTGAAATAATTGGCTGGGTAACCTCAAAAGTGTCAAGGATATGAGAATAAAGGAAAGACTTGAGGAAGCGTTCCAGATTGCTGGCAACTAAAAATACGTGAAAAGTAAATACAATGCTTGATTCTGAACTGAATCCCTTTACTATAAAGAATATTACTGGGACAATTGGCAAGACATATCATGTAAATATTTTGATTTTGCTAGTTATACTATGACTATGTAGTAGAGGGTACTTATTAAGACATACACACTAAAGTATTTAGAGACAATGTAGCATTGTGTCAATAACTTAAATCTCATATAGTTCTGGGAAAAAAATGTTCTTTGTACTATACTTGCAACATTTTTGTAAGCTTGAGATTGTTTCAAAATAAAAATTTAAAAATTACATTCAAAATGCTGAACTTGGAAAAATGCACTTAACTTGGAGCCAAGAGGCTGTTTGTCCCAATTCCGACAGGGACACGGTGTGTGATCCTGGGCAAGTTGCTCTACCTCAGGCCACAGAGTAACGCTGTAAAAGGGAGGTAGACCCTCCAAGGCTCTCTAGGGTCATTTCCACCATCTACACTGTGAAAGAATTTCAATCTAAAATAGAGCCAGAGGATACAAAATGGAGAATCTCAGGCCTCAGGAAGTGAAAATTTAAGGACTAAGAGACTGATTTCTGTAAATGCCTGACTTACAGAGAACTGGTAGTGTTGGAATTTTCTTGGATGAGGGAAAGTTGGTTAGAAGTTGTCTCATATCAACATTGGGAAGTTTTTTCCAAAGGCATGAACAGATGACCCAGGTCGGGTTGGTCTTGCAAAGTGGGCTAAATTGAGCTTTATTTTTGTGACCGGACTGTTTTTTTCTGCTCAGAAATTTTCAAGGCTAGTTTATTTGTTTTTTGGCCTTACTTGACTCTAACTGAACTCTCCCCTCTTTACATTCCCTGCTCATAAACAACCTACCCCAAACTCTCAACGGACTCACCTGTAGCTTGCTTCAGTTTGTTTGTCCCAAACTGCAATTCCTCTGCTATTCCCGAATAAACTCCTTTTAAGCTTGCCTCAGTTTACCTCTTAGGTCAACAATACCCACAGCATTCCCTGCATGAATTTCTCCAGGCTCCAGTTGTATCTTAACCTTCAGATGCTCCAGTACCGCCCCCAAGCATTCTGGCCAGCGATTAAAAACAGACAAAAATAGTTGTGGTCAATATCTTTGTACTGCAAAGCTGCTGCCCTGGCCTCAGCTTGGGCCACAGTCTCCCCCATCGCTCTCTCGGCGGTGGAACAGTCACGCCTGCCAGAGTGGGCGCTCGATGGCTCGGCGGCCGGCTGGCGGGGCCTCGGATCGCGGCGCGGCGCAAGGCGCGCTCCCAATCTTTGGCTCCCGCCGCGCTGGGGGCTCCGAGCTTTACGGCTCCGCCCCGAGCGCGCCCCTCCCGCTCCGCTGATTCGCAATCGCGGCGGCTGGCAAGTCCCTGCGCTGCTGAGGAGCCGGTGTCGTGGCGAGACTAAGCCGGGCGTTGAGCGGAGGAGGACCCCGAGTGCGAGCAGTTGGGGATCCCGATAGTGGAGGCGGCTCCGGGCGCGAGTGGGCAGGGTCCAGGCTGCCTGCCGGCTGGGAGGGACAACGCACCGGGGCCTGCACCGTGAGTTAAACGGCTTGGGGGACCCCAGAGTGGTCGCGAAAGCGGAGTATTGGAGGAAGCTGGTCCCCCGGGTGCGGGCACAGGTCGGGGGATTAGGTGTTATGGGCGCAGGGGCCGGAGCCCACCGAGGAGGAGCTGAGCTGAGCGCGGGCACTGCCCAATGGCCAGTGTGGTCCGTTCTTCCTCCTGGGCTCCGGGAAAGTCTGTTTCACCCGAGCACAACAGGTAGGCGTGGACTCTGCCCGCGGGCGGGAGCCCGGGACTCCGCGTTTGCGGGAAGGTCGGAAGGTCGGAGCCCGCGGTGCAGGCGCGCCGCTCCCCGGACCCGCCCTGGCGACGCCCGCTGGGCCCCAACCCAGGATTCGGGCGAGGTTCTCCTAGCGCCCGCGCGCAACTCTCGAGGTGGGTTTCGAGAGGACAGCCGTGGAGAGAGAGTGGATATTGCCTTCTACGTGGAGGTCTGTTTCCAGTCCTCCTCGCGAGGAAAGTAAGTCTTTGCTGGAGTAGCATTTGCGTAGTGTGAGGAAGCATTTCTTCTTATCCTCCTCTCGGTCTGCACAACGTCATTTCAAGTGATTATAAAGTTTTTGCAAACTTTATAAAGCGCTTTATGGTACTTAACTAATCACAGTAATGTACACCTGTGTCAAGTTAAGATTTTCGTAATTGTCAACTCAGATAATAGTTGTCAGAAGATTTGAGCTCTTTCATTAAAAGTCATCATAATACTTTGTTCTCAGGGTGCGTTCATTTATTCAGATATTCAGCGTATTTTTTATGCAGGCTCGGCGCCCTTAAGGAACTTACAGCCTAGAGGAGACGTCAAAAGGAGGGGGAAAGGGGGGCCCACAAGTACTGTTCAGAAGCAGAAGGATCCTTAGATCTGGGCATTAGGTGGATGGGGAGAGAATTGCTCTGTTTCGTTTCCCAAACATTTAGAAGGGAAATCTTGATGTGATTTTAGATCAGCATTGGAGGCGAGATTTCTTACATTTTAATAGCATCGATTTTATTTTTTATTTTTTTTGACAAAATGGGTAAGCAGGCAGGGTTTATAACAGAATAGTGACAGTTGGAAAAAGCACTGGAGGTTGGATTTGTCTTGGAATTCAGTTGTTTTTTATAGACAGCAATAGTATAGGAAAAGTCTCCTGTCCTGACAGGAGACCTGGATTTTAGCTTAAGCTTCTCCACTATTTATTATTTATGGATCTTAGCTCACTTTTCTCTTCCTTTTGCTTTATTTACTATTGTATCTGACTTTAGTAACAGAAAATACATAATCCAAAGTACCTTAAATTTTTGTTTAATTACACAGATAATGAATATATTCTCTGAGGAAAAAACTGAAGTACTTTGGTCTTTAAGCAATGCACATTTCTTCCATCCAGCTTTATTTCAACAAGGGGATTGAGGCAATTTATAACTTTTATGATTCTTTCTTAATTATCTTATTAATAAAATGATTAAACTCTGGATTTGTTTAGGCCCCTTCATATTCTAAAATTCTTTTATTCTAAATCCTGGTTAAACAATTTAATGACATCTGCATTTTTTAAAAAAAAACACACATTTTTGAGTCTTGGCGTTTCATTAATTATCCATAATAGTATAGTTGACAGGTTTGAACAGTCCTTGAATGGGACCATAGTCCTCTCATATAAAAAGCACTTCTACTTTTTAAGGAGATTACAGAAACTATTATTAAACTTTAAGAAATGAATTAACTGAGACCTAAGGAATTAGTAAAGATTTGTTTATTTAATTGAATCCCTTGTCTAGTTCCAGCGTTAAATTATTTGGATTAGACAAGAAGTCAGCAATTGTCATCTTGTAGGTCAAATCCAGCCTGCTCCCAGTTTTTGTAGGTAGTTTTACTGGAACACAACCACACTCATTTATTGTTTATGGCTGTTTATGTATTGTTTATGAGTAGTTATTATGATAGAAACTGTATGGCTCACAAAGCCTAAAGCCTCTCTGCTCCTTTACAGAAAAAAATTTGCCAACCCTGGACTAAAACTCTAAACTCTTAATCACTAAATAGGTCAGTTTTAATTGTTAATCTTGCTTGTTCATTATTATGTCAGGTAAATTGTAGGATCCCGTAATTGCTTCTGGATTCTAGATTTGTAATGATGGAAGAATGACATAGGGTTTTTTTGTTACATTTACCTGGTATAAAGTTTTTTATTTCAGCAATCCTAACCTTTTGGAAGGCTAGAAAAAGGAAAAGATTTTCATATGTTTCTCTAACAACTTTGTAATTTTTAGTTTTAATTTAGATCTGGTGTGAAAAGTTTTGGTTATTTAGTAAACACTTTTTAACATATCATTGAGTGGTGTGTACCAGAAGTAACAGTAAGTTACTTTTACTCAAAACGTTTAAAACGTTTTTTTTTGGGGGGGGGAGTTTACATGAATCCAGTGACATAGTGCTTGATCAAAAGATCAGACAGAAAATTATTAGAAGTGTAACTGTGAACATGAAATCAAACATTTATCTACAGTAAGACCCAAATGGGAAATGAGAACTCTCTAAGCACAGATTGAAAATGGATTATGTGTCCACAATCATGCTTAGGATTTGTTTTAAATAGTAACAACTTAAAAGATTATTATTTCTAGAAAAAAAGCATAATATAGCCATATTAAAGGTATGTATTAATTATTACCAGCATAAGAAATTGGAGCTAATTATGTGACAAGAAAGAAGGTAAATTTGTGGGAAGTAATTCTAAATATTTAAAGATGAGCATATACTATTTCTGATCTTAAAACCATGGTATGGTTCTAATTTTACTAAATTGTTTCACATAACTCAGTTATACTTATTGCCCAGATAATAGTTCTCTGTTGGTAACTATTCAATAGCATCCATCTATATCCTTTTCTGTTGAATTTTTAGGCTTCTATATGTCGAATATATGCATGTTTTTATGTATATATGCAAACTAATACCTCATTTCTTCAATACATTTTTTTTTTTTGGTTTTTGAACATTAGTCAGTATGTTGTTTTTTTTGTTTTGTTTTGTTTTTTCAATACATTTTTTATGTAAGCAAAATTATCAGAAAACTGAAATTACCCATTGAAACACCGAAAAAATTTTTAAAAAATGTTTTGGGAAGAACTCTGAAAAGAAAAAAAGAAAAACACATAGGGGTAAAAATCCCTTAATCTTAATTTCAGAGTTCAAAAGCTCTGAAAAATTTTTTTCTTAACTCATTTAACAGCAAAACATGACCTGGAATGATATGAAGCTATTTGTGGTCATTGTTTCACCTTATATGAATATGATTATCTTTTGCTATATAGATATCATTGAGTTTAATTATGAAGTGCTGCCCCAGACCACGTGGGGGTTAGAGGTAATACATGATATGTTCACAATATTGCTGGGGCCGGCCGTGACGGGTAGCCAGAAGGCAGACTAGTAAAGGAGTTGTTCCAGGGAGCTGTCCTTGCAAAGTTAAGAGGCTAGCTGGGCGTCTAGCAGGGAGTGAGAAACAGCGTCTGCCCAAAAAAAAAAAAAAAAATCAAACCCTCAGGTAGGGCTCCAAGGCCAGGAATGTATTATAGTTCAATTCTAGGCTAGTTATTCCATAGGATGTGTTGTGAATTAGAAGTGGGGACCATGAGGAAAGCCAAGATGTCAGACTATAGTGCAGATTAAAGGTGAATCTGTGAATGGTAACCAGGATCCTACGAGCCATGAACAGTTAGGTAGAAGGGGGAAAAGGAGGGGATTCTAAAGCAAGCAGGGTCTAATGGCTAAACTAGGAAGTTGTAGGTGGCAAACTATACAAACAGCAAATACAAGGATAGAATTATTTTGAAAAATTGAGCAAAAACTTCTGGCCTCGGCTGTGCTGGGGGAATAATAGTATCTTGTACTTTGCTCTTATACTAAGTAGACCCATATTGCCCTGCTTTTTAAAATAGCTGTATTAAATAGTATTTCGGTCACTTCCGTCACTGATCTGCTCTGCTTCTTTCTCAATGAGTTTCCTCCTTCTATTTTAACACGGTGCTCTAGTCCACCCTAGCTAGAAACCCGATGACTAGATTATTAGTTATGTCTAAGCTAAGAATGAACAGGCTTTGAGGGATCAAGACACTGTCCATAAAGTTCATGATCTTTGAAACAACTAATGCTGTGTATTGTTTGGGTTTTTTTTTTAAACAATTGTTTTGTTTTGTTTTTACTTCTTGTAACTAGATTCTCAAGTAAAGGAGGTTGCTTAGGTGATGACTTGCAGATGATTGAGGTTAGAGATATAAGAAGAATAAAAGTTCTGTTAAAATCTGCCTTCTGCAATTCTTAAATGCCCAGAATGAAATCTCTCTTCCCAGAGGAAAGTGAAAGAGTTGGTTTGTGGAATGAAGAGAGAGAAAAATTGTCAAAAATAGCCAAATACTGAACTAACACTGTTGGTACTTATTGATTTACTGTCTAGTTGGAAAGGGTCTTCTGGAAGTTGATGTCTCTACAAGACCTCACACTTGAACAAAAAGCCTCAAAGTACTAGAAAGGTAAGAAGAGGATGAAGTGATAAAAAAGAGCAAAGTTAGAAAGATTAAATGCTTCAGCGGGCATGGCAATAATTGTCAGTAATAGCAGCCATTGGAGACTATATGAAGAGGCTGTATGAAGTATATAATAGTTGAAGGAACATGGACATTGAAACTAGACAGATGTAGGTGTTACCTTCTTTCTTCCACTGAAATATCATCTTAACCTTGGAAAGATTTCTTAACTCATTACATCAACTGTAAAATAAGGATAATATCTAAGTTTCAGTGTTAAGAAGATTAAATGAGATAGTGAATTAAAATGCTCTAGTAAGTAAATCCTGAAAAAAATGTTAGTTCCTTTTGCTGTCACTGCGTTATTAGAGTTAGTTCCTACTGCTCAGTCCTCCCCCCACCTCCCAACACTTCCTTTTACCCTCCGGGGGATTCATTTTCTTAATCTGGAAGAATTGCCAGAAACGGCTAGACTTCAGTTGGGGCCCCCATTGGCAGTCTCCTTCAGTGAATCTAGTTTCTGCCATTCTTCCCATCCCTGAAGTAATCTGCAGTACTCTGGGAAAACAAGAAAGGAAGGCAAAATAAATTACATCCTCGCTTCTGGCCCTTTTTTACCCCAAATTATAAATTTCCATGTAACTCTTGTTTCTTATTCCATCCTAACTTCTCTGTCCTATAGAATGTGCTATCCATCTATTCTTGGAGCTGTATCTGCAGTTCCTGCAGGTTTGTATTTTGCAGTGGTGAGAAGAATCATTCTTCCCATTCACAGCATGTTTGGAGGAAATATTCTTGGAATCTTGGGACACTGAATGTATTTTCATTATATATTAAAATAAAGTGTTAGTGCTGTGCCTGGGGCATGTTACAAGTTAGTTTTGTGTCTGACTTAGGAAACATGGATTAAGTTGATTTTATGGGAATTTGCATTTAGAATTCCAAAAAAAATCACATTTTAAAATGTATTGTGCAACAAGATGTTTTTTAGCTCAGAAAGTGTGATGTGAAACTTAATTAAAAGTATGAATAACAAATTCTTATTATGAATTGATAAATCTTAACTGTATGAGGTTAATTAAAACTATTTTTATTCATACTCTAGAGGAGTAGCTATGAGAAGATTCTGTCTGCTTATATTTAGAATTCTGAATTAGGTAATTTGATCCAAAATATTGATCAGAAATGGCCATTTTTGGGGGTCAAATATATGGTGTATTATAGAAATGTACGCTAACCAACATCACCCCAATAAATTTAATAAATAGATAAAAGAAATGGCCACTTTTAAGTAGAAGTGTGATACTGACTTGTTACATGTTCTTCTAATAAAAATCCTAACAGTATGAACAAAAAAGAAATTAAAAAAATTTTTTGACTTACAGTAGTCTTTAATGATTAGTATTTGAAAGATTGTCAACATCAATCTAGAACATTAATTTCACAAGATTCCTAGCAGGAGAAAACAAAGGAAGGTAGAGATAGGGGAGAGGTCTGTAGTTAAAACAGTACACATTACATATTTGGAGACCCTCTAAGAAAAACTGTTGATTGGCATTTCCCAAAAGAAATTGGATTTAGATTCACACACACACACACAGCATATATTCTCATTCTTTGGAGCTCTTGTTCTGCAAAACACTCTTTAGGAAACACTGCTTTACCTATGGGGTGCTCTTTTAACATGTAAAACTTCTGCACTTACAGTTTTCATAATTACAATTTTTAATGAGCCTAATATTCTTTGAATATGTCACACTTGAACCATTTCTCTAATGTTAGACTTAAACAAGTTTCCAGTTTTCACTTTTATAGTGCTATAATCAACACTTATGCTTCTGATACTTTCCTTTTTCTTTAGCATGAATTTTCAAAAGCTGGATACTTTTGTCAAACGGTTTTGATATTTTTATGACTTCTGATACACTGTATTTTGCAAAAGAGTTGAACCTGTTTGTACTGTTACTATAAAACTCAACTTTTCTAGAATCTCAATATTGGCTATACAAGTTTTTATGCTTTTATACTTATAGACTTAAAGTACATGTAATTTTGAACCATTCAAACAAATTATTATTGCGCTGACATCATATTGTACATTTAAGGTTTAAAATATTAACTAAATACCAATTTATGTTTAGGTTTGTTATAGAGAATTACACTAAGATTAAGTTAATACCAAATAATATCATAGGTTTGAATTTTGTTGTTTTCCTGTTTTCTCAAGCAGTTTCAGTAGCTTTGTGCTTTTCTAAAAATAGTATCAAAATACGTATTTCATAAATGAATTATGGGAGAGTAGTGGGCACTAATCAGCTATTAAAATCATCTATGTTATCTAGTCTCAGTATTTATCAATTTAAGTACTAGTCGGTATTTTATGGTGGTAATGTGAGGATTAAGTGAAAAATTCATTTATCACAGCACCCCAGCCTCCAGAGATTCTGATTCAGTTGGTTTAGGCTCAAATTTGGTATTTTTTTTAAAGCAACCAGAGTTGACATCCTGCTTGTATATATTGTTATAGGTCTGTTATTTTCATATGCTTAGCTTCCTTTAATTTTAACAGTTTACCCTCATCTGTGTTGTTCTCTTTGCTGTTTTCCCAACACTCCTTTTTTAATTGAAATGTCCCTTGCACTTTAATGTCAAAAATGCTGGCTATTGGCTTTTGGGTGTCATCTCCGCCCCCCCAAAGACTTCCTAGCCTTGAGGAAAGAGAATGAACTTTGTCGTCAAGGAGACCTGGGTTTTTTTCCTTAGCTCTGTTGTTTACTGGGATCTTAATAGTTCCTTCACCCATAAAATGGGGACCACTAATGCCTTCCTTGTGGTGATTAGCCATACAAGTTAAGCACTTAGAAAGTTCCTGGCTCTGTGAATAACAACTACCATTGTCATTTTGTGATTTGGGAGGCAGTTGGGAAGGTGAAAGGCATAGCCATGAACTACAGCCGGCTATACGCGTGTGCTCCTTATTTGTGATGTTACCAAGATGATGCTGACAAATGGTATTGTGAATTTAAAAGTTAGGAATTTAACAGAAATTTAGTTTATTTATTTTTTTAAAGGGAAAAAAATGACTTCGTTTTCCTGCAAGCAGATTTTATGGTTTTTTTCTTTTTCCTTTTTTTTAATTATTAGTTTCAGGTGTACAAAACAATGTAATAGTTACACATTCATATCCCTCACAAAGTGATAACCCCGCCCCCCCAATCAACTACCCCTCTGACATCATATATAGCTGTTACAGTTCCAGGAAATATTCCTTATTTCCTTATGCTGTATTCCATATATCACTTAGACTGTATATGATGGGAGCGGGGTGGGGGTGAGGGAAAAGTGAGGGGATTAGAAAGCACAATCGGTAACCACCAGATTGCCACGGGCATGCGAAAGACAGTTTGGGGAATATAATCAATAATGTTGCAAAGATTTTGTAGGGTGTCAGATGGGCACTTGTCTCATTAGGGAGACCACTTCATGGATGGTGTAGATGCCTGATCACTGCAGTGTACACCTGAAGTTGAAGCTGAATAATAATAAATGTTAGCTATAATTTAATATATATACAGTGACAGGATGTTTATTGGTTTTTAAGGGTTTCATTTGAAAAGTTTTTAAATCCCTAAAAATTTGGACACTAGAGAAAGAACATTACCCATAATGCTACTACTCTAATAATCATTGTTAAGATTTCTGAATCACGCTTTGGAAAAATACCAGGAGTATCTCACAGTCTAAGTGATGGCTAGAAAAGCCAACCATTGTTTTAAAAAGCATACATATAATAATGGAAACAGTGCTATACCAAGAGGAGACAGTACAAGAATAGGGGACTTAATCATGAAAGGATTCTGGAAGGGAGTGATTTTTTTATTTTTAGCTGAATTTTAAAAGTGAGTTTATTGTAGAAAGAAGCAAGATATTTCAGATTCAAAGATGGAATAAAAACAGACAAGTGTTTTTAAATCACAAGATAAAACTGTATTAAGAACTCTACAATTACAAATCATTTGCTTCTATAGCTAATACCCTAAAACCAGTAAAGTATAGTGGTTAAGTGTGTCAGCAAACCAACTTTAGGACTAGGGATATTTAAAGTATAGTAACAAAAAGACTTCATTTTCTCTCTGCCAGGGTCAGCTCTCCTTAGGTAATATCTTAAGTATGACCTAATCCTCTGTGTAACTTGTGAGTTCCTATTTTGTAACCTACAATTTTGGAACGCCTGAATCACAGGTCAAAGGAAATCTTAGGTCAGGATAAAATGATCCATCTTCTTTCTAGATTAAAACTAATTACTGTTTTGTTTTTGTTGGAGTGTTGTTGGGGTTTTTTTGTTTGTTTTTAAAAGTTTGGATTTTGAGGTTTATGTATGCTTCCTGAAGTGTTGGAGATTCTTGAGAGGGTTTTTTTGGTTTATTTTATGCTTTTTGAACAAAATGAGAAATTAAAGACTGGAGGCTCAGTTGAAGCTGTTGTGATCTCTCTTACAGAGTTGTGAGAGCCTAAGAAAAGTAATTGAAATTTAAGTATGAGACATATTTCAAAAACTTAGGCACTTGATACATTCTGGAATTAGTTGCATTTACTGCTTAGTGGCTTATTCATTTTGTAAGTTGGTCTTTTTGTGTCCTGGAAAGGAAAACTAACAAACCAATCCAACAAACATATCTTATTTCGTGTTTGGTGTTCTCTTTGATTATTTGTGATTTTCCTCTTTTTAACCTCCACAAAATGATATAACGAATCATTTTAAGAAACTAAAATGATCAAAAAGATTAGGAAGACGTTTTTACCCCCATAAATTTTAACATATGTTCCCATCTGTTCCAAAATAGGTCTATAAACCCTAGATAGAGAAAATTATGTTAACACATTCTATCAGGACTGGCAAAGTCTTAGCTTCACTATGCCTCAGTTTCCTCATCTTAAAATAAGGCTAATAAAAATAGCTGCCTCATGGACAGCTTTGCGAATTATTTAAGAAAATATAAAGCATTTAGAGTAGTGCCTAGACTGTAGTAAATGGTGAATAAATATTAGCTTCTGTCAGAAGTAAAGCTGACATTACAGTGGGAACAGCAGTTTTATGAAAAATTTTTTCAAATAGCATAACTGTACTTTGAAAAATACATTGCCATATGTTTATTTTTAATAAACTAATCACTTTGTAATCTCAACAAAAATATAAAAATGGAAAGTTAGTAAAAGAAGCATTCTTCAAGTATATGTAGACATAGGTTGTGATTATATTAAAATGTACAATAGGTTGACCGCATTTGTAGTTGTCATAACGTGAACCCTCAGGTAAGAGCAGGAGCATCTGTTTGCAAAAGGCATTTGCTTCTTATTGACAGTGCGTGTGTAGAGATCACAAGTGCATTTTAGACTTGGGGGTTTTAGATGTGGGATTACCAATGTGAATTGTCTCTTCTTTTAGGAGTAATTTATATGAGGAATGTATTGAGGGCATTGGAGATAACTTTATGCCCTGCTTATGATCTCAAGCTTTTTACTGAATTATTTATTACTGCATTGTATTAGCTATTTTGCTTCTTGATAGATCATTTTACACCACAATATTGCTGCTGCCTAAGGAAAAAAATGCCTCTTCAGCTGTATTAATGACCTCTAAAAAAGGTAATTTGATTCTTAAGATAGGATATTGACTTGCCCTGGTTGTTACAAGAAATTCTCTCTGATACTGAGGTTATTTTTTTTCCCCCTCACAATCATAGATATGGAGTGCAAACTTGCTTTTCACCTTCTGTATACTTAGTAGGTTTCTTACAGAAACTGTATCTCTAGCATTTATTAACTTTGTCCTTACTTGTGTATATTCTGGTCAGTTCACTTTGATAGCTAAGGAAGAGAGACTTCTTTTTGTTTGTTTGTTTGTTTGTTTTATTGGGGAATATTAGAGAACAGTGTGTTTTTCCAGCACCCATCAGCTCCATGTCAAGTCGTTTTTCAGTCTAGTTGTGGAGGGCGCAGCTTACGGCCCATGTGGGACTCGAACCACGACCTTGGTGTTATGAGCACTGTGCTCTAACCACTGAGCCAACCGGCTGCCCACCGGTGGCTCAGCTCCAAGCTCAAGCTGTTGTCTTCCATCTAGTTGTGGAGGGCACAGTTGACTGGCCTATGTGGGACTCGAATCGGCAACCCTGTTGTTAACAGCTCGTGCTCTAATCAACTGAGCCATCATCCCGCTGCCCGAGAGTTTTTTTTAAACAAGCTAAAATTCATGTTGTCTCTAAAAGTAAATTTGTTAACACCACTGTTTATATATTTGTTCCTTAAAATTGACATTTTCTGAAATTAACCTAATGGCTAAAGCTGCACACAGGCTTGAGTAGATAGTGGTGGATTGATAAAGGCTGTCTTTTGGCCTCTGAGGCAAAATATTCTAGATTCATAGTCAGAATCTGGAATGTTGGCCCAAGCCAGAGGATGCAAGTAAGATAAGGAGTAGAAGTTGAAAACTTAAATACCCCCAGAAGTCGGCAAAGAATGTAAATGAATAAGGCAGCAGGTGGCAGTGGGGCCTGTATAATCCCTGCTCCTCTTAGATTCAGCCATTTGTTGCTGTATGGGGGTATGGCTCCAGATTTTCATGCAAAATCGTGTGTTTAAATGTTAGTAACTAATTTTTCCTCATACATTCATTGAAGGCCAAATTTGGCTAACAGGGTACAAGTTTGTGAATAGTGTCTTTTAAAGAGGCTCTTTTCAGTTATATAATAATTGTGATGATTTGATATTCTAGGTAATTTTATACCAGTAAACTCTCTGGGAGAAAAAAAATGAAAGAAAGAAAAGCCTTCCCCGTGTCTCCCGTCTGATTTTCTAATATATCTTCACTTACTGGCTCCTCTGTAAAAGATTAAGATTTGTTTAGGGGAATATGAACTTTGTGTTTTAAATGTTTTAGTTTAATTACCTCTAGCAGTCTGTCTTTATTTCTGTGCAGTTCCAATGATCTGTTTCTGTTTAGTTTGGAGTTTTATTTATAATGTATCAAGTGTAATGTAGATACAGTAGTGAATAAGAGTACTTATTTTTATGTATTATATATAGTGCCTTCTCTGTTGTTTAATGTTCTTGGTGATAGCTGTCACTCCTATAAATAGTACTAATTTTTTTTTTAAAGCCAGCTTGTGTGTTTTTTTAATTTCTTAATTTTTTCCAACTTATTATCATGATCTTTTAAAAATACGGAAAAATTGAAGAATAGTAAAATGATCACTCACCTACCACCTACATTCAACTGTTAACCATGTGAAAATTATTTGCAGACGTCATGCTGTTTTACTGCTGTATACTTGAGCATGCACCTCCTAAAAATAAAAGAAATTCCATAATTACAGTGCCATCTTATAAATTTATATGCGACTGTGTATGTATGCACACGCTTATATGTTATACAGGTACATGTTCTGGAAAGGAACTCAGGTGTGCCCAGGAGATGCTCATGAATTTAAAGAAACAAAGCAAGACCTCTTCTGTCTTTTGTTGAGTTTTTGCTACAACAGGAGTGAAGGCTACATTGGATATGGGTCAGAGAGATAGGATCTTTATTGCTACAGTCCCTGGACAATGTCCATCCAGCTGCCTTCAAAAACAGGAGTTTGCTTTCACCACAGGGCTCACAAAGATAAGGAGACTATACTGGTTGAGATGGGACTCTTTCTTAAATCTGCTAGCCTCAGGCTGGGGGAACAGATGCTAATGGAATGAGTCCCTCTGCTCTTGGTTTGGATCTCCAGGTCAATGACCATGTGTACCTAAGCAAAGGCCCACAGAGATGTCCGGTTTTACTATCGAATTTTAGTAGGAGGTCCGGATATTTGGTCATTTGTTAATATGTACCCATCACCCATTTTTCTACTACAAGGAAAACTGAAAATCTAACATTTGAGTAGTCTAACTTAAAATTTTCATAATTTGAATGGAATGTCTCTTCTGTTTAGCAAGTTTTTGCATATGAATGTCAATAATGCTACTCTGTTTTTTTGCCTGTCTGCTCTCTAAAAAAGAGTATAGATACAATGGTGGATTTTGTGTCAGTGTAAACAAGTGTTTAGTATTGAGATTTTCCCAGCTTCACCCCTAGAGTTGTTATAAAAAATGTCTCCATTTAATTATGCTTTGTGCTCTTACATGTAAGAGTTCCAGTATTATGAGTGCCTTCTTTTTCACTCCTTTTAAAATGTTATTTTCCTCTATTATATATATATTTTTTTCCATAGGTGTATTGACTGAAGTTTAATGAGAAGATCGTGACCAGTTAGAATTTTCTGCAAGGAATGGAATTAGCTCATAGCTTATTGCTGAATGAAGAAGCGTACAGTCAACTAGGTGAAGTTCAGAAGGCAGAGTTTATTTTTGATTGGTTGAGATATTTGGAGAAGCTCTTGCTAGCAACCAGCAGGGTGGGTAAAATTGCAACAACTGTTTTTTATTTCTGTTTTTTTTAAGTGCCTGGTAATGTTTAGTTCCTTGGTTCGCTTTTCTGATTCTGTCCAGAATAACCTAAGTTAGCTTTCAAATGTTAGACCTTTATAATTATTAAGACTTTGTAATGAAATGTTACAAGAAGTTTGTTCTGTTCAAAAAAGCAGGAAGAAATTTGCCAGTATTTTTGATATTACTTAAAAATGTATTAAAAGCTAAACAACTATATTGTACAATACACTATAGTGTATTAGATTTTATTTTTATTATGTTCTGCACCTTGTATACCTCCATATACGTGAAGCCCTGATGCAGGATAGTGCTGAATGTCATGGGAGTTTCACTTTAAAAAAAAGTTGTGGACTCTTAAAGGGGAACATGAATTGAAGAGTCTTTGAATAAACATATTCCCTCTTAAAAGCTTGTAAAATGGGTTTAAAAAAAGAAAACTAATCACATACCCTTCATCTACATTCAGCAGTTGTTAATACTTTGCCATAGTTGATTGACCAATTAATTTACTGAGCCATGTGAGGCGGTACTTTACTTCTAAAGACGTCTGCATACATCTCCTAAAAGTAAGGATATGCTCCTACATAATAACAGTGCCATATGGAATCCAAAATGGTGCAAAGGTACTGCTCGTGGAGACATTTCGAATTTAACAAAAGACAAGAATCGGTACACTAAATTAAATATTTCTTTGTGGAAGGTTAGGTCTTAGTGAACATCTGAATACCATTACCACTGTAATGATAGTCTGTATTCCTTTTTCAGAGAGCAGACAAATAAAATGCAGTAATATTATTGGCATTTAGTTGCATAAGCTTGCAAAAAGAAAATTGCACTAAATTAAGAAAAAGATCTGAGTAAAACAGGTAACCATTACAAGGCCATCTCTGGTGATAGGTTGTAGGGCGCTGCATATGCAGATATATATGGGGTGGAGGCTTAATAACTAAGAAGCTCTATTGAAATACAAATTTGCTCTACCTTTCACACATAAGAAGAAAGATATGGATGAGATAGAGCCCCTGTCGTTGTTCACAGACATGCCAGTATATTGTTGCCCAGAATGTTTTGTGGAGATACTAGCAGGACAATAAACTACCTGTTCAGGTGATGTGATGACCATGCCACTAACTTATTTATAATTTTTAGTCAGAATAATTTTGCATTTTTCTAGAGCCTTTTAGTTAGTTCTTAAATGTATGAAAAAAGTTATGTTAGAGGATTATGTTGTAATTACGTTGACTTTGAATTGTTTTGTTACCCTCCTTTCCAGAGTGATGTAAAGGAGAAACAGAAGACTCTTGTTGAACAGCTCCTATCTTTGTTGAACAGCTCCCCGGGGCCTCCTACCCGCAAGCTCCTTGCTAAGAATCTAGGCATTCTTTATAGTATCGGAGATACATTCTCTGTTTACGAGACAATCGATAAATGTAATGATCTTATTCGTAGTAAAGATGATTCTCCAAGTTATCTTCCCACTAAACTGTAAGTTAAATATTAAAACTGAACATAAAACAAAATAGTGCTTCCTTGTTGTATCATTTTTACAAATAACCCTAACTACTTGAAAATTATTTTGAAACTGAGTACAAATTGTTTTATTCATTTTTTTAAAAATCTGACTTTTTAAAAATTGTAACATTTTCCCATTGACTGAGAAACAGTTCTTTAAAAAAATATTTTAGACATATTTGAAGTCTAGATTTGGGAATGAAAACTGTCTCACTAAAAGTGTAGCAGTTGAGTGTTTAAGAAAAAGATCTTTTAAATTCTTCATGTTTTGGATATTCTTTTGGTTTATTAGTTATTAGTAGTGAAAATTAATGGTAACTAATACCAAAAAAAAGTAAATACCCTTGTAAGATCCTAAAATTAACAGCTTAGTTTCTTTATAGTATTCGGTTCATTTTATCACCTGTTATTTTAGAGAAGTCCATTTGCCGTGTATGATTCCACAATAGTGATTTTATAGAAATTATTGTCGATCTAATTTTTAGCTTATAACAATGTATTTTCCAGTACTTTTCAGACTTCAAGCTTGATGAAAACATTATTTCGTGTTTTTCTTTTATCTTTAAGACCGTCTTTGATTAATATGTAAAAATTTCGAGGGAATCGAATCTTTGGACTGAGAGTTAGATTAATTAAAGATACGAGTACATCTTTTTAAAATGCTGGTTATTGTACATGTAATTATTTGATACTCACTTAGGTGTCAAGCCTTAGAATTTAACAATGGAGTAGATTCTGGGAAATTTTAAAAGTAAAATTAAATAGTCACCTTTACATATTCTAAGTATTTTTTATTCTTGTTTTTTCATTCATGGCTAATTTCTAATTTAAATGTTTCAGTGCTGCTGTGGTATGTTTGGGTTCCTTGTACAAGAAGTTGGGTAGAATACTGGCTAACACCTTTACTGATACAGTGGGGAATATTCTTAAAGCTATGAAGAGTGCAGAGGTAAGTAACAAGTACTACCAAGGAATAAAAATAGTATTTTTATAGGTTTTTTGGTTTCTTGAACCAATAAAAGAACTTTACCTGTGACAGGAATACATAAGTATATATAGGTATAAATGTATTCATAAGTGAAATATTTCTGTGTTATGGCACATGTATATTGAATTTTTATTAGAAAAATAATAATGTGATAATATAATTTCTTGTATTCAGACAAATCCAAATCGGCAAAACTTAGGTATTTGGTAGGCCCATCTGTGTTCCCTCTGCTCATCTCAGCTTTTCCATTTGGTTCTGCTAACTAGTGCCAGAGCAAGTATTTGTCACCAAGGACCCAGATACGTAATTGGTAACTACTGTATACCTAATGGATGGATTAGTATTGTACCAGCCTCAAAAGGGAATAAGGACATAATCCGGATGGGAAAAAGCATGGAGAACCTACGTATGAGCAGGATCTGGATGACCTTTGAATTGCCAGAAGAGTATACTCTCAGCGTTAGTGGCCTCATTGACTTGTTGGCATCATTTACCGCGTGGAACACCCTTTGTTTTTATAGCTGTCTCTTCTTTTATTTCCAAGATACTGTAACCTCTTGCAAACTATAGCTTTACTATAGTTTGAAATTAGCTTGAAATTAAAGCATTTGTATGTTTATATATCAAAAATTTAAATCTATGATCCGTAATATTCAAGAATACCTCAGCACTTTTAACTATAAAAACATCACACCAGTTCCTTACTTAGAAAAACAGTCTAGAAGACAGCTCTGAACTAATTATAAAAATGCTGGCTAGTTACACGTACATTTTTTTTAAATGTACCAAGATAAAACATGGGAAAATTCAAATGTAAAATATGTTAAATTTCAAGAATGTAGCTAATTTAAAAACTTTAAGAAGTGAAATCTGTAACAGAAAGTGGTGAGAGAATCTACTCAGCAGATCACTTCTCATCAGTAGTTTCCTAAAAGATTGAAGAATGTGATTCAAAAGAAAGATTGTTAACATCCATAAACCTGCTTTCATTTGAAAAGAGATATCTGTAAGAACTTTTGCTCACTGAGGTATGGCCACTTTAAACTTTTATTCCGCCTGACTCCATTAGTTAAGCTATAATACTTTTTTTAGGTCCCATGGTTAACAGAGGATTACTCTGTAGGTCTCAGAAATGTTAAGCTATTGTTAACTATTTTTTGCCATTATGAATTATTTGATCAGGTAGCACGTTTCGGAGATATCAAAAAGGATTCCCATCTTTGATACATACCCACCAGTGATACACAACATTTGAAATTGGGATAAAAGAAAGTTCAGAAGTTTCCTGTTAGAACCCATTTTGTTATGTCCACCTGTAATTAGCCACTATTGTGCTCCTTTGAGCAAAGATAAATTAATAACATTACTATGAATGTAATACTTGATGTTGATTTTTGTCTTCCTCCAACCTTCAATGGCCTTAGCTTCCTGGGATCTAGAAATCATTTGGGGCATTGAGTAAAACATCAGTAATACAAACAGCTATATTTCTGGAGTATTTATTATGTGCCAGGCTGTGGTGAATGTTTTCCCCACAGGCGCTTATTTATTTTTCACACTGGCTCTTTGTGGGTCATCTTATCCTCGTTTTATAGTTGAAGAAATAAGGAAGAACAACTTAAAGGCACATAGATACTAAGAGTCAGAGCCAAGATCAAACCCAGGTCTTTTAAAATCTAAAGTCTAGATTTTTAACCTGTAAGTTAAACTGTGTGGACCAATAAATGATAAAATACTAATAGCTATAAAATCTATTGAGCATTTACTGTATTTCAGGCACTGTTCTAAGCGCTTTACACGAGGTAACTCTTTTGATTCTAGGAACAACCTGAGATGTGGGTACTATTACCACCATTTAACAGATAAAGAAATAGATTTGACCAGTCAGTGTAGCTAGTAGGTGTCAGACCCTGCATTTCACTATGTTACCTCATTTATAGCAACTATTTATTGACTGTTTAACAACATGCAAGCTTTGTGCTATGCACTTTTGATATGATTTAATTTAATCTTCACACCAACCCTGTGAAATTTGTATTGTGTTGAAATGTAGTATATACAAATAACAGTTTTCAGATAGTAAACACTTTGTAAAACTATCAGTGTTTCATGATGTCAGAATGGATTGTTTAGAGTGTACAAAAATCTGAGTATTTCTCTGTGAGATAAATTTCAGTGCTTAATGCTGTTCTTCACAGTAGATTTTTTTTTTTCTTTTCTCTTTGGTAGTCTCAAGGTCGATACGAGATTATGTTGAGTCTGCAAAATATATTGAAAGGACTCGGAGCTGCTGCTACACCTTGCCACAGGGATATTTATAAAGCTGCTAGATCCTGCTTAACAGATAGGTCCATGGCCGTTCGTTGTGCTGCTGCAAAGGTAAAATGGGCTAATGTGAAGAATTTCTAAAAATTAATATAAAGAAAATTAAATCAGTTTATCCCTGTGAAAAACCTAGTAATAGCTACATGATCTTAGAGCTGCAGCTTTGGTAATCAACTAGGACTATCTCATTTTAACATATAAGGAAACTGAGGCCCAGAGAGTTATATGAATTTCCCAACATTCTTCAAGTAGTTAGCTGCAAATTGTCAGAGGGTAGTGAGTTCAAATTATCAGACTAAGTATTCCTTCTGCTCTACTGTGCTTCCTGTCTATAATTGTATAAACTACAATTTACATGTAAGGTTTTGTTTTTATCATGCCTTGTTAACATAGTTAGACAGTGCAGTAAAGTTGTTTATGTTTGAATTATTCTCAGAATTGCTTATAGCCAACAGATTGGTTCTAAAGACATTTTTCACAGCCTCCTTCTCCCACCCTTTGTGGACACATTGCTTTATATAATTTTTATGACTTGTAATAAGTATTCATTTGTTGTCCCTGTAATTATTTAGAAACTTTGAACTTGTGTATTATTTTTGTTAGATTTTGTTAGTTTCTACAACATAGATCTGAACCTGACATTTACTGTCTTTTGCCGTGTATAATGCTCACCCATGTATAACGCACACCCGTGTTTTTGGCCCAAACTTTCAAGGAATAAATCTTTTGTTTTAATTTTTTAATTCAAATTTTTATTTGTTTACATTTAGTTTCTTGTTTTTTGTATTATAAAGGAATTTTAGTGTTTATTTTTTATTATGGTACATGAAATTTCATGTAACAAATAATTACAAAACACAAGAACAGGTACAAGGTACAAGAAATTTTATGTACCGGTAACAAATTTACGATATTGACGCATCATAGAAGACCAAGAACTCTTTGTCGTTGCAAGTTCATTTTAAGTTCAACAAAACCAATTATTGTATTCCAGGGTACTGTTTTGCATATGGATATCGTCATTGATTTCTAGAATTATGCTTTTAACTCATAAGCATAAATAAAAGAATTTAAAACATTTATACAGATACGGAGTTAGTCCTTATATAATGTGCATCCTAATTTTCACGTCACAAATTTGGGCAAAAAAGTGCACATTATACATGGCAAAATATGGTATGTTTGTTTTTCATTATTTTCTGTTTTTCCCCTTGAATAGTGCCTTCTTGAACTTCAGAATGAGGCCAGCTTTATGTGGACTACAGACCTGGACAGTGTGGCTACACTATGTTTTAAGGCCTTTGCAGGTTCCAATTATGACGTGCGGATTTCAGTTTCAAAGCTCCTGGGGACAGTGTTGGCTAAAGCTATAATTTCTAAACATCCAGGAGCAGGTAAATTCGTTTAATTATTTTCAGAATGTCTTCTGTAATTTTTTTCCCAGTTGATTTAAACAAACATGGAACATTACTGCCACCCATTATTATTTTTAAAAAGAGGCAGAATATCTTATAAATCAATTTTAGTTTGTAAGGATTGCTCTAGGTCCTAAGATTTCATTTTCAAACAATTCACTAAAAATTTGAGGGGGGAAAGAAAGAACTCTTGAAGAAATTTGCTTTATTCAGTCACTGTCTTCTCATACATTGTGGGTTCTTTGTTTTGTTTTTTTGTAAATAAATGAGAATTGTTATCCAATAAGACAGATGATCTAAATCTTGAGAATTTTTTTTAAGCAGCATGTATCTGACTACATATATTTGGCTTGCCGTTTTTTAGCTTGATATAAGGGAGCAAATAACAGATATTTGAAATTTACTATATTTGGACAATTTGCTTTGTGTTAGTTTTTGTTCCCCATTTATACACTTCCAGTCAGTGAGAAAGGATAGGGTATTTTTGCAAACAGGTGAGTTTGCCTGTGTTTAATCTACAGTGTATATAAAATATTGCTGAATAATTGAAAGCTTGCTTTGTTATTCTATCTCCAAAGAATAAACAGTCTCACACAAATGAAAATGTGATTGTTCTGTACAACCTTCTCAAACATCTGCAAACCAGGAATTCTGGCATCACCTGGGATCTTATGAGAAATGCAGAAACCCAGACCCCACCCAACCTAATAAATCAAAATTCTCATTTTAACAAGATTTCTAGATAGTTTGAATGCACATTACAGTTTGAGTAGAATTTCTCTAGAAATTGTTTATTGTTATTAAAAGGAGGATTCTGGTTTTTTTCTAATGCTAGCGTTTCTCAACCAGAGATGAGATTGGACAGCGAGTATAGCATATCAGAATCATCGGGGAAACACTAGCAAACTGTGCAGTCCTGATTCTCTAATGAGAATTTATATTCTAATGAGAAGTTCAAAATTTATAAGAATTTTTTATTTTTATTGTGGTTCTTCTAATTTTGTAATTCAGTATACTTTCTAATTTTTGGTAGAGTGGCGGGTAGGGTGGAAGGATGGATGTGAAGAAGAGCCACAAAAAACCCAAACCAGAAAAAAAAAGTTGTTCAGGTCATTTAAGAAGTTAAATCTTGAGCCACCTAAGAAATTGAAATTAGAAGACATGTTTAATCAAACCCTCTTGCAAATGGGAATTGTACATTTCTCTAAATGTATCATTAGCACTAGCACGCACAGTTGCAGTAAAAACAAGCAAAAATGTACAATTGCATAACACGTGAATAATATTTAAATGTATACCCTCCTATAACAGCACTAAACTGATGCCAGCATTTTTGTAATCAGACTAAACAGAGTGAAGAGTCAGCTTCACCCACACTAAAAATCTTTGGCCTAATCTTTTGTTAGGAATTCTCTCATCTTGCTTCTCTAAGTTCTAGCTTCCATTATAATTCAGTTTTTACTTTTGTACAACTAAAAAATGATGTAGACGTCATGATAGATTTTTTTTTTTTATGTAGGGGATTAATAGTTAGCAACATAAGTGCTTAAGAATTTGGAAAACATGCAGTGGGGGTTTGTTTGTACATTCAGCCACAACATGCAGATTATGAACTGAAATGATTTTCTTAGTAAAACTAACAGGTTTCAAATGGATGGTATATTATGCCAATACACTTAAAAAGCAGGAATTGAGTATGACATTCTCCCTACATTGAGATAAGTTGCCAGGAAATATGTAATCTTTCAAAATTACTTCTTGACCGTGAGCCTCAAGAAGGTCCTTAATGGTGACTGGCAGACGTGCTATGTATATTTCCCTAGTCCATTCACTCTCCCACTTTCCTGATTGACTATTTTATACCTTCTTCCCCCATCTTACTTTGATTTGATGGCCTATCTTCCATAGGCTCCCCTACCACATCTGCACACCTTCTAGCATCTATACCCATATACTCTGACTTTCCCACTGTTACTCAAGATGAAGCATCCTGTCTTGTATTAAAGCCACACTTTCAACATATATTAGAGCTCATCCTGTCACTTACTCAAGAACGTTACTCTAGGAAGTCTCTCCTACATCAACTTTTCCCTCTCTATCAGATTATCGTTTACCAAAAACATACTTTTGTTTCTTCTGTTTAAAAGAACTTTTTTCTTGTATCTTCCCTAGCCAGCTGGAACCCCATTTCTCTTCCTCCGTTTGCAGCAAAGTTCCTCAGAAGAGTTCCTCGTACTCAAACTGTCTTTAGTTCCTCTCCTGCCATATCTTTCAAACCCACTTCAATTTGGATTTTCTCCGAATCACTCCACCGAAATTATTTTTGTTAAGGTCACCAACAACCTCCACGTTCATTTATTCATTCAGCAAATAATATTTATTGAGTGTTTATAATGGGCCAGGATCTGTTCTGAGCATGTGGGATATGTTATTGAACAAAACAGATAAAATCCCCTGCCTTTTGGGAGCTTATGTTTTAATATTTAGCCAGCAGGCAGCTCTCGGCTCTTATTTGACTTTTCAGCAACATTTAACTCAGTTGATCCTTCTTATCCTTTTCTTTTACCATCTAGGACCTCATGGTCCAAAAAAATTCCCTTCGTTTTCCTTCCTCCTCACTAGAAATTTCTGTTCAGTCTTCTTTGATGATTACTTGTCTTCCCATAGAAGAGGCCCATCGCCTAGTACTTGGTCTCCTGCTCTTTATGTATGCATACTGTCTTGGTGATCTTATCCAGTCTCATCGCTTAAATACCATGTATATATCAGGAATTCCTGAATTTATATCTTTAGCTCAAACTTCTCTCCGGGACACCAGACACAAATATCACCTGCCCCTTTGACATCTCTATTTAGATGTCTATTTGATGTTTCCGATTCACTTGTTCTAAAGTGAATGGTTGACCTCCCCTCCCCCACACATACTCTTGCTAATCTAAGTCCTTCCGGGTATTCAAACCAAATTTGTAAAGTCACCCTTTACTCTTCTCTCTCACACCAAATGGCTATTCTACTTGACAATCTTAAAACATATCCAGAATCAGGACTCCTTGGAGAAGTGGCTAATTATGGGGTTGGGGCAGGGAAAGTCCAGAGATGACCATGGAACATCTTGTGCCAAAAAGTAAGGAGCTGGCCAGCTTTCTAAAGACACTTCCACTGGTCAAATTCAGGACAGTATTAGAAGCAAAATTAGTAATGACAGCAAATCGATAGCCTATTAAATAAAAAAGGAATCTGTGGGTATATAGATAACTGATAATAAGTACATACTTACTGAAAATAAGTAGATAAAGGAGAAGGGAGAGCTCTTTTTTTTTACAGTGGAATTCCAACTAATAAAAAGAGTGATTGTTAGGTAATGACCTTTTTAGAATTATTATAGTAATAATATATGCGGGTAGGAATCCTCAGTGATTCTTAGATGGAAGTGTGATGGGTTGTAGGATATTTATGCCATCTTAAAGTATCACCACACAGGTTACATAGTAATTACAAAGGGAAAAATGATATTTTACAATGGAAAAACTTGGCAGACATCTTATTCGAAGATACTGTCACCAATGCAGGGGCAGACTGACACCAAGCCTGACAGTGCCTTTTGATGTTGTGCATTGAGAACGCTTCTAGCATTACTCAGTGGAGTTTTCCTGATAAAAATTCTGAGGAAGTACTGGCCAAACTCAAATTGAGGGCTCTTCTGTAAAACAACCATCCATGTGTTCTTCAAAAATGAGAAAGTGGGGCCGGCCCGGTGGCTCAGGTGGTTAGAGCTCCATGCTCCTAACTCCGAAGGCTGCCGGTTCGATTCCCACATGGGCCAGTGGGCTCTCAACCACAAGGTTGCCAGTTCAATTCCTCGAGTCCTGCAAGGGATGGTGGGCTCTGTCCCCTGCAACTAAAATTGAACACAGCACCTTGAGCTGAGCTGCCTCTGAGCTCCTGGATGGCTCAGTTGGTTGGAGCGCGTCCTCTCAACCACAAGGTTGCCGGTGGGCTGTGCCCCCTGCAATTAGAAAACAGCAACTGGACCTGGAGCTGAGCTGCGCCCTCCACAACTAAGACGGAAAGAACAACTTGAAGCTGAACGGCACCCTCCACAACTAAGATTGACAGGACAACAACTTGACTTGGAAAAAAGTCCTGGAAGTACACAGTTCCCCAATAAAGTCCTGTTCCCCTTCCCCAATAAAAAAAAAAAAAAAAAAAAAAAAAAAAAATGAGAAAGTGATAAGGGAAATATAGTGAGTCTAGGTGATGGGAATTTGTTTTACTATTCTTGCAGCTTTTTCGTAATTTTGAATTTTTTCTAATAACAAAAATACTTATGTATGTATATTCAGACTCCACTCTACTGTAGCCACCTTGATTTAAGCCACCGTCACCTCTTTCTTGAATTACCTAATTGCTCCTAATGGGTCTCCCTACTTGTTCCTGTGCCCCCCTCTGCAGTCTCTCAGCACAGAAGCAGAGTGACCGATTGTATCACTCCTCTGCTCAGGGTTCTCCACTGGCACCTCACTTCACTCACATCCTTACAGTGATCTACAAGGTCCTATGTCTTCTGCTCTCTCCATCCTCACACCCTGGCCTACTGGACCCCATCCACTGTTCTGTCCACAGAGCTCTGCTTGAAATCACTAGGCATCGTATCCCTCCTTAAGGCTTTTTTGCATGAGCTATTTCCTGTCTAGAACACGTTTTGTGCAGATATCTGCATGCCTGATTCCCTCACTTACGACAGAATTATGTTCAAATGTCACCCTTTCAGTTAACGCTACACTGACTATCCTATTTAAAATCACAACACTTCCCCCCACCCCTCGCATTCCTAATCTGCCCTATTTTTTGCATTGTTTTCAATCACTGCCTAATATACTATATGCTTAGTCATGTATTATATTTGTTGTTGTCTCCCTTCCTAAAATTTATGATCCACGAGGGAGCGGATTTTGTACTGTTCACTAATATTCTCTCCCAAAGGCCAGCATAGATTTTTGTTTGTTTCAAATAGTTATCTCCTTTTGAGGTTTAGGATTAGATTTTTTTGTTTATAACTTTGATTAATGGAAGGTTATTTCTCCAGTATGTATGACTTAAATCAATAACGGGTCAGAGTTCATTAACTGCATTTTTTCAGAAGAATGAAATGGAGAAAATGGGTTGTTTTTTGTTATTTTAAGGAAATATTCCCTAGATATTCACAGGGAGAAACTCAGCTATGTCAGACTGAAGATAGTCTTCATCATTCTGCCCTAATCTCCTAATTATTATAGCCAAATGGTCAACTGAGTAGTTTTAGTAATATTTAGTTTTGATTTCTTCAGAGACTGGAGGCATAACAAAAGTTGTACTTGCAATTGAGAATTTTTTTTTTAATTTTTTTCAGTTACAGTTGACATTCAATATTATTTTATGTTAGTTTCAGGTGAACAGTTCAGAATTTTTAAAACTAGGACATGGTGGTTACTTTATATAAGTTCATTAAGAGTTGTAGAGCATTTGGAAAAATAAAATTATGATTTTGGCATTTCAAAGAATTCAAAGCATTGTATTTGCATTCATGGAGAGCTAGGGCAATTTATGTTTTCCCTTGTTTTAGAATACTGTTAGCCTTTTAACTTCTTTGAGGAAAAGAGCAATTGGCCATAATCTCTCAGTGGCATACATTTTAAAAAGTCATTGACATGATACTTCAGAGTCCATTATTTGATCTCTGAACCCTTGTGTGACTTTGTGTGTAATGTTCTATAAATTTTCCATTTTGTTTGGATTTTTAGTTTATTTTTATTTCAGTTAACTTTCTGGTCAAGATCATGCATTAAAATTTAGTCTGCAAAATACGAATCACATGTTTCGTTTTGTTCTTTGTTATAGCAACCTCACGTCAAAACATTCGCAGAGTATCTTTGGAGGAAGTTCTGGAATTACTAGGAACAGGGTTTCTACGTGGGAGTTCAGGATTTCTTCGAGCCAGTGGTGATATGCTGAAAGGAACCAGTTCAGTCAGTCGGGATGTTCGAGTTGGAGTTACTCAGGTTAGAATCACAAATCAGTATTTAAATATTCTCACTGGCCTGTCATGAAGGTTTTAGGATCTGACTCCAGGCAGAAGTGATACTATGCAAGGTCATCACTTATACTCATATTTGTAAATATGTGTGGTGAGGCCAAAACACTTTTTAAAAACTAGATTACAAGTAAGAGAACCTTGCTTACCATAAACAAAGCCAACTAAATAGGCTTAAAAACCCACAGTGTTTTTCTGTTCCTAATAATGGGATATTTTTGTTTATTTTCTTTGAAACACAAATATTTTTGTTTATTTGTTTTTAGGCCTTGTGCTTTCATGTGTCTGTGGTTTTACATGGTTTCCGTTGTGTGCTTGTACAGTTCAGGGTTAAGCCATTAGGTGCGTATCATTCACCACGGACAGAATTGTATTTCCATTTTACATGGTTTCAGCTCCTAAGTAAACTTAAGTGCTTAAATTCTCAGTCCTAAACAAAATTTAAAAATCTGAACCCTGGAAAAAGCATATTAGAATAAAACAAAACAGGTCTCGGCATTCTTTCTTTGAATGATCTTGTTTTCTAAATGCTGTTACAGTTCAAAGCAAATGCGTATTTTTTAAATTCACCTATGTCCTCATTGTTTTATACTGTATAATATTAGACTTCATGAAAATGTAAGATGTCCCAATATAATTGTAAACTATGTGTTTTCAAAAACAGATTACATAGACAACTATCTTTGTATCTCTGGAGTAAGATAAACCATTAACTTTCTTGAAAATAAAGAGCAGTAATTCATCACTATAAACTTCCGGGTTTCTAGAACTAAAGTCTCTTATTAGAATTATGATTTTGGAACCCAGTTAATTCTTACAATGTGTTCATATGTTTGATTTAGGTTTTCTTGTTCAGAAAGAGCTTGTTATGAAAGAGCTTGATTTCTTTGTTCAGAGAAGCCACAGACACATTTCACATATTAGCTGGTTATGCTGACGATCCTGAAACTTTTCAGTCTGACCAAAATAAAACAGGCAGCATAAATGAAATCTCAGTTGAAAGACTACAAACTTCAGTTCTGGCTTAATAAACAAACAAAAAAAATAGTACTGCACTTATATAGCTAAAGTGGCTGTAAATGAGGAAGGAATAAAAGAAATACTAATAAATTCTGCATATTTTGTGGAAGAGAAAATATTTATATAGAATTGAAATTATTTCATCGTGAAGATAAAACTCCTTTCTTTTTTAGGCTTATGTGGTATTTGTTTCAACACTAGGAGGAGCATGGCTAGAGAAAAATTTTGCCACCTTTCTTTCTCATGTCCTAAGCCTTGTGTCACAGTCGCACCCTAAAGTCACCCAAACTCAGATTGATGCTGTCTGCGGTCGCCGTTGTGTTTCATTTATCCTTCGAGCTACTATAGGAAGCCTTGGAGAAAAGGCTCAAGTTGCTGCTGCCAAGGATATTTGCCAGGCTGTCTGGAAGTTAAAGAAAGTTGTGGGTATGGATTTGCTCAGACCATCTGTTTTAACAGTGCTAAAGGAATTGTCCCTTTGGGAAAGCTAGACTGTTACATTACTATGTTAAAATAAAAAAACACTTCAGTAACAGACATCAGTTGTTTTAGGGTAGTCAATATATAGATGAGACATAAGTTATCTATTATAACTTGGTAATAACTATTATATATGTACATATCTTAAAGGCTGGTGATAACAGTTCATCAGTATTCATAATCTTCCTATAGAAGTTGATACATTGTTTTTGAAAGAATTAGTTTATCTCAGCTCCTATACCGTTTTAAGTCTGCTGTGCTTATGTATCAATAAAATTATAGTATCTTTTAGTTTTCCATGAGTTCTCTCTTTCAGTGCCACTTGCTAAAAGAGTAATAAGGGATCTATGGTCAGGTTGCTTGAACCAAATCGTTTATGTTAGTTCAGTTCTTTGTTGATGCAAGTCCCCTTTTTAATATTTCAGTTAGTGCCATAGGGTTTCATACAGATCAAGTGGAGGTATTAATTTTTGCCTTTATCCTTTTCATCTCCTAACACTCACCCCCTATAACATTTTAACAAAGCAGTGATGCAGTTAATTCTACTTCTATCAGATGCCATGATGAGTGATGGTAATTTGGAAACCCGGCTTGGCTCCACAGATGTAGCAGCCAGCCAGCATACGCTGGTATGTGCTTTACAAGAACTTGGGAATCTCATTCACAGTCTCGGCACCACGGCTGCGCCTTTGCTGCAGGATTCAAGTATAGGTATCTGTTGTTGTGACTTGTTTGAATACCTCGTTTTTACTTTTACTCTACACAACTGTTTTCCAAGGAAGGAAATCTCCCTCACATAGCTTAGTTATTATAGATTCCACTATAGATTTGTTAGAGATGTTTTGTGAAATATATATGATCAAGATTATTAAAAATAAGTATGTATGTGAAGGTTGTTTTGCTTTTGCAACTTAAGGTAGTTCTCTCCATCTCTCCCCTATCCCCCAAACCCCCTTTCTGGAAATAAGATAATGAAAAAACAGAAGTAAACCTGAACCCATATTTCTCATCTGCAGTGAAAACATTCATTTCTATATGGTACAAGTAATTCTCTTCCTCAAAGTTCTTTTCAAGCAATCTCTATTTGCTTTCTCTTTTTGAATATTATTTAATCACTTTGAGAGATAATTCACATCATATAAAGTTCACCCTTTTCAAGTATACAATTTGGTGGTTCTGCTATATTAACAGAGTTGTACAACTACCAGCAGTATCTAATTTCAGAATGTTTTCATCATCCCCAAAAATCCTGCACCCATTAGCAGACACACCCCATTTCCCTTTCCCGTAGCCCCTGATAACCACCAATTTACTTTCTCTCTCTATGGATTTGCTTATACTGGACATTTCACGTAAATAGAATCACAGTATCAGGTCTGTTGTGACTGACTATAATCACTTAAAAATTATTTTTAATGGCTTTTGTCCTTTGAGGTACACATTTCCTGTGGACTGAAGCTTTACATTATATTTTGTTTGTATTACATACTATTTAAGTAGCATACATATTATTTAAGTAGCAGTCGACATGAACTGTTACATGTTTTGATGCAGGTGTATGCTGAATTGCCGCAAATGTAGACTTTTTTCTTACTGGTAGTGGTAGCCCAGTCTTCATAGTTAGATAGTCCATTGAGGACCTGGCAAATCCTTGAGTTTGTTTAACATTTTGCTCTCAGATAAGAGCAATATGGTAGATAGGAAGTATACTAATTATGTAAATAAATGTGCCAGAAGGGATTTAAAAACAGAATGGAGCAAAGTAGAACATTTCTTCTCACAGTGGTGCTTTTGTTATTTATTGATAATTTGTAAGTGCTAGTACCATTAGCAGTGATCTCAAGAAAAAGTAAGCAAAACATTGTCTTATTTAGGAAATAAAATTTTTCTTTTGTGTACTGACTTAATTTAAGCCAGTTTTCATGGTATATATTAGAAGAAATCTTGGATACAGAATGTTATTTGTAATTATTTGTCACCTATTTTTTAATTCTGAGTTAGCTTTTGATAAAAATGTATATTATATCCATGTGGCTACTTATTCATTTGACTATTTTATGGCTGAGTGAGCTTTATCGTGTAGCTAAGTCTTTTTTTTTTTGTCTTTCCAGGCGTTCTTGACAGTGTCATTGCAGTTATTGTTCACCCTAGCCTTTCTGTTCGACTAGCAGCAGCCTGGTGTTTACACTGTATTGCTGTGGCATTGCCTTCTTACCTAACACCTCTTCTAGACCGTTGCCTCGAGCGGCTTACTGTACTTAAGTCTTCGCCCGAAGCAGTGACTGGCTTTAGTTTTGCTGTGGCAGCTTTGTTGGGAGCAGTGAAACATTGTCCTTTAGGAATTCCTCATGGAAAGGGCAAGGTAATGATACCATTCTACACATACAATAACAATGTAAGTTTTTCCTGCAAACATCACAGTCGTCCTGTGTATCATCCAGTCAGAACCAGCAGGACACATTTCTGACTGATCAGCTGTACTAAAATATTAAATATTACCAACATAATTACTGTGAAAAAGGAAGGGATGGTTAGATAATGTCTTATCCGCACTTAAACAGTGTGCTTTCTGTTAGAAACAGCTCCATTTAGTAACAGAATTTGTTCCTCAAGGCTTTATTTTGCTATATATTTAGCTTTGCCATAGAAGTACATTTAAAATTGCATTGTAAAGGACAAATAGAGTTGCAAAAGAAATCTTAAACTTCATTTAATTATTTTATAGTTTAGTTAGTGGTACTATTAGTGATATTACTCTGAAATTACATATAGTAGGATAAAGTAGTTACTTCATATTCTTAGGAACCAGGATTTTCCATATTAAAAAAAGAGCCACAGCTATAGAATCAAGAAAATAAAAGCCCCATATGTTAAATTTGAGTTGAAAAATATTACTATGAACTTATAATTCTTGTTATAATTCCTGTTTTTTAAAACATGTATATCCTCTGTCCAGTGAAAAGACTTAAAAGCAATGACACCAAATGGTAACCCCTGGTGACCAGATTACGGCTCTAAATACCATTTCCAACTGAAAAGGAAATAGGGCTTCATGGAGGAATGACTAGTTCCAGGTCTGGAGCAGGAAATGCACAATATAATATAAACCTGGACTATCTTGTCATGCCAGAAAGCAAGGAAGTAATCACTTTTACAGTGTAGTTATTGTAAAAGGATACAGAAGGTAACTTAAGGAAGAGGGCTACTGGCCAAAGATGAGTTAATATAGGCATCAAAAAAAAAAAATAAATAATGGCAACAGTGGATTGAAACACAGTAAATATGTAAAACCCCCGTGAGTTCATAGTGATACTAAAAAAAAAAAAAAAAAAGTCCTCCCCAAATTACATTGCTACCCAAAAATACGGTTTTCTGAGTAAATTTAGTGCTTTTGAATATGGCACTTTCAAACAGATAAATGATACAGAACCTAGTAAATAAATAACCCAGTTTTAATGTACAAAGAATTTTGAGGAGAACTAAAGAAAAATTTTTAATGAAATGTAAAACTTAAAATTGGCAAAGCAGTGTCGGAATTTTGTTTCTTTGTGAATAGCTAGGAATTGCAAGTTGTCAGAGAATACTGTTTTACAGTGAAAGCACTCATAACCTGGGCTTCACACACATATAAGTATTTTTTTTAAAAATATACCACTATTCATTTCTTTCTCATTATCACTGCTGTGTCTTCATTAATGAGTATTATAGTATATCCTCCACAGTGGAGGCTTTGCAAAAAATCATGCCATTTCTTTAAAAGTTCTTAAACTATTTTGAATATTGCCAGCACCATTTGAATAAGGTGATTGACAACTTTGGGAGGTGATATTATTCATTTAAATTTATTATTTTAGTTATATTCTAAACTAACACATCACATCTTGCTAAGCAAAGAATTGCCATTGCATGTATTTAATTAATATCCTCAGATCTTACTAGTTTAGGCAAACAGGATTGGTTGGTTTTATCCTCATTCTTTTTGAGTGTTATCCATTGACTATGTAAGCTGCAGGTAGTCCTAAGTTAGTAATAAGTTGGTTAGTTGTTTTAAAATCCACTCGCCTTCCTCTTTAGAAAATTTACATGCCAGCTCATAATATTTGCTGCTTTTCGGGAGGTGATTGGTAACAGAGATGTTTTTTCAGACATGTTGGATACCTGTTTGCCTTTTTACTGTGTAAGCATGCATTATTCATAAATATGAAATATCTGGTTTTTCTTCTCACTTGTTTTATAACACTGCCTATTTCATAGACTTAAAATATAACACTTTAATGAATCCCACTCTACTGTGAAACTTACTTCAATATGAGATTATTTTTAATTGCTAGGAATTACAAATTGTCAGAGAATACTATTTCACAGTGAAAGCACTCATAACTTCTATAGTATACTGCCTCTGGAAAGACTGGTGTCAGCCACTTGGGTATCAAAGTGGTATGTAAAATTTTAAAAAGGGAGATTCCTATAATGAGACTTTCTGTGGTAGTTGCCTAAAACTACAAATTCTTTACAGCTAAACTTAAAGCAGTTGTACAGTGTTGTCCTATATGCTCTGCAAAGAATAATAGGATTGCTGTGTACAACCTAATATGCCAATATTTAACCTTGAAAATTTACTTTTTTAATAATCTATACGACATTGTCCTATGGTATAGACTACAGGAATGACAGTCCTTTATCATTTACATTTATTATATGTAAGAGATAATTTTTCAATAAATTATTAGTTGCTGTCATTTGTCCAGTAACCTGTAAAACTGATATGCTTTTATTTTTGCCTTGTTCTTCATAAATAGATAATTATGACATTAGCAGAGGATTTGCTGTGTTCTGCTGCTCAAAACAGTCGCCTTTCAGCTCAGCGCACACAAGCTGGATGGTTGTTGATCGCTGCTCTGATGACATTAGGTAACAATCTTGTGGAAGGTTTACATAACTATGAACTATCTTGTGTTTTCTGAATGTAAAATGTTGTAATGGGTGCTTTGACAAGACTAACTTTTAATATGTACCAGAATTGAAATAGCCACACAAACGTTAGTCACCTAGGAAGCCATATACTTAGTCCATTCCTCAAAACGTTTTCAGATCTCTTTATTTGAAATTCTCTTCAAGACCAGTTTATGAACCTTAAATAAGAAAAGCCAATTTGATCGTCTTTCAGGCTTAACTTTGAATGAGTGTAGCTTTTCCAAAAATCATTCATATCTATCTGCAGGAAAAAAAAAAATTTCCATAGCATAAGGATAGGTGAGAGAACATACCAGAGCCCGTGAATCCATTTCTGTAATTGTGATAATTGGTAACACCAATAAGGTAGTTACATTAAAGGGTTAGGGCTCATTTAAATTATATTTATTAAAAAATCAGTATTTATATTATGGTCAGGACTATTATATTCTATAACTTTGAAACTCAATTTTATTACTTTATTAAAGCAATATTTTAAGTCTCTATAGTTATATGATTTATTGCGAGGATGTAAAACTAGCTGGATTTGACCAATAAATCATTTGGACGCCTATGAAGTTATTTGATATAAAAGGTGCTTAAATTAAAATAAGCAATTATAAATGAAGAACCACTTTAAGTAATGTTCTTGAGATGATTAAAGAGATTTATTGGACTAGATTAGATTTCAGTCTATGGGCCAAATTTGCTTGCTATCTATTTTCTACAGCTTGTGAGCTAAGAATGGTTTATACATTTTTAATGATTAAAAAATAAAGACTATTTTGTGACATGAGAATTATATGACAGTCAGTTTTCAGTGTCCATAAATAAAGTTTTACTAGCGCACCACCACAATCACTCAGTTTACCTATGATCTGTGGCCCTTTGGCTCTACAGTGACAGAATTGAGTAATTGCAACAGAGACTGTACGGCTTTCAAAGCCAAAAGTTTTTACATTCTGGCACTTTACAGAAAATGTGTGTTGGCTCCGGGCATCAGTCATCATTTCACAATTTGATGGAAATAATGTGATCAAGCTTTTATTTGCTTTTGGCTGGATGTTTTATGCCTGCCATATTGATATTCTTGAGAAATAAACTCTAGTATAGTATTTTCTCAAGAGGAAAATAAACTAATATTAGTGAGCAAAGAGTGTTGAATTAGTCTTGTTTGCTTTAGGAGTTAGCAATGGCTTCTTCCTAAAAGCAAGCCAGAAAATAAATGGAGAAATCATTTATATTTTAACCTACAAATTGCATGCATAAAAAAAAGATTGGTTTGCAGTTACCGGTTCCTTTTGCCATTAGGCTCATCTCTTTATATGCAAATAAGGCAATTTTTGAATGATAATTCCATAATGACAATCATTATATAAATGCTTATCAAGAGTCAAATACTGTTCTACATATAAGCTCATAAAGTCTCAGAAACTGTACAATGAGGTAACTGTTGTTGTCATCTCCATTTATAGATGAGGAAATTGAGGCACAAAAAGGTTAATAACTTATCTGCGGTTACACAGCAAGTGAATGGAGCCAGGATGTTGATCTGGGTGGTCTCTTTCCAGACCTGCTATGCTGCCATACTATAGAAGAAAAACATGCAGTCAGCAGAACATGGGAATAAGAATTGGGGAGGACTTATAGGAGATTTTTAAGATAACACCAGAATTTTACATAAACTTTGGAGAGAAAAACTGTATAGGTTTTGGTTTTTATACTTTTTGTTGTTGTTTTTTTCCCTCTTAACTGATAATGCTGGCAAATAAAATACTATCATTGTACATTGCCTTTCATTACTGCTTTGTATATTCATGATTCCTTAGTTCATAAATGACGTTGCTCAGAAATCTTTTTTAAAAATTCCGTTCAGATGTATCACATCTGATATTTGGCCTGGAACAAGTAGCTATCAAAACTTAGCATTACTCTCAGGATACAATGTTATTTGTTACCAAAACAGTAGCATCTTGCATTTACATGTTACATTACAGTTTTTCAGACTACTGTAAAGTGCGCTACCTTTTGTATCAGACATACCCTTGGCAACAAGCAATTCAGGTGGTACTGGCTTCATTTTATAAATAAAAGAAATTGAGTCTCAAAGAGGTCACAGCCGTAATGGAAGAGCTGATGCCAAAGCCCAGACTTAACTTTAGTTCCTAATTTTTCCTCTGTATACTCCAGTGCCTTCAGATAGTAACTCGTAGTATATTCGTTGGAACTAGAAGATAGGAGAAGGGAGAAAGTATTGCAGTGGTGAGTTAAAATGTTTATTTTCAGAAGGAAGTTCCTGCTTATTAATAGAGTTTTAAAGAGCAAGCACTTTGGGTTCTTTTATAAGTGATAAGTTGAATAAATTACAGGTTCTGCAGTTGTCAGTCATCACCTTGCTCGTGTTCTGCTGTTGTGGAAGTGTGTCTTTCCAGTGTCTCCTAAAGATCTAGAAACAGAAAAGAGCCGAGGAGACTCATTTACATGGCAGGTCACCTTAGAAGGACGGGCTGGTGCGCTCTGTGGTAGGTTTTCTCTCCCTCTCCTTTGGCTTTTCCACTCTTGAACTTGACTCACACTTGTATATTTAAGAGGTGAGAAATCTGCTTGTGGTGATTTTTTTTTGTAATTGAATGTAATTGATTCGTTGGTAATTATAGCAAAAGTATAATGTAATAAACCAAATTGAAGAGTTCTAATCCTTAGGTTGATGTGTGTTTTATTAGATGCAGTATAGTCGAGTAATGCCAAGACTGCTTTGTCTTATTTATGGTATTTTTTACTCTTAAAAAGGAAAAAGAATTTGAAATTATTCTTGAAACTCAGTCTAACTTTAAAATATTCATTTTATTCTATATGTGAAATAACTCCTTATAAAAACTTACATGTTTCAGGTAATATCTGTAAAAGCCTAACTGACTAAAGTCAGTGTGGTTCCGCAGAACTAGTGTAGAACTGGCAAACTTGAGGGTCTAAGCTAATTTATTCTTCTTCTGAGCTCAAGGGCTGAGTAAAACTCCAGGAAAGAAACATTCTATTAACTTGGTTGTTGGTCTCTTTTAGTAATTCTAGGAAGTTTTTTTCTTAGTTTTGTTAGAGGTAGAAGAAACTAACTTCCTTTTTATACTAGAGTTTCAAGGCTTTTTGTTTGTTTGTTTTTAGCACATTTCTTTATTCCGCTAATAAAAATGCAGATGTTGTAACATAATTGAATGCTTTCTTCATGGTTCATTACACTCTGCCAAGTAAAAGTCTGTTCTATTTTTCAGCTATCAAGAGCTTTGTTTCCCACTGTGGTGATCTCCTTACTGAGGAAGTAATTCAGCGTCTTCTTCCACCACTTCCTTGTGCTGTGGATTTGCTAACTCAGTAAGGATCTGCTATTTAGATTTGATAAACATTTTTAATAGCCATCAGTTACCCTTTGATTATGGAGTATCTTTTAAGTACAATAATAAGGCCAAGTTGCTATGGTTGGTGAATGTTTTTCCTTTTGCAGAGAAAGGCAAATATTTAGTTACATGATTTTTTTTTTTAGGCTAGGATCTTGAAAGAAAATCACATATTAAAAGGGAAGGAAAGTTACTTGGTGGATAACGTATCTTCCATACAGTCAGATTTAACCAAGAAATTAAATGTTAAGCCTGTTAACCTTTTCAGGTATGCATTTTATTAGTTTGTTAGTGCTATTCTGTGTTCGTAAGAACCAGATGCTTGTTAAAAGTTTCAGTTTTTTGTTGCTTATATTTTTCATACGTTTGACTTATACATATATGATAAGAAAACATAGAGAAAATCCAACATATGTCATGAGCACTAGTAATTTCCAAATTAATAAAATGTATAGTTTAGAGAAAGTCTTTCCAAAAAGTATTTAATGATGTAACATTTTATAAAAGCGTTATAGTAGAATGACCATCTGTGAATTCAACACAGCTAGAGCAGGGATTAGCAAATGTTTGCTATAAAGAGTCAGATAGTAAAATTTTAGACTTGCGGGCCATATAGTCTCTGTTGCACCTACTCAACTCTGTTATTGTAGCTCAAAAGCAGTCATAGATAATCTACTAATGAATGAATACGGCTTGTTCCAGTAAAACTTGACAAAAACAAGGTTGGATTTAGCTACCCCTGAAATAGAACATTAATAATACTATTGAAGTTATCTGGGCTCCTCTCTAGCACCATTCCTTCTGTCTTCCTTTAGAGGTAATCACTATGCAAATGAATTTTCTAGTTGTCATTCCCTCGCATTTTTAAAAAGTGGTTTATTATATATATATATATATATATATATATATATATATACACACATACATACATACATACATACATATACATACATACATATGTGTCTCCCTAAACAGTACATTGGTTAGTCTTGCTTGGTTTTGATCAGACAAATGATATACTGTTTATAAGACTTACTTTTTTTTTTAACTCAACATTATGTTTCTAAATTTCATCCATGTGTAATTTGTTCATGCATCTTGGTTGCTGTATAATAGTGTGTGAATATATAGCACCTTATTTATCTTCCTGTCAATAAAATATAGCCAAATTATTTTCCAAAATTCTTGCCTATTTCTACCAATAGTATATGTAAGTACCCTTTGATCCATTTCTTCACTAACGCTTATTCAGACATCAATTCTCACCCACCCAGTAAGTATAAAACGCTCATTTATATATGTGATTCCTAATGGTTTGTGTGTTTTTATATATTTATTGTTCCTCAGTATTTCCTCTTCTGTGAAATCCCTATTCATGCATATATTCACCTGTTTTTAGGTTAAATAGTTTTTTAATTAACAGACATTCTTAATTTAAATGTCAAATTTATCGATCTTTTACTTTTTAGTTGGTACTTTTTGTCTTTTGATTTTAAAAATCTTCCTTACTTCATAGTTATAAAGATACTTTCTTATATTCCTCTCTAAAATATTTAAGGTTTTGTCTTTTGCATTTAGTCTTTAATTTGTCTGGAATTGATTTTGTGTTCGGAGTGAGGTAGAGACCAATTTCATTTTCTTTTTTAATAACGGATAACAAATTGTCCCATACTTTAGTAAGCAAAAAAATAAAATCCATACTTCCAGTGCTTGCCATTCACCTCTGTCATGATTTATTGTATCATGTATATATATATGTCCTGTTTCTTTGCTCTCTGTTGTGTTTCATTGGTGTGTTTGTCTTTATAAGTTTTAGTATCTGTTAGAGCAAGCTGTTTGGCCTTATTCCTCTTTAGGCATAATTTGGCCCTTCTTGCACTTTTGATCGTCTCCTATTGAAATTTTAATTGGAATTGCCCTGATTTTATAAATTTGAAGATAACTGATATTTTTATAATACCTATAAACATACCTCTCCTATTATTAAGGTATTTTATAAAAATTTTTTAAAATTTTTTCTATATAAAAGTCTTAACTGCCTTTTTAAAAATTTATTCACAGGTATTTTTATTTTTCATCACAGTTATTAAATTAGTATTTGGAAGTTGGTGGGTGGATGTGTATAATCTCTTTATTGCTGTTATATAAAAATGTAATTGATCTATCCACCCACCTCTAAACTCTCCTATATTAAATATTTGTTTGTAGATTCTCTTGGATCTCTCCCCTTACAATTCTTGTTCATTTATTCATTCATAGTCTCTCTCTCCCCTAGTGTGCTAACTAAATAACTGTCATTTAAAACTGAGTGGAAGTAGTTAAAGGGAATGCTTCTCATGTTTCACAAATAAGAATGATGTTGCTACAGGCTTTTTGGTTAGATATTCTTTATCAGGTTTAGAAAGTTACCTCTTCCTAGTTGGCCATGTTTTTTTTGTTTGTTTTTTAATCATGAATGGGTTTTGATTTTTATAAAATGGTTTTGTATGATAAATTTCACAAATTTTATTAACCAATTTTTTTACTTTGTTGCATTCTTGGGATAAATGGAGCTTGAGAAATTATCTTAATTATAAACTTCTGGATTTGGATTGCTTATGTTTGGGTTTTCTTTCTTGTACTGCCTTAAGTTTTCGTCAATGTTATACTAGCCTCGTACAATGAGGTAGGTGAATGTTTCATCACATTCTGTGGAGGAGTTTATATAAGATTGGAATGATGTGTCACAATAAATAAATTTTGTTAGCAACTACCTATCTGTAAAACAGTCTAGACCTGGTATTTCCTTTGGGGGAATATTTTTGTTTACATATTTCATTTCCTTAATTGTTTTGACTATTTGAGGTCTGGTTTAGGGGTTTGCTTTGCTTACTTGTTAGATTTTTCCAGGAATTATCCCAATGCATGTTTACTTCAAATTTTTAACAGGAAATTGTTTTTCGTATTTATTCACTTACCTTCTTAGTCTCTGCTACATTTATAATGTTGCCTCCTTCATTCCTGATAAGTTGTCATTATGCCAACTCTTTTGATTTTTTTGATCCATCTCCTGAAAGGTGTATCTGTTTTCTTAATCTATACAAAGAGTAACTTTGCTTATGTAGAATTTCTTTTCTACTTCATTAATTGTTGTTTGTTATTCTTTCTGCTTTCTTAAATTCCTGTCCTACTTCTAACCTCTTAATTGAATGCTTATTAGCTCATTGAATTTTTCTTCTCCTAATATAAACCAAGGCCATAAATTTCCCTCTAAGGTCCCAGTTGCTGAATCCTAAAAGTATTAATACATATTTTTTTCAGCTTTAAGTATTTTAAAATTTCTTAATTTTTTTGAATTGTTTAGAAGTATGTTTTTAAATTTCTAGATGTATGGAATAGTTTTTGGCTTATGGTTTTGTTACTGACACTTAAATTGCGTTATAGTTAGTGAATATGATCTGTATGTTACCTGTTCTTTTAAATTTGTTGAGACTTGCTCTATGACAAATGTGTTTTTTTTTTAAATAAGTTCCATTGTTCCGTCTATCTTCACTAATTTTTTTGTGTTTAACCTACCAATAATTGAGAGTGATCTGTTAAACTCCCACTGTTATACTGGGTTTACCAGTGTTTCTCTGTCATGCCATGAGGTTTCTACGTACTCTTAGAGCTATACAGACAGTATTTCTCTATAGTTCCATTAATTTTTTTTCTCTATAGTTTCATTAATTTAATCTTTTATATTTTGAGACTATTTAGTTAGGTACACAGACATTTAGAATTATAGCTTCCTGATGAATCTTTTATCATTTTACAGTAACTTTTTATCCTTAATAATACTTTTTTATTAAAGTCTAATCTTTATGATTATTATATGTGTGGTATATCTTTTTCCATATCACAATTTTTTGGTGTGTCTCAAACTGCATGTAGTTGGAGTTTTGTTTTGATTTGTTTTTTAATTGAATCTTAACAGTAACTGCTTCAAACTAGTAATTTGTGGATTTCTTTATCCAACTTGGTGTATAGTTTGTTGGATTCACGCTTTTCAGTAGGTCTTAAAAAGTGGCTCTTATCTCTTCAAATATTGCCTGTTTTCCATTCTCTTTAAACCTCCCTTCTGGGGTTCTGATTAGACAAATTGTAAGTCTTTTTGTTACGTCTTTCATGCCTCTTAAATTTTTTCTGATATTCTTTTTTCCTTTTCTCTCTGCTGCATTCTGGATAATTTCTTCAGCTCTCTCTTCCATTTCACTAATTCTCTCTTCAGCTGGGTTTAATTTGATATGCTTTTGCCTATGCCAGCACTTGGGACCATTTTAACCCACTTAAAGAGACCCCACTGTATCACCTCTTCGTTACCATGGAAACGAGCTCAATTATCAGATTCATTTGTTGGTGTCAGCATTTGTGTTCCCACTCTCATTTCAGTTTATGTTTTGTTTCATGCTTTTTTATGTTTGTTTAGTTGGCAGACGGGGGTTGGCCGTGGAAAGGTCCCTTTCTGCAAGCCTAACAATGCAAATTATCTTTTATCCAGAATCTAAGTGTATTCATAGCAGGAATGCCCTTCAGAGACTCTAATCTGCCCTACTAATAGAAGCGGAAACCACTAATTTAGGAATGCTTTCCTAAATTCTTACTTTGTTCTATTCATCTTTTTTTCTTCCAAAAAAAAAAAAAATTAACACACAACCCTTTGAACAAAATTCTGTTATATTTATTAAGCCAAATGAAAGTTGCAGGATTTTTTAACATCTTGTTAATATGATTAAAGTAGTTTTCATATATCAGCTGTAATTTTCTCATCTGGTTTTAGAGAAATATAAAAATGCAGTGGATTTATTCTTAAATTCATAACAAACAAATTCTACCCAGGTTTCTAATGTTTTCTGTACATTGTTTACTAAGCTGAACAGTATAAAATGGGACCAACTTTTTTTTAAATAAAATGACAAATCAGAATATAACTCTCTTTTCTTCTGGAAATTAGAACTAGCAAGCAGTAGTTTTCTATTTAGAAAATACAAAGGAATAAACATTGCCAGAATTTCTTAAGAGTACGTAGAAACCTCATGGCCTGACAGTTTAGTGGATTTAGTGTCACAATAAAAGTAATTCCATTGAATTTCTCTGTTGCTAAAAGAGATGAACCATACTTCAATTGATAACATGGTACCTTGCAAAGAACAATAATCCTTTAATAAATATTTGTTAGATAAGGGAACATTGGTAAAATGTATTAATACCAGTAGTGAGAATAACCAGAAGATAAAAAAAAGTACATGAGTACATGAAAGTAAAAGAACAGAGGGAAGAAAGGGCGTGATAAGAGATTTTGTGAATAGAACTTTTGGGGAAACGTGGACTCAGTTTGTGTTTTATTAAAAGAGAATTTGTTTTATAACTTTGTGTATTTTGATGATTCATTTTTACTTGGTGATGGTATTCCAGATCAAGTTTCTAACAAACACCTGGGTTTTTCTCTAGTTATCTGTGTCCCCTGTTTGTTTCTCTAGCTGATTTCTTTTCGGTCATAATAGACTTTAGTTTTTACAAATGCCAAGTTGTAAAATTTGGAATTTAGTAATAGTTTTATTTTTTAGACAAAATACTTATTGCCTTGGAAATCTTAGTTGATTTTATAGTTTTGTTTTATGAAGTATGGTAGAAAATATAGAATGATTTCCATGTGTGACATTTGTAATCCCTCTTATAACTTATAATCACACCTTTAAAAAATAGAACAGCTCTAATGATCACTATATGTATCACTATTTTATGTTTTATGTCAACCTGTTCATTATTTGTACATTGTTATATAACTTACACAAGATATACTTTGTCTTTTATTTTAAGGCTTTCTTCAATACTGAAAACATACGGAAGTCCTTTGAAAACACCAACATTAGTTTATAGGCAAAGGCTTTATGAATTATTGATTTTATTACCTCCTGAGACCTATAAAGGTATGTGCTTTAGTCCAAAGTAATTTACTGTTTGTAGCTTTTACAGTGCCTGGAAGTAATACCTGAATGAATGAATTATATGACAGTTGTGTAGTGCCCTGTTTCTAAGAAGTTTAGGGAGTTCAGTCTTAACCTAAGTGTTCACCGTTTTATAGTAAATAAAATACATTAAAGAAAAAACTACTTATTCATGTGTTACTTTCTTTTCTCTTCTGGAAAAAAAGTGTATAGTTCCACTGTGTGGGAAAGAATGGGCCACAGAAATTTGTCTTGATTCTACTCCAAGGCTTTGTACAGAATATATAATGCAAATCTGTTAGAAATTTGGCCATTTCTAGTTTCCTCTAGAGTGATTATTATATGCATTCTGTTCTATTCCATTCTTAACTTTGCCCAGATAGAAGTTTAATATTGAACTACTGAGGTATAATTGATTTTATAAAGTTCATAATGTAGATTTTGCTGTTATTAGGCTCAAACATGACTTTGGATTACCAAAATGCTGCAGTTGGTAAAATAACTTGCGCCGCATTTTAAAATTAGTCCTAAAACCTTTCTTGTAAATTTAAAATACAGTTTTAAGAAAATACATTGCTACTACTGCTGAATAACTCAAGATATTTGTTTTTAAGAGATGAAAGTTGAAAATGGTCTCCAGTGGGAACTTCCGTATTTTTTTAATCTTGATAAGTTTTAGCCCACCATATTAAATTGCTTCTTCAGATCTACTTCTTGTAAAAAAAAAGAAATACTACATTTATTGGCTTATATCCTTATTCTGCAAATAAATGCAATATAATATATATCACATTAGTTCAAAATATTAACTTATAACTTCTGTCTTGGATTTTATCATTTACGTGAGTGGTATTGTTCCCACTGCCTCTCTTCTGGGTTCACAAATGTACCTAGCAAAATGTTTGATATAAAAGAAGCATTTAGCCTATACTTCTAGAGAACTGAAAAAAATGGCTCCATTGCCATTTCTTAGAAACTATATCCAAAGAACCTTTTCTGCATGCCAGGCAGTGTGTTAGCGATTGCATATATTATGTTAACTCTTAGATGACATGAGTTTAAACTGCATGGATCCACTTATATGGGGATTTTTTTCAACAAATACTGTAACTGTATTTTCTCTTAGGATTTTCTTAATAACACCTATTTTCTCTAGAATACAGTACATACTCATACAAAATATGTGTCAGTTGACTGTTATTGGTAAGGCTCTTGATCAACAGTAGACTATTAGTAGTTACATTTTGGGGGAATCAAAAGTTTTATACAAGGATTTTTGACAACACAGGTGTTGGCACCATGAACCCCCATGTTGTTCAGTGGTCAACTGTATTATCTCATTTATCTTGAGATAATACACTGAGCTAGTAACATTTTCCTCATGTGACAAATAAAGGCATAGAGAAGTTATAAAATCCAACTTAAGAACGTATAGCCAGTAAATAGTGGAATGAAGATTAAAACAGAGATCTGCTTCATGCTTGCCTATCTATTTATAAGTACAGTGGTGCCTCGGTTTTCGAACATAATCGGTTCCGAAGACCATTCGAGTTCTGAAACGTTTGAAAACCGAGGCACTGTTTCCCCATAGAAAGTAATGCAAAATGGATTAATCCGTTCCAGACCTTTAAAATCAACCCCTAAAACTGCAAATTTAGCATGAATTTTACTATCTAATGATACCATAGATCCATAAAATTTACAGCGTTCGTAAACCGCAATGTTCATCAACAGAGACGTTCGAAAACCGAGGTACCACTGTAATCTACTAGAGACTTAGTAAATAGTCAAAGCTTACTGACAGGTCTGACTCATTCTATGTTGTCTCTCAATATAAAAATTATAAAAGTTACCTGCTAGATACCTAATAAGAGACTTAGAGATTATTCATAATAATAGTTATACTTGTTCTTTGGAATTTGCTATATAGTCTAAGTGTTTATGATTACTGAACATGTATAAGATAACTGTTAATACGCTTCATGACTTGTATAAATGTTATACTAGATGCCAAAAACAGGAAAATGAGACAGAAGACAAAACTTGGTCTGATAATTCACAGGATAAAAATGATCCAGAGTGTTTTTTCACAATGAGGGCCATAAGACCCGACTGCCTTCTATTTACCTGCCCTTACCATTTTGGAAAAATTTGGCCTCAACTCAGATCCCATGGTTGCGGTATTGCCCCATCCCCAGTGGTCAACAAGACGGTGTTGATACTGAGATTTCCTAGGAATGAGCCTTCCTAGTTCTGTGAGCACACTATCTGACCAAACGGCTGTCATCACTGTGTCCTTTGGATGTATTTATAACCAACACTGGGAACTGTGGATGAAAAAAGGGGTTCTATGGAAAGTAACCTCACAGGGTGATCTGATCATAAATTCCTAACTGGGCAGGTCATGATGGGTAGTCATGCCCTAGGCCTATAACTTCTTTAGTGAAAAATTTTAAACCAGTCCTCCTGTCCATTCTTCTTGTGCATCTAGGTTAGCACACCTTTGAAACACCAAAAGTAATACCCCTAGAAGTGGGTATTAACCTTCAGGAGAACACATCATCTTGTTAACTATCCTGTAACCCAGTCCCAGCATTGTTTCCTCCCACCTTCATGTCATCGTCCTCAATTTGAAATGAAGTACATGAAAGAAATTGCAAAACTGTTATTCTCTGGAGCATTTGAGATCTTGTTCCCTGGCATACACGTACGTCGTCCGTTTAGCCCAAATAAACTTAACAAAAATTTTTTTTTAAAGTTTAGAGATAATTTCTGTTTTATAGCTTAGATAGCTGTGAAGTTCTGGCAAAAACAATTACCCTCAGACTTTTAAGTCAATTTTTACCATAGTATTTTGAAATCTATATTCAACTACAGATGAATATACTGATTTATTTTTCAAGTCTTCATTAAACATTTAGGAATACCAGAATATCAACTTAAAATCTATACGATTTCTTCTGATAAATGGTAATATTAAGTCTACCTTTGAAGGACTTAAATTAAGGAGAAAAACAAAGTATTTTAATGTTTTCTCAGAATTTGAGTTTTAGAATGCAATCAGGTGTCCTAAAGGAATAATGAACATACAACTGTATAGATTTTAAATCGGTTCCAATGTTCATTGGGAGACAAAGTCAGGAATTAATATGAATTTCTTGATAAAGGAAAATCTGCATTCACCTACTTTGTCTTTTTCAAGTTTATTTTCTAATATGACTTAAAGAAATAATTTATAGAAAAGTGAAAATATGTATATATTAATACTTTTGTTTCAACCAAAAATAATAATTTGTCATTTCATATCTGTCTTTTTTCCATCTTTACAACTATGAAAATAAAAATTAAGGACTTTTTCCTTAAGGTCTTTTGATTTTTTTAAAAATGATACTCTATTTTATGGATTTATATAATGTATATGGAGCATAGCAGTCAGAACTTTACCATCAGTACCGTGTTTCCCTGAAAATAAGACCTAGCCGGACCATCAGCTCTAATGTGTCTTTTGGAGCAAAAATTAATATAAGACCCAGTCTTATTTTACTATAATATAAGACCAGGTCTTTATAATATAATACAATAATAATATAATATAATTAATACAATATAATATCATGTCTTATATTAATTTTTGCTCCAAAAGACGCATTAGAGCTGATTCCCCGTCTTATTTTCAGGGAAACACGGTATGAACTGGCTTGGCCTCCAAAACAGAAACAGTCCAAAAAAATAATCCTCTCTAGATCCAATTCCCAATTTACAAACATAGAGATGATAGAGGAACAAATTAAACTGCACTGTGGGGGGGGGGGGTTGGTATGATCATAAAAATTAAGACTGTAGAAACTTATGCCGAACAAATAACTTCATTTCTTCAAGTATGTTATAGGGAGTGGGGGAGGTTAGAGAAGAACTTTAGATTGAAAGACTTAAGATATATCAACTAGCTACAACGTGTAGACTTTACTTAGATCTCGATTCAAACATAAAAGCAAACAAATAGGCATTTGAGACAATGAAAATTTGAACACTGAATGGAATGGGTATTTGTTTAGTGGTTTTTAAAACATAATATGATAATGAGATTATTTAAAATGTCCTTAACTTCAGTGATATACAATGGAGTATTCATGGATGAAATGATAAGCTTTCTCGGGTTTGCTTCAGAATAATGTGGGGAATGGTGAGATAGTGGATGGGGGCATAGCTGAAACAAAAGCTGAGTGACGATCATACACTGGGCCACAGGGAGTTGGGGTGTCATAATACTATTATGTCTGCTTTTGTATATGTTTGAAATTTCCCATAATAAAAATATGTCTAATGCTTATGAATTTTTTTCAGGCTATGGTTTATGTTTTTGTATCCATCTTTTTTATTCTGTTCTGGTACTTTGTCATTTTATTTTAAATGATGGTAATATTTATTCAGTATCATAAGGTTTACACACACGTATTCTGAGATGTCTTTTCAGTATACAGTCTTAGAATTGCGACCAGCACATGGTTGAACCATTCGTTTGTAGGGCATTTTTCAAGGAGGAGCTATATATAATCTTTGGCTGTGGTAGATTACAGTTAACCAATATGTAGATTAAAGTGAATCTAGGCTTTTTTAACCCCATACGCTAATCAGTTAACTGCTATTACTAAGTTGCTAATTGTTCTTTTTTCTCTGACTCCACAGGAAACCTCTCTGCTATTCTCAAAGAGCTGGCTGCTGACTTGACTGCCCCTGATATACAGGTGGCAGCATCCACATTTTTACTTCCACCCCTCTGTCATCGGGATGATCTTTTGTTATTAAGTCCTTTGCTACAAGAGACTGATCATAGATTTATTGAGGAACAGGTGTGGTAATTTTTCAATAACTCTTATGTTGATTCAATCTGTGAACAGTGATTTTAAAATGTTACTATGTAATTTCTTTTTTCTTTTAGCTCCTTCTATGTAATGGTATTGCTTGTGGAAGTCTCGAATATGACCCTTACTCTATTTATGAGAAAGATGTAGAGGGAAATTCAGTGCCTAAGCCCCTACCTCCATCACTATCAGTTATTAGCTCTGCAGTCAAGCTCTTTGGAGTCTTATGTGCTCATGTGGGAGAAGCTCAAAGGTAAACCATCTTCAGTAGTTCATTTATCCTAAAATGAATAGTTGACTTATCCTGAACTGTAATATTTCCAGATTGGTAATTGGTTCAATGAATGCATAATAGAGAACTGGTGGATAAGAAGAATGTTGTCAGAAGTTCTCATTAATATATAAGATTTCTTATGGATGACAGATGAAGGGGAGATACAGGCTCTTGTTTACTTATTCACCTGGCTAATACATAATAAGAAGTAGTTGAGTTAACAGTTAAATGATTGAATTAAACTGAAAGCTGATAGACTCTATTGTGGATACAATACTATACCCACAATTAGCTTGTCACCTAGCTGAAAATACAAATGAAAAACTCAGTGACACAAGAACATTGATTTATGAGCTATTGTCACAATGAAAAACACTGGTTTTCTGCTTTGTTAGGTCTCATAGGTTTCTTACTTTGGAGGCTTTCTGGAGCTGGTCTGGTCCAGGGGTTAGTCTTCAGTTTGATGGATTTCAGTTCACTAAAACTGAACTTTGGTTTTGAAAACTCAGAGGTTGATAATGATTTCTCATTAAGAATAACAGTTTCTTAGCTGATAACTGCAGATAATACCTTCCTTGGAGATTAAAAAGCAATACTCATATCTACTATCCAGGAAGTTCAGTATTTATCTGAGATACTAAATGGAAAGTGACTCTCTCTCATAGGCTGTGCTGGTTAACAATTTATAAACTATTAGTTATCATCATTCATTCATAATTCTCTCTCTGTCTCTCTCTGTTTTTGTCTGTCTCTCTCATGCATGCATGCTTATTCTCACACTAGAACAACAACAATACATTTGACTTGATCATAGCTTTTATATCATTTTATCCAGTTATGTCTTCAGGAGAATACCAATTAGGTAGGGACTTTACCTTGGTCTCTTTGATGAAGATGCACAGAAATATTTGAGTCTTGTCAGCAATACATTTCTGAAGCAAGTCATTGGATAATTTACTTCCAGTGGATAGAAAAGTGACTAAAACTTACGTTGATTTTTAATAGCTTCATGACGTTTTATTTTCAGTGATGATAGTATTAAGATATGCACGTACATGAAATGTCTTTTCAGAGCTTTAATTTCAAAAGATGATGTTTTTCCCAAATTTACTTTTGTAGCCTATAGCTCCCTGTATATACTGTAACTATAAAGTTATGGTTTTAAGATATGTAAGACAACATACGATTAAATTATAAATGAAAACTATAGCACTAAAAGATGAGAGGAAAATCACAGTGGTCTGGAATATTCAAAGAAGAATTGGTGGAGAGAATGAGATTTGAACTAGTCCATAACTGAACTATTTTATAGAGCATCCAATTAATTTAAAATAATTTGAATTAATATAGCAGTAACTACAGTAAATGAAATGGGTGGTCTTGTGGGCAATGATTTAAATTAAGTATGTTCTTATGTAGTTCCACTAACTTTTTTTGATAAGTCTAAGATAAAAAGTAAAAAAGAAAACACTATACTTATAAGCTTTCGTTTAAAAAAATTGATTTTATTACTCTCCTGGAGAAATTTTTCTTTCAGATTTATTTTCCAATTGTAGTTTCAAGGAAGTGGTTCCTTGTTTCTGTTGTTTAAAATGTGCTGTTTTGTTTTTCTTCCCTCACCTGGATTAAAATAATATATAGAATGAATATTTACAAGAGGGGAGGTTTTGTTTGTTTTAATAAAAAAAGGTTGAGACCTGGTAAAAGCAAAACATAATGTTTGGATTCTAACTGAATAAAAATAGTAGGCAGTAGTAGGCTGGAGATTTTTAAAGGAAGTGGTCTGACAGGATCCCAAATAAGAAAGTGAGTCAAAAGCAACAATCAGCCATCTCCAATGGGGTGTAGTTAGAGGACCAGAGAAGAGCAACTCCATAGATAGGAAAGTTGTTTCTAATTTCCTGTTATCCCAGATAGGATACTTCTTTAAAATGGCAGACCTTTCTTTTGGCCAAGTTTTTGCATTTCTAGAGAAGAAAAGTCTTTTTCAAAGTATATTTAACGACAGCTGTATATTTCAAAATGTTTTATTGTTATTGTGGTTAGCTTTGTTTAAATAGTTTAAAATAAACTCTTACCCGAAAATTGGAAATAGATTTTTTCATATCTTTTTTATACACTGAGAAATTAAATTGTCTTTAAATCAGTTGATTCTCTCTACTTTGCCTATTGGATTCTAAAAATAGGAAGACCTGGCATTGGTAATTTTAAAGCACAAAAATGTTTAAAGTCCTACAATGTCAAGATTACTGATTTTGTGCATGTGTTGTTTGTGGTTATTTTTAATATATATTTTTTGCTACTAATCGCAAAGAATGAATTGTTTAATTTCTCCTGAAGATTGTTCCACTCTTGACTGCACATTGCAATCACTTGGGCAACTTTTTAAAACATAGGGTCTGATTTAACATTATGGTATGCGCACTATGTTGGGTATTGAAAATTTTAAAAACTCCTTTTGGATGTGCAGCCAAGGTTAAGAACCACTGCTATAAATGCTATAAAATGATGTCGATAGTGAGTTAATGGAGAAAGGAAAAGCATATGGTTCTCAGTACTAAAATTTTCATCATTATACACCGTCCCTGAAAGTATAAAGTAAATCAGTATTTTCAAATGTATCTTTTCTGTTTACTCACATAACAATGCATTTTTATTTCATCTAGGCTTAAAACTTTGTTTCAGTATCTAATTTCATCCCAAACTGATAATTGTATGTTATAATTAATAGTACTTAGGAATACCGATTCAGTATCACTGAAAACAGGTCACCTCCATCTTCCTGAAGATTCAGAATTTTGGGGGGATCTCTGTCAGGTTTGGGGGGATCTCTGTCAGGATTTGGGGGGAAAGGATAGAGAAAAACATTTTGGGCTCTGCCAGTCCTGACTATAAGTTTTTGGCCCATGAATGTAGGCAAGAAATAGTTCAGGTCAAATTTAATTATAGTATAACAAAGTTCTCAAGCTCTAACCTTCTATGTTTTTAGTACTTTCAACATGATACAGTTTCATTATGACAGATGAGTAGGATATGATCTAATAATGATCTTTTGGCTTTTTAAACTCATGGGCCTGACCATATATTTACCCTTAGTTTCTCTGTTGTCACATTTACCCTCCACAGTCTTCCTGAAGGGCAGTTTGGGCATAAATATGTTCTTGAAACAGGATGCTTTACAGATGGTCTTGAAAAACAACCAGAAAAGAATTTTATATGTAATATGTTTATCATGTTGTTTATATTAAGAAAAATTAGAAATGTCCTAAATATCCCAAGCTAGGAAATTGGTTGAATAAAGTATTATATTGCCAGACTATATAATGTTAATAACTATTTAAAATTATTTCATATAATGATTATTAAAATAGGGATAATGTTTAGGGATTAAAAAGTTACTAATAAAGTATATACAGTGTAACCCCAGATTTCTGAAAATGATATTCAAATGCCTGGGCATGGGGCAGAGAACTGAAACAAAGATGCCAAAATGTTAATGGTGGCTCTCTCTAGATGGTGGAATAACAGGTAAATTTTCTTTTTCTTTCACGTGCTTTTCTGAGTTTTTCAAATTTATTTTGATGAGCAGAATTAACCTTGAAATAAGGAAATACTCTAATAAACAGAGTACTTAGAGTTACTGTGGTTTTCCCAAAATTTTAGTGATTTACCACAAATACTAGAGAGGTGAAGTTGCAAGGTTCTATGCCTGACATCAAGATAGTTCACAAGCAAAAAGATAATCTTAAACTTATTTCAGTTTTCCTGATTTAAAGCGAGAGAAAGGGGAGAAAGGAAGTACAAAGTTTGGAGACAATGTTTTTAAACATTGGAGAAATTGGTGGGATAAAAGGGGTGATTTATTTCATGGTTGTATATCTTTAATCTCAACATAAGGATTTAAGGGCTCTATGCTATAAGGATGAGAAAAACAATTCACAGGAGATAAATCGCTAAGGAACATGTTCAACCCCAGACCAAAAATAATATGTATATTCATCATAGCTGACGTTGTTAAAAATTGGAAAATTGCTCTCCACCAGTAGGAGAATGGTTGAATAAATTGTACATGTGTATAATATAATTTGGCTTCATGAAAGTTACCAAAGAATAAAAATGACTTGAAAAGTGCTAAAGAGATCATGTTAAATGAAAAAAGCAATAGTTAAAATTGTGTTACATATAGTATGATCTCAAGAACATTTTTAAAGTATAGTTGGGGGTTCAAAGGGCTGTGCTGCTTCTCATTAACTATAGGCAACAGCAATGTGTTTGAATCTATTAAGTCCCCTTGTTAAGAACGCAAAGTTTATGCAACTTCTGAGATATCCTTTGTTTAGAAAATAGTTACTAAAGTGGCTGAATTTGCTTTTAATTTTTTTTGGTTTCGATTTTAGGCTTCTTATATTGGAACAGCTTTTGGATAGTATAAAGCACACAAAAGGAGCTCGTCAACAAGTAGTTCAGTTGCATGTCGTTTCTTCCGTTTCTAGTTTCTTGAAGGTAATTCTATTTTTAAAACATTCAAATGTTTGCTTGATTTTCTTTTTTTAAATGTGTGGTCAGTTAGATAGGTTGAAGGAAGATGTTTTTAAAGGGGTGTTGCTTTTTTATTTCCCTGTTTTTCTTAATCTCTTGATGAAAATGTTTTAGAATTTATAATTCCCCTTTAACTTTTTCTCCATATAAAACTTGTTAGATAATCTTGGCTTGGAGCCATGCTTTAACCTATGAGTCTAATATTTTAGACCAGAAATTGGCAGACCATTGCCAATGGACCAAATCTGGCTCATTGTTACATTTGTGACTTGTTTCTAAGTCAAATATAATAAGCTTCATTGGTCATATAGTTTATGGAAATCCCCGTTAATATTCTTCTGGACACTTATATACTACAGTGATAATTAATCACCATATTGTGACTGGAGATTTATAATTCTGAAGTACTTTGTGAGAAAAATCAAATTATGTTTGCACAGCGTGGATTTTTTCATGTTCTGATTTTTTTTTTTAAGTAGTAACCCAAGTATGAACATATTTGGTTAACCAGAATATATATTCCAAATTGAATAAGAAAATTAACTACAATTGTAAGTTTGGATTGTTCTTTATATATTTTAGTATGTGGCTGGCTCCAAGAGAAATTTGGGTCCAGAAGAAATCAGAAGACCTGTCCTAGCATTAGTGATGGGTGCCTTAGAAAGTCCCAGCCCCCTCTTGAGATGTGCAGCTGCAGAGGCATGGGCTAGGTTAACTCAAGCGGTTGATGATGGAACTTTTACTGCTGCATTAGCTCAAGTTAGCTTTGACAAGTAAGTGAATTTCTCATTTAGTGCTCCTGGGCTATGTGTCAAAACTGGGTATAGCTTGTTGATTTGTTGGAACTAGTGAAACTTCATTCTGAGAGTTAACTAAGGAGAAAAATGTACAAATGTGGATACATTAAAATAAAGGAGAGCTCTTTCTAGCCTGCTGTCTTGGAACATAAAACTATTACTACTTTGGCTTTAATAAGAGAAACATCACTATTTATATGAGTGACATAATTGGCTATAAATGCCTGCCCTGTAAATTTAGTGTGTATTTGAGTATCTCTGAAAGACATGGAAGTTGTTTTTACCTAAATAATCAATAATAATGTAAAGATTTTTTTAAATGTTTTTCTTTTCAAAATACCTTTCATGTTATTTCAGAATTATTTTATCAGTTAACTATAAGTATGTTTCTAAATTTTGGAAATACTCAAACAAAAATTTTGTTTAAGTGACAGTATCGTGCAATAGTTTTGTTTTGGTGATTACTATTTATTTTTATTTCCTTAATTACAGACTGAAATCAGCAAGGGACGTGGTTACCAGAACAGGACACTCATTGGCTTTGGGATCCCTACATAGGTATTTAGGAGGAATCAGTTCTTCTCAACATTTGAATTCTTGTGTTGGAATCCTTTATGCTTTGTCTCAGGACAGCACTTCTCCTGATGTGCAGGTAAGTGCCCTATGTGATACTCTCCTTGAAGTTCATAATTTGCAGATCGTGCAAATTACGTTTTTCTTGACCATTAGCAATTTGTAAATTATTCCCTCCTCATAATGAATAAATGTCAAAGCCATTTTTAACCATGATGGATTTTTAAAATTCAAACCTTACTATCTTTATTTCATATTCAGAGTGTCTAAAGTTAAGTTCACTATCTCTTTCTGAGAATGAATTTCCCTTCCATTTTAATAATATCTACTATTTTGTAGCACTTAATAGGTACCAGACATTGTATTACGTTCTTCTAAACAAACTAACACATTTAATCCTGCCAGTAATCTAACGTGTATATTCCCATTTTACAGAAAGAAAACTGAGGCTTATAGAAGCTAAGTAACTTGCTCATAGCTAAAAAGCTAATAAATCATGGAATGAGTTTAACACAAGTCATAGGATAAACCCATGTTCTTAACCACTTTATCATATTGTTATGTATGTCTTATCCATTTCTGTCAAATCATCATTCTCCTGATGTTTTAATCAAATCTTGAATGATTGTTACTCTTCCTGCTCTTTTATTCCCCTTAAATGTTTCCCTTGTATATCCTTAATTATTATGGTAATTACCTAGTCACTTTATTTTTAGGTACTTTTCAACTCTCCTTAGATGTGAAGCCAAATTTGTTTTCCTAAAAGACTTTCATCTTTCCACATCCCTACTGAAAAGCTGAGGCAACTGCTTATTGCTCCTTAAATCAACTTCCCATTCAGATCCCACTGAGGAGCTTTCTCTGTTATTACCCCAAAGTACTGGTATTCTCCTGTAGGTGATCTACCTACTTTCCTCCCATACCGTGTCATTCTCATACCTGCATCTGCACTTATATTTTTACTATTGCTCTTCTCCCTTCCTATTGGTACCTGATAATCCAAATTTTATAGTACTCTAAGATCCAATTTAATCACACGTTTGTCAACCTTCAACTTCCCTAACCAACAATTAGCTTTCATTCTTTGAATTACCATATTAACTAATAGTCTCCTCTATATCACCTAATACTCAATTGAGTTCACTTACACGGTATTCCATTCTTTCATTCTTCTTTTAGTACACTACTTTTTGCTTCTATTTATTATATACTTCTCCTTCAAGGAGTCTCTTCTGAAGGCACATACTTTTACATTGAATACTTTTTTGTTGATTAATTTAAATGCTTCTTTCCATGGCTTCTAATGTGATCAGATCTGAACTCTTCTTGATTGCTGCTGTTTTTCACTTAGCAGTTCATTTTTATAGCATTTAAAGTACCATAAGGTTTCTTATACATCCATTGATAACAAGGGTAAAACGTTCTTAGTTGATTTCCTAAAGCGAGAACTTTTTGTATACTTCTTGTTATGGAAAGTTCAAATATAAATAAAGGTAGAGAGTATACTATATCCTTATAGACCCATCATCCAACTTCAGTGGTTATCAGTGTATGGCCAGTCTTGTTTCATTTAAACCAGAGTTAGCAAACTTACTCTGTAAAGCGTCATGTAGTAAATTATTTAGGCTCCACATGTCATACAGTCTCTGTCACTGCTCAGTTCTGCTATCATAGCAGGAAAGCAGCCATAAATAATATGTAAATGAATGAGCATGACTGTGTTTCAGTAAAAGTTTATTTATAAAAACAGGTGGGGGGTGAACGGTTAGCTCAGTTGGTTAAAGCATGGTGCTAATAACACCAGGGTTGCCGGTTCGATCCCCGCATGGGCTACTGTGAGCTGCGCCCTCCTTAAAAAATAAAAACAAAAATATAATAAAAACAGGTGGTAGACCAGATTTGGCTCAAAAGCATTTTGTTTGTTTAATATATAAATATATATTTATATATAAAATACTTATTTTATAAATGTATTTATTTTTATATATTTGTAAACATATTTATAAAAGTGCACCTGTCATAAGTGTTCATCTCTGAATAAAGTCTACAAACTAAATATACCATATAACAAGCACCTAGATCAATAAACAGAACATTTTCAGTACCCCATACACTGTTACATTTTCTTCTAGTTACTACTTGTCCTGCCAAAGTAACCACTATCCTAATTTGCAATAGCATATGGTAGTTTTGTCTGCTTTTATATATCAGTGGAATCATACTCTTTTATGTCTGGCTTTCTCCAAGATTGTATTTGAGAAATTTGTCCATATTATTGCATGTAAAGATTTTGTTGATCATTTAAAAACTTGAATTTTCATTCTCTATATAAATTAAATAAGCAATTTTCAAAAAACTAGATTTGGTTCAAGATGTTCGCTAAAGAACCAAACATTATCTTGAAATTCTTAGTGTTGAGATGTATTTAAATATACCATTCTAAATTAAATGACTGTCTCTCAGATGTTTTTTACTAGATATTTAAAGAGAGAAATTTTCTTAAACTCTTAAAGTTCCTTTTTCAAAATTAGTAATAGCATACAAATACTTTACTTTGCCATTACTTTATCACCTGCTTCAAGAAAAGAGTAATCATTGTGTTTTACATTTCCTGATGCTTATACCATTTAAAAAATTTTTTTTCCTGTCTTCACAGACCTGGGCATTACATGCTCTATCACTGATAATTGATTCCGCTGGCCCACTCTATTATATGCATGTGGAACCTACCCTTTCTCTTATTATGATGTTGTTGTTAAATGTGCCTCCTACTCACGCTGAAGTTCACCAAAGTCTTGGTCGTTGTTTGAATGCCCTTATTACTACTTTGGGTCCAGAGCTACAAGGTATGCATAGCTGTTTTTGTGATGTCTTACATTAAATACGTACACATAAAAAGGAATTCAGTTTCTATTACTGACCCAATACTTGTCACTGAAATGAAGTTTAGCAGAATGTTCTATTCAAATATATGGGCAGAAGGTTGAGAGTACTCTTGGGAAAACTTTGAATCCTAGACGATGAAGTAATAGAAAGAAACAGAAACTATGAGTCTTAAGTTCTGCCACTACTTAATTGGGTGACCTTGGGAAAATTCTTATATCTCTGGGCTTTGGTTTTCTCCTCTGTCAAATAAGGGAAAAGTTGAAAAGCCTTTGTAATTGGCATATCCTAGTAGGTGCTCAGCAGATTTTCTTAAATAAATACCATTCAATCTGATTTCTCTCCCCTTGAGAAGACAAGGAATACCGTATTTAGAAAGATTAGATATGTCCTAAAATTGCTTCCCTTAATTAAAATGACAGACATGAAGTGGAATAGTTTAAAGAACTCGTAATCTCTTTTAAGAAATAAATGGCTAAGTCCAAAAACTCAATGCAAATTGTGATGTTAACATATGAACGCAACTCGCAGCTAATATAAGCAGGACTAAGTTTATTAGCAATTTCTAATTCTACTTTTCATGAAAATTTGGTAGAACCTACAGAGAGTTTTGGGTTTTCCTTTGCCTAATGATATTTGTTGCCATAAACCTTTTAGACTAAGAATAACCAATTATCATCTAAAAATCTTTCAGCTGAATTATCCCTGCTTTCGTATAGGAAATTTACTTCACAGATCCTTAAATTTAAAATTGGGGTAAAGGGGCAACCAGTTGGCTCAGTTGGTTAGAGTGTGGTACTCTCGTCAACAAGGTTGCCGGTTCAATCCCCACATGGGCCACTGTGAGCTGCACCCTCTACAACTAGATTGAAACAACTACTTGACTTGGAGCTGATGGGTCCTGTAAAAAACACACTTAAATAAATAAAAGTTTAAAATAAATAAATATGAAAAAGTTAAAATAAATAAAATAAAATTGGGGGGGTGGGAATTTTAAGCCCAGTAATATATATTAAAGAGTAATGATTTTATAGGCCAATTATTAAAAGCTTTCTGCTTTCATTTTAGGTAACAGTACTTCAGTTTCTACCTTCAGGACTTCCTGTCTGTTGGGTTGTGCAGTGATGCAAGATAACCCAGACTGCCTTGTTCAAGCTCAGGCCATCTCTTGCCTTCAGCAGCTTCATATGTTTGCTCCACGACATGTCAACTTGTCTAGCCTTGTCAGCTGCCTCTGTGTGAGTATAGAATTATAAATTAGTCCTTGGTTTCTTTTATTGGAAACAGATTATTTTAATTATTCTCTAGACTGTACAATATTTATTTTCCCTAAGTTCTAGTCTTTTTTGGGAATTGGGCAATTTTTATATAATCACATCTTAAACCTCTCACATATTGATTCATTTTTCTCCCATTAATGTTGAACTTAATATTTGAAATATTTATTTATTAATCAGTAAATATGTATTGGGTGCTTAAATGTCCCAGATACTGTATAAATGCTATATAGGGTGTGGAAAATTTTATGTGGTAATCTTTTTTTCTTTTCCCTCTTTTTTCTTTACATATAAAATTCTTTCCATCCCAGATTGGCACCTAACATTTTTCCTTAATATTCTAGCAGCATATGCATCAATATCTTGGTTCTCATGTGTCTAATGAGTACAAGAGGTGGTTCATAATTATCAGTGGTTTAAAGATTTACCCTAGCATCACCAGTTTCTATCTGTACTTGCCTCAAAAATTGTTAACATTTGGAACAAAAGCTTGACACCATTGCTTTTTAACATTTTGTGCCCCTGCAATGTTCATAGCAAACTCCCACTATTACTTAATTTTATTACTTTATTTAGACAGATGTTTCATTTTCAAGCTTGAGGCCAAATATATAGCATTTCAGACCTTGCAAAAACCTCAAACATCATTAAAAACCAGTCTTCTCAATAAAAAGATAAACTGAGGACCAAAACGTCAAATAATTTGACTAGGTAGTGTTAGCTCTAAGTCTAGAATCCAGGCTTCCGAACTCCTTGTTCAGTCCTCATTTCGTTCGTTTGTTCTGACCTTGTAGTTATGGATGGCTCTTATCTCAGTTCTGCCACATCCTAGTTAGGTGGTCTTAGGGAAGTCCCATAACCTCTTCCAGCCTCAGCTATCTGTCTATGAAACACAAGGATTACTCAAGATGCCTCCTGTAAAGGCACTTAAAAACCACTTAATAAGTAGTAGTTGTTTTTATTAGCGCATAACTTAAACATAGATTATGTTACCTTCTTATTGATTTTAATCGTCATAATTATGTAAGACTCTTCAAAAGAGGATGTGACTGACTTTTCTGATAGAAACTGATTCCTGTCTGGGTTAAACGTGTATTAGAGAAATAGCGCTTACTAGAAAAGGATTTTACCTTTACTACTCGCCTTTTCCCCGGGAATAATACTCTTGATATTAGAGGAACCATCACCAAAACGCATTATTGAAAAATATTTACTCCTTTACAAGTTGGCTAACTTTCACTCTCCACTTAAATATAATGATGCTGCCATTTTTTTCTTCTTGAATTGCAGTAGGAAATTTCCATTAATAGCCTTCTAAAATTTATTTTTTAACTTTACATGAATTAATTTATTAGGTAAAGTTTATTGAGAAATAAAGAACAAGATTAACTCCTAACTCGTGGTGATTTAGCTCTGATCAAACTCCTTAGTCTTTTCTTTTCCTAGACAAAGGTTACATGTGTATAAAGAACGGAGACTATTACCAGATTTTTCTTTTGAGTACATTCAGAGCAATTGGGAACATTGGAAGCGACAATTAACACATCTTATTCATGTTACTCATAATATTTAAGCTGTAAAATGGTTTTTTTTCTTACACAGAAATCATATTCAAAAATTGCCGTTGCTGTAGTGTTAATTTTGTGTCTTAGTATTTTGGTTATTAGAGCTTTTCTAAAGTTATTAGATTGGATTTATTATATTTTAAAGTATTCCCTGTAGTAAAGAAAGCTTTTGCTTTCCTATTTAACAACTTTACAATCAGGTTTTCTTTTCTACAAAGAACTTAATTATTTACCACGAAATGTCTTCATATTAATTGAAACTCTCTGTTCAGAATACATTCCTTCATTAGGAAAAAATATTACTGGAAAGGGCTTTCTTCTAACTGCATGCTATTTAACTTCTATTCTGAACTTGGCCTGAGCTACACTAGCAATTCTGAGTACTCTCAGTTTTAAAACTTGGCTTCCAAGAGCAAAAAAATCTATAATTAACTTGTGATGAGCTAAACCTTTAACTTTGTCCCTTACTAGGACACCTGTTCATGTGAATGCAATCCAGATCACTCTTTGCTCACTCGTGTCTGCTTGATCTGGTTTTGTTACTGAAGCTTCCAAAGGAACAGAGAGTCCTAAGGAAAACTTAATTACACAAATGCACATTTTAAAATGATTGTATATTTTATATCTTTACATCTTGAGTTGACTCTTTTCAAGAACTTATAGCTCAACTCATATTTTAAGTTGGAAAATGAAGTATTTATGGTAAAACTAAAGCTAAGCCAATGTTAATGATAGCTCTATCAATATTTATATTTTACTGCTTAGCTGACTGTTATCAAAGACATACTAGTATTTATATTTTTGGTTTTGTCGTGACCAGTCTGTCATTTGTTTTTGTGCAGGAGATCTTGTTGGATAATTCTGTGTTGGTAGGTCCCTAACCCTCAATTCCTAACTTTTTTGAGGTTTGCAGTGCTGTTTCTTTGTGTCTTTTTGTTGTTGTTGTTGTAGATGTTCTTGTTTTCCTCTGCATCTCTGTTTAAGCTAACCATTACTGCAAAGTCCAGCATGTTACATGGTGTTTATTTAATACCAGTGTAAGCAGATCCTCCCTAAATTCTCCAGCTGGTGCATTCACTCCTTGCACTTAATTTTGCATCATTTTGATTTACTGTACTCATTTTAGAAAGGAATTGTAATTATAGTTTGATTTAATTTCTGTATTTTGCCTGCTTGGTTTGTTGGCCTTAACCCATTCTATTCCTCTTTCCATTATAAGTGCTAGAAAATGACATGGTGATATTAAGCATCCCATTTTGCTTTGTGTGGCAGCCCTCAGTCTTTTTCCACCAAACAAAGAATACTTTTTAAGCATGCCTTTTCTAAAAGATTGTTTGGCCAGCCTGAATAATGCTGCACCTGCCTTGTATTATATGCTTGTAACACTCTAGTTAAAATAACTAGTAGATTCATTAACTTTTCTTTCAGTCATCTTGTAGAGTGCTTTTTTGTCATCGTTAAATACAGCCATAATCTTGGGCATGAGAAAACTCAGTGTTTTTACATTTTAACTTCTCTGTTAATCCTCTGTATTAGTTTCTAAGAACAGAGTTCTTAAAAATTATTGGAATGACATTACTTTGAGACTTTGCTAATGGCATTCCTCTCTTTCGACTTTTGAGTTCATGATATGGCTTGAGGATATAATAGAACCTATTATATGTTTCACAGATGATATATTTACAAATTATTTCTGTCTGGGCTTTTGACAAAATTTAGGAGTTAGCTCTCTTTGCATGTGTTTTGTCTTATATATGAAAAGCCAGCTGCCACCACCTACTCTTTTTCTCAGAATTTAGCCTCTGCTCTTTTCAACAATCTCACCTACTTCAGTCCTGTTTTTCCTACATACACAATCTAAAGATCACTATAAGAATTATGCCATTAATTCTCAAGTTTTGCTTGGAAAAATCACTATCATAAGACCACACCAAACTGGTCTTTACTTTCATAGTTAGAACCAAATAAATTTCAAAAACTCTAGATTTTATTCTACTTAATGAAATCACTGAGTAAGAATTTGTATCCAGAAACCTTTGACTTGTTTTAATTGTTCATTTAAGGTACATCACTAGTCATATCATTTACACAAGCTATTGAAATTTACATTGTTTAAATGCATCTAAGTAAAAAGAATATTTGGAGTGTCATTCTGAGCAGAAATATTCTGTATCTCTAAGATACGTGCATATATGTACGTCCATATATAATTAGATATAGGTACATTTTGCTATCTATAATGTTTGTCTCTAAAGAATATTTTTGGTGAATATGTTTTCTGAGTAAAATTCTTTCTGCTTTTATTTGAAAATGCATTTACTTACTTGTATGGCATCTGAATAAAATACTATTGACAGAGACTTTCATTATTAATAACTAATCTTTATTGAGCATTTACTGTTTATCCGGTATTGTGCTAATAAGTATGAGTACTTTTGCATGTTTCTTGGTGTTAACTTCACAACAGCCTTCTGAGACGGGGGTAGGTGTTACCTCCATTTTACAAATGAGGAGTCTAAGACACAGAAAAGTTAAATAACTTGCCCAAGGTCACACAGCTGGTAAGTGGTGAGTCTAGAACTCAAATTGAGATGGTTTGACACCAGAGCTTCCATTTTAACCAGTATGCTAGGTTTGCTTATATTGATTTGTAAAAATTTCTGCTTAGAGAATAATAAAACATTATAATATAGTTGCATGAGCACAAATGTATAAACTGCAAATAAATTCTTTCTCAATTATATTTCCTTTATGTCTCAAAATATTTTAGCTCATATAAATTCTGTGTCTTCTAACACTGTCCAGAGGCTTTTGCTTGGATTTGTTCATGAATATTGCATAATTAAGTACATGTATTACTCCTTAAGCTATTTCTAGGTTATATAATAAAAACTGTGTACTAGAATAATTTGAATTTTTTGTATTTAATAAGTTGCATACAGCCCAATGATGGGGTTCAGTGGTTATTAGACTTACTGAGTCCCACCAAGAATATCAGCTCTTTCAAGTCCCCAAATGGTATCTTTCAGGTGAATCTTTGTAGTCCCTATTTGTTACTGAGAAGAGCAGTACTGGCTTGTTTACGTCAGCTTGTGCAGAGGGAGGCAACTGAAGTTTCAGAACATGCTGTTATGCTTGCTAAGGACAGCAGAGAAGAGTTGACTCCAGGTAATTCTTTTTATCAACATTATCTCAAGCTCAAATGATTGTATTACTCTTCAATCTTCTGTATAAATAGGAATTTTTAAAACAAAACTTAAAAGTTATTATATAATATGTCTTAAACCTGCTCTAAGAGACGATTGCTCACAATTATCCTCATTCCAGCCAGTGATGGTACTGGTTTAGAGCAGTGGTTCTCAAATGTGGGCCCCTACACCAGTAGCATGCACCTCACCTAGGGACTGGTCAGAAATGCCAGCTGTTGGGTCCCATTCCAAATCTGCTAAACCAAAAATCCAGGAATAAAGCCGAGCAATCTTGTTATCTGTGTTTTCACAATCCCTGTTAATGTATACTGAAGTTTGAGAGCCATTGTGTTTAGAGCAAGTTTTTTCCCAACAGTCAATTGAAATTGGATTTAGCCCTTAAGTAATTTATCATATGTGCCTTTCTTCCCCCAAAACCTCATTTAATAGAATTCACCATAGATGAGTCTACTTCACATTAAAGGTTTTTACGTACCTTCTTCTATATTTTAGAACTGAACTAAATAAAGCATTTGTTAGCCAGTAATATTTGTTTTAAATATATATCCCTGCATTTTAAAATTATGTGAGTAACCCAAGCATGCGTGTAAATTCAAACAGCCTACAAAAATAATAATGATAATATCTTACATTTTTATGTATATAGTTTCCAAAGTGCCGTCACTCTTTTAGGTCTCTGACTTCACAAAGCTTTCCTATATCTAACGCTTTCAGATCCGCAATGTGTTTGACTGTCATGCTGTGCCTTTTAAATTACAGTTCTGTTATTATGTTAAAACTTTTGCTCTGGCCTGAGTTAATGGGCACTGCTGAACGGATACACTAATAGTCATCAGACAGGTTGCAGAACTCATTTGAAAACTATTCTATGATCACTTACCTTAACCAGAGAAATTTTAACCTTCTAACCATGTGAAATACTCTGCCCAAAGTGACCTTCAGTTTATATTCACCACTGAAATTATCTGTATCTGTTGCTCTAGGCTTTGATTGTGTAAATATGCTGGTACGTGTTCCTAGATTTATTGAATTAGCTGTGTGAGTAAAGTTATAATAAAGAACTCATATATAATTCCTTTTATAAATTTCGTAATTTTTCAAACCCATGGAATAGTTGAAAGAAATGTGCATTGAACACACAGATTTGCCTTCTTAGTATGTTTGACACTCATTTTATCTCTCTCTCTTCCCATATACTATATATACACACACACAAACCTTTTGCGAAACCATCTCAAAGCAGGCTCCAGGCATCATGACAGTTCACCCCTAAAATACTTCAGTTAGCGTTTTCCAAGGACATTCTCCTGCATGTCCACACATAATTTCTACACATAATAAAATTAACAGTGATTTAGTAACAACATAGAATGTGCAGTCCTCACACAAATTTCTCCAGTTATCAAAAAAATGTCGTTGGGGTGGCCGGTTAGCTCAGTTGGTTTAGAGCGTGGTGCTCTTGACAACAAGGTTGCTGGTTTGCTTCCCACATGGGCCACTGTGAGCTGCACCCTCCACAGCTAGATTGAGACAACTACTTGACTTGGAGCTGATGGATCCTGGAAAAACACTTAAATAAATAAAAAATGTCCTTTATGACTCCTTCCCACCCCCTCATCCCCACCCAAATGTAGGATCCAGTCAGGACTCACATATTGCATTGGTTGTTCTGTCTTTTTAGACCTCTAATTGGAAACGTTCCTGTCACCTCCTTCTTTCTGATCTTTTAAAGATAATTCCTCTTTTAAAATAGTCTAATAGTAGCATAATCTTTAGAAAATAAATGCTTTCATGCATGCTAGATGAAAAAGAAAATTTTGTTCTTTTAGCATTTCCAGAATTAGAAGAAATAGATTCTCGATCAAGGCTTACAGTTTTCCTTGAGATGCTTTATGACTTTGCAATGAGAATATTGTGTAATAATTGATATTAATTCAGTAGAGTTGTGTGGTTCCACAATAGCTTAGTTGTAGTCCTTGAACACTTATCCATGCAATAGTTATTTTTTGTCTGAGTTTTACTCTCATGTTAGTAAATTTAAAGCTTTTTCCTTACTGAATTAAGGAAAGCTTAATTATGATTATTGGAAATTAAATTTTAGAGATAAAATAAAATAATCATTCCAAGAAACATTGTGTAAAATTTTAAGTATTGAATGTTAATTGGGTTAAAATATTTACCTACTTTAAGGAAAATATATTAATAACTCTCAATAAAGACATCTTTCAATGACATTGCATAAAATATCACTGTACAGTATCATGAATAGTAGCAAACGGTGAACTAAAATAGACCTCAGTAGGTTAAGATATAGTATTTGGATTAGTTCTTTAAAATATACTGGAACATAATATTTTCATAACTACTGAATATGTGTGCTTCTCATATGGCAGTTTTTTTTTCTGTATTACTTAGATCATCGATTTTCTTCTTGTCAGATGCTAACATCAGAGAAGTGGGCCTTGAAGGGGCATTACTGATCTTACTGGACAAAGAGACAGATCAGAGATTGTGCCATGATATCAAAGAGACTTTAAATCATATGCTGACATCGATGGCAGTAGATAAACTTTCTTTTTGGTTAAAGCTTTGTAAAGATGTACTTGCTGCATCAGCGGGTAAGTACTGGTGATTGCCAGTTGAAATAATAAAATTGAAAGTAAAAATGTTAGATAAAATTGTTTGCCAGGGACAGTTCATCAATCTTGTGTGAATATTTGGATTATAAATTGCTTGTTACTTCAAATGAAGAGTGCTAGTGTTTAAGTCTAACACTTAAGCCTACCTTTTTTTTTCTTCTGGTTGTCTTATGTTGACTTTCCAATGTACAACAAACTAAAAAGTAGAGTCATTATTTATATGATAAAAAGGACGAACTAACTTATAGTAGCCCTATCATTTGTTTTACATGTAATAAATATTTGAGGAATTGCCTCAAGTTGCCCAATAGAAAACTCACCAAAGGTTATGACATTTTGAGCAAGCCAGTTTCTCCACGTTTAATAATGTTAACTTTAAATAATGTTTGAAATTAGTGTTATTTCCCTAACGTCTTTGCTAGTATAAGATCATTGTTAATGAGAAAGTGTATTAAAGTCCTTAAAATTTATATCCTTGGAGTAAGAAAGAAAATAAACGAGAGGAAGAAAGAAGACAGAAACCAATTCTAGATTCTAGGCCTTGCACATATTTTATCTGATTAATCCTTTAACCAGCCTATGAGTAGGCAGTATTACTCCATTTTACACAAGAGAAAACAAGACTTGGAAAGCTTAAGTAATTCCCCAAAGAAACACAGATGGATTCAGGCCTGAGCTTGCAGACTTTACAACACAACTTCCTACTATTTTTCAGTAACTCTCAATTCAGTTACTCGAGTCTTACAAGTTAATGTAGTTCTGATCTCTGAATATGTGAAAGGGAGAAAGGTACCATAAAATTCTGAGTTTGTTATTTTTTTACATTCTCTACTGTCTACCTTTTTTTTTTTTTTTTTTTTTTTTGGTCTACCTTGATTTTTGATGGTCTTCTCTTCCAGGGAGAAGAGAAGCAGGTCTTTATACCTGCTCTTCAACCACTATGCTCCACATTTTCCTTCTTTAATGCTCTGTTCTGTCTTTCTTACTTCCTTGTAAGTAAGAAAAAGTAAGAACTTACAAGGACTTCTCCTTTAAAAGAAAATGTGTATGTGTATAGACAGACAGGTTGATTACACTTTTCTGGTATACCTGTCCTTTTTTAATTTAAATTCATACTCCCTGAGCATATTAGCTCAATTTTATTTCACCATTTATTCTTTATCCTTCGTAGTTTGGCCCTGTACTTCTTGCTAGGAAAACATACATTTCAGTTTCTGTTGACTTCTCAGTCTTAAGACACGACTTTACCATAGCTTCATTTGTCATGTCTTTGATATCATAACACATTCAAAGAATGTTGACATACAAGATAATTTAAGAAAAACAAGTTAGTTTTGTTTTATAGCATTAGTTCCATTTTAATGGAGTTAATAAGTTAATAAACTTATTTGTTATAAAGAGCAAATAATTCACCACTCAGTGACTCTGGTCATCAGGACAGTGAGACCTTAATGATAGCAATGGTTCTATCCTAAAAAAATATTTTCAGACATTTTCAGTGGGTTCGGCATCCCCAGTACAATCCACTGTCCAAGAATTTGGATCTTCCTTAATATATCTTTCTACATACAGGGGATTGATAATTATCCCAGTGTCTAGTATCAGGTTCAGTTTTTCATTTTGAATATAATTGAACAACTATGTATTTTGACCCAGAACAGTTCTTACAGCATTTCTTTAAATACCACTATTATCTGTATTTAATAGGCATGATTATTTTACATTGTTAAAGGATGCATGCTTGATCAACAGTAATTCTGGTCTGAATTTGAAGTAATTTGTGTGTTTTTTAATAAATATATATCTTCCAATTGATTGTAATTACATGTATTCTCCCTTGATAAAAGATTTTACAACCATAACTTGTGTGGATACAATGCAAGAAGAGGAAGGAGATAAAGGGGATGATGCCTCAGTTCTGACCACCAGAAATGATGATAGATCCCATCCTTTTACCAACCCCCGATGGCCTACTAGAGTCTTTGCTGCTGAATGTGTCTGTAGGATAATTAACCAGTGTGGGAATGCGCACAGTGCACATTTTGACATTGCTTTAGCACAAGAAATGAAAAAAAAGGATTCAAGAAGTAAGTGGCATAATAATGAAAAGACCAAGTGATATACTTAGAAATGCTGTCTGCTTATGTTAATATTAACTTAAAAAGTAAAACTAAAAGATAGTTTTTATTATTCCAAATCAGTCACGAAACTTGAACATTTATATAAACTGTAAGTGTGGTATATTTTTAATGTTTAAATACATTTTTAATGATTAAGCTTCTTAAATTGGCATTCACTTTTATTTAATGGACATATGCAATGAGTGAAGTTTATAGGGAATAATTATATTCTTGGAAAGTAGTATCTGTCTTAACTACTTCCCGAAATTTATTTTCTGAGATATAACTTAACAGCAGTTTTGCTGATGGGTTATTTTTTTCACAGGTATTACTCAACAAAGCATTTGAGCCTATCTCAATGTAAAGTAAACATGGTTATAAGACCATTTTAACCTTATTATTATAGTCTTCAGTTTTTTTATTGTTACCTGAAAATGTGTGTGTGTGTTATGGTTTGATGTCTAACTTTTTAAATTCACATCAGCACGTATGTTCAAAGATGCAATGTACATATCTAAATGCATTAAAAATCTTGAGGCGGCTGGTTAGCTCAGTTGGTAAGAGCGCGGTACTCTTAACAATGTTGCTGGTTCGATCCCCACATGAGCCACTAAGGAGCTGCTCCCTCCACAACTAGATTGAAACAGCTACTTGACTTGGAACTCATGGGTCCTGGAAAAACACACTTAAAGTTTTTAAAAATAATAATAATTCTTTACCAGACGAAAGAATAATAAGGCAAAATGTTGCTATTGCCAACCTGAGAATATTAGTTAGGTATCTCTGTTTTAATAATTTTTCAAGCAACATTTGAGTCTCTGATTTGTGATGAGAGCACTGTGCTAGATCGACAGTGATAGGTATAATATTAATATATCATACATGCTTACTTATTTCCTGTGTTCCCAATTAAAATTGTAAATGGCACTTACTAAAGATGAGTTGGTTTCTTCAGTGTGACCTATAGGTATTCTTCTTTGAATTAGTCTCAAATTTATTTTAGGTAAAAAGTTAGTAGTACCCCTAAACATTTTATTGTTGGAACATTGTTAAATGATTGTCTTATGTCTTTCCATGGTAGAATTATTATACCAAAAAAATGAGTTGTAGGAATGAAAGGAATTCTCATTTATAATTTTATATCAAGGAATTTTTTATAGTCCCATTATTTGTATGTGTGCCAGACATGCGAAAATAAGATAGTCCAGTCTACATAAAACGCTACATAAACTATTTTTTTAAAGGAACATTAAGTCTTTAGCTTCAATTTGACATAAAGGGAATAATTAAATTATTGCCTAATTCATCAGAACCCAAAGTCTCCTGAGGACCTTCCAATGTACTTTTATCAGAAAGTCTGAACAAAAGTTTTATTGAAGGTACTATTAGCACTCTTTCAAAGGATGCTAATTCTGCCTTTGGTTTTTGAACAGCTATATAATTACCCGCTTTGGGATAGTTTTTTTTGTGTGAGTATTTACAGTGGAGTAGTAAATCCAGCTTTAAAGTCTGTATTTAACAAACAGTAAATCAAATCATAGGTACTTAAGTGAAAGTCTAGGTTATGAAGTTAAATTAAAAACTTAACATAAATCTTAGTTCCAGCATATTCTTTTTCTTAATAACATTTTTTTAATCTTGTAGATGACTTTTTGGTGCTGCATCTTGCCGACTTAATTCGCATGGCTTTTATGGCTGCCACAGATCATAGTGACCAGCTCCGTCTTTCTGGCCTTGAAACTTTGTTAGTTGTTATTCGGCGATTTGCAGCTATTCCAGAACCAGAGTTTCCAGGTCATGTGATTTTGGAACAGTATCAAGCCAATGTAAGCACTTTCTACTAGAGAATTTTATTATTGAACACCTGGGTAAACAGTCTATGAAACTAGTTGGCATAGCACCTCTAAATACATAAATGAGTATATATCTCTAATATATAATCATTATAGTCATTATATAGAAAATGCATATTTTTCAAGAAATCTTCAAGTAAAAGCAAAATGGTACATAATACATGTCTTTTATAAGGTTAACTTTTATAATTAAAACCTTAATGGTAATTTGGGGAAATAAAGAACTCTGGTAATGAAATTCTTTCCAAATATCTGAATAAGCTTCAGGTAACACTAAATCATTACTAAACATTCCATTTAGGCTGCTACATGCATGTTTTATTTTCAAATCATTATTCCTAGAATAAATGTAACCACCTTCATTTGTTTTTGGGGGGTTTTTTTTGGACTTAGAAAAGAGTTCAGATTTCTGTTATTGGTTCTATAATCTTTCTAACTGATGTTTGCTCGGTGCACTGAGCAGTCTAGGGAGAACAAGGAAGATAAAAATCGTCCCATGTTACACCACACAAATCACATGTAATCCTCCAGCAGCATTCATCACAGGATATCTCCCATGATTCAGAGGCAGCCTCTGATGGCTAGCAGTGAAAGAAACCAGAGCAATTTACCAGTTAGCAGTCTCCACCATGTCTTCCCAGCAGGTGATGCCAGTGTCTGCTTAGGGACAGAGTGGAGTTACATAGAATGAATATATTAGAATAAAAGATTATAATTCAACTTAATGAAGGGGAGCTCTGTTACATTTTTAGCCCTCTTAAAATTGCAAATGATAGAAATAAACTACAACTCAGCAAAAAAGGAAAATTATTTTCAGGAATCTTAGTTGCCTCTGGTTGGTTTTGTACTGGCTTTATTCTCAAGTTTGCTCTCTTCAAGTGGTATCAAGATGGCTCTCTTAGCACCCAAAAGCTTATAATGAGACCATTCTTCTTTCCCAGTACCCCCAGCGACAGTCTTAAGGAGAACTTTCATCATCCTAGCATGGGTCTCTGGAGCCTGGCAGTGCTGTCAGCTCTATAGCAATAACATGGGGAAAGAGAAGGTTTCCCAAAGGAAAATTGGGATGCTGTTATCAGAAATGGGACAATATGCTGGGCTGGCAAAAACAGCAAGTGTCTGTAACACCAATTATAAATAAGTAATTTTAGAATAACATTAAAAAGAGAAAGAGCTAGTGCTGTCTTAGTTATTGATCTTCATATATAACGATCACATCATTTCTTGCCAGGTAGGAGCGGCACTTAGACCAGCCTTCACTTCAGAGACACCACCTGATGTCACTGCCAAAGCTTGTCAGGTAAATCCCTACAAAGATAAAGTCGAAGAAGTAAAACCCTCCTTTTGGAAGCAATTCTCCAGTTAGTATTAACAGCCAGGTTCTATGTTATTGTTGTCTAACCGTTAATCCCAGCTGCTCCTTTCCCTTTGCTTTTTAAGTTTAGAGAACTTCCTCTTCCTTTCGTATACCTGCATAGTAATCCAGTATATAGATACGTCATTTTTTCACCAGTAACATAAATGGGTTTTTAAATCTTTTGCTATTACAGATAGTGCTGGAGTTAATGACCTTCTGCGTAAGTCATCTCATGAGGTGCAAGCACATCTGTAAGATAAATTCTTCAAAATTGAATTGCTGAATTAAAGAGTATGTTATAGGGGTTTACCAATTGGAACTCCTACTAGTATGTGTGTCCCACAGTCTCAGCAGTATTGTGAGTTGCCACTTTTAGATTTTTGTCTATGTGATGGAGTACAAAGGGTATCTCAGACTAGTTTCGATTTGTATTTCAAGTGAGATTGAGCATTTTTTCATGTATCTGTGAATCATAAAATATAGTTTTTAACAGGTGCTTTTCTTGGAGTGGTTGTAAAACACTCAATATCCAGTCCTGAATGACCTGAAATAATTAAAGCAGAACTGGCTTGACTTGAAATAACTAAAAACATAATGGGAAAACTAATTTTAGTCAGAGTTTTCAACTTTCTTTCCAGTTGTATTTAGAAAATGTTTGAGTGCCTTCAGTACTCAGTGTTATATGTTGTACTGAGTCTCTGATTTATCAGTCACTTTATAGTTCTTGCTGTAAACCATTTGAAATATTGTGAAATGAGACAGAAACTGAATAAATAGATGGAAAAGGAAAAAATTAATTTTTATCTAGAAAAAGAGAAATACCGTGATACCCAGGAAAACCATAGACAGCCCCTGATAATTGTGGATGCTTTTTACATTGGAGAATTATTAATGATGTTTTGTTTTAGAAATGTTTATTATCTTGTCTTCAAAAGAATCAGTCTTCTTTGGCGTTTTAAGTGTTGTTAGGTGCTTTATCTTTCAACCAAGTTACACTAATTACCATACAACCTCAGATTCTAAAATAATAAGATGAAATAATCAATATTGGAGATTTAATTCAAATGTTAATCCAAACATTTATGAATGTGGTATCTTCTGTGGCTTCATTTCTCCATATAAATAACATCTGAAACGTTTTGATTTTATATACTTCTTAGCACTGGTTTCCTTGCTTCAACCTTTATTTCCTTTTGAAATGCTGGCTTTTGAGTGTTATTATCAGCAGCATCCAGTTGGGTTTCTTGATAGCATGGAGATTTCCTAACATGTTGGTGAGCTCTGCAGAACTCACAAGAAAGACGTTTATAATTTTTACGTGTAACTTCTGTTTCCTGAAAAACCAGGTTTGCAGTGCCTGGATAGCAAGTGGAGTTGTAAGTGACCTTAATGATCTCCGAAGAGTTCATCAGTTGCTTGTTTCATCATTAACAAAAATACAGGCTGGAAAAGAAGCTCTTAGTCACTTATATAATGAAAGTGCTTCTACCATGGAGATCTTAGCTGTGCTAAAAGCCTGGGCAGAGGTTAGTACTTTTGAATTCATAGCTGGAATTTTGGAAGTTGTTAATAAACACCTTGGGCCATAAACTGAAATTAAGTTTTCAAAACATAAATAAGTCCACCTTTAAGGTTAACAAAATACTTTGAACATGTGATTCATTTATATGTTAATTGATATTTTGGCCAAGCATTCTAAAGTGTTCTCTATTGTCTTATCTGCTGCTTTAAGCAGAGGCAGTCTTGAGCCAGAGAGACTTTATAATAGCCAATGGAAACCAATTTTTATTGAAATCTGAGTTACTATAAATGTGGATGTGCTTGTATGTTCTATCCACTCTATAGCACATACTTCCATTTTTTTTAATGTTCCTTTATAGAGACTTTTGAATATGAAATAGTAATCATTTCTTTTCTAAGATTAAAGAAATCTTATAGGAAAATGCTTAACTTCATTAGTTACTTTTCTAATCAGGAATAAAGCTATATCTTTTTTTAATTGACTATGGAAATGTTCAAGCAGATATGCAAGTAGATATAATAGTATAATGAAACAACTTACATCCATCATCCAGCTTTAGCAGTTACCAAACTGGGTCAGTCTGGGTTCATATATCATTTTAATGAAGATACATAATTTCAGATTGCAACCGAGAGAGTTAACAATATGTAAAAAAGGATTTCCTCCAGTAGAACTAATTAAAACCTGAAGATTGTATAATTTCTCTGTTTTTCCCCCATTATTTAGGATTGACAGATCTTGGTTAGGAACTAGTTCTGCCTCGGTTAAATAAACTGGATCTATCTTTAACAGTGAACTCTATGCCTTTAAACATATGCTTTCAGTAGAGCAAACAAATTCTGTAATCTCTGTAACATATTTTACAAATAATTCTCTCCTTATATAGTGTTTTTTATAATCATTTGAATCTCTGTGCTCTTGTTTAAGGCCATTACCTCCTCCTGTTCTCTCTCCTCAGTAAAAGTAATGACTGAGCAGCAGGTTCAGCATAAAGGAGGTCCATAGTCCGCTATCTGAGATCCTTGGCGCCAGATAATACTTGGAATTCAGAATTTGGGGGATTCTCAAAAATTAATGCAGTGCATATTCCATGTATTTATCCAGGAAGTCTGGGACAATACCATGGAGTCTATGATCAAACACATTAATATGTAAAATGTTTGAATATTCAGACTGTGTTGGATAAACAGCACAATATGGGAAGGTTCCATACTGTGCTGTCCAGTAGTAGCCAGTTACATGTGATGTTCCTTCTTTGTCTCTTTGTCTGGAGACTAACTGAATTTAGTCTCCCATAAATTCAGTTTTGCCACCAGATTAGTTTCCCACAAACTTAGATTCTTTCAGAATTTATTAGATTTTAGAGCTGTAGTTAAAGAGGTAGTAATACACTACATGTTATGTACTGTGTTGAATACTTGAACATCCTATAGTCCTGTAAAGAGTCCACGTTAAGTCCACGTGTGTAAACTTTTTGTAGTGACTTAGTGGAAAATTAGAAAGAAAATATCTTCAGTGTTTCGGCTTATTGCAGTTCACCTGAAATTGTAGGTTGAGATGGATTATAAGACCCTGCCAAGGCTTAGTGAGAAAGAGTGCTGAGATCATTTAGTGACAGGTGTCATGGTTGTGAAAGTGCAGAGTGGCAACATATATGCCAAGTATTAGTTATCCCTAATGGAGCTCATTGAAGATAACCCTTTTGGATCTTTCTACCCCAGTTAGTCTGCCTCCTCAGCAAGATAAAAATATTACAGCACCTTTTCAAGGAGTACAAGTTCTTGCTGCTGACAAATTCACCTTTAACAGGTCTACATAATTGCTGTAGAAAGACACAAAAACCATAGACAACCTTTGAAGACTACCACCTGTTCAGAAGAGAGTGTTAGAAATGGGTCGCACTCATCAGATGGGCTGCGGGATTTGGTCCACACAGACCTGGCTACCCTGAGCAGGCTCTGGCTAGCTGCGCTTCAGGATTTTGCTCTCTTAACTTTGCCTTCAGAATTTGCCTCCCAACTTCCTGTTGAAGGTAAGCGGGTAAATAAAGATTTACATAATTCCTATAGTGCGGGTAATTTTTCAACACTTTTCCTTTAGCAGGTGTGTGTATCTGAAATGTTTTCCCCAGAATCATTTTTATTCATAGAATAAGCATGTGAGAGTTGCTTCAGGGCAAACACACTGAAGCTGATTGACTAGATCAGGAGGCTGCACATCTTACCCCCATAGACACTGCAGCATTGCTCTCCAAAGTGGTTATACTGATTTATGTACCCACCGACACGTTTCTGTTTCACTATATCTTCCCACCATTTTAGGGTATCATACTTAATTTTTTGTCAATCTGATGGGCACGAAGTAGTATTTCATTGTTTTATTTCCTTGATTGAGAATCTTTTTCATAGGTTTATGCATTGTTTAAGTTTCTTCCATAAATCACCTAGTCATAATCTTTGCCCATTTTCTACTTGGTATTTGTCATATTCTTACTCATTTGTTAATCTTTTCTGTCTTTTCAATATTATCCTTTTGTGGTTCCATGTCTTAGATATCTTCTCCAAGTCTGAGGCTTGTTCTTTCTTTCACCTTTTTAAAATCGATATAATCAGTCATTTACAGTTCATGTTTGTATAATACCTCATACATTTTTATACTTAAGATCAGAATTACCTATAAGCTTTACAAGTTTTGCTCTTTACATGTTGGAGGTTACTTAACTAGAATTTATTTTGTGTGTGTGGAATGGAGATAAGGATCTAATTTTATAATCATTATTAAAACCACATTTTATGGGTTGGGTTTTGGTAGCCACTCTTTATTTTATTCCAAAATGGCTGCTTTTTTTTTTTCCTCTGTGATATGAAATTTAGGATCATCTGGTCAAATTTACTAGAATTTTAATTGGAATTATATATACACAAAGAGGTATATAGAGTGTTTTTTTTCCCCTGAGGATTCTTTTTTTTATTAGTTTCAATGTACAGTGTTTATTGTACTTTTCAATAGCATAAAAATGGAAATAAACTGATTTATCGACATAATTTGTCACCAAAAGTGAATGACAAACATAAACCAACCTAAGTAAATCTCAAAAACATAATGTTAGGTGAAAAAAAGCAAGTTTGAAAAGGATATCTACAATGCCTTTTAAGTAAACTTAAACACAAAATAATTTCTTTTTTCTTTTTAATTTTATTAAATGTATTGGGGTGACTGGTTAATAAAATTGTGTTTCAAGTGTACAGTTCTATACTACATCATCTATATATCACATTTTGTGTTCACCACCCAAAGTCAAGTCTCCTTCTGTCACCATATATTTGACCCCCTTTACCTATTTCTACTCACCCCAACCCTCCTAGCATATATTATTTATGAATACAAACATCTGTTGTGAAAGTGTAAAACCATATTTGGGAGTGATTCACACTGACTTGAGGAAAGTGGTTACAAAAGGAGCTGCAAGAATTAGTGGTGTAACAAAGTATTAGGTTTTGGGTTTTTCCTTAAGATTTAAGAAAGGCAGAATGTTGGGGGTGGCCGGTTAGAGCATGGTGCTGATAGCACCAAGGTAGCTGGTTCGATCCCCACATGGGCCACTATGAGCTGGGCCCTCCTTAAAACAAAAGAAAAGGAAAGAAAGGCAGAATGTTAATGTTAATCTTGGAGGTAAGTAAATGGGTATCAGTATTTGTTTAAACACACACATTTGTTTTAAATTTGTTATGATTAAAAATAAAAATTGAAGAATTAACGTGCAAATCTCTAATAAAATTATGAAGTTACATCAACCCTATGACCCAACGATTGTACACCCATAAGAAATAAAAGCTTTAAAATATTGATAACATAGCAGCATGGATGAATCTCCAAAAACATTATTAAGCAAAAATTCAGTCACAAGCAAGTGCACACTATATATTTTCCCATTTATTTGAAGTCCAAGTACAGGCAGAACTAATCTGTGTTGATAGAAGTCAGAAAGTAGTTGTCCTGAGGTGTTGGAGACTGCCTGGAAAGGGTGTTAAAAGATGTTTGGGGATGATGGAAATGGTCTATATCTAGCAACAGAGAAAAGAGAAAATGTACTGTGATCTGATCTTTTATTCCTCCTGAAACTGTTTTCTTCCCCTTTTTTGTAGGTGGTGCTTTCTACACAGCAGAGACGAGTGAAAATGCAAAATTGCATTATTACAACTCGTGGGCACTTATCCTCCACGCCACAGCATTGTGGCTCACGAGCACAGGCTTTGTTGTTGCCGACCCAGATGAAGGAGCATCTAACCTCTCAAGGCCTGTAACACCCACTTCCATGTGTCAGGGTTCCTCATCAGGAGCTGCAGTCAAGTCCCCTGAGGATGTCTACACTGATAGATTCCATCTTATTTTAGGTCAGTAAAAGGGCTCACAAGCTTCCAGCCCTACAGAGTTTTTCTTGAATTGTGCCTTACTTCCTAACAGCTCTTGGTGACTGTTACCTCATCCTGTGTTAGGTGTTAGTGAGAGCCTTGATATAACCGAGTGAACTTGTGTACATTTTTCTTAATTGCAAATTTCATTATGTTAAGTCTAGAATCCCTTTACAAGCTGGCTTCAGCATCAGTTTGAATGAATTAGAGAAACTGCAAGAGAAGCCTATTCCTTTCCACAGAATTTTTTAAAAATCCATGTGGTGTCTAAGCTGTTTTGAATTTCTTGGTAGTATATAGACTCATATATAAAAAAGAACCAATATACTGAGGGGATTGTCCCCACCCCACCCCACCCCTTCTCATGAATTGCAAGGTTCAAGAAAAGTATACTCAAAGGTACAGATTTGCAAACAAATGTTTGAAGTCAAAGATAAATGAGATTTTTCACATTTATGGAGTTTAACTCCTTTTTTGGCTTTCTTAGAACTTCATTTTTAAAGTGAGGTTTCTTTCTAAGGTACAGTGAGTTTCTAGAATAAATGTTTTTCATATTTTACCTAGTTCATTCATTGCCTATAAAGAAGTTACTAATTTAGTGAAATGTGCAGGTTTTAAAGGTAAATGATTGAATTAAGATTTATGGTTCATAGAGCTTCTATTATTATTCCTTCCCAGACCAGACATGACCAGATTTCCTATATCCTTGGTTATATTAAAATTTCCTTTCCATTTGCCTTTAGATGAGAGCTTTTTAAAAACAAACTTTTATAGAATGAAGGATGGCAGAGTTATTACGAGCATAAGCTGAGCATTTCGACCAACTCAGTTCAAATTCTTGATGTACCCTATTGTAACTGACCTTGAGCAGATTAAATTATTTAAATTCTATGTGTTCATTTCCCTTTTTCAAAAAGAATGGTAATGATAGTAGCTATTATGATAGCAATAATAGTAGCTCCTCAGGTACTGTGAGAATGAAATGAAATGATATATGTAAAGTGCAGCGCCTGATACATGATGATCACTCAATAAATTTTAGTCAACAAAAAGTTATGCAGCTCTTCATGTTAAGTTTTCTGGCACAATTTTATTGTAATTTTTGCATTTTTTAATTTTCATAGCAACTACACAATAGTGCACAAGCCTCATTGAGATTATTCTTTGTGTACATATAGATAAACACAGTTTAAAGACTTGCCTTCTCATTTAATTGTTTAGAGTCCTAAATTCATGGTGGCTTATTTGCATTATATTTAACTTCACAAACTAAGAGTCTCAAAGAAGCCTCCTTCTCTTTTTCTGCTTTCTGTAGGAATCAGTGTGGAATTTCTGTGTTCCTTGCGCTCAGATGCAACCATGGAAAGCATCACTGCTTGTTTACATGCATTACAGGCACTTCTAGATGTTCCTTGGCCCAGATCTAAAATTGGCAGTGACCAGGTGATTCCTTGTTTTTTGTTAGGCTTCTATAGATTTCAAGGAACAGGAACAGAAACGTGTTCAGTTTGCTACAGCGAGCAGAGAGTGAACACAGAGAAGTCAAAAGAAAACTAACAGCTGCACAGCTAGGCCTCAGAACTGGAATGCCATCAGCAACTATGCTGGCCCAGGAGGAATCAGGCCTCTGACTGCCGCGTTCTAGCTCTGCTGCTGCTGCCACCAGCTAACCACTCTGTATAGCAGCTCTTCAGTCAGACTTTTCACAATATGGGAAGGTTCCATATTGTGCTGTCCAGTAGTAGCCAGTTACATGTGATGTTCCTTCTTTGTCTCTTTCTGCTTCAGTACACCCTGCTCTTCATACGCATGTGTATCTTCCATTTCTCCAAGGGAAAATCTACTTGGTTCGTGGAGTTACTGTCTATCACAAAATATTCCTGTTGGCTGAGTTCTCCCTCCAGCTCTTTTTAAGAGACTAATGGCTAGCCTGTAGGTGGAGTCAGACACTAATATCTGACCCAGATGTGACCATGGTAAAAGGATCCCTGTACAGAGTATAGCTCTTCCTTTAACTGCTTTCCCAAGAGCAGCTGTGCATTGGGCAGGCATCCTGCCATCATATGTTTACCAGTGTGTTAAATTTTTATCATTGTTAAGAAACATGGATGGTATGATTTCCTCTCTATGTGGATTGTTATTTACCGTATTAATGCTATAATGTTAATCAGATTTCTATCTGACTTGGATTGTACTTGAATAAATTTTAAACTTTTTGAGCTTGTTTATTCTGTATGTTAAAACAAATATAATGGTAGATTGACTCTGTTATTTTCGAAAGTGAAAGCCACTAGAGTGACCAATAGAAAAGAAAGAGGGAAAATGAAGTAGTAATTATCCAGTGTATTTTATTCTTTAGTGAGATATCCACTGTATGCTTATTAACTTTACACTTTGAATGTCATACTTCTCCATCATTCTTTGTTATTACTAAAAAAAACCTTAATATAAATCTGGGAATCTGCATGGCAGTCCTGTATTCTTTTAGCCAAATTTCTCATCTTGTGTTAGAAATTTCCTTTTGTGTTTTCCCAGTTTAGGACCTGTGTAAAAATTATCTTTTGTCGCAGTGCTGTCTCCCACAAGATTGGACAAAAACCAATCTGTAGGTGGTTTAAAGTGGAGCAAGTGTTACATAACTTTATTGCACTAACATCTTTTTGTGTGTGTGAGCAATTTGTTATATTCTCTTTTCCTGAATTTTGTCATAGAATTTAGCATTGGTATTTTTTAAAAAGAAAGTATGTGATTTCCAATACAATCTCCCCTAAATGTTTTCTACGATAGGACTTGGGTATCGAGTTATTGAATGTACTGCACCGAGTAATTTTGACCCGAGAATCACCTTCCATTCAATTGGCTTCGCTTGAAGTGGTAAGACAGATTATCTGTGCAGCTCAAGAACACGTGAAGGAGAAAAGACGAAGTGCAGAAGGTGAATGTTAACCCATAATACCAAATTAATCACACAGCGTCCTTATTTTCTAAAGTATTGCTATGTATCTGTGTCATAATCGATTACACGGAGCACAAATGAAACATCTCCAGGTACGGCTTTAAGTCCTCCCATTCACCTTTACATGTTAGCTTGGATGTTGTCAGTAGCTAAACTATTCCTTGAGAAAAGAATTTTCAAACCCTGCAAGTGGGGGGAACATCCCTCATACTAGTTGGGTTGTTACTTATACTAGCTGTGTTTACCAATGTACATGGAAAGAACTAACAATTTTTTAATGACTTATGTTTTGTAGAGAGATTAAATTGCTTGTTTACAAGTCTGATTTGGTATTGGTGAGTTTATCATTTAAGATTGCATTTGACTACATAGAACAGTGATTTAAAACAAAAGGACTTAGGGGTGGCCGGTCAGCTCAGTTGGTTAGAGCCTGGTGCTAATCACACCAAGGTTGCCGGTTTGATCCCCACATGGGCCACTGTGAGCTGCACCCTCCTTAAATAAATAAATAAATAAATAAGACAAAAGGACTTATTCTCTCATCTAAAAGAAGTCCAGGGGTAGGCAGTCCTGGCTGGTGTGGCAGCTTCTTTAAGAAGCCATCAGGGACCTCGGTTCCTATCTTTCTGTCTTACGGTCACAAAGTCAGTGCTGGAGCTCTAGCTATCAGGTTCACATTTTTAACAGCAAGGAATTAACCAGATAATACTTTTAAGGCCAAGAGGGTTACTAAGGATTTCTTTTGATTAATCACAATAAGAAGTCATGATAATGACAACTACTTTTGCCTTCATAAAGTGCTTTCTCTTTCAGCCTTTAACACCGAAGTCTTTAGTCATTTAAATGTGTTGCCTACAACAGAAACGAACTAAATTGCCACCTACCAGAAGTAAAGTAAACATGAAGCATTTATTCAACACTATTCTTTCTGTCTTTTAGTTGATGATGGGGCTGCTGAAAAGGAAACCCTGCCAGAGTTCGGAGAGGGAAAGGACACAGGAGGACTTGTGCCTGGGAAATCTTTGGTTTTTGCAACATTGGAATTGTGTGTCTGCATTCTAGTTAGACAGCTTCCAGAACTAAATCCTAAATTGACAGGTAGCCCGGGAGTAAAAGCTACAAAGCCACAGATGCTGTCAGAAGATGGAAGTAAATTGGTTTCGGCTGCATTAGTTATCCTCTCTGAACTTCCTGCAGTATGCTCTCCTGAAGGTATGCTGTGGTATGTGGTTGTTTTAATTGACCTGGAAAGAGAGAAATGGTTTTATTAGATAAAGGAGACAATGGTTGCTAATCTTTCTTTCATTAAACCAAATCTCATCCCAAGGTTTGGGTAACGTTTATTAGTCCTCAGAGATTAACATTACAGTAATGTGTAGAATAACATTCTAGTAATGTGTTTTACTAAAAGGGTGACAGTAAATATAGAGACAGCATGTACTATAGATAAACTCTTTTATGGTTGACAGTATTTTAAACAGGTCAATGGTATTTATTCATTCTTGAGCATTTTTTGGTATTCAGTATCTAATGGACTATCCCTGCCTCGGTGATGACAGAAGTTTGTCATCGTATCCAGTTCTGTTTGGACTGGAGTTCACAGCATTTCACCATAGCATTTTAAGGCTCTGCTGAGGCACTGCCTCCTCATTCCTGCTGTGTGAATCTTACATCCAGGAGGCTTCGTGCTCATCCCTGCTCTGTGCTGTTGGCCGTGGTGCTGTGTGATCTGCAGTGACCCCATGCCTTCTCTCCCATTTAAAATTTTGCCTTCCTTTGAAGTTCAATTCCAGGACTGCCTCATCTTTGAGGCTTCCATACACATACACACACACACACGTGTGTGTGTGTGTGTGTGTGTTGCTTCTGTATGTAGAGACATAGTTTTTTTATATGTCATATAGAGGCATTATATGTAATTGATTATCATATATGAAGAACATAAACGTGCGCATGCACGCACAGACATATGTCTTATTTCCAATGAAATTTTTTATCCCCTAGGAAATCGAGCACATGATAGGTACTCAGTACTTAATACTATTTAGGTGATAAGCATGGTTCCGCTTAAATGTATCTTGACCAATTTATGCGCTATCTTATTTTTAACATGATTTTAAACTTCAGTTTGAATTAAAACCTGTATTCCTTGTTCTCGCACTGCCTTAAACCAAGAGTGGCAGGAAGAATGACTAGCAGAGGATTAGAGTGAAAATATACTGCACAAGTCTTGTTGAGTAGCATTTGGGAAAATGAAATTCACCATTTTAGCTTGAGTTCCTTTCATTTTAAACATAACTGACTTTTTGGGGGTGGCTGATTAGCTCAGTTGGTTAGAGCGTGGTGCTAACAACACCAAGGTTGCCTCTTTGATCCCCACATGGGCCACTGATCTGTGCCCTCCTCAAAAAAAATAAATAAATAACTGACTTTTCAACTCCTTAGTGGCCATAAAAATTAATATTTTGTACTGAGTGGACTCCTTGAAATAGAGTTCCTTAAAAAAAGAGTTTGATATAAAATAAATTCAAATGGACAGTGGTGGTAGTTGTACATTATCGTGAATGCTTATGCCACGGAACTGTATACTTTGAAATGGTTAAAGCGGTAAATTAACATACTCAGTTATACCAAAGTATAATCCAGTCTTTAAAATCTAACAGTCATTCAAATTATCTTAACAGTTACAATTTTTTTTATGAAAAATTATCTAAAAAACTAGAAATCTTTGACATTGTCTTACTCATTGATGATTTCTTTTTAGGAACTGTATACATAAACTGAAATACAGAGTGTTTTCAAAACTGTCTTACAGGAAGCATCTCCATTCTCCCTACTATTTTGTACCTCACCACTGGGGTCCTCAGAGAAACTGCTGTGAGGTTACCTGGCTGCCAGTTATCTTCCCCAGTCGCAGCTTCCCTGCAGGCTCTGAAAGGAATCTTGTCTTCTCCCATGGCCAGAGCAGAAAAGAGCCATGCTGCGTGGACTGACCTTCTCCGTAGTGCTTTAACAACAATTCTTGACTGTTGGGATCCAGGTAATTAAAGCTCTTTGGAAGCAGTTGTGCAGTTTGTTTTAAAAAGCAAGAGGGACAGACAGTGTTTTTGAGAATGATTTTCATGGTTGGCAGTCTCACCTAGAAAGGACCATGTTTGCTGCATGTGTTTTTAGAGAATATATATAAGTAGATAAAAACATCTGTGTTCTCATTTAGTATTTTTAATACAAATAAATGATCAGCAGCCTGTATGTTGACAGTGAGACACCTTCAAATGTAATATTTTGTTAATTTAAAAATATAATATGATACATGACTGAGAACTTTTTAATGTGCACAGTATATTGCAAAGTGCATAAACTGTGCATTATAAATATAAAATAAGATCGATCTGGTTCATATCCTCACTCCAGAGTTCACTAACTAACTTACTAACCAAGTTACACAACTTCTCTGAGCTTTAGTTTTCTCATGAACAAAATAAGGATATTACATTGCAGGAAATTGTTAGAGCAGTAACATAATACATGAAAAGCATCTCGCTTATTACCTGGCATATATCAATAAATGATAACTAGTATTATGTTCAGTGTCCATCAAAATTTGTTTACTCTTGTTACATACTTTTCATTTTCAACATGTTAATAGTGATTGTAAAAAGTCTTTAGACAAAATTACAAATTATCCCCACTTTCTTGTTCTGTTTATAAATGTCACAGTTCACCATACTTGATTTCGCATGGTAAAAAGGTTTCAACTGAATTCAACATTTATTGACCACCTCCTTTGTACCCAAAGTTTGGAATCTAGTACCTATAAATTTCTGTAGGATATGATTAATAATGTAAGGTACTCCTTGAAGGCAGAAGTAATATCTTAATTATCACTTTGTCTTTAGTACAATAAAAAAGAGACTACCAGAAAATGAGCGTAATCAGCTTTGTTTGAGTGAATCAGGCAGTGTCACAAGTAGGTTCTCTGGAGTCTGGGGGAAAAGAGATTTATTATATTAAGGATCCAGATCTGTGAAGGGAATAGCAGAAAGCAGTATTGGGCAAAAGTAATCAGACTGCAGTGTGGGCCCCAGTAGAGCTCAGTGAACCTGAGAGTGCTGAAGATTGCTCATCAGAATGTCTCACCAGGGACAGAAATGGCCTGCCCTTTATCTGTAGATGTGGGCTGCCCAGGGAGGATGTGATCTCAGTCAAGGCAACTCTGTAACTAAGACCAGCCCTGAAGGAGGTGACAGCTGATCGCACTCCCACAGCTGGGCAGCACCTTCCCCCACCGAGGGGATCTCAGGGATACATCTCTATATCTGCCCTAAGAGGCTTCCCCGAAGAGTTAATTTCTTCAAAGATTAGAGAGCATTCTCCACACGAACATCATACATAGGGATTCCAGGCACAAAATTTGGATCAAGTACCTGGAGACCTAATTAGCATGGTACATTTGGGGACAGCCAATAGGGAAATGAGAGAATGGGAGTTTGAAGGGAAAGAGGAGGGTGGTGAATGATGATTAGTAGAGAAAGAGATGAGGTTGAATGGTACACAGGGCCAGATTATGGAGGGTTTGGCATGATCTGTGATCTGAACTGCTTTTAATATGCATGTGGAATCACTAAAGAGTTTTCAGGATCTTAAGTTTTGGGATTTGCCTTTCTAAAGAATCACTCCAGTATAAAAAAGAAAGCAAGATTCTTGGAGATAAGATAGTAGCAGTAAGGATAAAGAAGAGTAGAATAGTGAAAATTAAAATGTTACACATGTACTCACAGAATTGACTGATAATTTGGTCTAGGAGTTGAAAGGGTAGGCTGACCTGAGCACTCATAGTGCCATTTACAGAAATACTAAAGTGAGCGTTTTCAGGGGAATATAGTGAAGTTGAATCTTCAATTCCTATAGGATAATCAAGTGGAACACAATAAAGGTTTGGAGTTCAAGAAAGCAGTCTGGACTGGAGTTGATTTTAGATTACGTGTATTTGAGAGATGTTGGTGCAAGCTATAGGATGGTTCAGATCACCCAACTTGAGTTTGTGAAGCAAGATGGGAGGAGATTCAGAAGAAAGCTGTCACAGAAGCCAAAGGAAAGAGTTTTAATGGTGAGAGAGTGGTCAGCAGTGTAAAACAGTGTTGAGGTACAAATAAGAGCTAAGGAAAGGGAAAGATGACATATAGGCTCCAAGATGAGACTAGTGTGAGTTCGTGCTTATGGGGAAAAAGAAGGTAGAGATGGGGGTGGAGTTGGAAGTACTAGGAAGGGAAGCAACATCCCTTTCTAGGCAGGAAGAAATAACATTCACAGTGAATATTAGAACAGTTCATCTCTGCCAATGAGAGCGAAGAAAAGAAGATTAAGGAGAGAAAGTAGTTGGTATAATTTTGTGTTGTGAGTGATTATGAGCTTGCCTCTGCCATCATGGTTAACAGTTTGCTCTCTGGAATCAAAACTGTGTGCCATACGATTGTGTGACTTGGGCAAATGACTGAATTTCTGTTCTTCAGTCTCATTGGTAAAATGGGGGAAATAAGAGTACATCCCCCATGGCGCTGTTGTGAGGATTAAATACTGAATGTATATGAAGGGCTTATAATAGTTCTGTCATAATTTTACATGTTGACCATGTACCTATTTTGCCATAAGATTATTCAAATTATTTTTATAAAATAAATATCACTCATCCATAATATTTTTATTTCATTGCTATTGCCTCTCAAGTGTCAGCTCAGATACTAATCTTTTCAAAGCTTTCTCTGACCACCTAGTATAGCAACTCCTGGATTGCTTTCTGTTATTGTATTTTTTTTTTATTTTTTTTTTAACAGGACTTTATTGGGGAACAGTGTGTTTGTACTTCCAGGCCTGTTTTCCAAGTCAAGTTGTTGTCCTTTCAATCTTAGTTGTGGAGGGCGCCGTTCAGCTTCAGGTTGTTGTCCTTTCAGTCCTAGTTGTGTCGGGCGCAGCTCAGCTCCAGGTCCAGTTGCCGTCGCCAGCTGCAGGGGGCGCAGCCCACCATCCCTTCCGGGAGTTGAACCGGCAACCTTGTGGTTGAGAGGATGCGCTCCAACCAACTGAGCCATCCGGGAGGCAGCTCAGCTCAAGGTGCCGTGTTCAATCTTAGCTGCAGGAGGCAGAGCCCACCATCCCTTGCGGGACTCGAGGAATTGAACTAGCAACCTTGTGGTTGAGAGCCTACTGGCCCATGTGGGAATCGAACCGGCAGCCTTCGGAGTTAGGAGCATGGAGCTCTAACCGCCTGAGCCACCGGGCCGGCCCCGCTTTCTGTTATTTTAATATATTTTTTATATTCGTAGACATTGTGATTAGCTGAAATTAAATTCTTTGTTTACTTCCTAGTATGTAGTACATTTTCTCTTTAACTTATATATCAGTGCCAAAAAGAGTTCCGGTACATAGTAAATGTTTCTTTTTTTTTTTTTTTTCCGTTCAATACTTCTTTAATTTTAGTGTAATTTAGAAAAAATAACTAGTATTAAAGCCTTTGTTAAGGTAATACGAAGTTTGAAAAGTGAGTGTAAATGTTTCTTAAATATTTGTTAAGTGAATGTAACCAAAGCTTCTCCTCCCTCCCACCCACATATATAACATATTTTATATAAACAATATATGTCATTTTCTCATAAGCAGCTATTTATTACACAATTTAATAAGTTGAATTTGCCATTCATTTTCAAATAATGTTGATCTTTCACAGCAGATTCATTAATATTATTTAATGAGAACATGACTTTGGAAAATGAATTACATCTAATAGAAAATTCCTTCAAATGATTGGTGGTGAAAGGGACCCAGAGTTTTGCCTTTTGAGATATTGATTTTTTGGTTATTAAGACTCAGAAAGAACTTTTGACCTGCTCCCCTCCCTGCTCCCCCAAAGAGATTCAAATGGAAAAACCTACTCCGGGAAAGAAATCATTCCATATTCACCTCAGCCTAATCTGAATTGAGTGTGGTAGATGCGGGCGTCATGCAGGGGTCTGTGTACTAAACCACCCTCCACCCCATATCATTGTTTTTGGTTTGCCTAGCAAAAATGTACCTGCCTTGTATGTTCCCTCTTCCTCAATTACCTGTAAATGGCCCATTCTCACTTTTGAAATCTCAGATCCCATTGCCCCCTTTCTCTTTTGTCCAAAATGACATACACACCCAATGTTGTCTTGCTGTCTTTGGAATTTTGATGCTTAATGTGAATTCTCCATGTGCATGTATTCAGTTTGATTTTCTCCTATTAATCTGTCTCGTTAATTTGATTATTAACCCAGCTATAATAATTTAGAAGCTGGGAGGAAAAGTTTATTTGGTTTTTATTTATCCCCCTCCCCCACAGTGGCCTATGCAGCTATTTTCTGATTTTTCTGTACTGTTAAGAAATGGTATATGTAGCAAAGTGCTAAGGTATTTTTACTTGACACATGTATTATCAAAATATGAATACTTTAAACTTAACGAAAAAGAGCAGTCGTCCAAGCATTTCTGTATTGCTCCACAATAAAAATAGTAATATACTGGCCAACACACATTGAATAGTACGTACAGCATGCTATTCTAATGGATTATCTCATTTAATCCTCATAACCTTATAAGTGTTAAGTACTGTATATATATATGTACTAGTAAATGTGTATGTGTATTTACTGAAGATTATGATTTTTTTTGGTAATTCTTGGCTCTAGAGTTACTTACAATGCACATTTTTAAACCTACAGCATTTGCCATGATTCTGAAAGTCACTCAGTGTTTACTGTCTGTAATTGTTGTGTACACAAAAGATATGGTTTCTACCAAACTAGAGACAGCTTCACAGAGATACATAAATCTAAATATGGCAGTGTGAGGACCTGTTTTTCATAGGTCATTTTTCTCTTTAGTAGATGGAACACATCAAGAACTTGATGAAGTCAGTCTGCTTACTGCTATCACAGTATTTATTTTGTCTAGCAGTCCAGAAGTAACTACCATCCCATGCCTTCAGAAGCGCTGTATTGAGAAATTTAAAGTTACTCTTGAGACAAAAGATCCTATGGTAAGTGTCTTTAGCAGAGAGATGTTTAAAAAAAACGAAACTATATTTGAAATAGGGACATCTTAAAATTTGTATGTCTCTAGAACTTTACAAGGGATATTTAGTAAGATACATTGTAGCTTAATATAGTGGATTTTTTCTAAAAATAAATAAAAAGAAGGAAGACTCCAGCACATGCCTTCAGTATATGATTGTGAAATAATGGGACCCATTCTAAAAACAGTACACGCAAGTTGATCCCATTGCTTTATGGTCCCTTCATTTGCGGGATTGATTTCCTGTTCCTTTATGTGCTACAAAATGAGTTTGTACTACACGATCACAAATACATATATGACTCCTAAAATACAGGCACCCGATTTTGTCTCAGAAAAATATCATCATCCAAATAGCATCACAAATAGTTTCCCCACAGAAAGTAATGCAAAATGGATTAATCCGTTCCAGATCTTTAAAATCTACCCCTAGAACTGCAAATTTAGCATGAATTTTACTATCTAATGATACCATAGATCCATAAAATTTACAGCGTTCGTAAACCGAAATGTTCCTCAATGGAGATGTTCGAAAACCAAGGTACCACTGTATATGTAATTTTTGTCTAAAACATTTTCTGAAATCTCCAAAATATTTTTCAAGTTTGTGTGTATATTTTGGTTTAATTTTGGTTTTATAGATTATAGAGGGGCACATGGGGGGGAAATGGAAACTAGAGAATAGAAAAATTAACTGTACAATAGAGAAGGCAAGTGAGATCTCACCCACATACCTCCATTCCCAATCTAAACTGTCACAACCACTGTTGTTAGCATGCAAGTTTGAATACCTATTAGCACTGGACTTCCAAAATTAAAGATAAATTAGAAATAAATTTAAACATCTTCTTTAGGGGCGTTTTACATTTATTTTTTTAATTTACATTAAAATCTACATTTAATGTAAATCTAAATATATATTTACAGTTTATACTATTTTTGTCTCTTACCTGATTAGGTACAAATCAAGACCTATCAGCTCCTACTTTCCATTTTTCAGTATCCGAATCCAGCTGTTTCCTACCCTTACATTTACTCTTTAGTATCCTCTATCGTGGAAAAACTCCAGGAAATAGACAAGAGAAAACCTGAAGACACTACTGAGTTTCAGGTCTTTCAAGAAGGCATAAAGGTCTTGGAAGCGCTGGTCACCGTTGCTGAAGAGCAGCATCGTAAGTGTCAGCCCTAAATTCCTACTGTATCATAATCTGTCCCAAATCAGACATTTAGTGTTATTGAAAATGTAAAACATTCAATTAATCACTTAACATTATATTTTCATTTTCATTGAAAGGGAGTATTATATTAGTCCCGAGTAGTATTAGTTGGAAGAAACGATGGGAAGAATCGCTTCCCCCTTAAGTGGGGAAAAATGTGTGCAGATCAAGTGTGTTTACAACTTTGTATAATAAACATTTTCATCCCTGAACCTAGGGCTTACATCATTTGTTTCCCTTGCAGGCGCTCAGCTGGTGGCCTGTCTCCTGCCCATCCTCATTTCCTTCCTTTTGGATGAGAATGCTCTGGGATCAGCAACTTCCATAATGAGAAATTTACATGACTTTGCTTTACAAAATCTCATGCACATTGGGCCTCAGTATTCATCAGTGTTTAAAAGTGTAATGGCTTCCTCTCCAGCCCTGAAAACCCGCCTTGAGGCTGCTATAAAGGGCAATCAAGAAAGTGTCAAAGTCAGGATACCAACATCTAAACACACTAAGCACCCTGGAAAGAATTCAAGCATCCAATTAAAGACTAATTTCCTCTGATGGGTTTTTTTTTTTGGTTTTTGTTTGTTTGTTTGTTTTTTGTGTTTTTTTTTGGCTAGTCAGCACCTTAATACAGTTTGGGGACAAAAGTGACATTTTAGATACAAGTGCACTTGGAGGTCTGGTTGATGGTTTTCATTTAAATAGCTGTGACTTTTCAAAATAATAGCAAACTTAACATCTTTGTGGGGTTTTTTTCCATTTAATAAAACCACAGAACTCTGTCAAAATTCTTGCCAGGAATTTCAAGAAAGTGCTAAAAGAACTGAACTAAACAATCTGCTGCTTTAAAAATGAAATGAATTTCTTTGACAGCCCATACACACATGGTATACTTAATACTATGACAGATAACTTTGACCCTATTATAAACTATCTACATTTATCTTATATCCCACTGCTAATTTAAAATTCTGCCTTATTCAGTAATTGTACTAAACTTTCTTGGATTTCTCAAACAACATAAATGATTGGAACGCTATTTAGGACATTTAGTTTAGAATTCTTCACTATAATAGTACACATTGTTATAATGACAGCCCTACAGTATGACTTAAGATTGGGTGTCTATAAATATCATGGATTTTCACCATGTTTTGGTTTTGTTTGCATTGGGTTCAGAAAATGGAAATTTTCACTTATTTTAAATAGAATAGGGCATCTACAATTTCTCAAATGGATTTTCTGTTACCTCGATTCCGAACAATTTTGTTCATTTTCATTTGTGGCAAACATTCATACCGATGAGTTTAATATAGATTCGTATCTATATTTAGATCAGTTGTGGGTTTATATAAATGTCAAATTTAGATCATCAACAAAGACAAGTATGTTTTTTTAACATGAAACATTTTGATAAAGAAAAAAATCTAATATAGTCATATTAGTTATAAAACATTTTTTAACTTTTGGTGATCACTGACTCTCCTTCCACTTAATTGGTATACTCTGAATCAAGCACTATGTCAAAACAAAGCATTTCCCTGTTAAACATTAAAAATCGAAGTGATAGGGGCATGTTCAGAATCGAGAAAACACTTTTGAGTCAAGCAAGAGCAATGTGATGTACTCTATTTTATTACGTTTGTATATAAATACTCTTGTAAATTGTTCAGAATGAAAACATTTGACAAGTACTACAATCAATTTTTATAATTTACATAAATAAAGCTAATTTTCTTTATTGTTCTTGTATTTGAAATTATTTAACCACAAAAGACGGCTGGTTAATCTCACAGATTCCAGAAAATCAGTTCTATGCAGCAAATAATAGCCCTTCTCTGTAACTTGGCCTTTTATCTCAGAGAATCCCTTTCTGTGGAGCATTCTTTGCAATAGTTTGGATTCTCTGTCTTCCTAATTGTCTCTAGGAATTTGAGTGTTATACTTATTGTTTCCTTCAGCTGAATGCCCTTCCTTCCTTTGTTCTACCTGGCAGACTCCTACTCCTTTTACGCCTTGTTTAAATGTCACCATGGCTTACCATAGTAACTCTCCTTTACAGTTCTTTCCCTCTTCTTACACCAAGCAAATTGAACTGCTTCCTCATCAGTGTTGCTGTAGTATGTTACACATTCCTCTATGCATGGAACATCACGTTGCATTTTACTATCTTATCTCCTGAGATTGTGCCTCCTCAAAGGGAAAAACTTTGTCTTCTATAACTGCCTCTATAGCATCAACTAGGCACTTAGCAACTTGAATTTATTTGGAATGGATTTGAGCTCAGAAATTTACTCCTTCACCAAAGCAGATGCTTGAATGGGTTGTTCTTCGGATATAATTTATTAATTTGATCTTTGGGTTCTTTTGTATGTTTTTTTGTTTTTAAAGATTTTTTTATTGGGGAAGGGGAACAGGACTCTATTGGGGAACCGTGTGTACTTCCAGGACTTTTTTCCAAGTCAAGTTGTTGTCCTTTCAGTCTTAGTTGTGGAGGGCGCAGCTCAGCTCCAGGTCCAGTTGCCGTTTTCTAGTTGCAGGGGGCGCAGCCCACCATCCCCTGTGGGAGTCGACCCGGCAACCTTGTGGTTGAAAGGACACGCTCCAACCAACTGAGCCATCCGGGAGCTCAGTGGCAGCTCAGCTCAAGGTGCCGTGTTCAATCTTTAGTTGCAGGGGGCGGAGCCCACCAACCCATGCAGGACTCAAAATGAACCACCGACCCATGTGGGAATCGAACTAGCAGTCTTCGGAGTTAGGAGTACGGAGCTCCAACCGCCTGAGCTACCGGGCCAGCCCATTTTGTATGTTTTGATTGTGTCCTTCAGTGCTATTAAAAACAAGACAACAGGCCCAAAATGGAGTCACTTATGCTATAAACTCCATGTCACCGTACAAAAATTTAATTACACTTGTGGTCTCTCCCAGAAATGGAATCTTAAACCAGTCAGTCAGGAATTATCATCACTAGTGAGGTAATCTGCCCAATAGACTCCTGTCCCCTAAAGGAAAGTGACTTTGCCACAACCAATCTGCTTTTTGCTAGTAACTCCACTCCCTTCTACTTACAAGTCTCTCATTTTGTATAGGTCCTGAAACCTCCTTTCTGTCTGCCAGATGGGATGCTGCCCGGTTCATGAATCGTTAAATAAAGCCAATAAGATCTTTAAAGTATATTCAGTTGAATTGTTTATTAGCAGTTTTTAAACATTAAAATTTCTACTCATCATTTAGTGATAGGGTGTCCTGAATTGTTTGGGTTAAAGGTGCTATATGAATGTCAATAGTTATGAAAAAATACTGTGTCCAATGTCATGGAATTAGGAACTGAGTTAGGCTCTATCCTGTAGCCTTCTTAAAAATATATCAATAAAACTTGTTTAATACAACGTTGAATTAGTAAATATATCCTTACTGATAAGGAAATTAAGGTGTGACTGCTGATAGTTGAACCCATCTTTCAGATCCCAGAGTCCATACTGGAGACAGAAAAAGTGCTGCAGCAGCCCTGATTCCATAAAGGTATATAGCTTTTCTCTTCTTTCGGTGCTCCAGGTTCCCTCAGGGGCCTTCCTCACTACTTGGTGAAGATGTTTCCAATTAACATTTCGCATCGCCACCAAAAGGTTTCTGGCTGATACAGTAGGAAAAATTTTTTTTTCTACATGGGAATAGATTGTATGATTAGATATTAACAATAGTTCTGATTTGTCTAAAGGTGAACAGTTACATCTGAAAAACACATCAAAAATTCTTTACATCGCTTTGATTTTAACGAGTCTTCAGTTAAAGCAGTTGCACTTTGACTAGCTTGGTAACTCTTTACAAATTTAATATGTTGATTAGTAATTCGGATGAAACAAAGGTAATACAGTATCTGTCTTAAGCTTTATATTTTTCTAAGGAAAGAAATAGAGCAAAACAACTAGTTCAGTCTCATCCTATTTAACCCAGTGTTTAAAAGCTTATTATGGAAAGACTTAAAATAACATTGGATATAAAAGTATTCCATTCATAAAGTATTGAAGCAAATTTTAACTTCTACAAGTGTAAAACTTCAAAACTTCACCATCCACTTAAAGGGAACACTTAAATAGATACCAATAAGTGCTATCAAGGGGTATAAGCATAGTGCTATGGGAGCCCAGAAAAGAAAATGGGGCCTTCCAAGATGGGCTTGATGGAAGGAATATGTGATACAGGCTTGGGGAATAGTACTTAATAAACTAAATGCATAGTAAGTTATAACCCAAGAGTTTTTTGTAACATTAATTTTGAGAAGAATGCCCCTTATGCTATATCCTAAAGAATTCTCTTTGTCTTACTATATTTGTAGTACAAGAGAAGAAATTCAAACCTCAAGCTAATAAACTATGATAATGTTAATACAGAACTGACAATATGTAAAATTCTGTACTCAAAAAATATAAAATGTTGAATCACTTCTGGAGATTTAATGACTATATATCCTTACAATAAGGCAACAGATCTAAAGCTTCAGCAGTCTATGTGTATCTTTCCAGAGTCCATTAATATTTATAATATTTACAACTGTAGGGTCAAGGTAATAACATATATTGCATTTTATCAGTTGAATGCACTTTCCTCTTTACAAATTGCTTATTAACTCTTGCAAGTCCGATTTATTAGGAGAAATTTATTTTCATGTTTGCTAGCAATATAGTTATTCAACTGCCACCGACAGACAATAATCAGCCAGTTTATGAACTCTGTGCCCAGTTCACTTACCTGTTTCCCAGTCTACAAACTGAGGCCTGGGCTTTTAGCTTTGAGGAAAAGGGAAATTTTGTTGTGATATAGAGCTGGAATATATCCAGTACAGACCACAAATACAATCCCAGGTTCTATAAATTCAGAGGAGCTAGCTTCCTTTTCATTGTATTTCGGTTTGGTTAGGATTCCTGCATTATTCTGTTTGGGGCATTTTAAAATGATGATTCCACAAGCTACTTGGAAAAAATTCTCTTTACTTGAAGGCCATTCTTAATCCAAGTCCACATAACATCCTTTAAATAGACAATGTATTTCAACAATCTTATTTTATAAAAGGGTTCTACTTGTTTTAAAGAAAATAAGAGGTCATTGCTGCTGATGAAAAACAAATGTTGACAATGTTTTGTTTAATGGGATCAAAATTTAGTCATTTTAATCTTTTTTTTGTTTTAAATATCAAGAGAAATAAAACTATAAGCAACATATATGTACATATACAGAGGGTGCCAAAAAAAATGGATACACATTTTAAGACAGGAAAAAACTATTAAAATTGTAATAATATATACTGATAACAAAAGATGAATACAAGCCACGTTTGACTTCTGCAATTACAAGAGGTGCTCAAAGTGGTTACCATCAGCATCCAGACACTTCTGATTACAGCGAACTACTGCTTGAGCAACGTTGACCAAGTGTCCACTTGTATACATTTTTTAGGCACCCCCGTATATATACACCTACATATATATCAAAAGTAGTCAACTACTTTATAAAATAAAATATTCCAAGAAAGAACAAAACAAGTGAGACATTTTTAAAAGCAATTTAAAGTATGCCAGTGACACAGCAAGAGCAGTTTTGGTGCTGCTATCAGAGATAGTGCAAGTGGTCTCAGAAAAAACCATGCAAGTGCAACCAAGCCTGAGGCTCTGCTAAACAATGAGGCCTTTAAACCCAGCATCTCTCTGTTGGTTACTTGTTTCTGATCTTGCTTTACAAAACTTTGGAACTTGTATTTTATAATCAGATTCTGGAGGAGTGCTCACTACCTGAATTGCCAGTGTGACCAGTCTTCCTGTACCGTTTGTTCCCTGGCAGTGTCAGGTACTAGAAACCCATTGTCTAGGCCATTTCTAAACACGAAAGCTTCCTAAAAATAGATTTACTAAATTATAGACATGCTTTTGTTTCAGCAGTCAACAGACCTATTCTGAGTCAATATCAAATGAGAAGTGGTTAGGCCAGGCCACTTCCTGTTCTGCAGTCAGCTGTAGTGTTACTCTGCCATTTGCTCCATTTTTCATTACAGATGCTTTTTCTTTTCATTATTAACGTGACCATTCTGATTCTCAGTGTTGTATAAAAATGTGGAGTTTTCTGTAATCTGAAGACGATGTTTTCTTAGTTGTTTGAGTTACATCCTTAACATTATACTGGAACTTCCAGAGGTCAAACTAGAACCTGTCCCAGGACAAACATATGCCTAAACCATTTAGAACGTTCATTCTGTTTTAAAAGGTTGTGAGTTTCCATACTCTTCCATGAAAACCTGTCTAGCATATCTCATTATGTGAGTTTCATAATCATTTTTTTATGCCTATTAAAGTGCCTATTTGTCAGTGGTTTCTTAGATATGACTCCTAAAACATGAGTGACAAAAGAAAAAGTAGATAATTGAACAACAAAATAATTAAAACCTTGTGTTTCAAAGGACATTATCAAGAATGGAAGGACAACCCACAGAATGGAAGAGGAAATTTTGCAAATCATGTATCTAATAAGAGTCTAGTATTCAGAATAATAAAGAATTCCTACAACTCAACAATGAAAAGACAACTCAATTTTAAAATGGGCAAGAATTGAAGCAACATGGATGGACCTAGAGGCTATTATGCAAAGTGAAATAAGTCAGACAGAGAAAGATAACTACCCTTACTTCCGAAGGATGGTCACAGTCCATTCTTTGAGAAGCACTATCCTAAGGTCAGCCCCCAGTCTGGGCTTTGACCTACGGCAGAACAACTATGAAAACATGACCACTGCATTCAGTAAGTTTGCTGATTAACACTGTAACAGGTATTCACAAAGTAGGTCAGCTCAGCCTCTGTTCACCTACGTTTTGGGGAATTAGTCAGAAGAACAAGTAGTTCTGTCTCTGGTCACCAGCAGGAAAAGGTGTGGTGGAATAGAAAAGTAGGTACCTGGCTTCCATTTTGAGAGGAACACCCATCTTAATGAGTATCAAAACACCTTAGTCACTTCCATTTTGTTTATGCTGCTCCCTTTCCATGTACCACTTCCTTGAGCTCCATTCCAGATCAAAGAAATTAAGTGCCAAGCACTACCCCACAAATAAGTTGGTGAAGAAGGCACAATAAATAATTTTGTTCCTGGACTCGTTTCCATAGTCATTTCTCCAGTCTTAATCCTCAGGTAGTCACATTCCTAGTGCTGTCTGTTCCCTCATATGGTTAACACCAGCACCGCTTGCAGGTGAGACTAGCATTGAGTGGGATACAGCAGTGTTTAGGTAACATCACCGAGATCGAGGTATAACAGGCTAATGATCCCTAGTAATTTATGCTATTTTATTAAAAACTCAGTATCGGGTAGCTGGTTAGCTCAGTTGGTTAGAGCGCGGTGCTCTTAACAAGATTGCTGGTTCGATCCCCACATGGGCCACTGAGCTGCGTCCTCCACAACTAGATTGAAACAAGTACTTGACTTGGAGCTGATGGGTCCTGGAAAAAAAATACTTAAATAAAAAGTTTAGAAAAAAACTCAGTGTCCAGGGGAGAATATTGGCAAGAAAAACAGGGCAGATCTCAGACCTAGAAAGACAAAGAATACTGCTGGGTGTTAGATTTGTTTGAAGTCCTTGGAAAACATAACCATGAATGTCAAGTGATATTTTTCATCACATGGTCATTACTGTGGGGGTGTGTGTGTGTGTCTCTATGGTTACGTTTCTTCCCTTGTAGAAAAAATAATGGTATGTTTCTACCATACTCTTTCTCTGAGGACAGGGAAATAATACATCCTTGTCTTCGGTGTTTACACCATATTGTATTTCTATGTGTCCCCTGCTACAGTGTTGCTCAGCCAACCTGTACACACAGATCTCTCATCTTTGTACAATCTTTCTGTTTTCTTAACCACTTCAATTTTTGCTCAAAGCTTCCCTCCACTTCGTTCACTCTGAGTCTGGAAGTAGAACTGTGTCACGCTGGGTGTCATGCGGGGTCTCCGGTCCCGCTCCCCACATAAGAATGCAGGATATGGTGAGGCCAAAAGGAAACACCCATGGAGCCATAGATAGGGGAGTCATACCACTATAGTCTCGCTGTTGGCTGGGTTGGAGACACAGGAAGCAGGAGCCACATGATCCGCAACCTGCCGTCCACTTGTCTCTGCCAACCAACCTCACTTGCTAGCTGCAATCCACCTCTCTGCAATCCACACTCTGCCACGCCATGCCATGCCAGGACACCACACCACTACACCACACGCCACACCACACCTTGCTAGCTTAGCCACGGCAGTTCTATCAGCGGCTAATGGCTAACCCGTAACAGCCAATGGCCAACTAGTCACAGCTGATGACCATCTACTACCTGAGCCCGCACCTTTCTATGTGAGGCCGAGAGCCTGGAAACTGCTCTCTGGGGCTCTGTCCCCACAACCTGATTTCACATTGATTCATGATTACGGCCATTCCTAATTAGGAATGATCCTATCTGTGAAAAGCACTTGCCTTGAACTCAAAAAACAACCATGATAGAAACTTAAGAACCTATTATATGCAGTGCATTTTGGGAATACAAGGAAGTACCAGCATAGACAGAGCACTGGACTCTAGAACCAACGGATCCAGATTCTAATTCCGGAGCTGCCACTGACTCATTTTGTTAGCTTGGTCAAGTCAACCTCCTGAGCCTCAGTTTCTTCTCTGAAAACAGTTGAGCATACTGTGACCAATTATTCCACTTTGCCTAGGATTCCCAGTTTTAGCACTGAAAGTTCTGTACTTAGTACCAGATAAGCCAGGATGGTTATTGCCTCTCTGGGACAGGTTACCTGAGGTCCTTTCTGGTTCTGATACTTCTGGGTCTAAGCCTCAAGTGCTTCTCAAAGCGTGTTGTCTATGCCCTTTTGAGAGTGTGGACTGAGTCACAGAGAGGCAGGGTGGTGGCTGAATATGCAAAGAACTTGGAAGGCTTCGTACCTCCTGACCTGTGACTCACAGGGGATGCTGCTGGACATCATTCCGGACATCTCAGGGGAAGAGAGATCAGCTGAGAATGGTACACTCAGGCAAGAGACATTCTTGGGTTTCCCAGTGGGAAAGAAAAAACAATTGACTAATAAGAATTTGTAGCAAATGTTGAGGCTGCCTGCATTCTTGCAAGTGAGCCAATGACTTTTTAAGCTCCTTTTACAACTGCGTAGCTTTTTGGCATCATCCCAATAATGAAGGCTCCTCCGTTCCCAGTTTAGTCTGTATTCAAAACTGGCTTGGCAGTAAGGCTTTTAGCATCCTCCGATATAGGCTTATCCCAGCATGAGATCATATGAAATCAACTTTCTAATAAGGGCTTTAAAAATTAAAAATATATATATATATATATATATAGTTAGTGCCACTGCTGGTGTTGACAATTGAATCTGTTGTCGTAGTTTCATGATTTTCAGAAAAAGGATCCTTGGATGACTTGACTCAAGAGGGAAGACAACTGAACTCAAGGTCTTGAATGGATTTAGCACAATGCAAGGGACTACAGAGGCTTCCAGCTGGCTTTGAAAAGAGATGCAGCTTGCCGCAGAGTTATATTTAATTTAGAAGTAAACTTCATAATCACATTGTATATTATCTGTGTGCCTGATTTCATTTTGGTTTTATGCTTAAAATCAACTCCTATATTGATGTCACCTCGTAGAATAAATTTTACCCAATTGCTTTCCCTCTTGGTCATTCTTAAACAGCTGGATCCAAAACACAGCCCCAAATAATTATTGAGTGGTGATAGAATGAATGTTCACAGAGAAAAAAGAGCTAGATTAACACAAACTATTTCAGGAACTAAGTAACAAATGAAGGAATTCCTCTAACTCAGCAAATGAAGACAGCAGTTATGTAACGTCTCTACTCACACTTAACCAATCAAAAATGTAGTGAAATCAAGTTAAACTGGTTTAAGAAGTGTGTGCCAAATGGTAATTTCCCCAACCAAATGTACTCTTCTCCCCTTTCTGTGAGCTCAAGTAGCATCTAAGACTATGTTAACAAAGGAAACTTTTAGCCACAAGTTCATGAGTTAATTATCTGGAGACTGATCATGACTCAAATGACAAATCCTGTTTACACATAACCAAGATAGTAGTAAAGGGATCTAGTAGCATGAATATCTACAGAAGATATTTTTGGTGATGCATGGTCAACGTGGGAGAGCTGGGCTAAAGCAGAAGGTCTTAGGAATGTGACTAAACTCTTTCATCAAAGAATATTATACGTTACCTAATGGACTGTGAAGAAATGACAGGATGTGTACTGGTTTGCTTTGTACACTGGCAGGTGGCCGAAGTTCTATTTGGTAAGATTGAGCTACCTGCCCTGTCTCCTGGCTTTTGACTTTAACTCTTCATCTGTGGAGCAGGGGGATGGGTGGAAGAGAGCTTTTAACTTCTTTAAATTCTACCTGGTAAGGATTTTCTGACAAAAACTCAGATTGGACCAAATAAGTCCAATCATAGCCTGATTTAGCCCTGAATATCAGAAGGATCAAACTCATGGTCAGGCTTTTGGTGCTGTACCCAGCTGTCAGTGCTGTCCTGCCCTAGAGACATCCCCTGGCACCTATTGTGTGCGGAGGACATTCAAGCTGAGAAGGTGCACAGACCCCTCTCCATTTTTTTTTTTTCCTATAAGATGGAGAGTTTGTATGTGTGGTGAGTTCGTGAGAAAAGGCTTGTTTTTGTCAGGGACTGTCTTGTGTTTATAATAGTAAAGTTATGTACGAGGTCGGACAATTAAGTTCGTGAACTCATCCTAGAAAAAGTGCTAATACCTCATTGCTGAATATCACTACAGTCACCTTCAAAGTACATACCATAGCTTCCCTTGGGAAGCTATGCACCGTCGCCAGCACCTAGTCCACCCTTCAAAGCAATTTTGGAACTCTTTTTCTGGAATGGCCTTCAGAGCTGTCTTCGTATTACCCTTGATGTCCTGAATGTCATCCAAATGTCTTCCTTTCAATATTTCCTTTATCTTCGGGTAAAGAAAGAAGTCATTGGGGGCCAGATCAGGTGAGTAGGGAGGGTGTTCCAATACAGTTATTTGTTTACTGGCTAAAAACTCCCTCACAGACAGTGCCGTGTGAGCTGGTGCACTGTGATGCAAGAGCCATGAGTTGTTGGCGAAAAGTTCAGGTCATCTAACTTTTTCATGCAGCCTTTTCAGCACTTCGATATAGCAAACTTGGTTAACTGTTTGTCCAGTTGGTACAAATTCATAATGAATAATCCCTCTGATACCAAAAAAAGGTTACCTACATCCTTGCAACAAGTTCGCAAACTTAATTGTCAGACCTCGTATATTATACTGATCTCTGAAACTAGGTTGTCAGGGGTTCTGTTTGCCACCTCATCCTGGTCCTCTAAAAGCAGGAGTTTTTGTTTCTTTAAGTCATTCATCCTGAGGTTAAGGATGAAAGTCACCCTCTATGTTGTTCTCCTCCAAATCCAATGCAAATCTTAAGCACTATTCTGTAAAGAGGAAAAAAGGCTTATATTCATGACCACTAAGTTCTCCTACCCAGAACGTAAACATCACCTTGTGTGACTTATTTCACTTAGCATAATATTCTCTAGGTCCATCCATATTGTTGCAAATGGTAAGATTTCATTCTTTTTATGGCACAGTGATACTCCATTGTATAAATGTACCACAATTTCTTTATCTAATCATCTATTGATGGGCATCAATACATTTTTTGATGATTATAATGACCAGTGCCTTTTCTCCATTCCTTGTTACCATGCATTTAGTATTTATTGGTTATAAGCTTAACATTGGGACTCCTACTTTGGGTATAATAATTCTACTCTTGAGAATTTATCCTAAGGAAATATTAAAAACAAACTGAGAAAAACATATATAGTGGTTTATTTGAAAGATTATTTATAATAATTCAAACATTTTATTTATTTATTTATTTATTTATTTATTTATTTATTTATTTATTTATAGTGGAGTTGCCCATGTTTTTATTGTTGAGTTGTCAGATTTCTTTATACATTCTGGATACAAGTAATTCAAACATTTTAAAATGAACAACTATCCAGTAGGATCATAGATAAGGAAATTATGGTACAAATACGATGGAAAATTATGTGAACTTTAAAATTTTATTTATACAGCATTTAAAATAATGTATTTGTGCAAGTTAAGCTAGATAAACAAATGCAAGAATGTATAGAGCTTGGTCTTAATTATATTAAAAAATGCAGAGTAAAATATGGAAAGAAATAGAATAAAATATTAACAGGATCGCTTCTTGATGTAGAAAGAAAGGTATGTTAGTCAAGGTTCTTAGTTGCATATAACACAAAACTAACTCGAATTTTTTTTTAATGAAAAGAAAAATGAGAATTTACTGAAGTTTCAATGAATCAATGGAAAAGGAACACCATAGGGTCAATGAATCAATGGAAAAGGAATGCCAAACTTAGAAGACATGGAGGAATTAAGGCAGCTCTGAGAAACCAAGAAGAAGGAAACAACAGGACCCTGCCCCCATTGAACATGACCACAACTACTGCAATTAAATTATCATTGGTCATCTGTCTCGGCAGGAGCATCTCCTCATCTCATTGGCTGAGCCAAGATCATATACATCACTGGCAGTGGGAGGGCTACAGTTCAAGAAGAGGGAAGATGTCCCCACCTAAGCTGCCCTCATGGGAAGCATCTCACTTACATGACCAAAAATAAAGGATTTCTGGGGCGGCCAGTTAACTCAGTTCGTTAGAGCTCTCTTAACACCAGGGTTGCCAGTTTGATCCCCGTATTTGACTTGGAGCTGATGGGTCCTGGAAAAACACACTTAAAATAAATAAAAATTTTAAAAATAATAATAAAAATTAAAGGATTTCTCCCATATAGGAAGAAGAGTTGGAAATTGGACAACCAAAAAAATGACAAAAGTTCACAATTGTTTTCCTTTTTTATGTTTTCAACACTTTACAAATCATCTTCAAGGAAATTACATTAAATGTGGAATCTGATAAAATAAACTGCTATAACTTTTTCCTTCCTTACAGCATGAAGAGTAGCAGCACGCCACCCCAAATTATGACTATAGTTCAGGACATGCCACCCTGAAACATGATGTCACTTTGCTATATTATTTTGATCTGTAGGCACTCAGCAAATGTAGGGAAAGGATTTCTCTAAACTCCCCTTATCTGCCTAAAGACAAATCCTCCAAAAGGAAGTCTATTGTCATAAATCCCCTCCCTGGGAGTTTCATGAACCAAAGAAGATTGACTCTTATCACAGGAGAGGAGACTAGAAGTCGAACCACACTTGGACAAATTTTGTATCAAACTACCATACCTCCCATCTGTTCTTCTAAAGCCCATTTATCTTTCCTAAAAATCATTTACTCTCCCCTAAGGGCTCTACAGCTCCCTTCCCCTTTCCCTGTCAAGCTGGTATTTGACGCTGAATTTTAAGCCACTTCAGGGAGTAACTCATTTTTCTCTAGCTATCTCCCGTGTATACATAATGTATACATGTTAATAAACATCTGTTTGTTTTTCTCTTGTTAATCTCTCTTTCATTACAAGGGTCTCAGCTAAAAACTCAGAAGGGCAGAGGGAAAATTATTTTCCCTCCCCTAGAAGCACTATGTTAAATAATGATTTGTTTCCAATCTTTAAAAGATGTATCTAAAGTTGGTATAAAATATTTATCAAATTAAAGAAGCTCCATTCAACTCCCAACTTTGCTAACAGTTCTTGCTTTTAAAAAAAAAAATCATAAATAAGCACTAAGACTTATCAAATGTTTTCTTCCCAATCAAGATGATTTTTCTCTTTTCATTCTTTCATGTGCTGAATTACATTGGTAGGTTTTCCATTTTTTGAATAAATTTGACCTTTCTAGAATAAGCTACTAGATTTTGGTGTATAATTTTTTTAATACATTGTTGGATTTATTTAGCTAATTATTTAGGAGTATTTTTGCATTTACATTCATAAATGTTTGGGGTCAATAATTTTCTTTTTATATATGAATATTACCATAATCTGGTTTTTAAAACAAGACTTTTATCCTTCAAAAATGAGCCAGACATTTCTGAACTTTTCTATTTTCTAGAACAATTTGCATAAAATAGATATTAAGTATACCTTGAAGATTTGGTAGAATTCACTAGTAAAATCAGCTAGGCCTGGCATTTTTTTTGAGGGAAATCATTTGATAACTATCTGAATTTCTTTAATACTTAGCTTTAATAATTTATTTTAAAAAACTGCAACAAAAAAGCTCTGATTTTAAATTTAAAAAACCTGAGGCTGTAAATTATAGCATAGGGAATAAAGTCAACAATATTGTAATAACTATGTATGTCAGGTGGCTACTAGACTTATTGGGGGGATCACTTTGTAAGTTATGTAAATGTCTAACCACTATCATACTATTGAATGTCAACTATAATTGAAAAATAAAAAATTTAGAAAACTGTTGATAGACATTTTAAGGTAAGGATTAGTAAAAAACAAACAAACATACAAAAACAAAAACCAATCGCCACTGTACAAAAACACCCAAGTGTTTCTGGGTTTATTGAATGATGTTTCTCAGTGCTAGAAACAAACCCTGCGGTGGGTTTAGATATGACAGTATACAGATGATGCTCTGTGTACCCAGGCATCCAGAATGCTAAAACAGATTTGTGCTTACTTGCCCTCCCTTCTGAGAACATAGAACATCATCAGAGCCTTGTGAAATAGAACCAATGCAGGTATTTCGGGTGAAACATGACAGAGCTTTTTCCAGGAAGCAGGTTTCTTCTCCTCATCAGAGGAGAGAACTGCTTGCTTCCTCCCTCAAGAGGTCTGAAGAAACTGCTGGTTGGTAGCAAGTACATCAAGCAACTGGAAAAATGCTTTGCCTTTGGCATTTCAGTTGCTGACTGAAACAAGACATTGGAGACTTCATAAACTGGAAGCTTTTCTGATCAATCTCAGAAGTCTGGCGCGCCCTGCCAGGATCACTATTTTGAGCCTGTTCCTGGGGCTCCATGCCATCTTTGCCTTGTCAACAAGGGAGCTGAAACCCTTGGCCTTTCCTCCATAGCCAGGGGGATTTTTATCTACCTTCCCCCACTGCTCTGTCCCCTTCTCCCATTTACTAGTCTCAGCTTCTCAGTTCATCTTTCATTCAGTAATGGTAGGAGGTAACTGGAGTGGCTTCTTGCCAAGATCCAAAACTCTGGGGAAGACATGTCTCCCAGTGTGAGGAAAGTAGGCGAGGTGATATGGTAGGTACATCTTCTGTCACTGCAGTCCAGGGAAATAAATGTGTGTCTGGCCTCTCAAGTTGGATGCCTACATATCTCCCCCCACCCACACACACACACACAAAACATGCTTAAACACAGTGATTAGTGTCTCAAACTACCAGCACAGCCTTATACTTTGGGGATGTTAACTGCAAATACGCTGGAAACTAGAAACAGAGGCCAAGCACACTCCATTCTGCAATATCACTGTCGGGTCTGCGAGTCCACTCACCACTTGGAGCATTGTAGGAGAAAATGCTTTCCAAGTCCCAAATCTGCAGAAAATAAAGAAGAGAATCACCAGTCAGTGATTCCTCTGTACCTTTTCTCTTACGATGACCCAAGAATCTAGATTGTTTACTCAGGTAAGTATGCTGACTTCATGTATTTCCACTGTATATACATTTCCACTGTAAAAGACGGATTTAGAAAAAAATTTAAAATCTATTTGATAATCCTCATTGACAATAGAGGTATTCAGAAACAGGCATACACCTACACCATTTAAAAAACTTTAACAGCGGCCTAAATGTCCATTGCCAAGGTTCTGGTTAAAGCATAGTAATAGATACATTGGAATTATATGAAACTACTGTTATTTTCAGATTTAGCAGATCAATTATACTAATATATGAAAAGCCCAACATACATTTAATTGTTAAAAAAAAAGTTGCAGAACAGAATGCTTATTAGGTGCCTATTTGTGATTTTATAGGTTATACAGATATAATACAAATTTTCTTGTATACAAATTTATGTATTTCTTGTAGTGTGTGAGTGCACACACTTTCTTTTATAAGCATAGAGGTTTTCTAGGAGGAAGTCTAAGAAACTCTAAATGATGATTAAGGACTGGGACCAGGAAATCACCTTATAACCCTCTTTACTGTTGAATTCCTTACATGAGCACAAAACTTGTCATTTAAAATACTGATGAACAAAAACATGTGTTAATGCATTTAACAAGCTATCTTAGGGGTGGCCGGTTAGCTCAGTTGGTTAGAGTGCCGTGCTCTTAACAAGGTTGCTGGTTCAATCCCCACCTGGGCCACTGTGAGCTGCACCCTCCACAACTAGATTGAAACAAGTACTTGACTTGGAGCTGATGGGTCCTGGAAAAACACACTTAAATAAATAAAAGTTAAAAAAAAAAAAAAGCTATCTTATCCAACACTCTGGAAGCATCATCAGCCTTCCTAATGTTGAAAATCAAGAATCTCAGAGTTGGATCTGTGCTTAACAAGATTCTGTATTTTGATGGCAGCTTTTGAATCTCCATTAGTCATTCATGCTACTAAAACCCTAACAAAAAGCATTAGCGCATTAAGCTTCTTTATTTGAGGAAATTGGTGTAATCTTCCTGTCTGGAAATAAGGATGTGTCCATAAATCAGCATTCATGCACACTCAGTACACACACTCTTTAGTTTAGGTGTTTAGATGTTTTCAAGGCTTTTCCCATGGGGTAACCAAGTGAGAAGATCCTTCTGGATTTCTGTTTCTTAGAGGAAGGAGGGCAGTTAAGCCCCAGGGTGACTCTAGTATCTTCTAATTACTCCATCTGACTTCCAGCTAGCCGCTGAGAGCCTGAGAGAATCACAAGGACTTCTCCTGGAGAAGTTTTTCCATTTGGTTGCTAAGGAGCACACACTCAGCTCGCACACAGCAGGGCCGTTGGGAGGAGAGAGGAAAGCTCAGCAGAGGCAGATAGCTTTTGCCCCACCTCTGATCTTGGAGGTTGTTGGGCAAAGCCCCATTATAAGATGTGACAAAACCACAGGCCTATCCACAAACCCCACTGAGCCATGGGGAGGAGCCAGGCCCTTTTGCTCCAGGCTCAAAGAAGGCACTCGGCCACCGTCACCCACCAGCCCAGGTTTTTGGGATCTATCTTTTGAGGACAGCAGAGAATCCCAGCCTGGATCTTGTTTTTGAGCAGAGAAGTTAATTCAGGTAACAGGAAAAGTAGTTAGGACCCTCACCTGGAGGTCTCACATGGCTGCTTTCATTAAGTCAGGATATCCTGTTCTTTTAAGACCACCAGAAGAGATGAGTCTTATATTCACACTCAAGTGTCAGAGGCAGGAAGTCCTGTTAGATTCTGGATTAGGGAATTTAGGGCTTTTTTTTTTTTTTTTCTGTTCCCAAGGAACAACTTTCTCACCATCTTTGGTATAAATAATATTCTGAAAAATAAAGGAAACAACAAACAAACAAAAAACTAATCAGACAGCTCAGGACATCAGTGAGTCTAAAATATCCTTTTTTTCCTCTAAAGAATGTGTGTGTGTGTGTGTGTGTGTGTGCACGCTCGCTCACTAAGTCTTAAATTATAAATAGGATCATATGATACATTCTGTCCTGCAACTTTTTTTCTCTCTTGTCTCTGATTTTATGGTTTCTTGTTTCTTTCTCCAGTCTTGTCTTTGCCTACCTCCACCCTTCTTTCTTTTTCTTCCATCCTCACTCTTTCGTGAAAGAACAAATATGCCTCTGTGTTCAGAGGGGTAACCTCAAAAACATTGCGTATGAAGAGAAAACATGTTTAGTCATTAAGAGTACAGATTCTGGAGCCAGATTGCTCGGGGTTGATTCCCAGCTCTACCACTCACTCGGGCACATTATTTAACCTCTCTGTTTCTGAGTTTCCCTCCCTGCAAAATGGGGGTACAGATAATAATAGTACCTACTTCTTAGGGATGTGGAATAGATTAAATGAGGTCACATTTAAATCAGTTAGAGCAATGGCACACGGTAAGTGCTCAATATATTTTAGTTTTCATTGACCAGGAGCTTATTTTTCAATGTTTGCATGTTTTGAAAGAGCAGTTCTATTGCTGGCTGTCTCCTGTTACTACTATAACCCCTTCTCTTCCTCCTTCTCCTGTAGGCTCCTTCTTCCTCCTCTTCTTCCTCTTCCTGATGCCATAAATTCTTCTACTCCTCTTCCTCCTCTTACATGTCTATTCTTTTCCCATTTCCTGTAGCAGCCACCATAGACACAACAAGCCGGAAAGAGCCCCACGCCCAACCAAAGCCATTGCCACGTCGCGGGCCTGACGGCCGTCCTAAGGTATGGCTGCCTACCACCTGAAAAAGTTAAAAATTGAGAGACATGGTTGGTGGAAAGAAAAGCAAATTTATTCAGAATGCCGGCATTCTGGGAGGATGGAGGACCACCTCCCTGTTCCTAAAACCGGCAGACGGTTTTATAGGAACACAAGAAGAACAAAGGAAAGGGGGAGTCGGTCAGGCAGGTTTGAGGGCTGACATGCTTCCTGGGGTATAGTCTGTTTTGAGATAACGTTATCTCTGGACTTGGCTACCGTGGCCTGAAGCTTTATGTGTATTCTGGAGTCTGGGTGCCTGAGGATTAAGAAATTGCCTTTTTTTTTTTTTTTTTTTTTTTTTTTTAAGGAGGGCACTGCTCACCGTGGCCCATGCAAAGATTGAACCAGCAAACTTGGTGTTTATTAGCACTGCGCTCTAACCAACTAAGCTAACTGGCCACCCTGAAATTGCCCTTTCCAGGTTAGGATTTTGTTGATTAAATGGATTAACGAGGTATGGGTAGCCTTAAGAAAGGGAACAAAACAGAGTTCTTAAATTTATCAGTGAGGAGAGAAACAAAGAGAAAATAGCTGAATATCAGGGTGGACCAAATTGCCAAGTGGCTAGATAGTTATGTGGTGAGTCAAACTGCAAACTAGCTAAGTCTAATTATCTTATTGATTTACTGAATTTCATTCTTACAGGCCTATCACAATTTCAGCAAGCCCAGTTCAGGCTCTCAATCAGAATGCTTCCTTGGCTGGGATACACCATCATGGGTGACACAATGTTTCAGCAGCCCCAGAAATGACTCACCCAAACATGTGAGAGACTCACTCCTGAGCTCCTGAATTGCTGTGAGTTTGGGCACACCATAGGAACTGAAACGATTGTTTTCAAAGAGTTGACTCCATTCTTGAGCCTCAGAACAAAATCCTGGCATTAAGGTAGGGAAGAGGAATTAATTCAGTGGGAATGGCAAGGACAGAAAAGTCACTCTGTGAATATTTATTAAATTAATGAATGGCAACTGCAGGAAGAGCAATCAAGGAAGAAGTCTGAGTTCTTGACCGCTGCCAACCAAACCACCCCAATAGTTGTGGTGTAAAACACTCAAGGGAACCAACGTTTTGCCACCCCAAATCTGCCTTTTTGGGAAACTGATTTTAAGCTGTTTATTAAGAAACAAAAGACTCAGAAAAAAACCTTTGCTCCTCCCCCACTTTCCCACCCAAGGGATTCAGACAGAAAAACCTGCATCAGGAAGGTAAGCGAGGATATTCATGTTAGCCTAATTTGAATGCAATGTGGTAAATAGGAGGGCTTACAGGCAGGATCCCATTATCTAGATACCATCTGTGTCCCATAGTTTCTGAAGTGCCCAGCAAGAATTTACAGGCCAGGGCCGGCCCGGTGACTCAGGCGGTTGGAGCTCTGTGTTCCTAACTCCGAAGGCTGCCGGTTCGATTCCCACATGGGCCAGTCGGCTCTCAACTACCAGGTTGCCCCTTCAACTGCTTGAGTCCCGCAAGGGATGGTGGGCTCCGCCCCCTGCAACTAAGATTGAACACGGCACCTTGAGCTGAACTGCCACTGAGCTCCCGGATGGCTCAGTTGGTTGCAGAGCGTCCTCTCAACCACGGTTGCTGGTTCGACTCCCGCAAGGGATGGTGGGCTGGGCCCCCTGCAACTAGAAACGGTAACTGGACCTGGAGCTAAGCTGTGCCCTCCACAACTAAGACTGAAAGGACAACAACTTGACTTGGAAAAAAGTCCTGAAAGTACACACTGTTCCCCAATAAAGTCCTGTTCCCCTTCCCCAATAAAAAAAAAAAATCTAAAAAAAAAATGTGTTCCCTCTTCCTCACCTACCTGTAAATCGCCCATTCTCACTTCTGAAACCTAATACCCTGCTCCCCACCTTCCCTCCTTTGTCCAAAGTGACGTATATACCTAATGTTGCTTCAGTGTCTTTAGAATTTTCATGCCTATGTGAATCCCCACGTGCATGCATTAAAATTTGATTTTCTCCTGTTAATCTGTCTCTGTTCATTTGATTATTAGCCCAGCTAGAAGAACTTGGAAGGTGGGAGAAAAAGTATTAAGTTTTGTAGCCCCCACAACAGCAAAAATCACTTATAAATTATTTCTCATGGTTCTAGGTGTTGTCTGGGGTCTATTAGGAGGTTCTCAGATGCAGCTGAAGTCAATGGTGACTAAGGCTGTTGTGTTGGCAAAGACTTCTCTCAGATCCGGCGCCTGATGCAGTTGGTGATGGCTGTCAGCTGGGACCTCAGCAGGGCAGTTAGCCAGACCACATAAACACGGCTCTTCAAATGGCCTGGGCTCCCTCACATGACAGCTGAGTTCCAAGGGCCAGTGTATCTAGAGAGAACCAGGCAGAAGCTGTATGTCCTTTTTTAACCCAGCTATCACTCGGCGACACCCAATTCCAGGAAGGTAAGTCACTAAGACCAGCCCATATTACAGAGAAGGGGGATGAGAATCTGGCTCTTGATGAGAAGAGTGTCAAAGAATTCGATTTGTAGACATGTTTTAAACCACAACACTCTTCAAGTTCTAGAGTGTCTTGGAATATTTGGAGCATGCCAGCTAGGGGTACTGTGTTTCTATAATTAAAGGAATGCCAGACAGGAAACCTAGTCACTTTATTTTGACATGGCTGCATCTTTGATCCTATATTCACAGGGTCTGATTACCCTTTCCTTAGAGCTTTCCAAGGCTCCATATCTCAAGTATCAGCCTTCCTTTCAGGTCTGAGGCTCAGAGATTGTGGAGATGAGCCATATACTACCTGTAGGCCTCCTGGGCAGTCTCACAGTACATGTACCAGCACTCACCAGCTTCATTCAACATCTGCCATCCCTTTCTTCCACTGATCATTTTAGACCGGAATTCAGGATCTCCTAGGTCATTTCTAGGGCTAAAATAGCCCAGAAACAACTGGGTTAATACAAGCATCTTAGCTAAGTATCTTACTTTCTCTCTCCCTGATCCTGTGACCAGGGAAATTAGTAGTTAGATGAATAGAGAGTGAAAATAAGGAAATCATACTAGGTGAAACTCAGAGTGTATGCTGGCTAAGAGCACCAGCTTTAAAGGAGTTCTAATCCTGTCTCTGCCACTTATTAGCTGTGTATAACGTATGCGTAAATCATCTAACTTCTTAGCTTCCCCATCTGTAAAATGGGAATGATGATAATATCCCCATCTGTATAATGGGAATGATGATTATATCTACCTCATACAATTGTCAAGGATTAAGCAAGATGATGCAGGTAAAGTCAGGAAACTTAGGCCTACAAACCCAGTTGTAAGAAGTAATATTTACCTCAATTTTTAAAAAGTAATATTTAAGGGCAGCCAGATGGTTCAGTTGGTTAGAGCGTGAGCTCTCAACAACAAGGTTGCCCGTTCAATTTCCACATGGGATGGTGGGCTGCACTCCCTGAAACTAAAGATTGAAGATGGCATCTGGACTTGGAGCTGAGCTGCACTCTCCACAACTGGATTGAAGGACAATGACTTGACTTGGAGATGATGGGTCCTGGAAGAAACACACCGTTACCCAATAAAAACAATTTTTTTAAGTAATATTTAAAAATATTTATAACTCTGCAGGGGTGCAGCCCACCATCTCATGTGGGAATTGACTCCCCAACCTTGGTGTTAAGAGCTCTCCCTCTAACCAACTGAGCCATCTGGATATCCAAAGCAAAGAATCTTTTGCCAAGTTTTCCTACAGTCTGTCTGCCAAGGTGCTGTATACAGCATTCTTTTCTGGAGTCTTGTTCCCTCCCCGTGCTGGTGCCAAAAAGTAAGGTGCTTTTCTCCACTCCTTTAGGACTTGCAGACCTTCCTCTTTCTTCCTCCTCCCCGCCTACCAGGGGGAATCTGTTTTTCAGGCCCTAGAATAATAATACCTGCTCTCTTCTCTGCTTCTGTTTTTTTTTTTTTTTTCTTGCTAATCTGTCTTTTGTCAGTTTATTTCACAGCCTCCCAAGGATTGAATCTAAGAGGGTATGGAAAAAATGTTTTCTCCCAGGCAGCGTGAATACTCATAGATAGTTATTATATTCTCTACTACCACACACTTGTAATAAAATACAAACAAAACAGTTTCACTTAAGAATGGCCTGGATAAAGCAGTAAAAAAATATTACTTTTATTAAATCTTGACCCTGTGTCCACATCTTTTTAATACCCTGTATGGTAAAATGGGAAATATATATAACGTGCTCGTGCTACATATACTAGTACTAAGCACTCAAGTAATGGAGTTGTGAGCTACATAGCTGCGTTTTTTCATGGAACACCATTTTAATTAAAATAACTCCTGACAGACAAATGGTTTATCTAGACGTGGGCATTAGGCTGGCATTTTCTAGCAAAGGAAGAAAGTGAGCCTGCTACTTAAAAATAAAATAAAATAAATGAAAACATTTGTTGCCAATGGTAAAATTTAGAATTTTGGAAAACCTACACCCACTATCTTGAGTTTGACAGTTTCTCAACATGTTATCAACTTTTCTGAGAATAAATCCATGGTGATGATAACAAATGTGATCTTTTGGTATTACATAGCGACAGATGTTAACATTTGGAGGATCTGCATAACTCAGACAATATTTTCTGAAGGGCCAGTAGATGATGTTACACAATCATGCAGGTATAGAAGACTCATTCAAAGTATAGCACAGATCAATGAATTTTAATGTAATGGTATACAAAAATTTCATTTGTCTGGTTTCAGAGTCCACATTACAACTAAATTATAAAAAAATTAGCACTTGTTGGACTATAAAAAAATTGCACCCAAAAAGAACATCCACAAGTTATCTGAAAAGTCTATTAAAATGTTGCTCCTTTTTCCAATCACATACCTGTGTAAGACTGGATTTTCTTCACATACTTCAACCAAAACTAGTAACAACAGATTAAACACAGAAGATGAGAATCCAGTTGTTTTTATTAAAACAGACACTAAAGAAATTTGCACAAATGTAAAACAATTCCACTTTTCTTACTAATATATTTCTGTCTTGGAAAATTTAGTTATTTTTCACATAAAAAATGTTACTTATTTTATTATTTTTAATGACTTAGTAAATTAATTAATTTTTTTCTTACTTTCTTATTTTTAACTTGGTAAATATTAATAGGTATAACTCATATAAACAAAAGCATTTTTTTTGGTTCTCAATAAATATTTAAGAATATAGAGAAGTCCTGAGTTTGAGAACCACTGCCCCAGCTGTTCTTAGAAAGCTACTTCTTCCTTTTACCTTGTTAAAGAGAAAACCATAGGCCCAAAATGGCATCACTTACGCTAAAGCCCATGACCTAATTGCAGTTTTGACCTTCACCAGAAATGTAATCTTAACCAACTAGTCTGGAATTTTCTGGTCAACACCAATGTCATACATATAGACTCACTCTATTCCTCTTAGGGAGAAGATGCAATCTGCATGATAAAACCCTGACCTTTGTCTTTCCCCCAAAAGAAGATGTCCTGGCCCAAATAATCCTTTCTTTTCTTTTGCTAATAGCCCCCTTTCTCCACCCTTCTTCCTATAAAAACCTTCCATTTTCTACAACCCTTTCGAGCTCACATCTGCTTGGATGCTGCCTGATTCATGGATCGCTTAATAAAGTCAATTAGATCTTCCAATTTACTCAGTTGAAGGTTCTTTAAAAACCTTCATAAGCTCTCCAAGTTATTCTAAACTTAAGGTAAGCAAAAGACTGAGAAACCTGTAGGCCATTTTTATTATCTGTCCTGCTACTTAACTCCTCTGAGGCTGAGAACTAACTGCCTGATTAGAATGGGAAAATGAAGGGGAATAAAGAAAAGTTAGAATCTCAAACTATTATCCTGCACACACGTAAAGCACTTTGCATAATACCGAGAAGCACTGGAATGGCTGGTATCATCATCATCTTTATCTTCGTCTTCATCATTATTATTTCATCTTGTCCATGCTTCTCATGGTATTCATATGCCAATGATTCTTATATTTCCAAACTCCTAAAACGATATATTCGACAGTCTTTTAAATTCAGATCTTCCATTTCCTTATGATTCAAAATACTGTCATCTCTGCAGATGAGTGGGAGCCTGTGGTGCTTGTAAGTAGATTCCACTTGCAGAAATGTTTCCTCTTTTATCCCTGTGGAGAGTGTAGGCTTTGAAGTTACTATTTCTCTGAAGGTTTTTTTAAATCAGGAAATATTCTTGCGCAGAAACACTAAGCTAGAAATCATAAAGCCAGAAGGTAGCAGAGCAAGAAACGGTTCACTAGACAACCTCTCAAGTTTCCCACCATCCCTGGGACAGCAAGATTCTCATTTTGAAACCTCGTAACTGAGGAACAAATATTAGGGACGTGACTTTTTATTACAATTTCAACGGCATTTTTAGAAGGTGACTCAACAGAGCTCTGAACCATACGTAGCAGGTGGGAATGAAAAACTGTCAGGCTTTGAAAGTGGAAAGGTCTGGGTTCACATTCTGACTTAGTTCTTTCCTGTTTGTGTGAGGTGAGCAGAAGGTTGGCCCTCCAAATTCTAGTTTTCTGTTTAGTGTGGACGGACTCCACATGGCTCAATTTCTCATTGAAAGAAACAAGGTTCAGTAGCCAAAATTCTTTCAGGAGGAATTGCCATCTTTACTTGCTTTTTTTCAAAGAATATTCAAGGAGATTCAATTTGTCACTCACAGCACTACATAAAATCCTCCTTTTTTCTTTCTCATTCTCCCAAAGCTGCTCCAAAGCCTGTTCTCCAAACCTCCACAAACCTTCTTTCTCTCTCCCCAACCCCGCATTTCAGTTCTTAATTATGTATATTATTTTAAATTTTGTGTTCTCACCAATTTACCCTTAGCCTGTATTCTCTATAACAAAGGCGGTCCCTCGAGCCCACATCCTACTCCTGGGATACTTATTAAGTGAATTTATTAAATATTTTAACGGATCCTGATGCAGGTAGGTGGTCAGAAACACACTAGTTTTGGATTTTTACTATTGACCCAAAAGCTAATCATCCTTATTGGTTCTATTACTGACCAATTATTTTTAAATTGCTTCCCTTTCTCCATTTTCAAAACTGAAAAGATAAATCTGACCAATGTGATTTCTTGGAGTTAGGTTAAGTTGAACATGATTATGTTGGCATTTATCCTGGAAAACAGACACTAATATATTGAATAAAAACAACTGCTTATTTTAAATGAATGAATGATTAAATAACAACAACATACAAATAGCAAACCAAACCAAAATACTTAGGGAATGCAGGAAGGATTGGGAGGAGAGAGGGTAACTTATATAGGTAAAGCAGAATCATCTCTCTCTGTGATAAAAGTTCTCAGTCCTAAGCCCTAACATCTTCAGATTGCCGAAAGCTGTCACAGAGTGCACCTCCTTATGACGCAAATTTTTCTCTGGTCTGTGGGCCCGCCCGGCCTACTCGCATGTGTCAAGCCTGATAATTTCTGAAGGAGAAATGTAAGCCAATGATTTCTAGCAACAACAGAAACTAGTCCTAATTAACATGTAAACCATTTACCTTAATTATTAAATTATCTTAGAATCTATCCGAAGGAAAAAATCTAAAACATATATATATATAATATATTATATAATGTATAATATATATAATATACATTATACATAATATACAATATATAACATTATATTGTGTGTATATATGTGTGTGTGTGTATATATTAAACAAAACATTTAGGCTAGTGCTTATTTCTGTAGGGAAGGAAGAAAGAAGGATGTGACCAGAGAATAGCACATAGCGGCCTTCTACTGTGTTTCCCCGAAAATAAGACTGGGTCTTATATTAATTTTTGCTCGAAAGGACGCATTAGGGCTTATGTTCAAGGGATGTCATCCTGAAAAATCATGCGAAGGCTTAGTTTCCGGTTAGGTCTTATTTTCGGGGAAACACCATAAATTACAGGCAATGTGTTATTTCTTACGTTGGAAGTGGATACACAATCATTCATTTTATTTATTAATCTTTAAGCTGTTTATGTATCCTTGTACAACTTTTGTATTTGATATAAATCAGCTTAAATTTAAAAAACTTTATATTAAAAGCTATATTTCAAGTTATTTATAATAATAATAGCATAAAATGGAAGCAGCCTATTTGTTGGATGGTTAAAGTGAACATTGGTTCAACTATATGCTGAATGGAATATTACTCAGTTGTTTAAAATATGGTTATGTAGCACTTATGGAAAAAAAAACCCTTCTGTTCCCAAAAATCATGTGACAAAGTCTTCTAACTGTATGATTACAACCATGTAAAATAGTTCAGAGAATAACAATTTATGCTACTATGATACCATGATTGTTTTTTCGCAAAAGGGATTATGAGTGTTTTGCCCTTGCTTTGTTTTTCTAATTCTCTTCAGTGTGCCGTTTTTAATAATTATGTTTATTTTTAGTAATTAGGTTGTTTTCAATAATTAAATTTTTTTACAAAAAGAAAAAAAGATTTTTTTCCCCAGAAAGCATTTTTTGGTTCCATCATAAATTAACATGACCAGAAATTGCACTAGCTTCTAAGGTTTTACGCACGGGAAAGTTTTTATGGGAAACAATAAAAAGTCAGAAAACATCTTTCCCTCAGATGTTTCTCAGCAGCCTCTCAGCCTCTGCACCTCAGAGAACAAATGTCTTATGCTGATTCAATTGTTTGCCTAGAGTTGAATTTCCCCTCCTTTTGGTTTCTGTCATTGGACAGCCTGCCTTTCCATCACTAATGACCTCCACTATCTTGGTCACACACACTTCCCAGCAAGACGCTGACTAATCCTGGGGCTGCTTATTAGGCAACCTTTCACACAGTGCCCATTGCTACCCATTGCACAATCTATTTGACTGGGAGTGATAAACGCCACGGTTTACATTTGACTCCAGTCACCTTGTCAGTGCCAGCAGCTTCAGTGTGTAAACATCTCCCACTGCCTGTAGGAAGACACTGACATTATGTTCCAGGCTCCCTGACGTTGTGTAACATGAGGGAAGGGTGGGGGGGGGGGCGGGGGAAACTATGAGGAAGAATCAGAAACAGATGAGGATATTAATCACTTTTTGCTTTATTTCTGAAAGAAATGAGAAGCTGAATACTTATGAGTTGTAGCTACAAATAAACTTACGGTTAAGATTTAGAATTTAAGAACTAGAACAAGCAAATGAATCAATACTCTTAATATGTTTCTATTCACCCATCAGTAAGAAGTAAATCTCTGAGGCAGCAATATGTTTTCAGTGACTGAAATAGGTCAAATGGGGAAAAGCGATGGTCCCATTATTAAAAATTCTATTGTAATTTCATCAGTCACAATACAGAACGGGTTTGACCAAAGAAACTGATATGAAAAGAAGGTTCTATGTTTTGTTTCTTGAGACTGCAAGCTGCCTCTTTAAAAAAAAAAAAAAAAAAAAAAAAACCAACCCTGCAGCCATGCCCAGGTTAGGGAGAAAGAAAGAGGGGCGGAAACCCTGAAAGAGAGAATGAGGATTTCAACTGTGATTTTCTCCAAGAATAAATATTATCTTACCCAGATTGTTAAATCTGTGACAATATGCAATATATATAATTCAGTCCATTTTCTGAAGCTAGACTATTTTTAGAGTCTTCCATTTTCCCTGTATACAGTGTGACAGTAATGCTAATATAAAAGCCACAATGCAAATTTTGTTTGCTAGTAAGATTCCAGACCACTAATGAAAGAACATAAGCTTTGAATATTCACCTAATGCTTCTTTTGAGTGTGAAAGAAGAGCAAAATATATTTCATTTTTATTTGGTTACAAAGAGTGTGTAAGAGAGTAAGGCAAAGGCTAGCCACCCTTCAATAAAGTAGGATTACATAGAAAGTTATGCAATCATTAGCGAGATTACAGTCCAGTCATTCTAGTCACATTTCCTCAAGATTAAGAAGGACAAAGTAAGTTCCTTAGAATGAGCATCTTTGTATAATAGATCTGAATCATACCAATACATAGTAATCAGACCATCTACTTTGAATTGCTCTTTCATTAATATTCAGGAATCACCACGGTCAGAAACTTATGAACCAATAAAACCTGAGTGTGGAAATGGACTTGTTTCCAACAGGAGCAAAAAGCCAAAACTCACCTTTTGTTTTAGAAATCACTAACAAATACTTTATTGTCCTAGGTATAATTGGTATCCCTGTTGAAATTCAATCCTTAAATTAAATGATGAAGGATTTCATACCTGGCCCCGAGGTATACAAGAATTATTTTCCAACATCATTTTGCCACAGTTATTATAATGATGATGATGATTTTTTTTTTTAGGGGGGTCAGGGAAAATGGCCAAAATAGATTTCATGGGTCAGTGGGTTGCATACTCTAAATCATGGTGATTCTGGTCTTTTAAAACAAATGTGTGGCTTGTTCAAAAATCACTTCCAAGGTAAATATGATTATTTTGTTCCTAAAAACAAAATAAAACAAAAAATTGATAGGAAGAATAGACCTTACACCCAGGGAAACAAAAGACTAAGACAATATAGTAAATCTACTCTGAAAACTCAGGTATTCCTCCCCGCCCCAACTCCAAACTCATTTCAAAGAGTAAATGGACTAAATTATATATGCTGCATATTATATACTTGTCTATAATGTTATAAAGGTTTTGACCTTCTTTCTGGACTCAGCTGCTAGACTAGAATTACAAGGGAACTTCTCTCATCTGTGTGGGACCTATACTTTAGAGTGGTACTATATTTGAAATCAGCTGTCAAATACAGCCGGATGCTATTCTCTCCACTATTGACTTCAGCAAATTGAAGCCCAGATAGCAACTAAATGGCTTAATCCAGATTATAAAATCAGTCAATGGACTGAAAGCCATTAGTAGATGCTAGGACTTTTGATTCAAAACTCAGTTTTTCCACTAAACCACTTTAGCTTAGATATTCACAGTGTAAAAAACTATTGAAAGGGGGAAATATGTGAGGGAAATAGCAGATGTGAACTGAATTTTTTTTAAAAAAATTTTTTTAAATTGGGGAATATTTGGGAACAATGTGTTTTTCCAGGACCCGTCAGCTCCATGTCAAGTCATTGTTTTCAACTACTGGTGGAGGGCGCAGCTCACTGGCCCATGTGGGAAAAGAACCAGCGACCCTGGTGTTATGAGCACTGTGCTCTAACCACTGAGCCAACCGGCTGCCCCGAAACTGAATATTTTGAAAAAATTTTAATAGTAGCCTATAATAAGCTAATATATGATGTACAGAGTGTTGGTAAAGGTAAATATATAGGTAAACATAAAAAAATAGTATAAATGTATTTTTGTTTGTAACTTATTTTTGTATCTGATTTAAGAGACAAGTGCATAAAGCAATGATTATGAAACTGAGTTGATAGGTATACAATGTATAAAGATGTAATTTATATGTCAATAATTACACAAAAATGGGGGAGAAAATAGAGCTATATTGGAGTAAATTTTTTGTATACTATAAAATTAACTTGGTATTAATCTGAATTTGATTCTTTCAAGTTAAGATGTTAATTGTAATCCCCAGGACAACCACTAAGAAAAGAACTTAAAAACATATAGTAAAAGAAATGACAAAGGAATTAAAATGATATACCAGAAAATAACTATTTAACACAAAAGAAAACAACAATGGAGAATTAGAGGAACAAAATAGACATAAGGCAAAAAAAAAAATAGACGTAAGTCATACGGACTACAGATAGCAAAATGGCAGATGTAAAAAACTATTGATAATTATATTCATTGTAAATGGACTAAAGACTCCAATTAAAAGGCAAAGACATTTACAGAATGGATGGAAAAGAAAAACGATCCACTCTGCCTACGGTAGTGGCAGCCATCTCCTACTCGGCTTCCTGGCTGCCGTCAGAGCCCTGGTGAAGCCCAAGATTGTCAAAAAAAAGGACCAAGTTCATGCCACACCAGGCAGACTGATGTGTTAAAATTAAGTGTAAGTGGCGGAACCCCAGAGGCACAGACAATAGGGTGTGCAGAAGATTCGAGGGCCAGATCGTGATGCCCAGCATTGGTTATGGGAGTAACAAGAAAACAAAGCACATGTGCCCAGTGACTTTCAGAAGTTCCTGGTCCACCACTTCAAGGAGCTTGAAGTGCTGCTGATGTGCTTCTTGTGCTGAGATTGCACACAACATCTCTTCAAAGAACTGCAAAGCCACGGTGGGAAGAGCAGCCCAGCTGGCCATCAGAGTCACCAATCCCAACGCCAGGCTGCACAGTGAAGAAAATGAATAGACTGCTTGTGTGCACATTGTATTGTGTTAATAAAACCATAAAATTATGCTTTCCCAAAAGGTCCAACTATACGCTGTCTACAAAAGACAAACTGTGATTCAAAGACAAAAATAAGTTAGTTGCAAGAAAAAGAATGGAAATATATATAACATACAAACAGTATCCAAAAGAGAGCTGCAGTAACAATACCAATATCAGACAAAATAGATCTTAAGACAAAAATGTTTCTAGAACCAAAGAAGGATATATTATAGTGATAAAAGATTTAATCTGTCAGGAAGACATAACAACTATAAACACAAATGCACAACAGAGCCCCAAAACACATGAAGTAAAACACATGAATAAAAACGAAAGGAGAAAGACAATTCAACAATAGTACTTGGAGAGTTCAATATTCCACTTTCAATGATGGCTAGAACAACCAGACAGATGATCAACAAGGAAATAGAAGACTTGAATAATACTATAAACCAACTAGACCTCACAGACATTTACCAACAAAAGCAGAATGCACATTCTTCTCAAGTACACGTTGAAATGTCTCCGTGATTTAACAAAAGAAGCACAACACTTGTACACTGAGAACTACAAAATATCATTAAGAGATTAAAGAAGAACTAAATACATGGAAAGACATTCCATGTTTATAAATTGGGACACTTATTAAAATGGCAGTACTTCCCAAATCCATGTACATACTCAATATAATCCCTATCAAAATTAGAGTTGGTATTTTGTTTTTGTTGTGTTTTTTTTGAAATTGACAGGCTGATCTTAAAATTCATATGGAATGAAAAAAACCCAGAATAGCTAAAATGATCCTGAAAAAGAAAAACAAAATTGGAGGGTTCATACTTCCTGATTTCAAAACACACTACAAAGCTACAGTAATCAAGCCAATCAAGGGTGGTACTGGAATAAGGATAGAAATTCAGATCAATGAAGCCTAATCGAGAGTCCAGTAAACCTTTATATTTATGGTCAGTTGATTTTCAACAAGGGTGCCAAGGCAATTCATGGGAAAGAATACTCTTTTCAACAAATAGTGCTGAGACAACTGGATATTCATGTGCAACAAAGAATCAAGTTGGACATTACAGAAATTAACTCAAAATGGATCATAAACCTAAATGTAAGAGCTTAAACTATAAAACTCTTAGAAGAAAACACAAATGTAAATCTCCATGATCTTGGATTACACAATGGTTTCTCAGATAATGAAAGCATATATAACAAAAGAAAAAAAATAGATAAATTGGACTTCATAAAAATTTAAGGGGCAGCCAGTTAGCTTAGTTGGTTAAAGCGTGGTACTCTTACCAACAAGGTTGCCGGTTTGATCCCCATATGGGCCACTGTGAGCTGTGCCCTCCACAACCAGATTGAAACAACTACTTGACTTGGAGCTGATGGGTCCTGGAAAAACACACTTAAATAAAAATTTTAAAAGGTTTAAAAAAAATAATGGGCAAAGGACTTGAATAGACATTTCTCAAAATATTGTATATGTATAGTTAAATAGCACATAAAAGATGTTCAACATCATTAGTCATTACGGAAATGCAAATCAAAATTACAATGAGATACTGCTTTACATACATTGGGATGGCTACAGTAAAAAAAAAACAACAAAAACTAGGGGGTGGCTGGTTAGCTTGCATGGCTGGTTATCTTAGTTGGTTAGAGTGTGGTGCAAAATTGCTGGTTTGATCCCCACATGAGCCACTGTGAGTTGCGCCTTCAAAAAACAAAAGCAAAAACGGATTATAACATGTTAGCACCCTCATACACTGTTGGTGGGGATGTGAAATGGTACTGCTGCTTTGGAAAACATTTGGCAATTCCTCCAAAAGCTAAACTGTATGGCTCAACAGTTCCACTCCTAGGTATATATCCAACAGAATTAAAAACATATATGTCTACCAAAAAGTTTGTACATGGATATTCATAGCAGCATTAGTCATAAAAGCCAAAAACCAGAAACAATCCAAATGTCACCATGAACTGACGAATAGAGAAAGAAAATGTGGTATATCCATATCATGGAATATTATTCAGCCATACAAAGGAATGACACACGCTACAATGTGGGTGAAACTTGAACACATAATGCTGCATGAAAGAAGCCAGATATAAAAGGTCACATAGTGTATGATACCATTCATATCCAGAGTAAGCAAATGCATAGAAAGTAGATTAGAGGATTCCAGAGACTGGAAGTTGAAGAGACTGTGGAGTGACTGCTATGTAATGGGTATGGGTTTTATTTTAGATAATGGTAAGCGATGCACAGCCTTGTAAATATACTAAAAACCACTGAACTATACACTTTAAAAGGATGAATTTCATGGTATATTAACTATATTTTAATAAAGCTGTTATTACAAGTTTATATATATACATATATGATATATACACATTTATGTACATACAAATTTTATATATGTATATATGATACATATGATGTACTTATCAGAAAAATTGAATATAAATCTAATGAAACTGAATAATAAGAACCCTTGAAACCATATAGTCATGAAGGTTTTCTTTGGTCAAGAAGGAAATCTCTAGATTACCTCACTATATCCACGTTCCCACATTAAATTATGTATATATGGTCTGCAGGTGTTATCAAACCATTGGCATTTACCTAGACAATTAAACACCATTCCCTTAGCTCCATGTTTATATTAAATTCTGACTTACCTTCCTAGGTCTTATAGACAAGAACTTAGATAATCTATGGCAAATGACCTCCAGGGAAGTAAAAGATAATTTTGGTTTTGAATGACCTAGATGATTTTTCTTCTAAGCAGTTTTACTTGAACTCCCCTCTAACTGTGCTATGGCAAACACACTGATCTCTGGGAGTAGCAGTTTAATTCTCATGGCTGAAGCCAAGCAGCTTGTTTTCCTGCTTGGGTAATCAAAACCTGGCCCTGTCACTTCTTTAGTTAGCTGATAAAAGAGATTTAAAAAAGGACTCCTTGAATAACACATGAGTTTGAATGGTGACAGGTAGGTGAATTTTGGACTTTGGTGATATAAGAAACCCAACAAAAAGACTTAAAACTTATTTAATGATACATTAACTTCATATGGTTTAATAATATGGTCACAACCTGGAATATACATGATTTTATATGTTTATGTTTATATCCAGGAAAAAAGGCCATACAAATGTTATTAAAATGTTAATAATAATCTCAGGGTGGTAGGTGATTATTGTTTTTCTTTTTACTCTATCGGAATTCTCCCACTGTATGTAATGTATGCACTGCATTAACATTTTTTTTAATTGCAAAAGTGATTGTAAAAAAAAATTCAAACACTAAAAAGGGATACAAAATAAAAAATCAAAAGTGCTCTCCCTTATTCCCTTTCTTCTAATCTACTTTTCAGAGGAAATCGCTAAACAGTTTAATGTATATACTTTTAAACTTCTCCCTTTATGTTTATTCAAATCATATACAGTTTTTAGATGCGATCTTAATGGGTTTATGAGTCTGCAACTTTCTAATCTAGTTCAAAATATTTGTCATTTTTCTAAGTCAGTCTTTTTTTTAAAGGGTTTTGCTTTTTTTTTTTTTTAACTTTATTTATCTTAAGTGTGTTTTTCCAGGACCCATCAGCTCCAAGTCAAGTAGTTGTTTCAATCTAGCTGTGGAGGGTGCAGCGCACAGTGGCCCATGTGGGAATGGAACCAGTGACCTTGGTGTTAAGAGCACAGCACTCTAACCAACAGAGCTAACTGGCAACCCCACCCGTCAGTCTTTTTTTCAACATCTGCATACATAAGACGAATCTGTGACGATTTGTTCACTTTACTATTGATGGGACATTTAGGCTGTTTCCAATATTTAATAGAAACAAAAATGATGTAATACACATCTTAGTATATTTATTTTTCTGCACTCATACAATGATTTCTATAGGCTTGATTTCTGAAGGTGTATTTCTCCTTATCATCAGGGGGAAAATCATTTAACCCAGAGTGATAGCAGAGGACAAGTCCAGGCGCTTTAGCAGTCAGCCTTTCTATTGTTTACCAGCTGCGTGACCTTGTACAAATTCCTTAATCTCTATAGGTTTTGATCTCCCTATCCGTAAAATGGAGACAATAACATTATCTCCCTTGTAGGGTTCTTAGGAGGATTAAATGAATTAGTAATTGTAAAGCACTTTAACGGTGCCTGCACATAGTAAGCTCTGTATTAATGTCTGTAAGTTATTAAAGATATCTTTTCCTTCTATTTTCCCCTAGAATGCTACCTCTTTAATTTACTGTGTAACAAAAAATATAGCAACACCCTTAAGCTATTTTGAGTTTTAAAATGTTTAAATAAATAACGATAGCGATCTTTGATTGCATAGATATTAGGTTAAATGATGTCATAATTTAAAATTAAGAAACATTTCTATCAGATTGTCTCAAAACCAGTATATCAGTATTGCTTCCTTTATCCTCTTAGACTCCCATATATTTTTTAAAAACCATTTTTATGAGATTTTTCAAACACACACAAAAGTATACATACTAGTATAATGAACCCCCAAGTACCTATGACCCAGATTCAACAGTTGTCCTTACTATATGGCCAATTGTCTTTCAGGTATACTCTATCCACTGACCCCTCAAATTATTTTGAAGAAAATTCTAATTATTATATCATTTCATCTGTAAATATTTTGGTATGCTTCTCTAAGTGAAGAAAACTCTTTTTCAGAAAATATAACCATTATACAATTATCATAGATAAAAACAGTTATGGGCGGCTGGATGGCTCAGTTGGTTAGAGCGCAAACTCTCAACTACAAGATTGCCGGTTCAATTTCAAGATTGCAAACGGTGACTGGACTTGGAGCTGAGCTGCGCCCTCCACAACTAGATTGAAGGACAACTACTTGGAGCTGATGGGCCCTGGAGAAACACACTGTCCCCCAATATTCCCCAATAAAATTTGAAAAAAACAAAACAAAAACAATTAACAAAAAATCCTTACCAGCAAATATCCAGAAAACTTCAAAATTATACAATTATTATGTAATTATTTCCCCTAATACATATACAGCTAAACTGTATTGAAAACATGTCTACCAAAAAGTTTTGAAATCTGTAATAAGAAAATATATTTATACAAGTTCTTGAAAATTTTCTGTTGAATGAATTTTTGTAAATCAGATCCTACTTTCCTTTTATTCATTTAAATTTTTTTTTTTTAAATTTTTCGATTACAGTTAACATGCAATATTCTATTAGTTTCAGGTATATAGCACAGTGGTTATACTTCTGTATAACTTACAAAGTGATCCCCAACAAACTTAGCACCCACGTGGCACCATACATAGTTATTACAATATTATTGACTATATTCCCTATGCTGTACTTTACATCCTATGGCTATTTTATAACTGCCAATTTGTACTTCTTAATTCCTTCACCTTTTTCACCTAGTCTCCCAACCCCCATCCTATTTTTCTTTTAACTAAGCTTATAATGTAATTGTTATGAACCCACGTTTGCTAATAAAGAGTAACAACCTTTTTATTTATTGGCAAGAATAATTTTCCTCAGGACAAAGGGTATAGGATGTTTACGAAGAGTTAGTAAATTATAGAAGGGTTTTTAGTGTTGGAGCAAAAATAACTTAACTAGGAATATAAAGTGCATAACTTTTACAACTGTTTGTTTTTGTGTTCACTACCAAGTGATATATGGTGCATATAGTGAATCTTGTAAGAAATTGTCAAAATTCTAGAATTTCTTTTTAAATACATCATTTTGAGTCTTTAGAAAAGTGCTTCCTAGAAGACAGTACTAAGAATTAATCATCTCAAGCTATATTTACTTTCTTGTTCTTTAACTTCTAATTTTGAATGAGTTTATACATTGAAAACGTTGCAAAAATAAATAGATTTCATATATATATATATATATATAATATATATATATATATATATATATATATAATATATATATATCCTTCACCTAACTTTCCCAAATATTATTACTGGGATGCCACAGTTGAAGTAAGTGAATTTTAAGAATGCATTTGATATTTCCTTTCAAATCTTAGATACAAATATGTTTGTTCTATACTACAAGATTCAATTTTGGTTTTTCCTTTTTGAACCTGTGAATAGATCCCAGTGACTATATATACTGAAGATCCTTCATGAAAGTGGGGCCAAAAGGCAGCCTGTTCCCTCTGCTTCCCCAAGAGGAGTTCCTTTCACACCTCTATGCTTCTCCACATGGTCTTCCTAAGTCTGTCTGGCCAGCTCCAACATCTAACATCTGAGATCTAGTTCACATACCATTTTGAAGGCTTCTGAGATGCCATCACCTCCTTTTTTAGTATATGTGCTGCCGTGGCGAGCACATCATTATCTCCTTGATGCTCCCAATGTCCCTGACAATATTGTGTGATAAGTACTCTCATAGAGGCAGAGGCGGGAAGTGTGTTACCTTCCCCTAGACTTTTATAGTTTATTGAAGTCTGTAATTTACTGTGCCTTACACTGTGTCTGGCATATAGCAATTCTCAATGTCCATTATTCTTATATTTTGACATCAAGATGAAACATTAGCTTGTAAACATATGCTGTTTTCTTGGGACATACCTTTAAGTATGGTCAGTTGCCTTCATCTGGGTCTTGCTTTCTCCAGAGCTTTATTCCTTTCCTTTAATGCTTTTACTTTGGGATCTCATATTTGAATTTAAAATATTAACATAATAATAATAAAGTCACAATAAAAGTCATCATTTTTTTTTGATAAGGTTTCTTTAAAGCATACTACAGTCATTAATTTTGGTGGCAGGGAGTGGGCAATAGGGATAGAGATGGTGAGGGAACAAAGGAAAATATACTTTAAAACTTAGTAAAGAGTAGTCTCTTTTTCTCTTCTATTTTCTGTGAACAGAATCATCATTTTCCTAGCTTTCAAGTCCTCCCTGTAGGTTAAAAAGCAAACCGAAGTTAATCATTTAAGGTGTGATATATTTTTAGAAAATATTTTTCATACTTATTTCTTCTCCATTCTTATTGTCAATACCTAAGTTCTTCCTCCCTCCACTACTGGAGCATTTCAGCAACATTCCAGCTAATCTCCTTGTCTCGGTTGCTCCTTTTAGCCACTCTGGACACTCCTGCTCTGTCAATCTTTCTAAGACTCTAATTTTTCCAGTCAATGTTCTATCCAGAACTTGTTAGTTACTTCAGCCTAAATTTTGCGTCCCCCACCCCCACATTTAAGGCCCTGCATACCTTAGCCCTTGCCTTCTCTCCTCTTTGCTTAATGCGGGTTCTTTGCTTGGGGCACAGGTCCTCTTTCCTTTATCTCAGAACTTATCAGGCTTTGCTTGTAATCTTTCCCTTCTCTTGCTGTGTCTACATTCTACCCATTCTTCAAGGTCCAGAAAGAATGCCACTTCCTCCTTGAAGATTTTCCTGGCGTCTCCAAGTCACATTCATAGCTCCTAAATAATTATTCTCATGTTTTGTGGTTGTGACAAGATAGTGGAATCCTCTACCCTTTTCTCTTGATCTGTTAACAGGAAACCTAGAGACCATTACCTGAAGACAGGAACATGTGATTATAGATATCTGAAGTGCAAATCTGTAATTTCCAAAATACTGGTTCTTCGACCCTATGTTGCTTAAAGACCCTATGATTGCTTAAAGAAGCACATCTCAAACACAATCTAATAATATTCATTTTTGTTTAAAAGATGAAAAGGTAGGGAGTATCTGGCATGGGTTTATTTATCTCACAAACCAAGGAATTCATTTCTTGATTTTAAAAAAAGAAAGCAGGCCGGCCTGGTGGCTCAGGTGGTTGAAGCTCCGTGCTCCTAAATCCAAAGGCTGCAGGCTGGATTCCCACATGGGCCAGTGGACTCTCAACCACAAGGTTGCTGGTTCAACTCCTCCAGTCCTGCAAGGGATAGTGGGAAGTGCCCCCTGCAACTAACAACTGGCAACTGGATCTGGAGCGGAGCTGAGCTGCGCCCTCCACAACTAAGCCTGAAAGGACAACTTGATGAAGCTGCTGAGTCCTGGGAAAAACACATTACTGTTCTCCAATAAAAAGTCCTGGAAGTACACACTGTTCCCCACTAAAGTCCTGTTCCCCTTCCCCAATAAAATCTTTAAAAAAAAAAAAAAGAGAAAGAAAGCTATATTCATACTTCCAATTAGTTTCTCCCGAAATATCTCCAATTATGTCCTTTAAGCGGGCATATTTTATTTTCAATGCGTTTGAAAGATGTTTGAAGGGAATAACCACGGACATACTTAGGAACACGAACCGCAGGAGTCAAAAGCACACTCTCAGTGCTGCTGCTTACTGGGAACGCCACTGGGCCTGAATTTATGCTTTTTGGAGCCTCAGTCCTCACATCTGTACAACGGAGATAATTTCGATACTATTTACTTCCCAGGCTTGTGGTGACAGGTTTTCGTTTCCGTGAGCTGCGGCGCAGTTTGCATCCATGGACCGAAGGGAGCCGCTTTTCCTCCCGCGATGCACTTCCTTGCGCGAGGAAGGGTGACCAGTGGGGTGGAGGGGAAGCGCGTGGCGGAGTACAGGTCGCCCGGCTGGAGGCTCGGCAAGGACAACTTGGGCGGCAGCTTCGCCGTGCAGCACGGGGCCTTCAGCAGCAGCGCGTTAAGCGTGTAGACGCCGTGCAATACTAGCAGGGCGTGCGTGCATCAGTGTGCGCGGGCTGCCGGGAGCGCGCTCGCATCGACTGCAAAGCGTAAAAGCGCCGCGGCGTACGGTAGAAAAGCGACAGCTGATAAAGCCGAGGGAATCCGAGGCCCCGGGGGCCCGAGCGCCTTGGCTGTGGCGGCGACGCGTCCTGCCTGTTGGCGCCTCAGCGCCGCTGGCCGACGGGTGTCCGCAGCGCCCCACGTGGCGGCCAGCCGGGTCGCTGCCAGGAGAGCCGATTTGCTCCGCCCCCGCGGAGCTCAGCTGCCCTGCTCAGCATCCCCGCCCAGCTCTCGCCCGACCCTCTCCCTTCCCCCTCTCGGATCGCGATGGACGCGGCCTCCCCCCGCCGCTGCTGGCAGCACCGCGCGGGCCTCTGAGCTGCGGGGCCTGAGGAGCCGCGTGCCGGCGACTGGACTTGAGCTGGCTTTCTCCCATCAGGGAACCTCTCGCTTTTCTGTCACCAGGTCCCCGCGGAGGAAGGGGAGGGACGAGGCGCGGCTTTTCCTGTGCCGCCTGCCCGGCTCGACCTGCGCGGCCTGCGGCTTCCTGGGAACTCGAGGGCCGCGGCCGGGCCTGGCTCTGCCCGCGGCCTGCTTGGAGCTGGACTGGAGTGGTTTGGAACGACAAGCCCGGGTAAGCTTGAGGGAACGGGAGGCGGGAGCTCCTTGGGCGGTCGGAAGGGCCAGGCCTGGGGGGGTCAGGATACGGGATGCCGGGCGACGGGCCGGGAGCGAGAGCTCCCGGACCCTAGTGAGGTCAGGTGGGCTGCTGCCGACTCACCCGCTTAGCCCCTTTGTTTCTCTCCCCTGGCCCTGCCCGCGGCGGGGCCCGGCTTGCGAGAGCCTGAGCCCAAGGCGGCCCCCCCTTGCCCTTCAGAAGGGTTCGCTGCCGGGCCAGGCCGGGGACGACCCGCCGGGCCTCGGGAGTTCAGGGCGCCGCTCCCGGGAGACCCGCTGTCCTGCCCCGCGGCCTCCTCTCGGGCACGGAGGCTTGCTTTTTCTCCTTCAGAACTTCCCCCTTCTCCTAGACACAGGTAGCTAACTTGGCTGGGTTTGGTGCGGGGAAACCGGAGCGCGGTGCCTGCGCCTCCCGGCGCGGGGCTCGGCTGGGCCCGGAGTGTTGGGTCATCCTGCTGGTCGCCGCCGTTGGGTGCCCACTGGTACCCGCCTCTGGATTCAGACACCTGCAGCTGGGTTACGTGGGACCTAAAGCTGTCCTCTTGTCAGGGAGTTTACAAGCTTTGGTAACGACTTGCCTGTTGGGGCTGCTTCTCTGTTTTGTGTATATGGTGTATATTTTTAACCAACTGCTCCATTCTGCGGGGATGGGGAAAGAGGGACATAGCTAGTTCATTGCATTTACTTTTAGCATTTCTTTTTAAACTTTGAAGAACAGTTGCTAAAACTGCCAAAATAATCAACCAAGTCTTTATTCATAGATAGATTTTTCTATCTAATTATCGTTTGTATTTGGAGATCTTAAGAATAGCAGTAAGTAAATTGAGAAGTCAGCAGAATTGTGAAATTAGAGCTAATTTTAATGCAGAAACTTAATTTGGAGGGGGATGGGATCAAACTGCTTAACTCTCCTCAAAATACTGACTCTAACCTTTATCTTAAGATCAGTTTTGGGTGGAGGAGGGGGGAAGAGGTTTGCTGGAAAAAAAAGAACCTTTAGTAAGGTGTTCTTTGCCTTTTGGCACAGACGTTAGTGATAGCAGTAGTGGGATCCGAAGCTTGTTTGACTGTCTTTGACAAAGACAGCTCTGGTTTCCAGTTAAGCAGCAACCTAATCAGCTTATACTCTTGTGCAAAACTGGTTTTTATTTAGTATGATATATGAACGTTAAACCTGAGGAATAAGGGCAGTTGAAAAACTTAGTTAAGCACTATATCTAAACATACTTATGAGTCTTTTCTAATTCCTAGGAGTACATCACGAAAATTTGGTTCTAGCTGATATAAAGGAAAAAATTTTAAACCCAAGCTGATCAGTCCTGGACATTTAAAGGACTTTTTCCCTTTTTTAATTTAAGCAAAGAGGCTTTTAAAAAACCATGGCAGATGTGGATCCGGATACATTACTGGAGTGGCTACAGATGGGACAGGGAGATGAAAGGGACATGCAACTAATAGCCCTTGAACAGCTATGCATGCTGCTTTTGATGTCTGACAACGTGGATCGTTGTTTTGAAACGTAAGTACATCCCTTCTTCATCTTCCTTTGGGGTTGCTGTAATGACATTTGTTTTCAGCCATTTGCTGACTTCAGTTTGTGTAGAATTTTTTCTAGGGAGTTTTACAATTTTTTTTTAACTTTATGCAGTTTTGCATTTACATTTTTCTGAGAAATAAAAATTGGTATGTGAAGTAACTTGAGTAATGATAATTGTCATGACACAAATACATGTTTGTTGAATGAATAGGGTTTAGTAGGGAGTACTATTTTAACCCATACCTTGGTTGATTCATTTTCAAAATATGTCACGAACTGGGAAAATACAAACACTTTCCTTCTTTAAACGTAGCTATTTCTGTACCAAGAAATTGATGTGGAAATATAGATGATAATGAAAATATGTTTACAACTGCCCATTTCTTTGTAGGTATTAAGTAATATGACATCATATGTTTGTTACAACAAATCATTGATTTGTAAATTTCAATTTGGAGGGTATAAATTGGATGTTACCCACATAGTATACTTTTTGGAATAGTAGGAACATTTTGAAGTTTGGAGAGTTTAAACAATTTTATTTAAAGGTTATACTGTAGAATTTGTGCAAAACTGTAAAAGAATTTATTATTAGATTGGCCATTAATGCCACGTTTTTCCTCTTATGTGATACTTGCTGAGTAATCATTCTTCTGAATGCTGAATACATTTGGTTTTTACTGTTTATTTTACATTTTGTATCTACCATTTTAAATTCCAATAATAAGTAAATGAAAACTCACTTGTTTCTATATTTGTTTTAACAACCATTTTGAGATAATTAATAGAAAATATTTGAGGTGTTGACATAAAATTTGGTATAATTATCTTAATTTTTCTGAGGTGGCAATAAAGGCTGTATTACTCACTAAATTGACAAAGTATTTTTAATTGTCTACATTTTTGAATGAATAAGTATTGAAAATGAATTAATAAATTAATAATTCTTAGTTGTAAATCTCATTAAAACAGTCTACTATTAAGGTAAAGATCCTTATAAACAAAATTTCTGAATCACAATCTGTTAGCAGCCCATTTATTTCAACTAGCTCTTCTTATTGACAAACTTTGAGTACATCACAATTCAGCCCCTTATTTGACATTTGTTTTAGCAGGATTCATAGAAAAACGCAGTAGAATTTTGAGTATTCATAGATTTCATTAGAGGGTCTTCATTAACCTGAGAATTTTGGTATTTTGAAAAGTAAGTCAATCTTGCCAGGCAAATCAACTGTCATTTCATATCTCCTGTTAAGTACTAACATATAGTAGAAGTATTTGTAATGGCCTTAAAGTGTTAACCATATTGAAGCAATATTAAAATGTAAAACTTATCCCTATGTCAAATTCTACCATCCTAATAACATAATTGTTATACTTTCCATTTTCCCTTCCTGGCTTTATTCGTATTTGATACGTATTTTAAGAAATGAAATTAAAGTCAGATGTGATTTATATGTTTTATTTACTAAGTGAAGATACAAGAATATTCAAATTGGAATGGTCAACCCTGTTTCATGTAGCATACCTGTAATTTGTCTATCAAAAATAGACATTTGATTAAATTTATGACAATTATTTTTTTAAAAACATAGTTTGCTTGCTTCTTTGTTCTACATGTAGACAGATTTTCTTGTTTTCGCAAGGAAGGAAAATTGTCTTGGTTCCTGTAAACCAGAGAGGCAGCATGGTGAGGTGGGAAGAATGGGCTGTAGCATCAGAGACTTGGGTTCAGATTTTTGGTCAGCTACATGCAATATAGCCACTGAGAGCCTTACTTTCTTCCTCTAAAATGGCAGTGATCTTATTTCTGGTAAGCTTCTTGTGAGGAGCAAAGGAAAGAATGTATGTGAAAAATGTTTTGTGTAAAGTGGGCTATTAAATGTCATTATTATTAAATATTTAATTTTGAATTTTATTTTGGGACTGATTGATTTTGTAGTCTTTACATTCTTTGAAACTGTCAACAAATAAGGCAGTGGAAAATCAAGATGATCATATTTTGGATATTGGTGAAAATCTCCCAAACCAACTTAATTTGTTAAGATAGTAGCAAATAGTCCTTACTTAGGTCGTATAAAGCACAGGATGTCTATATGTTCAGATATGTTTTTGCCTGATTAGCTTGTGTTAATAGTTAAATGTCTGTTTTGTCAGGAAAGGCAGAAGGCGTGGTAGAAATAATGGCCTTTGGAATGGGATGACTTGGGTTCAGGTTTTTGTGAGGATTAAATAGGATAATACTTGTGAAATGCCTAGCACAGTACTTTCCACATAATAAAGTATTTCTTTTCCTTTAACTAGTATAGTATGTGGCTCTCCATGTTTTTGTACCAGTTTTGCTAGCCTTTTCCAGTTAAGGAATACACAAATTCTGTGAAACTGAGATGGCTTTTTTCTTTTTTAATATTTTATTGGGGAAGGGGAACAGGACTTTATTGGGGAACCAATGTGTATGTACTTCCAGGATTTTTTCCAAGTCAAGTTGTTCTTTGAATTGTAGTTGTGTAATTCAGCTCCAGGTCCAGTTGCCATTGTTAGTTGCAGGGGGCGTAGCCCACCATTCCTTGCGGGAGTCGAGGAATCGAACCAGCAACTTTGTGGTTGAGAGCCCACTGGCCCATGTGGGAATCGAACCGGCAGCTTTTGGCATTAGGAGCACAGAGCTCCAACCGCCTGAGGCACCAGGCCGGCCCAAGCTGGGATGCTTCTTATTAATGCCTGAACCTAAGGCAATGCTCTAGAAAGTAAAATTCCGGTTCAGGGTTGGTTTTTGCTTTCATCTGTGATATATCATTGAATTAAATTTAATATAAATTTGAAGTTTAATGTTACAGACCACTGTTTTACATTCACATTAAAACAGTTGATCAGCATGCATATTGTTATAAGTAGATAAATCCTGGGCAGTTGTAGATCCTGCTACTAAATCTTTAGATAATATAATTTAAAAGTGATGTTTTTCTGAGAAGAATCTAAGATCTCCCCAGAATATCTAGAAAATGGAATATTAGCAGTATTGCTTTTAGGTACTGGAAGTCTCTATTTAAAAAAAAAAATCGGTTTACCTAATTATGGGCACAAAAGGATATGCTACCTGAGTAAAGCTTTTGATTTTATCTTAAGAGCAATGGGAAGGCATTGAAGTGCTGTTAAAGAGTGAGTGATGTGATTCAATTTGTCTTTTAAAAACATTACCTGTTTTATGGAGAATAGACGGGTGGGGAGGACCGAAAGAACAAATGCTTGTAGACTTCGTAGGATATGATCCAGAGAGGGAGAGTTGTAATAAAAATAGAAAGAAGTGGATAGATTTGAGAAAGACTTAGGAGGTAAAATAGGACTTGTTGAATGATTGGATATGAGAGTGAGAAAGAAGGAGGTATTATGGATGACTCAGGTTACAATGAGTGATGATGTCATTCATTGAGAGAGAACCCTGGAAGGAGGACCTTGTTTTGAGGGGCTGAGATAATGAGTTTGTGTTTGGTTGGATTCTCATATCTGCTTCTGCGTTCAATCTGTTGCATTATGTTGTTTTCATCGAAATATATATATAAAAAATCATTCTCTGTTGATTTAGTTTGAAAAGGGAAGACTGTTGTAATGATTTTTTTTAACACATAATTATGGATATTCCCTTTGATACCATAGCAAACTGGACAAGTGATAGTTTCTTAAGGGAGTTACTTCTAATGTGGATTCTGAAATCATATCAGTGAACTTTTTGTACTCTGGTACATTAAAATCTGTTGGTCTCTTTTGTACATTGAGTGGATTTTTAACTCATGTTTAAGTCAGTAAAATCATACACCGGTCATATGAAAAGTGTTGGTCTACTGAGTTTTACAGACTTTCCAAATGTTGACATGTCATTCTGCAGTATCACAAACAAATTTGCTATTATGACTAATGATTTCATTAGAAAAGTCTTTAAATATTGGGAAGCTGTCAAGCTCATGGTATCAGATACAAGTTTTCCAAAATTGTAATTTTTGCTCGAACACTTGAGTATTATCATTGGCAGCAGATACTGTCAAATTGTTTTTCTTTTTTCTTTTTTTTTTTTTTAAAGATTTTATTGGGGAAGGGGAACAGGACTTTATTGGGGAACAGTGTGTACTTCCAGGCCTGTTTTCCAAGTCAAGTTGTTGTCCTTTCAATCTTAGTTGTGGAGGGTGCCGTTCAGCTTCAAGTTGTTGTCCTTTCAGTCTTAGTTGTGGAGGGCGCAGCTCAGCTCCAGGTCCAGTTGCCGTTGCTAGTTGCAGGGGGCACAGCCCACCATCCCTTGCGGGAGTCGAACCGGGCAACTGTGGTTGAGACGACGCGCGCTCCAACCAACTGAGCCATCCGGGAGCTCAGTGGCAGCTCAGCTCAAGGTGCCGTGTTCAATTTTAGTTGCAGGGGGCGCTTCCCACCATCCCTTGCAGGACTCGAGGAATCGAACTGACAACCTTGTGGTTGAGAGCCGCACTCTTAACCAACAACTGAGCCATCGGGGAGGCAGCTCAGCTCAAGGTGCCGTGTTCAATCTTAGTTGCAGGGGGCAGAGCCCACCATCCCTTGCGGGACTTGCGGAATTGAACTGGCAATCATATGGTTAAGAGCCCACTGGCCCACGTGGGAATCGAACCGGCAGCCTTCGGAGTTAGGAGCATGGAGCTCTCTAACCGCCTGAGCCACCGGCCGGCCCCCAAATTGTTTTTCTTGAAGTGTAAGGCTTACTTCATTAATTTTTAAGAAAATGTTTGCCAGATATCCAAGTCTAATAACCACAGTTTGTCTGAAGTTCTTTCAAGTAAAAATGGTGTTGCATGAAAAAAGTAGCTCTAAAAGTTTGGCTCTAAAGGTTGTACTTTTCCTTGACACAACCATCATTTGTGGGTATGCAGAAGTGCTTTATGCTTATTTCCCATTTCCTTAATTAGAATATTAAACAGATATGTACTTAAGGGTTGAGATCAGTAAAATTAATAATTTTTTTGCTTCATTAAGGTTATTCTGTAGTGAAACTGGCTTTGTAAAATTTTTTCCCATGCTAGAGCTTGGGACTAAGTACAGTTTAGTGCTGCTGCTTTGATTTATGCTAAAGCACAAGCAGTTTTATCCACCATTTCTTTTGCATTGTTAGTTTACATGTCAATACAGGAAAGAAAATGATTCAAGAAGAGACAGGACAGTTGTGTTGAATACTGGTGACAGGTCTATCTAGTAGGGTGAACTTTGGATTTAGCAACATTCTCAAGGTCATTGATCTTAATGAGGGCTGAGTGGAGTGGTGATGAGGGGCAGATTTGAGTGGGTTGCGGAGTAAGAAGGACATGAAGAGTGAAGACAGAGCGTGAGAAAAACGTTTTTGAGAAGTTGGATTGATATGGAGGTGTGGGACTTTTTCTTTTAAAGGTCTAAGAGAATGAATAACCCATAGTGTAAAGGTTCTGAGTAGCTGGGAGAGAATTGGTCAGGAGTCAGGAGCAGTGCTTTTTAAACTTTAATCTGGGTAATGTGAATCACCTGGGGATCTAAGATGCAAATTGTGATTCAGTTGGACTGGTGTGATGCCTGACATTCTGCATTCCTAATAAGCCCCCAGATAATGCTGAAGCTGTTGGTCAGAAAAAAATCCCACGTTGAGTAGCAAAGCTTTGATCCTGTGGTGGAGAGATAAGTTTTAGGTAGTGTTCCTTGTTGTAAAACCGGGAAGGTGGAGAGGTTAGATGCATATGTTTTAGGTTTGATAGTAAAAAGTTGAAGGGATTTCTGTCTGATGACGTCTATTTTCTCCCTGATGTAGAAGAGAAAAAAGAATATCTAGGATTAGTGTGGGGAAGTGGTTATGATCAGATAGTGCTGTGAGCTTTGTAATAGATATTCCTGCCTCTAAGCTAACTATGCTCAGAATTATAGTTTTAAAATATTTTTATGGTCCTTTATTGAAGTATAATTGACCATAGTCTTAAAATATTGATTTGATTGTCCCATTCTCTTTTATGAAATCTTTTAGTTTCTTTACCTAATGGATAAGATTTAAATTCCTTCAGAGATCTCTCCTGCATTCTCACATACATACTACCGCTACTTTGGTTTTTCTATTGATAAGCATAATGCCTGGCATACAATAGCTAATATCCGGATATTGAGTAGGTGAAGAAGTTCTTTATATTGTGCCTGTTTTCCTTTTAGGTTTAAAATGCCTCTAGAAGGTATTTCTATGTACCCCAACCAAACTGGTTGTGGGGCATGCAGGAGAAGGAACGTTGTATTCTTGTAGTAGAAATGGCATCATTATGTATTTTCCCTACCCCCTTAACATTAATGGACTTGCCTTTTCCATATTGACTCTTGTTTTCTTCTACCCAATGATAGGTTTATAAGGAAGTGAAATTACTTTCTTTGATCAGCCCTGCAGCTTTCCTTCCCTGATTGCAGAATGTTCACCATATCGAATACATACAATCCTGAAATGTTAAATAAGTGCATTTCTGTAGACAGCAACTGTGTGTCCAGTATATGCTTCCAGGCAGTGGACGGCAGAGGGAGGTGCTGGAAGATGAGAGACATTCTCTGCCAGGGTTCTTCAAGTTGGGCTCTAGGGAGCCAGTAGATAATGAGCTTCAGTAAGCTTTCATTAAGTTTACCAAAGTGTCTGCCACCTTAAAAATGTAAAAAACAAACCACTTCCAGTTTATTGCAGTGTATGTTTACTGTGCATCCTTGTTGACTGTCATTAGACCTTTGAGTTCCTCATAGCTCAGCACTGTCTTACTCATCTTTGTAGCCTTCCCCGCAACAACTAGCACAACAGTTGGCATAAAAAGGCATTCAGTAGATACTTGTTGAATGAATTGCAGTTAGGTTTGTGTGTATATTTTAATTGGAGGAAAGCAAGTCTACATATTGGAATTTGACTTAATCCTTTTTCTTTGAGAGGGTAGGCCATAATTTTCAACTGCTTTGCCAGGAGTTATTTTTAATTGAGCAATACAGAAAGAGTCAAGGCTGGGAGCAGGGGTAATAATAGAATAAAAGATGAAATGGATCAAAAGGTGTTATTTTCATCTTCAAGAAACCAAGTTTATTAATTAATCTTTTTTTTTTTTAAGAGTTTTTTTTTTGGGGGGAGGGAAGGGGTACAGGACTTTATTGGGGAACAGTGTGTACTTCAGGGACTTTTTTCCAAGTCAAGTTGTTGTCCTTTCAATCTTAGTTGTGGAGGGCACAACTCAGCTCCAGGTCCAGTTGTCGTTTCTAGTTGCAGGGGGTCTAGCCCACCATCCCTTGTGGGAGTCAAACCGACAACTTTGTGGTTGAGAGGACGCGCTCCAATCAACTGAGCCATCCGGGAGCTCAGTGGCAGCTCAGCTCAAGGTGCCATGTTCAATCTTAAGTTGCAGGGAGCGCTGCCCACCATCCCTTGTGGGACTCGAGGAATCGAACTGGCAACCTTGTGGTTAAGAGCCCGCGCTCCAACCAAGTGAGCCATCCGGGAGGCAGCTCAGCTCAAGGTGCCGTGTTCAATCTTAGTTGCAGGGGGCAGAGCCCACCATCCCTTGCGGGACTCAAGGAGTTGAACCAGCAACCTTGTGGTTGAGAGCCCACTGGCACATGTGGGAATCGAACCGGCAGCCTTCAGAGTTAGGAGCACGGAGCTCCAACCACCTGAGCCACCAGGCTGGTCCTTGAGACCTTTTTTAATACAAGCATTTGTTACTATAAATTTCTCTTTTCTGCTTTAGTTGATGTTGTATATTCATTTTCATTTGGTTCATAATATTTTAAAATTTTCTTTGAAACTTTGTTTTTACCCTTGGGTTATTTAGAAGTGTGTTGCTTAATTTCCAAATATTTGGGGATTTTCCAGATGTTTTTGTGTTACTGTTGTGGCTAGAGAACATACAGTATAGTATTTCCCTGAAAATAAGACCTAACCGGAAAATAAGCCGTAGCATGATTTTTCAGGATGCTCGTAATATAAAATAAGCCCTAATGTGTCTGTTGCAGCCAAAATTAATGAGACCTGGTCTTATTTTCGGGGAAATACGGTAGGGCTTATTTTATATTAGGAGCATCCTGAAAAAATCATGCTAGGGCTTATTTTCTGGTTAGGTCTTATTTTTGGGGAAACACGTACTTCATATTATCTTAAATGTGTTAAGATTTGTTTTATGGCCCATGATACGGTCTATTTTTGATAAATGGTCCACATGCACTTGAGAAGAATGTATATTCTGTTGTTGGATGGAATGTTCTACAAGTATCAAATTAGGTCAAGTTGATTGATAGTGTTGTTCAGTCTGTATCCCTCTTGGTTGTTTTTTTTTTCCTTCTTCCCTAATCCGCCATATTGAAAAAGTCCCTATATCAGATCCCCTCGTGGTTTTCTGTTTTTTTTTAAACTTTTATTTATTTAAGTGTATTTTCCCAGGACCCATCAGCTCTAAGTCAAGTAGTTGTTTCAACCTAGTTGTGGAGGGTGCAGCTCACACTGGCCCATTCTATTTTGTTTTATAGGTTACTGAGGGAAGTATTGAAGTCTCCAAGGATGACTGTAGATTTATCTGTTTCTCTTCAATTCTCTCAGTTGTACATAATACATTTTGCATTATGTATTTTGAAATCCTGTGCTTTTAAGCTTGACATTTTCTTGGTGAATTGATCCTTTTATCATTATGTAATGTCCCTCTTGATCTCTAGTAATTTTCCTTGTTCTGGAGTTTACTTTGTCTGATATAAATATACCCACTCAAACTTTTTTTTGATAATGTTTCTTTAGTATATCTTTTTTGAGTTTTAACTAATTACATATAACATGGGTTTCCTGTAGACATACGGCTGGCTTGTGTTTTTTAATCTAACCGGACAATCTGTTTTTAATTGGTGAGTTTAGACCAATTACATTTAATGTAATTTTTGGTATGTTTGAATATGTGTTTAACGTTTTATTATTTGTTTTGTTTTGTTTTTAAATGTATTTTTTTTTCAATTGAGGAATATTGGGGAACAGTGTGTTTCTCCAGGGCCCATCCGCTCCGAGTTGTCCTTAATCTAGTTGTGGAGGGTGCAGCTCAGCTCCAAGTCCAGTCGCCATTTTCAATCTTTAGTTGCAGGGGGCGCAGCCCACCATCTCATGCGGGAATTGCACCGGCAACTCTGTTGTTCAGAGTGCACGCTCTAACCAACTGAGCCATCCGGCCACCCCTATTGTCTTTTTGTTGTTTTATTATTGTTGTTGTTTCTCTTTCCAGTCTTTTGAATTACTTGAATATTTTATAGCATTCTATTTAATTTGCCTATTGACTTTTTTGGTTATGTCTCTTTGTATTTTTCAGTGATTGCTCTAGGGATTACAATTAATTTAGAGTTAATATATTACCGTTTAAAACAGGGGTGTCCAAATTGCGGCCCGCAGGCCACCTGCGTCCCGCAGTCCATTTTTAATTGGCCTGCAGCAAATTCCAAAAATATATTTAGTTCACTTAAATAAACCAGGTGAGGCAATACGTACTTCACCTTGAGTGAGTGGTCCAGCTGTTTGTGTATTTTACCGCATATGGCCCTTGGTGAAAAACGTTGAAAAAAGTTTGGACACCCCTGGTTTAAAGTAAAATGAACAACCCTTTATGTTCTCTTTATGTTATAGTTGTCTTATGTATTAAATCTACCTACATTGAAAATCTGAAGATACAGTGTTATAATTTTTGGTTTTAGTAGTCAGTTTAAAAGGAGAAAAATAATCTATTACATTTACCCAGATATTTATCATTTCTATTGCTCTTCCTTCATTCCCGAAGTTCCATGTATGTCTTTGGTATCATTTTCTTTCATCCTGAAGAATTTTCTTTAGCATTTCGTTTAAGGGAAGTCTATTGGTGATGAATTCTCTTAGTTTTTCTTTATCTGAGAATGTCTTTATTTTGCCTTCATCCTGTGAAGATACTTGTGCTGGATCTAGAATTTTGGAATGGCAATTCTTTCCAACATTTTAAAGCTGTTGTTCCACTGTCTTCTGGCCTTTATGATTTCTGATAAGAAATCTGAATTCATTCTAATTTTTGTGTTGTTTTTCCTCTTGCTGCTTTCAAGAATTTTTGCAGTTTAATTATGATTTGTCTGTGCATTGTTGTCTTTGAACTTGTTGTATTTGAGGTTTGCTGAGCTTCTTGAATCTGTATGTCTGTCAAGAAATTTGAGAAGTTTCTTCAAATCTATTTTCTGTACCAGCTTTTTATTTTTTTCGTCCTGGGACTCCAATGAAACAACTGTTATACTTTTTGATATGTTCCCTAGGTCCCTAAGACTTCCTTCCTCAACTCCCTAATCTTTTTTCTCTGTTCTTCAAATTGGATAATTTTTATTGATCTGTCTTCACATTCACTGACTATGTCATCTTCATTCTGTTCTTGAGTCCATCCAGTGAATTTTTTTACTTCATAAATAGTATTTTTCATTTGAATGTTTTTCACACTTTCTATTTCTCTGTTGAAAATGTCTGTTTACAATTATTTCAAGAATGTTCACACATTTACTTCATGAAATATAGCTATAGCTGATTTAGAGTTCTCTCTGATAATGTTAACATCTACGTTGTTTCAGGCTTATGTCTGTTGACTCTTCTTGAGTTGGACAAATCAGATTGTATCCATTATTGTGTTTCAAGATCAGATTGTATTGATTCTTTGTGTTTCAAGATACTTTGGATTTTATCCTAGACATTTGGATTATTATCTTGTGAGACTGGATTTCATGAGGTATGTTGATTTTGTTGTTGTTTTGTTTTGTCATGTAGTCAACCTAGGTAAATTAGACTGCAAGTTCTGACTTGCCATCTCTGTGTGGTGGTTCCAGGGTCTGTGGTTTCAAGGCCTTTGTTATGATGTTTGGGTTTATGCTGGTATGTGTCACTTAGCGTTTAGTCTGCGACTTGGGTAGTAGATTGTGTCATAGTTCAGTTGTCAAAGTCATTAGCTCTGTCCTTCACATGTACAGTGAAGGTGAGCTTGGGACTTGTGTCAGGGATCCCTTTTCTAGCTCTTTCCGAGATTTCTCTTAAATCTTTTGGCTACCACGAGCCCTTTTTACTAGTGTTCTAGCTAGAAAGCTGGGACTCTTTTGGAGTTTTAGCCACACTTCTCTCCATCCTCTTCCCTTCCCCCTTGTGCTGTCATTCACTTTCTGGGACTGCCCTGCAGGTAAAAGGAGTGAGAGAAAAGAGAGAAGAAAATAATAGGATTCTTCTCTTGCTGATTTGACCACAGGGTTTCCTTTTCTTAGTTCTCAGTTCTCCTGGGCCTTAGATGCTTGTGGCACCTCCACTGTACTGTGCACGTGTCACTAATGATTTAGTCTGGGGCTTGTACCTTGGGCTGACCTTGGGGCCAGACTCAGAGGAAAAAAACCCCAGGAGTTTCTTCCCATATCCTCTGGCTCACAGAGGCCCCCTTTCTTGGTTCTCTCCGAGTTTTGTTGTGTGCTTCTGCTATACAGTTTTCAGGCTTGGCCTATTCAGGGGTCAGAACCAGAAAAGAAAACAGGAGAGGAAAAAAGCCCTTGAAACACACTTCCATCAAGTGTCATTTAAGTTTTGACATCCTTCCCCCATCCATCTGCTCTTATCTACTTTTCAGAGTCCTTAGATAATTACTTTTTTTTGTTCTGTCTCAAGTTTTTGGCTATAATCATTGAGAGATACTGGCTGTAATAAGCTTACTCCAGTTGACTAGCTCCAAATTTCACATTTATTTTGTAGGAGTTACAAAATATTAGGTTGGTGCAAAGGTAGTTGCGGTTTAAAAGGTTAAAAACAATTGCAAAAACTGCAGTTACTTTTGCACCAACTACTTCTGCACCAACCTAATATGTTTGTTTCAAAAATTGGAAAATCAAAATTAAGAGAATGAAAATTATCTATAATTGCACCATCTAGAAATAAGCCATTTTAACTTTTTGCTCTAGTTTCTTCTATCATTATAAACCCCCCAATGGATATAATTTTTGGGTATAATTTTTCCTTTTCTTTTATCTAATATTTCTGTCAAACAATATTTGTATCATACTAAGTTCTTAGTAAGCAGTTTTTTTAAAAACCTGCATAATCTATCATGTATGTGTCATGTACTTGATCACGCCCTGGTTATTAGATATATGGGTCACATATATATTATAAAACATGCTCGCAGTGAACATCTTTGTACATGCATTTTTGCTTGATAATATATTTTTTGAACTGCTGACTTCAAAATTACATATAAGAGGAAATCAAAGTTCCCTTATCAGTTTGAAATAATATTTAATTATTTTTAGAAGTCTGACCAAATATGTTTGTCTAAAATTACCTTCTCATTACTAACTGCAAAACGGTACTGTTTTTGGTAGAGGTCCTTGTGGTTTATGATTGTTTTGAACTTTAGAGTGGATTGTCAGAAAATCTAATTGAAGATAATGTTACAAGTTTTCATTCCTTGGAGAACAGATGAGAAGGTTAATAAATTTTGATTTTTATCTTCTATGAGAAATTGGAATGAAAATTTTAAAACGATGTTAAGGTATGCCCAGTATGGTAGTTTTATGTTTTGTATCCGCCTCAAGTACATATTCACACAGAAATCAAGTCTGTATCAAATATACAGAAATAAAATATGAATGATTGATTTACTTTGGAATTTATTAATGACTTTTGCTATTTTAATTAGAGACTGTGTGTGTGTGTGTGTGTGTGTGTGTGTGTGTACTTTAGATTGTTTTTTATTTTCTTGGTGGGGGTTTGAATATCCTGTGTTTAATTGTAAAAGTTTGTTAATCTGCTGTAGATAGCCAAATTTTATGAAATATAGTTTAAAAATATTTATCAATTTAACAGTAATATTTGATGTGGCCTAGGAGTGGGGAAATAGGTACTGTAAATGCTTCTGATGGGATTATACATTGGTATAGCTTCTTTAGAAGTCAGTTTGATATCTGTCAAATAAAAATGTACACACAGACACACTTATAAGAATCTTCATAAATACTGGTACAGGTATGCAAAGATATACTTCAAGATTGTTCACTGTATCAAATAGTAAAAACATGGAAGTCATTTAAATGGTTAATAACGTATGGCTATTCATTATAATAGATATTATGTAGACATTAGAAAGATTGAGTTCTATTTCTATTTGTGGAATGGTGGCCACTACATATTGAGTAAGGTAATAAGCAAATTATAGGGTAGTATTTATAGTATGATTCTACTTGTAAACACCAAAAGCTTGATGACTAGGCACTGGAGTCATCTCATTACTTGTTCTCTCATGTGCCCTGAGTATTCATGTGCTGAATACTGGCATTTTCTAGTTGGGATCTCACCTAAGTTTGATAGTTGGAATACCTGCTGGCCTCACAAGGTGCCTACTTGGGCTTCCTCACAGCATGGTGCTTGTATTCCAAGAGCAATAAGTCCCAAGAGAAGCTAGTAGAAGCTCTTATTGGTTTAGCTTTAGAAGTCACAAAATGGTCGCTTTATTGTAATTATAAACCTGCCCAGATTCAATATTAATAATCTCAATAGGAAGAGTATCAAAGTTCCATTATAAAAAAGAATATATGGATATGTGGGATGGGATATAATGTAGATATTGTTCAAAAATACAGTCTCCCACATTATATAAGTTTTCAGGCTTTCATCCTTTGCGCATGCTGTTCTCCTTACTTAGAATACAAGAGCTTGTCTTTTTGACCAACTTCTGCCATAGGGTTTATTGAGCATCTTTTATGCCCCGAGCACTGTACTACATATTTTATATACATTATCTTAAATCCTTGCAATAGCTCTTCAAGGTAGAGAATACCTTGATTTAACTCAAACATTTTCCTTTTTTGTGAGGTCTTCCCTTTGGCAAATCCCCTGAGTTGAGCTGTCCCTCTCAGTACTTTTTATGAACCTATTTTTAGGTTTTTATTATAGCACTCATTATATTTATTTTTACCTAATTACATTGTCTTTCTCCTTAATAAACAACTTCTTGAGATGGATTATTTTCATGTAATCAATTTATCAAATATTTGAATGTCCATTAGAAATAAGTTACTGGGATTTGTTGTAGGAAAACAGATAAGTAAGGTGCAGACCCTGCTCTCAAGTAGCTCATGTTTTCATGGATGAGACAAGTAAATGGGAAAATACAATATAGTTTGATGGATGCTTTCGATAGATGGGTTTCACTGAATGCTCTGAAACCACCCATGAGGAACATAACTGAGAACAGGTACTAGTGAGGTTGGTCTAAGGCAGGTTTCTAGAGGAAGTACTTTCTGACTGAGTCGTCTTAAATTTTTTAAAATTTAATTTTAAAAGTTGCCTTGAAAAGGAATATGAGTGAGAAAGAGAAGAAGCAGGTAAAGAGTGTTTCTTACAGAGGGGACATGTGCAAGGACATGAGGACTTGGAAACTTTAGAGTGTGAAATAAGAGTAATTCTAATGTTTGGTAAAGGAAGAGTGGAGTGTTTTTGTGTGAAGGGGTGGAGAGGGGCAATGAATGATTCACAGGCAAGATTGTAATCCTGATGTGTTTGGATCTTATTCTCAGGGTAGTAGGGAACTCACAAAGTACTTTATCGGATTTGTGTTTTAGAAAAATAACTGGTGGTAGAGTGGAGAATGGACTGGAGAGTCTAGTGAGAGAGTCTATTGGGAAGCTGTTACAGTAATCTAGGTAAGAAATAATGAGGATTGGAATTCAAGGGACGGGAAAGATACGGAACAGATTTAGGAGGTAAAATCATCAAAATTAGGTACTGGATTTTGTATTTTAGAAACAAGAGTTTGGAAGAATTTTGATGTTTACTTGCATGGTGGGTTAGAGAATAAATAGTACGGGTTTTGGTCGGGCAACTTCATTTAGTTTGGGGCAGGTTGTGTTTGATGGGTCCTGAACACCTCCAGGTAGTGCTAGATGAGCAGGGGAGGCAGGTGGGTCTGTCGTTCTGGGATTTGGGAGACCAGTGTTGGCTAGAGTCTAAACTTGTCATTTTGCTAGGCTATTAAAAGATGGAAGTGGTTTCACTTTTTTGTGTAGTGGGAAGGTATGAGGCAGTGGGGGGAAGTGGGGAGAGGTGGGGGAAGGTGGGGGGCGGTGGATAACTTGATAGGGATTGGACCAGGCTGGAGGCATGTGGGATGGAGAAGTAGGTTGGTAAGGGAGCTGATGAAATTCTTTTTGTTTGGCGTCTCTTTCCATAAGGAGAAGGTTCTTATATTTTCCTGGTATCCGTCAACAAAACTTGTCTCTTATGCTTGGGTGCTGTATGAAATAAATCTCTACTCCTGAGGAGCTTACTGGCTTTTAGGAGAGAGTACAATGGATAACAAAAAGTGTAAACTATAAAGTAAATTAAGACAAAAAAAAAGGTACCTGCTTTGGATAGTTAGGAAAGAGAAGTCCGAAAGCTGAGGAGGTGACATTTAGGCTGATAGGAAGGATGACAAAGAGCCAGCGATGGGAAGAGTTGGGGGAAAAGCGTTTTAGACAGAGGAATCAGCACACATATTGCCATCTTTATTTATTTTCCTGTCTGTCTCTGTGGAAAACCATGAGTTTATACCAATATCTCTAGATCTGATCTAACACTACTGGCTTCATTGTAGTTTTCTCTTTCTGTATTTGCAACTGGATTCTGGTGAGAAACCTGACTCCCGTTATTTTTAATACATTTGTTTGATCATTTCCCTTGCATGTATCAGTTGCCCACTACTGGGGCCTTCCCCTGCACAGATGCCCTCTTCATCTTGCTCAAGCTCTGACATCCTGTGCCAGACTGACCTCCTCCTCCCTGTGGAGACACAAGTGCTAGATTTCTCTCGTATGTGGAAGTCAAGTGGCTGTTTCAGTCGTCCAAAGGAGTTTGAAGTTAGCTTAGATTAGGATTATAAAAGAGGATGTAGAGAGAAGTGGATAAATTTAGGATGTATTTTAGAGGGAAAATTGGTGAGGTTTAACTGATGGATGTGTAATGTAATGAACATGGAAAAAAAACTAAGGATGATATTTAGGTTCCTGACTTTCTGGATGGTTGTGACATTTATAAAGATGGTGATTTGGGGGTGGAGTCACATAACATGAGTTTTGTTTTTTGTGAATGTTTAACTCATTTTAAGATACTTGTGATAATTCTAAATGGAGATAGTGATATGAGTTACTTGGTAGAGGGTGAAGATAACATTTTGGGAGTTTTCATAGTATGTGGATGAGATTTATATCCACAGTGTATGAACTAAAGGAATAAATGAGCACAACTAGAGAGAGAAGAGAAGGGAGTTTAGGACTGAGGCTACAGTGGAAAACCAAGGGAGTCACAAAGTCAAGAGAAAATTGGGGGAAAAAAAGGTGTGAAATATTCATTGCAGACAGTGGAGGAAATGTAGCAGAGTTATTGGACATTGTGCTCATTTAAGGTTGGTGATCATGGGGCCGGCCCGGTGGCTCAGGCTGTTGGAGCTCCGTGCTCCTAACTCTGAAGGCTGCTGGTTCGATTCCCACATGGGCCAGTGGGCTCTCAACCACAAGGTTGCCAGTTCAATTCCTCAAGTCCCGCAAGGGATGGTGGGCAGCGCCCCCTGCAACTAAGATTGAACACGGCACCTTGAGCTGAGCTGCCGCTGAGCTCCCAGATGGCTCAGTTGGTTGCAGTACGTCCTCTCAACCACAAGGTTGCTGGTTCGACTCCCGCAAGGGATGGTGGGCTGTGCCCCCTGCAACTAACAATGGCAACTGGACCTGGAGCTGAGCTGCGCCCTCCACAACTAAGCCTGAAAGGACAACAACTTGACTTGGAAAAAAGTCCTGAAAGTACACACTGTTGTTCCCCAATAAAGTCCTGTTCCCCTTCCCCAATTTAAAAAAAAAAAAAAAAGATGGGTGATCATGAATTTATAATGAGATCCATTTTCTTGATTATGTAAATATTGTTTCTTAGTTAATCCCTCTGACATGAATTCAGACCCAGGGAAGGTCGTCGTTGTGGTTGTAGCCCAGAAAAAAGGCAAAGGACTTAAGAGGGTCTTGCTCCTGGCAGGTAGTCAAGTGCTTGTTAAATAACTGTAAAGCTCAACTTAAATTTAAAGACTAAGGTGACTTATCCAGGAACTTAGAATTTCTTTGGAAACGATACCAAAGAATTCCTTAACCAACAACTGAAAAGACACTTTTAAGGTTTATGTTTATATTGTGATGGCTGTATTAAAGCAGAATATACAGCAGAGGATGGTAGGAAACACTTGTTAGTAATTTTAGTTTCAATATGAACTTTCAAGTAATATAACTATAGTTCTTTCAACTATTCTGTACTTTTTAGAATTTATTAATTAATATTGGCATGTTTTCCCCTACCTCTGCTCAGTTTATAGTTAATTTGTATTGTTGAGATTTTGTAACTTGTTTTGGTTCTAAATTGAAAAAATTAGTAATATTTAAAACATGTGTGTATGTATGTATGTGTGTGTGTATACATGAATACTGTGTTTCCTCAAAAATAAGACCTAGCCGGACAATAAGCTCTAATGCGTCTTTTGGAGAAAAAAAAATGTGTCTATTGGTCTTATTTTACTATAAGACTGGGTCTTATATAGTATAATGTAATGTAAGACTGGGTCTTATATTAATTTTGGCTCCAAAAGACGCATTAGAGCTTACTCTCTGGCTAGGTCTTATTTTCAGGGAAACACAGTATTTTTAAATACCTTCTCATTGATGAAAGAGTAACTTAAGAGCTAGAAAAACATTTTTTTTTTCATGCCCAATAGCCAGAAGTACTACAGATGTTTTGTATCATACCTATGAACAGTTCACAAAGCAGGCTTTCATTATAGTTGACATGAAATAAGCTCTTACGTATGCAGACTATCTTTGTATTTCTTTCTAGAAATAAAATTGATAACAGTTAAAGTCTGAGAACCTGTGTTTAGAACTTGGTGTTTTTAGTTTTTTTATACTGGCCCTTTAACCATACTTGTTTATTCAGGAGATTCATCACATTTTGGGGAACACAGCAGGGAACAGTTACTCCACAAATTAGCAAATATGTAGTATATTTCCCTCTGAAATAGAGAAAGTTACACTAAACGTTTCTCTTAACTTTTATTTATTTATTTATTTATTTTTAAAAAAAGATTTTATTGGGGAAGGGCAACAGGACTTTATTGGGGAACAGTGTGTACTTCTAGGACGTTTTTCCAAGTCAAGTTGTTGTGTTTTCAGTCTTAGTTGTGGAGGGCACAGCTCAGCTCCAGGTCCAGTTGCCGTTGTTAGTTGCAGGTGGCACAGCCCACCATCCCTTGCAGGAGTCGAGGAATCGAACTGGCAACCTTGTGGTTGAGAGCCCACTGGCCCATGTGGGAATCGAACCGGCAGCCTTCGGAGTTAGGAGCATGGAGCTCTAACCGCCTGAGCCGCCGGGCCGGCCTTAACTTTTATTTTTTGATGTGTGGTTTTTGTACTGGATAGAAATAGAGATGAATTATTTTTAATATAAAGCATGTGGTAGATCCATTTTTGTCATTTGATTCAAGGACTGTCAACTTTTACATTTTATTTATTCAAAAGCTACTGTTTTGTATAGAAAAAAACATTACTTTTTTAGACTGTGTTGTTCCTTAGTAGTATTAATACTTTTACAATCTCTTGTTTTCCCTTTAGTTTACTACACATGCATAAGTGCTTTAAGATTCTGATAAGCTAGTCAGTCTTCTGGTCTTACCTGAGAAGTATCTCCTAGTCTCAAAGCATTTCCGCCTGAGAAAAATTATAAGTGACTACTTGACATAGGTTTTCAGTGTTGCTGTTTAATAAAAACCAGCTGTGTTTAGAAGTAGCTGGTCAATGAATGAATGCACAAGAGCTTCTAAAATCTTCTTTGATAAATTCCTGCTGCTATATACCTTAAGCTAGGATTATCTAACCAGATGTTAAAGAGTAGAGTTATTTTGAGGTTCATACAGATATTTTTGAAAAGCTACTAAGTATATGCATACACTAAAAATTGGAGGAAAAATAATTTCACTGAAACATGGAGAGTAGTACTACGTTCTGTGTTACCTGTAGCCAGCCCATTGAAATTTAGTCTATGCAGAGAACTTTGAATAATGTATTTGATCTCATGTAACAGATTTTACTAAATGTAAATTGTGGTCTTTCATATTTTAAATGTTGATTAAAGTATAGGGGATATTTATATCTCAGAAACTCTGCTTTTGATAAAACTGTCTTCGCAGGTTTATATAGCACGCATTAGACGGTTCGTAAGAGGGAAGGGGAGCTAAACTTAATTAATTTAATATGATGCCAAGGTACTGAGCTAAGTGTTTTAATGTGTATAATTTCATTTGCTCATCATATCATCCATATAAAGTAGGTATTGTTTAGATATTAGCTTTGTTTTATAAATGAGGAAACAGGACCAGAACGTTACAGAGCTGCTGTTCTATGTTTTACCCGGTCTGTTAAGCCCCAAATTAGCATTTGTTCCTATAAAATATGAACTGAATAATGTCTCTGGCCTTTGGGAACTCTTATTAATGTAAATAAAGAAATAAAGTGATACATGAAACACTGTGGGAACTCTTTTTATGAGGTTTTAGGAATATGAAAGTACCACTAAACTATTTGGGGAGGTTAGAGAAGATTCAGTTGATGTTTGAGCTGAGAATTGAATAGAAATTTTTTAACATGGTTTCAAGTTAATACTGCTACTTTAAACTGTTTACAACAATATTTTCAGCAATGGTGAAATTAGCATCTGAGTATTGTTACTGAATCAAAAGTAATGTGATAAATATTACCTAATACACATGCAGACACAGTATTAAGAGTGATGTATTATTATGTTAGTTTTATTATCTATTTTTTAAAAATATTTTGATGTTAAGACTTTAGTAATTCTAGGTGTAATGTGATTTCTTTTGCTACAGATGTCCTCCTCGCACATTCTTACCAGCCCTCTGCAAAATTTTTCTTGACGAAAGTGCCCCAGACAATGTGTTAGAGGTAACAGCCCGTGCCATAACATACTACCTGGATGTATCTGCAGAATGCACCCGAAGGATTGTTGGGGTAGATGGAGCTATAAAAGCACTTTGTAATCGTTTGGTTGTGGTCGAACTTAACAACAGGACTAGCAGAGATTTGGCTGAACAGTGTGTTAAGGTAAGTCTTAATTATTTATTGGCCCATTTGAAAATCACTTAGGGAATAACAAATATGTTTTGCTAAAAAAATAAAATTCTTTCAGTCATCAGTCTTATATGTTTTGAGAGTCGTAGTTCAGTGGAAATCCCAGTCCTTTTGGCACCAGAGGAGGTCCCATATGGCTTGGGAAAAGAAATCTTATTTTTGAAAGAAAATTGAAGTCACTGGTAACGCTCTTCTGTGGTGCCTCAGTGCTCTCCAGTTCCAGGTAGCCACTAACACGTTTGAGACAGGTTGTCCATGTTCTCAGCCAAAAGGATATTGTATGAAAATAGTAACAGCTACACCATGACAATTAACACTGACCACCAGTGCCAGGTACTGTACTATGAACACTTTATATGGATTACTTTATTTAATTGTTTTTAAAATTTATTGGGATAATACTGGTTAATAGCATATAAATTTCAGGTATACAACTTGATCTAACTCATTTATTCCTAGTGACAACTCTACGTGGTAGGTGCCACTAATATAATTTCTATTTCTTAGGTGAAAAAATTCAAGCATACTGAGGTTAACTGACTGGCTTGGGGTGATCGAATAGTGGTAGAGCCAAGGTTTGAAGATCACAAATTTGAAGATTAGGAAGTCTGGTTCTAGGGCCCATGGATTGAACTATTTTGCTATATTCCTTTAGAGTTAGCTGTTTTGTTTTGTTCCTGGTGGGGCTAATTATAAACTATATGACTAGAAGCAGCAATATTGGGTCACCAGTTTATTGGAACTACTTGTGACCACATTTAGATTTTACATGATTCTCTCTTTTTTTTATTTAAAAACTTTATTTTAAGTGTGTTTTTCCAGGACCCATCAGCTCCAAGTGAAGTAGTTGTTTCAATCTAGTTGTGGAGGGCACAGCTCACAGTGGCCCATGTGGGGATTGAACCGGAAACCTTGTTGTTAAGAGCACTGAGCTCTAACCAACTGAGCTAACCAGCCACCCTACATGATTCTCTTTTTATGGTTCCTGTTTCGTTCTCTTTATGATTCTTGCTGCTCTAGGTGAGCAGTTCTGAAACTTTTTGTCTCAGGATCCCTTTACAAGTCTTAAATTATTGAGGACCCCCAAAGAGCTTTTGTTATATAGGTTAAGTCTATCTGTATTTACCATATATTAGATATTAAAACTGAGAAATTTAAAATATTTATTAATTTATCTGAAAATAACAAACTCATTACATGTTAACATGCATTACATTTTTAATGAAAATAACTATTTCCTGAACAAATAGACAATTAGTGAGAAGAGGAGCATCGTTAAGCATTTTTGCAAATCTCTGAAAAATGTCTAGCTTACGAGAAGACAGCTGAATCCTCACATCTGCTTCTGCATTTAGTCGGTTGTTATATTACACTTCACATAGTTTCTGGAAAACTCCACTCTACACTCCTGACGAATGAGAATGAAAAAGACAATTACTGTTATAGTATTATTATGAAAAAAGTTTTAACTTCAAGTTTCCCTGAAAATGTCTTCCCCACTCTTTGAGAGCTGCTGTTCATAGGTGTTAATGTCTTGATTTTCTGCCTCTTGTGTCTGTGGGTTTATTTCTGTCTCTAGTCTCAAAGGAAGAGGTATCCATGCTCAGAGCTTTTTTCCTTTTCTTATTTTCTCGATCATATCACTTTGTTTCTTCCAGGACTGGGATTTTGCTCTACTGTTTATTCACTAATCTGTATTTTCAAATTTTTTCTAGTCTGTTACACTCTGTTCTCCCTTTCTCTGTTTCCTTTGTAGATTATTCTTATTTAAGTCATGGTTCTTTAATTGTAGTATTTCCTAAGATTCTGTTTTTGCCTTCTTGAAACTGCAGAGGGTGCCCAAAAAAGTGTACACATTTCAAGAGAGGAAAAACTGTATTAAAATTGTAATACTTGATATATACCAATAACAAAAGATGAATGCAAGTCATGTGTATACAGTTTTTTGTCACCCCCGGTAAACAAACCTTGCCTAGACAATCTCACCTATCAGTACCTGGACCCCTCACATCTTTATCTCTAAACCTGATCTCTCTTGAGTCCTAGACTCCATATTCAAAGGCCTGGTGGATATCTCCAGTTGGATGTGTGAATTCATTATCTTTCACCACAGATAAACTCTTATTCTGATAATTGGCATTAACTTTCACCTAGTCACTAAAGACAGAAATCTGTGTTTTATCTCTTTATTTCCTTTTCTCCACTCCACACATGTAATTAATGATCAAGTCCTTTTCTGGTTTATTTCCTGTTTGTCCCTGTTGCGATTGCCTCATCCTCTCTTGAATATTAATGCTTGAATTTTTGCATTACACCCCCTACTCCATTTCCCACAGTTACTAACTAGAGATCTGATCATATTATTTCCCTGCTTAAAACATTTTTCTTGCTTTCAGAATAAAGTCTAAATTTCTGGTATGCCTGTATGATTTATAGACCCCGTTAACACTTTAGTTCTTTTTTTTCCCCCAAAGTTCTTTCTTCTTTTTTAAGAGGAACAGGACTTTATTGGGGAACAGTGTGAACCTCCAGGACTTTTTCAAGTTAAGTTGTCGTTCTTTCAATCTTAGTTGTGGAGGGCACAGCTCAGCTCCAGGTCCAGTTGCTGTTGTTAGTTGCAGGAGGCGCAGCCCATCATCCCCTGCAGGGGTTGAACCGGTAACCTTGTGGTTGAGAGGACGCGCTCCAACCAACTGAGCCATCTGGGAGCTCAGCGACAGCTCAGCTCAAGGTGCCGTGTTCAATATTAGTTGCCGGGGGCACAGCCCACCATCCCTTGTGGGAGTGGAGGAGTAGAACTGGCAACCTTGTGGTTGAGAGCCCACGCTCCAGTCAACTGAGCCGTCTGGCCACCCCGGAGCTGATGGCAGTTCATTGACTTCATTCTAGTTGTGGGGGGCGCAGCCGGCCAGCCCATGTGGGAATCGAAACGGCAGCCCCGTTGCCTATAACTCGCGCTCTAACCAACTGAGCCACCCATCCACCCCAACTCTTTAGTTCTACCTGAACACCTTAAACATCAACATAATTTAGAAAATAAAAGTTGATTTTAATGTTTTGATATTCATAGAGTGAGGGTGATGAATAATATTAATAGCTAGCATTTATTGGAAAAATATTTTTTTAATGTCTAGAATCTTTACACACTTTTGCTAGATTCCTTGTAGTTCCTTGGCTTGCCATGTAGGTTTCACTATCTAAGCCTCACTGTCCAATATGGTAGCCATACATGAGTACTGTACATTTCAGATGTGGCTACCAAATTACGATGTGTTGTAGGTATAAAATATACATGGGATTTTGAAGATTTAATACATAAAATAATATAAGCTGTATCAATAATTTTTTATATTGGTTATATGTTGAAATGATGCCTTGGATATATTAAGCTAGATAAAATATAATACAATTTCTTTGTTTTGCTTTACTTTTTAAAATGTGGCTACTAGTAAGTTTGAAGAGTGCCTTTTCTGTGACTCTAGAAAATTAAAATTGAACTTATATTCTTTTGTTAATTTTTTTTTGCTATCATAGGTGTTAGAACTGATCTGCACTCGTGAGTCAGGAGCAGTCTTCGAGGCTGGTGGTTTGAATTGTGTGCTTACCTTCATTCGTGACAGTGGACACCTGGTTCATAAAGATACCTTGCACTCGGCCATGGCTGTGGTTTCAAGACTCTGTGGCAAAATGGAACCTCAAGATTCTTCTTTAGAAATTTGTGTAGAATCTCTGTCTAGTTTATTAAAACATGAAGATCATCAGGCAAGTAAATCACTGTTGTTTACTTTGGTTTCAAAAGGGATTTTATACTGTTCCTTGTTTATAGGTGTGATATACTTCAATTTGGACTTTTCAGTTGATAAAGTAGAGGTAATTCCATCTTCCTCTCATTTTATTTCGCTATAAGATAATCTTTTTGTTTTGGCAATGAAACATTTTAAATCGTAAAAGTGATAATATATTTATTCTTAAAATTGAAATGTTTTAGAAATATAATTTTTAAAGCTTCTCTTATACTCAGTGTAATTTTTTGACTCAGCACAATTTTGTTGAATTAAAAAGATAGCTCTCACTGAAGGAAAATAACATAGTATTTAAAATCTTACATGTGTAAACTTGTGTTGAATTAGTATACTTGAGAAAATGAAACTTGACTTTTAATGCTTTTTTACCATTCAGATGTTAATTATTTTCAGTTGATGCTTACTCAGATTATCTTGGCAAAGTTGTACAAAATAATAGTTAGTATTTATTGAGGTTTTACTGTCCATCTAGGTCCTTTACATATGTCATCTCATTAAAGCTCAGGCAGTGAATTATACTATGTTTCTCCGAAAATAAGACCTAGCTGGACGATGAGCTCTAATGAGTCTTTTGGAGCAAAAATTAATACAAGACCCGATATTATATTATATATTATACTCCCTGTCTTACATAAGACCTGGTATTATATAAGACCCGGTCTTACATTAAAATAAGACCGGGTCTTATATTAATTTTTGCTCCGAAAGACACATTAGAGCTGATGGTCTGGCTAGGTCTTATTTTCGGGGAAATATCTGCTAACATCCTCAGGTCAGTTAGCAGAATGTGGAGCCAGGATTCAAATCTAGACAGAATGTCTTATTTTCGGGGAAATATCTGCTAACATCCTCAGGTCAGTTAGCAGAATGTGGAGCCAGGATTCAAATCTAGACAGAATGTATGCCTTATCTCATTGCTACAGCTGCCTTTCTTATAATTTTAGTATTGAAATAAGCAGTAGTAGCTCTTTTTATTTAGGTAAGTTTGTCCGTATGCCTGTTTTTACATCATTAGGTTTCGGATGGAGCTCTGCGATGTTTTGCATCACTAGCTGACCGATTTACCCGTCGTGGTGTTGACCCAGCTCCATTAGCCAAGCATGGATTAACCGAGGAGCTGTTATCTCGAATGGCCGCTGCTGGTGGTGCTGTATCAGGGCCGTCGTCAGCTTGCAAACCAGGTCGCAGCACCACAGGCGCACCTTCCACAGCTGCAGATTCCAAATTGAGTAACCAAGTGTCAACAATTGTCAGTCTGCTCTCAACACTTTGCAGAGGCTCTCCGGTAGTAACGCATGTAAGAGTGCTTTTCAATCTTTGATTTTTAGTTGCTCAGGAAAAGTGTTTTTTTTTTTTTTTTTTTTTTTTTTTTAAGGAGGGCACGGCTTACAGTGGCCCATATGGGGATTGAACTGGCAACTTTGGTGTTGTTAGCACCTCGCTCTAACCAACTGAGCTAATGAGCCACCCCAAGAAAAGTATTTATTTATTTTTTTATTGGGGAATATTGGGGAACAGTGTGTTTCCCCAGGGCCCATCAGTTCTAAGTCGTTGTCCTTCAGTCTAGTTGAGGGTGCAGCGCAGCTCTAAGTCCAGTCGCCGTTTTCAATCTTTGTTGCAGGAGGCGCAGCCCACCATCCCATGTAGGAATTGAACCGGCTGCCTTGTTGTTGAGAGCTCGAGCTCTAATCAACTGAGCCATCGGGCTGCCCCCACCCCACCCCTACCCGCCAGCAGCTCAGCAGCAGCTTGTTGTCTTCAATCTAGTTGTGGAGGGTGCAGCTCATTGGCCCATGTGGGAATCGAACCGGCAACCCTATTATTCAGAGCTTGCGCTCTAACCAGCCGAGCCATCTGGCCGCCCTGAAATGTGTTTTTGTATAATGCAAATAAATTAAACTCTTTTCTCCCATTCTCTTTCTAGGATCTCTTGAGATCGGAACTTCCAGATTCAATTGAAAGTGCATTGCAGGGTGATGAGAGATGTGTGCTTGATACCATGCGTTTGGTTGACCTTCTCTTGGTGCTGTTATTTGAAGGACGAAAGGCTTTGCCAAAGTCTAGTGCTGGATCTACAGGGAGAATCCCAGGACTCCGGAGATTGGATAGTTCTGGGGAACGCTCACATCGGCAGCTTATAGACTGTATTCGAAGTAAAGATACCGATGCTCTTATAGATGCAATTGACACAGGAGGTCTGAAAATATTTTTTAAAATATAAAAAGAAAACTAAGATAAGGAATTACATAGGAAATTTCTAGATTTGGGGCAGTATTTTTAGCAATGTGTGAGATAACAGAATGGCCAATCTCTTCCATATCCTCCCTTCTCCCCATGTGTATAATCATCTGCCTGGTTCATGGTAAGACCTGAGTAAATGCTTGTTGAATGAGTAAATGACATTTACCTATTTTATCGTCAGAAGGAGATTGTGCCAATTCTAAGAGGAACTGCAGATTGATTTTAGGGCTATTGTTTTCTCAAGATTAATGAAACTGACACTAGTGAAATAATATATAGTAAATTTTTTTAGACTGCTTCGAGAGATGATGAGCAAATATAAATTGCTGAAAGATGCTTTCGGATCATTAGACTTGTCTGTGTTCTTTTGATTATAGATGCGGATTAGTTTATTTTCCACATTTATGGCATTAGGCAGCTAGTGCTCTTTGAGTTGTGTTCCATATTTAGATTTTTTCTTATTTTATGATTATTTTTAAGGCTTAAAGTCTTGAATCCTCGGTGGTTTAAAATTTTAGAATACTTTTTTATTTAGAATACTTTTTCATAGCAGAATTTACATTGGCTGATTATTTACTACTTTAAACATTAGTTGACCTAAATGTTTAAAATAGGCTTTGTATTTAGTGATTATTAATAATAATAAATGGTCCCCACTTCAGAAAAGTTCAATATTATTTTGTTGGCTTTTAAAAAATTTATTTTTCTTCAATCTTGCAGCCTTTGAAGTAAATTTTATGGATGATGTGGGTCAGACTCTATTAAACTGGGCCTCTGCTTTTGGAACTCAGGAAATGGTAAGCTAATAAATAAAAGCTAATGTTTTAAATCAAATATAGAAATATTAATAAAGCAACTTTATAATTCTTCATCGTTTTATAGGTAGAATTTCTTTGTGAAAGAGGTGCTGATGTTAATAGAGGTCAAAGGTCATCATCATTACATTATGCTGCATGTTTTGGAAGACCTCAAGTAGCAAAGGTAAAAATCCAGGTTTTTAAATTATTATGTTAGTATTTGATATTTACATGGTTCCAAAATCAGAATGATAGAAAAACTTTATTCTATTATGTTTCCATGCCATCTTTATTCACTCCATTCCCCCTTTGCCCACTATAGGTAAGCATTTTTTGTTGTTGTTTATCTTTTCAGAGTATCTTAATGCAGATACAAGCAAAAGTAAATATATATGCTTTATTACCTCCTTTTGTTACACAAAGTGTAACATTATATATGCTGATCTATACTTTGCTTTTCTTATTTTAATAATATAGATGGAAGACCTTTTATATATTTGGAGAGCTTTTCTACATCTGCATACTTATCCTGTGTGGATGTACTACAGGTTTATCCCACCAGTCACCTATTGCTACATACTTGGTTATTTCCAATTTCATTACTGGCAATGAATGTATAGGCATATCTCAGAGAGATTGTGGGTTTGGTTCCAGACCACTACAAAAAAGCACAAGTATTTCAGTAAAGCACAAGTATCCCTATAAAGCAAGTCATAATCTTTTTGCTGGTGGAGGGTCTTGGCCTTCAATTTGTGAAAAATGCAGTATCAGTGCAGTGCAGTGAAGCAGAGTGCAATAAAACGAGTTATGCCTGCACTATTTCTGTTGTTTCTATTTAATAATAAACCAAATATTCTATTTGCAAACATATCAGAGTATCTTTAACTCTTAGTTTACCAAAGGACTTTGGAGAGTTCTTTTTACAATTAGGAGAAATTGAGGTTCACAGAGGTCAAATGATAAGGGTTGAACCAACTGTATGATCTAGGTATCTAGAATCTCCCTATTGTGAAGTAATTTGGCATAGTGCAATGTCAGCTGGCTACAAACTCAGGCACACCTGGATTCAAGTTTCAGCTCTAACAAAATGTGGCTTTGGGCAAGTTTCTTAAGTTTGACTTGTAATTTTATCAGTAAAATGTATGCATATTATTAGCATGATTCTTGTGATAATTAGAGAAAAGTCCATGAAAAGCACTTAATACAGTAGTAGTTGGCACATCATAGATGCTCAAATGGTAGTTGCTGTTATTGCCATTTTTACACTAAGAAAATTTTTAGCAATAACTTAGTTTTCTAGCCTGTGGAAGGTAGTCTCTTTAAACTTGAATACTATCAGTTTGAATTAATTTTTAGAGAGAATGATGCTTCTAAGGGTGATAAAAATTTTTTTTGAGACATTTTCTTTCGACCCATAGTATTTCGCAGTTATGAGTGGTGAGTGGGAGAGGAGCCAAATGCATTGTATCTAGCCCTAACCTATGTTGATTACACATCGGCCCATAATGAGCTATAGCTGCCTTTACTAACAATGATATAATAGGTAGTGATCACTAGGCACTTCTTTTTTGCCAGCCAGTGTCTTAAGCATTTAACTTGTTCTATTTAACTTAATCTTCACAGGTTCTTTTGTTTTTAATTGATTCTAAGATACACCTCCACATTCTCCCCCCAAAAACACATTTTAATATCTTTAAATAGGAAAATGTCTTATAATTGCTGTTGGACAGATAGAAATCACAGCATAATTATTAGCTGTCCATGCAGCAAAAATTGTAAAATGGATATTAGTAACTTAAATGACAAATCCTGTTTGACAGAGGAGCACTCTCAGAAGTGCTGTGTCACTAGTGCTCTTTATGGCACCAATGACAGCATTTTGTGTAGAAATACAAATATAAGTGACTTTAAATCAAAAAGTTATTAATTATCTGAAGAATTGTGCACAGAATATGAAGAAGTTACAGAAATACTGTATTACATTTCATTTATATTTTCTAATTTATTTGTCCAAGTAATATATGAAAAATATCTAAGTTTAAAAAAGTTCTTTCAATGAGTTAAAAAAATTAATTCCAGACAATAAAAAAAGCATTGTTGCAAAATTTAATTGACCTTGTTTTTTCTTTCTTATTGGTTCTTAATGATATATTGAGTAATCTATGGCATTTTAGATTTGATGAAATATTGAATTATTGTAATTCAAACCCCAGCAGTTTGGAATTTTTAGAGTAGTACTTCATACTTTCCCGAAGTGTCTGTGTGCACTTACTTGTCAGATATATCTATCTATTGCATCATGATTAAGTTAAAAAAACTGTAACTGAGGTGTATTCGGTGTTCCAGTGAGTTTACAGTTTGTTGGGGAGAGAGTCCATTGTCTATTAAAAATTGGTGAACAGTATGAATTAGTATTTAAGACCAAAATTTTGTAGTTCATTCTAGAAGAATTGATTTAATTTGGCTATTGGCAATATGTAAGAAATGATGAAGATATTACCATGTCACAAAATGAATGCTAGTAGCTCTATTAAAGAAATTGGGAGAAGTAGTTTGATAGAGAAGATGACAGGTTCAGGTGTTAACATACTTAATTTGAGTTTTTAATAACCAAGTGAAATTAATTTTTTCAAGTTATAAGTTGACTACTTTTCGTGTGATATATATGAAGGCAGAGATTTGAATTGGTATCTGCTTGATTAAGAAATTCTGTTAAATATGCAGTCTAAAATATGGGTGCAATCTAAAGATTGCAGAGCTGCATATTAAAGAAATAAAGTGTTAATTGTTAAACCAAATTAAATACTTTTCTTTTTTAGACTCTGTTACGACATGGTGCAAACCCAGATCTGAGAGATGAAGATGGGAAAACTCCATTAGATAAAGCTCGGGAACGGGGCCATAGTGAAGTAGTAGTTATTCTTCAGTCTCCAGGTAAGTGGTAAAATCTTTCCTTTTCAGTCATCTGCTATTACTTTTCAGCTTCACTTCCATAAAAGTAGCTTTCTGTAGACATAGTAATATTGTATAAACAAACTATTCCTATGAAGTCAAGTAATTATATATTTATTCCCTTGTATTTGATAAACCTTTAACAGTATATTATTCTGTGTTCTTGGAGACTGTGAGTGCATGTTTTCAGAGAGACCAAATCAAAAGTTTGAGGGGTGTGGGAATGCCATAAAGAATAGTTTGGTATTGTGTATATGAAGTGCTTCGACCAGATTTTTAGGTTTTCACAGAGTAGATAAATGCAGTCTCTGTGAAATAATTTTTGGCATCAAGTAGAATATCCAAAATTATGTCTTTACGTTGTGATTCAACTTATTGGAGGTACTAATGTTCTTTATATTCTTACAAGCATCTTTGATAGATACAACATTCTAATTTCAGTTTAATTATAGCTTAATGGTGGATGTTCTGGTTTAACTGGGATAATGATAGTTTGGAGTTGGGTACATTTTCATATTTTTTCATTGAATGAAAAATTTTCCAAAAAATTATTTTACTGAACAATATTTATCTACAGGTGATTGGATGTGTCCAGTTAATAAAGGAGATGATAAGAAAAAGAAAGACACAAACAAAGATGAAGAAGAATGTAATGAGCCAAAAGGAGATCCGGAAATGGCACCCATATACTTGAAAAGGTTATTGCCAGTGTTTGCACAAACATTTCAGCAAACTATGCTGCCTTCAATAAGGTAGTTATTTGTACTATTTATATTTCCTAGTTAAATTACACCAGTTGTATAGTTTTATTTGTCTCCCTTTTCCAGGAGGGTTTGAGGTTTATTTTAATATTGAAAAGGTATGGTAAGAATAAAAATTAGATTGGAAATTAGATTGGAGAGTTAAATCTTCTTTTGATCTGATTTAAGAGAAGAATTTTAGAAAATCAAGACTAGGTTTCTAACAGTTTTTGTAGCTCTCTGAATGTCAACTCTAGGGAAATTTTGATGAGTAAGCAAACATTTGTTGAGTTTTATGGAGGTCGTTTTGGTTGAGTCAGTGTTTGGTGGCCATTGGAGGAATTGCCCAAAGAAATGAGAGTTGGCTCTTGCAGGCTAGTGAGGAAGACGTGAGTAATAATATAGAATGGTAAGTGATAGATTAGACATTTAATCAAGAGTTCTCTGGGAATATAGGTTATTGAACAACTAATTGGGCTATGCAAATTGGAAATTTTATGTAGAGGTGAGATTTAATTAGGCTTTAAAGGATATTTGGGAGTTTTCTAGGCAGAAAGATTTGGAAGGATCAGTGAGCTCGAGCCTGTGCAAAGGCCTAGAGTCAGTCCGTCCTGGTGCACGTCCTGTGCTCTCCCTCTGCAGTGTGTCCACAGGTGCTAATGCTACGGTCGCAGGTGTCAGTCTCTAGTATGATTACTCTGTAGTCTTTCTTCTCTTTTTCTCTCTTACCCCTTTTACAGTCTGTTTCTACATATTAAGCTGAGTTATTTTAAAAATCATAATTATATTACTTTCTGGTTTAAACCTTTCAATACCTTCCTATTGGCCCTAACTGAAACCTAATTCCTTAAGTCTCAGGCTTGCAAGGTCTTACATAAGCTCCACCCAGCTCTCTGACCTCGTTTAGTACTGTCTAACCCCTAGCCCATTACATTTACACTGTGCTGGCCTTCTTCCTGTTTTTGGAACACTCCAAATATATTCTTACCTTAAGACTTTTGCACTTAGTTCTCTTTGCTTGAAACTTTCTGTTCCCGGGTCTTTCAGATGGTTGGTTGCTTCATATCATTCAAGTCTTAGTTCAAATATTACATCCATTGATGTGTGTCCACCTAATTTAAATTTATCTCTAGGACACCTTTGATATTTGTCACAATGGTTTACTGTCTTTACAGAGCTTGCACTGTCTGAAATTTTGCTCTTTGAATTTTTTTGTTTGCTTTATTGCCTGTCTTCCCCTCTAAAGTAAGCTTTTTGAGAGCTGGCCTTGTGTGCTGCTGTGTTTTCTACAAAGGCAAAGAGGTATAGAATAGGGCTTGATATTTATTAAGTCCTCAATAGATATTTACTGAATGATTGAGTGTGTTTTGTTAACAATTGCAAGTAGTTTGATATTAATGGAATATAGAATATGTTTGGCTAGCTCAGTGAATAATATTAAAAAGGTAGAAGTTTTTGTGACCTGTGAAAGCCTTTGTGGTCCATGATAATGAGTGAGGATTTTATCCACAGTTACAGAAGGATCATTAAAGACTGTGAGGACATTTGTCACAGTCATATTTGTGATTTAAAAAGATCACTTTGGCAGCCTGGTAGAGAAAGGACTGGAGGAAGGCAAGAATGAAAATAAACTACTCAAGTGTTCATTGCAGCATGAACTCCAGACAGTTGCTGGGGGACTGGATTGGCGTGAACAAATTCAAGAGGTTGGGAGATGGGTTGTGTAGGGATTGATGACCAATTAGATGTCAGGGATTAAGGAAAGGAAGGGGTGAGGAATGACTGCCGAATTTTTGGCTGAGTGATTGAGAATTTGATTTTGTTCATTCTTAGTTTAGGAGGTCATTAGGATTCAAGGGCCTTAAATACCAGTATTATGAGTTGACATTAAAGTACAAGCGGTCTTCTTTAAATGGCAGAACAGTGGCAATAAAATAATTCACTGTGAACATTTAAGAACTTGGTTTTTATTCTTTCGCAGATAGCTACAGAGGTAGTGGGGCCAAATATTTTTGGGGTATTTTGTTTGTTTTATTTTATTGTCTGTCTCCCTCTCTAAAGTAAACTCTGTGAGAGCTGGTCTTGTGTACTGCGGCATTTCTATAAAGACAAGGAGATATAGAATAGGGCTTACAGGACTAGCTGTCATGCCAATAAAAGAATCTTAAGATTGGCATAGAATTGCTTCATGATAAGGCCATTCGAAAATTATAAAGTATGCGCCATATAACAGAGTTCCCTTATTGGATGGTTATTTTCTATCATCCTTTCAAATGTTTGAAGATTGTCTAAACACAATTTTACTTTTAGCACTTTTGATGCTAAATTCTCCCAGGGTGATAATTAGCAGACACATTTAATTATGGTAAAATAGCATGATGTCTCAGATAAGAGCTCAGATTTTGGAGCCAGCTCAAAGTGTGTCCAAATGCCATTGTTGCCACTTCCTAGATAGGTGTCCATGGGCAAGGAAGGTACTTAGCCTCTTGATCTTAATTGGTTCATATCTAAGATGGTGATAATTATACTTAATTCTCTTTAGGTATGAGGATAAAAATGAGATATGTGTTAAGTGTTTAGCATAATGACTAATATTAAGAGGTATTTGAAAAATGATAGTTCATTTAAAAAATTACTTAGCAATATTAAAAACAAAGGAGAATAGGTTACACCTTAATTTTTTTTACCACTTCAGTTTGTAATTTGTTAAGAGTAAACATGTACTCTGATCAGACAGTTAAAGGAGGATCTCTGTATATGGACTTTAGCTATTATCTGTCAGTATTGACTTATGCACAGTGTCTGTTCAGGAATTAAGAGGCAGGCAAAAGATTAGAGAAGGCTTTAAAACAGGATAGCAGTTAATGGTGGAATAGTTTGTAAAAACCTGAGTATTCTTGGTAAGATCCTTCCTCCAGTTTTAATGAGATATAATTGACATATAACATTGTATTAAAGTGTCGAAATAATGATTTTGATATATGCGTCTCTTGTAAGATAGACTGAGGACTTCCCATTTTGTTTTTGAAGAAAGGATACATTGAATTTTGAAGAGGTCTGGTAAATAAACGTCTTTGAAGTTAGTGTCAGTAATAAGACGAAGGTTTCAGTAATGGAAATCTTCCATTTTTTTTTAAAAAAATCACAATTTGAGAGAAAAGTAGACTTGGTTGGATAAAGGGGGAAATTATTCTTGGATGAGATATTTAAGTAATCTAAGATAAATTCTTTCAAAATTGATAGATTATGCAGTTTTAAAGAAAATAACTAGAATTTGTTTTAGAACTTGACAGGTCTTAAAGTTCATCTGCAAGAATAAATAGGTGAGATTATTGAATAAAAATCTGAATAGTGTAAACTTTTAGTAATTAAATTTTTATGATAACTGGCACAAGACTTTTTAAAATCAGTGGAATAGAGTATCTCCCCAAATAGAGCCAATTATATATAGGAATTGAATGTATTATATATAATGGAAGTTGCATAGTCATTTGAGAGAGGGAGGATTATTTAGTAAATGGTACTAGGATATCTACTTTGTGGTTTGATTTAAAATCAGCTTAGTTCTTTGCATTGTATATCTGAATAAATTTTAAATGGATTAAAAAAACTTTAAAACTTTAGGAAAACAAAAACATGTTAAATGTTTATCAGAACTTGATAGGAAGAATGACTTTCAAAACTTGTTTGTGTTAGTTATAGCTGTAATTTTAAGTTTATTTTATGTAAAAAACATAAAACTACATATGAGAAACAGTATTACCCACAGCCATAAAAGTGCCATAAATATAAACTCTTAATCTAAATGAATATGCTAGCAGTTTGTTATTTGCTAGAAAGTATGACCAAGGGATGTGCTATCTTTATTATACAAAGAGAACATACAAATTTTTAGTAAAAATATAAGAGCCAATTTAAATCAGCCAATGACATTATGGCACAGTGCTCAGGAGGAAACAGTAAAAATCTAATGTGGAAAAACGTATTACCTTACTAACTAGTAAAAAACAAAACATCAAAAAAAAGATGTCATTTTCACCCATTAGACATTTAAGAATTTTTTTTTAATAAGTAATATTTTAGTGAATTAGTACATCTGTATCTAGTGATAATTTAAGCTGTTAACAGCTTTTTCCCCTCCAGCTGTATTGTGGTATAATTGACATATAAAATTGTGAGGTATTTAAAGAGTACATCTTGAAGGTTTGATACACCTAACATGTACATTGTGAAAGGATTCTCCCATCTAGTTAATTAACACTTCCATCACCTTTCTCACATGTTCCTCTTTTTCTTTGAGGGGTGTATGTGAGGATATTTAAGTTCTATTCTACTCTTGGCAAATTTCAATTATACAGTACAGTGTTATCAACTATAGTTACCATGTTTTACATTAGATCCTCAGACCTTATAGCTGTAAGTTTGTGCAGCAGGTCCTCGAATAACAGTTGTTCAATATTGTTTTGTTATAATGTTGATGAGATGTAGAGAACTTAACTCTTGTTTATATCAATTAGCCTATGGTAAAATTGATTTCATTACATGTCATTTCGCTTTAAGTTGACAAATCTATTCACTGTGTTAAATGAGGACTTACTGTACCCTTTACCAACTCTCCCTAGAGAGAGTTATGAAACACATAAAATAGAGACCACATGCTATAGAAATACAGCTGTGTCACATGCCTCTCTTGGACACAAATGGCGATTTTTGCCTTTCCATCCTTTTTGTGGAAGTCACCTCAAGGGTAGTGATATCTATAGCTTTGGGGCCTATCATATTATCAAATATGTGATAAATGAATTACTGGCTTTTGTGTAACATACCAGTCTCCCTTTAACCTATTATAGTTTAAAGATGTGTGGATATGTTTATTTTAAAAGAATGGGTTGCTTGTTATAAAATTGAGGCTAGTTTGTGTGACTTAGTATTGAGTATCTCCTATGTTCTAAGCAAAACAGTGGATAAATAGAAGGGAAAGAAGGCATGCCAAGTTGTTGAGTGCGGATGTTTTGGGGGCATGGGATTACTAGGATCTTATCTGACAAAGGACAAAAATGCTTAATTCGAAGTTTGATTTCCATGTAAACTACTAGATGTTATAAATTGTTAGAGCTTTGTATTTTTTGGTATAGGAAATTATAGGTTAGATACCATTTATTTTCTTAGTAGTTTCTTATTATCTTGTATTTCTAAAATTGTCACGGCACGTTAATAATGATGCTGGCTGAAGATAAAATAGAGTAGCACATGTAAGAAAATTATAAAAATAATTTCAGTTTTGATGAGCTCAATATATTAGTGTTAGGAAATAAATGAAATTATCTAAAAAATGAGCATAAACTAATGCTAGTATTTTAATTTTTTTTGTATTCTTTTATTAAGAGTACTTTTTAGCAGATTGTGTAAAACTTAACATGGGGTATTTTAGTTTTCATTAATGTATAGTTACGTTTTATTTTATCATGACTTCCTAAAATTCTTTTACTTTTCAAGGAAAGCAAGTCTTGCTCTGATTCGAAAAATGATTCATTTTTGCTCTGAAGCCTTGTTAAAAGAAGTTTGCGATTCTGATGTTGGTCACAATTTGCCTACAGTACTAGTGGAAATCACTGCAACTGTCCTTGATCAAGAGGTCAGTTTTTTATTGTTTTTGAAACTCCTGTAGATTCCGTTTAGGTAATGGACAGTAAAATAAATTAATTTTTGTCCTAATTTCAGTAAACTACTTTGTGCAAATTGTTGTGTTTGTCTATTCTAGGCAAGTAAATTTGTTTTTATTTTTCCTTAATTTCCTTTTTTTTATTTTCCCCAGGATGATGATGATGGCCATTTGCTGGCTTTGCAGATCATAAGGGATTTAGTAGATAAAGGTGGTGATATTTTTTTGGATCAACTAGCAAGACTTGGTGTAATTAGCAAAGTGTCAACCTTGGCAGGTCCTTCCTCAGATGATGAGAATGAAGAGGAATCAAAACCAGAAAAAGTGAGTGATTATTAATTGCAGTGGCATCAGGAATAAGATTTCTTTCAAGGAAATCTAGTTCCTGTTTACAATAGGATTTGACAAAATAATGGCAATATGAAGTAGTACTATGTTTTTAAAAATTTGGTCAGTTAAAAAATACTGATATTTAAAATTTACAGAAAAGTTGCACATAAAGAATATCAGAATATCCTCTATCCAGATTCACTAATTATTGATATTTTGCCCCATTTGCTTTATCATTTGCACATGTCTTTTGTGTGTGTGTGTATACATTTAAAAATATTTGACAGAAGCTGGATACATATTGACCCTTTTTATACCTAAAAACTTCACCAAAAAACCAGGACATTCTCTTATATACTGGTAGTATAGTAATCAAAATCAGGAAATAATTTATATAAAACTATCTAGTCCAGAGACAATATTCAAACTTGTCATTGTCCTTAACAGCATTTTTTTTTCTGCTCCAGAATCCAGTCCAGGAGAACATACCACATTTAGTTATCAGGTGGTATGAGAACCTGCAACAATTTCTCAGCTTTGCTTTTTCTTTCATAGTCTTGGCATTTTTGAAAAGGACTGAGCCTTAGTTTGGGCAATGTCCCTCACTTTGTGCCACGTTTCTTCATGATTAGATTCAGGTTATGTGTTTTTATCAGGACAACTGTAGAGGTGATGTTCCATCCTCGGTTCACAGTGGGCCTTCTCAGAGGCCCATGGTGTTTTGTTCACTGTTTTGCTGATGATGTTAATTTAGATCACTTGGTTATGTTTGTCTCTGCCAGGTTTCTCTATTGTAAAGTCACTCTTTTTCCTCTTGTAATTAATAAGTAATTCGTGGTGAGATAATTTGAGACTATGTAAATATGCTGTTGCTCATTAAACCTTTTCCGTATTCATTGATAATTCTTGCTTTAGATTAGAAATTTAAAATATACCTTATCTGTCTCTACTGATTGCCAGCAATGATTTAGTCCTAACATTCAGTGAATGCTTACTATATATTAGTGACAGAGTAGTGATGTTTTTGAGATAATGGTGGAGTATGTATTGTAATTGTAGAAGCCAGAGGGAGTGAGGGAGTGTGTGTGTGTGTGTGTATGTGTATGTGTATGTTTGTATGTTTTCTAAATTACTGTGGGATTTAGCAAAAAACAAACAAAAGAGGTGATAGCTGGGTACATCCCCTTGGGATTCTTGCATTCAAGAAATAGGTTACACATCTTAGCAGTCTTTTTGTAGAAATTACCAAGCAGATTCTAACATTTATGTGGAAATTCAAGGGACCTAGAATAGCCAAAGCAACCTTGAAAAGTGACAAAGTTGAAGGACATACATCAGCCAATTTCAAGTCTTATTATAATGCTGTAGTGATCAAGAAAGTGTGGTATTGGTGTAAAGATAGATTAATGACCCACATATATATGGTCAGTTGATTTTTCAGCCAAAGTGCTAAGGCAGTTCATTCTGGAAAGGATAATCTTTTCAAAAAATGATGCTTGAACAAGTGGATAGCACATGCAAAAAATTGAAATCTTGACCCTTACCATATACAAAAATTAACAAAGTAAATCATAGAGT